>NC_081406.1:481647899-484047899 GCF_030272615.1 Cryptomeria japonica | reverse complement strand
GATGCTATCCTGCTTGCTTAGAAGATTGGTTTCTAGTTCTGGCAAGGGGTTCACCGATAGAGCTTTTGGTGGAGATCTTTGATGAATTGCATAATTGGTGTTGGTGCAGCTTCTAATGGAGTTTCAGGATGCTATTGGTGATAATGTTCAAGACTTGGCATTTGGAGATGGTTGTTGAAGCGTGTGGACCTATACTTGGTCCTAGTTGATCTAGGTTATGGACTGACATTAATGTAATGTGTGGATAGGACCTATTGTTGTATTTTTGGGATTTCTTATATGTTGGATATTATTTGTTTTGGTCTAAGGCCGACATGGTTTGTAATTATGTAATTGGTTTATTGTCTGGTGGTCGACCTAATTGTTTATGGTCGAGGGTTTTTATAAACAAGATGTAATATCTCATTGTAGATCATCATGGTTAATGTAAGAGGTCATGGTTAAGGAATAGAATGTATGAATAATGTAATATCATTCAGGCAGAGAAGTTGGTCAATCATTGGAGATCAAATTGGGTTTGTGTAAGAGGATATAGTCCTCTAGTATTGAGCTTAACCGAAATTGTACTTAGGCATAGGAGATGCTATCTTTTGTAGTTCAACACTTCTCCGGATTATAGTATGGTTTTATATGTAGTCAGTGAGGCTCCTTTTGTGATGAGCAGTGTGCTCTAGGTTTTTGGTCTTCCTGCAAGTGTATTATCTGACTGTGGGTAGGATTCACACCGTGGTTTTTCCCTTTACCGGGTTTTCCACGTAAAAATCTTAGTGTTGTATGGATGGATTTTATTCTATGATTATTGTTTATGCTTAATTGGATTAACTACTATTCTAGTATTATTTTTTTGGGTTCCGATATTAAAATTTAAATTTCTAATGCTTCCGGTAATCTATGACAATTGATTCACCCCCCCCTCAATTGTCTTCCGGTTATCTGAACTGTCTAACAATGCTTTCTTTCTTCTGCAACTCTGACTTATTTCTACCATAATATTTCATCTGATTCCTTCTGACTCTTAGACTTATCTATTATATGCTTCTAAAAATTTGTGCCACCATTGGGTATCACCTCTACAACCGATTTCTTAGCACTGCAACTTCTCTCAAGAGTCAGATTCCTCGCTTCCTTCTCTTTCTCCTTCAAAGAAGCTAATGAAAACTTTTGTCCATCCTTCTCAATAATGAATAGGTTTATTCTACAGTCATAGATGGATCCTCTATCAAACTTCCAAGGTCTCCCCAACAAAACATGACAAGCACTGATAGATAAAACATCACATAAGACCTCATCCCTAAAAAGTCCAATATTGAAATTCACCAAACACTTCTCTTTTACTTCTAGCTGTTGATCATCCTACAACCAAATTACCTTGTAAGGACAATGGTGCTTAAGCCTCTCTAATCTCATATTCTCTACCATCTCCTTAGATACCAAGTTATTAGTACTTCCACTATCCACAATAACCTTACAACACTTACCACCTGATTTACACATAGTCCCAAAAAGATTCTTCCTTTGAGTAGGTCCGGTATCACTTCTTTGCTTCATCAAGACTCTTCTGAACATAAGGGATTCTCCCTGCTTTGGTTCCAACACATTCTGACTAGTAAATCTAACTTCTTGATCCTCATTTTCCACCCAGTTTCTTGCCATCCCTTGCTTGCACTCAAAATATCTATGTTTGGTTTCTCCATACCTGAAACATTTGCCCAAAAATTCTTTGCTGCTACTACCACTTCCTTTTCTCTATGTCTTCTGATCTGGTTCTTTACTCCACTTAGGTTTTGATTCTTCTTCCACATTATTCTTCTCAATACTGCCACTCATCAGCCCTTTATATCTCTCCTTTCCTATAGGGTTATTCTGTTGTCTTCTTTTCACTTTCTCCTCAACCTTCAAGGCATACTGATAAATCTCCTCAACTTTAGAAACCTTCAACATACTCATCTCATCCTGAATGCTAAATGAAAGTCCATTTATGTATCTTGCAACCTTTTCCCTATCCATCTCTTAGTGTCCAGATCAGATCATTAATTTGTAGAACTCCTCGGTATACTCCTTCATAATCATGTTTCTCTACTTCAAGTTCTACAACTTCTTGAACAACTCCACCTCATAGTCTCCCAGAATGAACTAATCCTTCAATCTCGCTACCATCTACCTCCACCGGGTGATCTTCATTTTACCATTATCCACTCTATCTCTTTGCAATTATTTCCACCATAAAGCCGCATGCCCTTTCAACTTATTTTGTGCCAACCAGACTCTCTGTAGGTCCTTAATATCCTCAAACTCAAAGTATTCCTCCAACTCTCTGATCCAATCAATCAGATCTTCTGGATTCAGTGTCTTAAAGAAGTTTGGAACATCCACTTTATGAACTTTACTTACTTGTGCCACCACTCTCAGGTATCTTTCCTCTCTTTGATCTTTGGACCTTCAGCTTCTTCGGCCTCAATCTCCTCTCCAGCCTCTTCATACTCATCCTCAGATTCTGGATTCCTCCACAAACCAACTAATGCATTTTGGATCTCATTCTGCATCTCATTTCAAAATTCCTCCATCATTTTCTCCACCCTCTAGGGGTTGATTCTTCTTGGTGGAATCTCTTCCTTTACTTCGGTATAACTGCCTCAACTCGACGATCTGACTACTGCTTTTGATTTTGTCACACTCGGAGATCTATCAAACACGTGTGCAACCTGACTCCAATCGATGATTTGTCCACCCAAAGGAATGCCTCAAGGTTCATAACTAGCTCTCATACCACTTGGTGGAGCCATGGTCCGGTGGGTCCTCAAAGAGAACTGACTAGATCATGAAACAAGAGTAACACAATGGAAGCAACAACAAAACATTGATAAAATGCAAAATCAGATATCCATATCATATTATCAACATATAACATTTGGTAATCAACCAGTTACATGCAGACAAACATGCCAGATTACGATTCAAGAGACTAGATCCTCACCCTTTGAACTATCTTCTAAGGATCACATACAACAATTTATATACCCTCTGGAACACATCTAGGTCAGCCACAAAAGATTACATTTACCAAGATAGGAAAATGAAACATGCAAATAGGTCGGTACCAAGAATAAAAGGAAAATCATTTGGAAAAGAACAACCCAGGAGTGCAGATCGAAAGGAAGGTTGGCTAAGGACTCAAGAACATCGAGAAAGGCACAAAATATATCTTCAAGCCACGAAATTGCTTTGCATAATAAGGAACCACCAAAATAGATAATAAGCTCAAAACTGCTCTGGAACTAGGAAACAGTCACTCTGGAAGGAATAACTCTCCGGAAAAGAATCCAAATGAACTGAGAATTTGGAATAATGCTCAAGGACAAGCCTGTAAACCAAAAATCTGATCTACAATGAAAAAGAACCATCTACCAAAACACACTGAAGGAAAACATGAAAAACTGCTACCAAAACTAAAAGGAAATATTTTTGGTTGATGCAAGATTTCTCATAGACTAGGGATGCTCCTGCAACAGTTTGGTTTTATTTTAAATAAACAGACCGAAGGGTTTGTATGATTTTTTATCACACACTTGCTATGATAAGTATTTGATTTGGAGGATCATGCTCAAGGAGCATGTTAAACTTTGCTTTCAAGTAAATGTTGAAGCTCACTGTAATGTTTTTGGGATCAATGAGAATGTTCCAGAATATTCATTTGTGGCCTATTATTATAATTCAATAATGTTTTACAGGTTGCTAGTTGTATGTTATGCATTGTTATCACAAATGTATGCTTCATTTTCTGAATCTGTGAGTGGATAAAGAGCTTTCCTAAAGCTTACTTATGTGTGAATTCATAAGGGGAACCATATATTTAAATCTGAAAGTATCTTTTATTTTTTGTTGTAGGAGTTAGTCTTAGGAGTATCTTAGTTTAGATGTCATCCCAAGTGCTGAGTGATAGTTGATAAGCCACGATTGTAGCCAAATCTAAGTTTCATACACTTTCCTTGGTATATTTGTATTTGGATATCTATTGTATTTGTAATGTCATGAGTGTTGGAAGCTAAAAGTTGTTTAGACATTACATAGTTTGACTTGCCTTGGTCTTGTAGAGCCAAAAGTGCAGGATATTTTAGTCTTGTGACTGAATCTCGTTCTTTGACCAAGTCCCATTTTTAGTCTTTTGATGAGTTAGTGGTAATTTCTTTTAGACTTAGAATCTATTTATTTGGGAACCAAGACATTTATAAATCCATTGGGGTTAAGCTTTTAGAAGCATGTCAAGTTACCTAAGAGTTTCTAGTTAAAGAAGTTTCAGCCTGGAAGAAGTTTTGTAGCAGCCTTTGTGAAGAAGATACAAGTGATTTTGCTATTGAAAGGAAGACCCTGAATGTTAAAATGTATTGAATAACTCCCTGTTATTCAAAGAATGTTCCTCTGCAATGAGGTGGTGACTCTATCATGAAAAGAACTTGATAAAGTTATGCAAAAGAGCTCCAGATGTTGAAGAAAGTTCCAGGTCTAAAAAATGTTCATTTGTAGCAGCTCAAGGCTCAAGAGATGATGGAAGGACATTGCTGAAAAGTTGTTGCAGACCAAAGAAGATCCATGTCCCTGCCATTTTGAGTTGTTAATGGTGATATTCATTATTGTTTGGTTCACACAAAGTTCAAAGACTCTATTCAAAGATCTCAAACAATTTATTTACATCTCAGAAAATTTTTCCATTCCAAGTTGCATCAACTGAAGATGAAAAGGTATACAGTTTCCTTCTTGCTCCCATTTATTGGTCTTGCTATGTTGAATATAACTATTGTCACACTTAAAGAATTTGTCTAGTATTTTAGGATTTGCTAAGTTATGGCTGATTGTAATGGGTATGTTTATCCCATGGATTATCCTTCATTTGCTTATGATTCAAACCTTGGGTATGGTCAAACTAGCATGTATCCTAGTAATGCTTCATTGGGTTATGGCTATGGTGTTACACCTTATGTAAATCTAGATATGTAAATTCCTATGCACAACCGTGATAGACTGGTCAAAATATTATAAGCTTTATCTCAAATACATAAAAATATTGAGGAGTTGGATAAGTCTCAAGTATGTAGACTTTCAAATATCATGCATCCAAGCGTATGTGCACATCTGCCAAGCCAAAGAGAAGAGGAAATGTTTGATAAAAGTATTGGAGTTTTGAATGAGAGATTGATATCTTGACAAGCTCAGCCGAGTGTAAACCATGATATGCCTCCCATCCAAACAATTGAACCCCATATTAATTCTTTTGATCCATTGTATGCTCAGTTGGACCTATCATGGGTGGATTATGAGATCCAAAGTATGTCGACTCAGATTTATAATCAGATGCCCAATTTGATGGATTCAATATATATGAAGGGGATGCACATGTCCAAAGATTTCATAGTTTCATGAATAAGTATTTGTTTAAAGAGGAGGATATGTGGATGATATTTTTTTTGATCTCTTGATGTATGAACTAATGGGTGCATACATAGAAGAGTTTGCAAAAGAACTTGTTGATCTTGTCTTAGAAATATCTCATATTAGGAGGCACAATGGAGAGACTAGCATTGCTTTCAGTCATGGGTTTGCAATGGCCTTGTCACAAATCCTTGAAGGTTTTAGGCCTGATACTCCAACTTGCATTAGTATGTATTTTGAATCTTTTGAAGAAGGTTTTAGTGCGTTGTTGGAGGATTTCAAAATAATGGATATGCAGATTGCTTATGATTCCTTGGACATCAGTGAATACATGAAAAGCTTGTTGTCCAAAAATCTTAATGATGATGACTAGTATGTTGAAGTCACAAACAACAGTATGGATGCAAGAGATCAAGTATTTCCAGCCTCAAATGAAGAACAATGCATGGTTGACATGTTAGAGGTTGAAGATAGAGTAGGATGCAACCTTGAGGCTAATGAAAATGACATTGTTTGTACCTATTCTCAAGAGGTATACCAATCATCTTGTGATGCTAATGAAAAGCCTAATGGCGACACTCTATTCAGTGATAGAGAAGAAAAGAATAAGGAGTGTAATCAATATATGGAATACCAATGAACAAGTGTGAGACGCAACCATGAAGACCCAAGTGAAAATCAGCATGAACACATAAAAAAATTTCTTTCTATGACGGACTGTGACCTTTTTTCTGTTGATCATGATTTGTATCTTGGTGGCAATAGCAACAGTTTTGGGGATCAAGAAGATGAAGAGGTAGAAGGCATGGATTAGAGCAATGGTGTATTGAGTAGTGATCAAATTTCAGATTTGTTGTCAATGGAGTATCAAAGAAATGTAATAAAAGGTGATTTGGAGTGAATTTTTTTTTCTCATACCAAGGATAAAACTTTTTGTGAGGCTATATATGACACAAATATTTCTAATTTTTCTTCTACCAGTGAGTTGGTTAATATGTAGTGTGATGATCCATATGAAGGAGAGATAGAATTTTATTGTCACATTCAATGTGGTGATAGGTCTGATGAGAGTGATGATGAATCTAATTTCATTAATATGTGGAAGAGTTAAGACCAATGCATTGAGTCCCATGGTGACGAGTTCTCCTATGAGTTAGAACCTTATTATGAAAGTCTTCATATGGACGTGGGGGTTGATTTTTGTCTTGAATCAAAACTTTCTTCTGAGCCAGAATCACACTCTTATGAGTGTATATGGGATTTGGATAATGCTTCCACATCATTCTTAGAGGATGAAGAAGTGAATAAGCCTATGGGTATGCTGAAACTTCCGACTGATCCTTTTTTCCAAAGAAATGAGTTGTTGTTTTAGAGTGAGCCAATGCATGACTATTTGTCTTTTCATGTATTGGAGGATTGTTTGTATGAGTCACAAGATTTGTGAGAGCTTCCTCTTGAGAGTTTTTTCAGTTTGATATGCAAACTTGTGATGAAATTTTCTTGAAAGATACTAGTTGTATGCTAGTGCGAGAGTTTATTCTTTTTCAGCTGGAAGGGATTTTCATGAAGTATGACAATGATATGAGCCATGATGAATTTTATAATCAGCATGTAAGTGTCTCATTTGGTGAGCATAACATAATTTTGCCACATTATAATAAATATTTTTCCGTTTGTGCATGGGTATCAGTTGTTTGATCATGGTGAATGCACTTATAGTTTTTAGTATGGTAGCTGGATGAGAGATGTCAGTATATTTGATTAGTGGTATTGTAGCTATATCTTCATATTGGCCTCTATTAGATCAAGGGAAAATCATGTTTATGATATAGGAAAGTGTATTCCTATCATTTTTGGTAGACTTGGGCCACCACATGTGGTTTAAGGTTCAGAACACGATAGTATGGGGCAGAGAAGACCTTTTTTGACTCTGTTCCCAATCGAGTACACACCTAGTCTGCTCCCCAAAGATATGGGGTCTTTCCATGTCTACAAGGGGAATGCATCCCTGAACTAGAGCCATTATTGGAACCTCAAAATTTTTTCATAATTTTGGGGACCCAGGTTCAAAATTTTGTTAATACATTAAGAATCACCTCTACAGAACAGGCCTTCGTAGCTCTATTTGAGAACCTATATTTTTGCACATACAAAGTGTCATGAAAAATCCTCTTGGGAGAGTGTTAAGAACCTATTGGAGAGGTCATATGTAAATTTTCAAACTCCTATGATCAATTTTGATCTATTTTGTATGCCCTTGTTTGGAGGTCTAGGAGTTGGTTTGATGTTTGTAAATGTTTCACCCTTTCTAAGGAGCCCTCTTTGAGGCACTGTATCTTTGCAACAGATGAATGTTAAGCCTAACTTGTAATGCCCACCAAAATACCCTAGAGGAAACACACTAGCTATCATCCAATAGGGATAAATGTTTTTGAAACATTAACCAATACAACCATTACTATCATTTTATTCAATGCATTAATCATTCATTAACTAAATAACATCTAACCATCATAATCAAATTCACATAAAAACATAATGCAAGCATAAATAAACACAACATCTCAAAGAATTCTCTAGGGCATCTCAACGTCATCACTTAATCTAGCCATAAACAATAACACACCATAACATCATAAGCACAATATCATAATTACCACCTTAAACTAATGCATACGAATTCCTAGCATGATTTAATCTTACAATGCACACATGATTCTTCACTATTCTATATCATGATTATATCCATCTACTAAGAATACTTAATCAATCCTTTTTAAGTTCATTTTAAAACACCAATACCAAATATTCCTACTCCCAAATTACTTATGCATTTCTATCATCATGAACTAATCACAAGATATCCTAGCATATATCCAATATAACATAAGACCAAATAAACATCCGTGAATCAATTTCCATTAATGAGCCATTATTCAAGTTGCATTATTTATTCCCCTAACATGCTATTACATGAATATAGTATCCTTCAAAACAAGGTCCATAGTTCTATTTACATTGCAATTACATCATGAATCACTACATACATGCTACATAATCATTTACATCAATCTGCTACAACAATCCATCCAAAGATGAGAAGACAAGATATCCACATCCACACATAGCATATAATGAATAACTTCCCAATGGAAGAAGGAATCAAACCACCCCCCATGATAGGAGATGACACAAGATCCCACGCATACTCTAGATCTAGGCCAATGTTGGCATTTTTTATTTTTATGTTGTGATTGTCATTGATGGACACACACTTGCTTTGAGATCACTTTTTGTATGTATGAGTTATGCTCAACTAGTATTTGTTCCAAACTGGTTTTGCATTATAGTCTATAGGCTATTGGTGTTTTGCAAAAACTGTTTACCAATCTCAAGTAGTATGGAGACCTCAAGCGGTTCGAGGATCTCAAGCGGAGCGAAGAAACTGAAGTGGCAGTTATCATTTTCCAAGTCTTCATTTTTGGACAACTAGAATCGGTTTAATGTTTAAACTAGTATTACTCTGTGATGAGTTACCAAATGGTAATCGGTAAAGTTGTTTGAACCGGTATTACTCTGTGATGAGTTACGACCCGATATTTATGTGATGAGTTACAATCCACCGACACTTTGATGGTGATTTGTGCCATGTTATCAAATGAGTCTAGATGCAATGAACCTAGGAACTTGTAATGTAATCCTATTGGACCAACATGAAATCAAATTCCTTTTTAAGGACATCATGTCTAGGGTTTTAGGAGATGTAGTTGTTAGGGTTTTTGGTGGTTGAAGAGTTTTTGTATGTGCAATTTTAGGAGAGAAGATCAAGTCTATGTGCTGTAACAAAGTGTGGATTTACTGAAGACTGAAGTAATACTGAAATGCATTAGCAATGAGCTATCATGGATCTAACCAAGTAGACTGTGCTATTTGCTAGATCATTCACTTGTTGATTACTCACATCTTTGACAAGTCGGAAACCCTTAACCGGGTAGGCCCAGAAAAGCCTTTGAAAATCCTCTAACAAGGTGGTTCACATCTGTGGATCTGAAATCCTCTCACAAGGTAGTCTTTAATCAGACTTATCTCCTAATAGAGATTGAGATTCCTAATAGGATTTGTTCTGGTGAAGAACATTGTATGACCTTAACCAGTCTGACCTTAACCAGTTTGGTTACTATTCTGTAGATAGTTACTTGTGAGTTTCATATCACTATGGTTTTTTCCATTTGGGTTTCCACGTCAAAATATCTTGTGTTGTGGTGATTGCGCTTCTATGGGTGAATGCCTTATTTACTGTTTGGTTTGCATTTGTGTTAACTGGTTTGTTAGTAAAACTGTTATACCAGTTTTTTGCTAAACTATTTAAGTTCAGTATTTTTTGGTATACTAATTCACCCCCCCCTCTTAGTATTCATCAACCAACACCTAACAACCCAAGGAAAGATCCATACAATAAGGAACACTAAGAAAACATAAAATAACCAAATGATAACCATCAACAAAAACTCTCCAAACACAAAACCCTCTAGAGGAAACACAACCAAGCAAGACTCAAGGCACTAGGACCTACATGTTGGCATTAAGTTTTCATTGATGTCAACTGGTTTGGCATGGTCACCGGTGAGCAAGAAGTGGTGACTGATTGGTTTGGCATGGTCATCGGTGAGAAAGAAGTGGTGACCGGTATAAGAAATGTAAGACATATGATGTCAATCCATATGTGAGTAAGAAGACAGAAGGAAGGGTATGGGTACACATGAATTGTGTCATCTGTTGGTAAAGAAGGCTCACTAGTAAGGTAAGCAAGCAAGAAAAAGAAGAAATGAAGGATGTAAACTGGTATACTCAGAGAAGTTTAATGTTGTCAATAAATGGATTGAGGAGTAGGACCAATATGTTTGATGAAAGGCTAAGTTGACCCACCAACAAAGAAGAGGTATGCTAGAATGAAATCTCACTAGTGGAGTTAGGTCATACCGATAAAGTGAGTTGAACTAGTAGTCAATCTTGGTCAACGAAGAAAGTTAAAGAGACATAGAAAACCAAGCAGAGGTGGATGTCGACAAAGATGACAGCTGGAAGCCAGGTGGTGATTATGCACATGTTGGTGAAGTATGCATTGGCATAACAGTCAGCAAGCAAGTCGAATTTTATGAAGAATCCACAAGTCATAGAGGAAGCCAAAAGATTATGGCTCCAGGAAGACAAGATGGCATATGATTGAACTTATCCTGTAAGATGATTTGATCTTTGTACCCATTTTCTAAAGGAAACAACCGTGCCATTAATGGTGTATGACAAAGAAAAGAAGAAAAGCATGGTGTAGACCTCCAGATTTAGAAAACGCACATTGTAATGTGAGGCGTTGGTGGTGCTAATTGATGACATGAAGATCATCTCCCTGGAAAATTAGATCAAATCAAATCCAATACAGATCGAGTTGGTGAAGGCAAAACCTAACCCAACACTATTTGAATGTTGTTTTGGCGGGAACCTTAGATGATAAATATGTGAGCTTGAGACAAAAATGAGAGGATGCTTGATGAGAAGTGGAAAAGAGAAGAGAGTTTGAGCAAGGAGAAAGATCATGTTCCTTAGAGTTTATTCTAAAAAAGTTGCAGAGTGAGTTAGCAAGCGAACCGGTGAGAGGGTTCAACCGACAGAGACAAAGTATGGTAAACTATTGCAGGTCTAACAGTTAAGCTAACCGGTGAGGTGTGACTGATCAAGAAGGCATCCAAGTGTGACATAGTGTGGTGAGGCTAAGAATAACTAGTGAGTGATCAGAGAGAGTAATCTAATAACTGGCAGTGTGAGAACCAGTGAAGAAGAGAAGGTTGTTAACCGATAGAAATCTATTGATAAGGTGTTGTAGAACTCATTTGCAACTAGGTGCTATAACTATATCAAAATTGTATTTCATTATATATCACCGATTTGGAGCTTGGTCTAGGGGTTGGTGCTCCTTGGGTTGGTTCTCCTTGGGTGGAGCCCTAAAATCATTGTAATCCATTGTTTCACTTGAGAGGCTGGATTGGAGCTGTAGACTCCAGCAACATTTCTCACCGAGGTTTTTCCCATATTAGGTTTTCCTCGTACATCCGGTGTTGTGGGTTGCATTTGTGTGTTTACCTCTTCTGATATCCACATTTGTCTTACTAGTTTATTTGTTTAGTGCTTAGGGTGATAACCGGTATTCTAAGGTTGTTTTAAAAAGGAAAAGAATTTGGGAACCACTAATTCACCCCCCTCTCAGTGGTACATTGTGTTCAACAATTGGTATTAGAGCCTAGGTTCCTCATTGATTAAACCTTGGGTAGATTTTGGTCTTATAACACAATGGAAAGAAATCATTCTGCCTCCTCAAAAGCCCCCATGTTTGATGGATCTAACTATGCCTTCTGGAGAAGAAGAATGGAGACCTATATTTCCTCCCTTGGTTTTGATGTGTGGATGTTTGTCAAGAATGGGTATACTGCCCCTAGTGTTCCTCCCACTGATCTGGATGCCAAGAAGAAGTATGAGAATAATTCAAAGGCTAATCATGATATCTTAAGTGAGTTGTTTGATAATGAGTTTGTCAAGGTCATGCACTGTGCATAAGCCAAGGAGACTTGGGATAAAATGCAGAGGTTATTTGAAGGAGATGAAAAAGTCAAAGAGGCCAAGCTGCAAGCACTAAGGGGTCAACTTGAAGGCATTATGATGAAGGATGAAGAAAAGAATGCACACTACCTTCACAAAATAGATGAAACTGTGAACACCATCAGAGGACTTGGAGAAGAAATTGCAGATGAGATTCTTGTCAAGAAGGTACTTAGACCTCTCACACCTATGTATGATAAGTTAAGGTTTTTGCCATAGAAGAAGACAAGGATTTGAAGATCTTCACAATGGATGAGCTATTTGGCTCACTAACAACCTATGAAATAAGAACAACTGGTGATGTATCCTCAAGGAAAGAGGCAACGTTCAACTCCACCAAGAAGGGAAAGGAAAAGGTTGCTCATAAAGGATTCAGTGAAGAATCGGATGCAGAAGTAGCAAAATTTGTCAAAAATCTCAAGAGAGGATCCGACAAGTATAAAGGAAAGTTACCACTCGAATGTAAACAATGTATTTTAAATTCAGAATTTTGGCGTTAACGGTGCAATGTATTTCAGATTCGCCATTGACCACATATCATTTCACATGGATTCCTGTTATATTCGCCTAGAATCACTCGGATGTGGGTATTAGATCACCTCCCTTATTCACCAAAAATAGTAACATGACACTGTACCCAGGACCTATTCTGCCAATGGTTAATTAAATATTCATTGCACGTGCCAACCCATTTTGCCAATTGCTAAATTTTATGTTAAGCATAAGGAGACCCAATTCGCCAATAACCATTAAAACATTATAAGCATTCAAGGACCCATTTCGCCAAATTCCAATGCATATAGAGTATGACACCTACATACAAATTAGAGGGCCAATAAAACATTATAAGAATTCGAGGACCCATTTTGCCAAATTCCAAATTTCCAATGCATATAGAGTATGACGCCTGTTGTCACTCAAATTCTGCCCATAGTGCACAAGTTGGAAGCTCATGCAACTTGGTGACACATGGGATAATTCTCAGGCCTGTGGGTTGCCTATAGTGAGAACTAACCTCTAGATGAAGGGCAGGTTCCCTGTGAATAACTCTAAATATTTACTGAGAAAAGGGTTAGAAAAACTAAAAAAAAAAAAAATGAAAATAGAATGACTTTCAAATGCTAAACCAAGGTGAAGCATCAATAAGATATCTCAAAATGAAAGAGATACACTTCTAAAAACATGAATCTGCACAAATAGACTTCTGGTTCATCACACATAAATATTTCATGCAAAGGATTTAAACTTCAAGAAATTGAAAGGAAAGAAAACTTTCACAATCAACCAAATGACCCAATTTATCACAATGCACAACCTGTCTCTTACAAATGAGATAGAAAATTCAAAGGTTATCTAGACAATAACACAATAAATTAACTCTCAATCAAGGATAAGAAAATGAAATGTAAAGACATAAGGCATAAGCTGGTAATTTTTATTCTGAATTCTGTCATAAAACTGCATATGAGCTACAAGAATGTATTCTCTGCTAAAACCAGTCAGAGAGTCATCAAGAACTAGTGAAGAAAGATAAAACTTTTTCACTTTATACAAAAACCTTCCAAAAGGTAGAGGAAAGATAACTCCAGAATGACTGAAGATGAACTCCCACTGAAAATATCTCCTCTAAAAATTGATCCTCTCGTAGAAATAAAAAGCCACCAAAAAGGCTCAAAATCATGAGAAAAACTCATGCAATTTAGTTCAAACTCTTAGTCAACTAAAAGTTGACCCATATGGTGCTCAAAATCATTCCTTATCACCTCAAGATCATGAGAAAGACTCATGCAAACTTTCTCTGAGCTTAATAATCGCTTGTGTTAACTGGATGACTTCTTATTTCACATGGATCGTTGGACACTACCTTGCCTGCCACCACTTTCAGCTTATGACTATAACTAGCATTGCTTTTCTTCATCGGGTCACCAGGTTAGCACTGAAACACTTATTTCGATGGCTGATGATATGCTCCATTTCACCTTCTTTTCTATCGGGCCAGCCGCGTGTCACATCTTGGTTGGTTCCAGGGTTCCTGTCCTACCATCTTAGCATGGTCTAGACTCACTGCTGAAATGAAGCTCTTCCATATGATCAACCTTAATCTGTGTTATTTATTTCTTCCTCCAAATTTCTTCCTTAGTGGGCCCCACTACTTGGTTGCCAAGTCGCGGCAAATAAACACCGCGCAACTTCATCATGCAGTATACCAACCACCACTAGATCTTTAGGGACCTGCTTGCTTTTTACCTTAGCTGGTTTGCTTTTATCATCCCGGGCCCATGAGAATGAGTGATGCTAATGAACTTTGAACCATTGAACCATTTTTGAAGCGTTGAACCACTGAACTTTGAAGCATTTTGAACCATTGAACCATTTTGAAGTTCAAGTTCAAGGTTGACTTAGACATCCGCTCATCTATAGATTTTTTGCCACATGTCATCCTCTGATTCGTTCATGGGTCCACTTTGTCTACCATCTAGATTGTCATCTGGACTAGACCCACCTTGTCACCAAGTCATGGGGATAACCTAGTGTGCAGGTTTCATTAGCCCCTTAGCGACCACCGTCAGATCTGTGTGATCACCATTGGATGTGATCAATCTGTTCGATCTTTAACCTCGACCTTCCTTGGTTCTTCATCTTCTCTCTATCATGTGGTGCATCCTTATTCATTCTAAGTCCACCTGGATGACCACCTCTACTTCCATGTCATCAGTTGCCAAGTCATAGGGAATAACTATCGAGCACCTTCATCATGTAGTATAGCGACGGTTGTTGATCTACCCTCAAACTGCTCGATCTTTAATCTCTTAGCCGCTCAACTTTCCTTTACCTTTTCCGCACGTGCTTAGTCGCCAAGTTGCTATGATAACTAGCGAGCTTCTTTCTATAATGGTATAGCGACCACCGTCAGATCTGTGCGATCACTGCTAGATCTTTCATCAACTTGGTCGCCCTTTAACCTTGGCCTGCCTTCTCTCTTGTGCTGCATGTTAGCGTGTGTCACCCTCTGATTGGCTCATGAGATCCACCTATGAACCACTTGTCTGTCGGGCCACCATGCATCCTAATTTGTTGGATCTCATTCTTTTGGCCAATGTATTCTTTCGGTGAGCTGCTTACCAGTTTCATCGAACCTGTAGTTTCATCGATATTATTATATCAATGAAACTGAGCCTTTAGTGAAACTTTTTTGGGACTCATTGCGGCCAAGATCTGCTCGATGTCACCCATCGATGCCATGTCACTAGCCACTGGACTACCACCTGTCTGCCACGTATCTTTGGTCTTATACCCTCTTCTTTGCCACGTCATCATTCACCAAGTTGCGGTGATAATTTGGTGTGCATCTTTTCATAGTGACATAGCAACAGCTGTTAGATTTCTGCAATTACTGTTGATCTTTCTTCAGCTTGCTCGCTCTTTAACCTCTTCCCGCCAGCCGATCACAAAATTTAGGATGCCTTGAGATGCACACGTGCAGGGTCCAAGAGGCCATGAGCTGCCTCTTCTTGACAAAAGCCTGTAAGATTTGACACTATAGGTATATGTGACCTTGGCTTTAAGTACAAAAATTCTCCTCCCCACGACCAATGTGGGATAAATGTTTTTTCCTACCTAGCGACTAAAAATTCTTGGAAGTTCTCTAGCCTTTTAAAAACCCTCTTTGGTGCCCAAGTAAAAACTTTACACAGGCCGATTGCATTTTTTTTGAGCTTCTTTTGGCCTTTCATCATAAATGGAGCATAAATATCTCTGTGGTCTATAGCATGCTGAGCTCCACCCTCGTGGGAGCCACATTTTAACCCACATGCTGTCTTACTTTCCTCTATTTGCACATGAAGCAAACAAGTTAAATAAAAATAGTGCATTTCTCCCTAGTTCATGATTTGATCTTTTCAAAATGAATGAATGCAAGGCTTCATTAGGGCACTAAATTTGGCATGTGCAAAATTTGGTAACATTTTTGGTGACTTATGCAGAGTGTTTGCCTACTAAACACTATAGACCAGTCATGGCTTATCCATTGGGCTTATCGAGTCATTTCAGCCCTCTCTCCAAATGGAAATTCTTGGAAATTCAGCTGCTCTACAACATGATAGCAAAATAAAATAGGAGAACTAAAAAAACAAAAACAAGTGGTGCTTCCTAAAATAGAAACCACAAAACTATGCATGCGCACTTATTGAAAAAAAGAACAACAAAAATAGAATGTGTATCGACACTTATTAGCTTAAATGAAATCTCAAAGACAAGCTTTGAGATGAATACCATTAACTGGGATTGGAAGGATCTCACCATTCAACTTTGAAAGCTAAAAAGCATTATGTTGCTTTTTTTCAGTAATGATGTATGGGCCATCCCATATGGCATCAAATTTAGTATTCTTTCCAGGTTTACTCTTTAATTCATCCCATTTCAAAACCAAATCTCCCTCATTGAAAACTCTCAGAGTTGTCTTTCTGTCAAAAGTCCTCTTGATTTGAGCTTGATGATTTTCAATAGTCAACAATGCTTGTCTTCTTACCTCCTCCAACTCTATTAGTTCTTCCAACCTAACCTACATGGTTTCTTCTTGCAACATTTCTAGCTCTCTAACCAGAGTTAGTGTAGGCATTTCAACTGAAATTGGGAGTCTTGCCTCTTTACCATAAACAAGGACATAGGGAGATATACCTGTAGCTCTCTTAGGGGTGATCCTATCAGCCCACAATGCATGTTTCAATCGAGTGTGCCAAGTTCTCTGATTATCTTCTATTGTCCTCTTGATTATCCTAATCAAGTTCTTATTAGTTGACTCAGCTTGTCCATTACCCTGAGGGTCATAATTGGATGAAGTACTCAAGAATATGTTGTTCTGGACAGCCCAATCAGTAATCTTAAATCCTACAAAAGCTAATGCATTATCTAAAATAATAGAATCAGGGATACCAAACCTTTCTACTAAGTCCTTATAAAAGTTTAGGACTGCACTTTCATTTGCCTCCTTCAAGGGTAAAAATTCAGTCCACTTGGTAATGTAATCAGTGGCTATCAAGATCCATTTATGCCCAGAACTTGAAGGTGGATTGATGACTCCTATAAAATCAAGACCCCACTTCATGAATGGTTGTTCAATTTGAGCAAGTTGCAGGGGTAAAGCTGCCATCTTCTGTTTGCCTGCAAATATTGGACAATTCTTACATTTCCTTACCCAAGCATAGGCATCTTTATGCAAATCAAGCCAAAAATATCCCACCCTCATGACCTTTAATGCTGTAGTCTGTGGTGCAAAGTGACCACCAGCTAGTCCATTATGAAATTCCTCTAATATTCTCTTAGTTTGATCTGAATCTATGCATCTTAAGAATACACCATTAAAATCTTTTCTAAACAAAATTCCATCCAAAATGATATAAGGGATAGCTTGAAGTCTATAGTATCTTCATTTAGCATTGTTCAGCCCTTTAGGACACTCACCAGTTTGAAGAAAATTCATCATTTCTTTCACCCAACTTGTAGGAGGTGTTGCTACAACAATTGGCACATTATCTTCATGAACTAGGACAACTTCTTCACTTTCTTGTTCGGTGTTTTGATTGTGACCAGAAAGCTGTTCACATAATCCCTTACCTCTAATCAGATTTGTTACCTTTATATTGGCATCATACTCCATCACTTTCATGATCCAACCAACTCTTTTGTCATTAAGATCTCTATTCAATAAAAAATCTTTTATACTAGGATGAGCAACCATTAGGTGAATTTTGTTATTTGAAAGCATGTGTCTAAATTTCTTTAGACTTCTAATGACTTCTAATGCATGTTTCTCAACAAAAGAATAGTTTTGTTCATACCCTTCTAGGCCTTGGCTGAAGAATGCTATTGGTTGTTCCAATCCCTAATCATTTTGTTGAATCAACATAGCTTAAATAGTATCAAAAGTACCAAAAGCATATAATATAAAGTCCTTTGCAAAGTCTGGATTAATCAAAGTAGGTGTTGATGTTGTGACAGTCTTAATTTCTTCAAAATTATTCTTAGCCTCTTTGGACCAGCTGAAAGTAACATTTTTCTTAAGCATGCTAGTCAATGGCTTCAAAAGAAATGCTATATTAGGGATGAATCTCCTTACAAAATTGATTCTTCCTATAAAGCTTTGAAGGCCTTTCTTATGTACAGGTAAAGGTAAAGCTAAAGTAGCACTCACCCTCTCCAGATCTATGGTTATTCCATGTTTGGAGACAATATAGCCCAACAACTTACCCTCGTGTATGACAAAAATGCACTTTTTGGGATTTAAAGATATTCCATATTCTCTACACCTTTCACAAATCTGCTTTAAGTGAGAAAAGTGCTCTTCCACATGCTTTGAAAAAATGGTTACATCATTAAGATTAACCAAAAAAAATTTATTTATAAGACCTTGGAAGGCCATATCCATTGTCCTCTAAAAGGTTGCTCCTGCATTAGGAAAACCAAAAGGCATTTTCCTATATGCCATTGTTCCCCATTTTGTAGTAAAGGCAGTTTTAAATTGGTCATCCTCTTTTACCAAAATCTGATTATAACCAGAATAACCATCAAGTAGTGAAAATCTATCTGAGCTTGAAACTACTTGTAAGATTTGCTCCATTGAGGGCAGTGGGTAATGATCTTTTAGAGAAGCTTTGTTAAGATCTCTAAAGTCTACACAAAGTCTAAGCTCACCATTCTTCTTTCTTACGGGAACCAAATTTGAAACCCAAGATGTATGCTTTATAGGAAAGATGATATTACCTTGGATTAGTTTGTTTAGTTATGTCTTCATGAGATGCTTGAGCTTTGGATTAAGGGCCTTTTCTTTTGTCTCACAGGCTTGGCCTCAACTTCCAACTCTATGGTGTGTTGGGCTAATGCGGGGTTAAATCCCTTCAAATATTCATACTGCCATGCAAATACATCATTGAACTCTTGACAAAGCAAAACAAATGCCTGTTTCTCATCAGTTGTGCATACCTTTCCAAGCTTTAATATCTTATCTCTAAAGATCTCAATAGGTTCGTAGTGCTCCTCTTTAACTAACATGCTTCCCTTTTCCTTTCTAACCTGATCATCAGTATTAAATATTGACTCAAGGGTTACCAATCCCTTTGGCAACTTATTAGTTTTCAATTGAAGAATCTGATTTTCATATTGCTTTACAAACTTATGCTGATTACCAGCTGCAAATTCAGCCTCTTCAATAAGAAAATTAATAATTTGTTCATCTAAATCAAAGACTTGCCAATTGACACTGTTATCTGGAATTGAAGGCCTAACAACCACTTTAACATATTGTTGTCTTTCAATATTGCTTACCTCATCTGGTATGTCAAATTGAACACCCAAGGCAGCCAACTTATCTGCTTCCTTATTTTGATTTCTAGGCACTGACAACAGATCGAAAGCATCAAATTCTTCAATTAAGTCTCATATCCTATTCTTATACATTTTAAGGACATCATTTTTAGTCACATTGACACCTCTTACCTGATTTACCACTAGCTCAATGTCCCCAAATACTTGCAAACACTTTACCTTTCTTTTTCTAGCCCATTCCAATCCATGTGCAAGTGACTCATATTCAGTTGTATTATTAGTACAACTAAAAGAAAATCTAAAGGCTGAAAAGTATTTCTTACCTTCAGGAGAGATTAACATAACACCACCACCTGAACCAACCTTGCTCCTTGAGCCATCAAAATATATTTGCCACAATTCATTGTTCTGTTGTTCACCCTACTAATTGGACAATTGATTGTCATCCTTTTCAAGATTAGGGATAGTGACACCTTCTTCATGGATCATGTAGACACCTAGCTCTAGTTCTTCCATATGCTTGAATGGATCTTCCTCATCATTCTCTACTGCCCATTCATCTAATACTACATTAGGTATCTCTTCTATTGGAGTGTTTGGATCTGGGATATCATGTTGTTCATTAGATTCTTGTATAGACAAATTTGTATTAACAACACTTGGGATATATGGTTCTATATGATCATTAGCTAAAAATTCTGATTTTATGGTCACTTCGGTACCATATCTTGTTCTAAAAAACATGTGTGACCAATCATAAGACAAATAGCCACCCAACTTGGCTATGAAATCTCTAGACAAACACAAAGAAAAGTAAGGTGGAAGATCTATGATGTAGACATCATGTGGGATTGAGAAGTTTGGGCAAGCATGCAATATCCAAATTTTTAATCACAACTACTGTGTTTACTATTGTCCCATCTAATTGGACTACCCCTTTTGAAAGAGGCTCATATGTCAAACCCAACTTATCAACTATCTTCTTTGGCATGACATAACTACTAGCACTAGGTGCTGACCTATAATTAAAGTCAGATAAAAAGGAGGGGGTTTAACCTTCTGAGTTTTTTGTTCGCCCTTCTTTTCTTGAGGGGCGTTGGATAAGACTACTTTGGGTTGCTCATTAGGAAGCTCTTGTGACAAAGAGATGTTAGACAAGGCATTTTTAAGAAAATCTTTTTGCCCTGGTAGAGCTAAGGAATCCCACATTGAGACACTGACATGCATCTTTTTTAATTGATCCAAAATATTAAATGAGCTTGTACTAACCTTCTTCTGCCCTCTTTTAACAACAACATCCTCTTGAACTTGTGTTGTTGGTAATTGACCTCTTGGCTGATCCTTACTGACCACTGGTTGCCCTTTTGGATTTGTATATTTAGAGTGGGTTGAGGTCCAGGTGGTGCTTGTCGGCTTGTAGAAGCCTGATTGATACCTTTATTAGCTTGTTGTCCTATATCAATGGCTCTCTTTTTGGACTGTGTATTGGCTGGAATAGAAGTGTAGGACTGATTTTGATCTTGTGGCTGATTTACTCCACAAAATTTTTCACGTTGCTAATTGACCAAGGTAGCATCTGGGCCTTGTTCAGAATGATAAAATTATTTGATCATGAGTTCCATGAGTACTATCTTCTAAGACAACAAGATTATTTTGAACCATGAGTGCTTGATGTAGCATACCATTCAAACAAGTGGTCTGATTATGAGGTTGGTTGCAAGGATAAAACCAATCATAATCTGATGCCATGGTATTTTGAGCTGGGATGATATCTTTGGATGTGTTGGTAGTGTTGGGATTGTAAGGTATATTGGATCTTTGGTTATAATTTCTCCTTTGACCCTGAGGGTCAGCTTGATAAGGAGCCTATTTTGCTGATTATTCTGATAAGGGGCTTGATAAGGCTTGGTGTTTTGGTAAACTTGCTTCTCAATATTGGTCATTTTGTTACCAAAGCCTTGGAACATGGTTTTCATTTCATTTTTAAACTCCTGAAACTCTTGATTTGGGAGTGTGGCAGTATTTGCTTGGGCTGCAACTTGATAATTCAGTGCTGGTAAAGGTGGGACAACGAATACAGGAGGCTCTAAAAGAGGTACAATAGGTTGTATTTCTGGAAATATGGGCATTGGGGCCTAGGGGCTATTTTACCAGCCTGAATTAGGCAATTTTCTTCCCTAATAGCAACATCAAATGCATTTGGTAGAGTATTTGAACCCATAGACTGAATCATGACTGAAATGTCACTATTAAGGGCTCTAAGATAAGATAGAAATGTATGAGTAGGAGTAGGCCTTACCCTGTCAGGGATTTTGCTCCAAGTCTTTTGGAAATGAAAATTGAAGTTGTTCATTTGCTCTTGAGGGGATCTCTTTATGGTACTCAGCTATTCTAATAGTGACAAATGGTCAGATTCATCCTCAAACTGTGAATTTAATCTATCACCCAACTGATCCTAGGTATCAATTGAGTTTATAGGTAGTCCTCTGAACCACTAAAGCACTTTCCCTTTAAATGAGGCAGCCAAGAGTTTGATTGCAACATTCTCTTGTGTGATATGATGTACACCACACAACGAAGCTACATCCCTTATATGTTCTATGGGAGTGGTTTGATCTTCTCCTGTGAAAAAAGGTAGGCTTTTTAATGCTGCTATAGGAATATCATTATAATGAGTAAGAGTCAAAGGGTTGCCTTGATTGAAAGGTATAAAAGGATGAGCTCTTGGCAGAGCCATTGGAATAACAGGTGGATTTACTTGTGGATTCTAGGTAATAAGTGGTTGAATTGGAGTAGTTGCAAAAATAGGATTTATGCGGGTGGCAAAATTAGGCTGAGAATTAGGTAGAGGAGAAGAATTAGATAGGAGATCAGATTCTAGAATTTCCTGAAAAACTTCAACTGGAGAACTTTCTCGAAACTCAACTGCTGAATTTGTTGCTTTCTCTATCTTTTTTGTTGTCCTTGACCTTATCTGCGATGGTGGTAGCTCAATATGCTCAACCAGATCTTCACTCTGTCTGGTTTGATACTTTCTCATACGCTACAAAATGTCACTAGATCTGCATAGAAACCAAGAAAATGAGTCACCGAGTATAAAAATTGTTGCCTCTGAAGGCTGGAATCGCTTCTCCTCACACCAAAAGAAGCAAGAGTGAATATATGTTGAAGTGAGATAGTTCAAACGTGTCCCATCGGGCATGCCAAAAATTGTTGTCACTCAAATTGCACCAGTAGTGCACAAGTTGAAAGCTAAAGCAACTTGGTGACACATGGGATAATTCTCAGGCCTGTGGGTTGCCTATAGTGAGAACTAACCTCCAGATGAAGGATTGGTTCACTGTGAATAACTCTAAATCTTTGCTGAGAAAAGGGGTAGAAAAACTTCAAAAAAAATGAAAGTAGAATGACTTGCAAATGCTAAACCAAGGTGAAGCATCAATAAGATATCTCAAAATGACAGAGATACACTTATAAAAACACCAATCTACACAAATAGACTTTTGGTTCATAACACATAAATATTTCATGCAAAGGATTTAAACTTCAAGAAATTGAAAGGAAAGAAAACTTTCACAATCAACCAAATGACCCAATTTATCACAATGCACAACCTGTGTCTTACAAATGAGATAGAAAATTCAAAGGTTATCTAGACAATAACACAATAAATTAACTCTCAATCAAGGATAAGAAAATGAACTGTAAAGACATAAGGCATAAGCTAGTAATTTTTATTCTGAATTCTGTCATAAAACTTCATATGAGCTACAAGAATGTATTCTCTGCTAAAACCAGTCAGAGAATCATCAAGAACTAGTGAAGAAAGATAAATTTTTTTCACTTTATACAAAAACCTTCCAAAAGGTAGAGGAAAGATAACTCCAGAATGACTGAAGATGAACTCTCACTGAAAATATCTCCTTTGAAAACTGATCCTCTAGTAGAAATAAAAAGCCACCAAAAAGGCTCAAAATCATGAGAAAAACTCATGCAATTCAGTTAAAACTCTTAGTCAACTAAACGTTGACCCATATGGTGCTCAAAATCATTCCTTATCACCTCAAGATCATGAGAAAGACTCATGCAAACTTTCTCTGAGCTTAATAATCATCTGCTTTAACAGGATGACTTCTTCTTATTTTGCATGGATCGCTAGACGCTACCTTGCCTGCCACCACTTTCGGCTTTTGATTGTAACTAGCATTTCTTTTCTTCATCGGGTCATTGGGTTAGCACTGAAACACTTATTTTGATGGCCAATGATACGCTCCATTTCACCTGCTTTTCTATCAGGTTGGCTACATGTCACATCCTGGTTGGCTTCGGGGTTCCTGCCCTGCCATCTTAGCATGGTCTGGACTCACTGCCGAAATGAAGCTCTTCCATTCGATCAACCTTAATCTACATTCTTTATTTCTTCCTCTAAATTGCTTCCTTATTGGGCCCCACTACTTGGTCGCCAAGTCATGGCAAATAAAAACCGCGCATCATCATCATGCAGTATAGCGACCATCGCTAGATCTTCAGGAACCTGCTTGCTTTTTACCTCAGCTGGTTTGCTTTTATCAGCCTAGGCCCACGAGAACGAGTGATGCTAATGAACTTTGAACCATTGAACCTTTTTTGAAGCGTTGAACCACTAAAATTTGAAGCATTTGACCATTGAACCATTTTGAAGTTCAAGTTCAAGGTTGACTTAGACATTTGCTCATCTATATATTTTCTAC
Organism: Cryptomeria japonica; assembly: GCF_030272615.1. NCBI lineage: Eukaryota > Viridiplantae > Streptophyta > Pinopsida > Cupressales > Cupressaceae > Cryptomeria > Cryptomeria japonica. The sequence continues at coordinate 484,023,777 of NC_081406.1, read as the reverse complement.
CACGTGTCAGCCTCTGATTGGTTTGCGGGTCCACTTTGTCTGCTATCTAGACCATCATCTAGACTGGACCCACCTTGTCGCCAAGTCGTGGTGATAACCCTGTGTGCAACTTTCATTAGCGCCTTAGCGACCTTCGTTGGATCTGTGCAATCACTGTTGGATGTGATCAATTTGTTTGATCTTTAACCCCGACCTGCCTTGGTTCTTCATCTTCTATCTATCACGTGGCGCATCCTTATTCATTCTAAGTCCACCTGGATGGCCACCTCTACTTCCATGTCATCAGTCACCAAGTCACAGGGAATAACTATCGAGCACCTTCATCATGCTGTATAGCGACAATCGTTGATCTGCCCTCAGACTCCTCAATCTTTAATCTCTTAGCCACTCACCTTTCCTTTTCCTTTTCCACACGTGCTTAGTCGCCAAGTTGCTATGATAACTGGTGAGATTATTTCTATAGCGGTATAGCGACCACTGTCGGATCTGTACGATCACCACTAGATCTTTCTTCAACTTGCTTGCCCTTTAACCTCGACCTGCCTTCTGTCTTGTACCGTGTGTCAATGTGTGTCACCCTCTGATTGGCTCATGAGATCCACCTGGGAACCACCTATCTTCCAGGCCGCCACACGTCCTGCTCTATTGGATCTCATTATTTTAGCCAAAGTATTCCTTTGGCAAGCCACTTACCAGTTTCATCGAACCTATAGTTTCATCAATATTATTATGTCGATGAAACTGAGCCTTCAGTGAAACTTTTTTGGGACTCATTGTGGCCAAGATCTACTTGATGTCACCCATCCATGCCATGTCACTAGCCACTGGACTACCACTTGTCTCCCATGTATCTTTGGTCTTGTACCCTCTACTCTGGCATGTCATCAGTCACCAAGTCACGACGATAATCCGATGTGCATCTTTTCATAGTGAAAACCATTAGATCTCTGTGATTACTATTGATCTTTCTTCAACTTGCTCGCTCTTTAACCTCTTCCCGCCAGCCAGTCACAAATTTTAGGATGCCTTGAGATGCATGCGTGTGGGCTCCACTAGGTCAAGAGCTGCCTCTTCTTGCCAAAAGCCCGTAAGCTTTGACACTATAGTTATATGTGACCTTGGCTTTAAATACAAAAATTCTCCTCTCCGCGACCAATGTGGGATAAATTTTCTTCCTGCCTAGCGACTGAAAATGCTTGGAAGTTCTCTAGCCTTTTTAAAACCCTCTTTGGCACCCAAGTAAAAACTTTACACAGGCCGATTGCATTTTCTCTAAGCTTCTTTTGGCCTTTCATCAGCAATGGAGCATAAATATCTCTGTGGTCTACAACATGTTGAGCTCAACCCTTGTGGGAGCCACATTTTAACCCACATGCTATCTTACTTCCCTGTATTTGCACATGAAGCAAACAAGTTAAACAAAACTAGTGCATTTCTCCCTGGTTCATGATTTGATCTTTTCAAAATGAATGAATGCAAGGCTTCATTAGCGCACTAAATTTGGCATGTGCAAAATTTGGTAACAACACCTACATACAAATTAGAGGGCCAATAAAATGGATTTTGAAAAGCTCGCGAAATTCACCAAAAATGGAATCATGGATTGATATAAATACAATTGAAAGTTTCAAATAGTCTTCCTTACAATTTTTTCATGTTTGATTAGTAAATTTGGGAGCTCTTGATTTGCATTGCGCAATTTGAGTCAAAACCTTGAAGTTGATTGTAGGGCAGAGGGCCAAAGTTGCAATTCTACAACACAGGCCTAGGCATTCTTGATTCCTAATTCAGAGAATTGAGAAAGCATAAAGGTGAGTAATAATTTCTTCATAATTCATAGTATTAGTTTTAATTCATTGTGAGAGTTCAAGATGTCAGACAACGGTGAGACTCCCCAGGGTGGTGAAGGGATTGAGATGTCAGGCAAGGGTGAGACTCCTCAAGGTGGTGAAGGGATCAGGAGGCTAGACAAGGGTAAGAATCCTTGGGGCAGTGAAGGGATTGGGAGACCAGAAAAGGGTAAGACTCCTTAGGTAAGTGAAAGGATTGGGAGGCCATCAAAATGCCCAAAAATTAGAGATACTACCATAAAGTCTTACTTTGGAATTGGCAAAGTTTCTGGTCCATCAACTTTTGCAATTGCAAAAGCCATTCATAGTATCTCACCACCACCACAAGGTAGGATTATCATTGAGTTAAATGCATCAAATGAGGATGACAATACCGGCATGAGAGAAGATGTTGTAAGGGATACCCACAATGAGATAATTCACTTGGATGAAAATGCTAGCATTGAAGATGATGTTGGTAGGAAGAAAAGAAAAAGAAAAGTAAAAATGGGGTGGGAGTGGGAAATGACAAGGAGATTTAAGATTGATTGGGTAGAAAAGTACCCATTCATTGAACCAATCCCAAACAATGATGAACAACCAACAAAATGCAGGTGTAATATTTATAGCTAGAAAACTAAAAGAGAGAAGAAGTTGCAGCTAAAGCTTGACACCATAGAAAAACATATTGGTAACGTTTATGAAAAATGGATCATAGATGGAAAGGAAACACCAATAGTAAGATGAAAATAAAAGGAAGAGTGTCTTCATGCTAAGTATGTCATGGAATATGAAGAGCATAACCACAAAATGACACTGATTGGTAATAGTGGAAATATAATCAAGGCTGGCTTGAACATGCAACGAAAGATGCAAACATGGCAATGACTATTCAGATGAGTTTTATTTTTCATATTCTATCGAGAGGGTGTCCTATGAAAGATTTTCCAGAATATAGTAATTTATTATCTTTTTTGAATGTTCCTCAATATCCTATGTCACATTGGTCAATAAATGCTGGATGGGAAATGGCAAACTATCTCACTGAGGTGGAAAAGAAAAATTTATAGGAGAGTGTAAAAGAGTCATAATTCATTTCATTATCCATAGATGAAGTTGCTGCGGTAGATAACACTACTTGGGTCTATATGCATGTGTATACCGTAAAAGAAAACGTTTGTCGAGTTTCATCTACTCTGTGTTTGTAAAATGAGGGGCAATTCAACAAAAAAAAATTTATATTTGGAAGTTAAGAAAGATTTGAATGAAATTGCTAGTATGGATGATTTGACAATTGCCAAGAAGTTGGTGTGTGTTGGATTTGATGGAGCTACAGTAATGTAAGGTCAAAGAACTGGTCTTTGTGCAAGATTACAAACTAGTATTGCACCATACATGCTTGCCATTCACTGCATGGCCCATCGAATAAATTTAGCATATAGAATTGTAAGAAATTTCCCTACAGTGTCAAAAGTTGAAGATCTGGTCTAGGAGATCCACTCATACTTCTACCGAAGTCCTAAATTTTTTGCAGAATTTCATATTTTTGCTGAGGGAGTAACAACAAGAAACAAGCTTCTTAGGGATGTTGAGACCAGATGGATCTCCTTGCATAGACTAGCGGAATGGGTTTTAATAGAATATCATTCCTTGATCGGACTAATGTATGAGCAATGCCTCACAGTAGACAAAGCTCCTGATCTCTTACATAAGTTAAGTGATATAGAGATTGTTAACTTTAGCTAGTCTTCTCCCCATGCTAGATTCAATGAACAAACTTGTTAAGAAAGCGCAAGATAGAACTATGTATAGCACTCTGCGTAAAATGACATTCTTGGCCCTAGATGGTCTATATTCAGATCTAACAGGGCGAAGCCCAAATATTTTTAGGTGGCAGATAATTATAAATTTGAATCATGCTGAATTTTTTATACATTTCAATGCAAAAAATGAGCTATGTGGCTTTGTAAAAGGATTTTAGATACCAATGCACCAATCTAAGACAGGCAAGTGAGGCAGAGCACTACCAGTTAAAAAGGAAGATTTTGACAGGATTGTTAAATCTGTTAGTGATAATTTGAAGTCTATTGCATACTAAATTTCAACTGAGATTCCTAAAAGATTCCCTCGAGAAGAAATACTTGAAGCCATGGGTTCTATGTATCCTAAATTTGGCATTCATTTGGAGATAATCCAAATGACGTAAAGGTGTTTCACAAAAAGCTAGAGGAATTGATATTGACATTTTCAAAAGATACATATTGCAATGGACAACCAATAGAAGGAATTTTAAATTCAGATCATCTTAGAAAACAATGTAAACGCTTTGCATTGTGTATGAAACAACAGTTGGAAAACTTCAAGAATCTATTTGAACCTAGATAAATAACAAGGCTTTGGAAAAGGATAGATCAGAGTGAAGTATTGCATACTTCAATACCAGAATATTTCAAACTTGTTGATTTATGTCAAACAATGATATTGGGGTCGGTGGAAGATGAGAGAGTTTTCAATGCATTAGGGCTTGAAATCAAAGATCAGAAGTAAACTAGACAAAAATTTGGAAACTTGCTTGAGGTTGTTTGTAACTCGGTATAATGTCAAGATTTTCCTTATGATAGGGCACTGGAAATCTGGAATTCCATGCGCGAAAGATGAGGGTTGTACAACACTTCAAAAGTTGGTGGTTCTACTGCTAGTGCTGAGACAAATGATGGATCTTAGAGTCATCATGAAATTGAAGATGAAGAAATTTTTTAATACCCAACTCAGAATGAAGATGGACCTATTAGTACTAGTCAAGTTTAGGATCTTGAGTCCATTTGGGATGTAGAAGCCTCAGAGTCCCTTAGTCCAGACTGAGTCACTGACGTGAATTAGTAGTCAGTTTTTAGGTATTTATACTACACTTCTTGAGTCATATTAGTTATTACAATTTACAAGTAACAAAACTATAGTTGTTGTTGATGATATTTTATATTGTATTCCTTGAAATTGTTAATCAGAATGGATACTTATTTCATATTTTTAATTGTGCATTTGAATTATTAGTAAAAAAATAGAATTTAGTTTCTGATAGTTGTTTGTAACTGCATGTTGACTATTACTATATATTTTAGTTCTAGTTTAAGAAATTTAGAGTCTTGACTCTTAGAGCGACAAGAATATATTTAGTTCTGTATGAAGTTTGATTCTTGAATATATATTATCTTTGGTAAATTGGTTCCACATTATTCTTAACATGAAATGCAACAATTTGTGTCACAAGATCTATAAAATTATTTATATTGCATAACTGTTAGAACCTTTCTACATTAAATGCTTAACATGATGTTAGAACAACATTTTTTCCATTTTTCCAAAATGCCAACTTCAAGGCTCAAAATGTCCTCTGTGATCATAATCTTCATCTTAAAATATGATATATTCCCTTCTTCAAATTATCCAAATTCAAAAATCCCCAATACCATTCATATTGAGAAGACCAGACAAAGTCTATCTGCCTTCAAGGGTCACACCTGTTAGGACTGCAATTTTTTGGCTAAGTCATGTCTAGCTTCGATTCATGTCATGGGTTTATCCTCTAGTTTTATGGAAGCAACTTTTCCCAAGTTCTGGTCATGTTCATGGAAATTAGGTTTTTGTATTTGCTTTTTGTATTCGTTGGCTAGTTGTCATGCATTGAAAATCTGAGTTGTCCTCTCTTTATTTGTCCATGTCAATGTCAAGGGTGGTCAAATGGTCGGTCAGACATGTTTTATGTTTCATCTCTAACTCGCAGATTAATTTTATGTTTAACATTTTAAGTGGCGAGTTAGCGAGTGTTGGTTTGGTTTCGAATCGCGAGGTCTCTAGCGTTTTCAGTGTTAGTGTTTTATGTTGGTGAGCTGGATATTTTTAATGAAATTGCTTTGGTCATGAGGTCTCGAGTTGGTTTGATGTCATGCATTATAGCTGTGAGAGTTAGCAAGTAAGTCATTTCATACAATTGTCGCTAGCTCTCATGTTTGTTTAATGTTAGCATTTTTAGGTTGTGAGCTAGTGACTAGATAGTTTGTGGTTAAGTTTTATGGTTATCACTAGCTCACGAGGTTAAATGTCTGAAGAGGTGATCAAGTTGCGACCTGGCAACAAGTTGGTTTGGGTTTACATCGTGAGGTCTCTAGCTTTTTGGGTGTTAGTGTTTTATGTTAGCGAGCTAGAGATTGTTAATAAAATTGCTTTGGTCGTGAGGTCTCGAGTTGGTCTGATGTCATGCATTATAGCTATGAGAGTTAGTGATTAACTCATTTCATACAGTTGTCACTAGCTCGAGAATGTTTATTTAATGTTAGCATTTTTAGGTCGCGAGCTAGCAACTAGACAGTTTGTGGTTAAGTTTTATGGTTATCGCTAGCTCATGAGGTTAAATGTCTGAAGACGTGATCAAGCCGCTAGATGGTGACAAATTGGTTTGGGTTTAAATCTCGAGGTCTCTAGATTTTTGGGTGTTAGCGTTTTATGTTAGCGAGCTGGATATTGTTAATGAAATTTCTTTGGTCGCGAGGTCTCGAGTTGGTCTGATGTCATCCATTATAGCCGTGAGAGTTAGCGAGTAAGTCATTTCATACACTTGTCGCTAGCTCTCATGTTTGTTTAATGTTAGCATTTTTAGGTCGTGAGCTAGTGACTAGACAGTTTGTGGTTAAGTTTTACGATTATTGCCAACTTGTGAGGTTAAATGTCTGAAGAGGTGATCAAGCCGTGAGCTGGCGATAAGTTGGTTTGGGTTTACATTGCGAGGTTTCTAGCCCTTTGGGTGTTAACATTTTATGTTAGCGAGCTGGAGATTGTTAATGAAATTGCTTTGGTCGTGAGGTCTTGAGTTGGTCTGATGTCATCCATTATAGCTATGAGAGTTAGCGAGTAACTCATTTCATACAGTTGTCACTAACTCTCATGTTTTTTTAATGTTAGCATTTTTAGGTCACGAGCTAGCGACTAGATAGTGTGTGGTTAAGTTTTATGGCTATCGCCAGCTCGTAAGGTTAAATGTCTGAAGACGTGATCAAGCCATGAGCTTGTGAGTGAAGTGCTAGTGGTTAAGAGATAAACAATTTTATGTTGGTGAGTACACGACAAGGGTTAAAGTTACCTCTATCTCTAGGTCCCTACGGTGACGAGGACTTAACATTTTGAGGTTGAGAATTGGTGAGTGGCGGTTCAGTTGCCCCAATCGCTAGCTCTCGAGGTTATGAAGGCTTAGCATTTTCAGCTTGCGAGCTGGAGATAGAGTCGTAAGCACTTGTCGCTAGGTCGCGAGATTTTCTTATGGGAATTATTTCAAGCAAAGGGTTGATGACTGTGTGCCACATGTTTTAATGACTTGACGGGGACTACTGAGGTGTATGGAAACAAAGGGTCGAGACAAATGATGAATTGACATGTGGATTGTTTTGGCACCTTTTGCGTAGTAAATACTAAAGTGAAATTTCATTCTAAGATAATTTCTAAATTTTGCATACAACTCATTATGACGTTATTATTTTTACGACTAGTTTGTAGTTTTAAATTTTTAATGGCTGAATGCATGAGCATTAATGGCCGAGATGACGGCCAGTTCTTTCAAGGCCAAAAATTATAAAGGGAGGATTGTGTTAAGGATTTTGCACACTCGCAATGATTTATGAGCCTTGGTCTGAGTGTTGATGGTGTGAGTGGTAGCTTTCTCTCTGTAACTGCAAGTTGTAGGCCCTAGGGTTGTGAAGGTGTCAAGTTCTCTATTATAGCTGTAATTGTGCAAAATTTGAAGCTATGTTCTTTAAGAAGTTGAGTAGAGCGACGAGTAGCAGCAGTTCTTAGGCGTCAGGGAGGAAACCAACTAGAGAGATGAAGTATTCAGAATAATTTATTGAATTGCTTCTAGGGACATCTAATGGGTTGTCCATGAATGAGTATGCTTGGAAAGACACATGCATCCAGTGTAGAAACCCAGAGACCCTTGATATTTCTGACACTTATCTCTATTTTTCATACTTCTGGAACAACAAGGTAAAGGGAGTTCACATGTCTAATCCTTGGGACTTGAACATGGCTAAATTGGTTGTGCCTGATGTATACATGGATGTGGACCTGGTTAGAGAGCTGGCGAAGGCATATTGTCCTATAACTAGGGTAATTCAAAAGAAGGGAAAATCTGCCCTAGTTACCATCAATAGGGCTAGTTTTGTTGAAGCTTTCCAGATATCTGGTGCAACTTGCATGGATATAGACCTAGATAGAGAAAAGAAGGATTACAAGAATAATAAGAATGGTCTGAAGAAGCATGTGATTCCTCGATACATGCCTAGGTCTGGCAGCTGGTCTCTGATTCCGATTCTTGACAATGTGGAGGAGTCCTTTGATTTGAGTACTTTCTATTTCTATATGAAGTGCACATTTTATGGATTATGTAAGGTGTTGGGAATGGATGGGAGCAGTACGGTGCCATCTAAGCTTTTGATGATGGCAATGAACATATAGCACCCAGAAGTCAATACAGATTATGATTAGGTCAGATATTTGGTGTAGCACATCCATGACGCCTTGGTGGACATTAAGAAGAATGTTGTTGTCATTAATTTCAAATATTATTCCATATTGATGCACTTGATTTTGTACTACAATGCGAACAAGATGGAAAAAGAATTGGTACTGGAAAGAGTGGAGTTCAACATGCCTATGCCAGTACAAAAGTGGACACACGTGTGGAATAGTAGCACTTATGATTCCTCTTTTCTTTATTTTCAAAATTTGATTGTTTTACCTATCACATATATGTTAAGAACAAAGAAAGAAAGACTTATCCTTGGTGTGAGGAGGCTTTTGAGGCCACATCAGTTTTCTCCCTAATTGGATTACTCATAAGTGGGGGGATTTTTATTTCTTTGATAATTTTACTGTCATGAGGGTATATGGATGTCCTCAACCCCCACACATTTTACCAAAATTTGTTCCAATGAGATTAGCCATAATTGAATTCATTTGGGTATTTCTGGAATTTACCATTGGCAAACGAGCCTTAGATGAAATTAATAATTGGTTAAAACAATAAAAAATGGTAATTGCTTATTCTAGGTTTTGTGACCCTGAGCAGTTTATGAAACTTTCACTAAAGAGAATGACACCTTGGGCACAAGTGAAACATCATGAGCCTCTTGATGAAGAGGATTTAGTTAGGAATTTGATGGAAAGGACTGTTGTGCAAGAGAGAAGAAAGAAATGGGGTAATTTGATGAGGTTAGAACAAGAATTTAAAGAGAGTGACCCCACTTTCATTGGTTTTTATCATCAAGAGGGTTATTTTGTAGTACTCCTGCCCTAATTAGATTCTAATATCAGTTTGACCTTGGTTAGTTATCATGTAATCATGTTATAGTCATATGTTTTAATTAATGTGCATACTTGTTAATGTGGTTTTCACATCAATTTGTATGCAAGCTTATTAGTTCTCCCGATTCATGTTATTAATCTCGAGCTAACACTTTTATTTTATATATATATATATATATATATATGTATGCATGTGTGATTCATGGTTGCAGAAGATTGTAGGTATAGTACTGCATGGGTGCGAGGTTCGTCTCCACCTGGATGCGCAGGTTTGAGTGTTCCTCATTGGCCCTTAGAAATTGGAGTAGGTGGTCGAGAGACCCTCATTTGATCCTAGTCGTGCTCAAGTGAGTGTCGTTAGTCATCTGTCAGTATTTCTTTGGTTGGTTATGTAGGTCGTCCGTTTGGTTGGCTTTCTTGGATTGTGTGTTTTGTGTGTGTGGTTAAATTGAGTAATTAATCCTTTTTATTTTATTTGATTAAGTTGTGTTTATGCATTAAAAATTAAGGGACTAAATTAAATAGGTTTCCTTTATGCGATTAATCGTTATTTAGAATTACTCAATTCAAATTGGTAGCTAGTTTAAATTAAATGGTAAATTTTAATAGATTAATTTACTTAGTTATGTTTTTGGAAAGGAAAGATTTAAATTAATTTGAAATAGAATTAATTTAATCTCTTTCCTTTTAAATATAGAAAAGGTTGGTTTCAATTAATTAAGAAAATCAATTTTATTAGAAAAGAAAGTTAATATATATATTTGATAAAGTGTGAAAGATTAATTTGGGGATTTTATTTTAAATAAAAAAAATATATTGCCCTCATAATATTTTTGAAATTTAAATGTTAAGTTGTGTTAATTTGGAAAATTAGAAATTAAATGAGGAAGAGGCATTTTGATTTTTCGAAATTAGAAATAAATTGTGTAAAAGTATTTTTATTTTGAAAAGGAGATTTTTGGTCAAAAACTGGGCATTTAACCTAGGGTTTGAAAATAATTTTGGGAGGATTATTTTTGGAAAAATATTTTGGGGGAAAAATATTTTTTTGGAGAATGGAAGTTTGGGGATTTTTGCAAAAGAAAGGATTTTTGGATCTTGCAGGTTGGGCTCTCCTTCAATCTTGCTAGGATTGTTGAACCAGGTAGACCTTTGGTTTATTTCATTGGTTTCTTTGTTTAAAAAAAAAAAATTGTTTTTGGTGTTTTTGTAGAAATCTGGTTGTACAGATTAAAAATATTATGTATTTGGGAAGTGAAGGAGTTGCAGTTTGAATTTCTGAATCTAAAACCCTCCTTGCTTCCTTTCCAAACCTCCAGATGGCATTTTTGTTTGTATAAATTGGTTTAAAACAAAATAGAACAAATTTTGGTGGTTTGGTTGTTCCTGAGGAATTTTTGTTTAAACTCCACTGAAGGTTTCCTGATTAAGTTTTAAATTGAAATTTAGTTTTGGGTTTGGCAGATTTGTTGTTTAAATATGTGTAAATTAATCTATTTTAGTTGCCTACTTGAAGTTTGAATAAATAAAAAAAAAGAAATTTTCCTTTTTTGGGTTATTTTGTAAATGGAAATCTTAGAAAACCCATGTCTTCTGGGAAATTATTTTAAGTCTCTGTTGAGACTGTGTTTTGTTGTGTAGTGTTAATTTTTAACAGTAAATTATTTTTAAAAAAAATAAATAAATATATATATATATATATATATATATAAATTACCCACGTGGCGGGGAGTAAACCCCCACCACGCGGGAGGTAGCACGCTACCAAGGGTAGTGGTTTCTACCAATTGGTAGCAGTGGCTACCAATGGTAGTAGACTGCTACCTTTTGGTAGTAGCACTACCATAGGTAGTACCAAGGGGGCCCACGTGGGTGCCCCCTGCTTTTTACATTTTGAAATTGTAAATTTTTTTATATATTTTTTTTAATTGCAAAAAAAAAAATTTAATATTATTATAAATGTTAGTTTTAATAAAGTTTTTAATGAAGATTAAATATGGTCATTATTTAATAATTTATGATTAATTTGTTCTTAATTAATTGTATAAATGGTAAATATACATTAATTAATTTTCAAATTCTATTTTATTATTAATGCATATCTTTCTAATTAAATACTTGATTTGTTAATTTCGTTATTAATTATTAATTTGTTATATTTAATTAATTGTGGATTAATAAATATATGCATTAATTAATAGTTAATTTTGGTATTTTCTATATGTGCGTAAGGAAGTAATTTGTGGATCTGGGAAATGCTTGCCTATTTTTGGTTCCTTTAAATGCATGTATCCTTAATCAGAAGAGTGAAATTTGGTTCTAGAAAAGATGAACTTGGAGAAATTATTTCGAACCAGTATGACAATGATGTTTTATTTGAAGTTTAAATATCATATTTAGACAGTTAATGTTTATTTAATTATATTCATGTGAACTTGGTTTAAAAAACTCGTAATGACATATTTATGTTATGTTTTGATGTAAATGAACTTAGTGAGTTAGAAAACCAAGAACGACTTGTACCTAGAAGAGGTAGATAACTGCAATCAAACTTAGATCATTTAGAAAACTTGATCGACTTTTTATGTTTAAATCAATATGGGAAAAGATTGTCTCTACCCGGTTATTGCCTATGCAAGTTTAAATTTTTGTATTCTCTTTTGCTTAAGTAATGGCAAGCCTTTCTTTGTTTGATTGGACCCTGTCATATGAATTGATTTGGGGAACCTATTTCTGTCCTAGGTCTCGAGTTTGACTGTTGTTTTATGGTGGTGTTGTAATTGGTCATATCCTTTATGCGAGTGTCAAATGATGATTTGTGGTTGACCATAGTTTGTCAGGTCTCTAGATAGAGTACCGTCAGTTAGTGCACCTCATATGAAGTCGTGTTTGACCAAATGGTTGTTTCCTCCATTTTGAACTCTGGTTACTTGACCTTGTGTATGTCTGGGTTTAGGAGTTCATTGAGTATGGTCTAGTGTCATACGAGAAAGTGGCTTTCGATTAGGGGTCATGCCCAAAGTGGCTATTGGGTAACCCATAGGAAGTGTGTCTAATAAGTGATAACCTAATAGCATATTAGAGAGTTAGTTAATGAATCACTAAGTAAGATAATTGCGCCTCACACATGGGATGAGTGCTAACACAGACTCGACATGTTGTGAGAAGGCCTAAAATGGCAAACCATCATCCTTGTCTTCACGAAAGGATGTGTGGGTCCACATGAGGCTTGGATGGGCCAGAGGTTCGGAATAGGTTGCTAGGGTAACCCAGTGGATGGGGCCAAAACCTATGAAGACCTGCCATGGTAACCATAGCAGGTTGTGTGATGACACTTGTCCCCTATGTTCAATAGTGTGTGGTTGTGTTGTCTTGATAGGAGCACTTTTGTGGAGTCATCTTGTTGCTTATGCCCTTGTGAGAACCTGATGTCATGCTAGACCTTGGGTTGCAATGACTTAGTTTTGTGGATGCTCCAGTGGACCTTTGTATTTGCTTCTATTATGTTCAATTGGATCCTTTCCTATTTAGGGATCATTTATGTATTTATTTGACCGATGTGGTCATTGTATATTGGTTATGTTCACCTTGATGGCAGGATTGTAAATGATGTAAACTTTATGTATTCTTAAGTTATTTAATGATCAGAGGGGTCTTGCAGTTGAGTAGACCCAGAGATGTAGCCCTCTAGGGATGAACTCCGATATCAATTTGGTGTTATGTGGTGCTTATGTTCTTATGTTCCTTTTTAGTTTTTAACATGTATGGATGGCATTATGTTAGAATGTATCAAGTGGATTAGATGAAATTAATTTTAAATGCATGTGTCTAGTCATCATATTAAATGCAAAAAAATTGGATCATGAAAGAATGTAGATTAGAATAATGGAATATATTCAGTTATTGATAATGAAATTAAGTATGCAAGGAAAGAACTCATTAGTTTATAATGAAATTAAAGTGTGTTATAAAACTAGATGCATGACTTAAGTTTTAATGAAAGTTTGAACGTAAGGGTTGGTTAAATCATAATGGATAAACTCATTAAGTTATCTATCTTTTAACTTTAATGGATGAACGTCCACATGTTATCTATGTTTTAACTTTAATGGGTGAATTTCCTCATGTTAGCTACATCTTCAACCATAATGCATGAATGCATCCTATTATCTATAATTTTAATTTACTAAACAAATTATATCTTTGTTTAAAGTAACAACATGCAATTAAGTTAACCTTCTTAATTGGATCAAATGTCATGAGTTGAGTTAGATGTTAGATTAAGTAATCACGTTGGGAAACTCCTTAGGTATTGTTTAGTCTTCCGTTGTGTTATCTGAGCTTTTGATAACTCATTGTATCATTATGTTATGTTTAATTTAAATATATATATATATATATATATATATATATATATATATATATATATATATATTTGCACTCCATTCGTGTGTTTTAGCTTTATCCCTTCGGGGTTTCCTGGCGGGGCATTACATATTTTGAAAGAATTGAGAAGATTCTCAATTGTTATGAGGACTTAATGTCTCAAATTCTAGGACAAAAGGAGCCACAAGAACTAGAGGATGAATTGTCCTCTCAAGGAAATACGCCTATTGATCAGTTGGTAATGAATGTTGAAATTGTTGAGAGTGGTGATGAGGTGGAATCTATGAGGGAACTACTTGTGAAAAGACAAAAGGTTGAGCAATGGGGAGCATTGGTAAGGAAGGACCCTGCTAAGGAAGTGGTTGTTGAGAAAGGTGAATACTTTCAAGCTATCAGATAGAGGCTTAGGGAGAAGCCAGCTGAAGAAGAAATGGGAGAAGTGGATTTACCTCTGGTTACTCACATGAATGAAAGAATTATGCTATCAAAGTCTTTTATGGAAGATGGTTCTTTCATAAAAATAGATGAGTTCAAAATTTTCCTAATCAAACTTAAGTAGAATGAATTGGGAAAAGAATTGGATTTGGGAGAGGGAGGTAAAGAGAAAAATGAACAAATTGTTCAGACCCTCTAGCTGTATGATCCTGACAGTGAGGATTTTACAATGGAACAAGCAAGATTCCTTGTAGAAAATAGTGGAATGTTGTTGTTGCCTGGGTGGGACATTCACTCCACCTTTATTATTGATCAAATCAGAAGGCAATCGGATCCTCTTTTTAGATCAGAGGTTGATGTAGGATATTTTGTAAGAGGATCAAGATTTGATCCCAAATCCAAGAGACTTGAAATCTAGTCACTTGCCCCTACCACATAGAAGCCCCATCTCATGAATATTCAAGGGGAGAGAAAGGGAGATAGATTAATTTGGAATCTGCAAGACACTAGGGATAATGAAATTGCAGATTTAATGACACATGTCTCCTATATGAATAAAGCTAAAATAGTGGACTTGCAGAAAAGAAATGATTACACATATAAGGAGCTAGTTGTAATTGCAAAGAAGTATGAAGAAGAGATAATGAAGAGTGTAGCGATGGAGGATCAACTCAAGGAGCTGACTAAAACATTAGCCAATATGCAGAGTACATCCCATGGACATACTACAGAGATGGTGGATGCTGCCACCAATGTACTTGAGGAGTTTTTTCTTGTTTCTACTGAGGTTGCATTTCCTAACCAAATCAAGATTCAGCTTAAGGAGTATGCTTGGAGGATAGAGAAGTTGGAGGAAACCAAAAATGAGAAAGGGGTGTTTTCTCTATTGGAGGTTCTCCAACATAGAATTGATATGTTAAAAGATCAAATTAAAGATGTTCATAACTTTCACATTTCTCTGAAGGAAGCTGGTGATGTGTATTTTTCTACCATTTTATTTTTGGAACCATTATTCAATGTGTGGTCAGGAAGGAACATATTAATGGATAAATTGGAAGTTGCTATAGTTTACAGGGATGACCTACCAGAGAAAATAACTGACACCAAGGAGATTGTAGGCACTTTGAACTCTTTGTTTTAATTTTTCAAGGGCAAGGACCAACTAATAAAGGGAAAACTGTAGAAATTTGTTGATGGCTATAGTGTTTTTGTTCATGCCATATATGACAAAGAGGGAAATCTGAAGCAATTGGATGTTTGGAAATATGAATTGGAGATGATAGTAGAAAATATAGAGACTTTACTCCACCTAGGCAATGACATAGATATTCCTCATTTTAATGAAGTGTTGGACGCACTATACAAGGCTAAGGTGGATTTTTTAAAGTTTGTTACTGATGCATGGGCTGTAATAGATGCTCAGTGGAATGTGGCTATTGGAAAGTTAGAGGAGGTTAAGAAGTTTTCCTGGCCTACAGATAAGGAAGTAACTAGATGGGAAATAATTATGAACAAGGGCAAAAGGGCCCAAACTGAAATTTGAATGATTATTTTGTTGTTATCTATTCTGAGGAGTAGAATGACCTGGCACCTGAGCGATACTAATAGGGAGGATAAGTGTTTGAAAAGACATCTTGATTTTGCTGTGACAGTTGCAGATGACCTTCATTGAGTTAAAGACGTTATCCTGAATACCCATAGACAAAGGTGCCAAGTTAGAGTTTCAGTTGCTGCTCCAGTTTCCAGTTTCCTAAGTGATCGGTAGCTTGTTTGCATTCCTTGGTTATAAAAGGAATACCATGATCACTTAGGAAGGGGCTGAGAAATTTTTTAAAGTCTAGATTTATTAAGTAATAGGTCTCAGTCATTGATAGGAAAGATACATGGTAACATGAGTATTCTATAGCTATTTATAATTTTATAGAGAAATATAGAAGTTTGAATAGTGTTCTTTGATTCTTTGAGTTGCAAATTTTGAATCTCTAAACATTGTATGATGGAAGTGATTATATAATATCAACACAAATATGATTTGCAGCTTATTTATCTCCTTTGTGTCAAATCAGTGAGTTGTGAATAAGTACAACCTCCATAAGTAATAAAAATAGGGAGATGTCACAATAGAAGTGATCCTTCAATTGATATAATAGTTGATTCATTGTGGATGAGAATGTTTGCTTTTTTATATGATCATTGTCTCAATAAGAGATCACATATATAGTCTACTATACCATGATACTTGGATCAATATGGAGATGTCACAAAATAAGTGACCTTCCAATTGTTGGTTCCCAAATGGGTTTACACTGCAAGAGGCAAAAACCAAGTTGATTCTTTAAATATCTATGGAGAACCCAACTCGAACTATTAAATCCTCAAGAACTTGGACCAACTGACAAGGATTCTTTAAATCCTTCTACACTTTGGGCTCTGCACAACCCGAGAGGGTGATCCCTTTAGCGAATTTTATGATCTCTACACCACACTCAAATATTCACTAAAATAAGGTAGATGACCTCATATGTAGGCTCAATGATAGGGAGAATGTTCAAGGATGGCAAGTCCTCCAGTGATCCTCAACCTAATCAGAGCATGAGACGGGTAGAATAGAAAATAACAGACATGAAAAGAAATGTATTTTGATATTCAACAAATTATAGTGATTTATCAGTGAAATTGAAAACAAAACTGATATTTAAAGATAGTTATAAGTTGTGATCAGTGCCTTACTCCATTAGGTACCTGAAGTTACAAGATGTAAAGTAAAAATGTAACAAAATTTTATCTAATAGTATAAGATCTAAGACAATATTGCCTTACAATATATCTCATCTACAATCTCAACCTAAACTACTTATCTAAATCCCTCCATAAGCCCTACCACTCTGTAATTCCACTCAAGCATTTAATCGACCCCTTAGATAGAAGCATGAAATGAAAAATTAAATACACCATAACAATGAAACAAATAAAAAACTCTTGATTTTGTTCATTTGAAAGATGATAATATTATAGACTAGAGAGAAATAGATCAAAATTTTATTTCTATTGAATAAAATTACTACTTTTGTCGCAAAATAAATTTACATATAAATCCTTCAAGAACCTGCACAAAGCTTGACACTAAATGCTTTTAATTTGCTCTGTAAATGACTTTACAACTTTCTCCCTTCACCTAGACTCACTATTGGAACCAGAAAAGGAACCCCAAAGTCACCAGAATTTTGGAACCCTCAAGAGACCCCCCAAAAAGGAACCCTTCTAATGGCCTTGATTTCCCTTTTTATAGAATAAAAGGGAGAAACAAGCTTCAGGTCAAGAGACACATGTCAATAGAAGATTTACTCTCAGAAATTAGGCCTAAAAGGCCATATGAAATTATGTTACAAAAAATATTCTTTATCCATGCGCTGGCACCTGTGAATCAAAATTTTCAACTGAAAATTGGTAGAAGCAAAATTGCTTGAGTCGTGCCATTATAACCTTGATGCCTTTAGATGGAGTGTGAGATGTTACATTCTATCCACAGATAATTTCCCTTCTCATAAGGGAAACTGGAACTTGGCAAGAAGTAAAATCGCTCCTAAAATAGAGGAGGAGCTTTAGCCTTCATGCCCAAGATCAAAGAAAGTGGAAAGAGGAGCTTTATGGAAAACATAATATGTTGGGGAGGGGTCATAACTTCCATGCCATCATAGAGATGACTGGCTGCCACTCCCTACCCAAAAAAATCCTTCTTTCATTCCTTTGCGGTCTCCTTCTTCTAACCCCTTGCCATCCAATCGCAAAGTAGAAGTAGAGGATGTGCCATTCGTGGCCTTTCCTGTTAAGAAATGGCTTTCACACCCCCTCTGGCAATCCTTCTCACTTTCACAACCCCTCTGACAATAAACAAACTCACACAAGAGGAAAAATGAAAAAAACAAAAAAAACACCCATCCGGTATCACAAAGCACACATCAACTCAATGCACGATCCTGCTCAAACATCATCTTCCTTTCTGAGGAAAAAACCACTCTCAGAAAATGAAAAATGTTTCTTTTCTCTTCTACCAATTAAGTCACCACCCCATTGTATTTATAAAATTTTAAGACTTCATCTGGTGATGCTCATTCACATGAAAAATCATCATTTTGGTGATTTTCAACTCACCCTACCAACTATGGACTCTAGAAGTCATGCCTATCAAATACACGTGAAAAATCATCATTTTGTTCTGATTTTATTCCTCCTTCATTGTACAAATTTTTCTTCAAAATCCCTGACAACAAGCAACCTCTAATTTCTCAAAGAAATCCATGATCTCCCATCTCTAACTCAAAAGCTATCCAATCCTTTTATGCCTTTGAAACCGTCGTCCTTGCTTCTCTAATCAACCTCGACTCAGGAGAAACCTTCAAACGAGTCCCTCAAGAATGACTCAGCATCCAAGCCTTAAAAATTCCTTGTACATATTATCTTGCCACCACAGTTGTCCCTAGCTCTCATGTTTGTTTATTGTTAGCATTTTTAGGTCACGAGCTAGCGACTAGATAGTTTGTGGTTAAGTTTTATGGTTATCGTCAGCTCACGAGGTTAAATGTTTGAAGACGTGATCAAGTCATGAGCTTGCGAGTGAAGTGTTAGCGGTTAAGGGATAAATAGTTTTATGTTGGCGAGTACGCGACAAGGGTTAAAGTTACCACTATCTCCAGGTCATTGTGGTGATGAGGACTTAACATTTTGAGGTCGAGAATTGGCTAGTGGCAGTTCATTTGCCCTCAGTCGCTAGCTCTCGAGGTTATGAAGGCTTAGCATTTCAGCTTGTGAGCTGGAGATAGAGTCATAAGGGCTTGTCGCTAGGTTGTGAGATTTTCTAATGGGCAATCTTTCAGGCAGAGGGCTAACAACTGTGTGCCACATGTTTTAATGACTTGACAGAAACTGCTGAGGTGCCAATATATTTTTTATATGTTTTTGAAAAAGGTTGAAATCGCCAATATATTTTTTTATGGTTTGAAAATAGGTTGAAATTTCCAATATATATTTTTTGTAGTTTGAAAATAGGTTGAAATTGCCAATATTTTTTTTTTATGGTTTGAAATTAGGTTGAAATCTCCAATTCAAATATTTTTTCTGGTTTTAAAAACATTACAATTCGCCCATGCAAATATTTTTTTTGGCTTTAAAAAAATTACAATTCACTAGGATTTTTCACAAACTTTGAGCGATCATGAATGATTCGCCAGTGGAGATTATTATTATTTCTCCATAAACCACAAAATTTTGCCAGTAAAATTAATATTTTCCTCGGCAATTATACACCTTTCGCCAGGTTTTTACACCTTGTCCGAGGGGGGGGGGGGGTTTCTTAAAGTTTTCCCTGTTCAACACTACATGTAGGGAGAAAGAGTGTCATCACATGCAACATGTGGGTACTTGGGTGCTAGTCCCAGATGTCCCAAAGCACCTATGGAGCCATCTCAACTTTATGGAGTGAGAGAGATTAGCTTACCTGGGTTTTACAAAGGACTTCCTAGTCCTATCTCGATCAACCACCACAGGACAAGGCAAAGGGGACTAATTATTTTCTTATCTTATCAAGATGAGCTATTCTACCCAAACCCAAGTAATATTAATTAAGTTATCACTTGTTCACACTGGAAAACTTCTAGTGAGATACCTAGAGATCTGGACCCTGAATGGACCTCGCAGCCCACTCCATGCGATCCTAGTCGCTCACTATGAAGCCCACTCTTACCCTTGCATGCACCTAGACCTTAGGGTAACAACACAAAATACTACCATAAAACCATGGGCTCTCAACAAAACAAGACCCACATTACCAAGGTATCCAACATAATCCAACAATAATGCAATCATCATCAAAGAATACAACAAATGAGCCTAACTACAAGACAATCACATAAATAGGCCAAATAATCAAGACAACCAATAATCAATCAATGAAACAGACCTAGAACATCTCATGTATCAGAAAAAAACCTCTAGATTTTGAAGAACAAGAACAAAAACTAGAAAATGAACCAAATTGACAAACTTACTGGAAGCAGACAGTTTAGCACATCTACTATGCAAAACAACACATAAACCCTACAAGACAGCGCATATACCACATAGTACAACACATACATCACACAGAACAATGCATATACCAAACATAAAAACACATATACCACATAGAACAACACATATACCACATAGTACATCGCATTTTCCCTAAGAAACAACACATATGACAGAAGAAACAATGCATATACAACTTTAGCGCATTTATTTAGATGGTACAAAAAACTTGCGACAACTATATAAAATTGAAGGCATAAAATAAAATCCCAATAATATAATTAATTGAAATGTATTGACAAAACAAATCTAAGGAACAACCTTCCAAGCTCAAAAATAAACAAATAAGCATAAACAAGACTTTGACAAAATATTCTGCCAATAATATCCAGGCATGAAATAATCACAACTCGCAAACACCACAAAAGCATTCAAGGAAAGCTGAGACCTAGATTAATACAAAGGTTTGCATACAGAATACCAAAACCAAACACAGAAGCAAGCACTTATAGTGCCGATCACTCACGAAAATAGAGAATCTCAGAAAATAGAAGAATATATTTCTTCCCCCAACCTATAGTTTATACCTTATATAAAGATTCATATAAAATAAATTAAACTTTGACTATATTTATATTTATATTTTCTCATGCCACCCAAAGACAATCTTTCTGAAAATGCACGGAGAATACAATATTTTCTAGAAATAAATTTTGCATAGAAGGATAATTCCTCCAACCTGGAAAAATAGAAGTAATGGAAGGAATTCGAAGATGCGCAATCCACAATCCAAGACAAGAAATCTTCAAGTAATCTTCAAAATCCAAATCCTTATCCAAAATCCAACTTGCAAGAGAAAACCCAAAAATGCTAACTTGGCAAAATACTCAGGAAGCCAAATAAATAGAAAATCAAACTAAAATTATACAAAATTTCAGCTAATCGAAATATTACAAAATAATATACTTCTTACCAACCATTTGCCAAAACCCAAGGTAAGAATAACAAAATATTATTTAATTTACTTACCCAAAAATATAACCAATAGAATAATAGGGTAGGTAGAAAGAATCTATCAAACAACCCAAGAGAGTATAAAGAGAATAATAATAATAATATAAACAACTCATAAAATCATGGGCACAAATAATTATAAAATCCCAATAATAAATAAACCAAGGCTATATTAAATTAAAGCCATAATAATAAATCAAAGGCTATTTATATAATTAAATATTCTAATTAATAATAAAGCCTTTTCTTACTAAATGATAATATTAATATTAATTCAACAACACTTTATTATTAAATATTATACCGACTACTTATTTAATTAATTATTATAAACTATATCAATCTTTTATTTCAATTTAACATCATTAAATTATATAAATAAATTTAATAAAATAATTAATAATTAACCAAGCTACACAAAGCAAGACACCATAAAATAATCCAAGAAAGCATTACACACTAACCATGACTCGCGGCAAGACTCTAAACTGACAAGGGTAATCAACTTAAACCTATAGTATAGGGTAGGTTATCATGTCAACTCCGATCAACTTGCCATTGGGATAAGACACACTTAGACCTGTGAAGCCAGGTGGAGTCGATGTCTGGTACTTGCAAATCCTTCATCCACAAAGCCGCGATACAACATATACAATATATAATGAACAAACAAGTGATAGAGAATCACGATGGTATATCATTCTCACAATGAGTGATATGAAATCGTCTCTACTCACACAAACAATCACCTAGTATAGCATCAATGCATCACATAAAATTATAATCATAGAATGGGGTTAGTACATCATAAAATAACATCAAATCATTGTAGAACAAACTTGATATACACATAGAAGTGAACACACAACGATCATCATAGAGTAATACATCCTCACAATAGTCTAGGAATATCATCATCCATTTGAAATCATAATGTCAAACACTGCATAATATGTCTAATATGCATAAAGAAGCATCCAAAAACATAGGTAAATCCATAAACATCTAGTCAAAGCATCAAAAAAGTAGTCTAAACTATGCCAGTATAATCTATCAAGCACAAAAGAAAGGATGAGTCAAGGAGACACACTACATCATCCCCCCCTTGTCTTAGGCTTACTCCTGAAAGCCTGAAACAAATAGCAAAATGACTATCTCAAAACATTGAACCCACAGAAAAATACTGATAAATCATTACTCAAGTCACATTGGACCCTTTCCTACACCATGTTGTGAAGCCTGAGGATCAACTCTTGATTCCACAAAACATGCACGGTCACCAAAGAAAGTTGTTGACCCATGACCTGAAGACTCTCCAACTCCTCTCTAACGGTGATCCATTGCCATAAAAACATGATGAGACCTCCCTGCATCACCAATTGTGGGATCTAAAGCTACTGGTCACTGAACAAACACTCGTGTAGACTATTGTGGACAACTCACTGCATAATATCCCTGTTGACCACAAGTGAAACAACACCCTCTAGTGAAACCATGAATGACTGAAGGTGCACTAGGCTGCTAAAAATTGCCTCCATTAGAGTTCTGTTGAGAACTCTATACTACTTGTGAACCTTGAAAATGAAAAGCAAGCTTCCTATTATGCTCTTGATCACCACATTATCTATGCATGTGGAAAGAATTACGATCTTGAGAACTCTCCCTCTTTTGAGAATGATCACCTCTAGATGAAGGAGGATCCCTCCTAGCATGTCTTGAAGCCTGCGGCTGAGCACCTCTTACATCTGAACCTGATACTGGAGCACTAACACTCTCCACAATGAAAGGACCTCCTGACAAAAGCTTCTCCTCAACCAGTTGCCCCTTCTCCATAGCCACCGCCATAGACTTAGGTTCATGGACCCGAGCATCACCACTGATGTGGTCATCAAGACCTCTGATAAAATATCGTACAAGCATCACATCATCATCTACTAATCTAGAATGTTGTCTGAGCACAAATAACTTCTTCTCATACTACTCTACTATCATGTCCTGCTACCTCAAGTTGTGAAACTCATCAGCCCTACGCTGTCTCCAAAGATCTGACCGAAAACTAGCATGAAAATGCTCTAAAAAGAACTCCCATGATACTAACGCAATATTCAAATGAAGCTTTCGCTCCTCTGTATGCCACCAAGTGGAAGAAAAGTCTAGAATATCCATTATCGTGCACCTAGCCTTGTTGTTACTACCATACAGATGCATGGAAAAATACCTACCCATATCTAGCAACAAAATTTCTACCTCCAAACCGCTACCAGGACCATCAAAAGTAGGAGGATGAGCTCTCAAAAGGTCTCTCATATGTCAAGCTACAACTGAATCCTGATCAAGTACTGCATCATCTCTCCTCTGAGGTGAACGTGAATGGTGAACATGAATGTTCCCTCACTCACTCCTACTCTACCTCTCTATCCTGATGACTATCATGATGGGATCCCTCTTGCTGATTCTCTTCTTGTTGCAGACCCAACCGATCAAGAAGTCCTTGAAGAAAATTGACCAATTGCAGAACCATATTACTAACTTGCTCTCCTTCCACCTATTGATTCCGCTGCTTCTCCTCATGGTGTGACTCTTTAGAAACCTCGGGATGAGGATTCTGTCAATTACCCATTCATCCACCATGACCACGACCACGACCTCTACCTCTAGTAGGCATCTTGTCTAAGCAAGACACAAAATACTATAAGATGAAATCTAAGGCAACTAAATGCAAGTAAACAACCACTAGGGATAATCATGCGACTAATCCCACACTAAAGTGCTAATACGCACAATGGACTCATATGAAACCAGAGTACCCAATGTATGAACATGGGCTCTGATACCAGATGTAATGCCCACCAAAATACCCTAGATAAAATACACTACCTAACATGCAATAGGGAATTTTTTTTTAAAAACATTAACTAATACAACCATTACTATAATTTTATTCAATGCATTAATCATTCATTAACTAAATAAAATCTAACCATCATAATCAAATTCACATAAAAACATAACGCAAGCGGAAATAAATACAATATCTCAAAGCCTCCTCTAGGGCATCTCAAAGTCATCACTTAAACTAACCATAAACAATAACACATCATAACATCATAAGCACGATATCACAATTACCACCTTAAACTAATGCATACTAATTCCTAGCATGATTTATTCTTACAATGCACACACGATTCTTCACTATTATGTATCATAATTATATCCATCTACTAAGCATACATAACCAATCCTTTTTAAGTTCATTTTAAAACACCAATACCAAATATTCCTACTCCCAAATTACTACAAGATATCCTAGCATATATCCAACATAACATAAGATCAAATAAACATCCATGAATCAATTTCCATTAATGAAACATTATTACAAGTTGCATTATTTATTCCCCCAATATCCTTCACAACAAGGTCCATAGTTCTATATACATTGCAATTACATCATGAATCACTACATACATGCTACATAATCATTTAAATTAATCTGCTACAAGAATCCATTCAAAGATGAGAAGATAAGATATCCACATCCATGCATAGCATCCAATGAACAACATCCCAATGGAAGAAGGGATCAAACCACTTGACCATGTAGAACCAAAGGAACCACCCCCCTGCTGGGAGATGACACAAGATCCCACACATAATCTAGATCTAGGCCAACACCTAACAACCCAAGGAAAGACCCATACAACGAGGAACACTAAGCAAACATAAAATAACCAAATGATAACCATCAACACAAACTCTCTAAACACAGAACCCTCCAGAGGCAACACAACGAAGAAAGACTCAAGGTACTAGGACCTACTTGTAGGGAGAAAGAGTGTCATCACATACAATATGTGGGTACCTAGGTGCCAGTCCTGAATGTCCCAAAGTACATATGGAGCCATCTCAACTTTATGGAGTGAGAGAGATTAGCTTACCTGGGTTTTACTAGGGCCTTCCCAGTCCTATCCCAGTCAACCACCGTAGGGAAAGGCAAAGGGCACTAATTATTTTCATATCTTATTAAGATGAACTATTCTACCCAAACCCAAGTATTATTAATTAAGTTATCACTTGTTCACACTGAAAAATTTCTAGTGAGATACCTAGAGATCTGGACCCCAAATGGACTTGGTAGCCCACTTCATGCGATCCTAGTCACTCACTATGAAGCCCACTCTTCCCCTTTCATTCACCTAGACCTTAGGGTAACAACACAAAATACTACCATAAAACCATGGGTTCTCAACAAAACAAGACCTATCTTACCAAGGTATCCAACCCAATCCAACAACATTGCAATCATCATCTAAGAATACAACAAATGAGCCTGGCTACAAGACAACCACATAAACAAGCCAAATAATCAAGACAAACAATAATTTTTCAATGAAACAGACCTAGAACATCTTAGGTATCAGGAAACAGCCTTTGGATTTTGAAGAACAAGAATAGAAACTGGAAAATGAACTAAATTGACAAACTTACTGGAAGTAGACAATTTAGCACATCTGCTATGCAAAACAACACATAGACCCTACAAGAAAACGTATATACCACATAGTACAATGCATATACCACACATAACAACACATATACCACATAGAACAATGCATATACCACACAGTACAATGCATTTTCCCTAAGAAATAACACATATGATAGAAGAAATTGCACATATACAACTTTAGCGCATTTACTCAAATGGTATAAAAAACTTGCGGCGACTATATAAAATTGAAGGCGTAAAATAAAATCCCAAGAATATAATCAATTGAAACCTATTGACAAAACAAAACTAAGGAACAAACTTTCAAGCTCAAAAATAAACAAACAAGCATAAACAAGACTCTGACAATATATTCTACCGACAATATCAAAGCATGAAATAATCACAGCCCACAAATACCACAAAAGAATTCAAGGCAAGTTGAGACCTAGATTAATACAAAGGTTTGCATATAGAATACCAAAACAAAACATAGAAACAAGCACTTACAGAGCTGATCACTCATGGAAATAGAAAATCTTTGAAAACAAAAGAATATATTTCTTTTCCCAACCTATAGTTTATACCTTATATAAAGATTCATATAAAATAAATTAAACTTTGACTATATTTATATTTATATTTTCCCATGCTACCCAAAGACAATCTTTCTGAGTCTTCGGACATGTAGTATCGCGGTTAAAACACTTTGTTGGTGAAGTGGCCACCAAGGTTCAAACCCTTGCTAGGCCATTGTGCTCACATGCCCTGTGTTTTTGCTAGGTCGTTGTGCTCGCAGGTTTGAACAAGTGAAGTGTGGGGATGAGGTCCCCCGATTGTGGCCTCACCGGTTCAAAGCTCCAGGTCAAAAGAGTTTTACGTTGAGCTGGAGGGCGTGTCATGCTAGCATCACCAGTCACGTTAAAAATTTTACCAAGCATTTTAAAAAAAAAAAGACAATCTTTCTGAAAATACACGAAGAATACAATCTTTTCTGGAAATAAATTTTGCATAGAAGGATAATTCCTCCAACCTAGAAAAATAGAATTAATGGAAGGAATTCGAAGAACCGCAATCTACAATCCAAGCCAAGAAATCTTCAAGCAATCTTCAAAATCCAAATCCTCAACCAAAATCCAACTTGCAAGAGAAATCTCAAAAATGCTAACATGGCAAAATACTCAAGAAGCCAAATAAATAGAAAATCAAACTAAAACTATAGAAAATCTCAGCCAATCAAAATATTATAAAATAATATATTTCTTACCAACCATTTGCAAAACCCAAGGTAAGAATAAAAAAATATTATTTAATTAACTTACCCAAAAATATAACCAATAGAATAATAGGGTAGGTAGAAAGAATCTACAAAAAAACCCAAGAGAGTAAAATGAGAATAATAATAATAATAATAATAATAATAATAATATAAAGAACTCATATAAACATGGGCACAAATAATTATAAAAGCCCAATAATAAATAAATAAATGAACCAGGGCTATATTAAATTAAAGCCATAATAATAAATCAAAGGCTATTTATATAATTAATAATAAAGAATTTTCTTACTAAATGATAATATTAATATTAATTCAACAACATTTTATTATTCAATATTATACCAACAAACAAGAAAACACTAATAAAATAATATAAAATAAATTAGAGAAAAGTAAAAACAAGGAAATAAAGAAAAAATGAACAAAAAGATAATAAATAAATATTAAAATATGTTAGTCTTAGAAGATTGTTAGAATATGGGCAAAATTTTGCATTCTAGGGTTTCACGACAAAACTCAAACTAGGGTGAAGATGCCCTTGGTGATCCTTTTCCCCCCTAGATCCCTTTGCTCTGCAAAGATCATATTCCGCAATTGGTATTTCAGAATGAGAAGTGGGTTGATGTGCTTGCTTTGGAGAAGAAGGAGTGGCGTCGCAGAGATAATGGGTGGCTGAGGTCTTAATACTTTAAGAGCTTTTTTCGTCCGTCAAAGAAGAAAGTAGCGAGGCCTAACCAGAAAGCCTCTCGGGATTCATCTGCAAATTTACGGAGAAATGGGGGTCTGGAAATAACCCTAGAAGTGTGGCAGGTTTCGACAAGGTGGTTGTTGAAACTTCTGCGGGTGTTTTACGACCATCTTTGGCAACTATAGCCATTCTTGATAAGGATAAGCCTTTGGGTAAGAAGAACTCGGTGGATAAGGTATGGCTACCGACACCTTCTATTTCTGCAGTTGAAGTCGCATTTGACAAAAAAACTAGGGATTTGCATTCTTTTGTTGTATTAATTCAGGTTTGGGGTGATAATATTTTGCTCTCAAAGCTTCATCATAAGATTCATTCGCTC
The DNA here is from genome assembly GCF_030272615.1 of Cryptomeria japonica. NCBI lineage: Eukaryota > Viridiplantae > Streptophyta > Pinopsida > Cupressales > Cupressaceae > Cryptomeria > Cryptomeria japonica. Next base: position 483,995,856 of record NC_081406.1, on the reverse strand, counting down.
TGGTATGGTACGCTTTACTTTCAGGTTCTTTCTTCGATCTCTTTCATTGTTATCTTTGATTATGAGGATGCTAAGCAACAGGCTCTGGCAAAGCCATTCTTTTGGTTTGGTCATAATTTATTTTTTATTGAAAACTGGAAACCTCTTTTCTCTGCTTCTCAGGATATTGTTAAAACTATCCTTACTTGGTTTTCTCTACCTGGGCTTCCGTATGAATTTATGACCCTAATATTTTACAAAGAATTGGGGATTCCTTTGGAAATTTTATTCATTCGCATTCGGTATTTGAGGATGGGGTTTTTAGGGTTAAGATTTGTGTGTTACTTACTTCATCCTCTGTGGTTCCTTGCAATTATAATTTAAAATCTATTGATGGGATTTGTCGGCAGAGCATCGTCTATGATTCTGAATGGTTTATTAAGTCTTCTATGGTTATGGATTCTTCATTATTTAGTACCCTTAAAGGATTGTTGTTTGGCGATAAGGTGGTTCAACCCTCAAAGTCTGCTAATATAAATGTTGATAACCTAGATTCTTCTGTTGGACATGAAAATCGAAGGCATGTTGTTTCTCACCCTATGTGTTTGTCAAAGTCAAATAATCCTATAGGGGTTTCTAATATGGACAATGCCGTCCCTCTTGGGGATGTATCTGTCCCTATGGAGGATGTGCAGAAAGATAAGAGTCCAATGGGAATAGATTCTCCTTTAGGGATTCATAATGAGGGGGGTTCGGTTATGAATTTTGCTAAAACTATTCAAGGGCTTGAGGATGGATTTCCTCAGGGGGAATCACACCCTTTAGCTCATGGGTTTGATTCACCTTCTTTCATTACTGATGAAAGTTTAATTTCTCAAGTCCAGAGGCTAGTTTTTGAGAATAATATTACTTTGAATAATGATGTTACTGATAAGGTGGTAGATGTGATTGATCAGGACTTGGTTAATTTGAATTCCTCCTTAGTTATCCCTTTGACTTGCAATCCTTTTGAAATAATCTCTCCAGATAAAGCTCTGGATTGTGAGAATGCCTTATGTGTGGTCAATAAAGTTGAATTTGATCCTGCAATTAACAAACCTTTGGTTCAAATTCCTTTGTCTCTCTCCTCTCCATTACCCTCTCCTACGAAGCAAGGTAGGAAGCCAAAGGTGTTTATATGTAGTTGGAAATAGATGCTGGCATTCAGTCTACATGTTTGAGCCCAAGCTCTGGTTCTGTGAAAAGGAAAATGATGTTTAGTCCTCCTTTTACAAGGTTGGTTGCTTCCAAACGTAATCTTCAGGCTTCTTTTGGGGTGGACAAAGTTGGTTTTAGTGATTCTATTAAAAGAGGGGAGAGAATGCCTCCCCTTGAGGATAATGAAGGTCATTTCTTGGAATGTTAGGGGCTTAAATGCCCCTAACAAGAGATGCTTGATTAAGTCACAGTTGGACTTAATGAAGTGTGATGTGCTTATGTTGCAAGAAACTAAATTAAGTATGCAGGGTGCTGAATTTTTGTTTCCTAATTAGAAAACTTGGAAATTTTGTGTTTCCCCCTCTATGGGGGCTTCTAGAGGCTTAGCTTTTCTTTGGAATGATGTTTCTACTAAATTATCTCTGGTTGTCTCTACCCCTTTCTGGATGTTGGCGTTAGTAAAAGCAGGGTTTCTAATACTAAATTCTGGTTATTTAATGTTTATGGTCCAATGCCTATCTTGGGGAAATGAGCCCTCTGGGATTCTTTAACTATTGCTTCTTCCCCCCTTCGAGGATAGTTTGTGATTTTTGGTGGAGATTTTAATGCTATTTCTTGTGAGGATAATAAAATTGGAGGCATTTACCGAATAAATGTGTTGTGGTTGATTTTACTACTTTCATTCAAAATAATGGTTTGTTGGATTGTAAAACTTTGAATGGTCCTTTTACTTGGACAAATATGAGGAAAGATTTTTCACAGATTGCTGAAAGACTTGATCAATTTTTCATTTCTAATAATTGGATCTCTTCAGATATGGATGTTGTTGCTATGGTTTTTCCCAATTCAGGCTCTGGTCATTTTCCAATCATGTTGTCTATTTTGGATGATAGGGCTCTTGGGAAATCTTCCTTTAAATTTGAGCCTATGTGTTTTAGAGATCCTTCTTTTCTGATGCTCTTGGAATCGTGGTGGGCCTCAACCCCTTTTATGTCTAGAACTAGAATGTTTCATTTTGTCAAAAAACTTTCCTTTATTAAAGAAAAGATTAAGTCTTATAATGTCTTGCATTTTAAAAACATTTTTTCTAAGAAATCTAGAATCTAGGAAGATCTTGAAGCTTTAAATTCTGTGATTATTAGTATTGGAATAGATTATGCTGCCTTTGCTACGCATAAATTGTTAAATTCTCAGCTTGAGGAAGTTCTTTCTCATGAGGAAATCTATTGGCAGCACAAATATAGGGATCTATGGCTTGTTGAAGGAGATAGGAACACTAAAATTTTTCATTCATCCACTAAAATAAAACATCAGAGGAGTAGGATTTCTTGTATTCAAGATTCTGATGGGGTGTTTCTTTCTGAGGAGAAAGATATTGCTATTGAGGCTGTCAGGTTTTTTAAATCTTTGTTGACTGAGGAAACTTCTGCTTTTGACGATAGCTTTGCTTCAGCTATCCCTCAACTTATTTTCTTGGGGAGGATCTCCTTCTTGTCTTAGAGGAGGCTAGGTGTAACAGATCCATTCTGAAAGAGTTAAACACAACCCTTATTGCCATCATTCCAAAAATAGAGAATCCTAAGTCCTTTGTTGATTTTCGACCAATTGCGTTATGTAATACATTATATAAGATTATAATAAAGGAAATTTCTATGCGGCTTGCCAAGCTTATTCCCAAGATTGTTTCGGGTGAGGAGGGTGCTTTTGTTATAGTGTAATGTCCCGCAAGGAAACCTCAAAGGGTTAAAGCTAAAACACTCAAACGGAGTGTAAATATTTTTTTTTTTATAATAATAATAAGAGTGTTAATAATAAGTCACAACATTAAGAGGATTTGGAGTTATCTAAAGCTTAGATAACACAGCGGAAGACTAAACAAACCTAAGGAGTTTCCCAACGTGATTACGTAACTTGACATCTAACTCAACTCACGACATTAGATCCAACTAAGCTGGATATCTTAATTACGAGTTAATGCTTAAGACATGGATATGTTATGTTCGATGAATAGACATTTTAAAATTTAGGAAGCATTTCATCTATTAAGATTGGGGATGAGGCTAACAAGAGGATATTTACTCAATGAAGTTAAAACATAATTAACTTAAGAATTCACCCATTAAGGTTTAAGTATGGTATTCTTGGCGAGTCCATCCATTTTAAGTACAATGCGACTAATATAACGAAGTTCATTCATTTGGGTTTAAAAGTAACCAACCACAAGTGAAATCATCCTTTATAGTTAAAAGTATGGCTAATAAGATGAAATTCATTCATTAAGAATTAAATATGTAAATAACATAATGAGGGGGATTCCTTCATTTGGGTTTAAAACATAACCAACTATTAAATCATAGTTCATTTAAAGAGGATAAAATGTAAATAGCCAAATGAAGAACATTCATTGAAGTTAAAATAATACTAAGAGATGGAGTTCAATTCATTAAGGTGAAAATGTAATATAGCCACATGAGTGCATCCCTTTAATTAAAATATAGTTAGTAAGATGATATTCATTCGTTCAGGATTAAAAGTGTAAGTGACATAGTGACGATCATCCATTAGGGTTGAAATATAACTAACTTAATGAGCTCACTCTTTTTAGTTAAAATGAAGTTAATATGAAGAAATACATTTGCTATGGGTAAGATATAAACAACTAAATGAGTTCTCCCATGTTAGTTTGGTTATGGCTATTATGATGAAGTTCTTTTATTAAGGTTATAATGCGGAGTACCGATTGAGTTCATCCAATTATAAAACTAATCTGGTGAGGATTATTTGTTTAGGATAAAACGTAAACAACTAAATAAATTCACCCAATATAGTGAAATATAGCTAACATGACGATGTTCATTTATTAAGATAATACGGTAAGTAGCTGAATGAGGTTCATCCATTAGATTCTTTCCATGCTTACTTCTTTTCATTTACATTAACAAAATACTTTCCATAATCATATTTACAAACTTTTATGATCCTAATTACTACTTTTAACAAGATGACTATATTCATGCATTCAAGAAATAACTTCCTTTAATTCCCATTATTCACATACAAAATGCAACCATACATGCTAGCTCTAAGTATGAAATAGTAGAAACAAAAGCATCGCATAACACAGATATGATCTCAGAGTTCACCCCTAGAGGGATACATCTCCGGGTCTGCTCAACTGCAAGACCCCTCTGGAAATTAATATAGTTAGGATTACATAAGTTACATGTCACATACATTTCTTCCTTTTAGGTGAACACAACCAATATACAAACGTCCACTTCGGTCAGTAAATACATCTCTACAAGTTTTCCAACCAAGTTCACATAAATGAAAGCATCACTCGTCTAGATATGTTATTTAATCCTTAGATAAACATCATTGGCATATTGGTTTAGAACTATACACTAGTCCCCTCTCTAGCAACACAATTATACCCTATTCAAAAGAAATATACTTTAAAAGGAAATCTTGAAATGAAAATAAAATGCTCCCCAATGATTTATAAATCTCTTGCGTATATATAAAGCAAGTATACATGTATCTCAATTTACATCTAACCAAATAAAATTAACGTCTAAATACTGATTGTTAATTCGCTGACATTATTCATTACAAAGGAACCAAACAAACCACATATAATTAATAATATATATTAATATATGGATTATCTAAAATAACAATTATCTAATATCCACATTAATCCATAATTAATAATTAATAAATACTAATGCTATATATTAATCAGAGTTTAGAAATAGTCAATATATGATTAATAACATATATTACTATATGGATTATCTAAATTAGCATTTATTTAAAACCCACATTAACCCACAAATTATAATTTATATATATTAATATTATATATTAATCAGAGATTAATGTTATCAAGTATAGTAATTCATAACTAAATCTATCCATATTTATTTTATTTTTATTTTTTTCTAAAACACAAGATTTATTAATCTTTTTTTTATATAAAAATTTCTTTTTTAAATAAATAAAATAAAAAAAAATACTTAAAAGAAAATTGGAGGGGACATTGCGGGGACCCCTGCAGCTCCCTCACGACTGAACAGTGGAACAGGGCACCCCCTGTAGCCACCGTGGATGCAGGTTTTACCCCGCGGCCACTTAGTGACTGCAGGTCCCTACGGCCCACGGGGAGGAGGGCACGGGTAGAGCCCCCGGCTCCTCCGCCCTCCAGCCCTAGCCGCTAAATAATTTTTGAATTTATTTTCAAATGAACACATTTCGATTTACAATTTTTTTTTATATATAAGGAATTTTAAAAAAAATAATCAAAACAATAACCCATCTAATTAAAATAATAATAAACCAAAACCCACACCCCATTTTATCTCATTCACAGTCCCACACAGGGACTGTAATACATTTTCCCAGAAAGACCAAAACAACAAAATGGGGAAAAATTCCCCAGCAAGTTCATGATTTTCCCAAAAACCCAATAACTTTCAAATGGGCAAGATTTGCTAAATCACAAAACCATAAAAACATTCTTGATCCAATATCCACTATTATTTTCAAAACTAGAACTCAAATTTTAAGAACATCCATGGATTATCTTTCTTTTTTTAAGAAAAAAACCAAAATTTTCATGAGGAAGAACCAACCACATTTTCTTTTGATTTACAATGGAATAAAAGATAAACAAGAAACCTACCTCCTTTAGCATTCCTAGCAAGAATTTTGAAGAAGAGCCGAACCTGCAGTTGTAGAAAAATCCATCCTTCCCCAAAATCCCCAAATCTCCATCCCCATATTTTTCTTTTCAAAAAAAATTCAACCCCCAAAAATATTTTTCAACCTAGGTTAAATGGGAACCAATTTTGACCTAATTTCTAATTTCAAAATTTAAGCCCTTTTAAAATAAAAAGAAATAATAATTCTTTTCAACTATTAAATTAATTTAACTTGATTTTCTAATTAATATACTTCTTTCTTATTTAATCTTAATTTTAATTTATCAATATTAATTAAACCAACATTTATATTTCAAACTATTGACAAGGGTAAAGTATTTGAATTAAATTAATTTCCAAAATCAATCTTTTACACTATATCAAAGTTTACAAATAAAAAAAATGATTTTCTTTAAATAATAAAATTTACCCCTTCTTTTCCAAAATGCAAAAGTGGTTAAATTAATTATATTTCAAATAACTTTAAATGTTTCCTTTTTTTTAAAACGCATAAAGTAATTAAATTCATTATTTAAAACTAACCATTAAATTAAATTCGCTACAACATAAATAAAGTGATCCTTTTAATTAACGATTAATCACCTAAAAGAAACCTTTTTATTTTGATTTCTCAACTACTAATGCATAAATGAACACATTAATTCAAATTACATACTTAAGCTTGCTACAAATATAAATAAAGTGATCTCTTAAATTAACGATTAATCATATAAAAGAAAACTATCTATTTTAAATTTCTCAATTACTAATGCGTACATCCACACATTAAATTGAATTAAATACTTAGGATAAAATTCTCCATTTTCCACACGCAAGGCACACAAACCAAGAAAGTCTAGCAATCACACGACATGCAACCCAAATGACAAAGGAACCCTACGGACCACACACGACGCTCACCTGATCATGGCTAAGGCAAGACAAGAGTTTTATGACCACCTAATCCAAATCCTAAGGATGAAGGAGGTATACTCAACCCTGCGAATCCTGAAGGAGATGAACCTCGCACCTAGGCGGTATAGTACCTACAATCTCCTGCAACCATGAGTTACGCAAGCATACATATATATACATATTCAATGAAGGCGTTAGCTCGAGATTTATAACGAGAATTAGGAAACAATTACATTTACACAAGAATCGATGCAAAAGCACAATAATAGGTATGCACAATTATTTATATTATCTAATCTACAACATTGCATCATGGTTAATCAACCATTCAAAAATGCCACATAGGAAGTCAACCAAGGTCAAACGGATTTTACAAGGCCGACTAGGGTAGGGGAATTACATATAGGTAGGGAGACGGCTGAAGGAGCCATTGTGGCCCATGAGATTTTGCATTCTATCTCTAATCTTTCTATTCCTGCTATGATTCTTAAATTAGATATGATGAAAGCTTATGATAGGGTTAGCTGGCAGGCTCTCTCAATTGTTCTTAAAAATTTTGGGTTTGGGATCAACTGGGTGAGATGGATTTATGCATTTATTTCTATTGCAAGGTTTTCTATGATTTTGAATGGCTCCCCATGTGGTTTTTTCACTTCTTCCAGAGGCCTTAGGCAAGGTGACCCTTTGTCTCCTTTCTTGTTTATTATCTTGGCTGAAGCTTCTAGTAGAGCTATTTTGGTTGCTAGGGAGGGTGGTCTTTGGAAGGGTATTAGTATTCCAAATATGGTTGTATTCCAAATATGGTTGTTAGACACTCTCATTGTCTTTTTGCTAATGATACTTTATTGTTTGGACGTGCCACTATGAATGAGGCAAAAGTTATTAGTAAGATTATAAGAGATCATTATGCTTTTTGTGGTCAGAAGGTGAACAGTGCTAAATCTAAGATTTTTTTTTCTTAATGTGTCTCCCTTGGTGCAATCAAGTTTGATTGACTTTTGGGGTTTTACTGTTGGTTAGTTTCCTTGTAAGTATTTAGGGATTCCTTTTTTTACTGGATCTGAGAAACATAACTTTTGGGAAAGAATCTCTGCTTCTGTTTCATCAAAGATTCTCTCTTGGACTCATAAATGGCTTACCTTTCAGGGAAGATAGTGGTTATTAAGGTTGTTTTAAATGCAGTTCTTATTTATTTGATGTCTATTTTAAAGGCTTCCAAGAAATTAGTTACTAATTTGCAGTCAACTCTGAGGTCCTTTTTGTGGAATGATAATGTGAATAATAGGGCTCGAATTCCTCCGCTGGCTTGGGATAAGGTTTTCTCTCTGAAGGATAGGGGTGGTGTAGGGATTAGGGACTTAAGTAAGTAGAATTTGGCTTTAGAAGCTAAGCTAGTGTGGAAATTATATAAGCAACCCTCTTCTGAGTGGGCATCTATTTTATTTGCAAAATACTTAAGAGATTGTCCTAGGGAGGCTATTTTTACTACCTCCTCGCTTCCTAAGGGCTCGACAATTTGGAATTTCATGTCTGAATGTAGATCTATAATTCTTCCTGGTTTATCTTGGCTTGTGCATAATGGTCGGAAAGCTAGATTTTGGGAGGAAGTTAGGAATGGTTTTTCTGCTTTGACTAGTCTTAGAGATTGGTCGTCTCTTATGTTTCATTTGAAATCTTTTTGGGGACTTTTTGTGGCTGATTATTTTTATGTGGATTTCTCTGGGTCTATGCCAGTTGCCAAATGGAAATTAGTAGAGTCTTTCCCGATTGATCAAGAGCTCAAATCTACATATGTTGAGGAGTTAAGTAAGCAACAACTTGTTTATTCTGAGACTGATGATGAGCTAATTTGGGTACATTCTAAGTCTGGGGAGTATTTGGTTAAAGATGGATACAAGTATTTATTTGCTAATTGTAGGGGGGATGTATGGCCTTCTAGGCTATTTTGGCATATTGCCTACCTTCCAAAGGCAGGATCTTTTGCATCGCTGGTTATCCAAGATAGAGTTCTCAAGGGTATGCGGTTGGATAGGCTAGGCATCACTATTTTCTTTCCATGTGTTTTGTGTGGTTGTTCCTTGAAATCATCTGATCATCTTTTTCTTCATTGTCCTTTTGCTTCAGAATGTTGGTATTGTCTTTTTAATAAATTAAATTGGTCTGCGGCATTATGTGGGGATCTTCGGTCTCACTTTAGGGGTTGGTCGCGTTTATGTTCATCTTCTTTTTATGCTTGTCTGGGGATTATTGCCCCTTCTATTCTAATTTGGAAGATTTGGCTGGAAAGGAATAATAGAATTTTTAGGAAGCAGTTTTCCTCATTGTCAGATGTTCTCTTTTGTATTGAGAAATCCATCTCAGAATCTACTTTGGCTTTTATTTACAAAGGTCTGAGTCCTAGATGCACTTTTACTTCTTGGGATAGCTGGATCATAAGGCATTGCCCAACTTTACATTTACTTCCTTCTCAAGGGGCTATTTCTAAGAAAAGTTTTTCCTCAACTAACAAAAATGAGGTGGTTTGGTTACCCCCCCCATCCAGATTTAAGTTAAATTTTGATGGTGCTTCTCGGGACAACCCGGGGAAGTCTACTATTGGGGTGGTGGTTACTGATAAAACTTCCAGAGTTATTAAAGCTAGATGTAAGTGTATTCTTGATGGGACAAATAATGTGGCTAAAATTCATGCTCTATCTATTGGGCTTGATTTGTTAATTTCATTAAATCTTAAAGATGTTGTGATTGAAGGAGATTCTTTAGTTATCTTTTATGTAGTTACTAATTGAACTTGTAATTCCTGGAATCTACAATGCTGGTTGGATAAGGTTTTGTTGCAGATTAAGTTTTTTAATTCTTTCTATATTTCTCATTGTTATAGAAAGGCTAATTATGTCACTGATTTTTTGGCAAATAAAGCTTTAAATGAGAATATCCAAAATTTGGTTAATGTTGATGAGAGTTGTCTACCTCCTTTGCCTTCAAAGTATTAAGATCTCCTTTCGGTCATACTCTTTTGCTTTGCCTCGACCTTGCATTTTGTTTGGAATTGTTAACATTTATACATTTTAGTGTGATGGTGTATGGGACCTTTCTGGCCGCTTTATGTCACCACATTAAATTTGCATGCTTGCTCATTATTTCAAAGGATGTGTTGGTTGGTTTCTATCTCTTTAGTTGATTCAATATCGTTCTCATTGTCTTTTCTTATTTGCATTATCATAAAGTCTGTACTAGAGTGCTTGCACAACACCTTTGCTAATTTGTATGGTTTAATGATTATAGTCCTCACCAGTGGTGGCTTGCACATCTTTTATTTGGCATTGCTTATGTTTATTGTCTTCTAATGTGGCAGCTTGTGTGTAATTGTTGGCATGGTGTTGAGGATATGGCTCATGCGAATATTCTTTAATGGCTGCAGTGTTAGGTCCTGGAGACAACTGAGAGGGGGGGGCGCTGAATCAGTTGTCCAATAAATTCAACCAAAATTAACTTAATATCGGTAAACTAAACTTTATGCCAGTAGACAGTCTTCATAATTAATTGCAATACTGGTAAAGATTAATGCATGAAACAGAAAGACAATAACATCCACAACACATAAAACAATTATTTGTACGTGGAAAACCTGTAAGGGGAAAAACCATGGTGGGAAGACTTGCCCACAATCAAATGATACTACTATAGATAGTATGTGTTTACAATATGGATTCTGCACATGCAGAAAGGCTAGCTGCCTAGAGCTCACTGCTCAATCACAAAATGAGAGTCACACTGACTACAATTGGATGGTTAAATCCAAAGATAATGTACTGCACAAAATAGCATCTTCATATGTTGGATTCAGTACCAGTTTAGTTCTGATTGCATTCAAAAAATCCTTCCCTCAACCTTCAAATGATGTTTGTGTGTATAGCTCTGATTATTTTCGCATATACGTTATTGCAATCCTTTTTCGCAATCACCTATTAATATCACAAATGAGATCTTACATTTATACCATAACCTAAGACCAATTGTATAGGTCGGCTCACTAAAAGATATTACAATAAAATCAATTATAAACAAATCAATATCTAATGCATGATGTCAGCTCAATACATTTACAATAATAATAAATAATCTTAATAACATGTCGTGTTGATCTGGAATATATATGTCTGTCGGTGCTTATCCTGGACCTATTTGCCAGTAACAACAAATATGCAAACCCGAAAAAAACAATTAACCAAATCACCAAAACCAAGTGATTGAATAATGCCTTCGACATAACCAAGTAGTCTTCAAGTCATTCCATGTGCCGGTGAACAATATAATCTGCCAGTGAACCGAATACTGGTGACTTTGCATAAGTCTCTAACTTGCCAGTGAACATAACCAAAATCTCCAAGTGCTGATAGGTGTTTGACAAGCGATGAAAAGTGTTGACATCAATGAAAAAACCATATCAACATATCCAAAATGCCAACAATCTCCCCCTTTGGCATTGATGGCAACACGAGATGGAAAAACCATCACAGTGCCAAAACCGAAATGCCAAAAACAAAAAACCAACAATCTCCCAAAGAGATCATTAACCAGAAATGAAAAATACATAATATCTCTCCCCCTAGGAATAATCTCTCCCAAAAGAAAAAGATAATGTGTTTTTCCATATCAGTCTCTCCCCTTTTGATATCAAATGCCAAAGCAATACAAAACCAAATACAAAATACCAACTTATTATGCCAACTACTCCTCCTGAGAAGTAGCTCTCCGATTCAAAGCTGAAATAAAAGATTTCTCTGTTAATTCTGCCAGTTGATGACAAACATCAACTGTCTAAGTCTCTACCAGTGGGGGTAGGAATCCAAGTTGCTCTCTGAGATACTCAAATGTTTCCTTAGGCAAGGGCTTTGTAAAAATATCTGCAATCTGCTCTTTAGTATTCACATAAACCAATTTCACTTCTTTTGCTTCAACACTCTCCTTTAGAAAATTGAATTTGATAGAAACATGTTTAGTCTTAGAGTAAAAGACTGGGTTCTTTGATATATCAATTGGTGCCATATTATCACAGTAGATAGTTATAGGTTCCTTGCATTTTACCTTTATGTCCTTCAACATTTGCTTGATCCATAATACCTGTGTACAATTAGTTGATTCTGCTGTTGATAGACTTGTACAACTCTTTTTCTTGCTCAACCATGAAATTAGTCTACTACCAAGAAAAAATGCTCTGCCAGTGGTGCTTTTCCTGTCATCCACATCTCCTGCCTAATTAGCATCTATGTATGCACATAAGTCAAAATTTTCATCTCTAGGATACCATAAACCAAGATTTGTAGTGCCTTGTAGGTACCGGAAAATACTTTTCACTGTTGATTCATGATTTTCTTTAAGATTACTCTGAAATATTGAAACAATACATTTTGCATTCATAATATCAAGTCTTGTTTGTGTCAAATACAGAAAACCTCCTATCATAGATTTGTATCTAGTTGGATTAACAGGTGTAGATTCATCCTTCAAAGATAATTTATCAGTTGTATTCATAGGTGTGCTTACTCGTTTATAGTTTTCAATGCCAAATTTCGTTAGTAATTCCTTCAAGTACTTATATTGACATAGGAATATACCTTTATCAGTCTGTGAAATCTACAATCCTAAAAATAATTTTATCTCTCAAATCATAGACATTTCAAATTCTTGCTGCATTTTGTTAGAGAAGTCTTTACACAAACCATCTTCTCCTCCAAAGATTATATCATCAACAAAAACTTCAATAACCAAGATGTCATCATTAGTCACTTTGTAGTAGAGATTATTGTCAACATTACCTTTAGTGTAACCAAGCTTCAAAAGATATTTTTCCAATCTAGCATACCAAGTTCTAGGAGCTTGTTTCAATCCATATAAAGATTTCCTTAACCTGCAAACCATGTCTTTGTTATCTGTCAAAGAAAGTCTATCATGTTGTTCAATATAAACTTCTTCTTCAAGATCTCCATTCAGAAATGCACATTTAACATCCATTTGATATACTTTATAGTTCTTGTGTGCTGCAAAAGCCAATAAAAGTCCAACTGCCTCAATTCTAGCTACCGGTGTAAAGGTTTCATTGTAATCAATTCCTTCTTTCTGTGAATATCCCTTACACACTAATCTTTCTTTGTTTCTAATTACCATGCCATCTTCATTAAGTTTATTTCTAAAAACCCATTTAGTTCCAATTACATTTTTGTGTTTAGGCTGGGGAACTAATGACCAAGTGTTATTCCCTTCAGTTTGTGCCAATTCATCTTCCATAGCTTTAATCCAATATTTATCCTCACATGCCTCATTAATTGATGTAGGTTCAATTTGAGAAATAAGACATGCCTCCTCATTTTCCAATCTTCCTCTAGTCATAACTCCTTGAAATTTATCTCCAATTATCCGATCTTTAGAATGATTCAATCTTTCATACTAGGGTGTTTTTACTTGCTGCTATTCTTTAGTGACTATTGAATCTCTAGATGATGCCGGTGTAACTGAATCACCATTCTATACTGGTGTATTCACAATAGGTTCATTTGTGATTATCTCTATTGCCGGTTTAGAGTCTGTGTACCTTGAATTTCCTCTAAACTGTTCATCAATCTTCACATTTGCACTCTAAACAATTTTTTGTAATCTCCCATTGAAACATCTACATGCCTTGCTCTTAGATGAATAACCAATAAATATTCCTTCATCACTTCTAGGATCAAATTTTCCAATATACTCATCTCTTCTAATATAGCATTTACTTCCAAATATTCTAAAATATTTAAGAGTAGGAGTAATACCAAACCATAGTTCATGTGGGGTCTTACCGGTTTCACCTCTGATGTGAACTTTCTTGTATGTATAAATAGCTGTATTGACCACTTCTCTCTAGTATATATGAGGTAGATTTGCTTCTGATATCATACTTCGGGCTGCATCCAAGATAGTTCTATTTTTCATTTCCACAACTCCATTCTAATCGAGTGTCTGGGGTGCTGACAATTGTCTTCTGATCCCATTCACCTCACAAAATATATTAAATTCCTTAGATGTGAACTCACCTCCTTGATCTGATCTCAAACATTTGATTTTCTTGCCGGTTTCATTTTCTACCATCACTCTGAATAGTTTGAATTTCCCAAATGCTTCAGATTTTTCTCTGAGAAAAGTAATCCAACACATTCTAGAATAGTCATCAAAGATTAGTATAAAATATCTATCTCCTTGTATACTTCTAGTTCTTCTTGGACCACATAAATCAGTATGAATTAAATAAAGAACATTGTTAGACTTCTCTAGAATACTCTTGAAAGTTGCTCTAACTTGCTTTCCAAATTGACATTCCTTACATACCGGATTGTGAGGTTTAACAATCTTAGGTAAATCTCTAACTGCCTTAGTAGTACTAATTTTCACAATGCAATCAAAATTTACATGACAAATTCTCTTATGCCATAACCAACTTTCATCAATATGTGCAATCAAACATGCTTTCTCATTGTTGTTCAAATGAAAGATATTACCTCTAGTCTGATTACCAGTTGCAATTTCCAAACCAGATCTATTTAGGATTTTGCATTTACCATTCTTGAATTGTAACTGAAATCCTTTCTCAACTAATTGACCAACACTCAAGAGATTATGATTCAAACCTTCTGTTATCACTGATTAAAAATGGGCTTTTCTTTTCCCATAATTGGCTATGAGTTTTTTGAAATCTTGAGTAAGGGGCATTTTCAATTGCTTTAGCTCTGTGTTAGGTCTTAAGGGTTTATGGTTTTTTGATTTTAAATCGCCTAATGTCTGGTAAAAAACCCTCTGGTTTCTTTTCTTTCTTACTTTATCCACTTAAGTAATGGGTCATGGGATCATAGGAAGTGTCCCCCTTTGTTTTTTTTGGCCTAGGCGGTCATGTGAATTAATCACAAAAATTTATGCCTTATGTGTATCCCTCCTAAAGTTGTCGGGCCCAGTAAGTAGTGTGCATCTCGCAGATGGATCTATGACTTTCGCTATTTCTCTAGGCGAAGTTACACATGGTTTAAAGCCAGCAAAGTTGTGAAAATGACATGGCATGCCAAATGGATGGTTTAGCTTGTCAAGGAGGAAAGTAGAATGGTGGCACGCAACATGAGCTACAACAGTTAGCAAGTTGGGATTAAAGGTTAAGAGGTGGGTCCCAGAAGAGAGTCAGGTCATAGGATAGGGGATGACCTGGCAGATACAAGTGTCAAGAATTAATCAGAGTCTATTCGGGTGGTTAAGCGCCGAGCAACTAGAAAATGATCTAATGGCCCGCGTGATTTCACAAGGGTAAGATGCTTATGCTTTATACCCTGCGAAATAGCGAAAGTAAATGAGGACCGACCATGTGTCATGATAGATGGTAACGTGTCCATGGACACGTGGTCTTAGAAGAAGCTGTGGGCCCACCAAGGTGGAACCGACAGTATAAAAGAAAGACATGCAACCGACATTGAGTTGAATATAAAAAAGTCTTTTAAAGCCAGTAGTCAAGTGCCACATGGTAGCACATAGTCAATAAAGAAGCGGGACCCAGTGTGGAGCCAAGGCTGTTAGTGTAACGGCCAGTCAGGTTTCTTTTGATCGAACGGTTTGCGCTATTTCGCAAGACAAAATGGTTCGTGGTTTAAGACCAGCGAAATGGCGAAGTGATGTGGCATTCCAAGCAGATGGTCTGGCTAGTCCTGAAGGCGAGTAAGATGATGGCATGTGGCAGAAAATGCAACAGTTAGCGAGGCGGGTCTGAGAGTTTCAAAGAAGGTGGGTCCCAGAAAAGAAAGATACCATGGGATAAAGGTATATGCCAGGCATTCAGAGTTAATTAAGAGGGCCCACATTTCCAGGTAAATGTTTAGAGTGTAAAGATCGATCAACTCTCATTTGATCGGACGGTTGGTGTAATTTCGCGAAGGTGAAGTGCTCGCGTTTTAACCCCTACGAAATGGAGAAAAGGTTTTTCATTCTTAAAGGCAAAGTGAACATGAAATGTAAAAGATGATCAAGTGTGGTTTGATCTAATGGCTCGCACTATTTCTCACTTGTAAGATGCCTGAAGTATATGCTCAGTGAAATGGCGAAAGTAAAGGAGATTCATCTCGATGCCAGGGTTAACAGTGACATGTACATGAACACATGGCTTCCACAGAGATTGAAGGTGCCAAGGTGGAACCGAGAGTTATAAAAGGGGGTATAATATGCGGTTGACACAAATTTAAACTTAATAAGTTTCCCTGGGCAAATGGTTAGGTGCCATGTGGTATCCAATAACCAAAGGAGGAGCAGAGTAAGCAAGTCAATATAAGAGTCTTCGCTTAAAGGACAATCAAGTGTGGTTTGATCCGATGGTTGGCGCTTTTTTGGAGCCTAAATTTGAATGGAAATTAAGTAATGCGAAATAGCGAAAACACGGTAGCTATCAGGTGAAGGTGCAGTTAGTGAAAAGGTTAACTATCCAAGTACAGGTTAAAGGCCTTACAGTTTGGGTCCCATCCGATGCCTGGCGTAGTTTCACAAAGGTAAAATGCTCATTGGATAACACTCAAGAAAATGGCGAAACAAAATAGGGCTCAGTGAAAAGGGTAGAAGTACTAAGCCAGTGTAAAGACCAATAAACTCTCATTTGATCGGATGGCCGACGTTATTTGGCGAAGTAAAGTTGCCAAGTAATTAAGTTTTGCAAAATAGCGAAAAGAGAAAATGCATGGGCGTTGTGACCCATTGGAGTGAAAATTTTGAATTCTTTCATGAATTCAATTATGAAGGGATGGCCAAGCATGTGGAATCAATGTCGGAGTTAAGAGCCCAGCCGCCATATATGATCTTGTATCAATTGAATTGAGATATCATTCTAAAGTGCACTTGTAAAGAAGCAGTTGCAGAGCAGACTTCTTCAATTTCAGAGTTAATTCCTTCGAGTACAAGCAAGTTTCTCTATACTCTTGTTCAGCCATTATTTTTAATTGTGTGTGTTTTACTGAGGTTTTAATTTGTCATAGAACAATTGAGGGAGATTGTTGAATCGCCTGCTTAATTTTCTAAAAGAGATGGCACCTAAAAGGGAGTTCTCAGGAAAAGTCAATTATCACGAGAGGGCCATTTGTGATGAATTCCTTGAACAGTTGACGTTGTCAACTAATGTGGCTTCCAAAATGAAAGAGTTGGTGCCAAGAGCTTCTCGCCTGAAAAATAGGAGAGGGTTTATATGATAAGGGGAGTTGGTTAAGAGACCCTAAAGTAGGGATGTCTGGGTTGGGATTATTCAAGGTTGGGTTTAGTATGAGAAATTATCCAGCCCCTTAGAATAGTATATGGGAATTGGATGCTGGAAAGTTGGTGGTTCCCGAGGTTTTCTTTGATGCAGATCTTCTAACTCAGATTGCACATGGCTATGACCCAACTTCAAGCAGTGTTAAGGATATTAGTGGGAAGACCCTCATTGAAATTAATAATGAGGAATTTAGGAATGCCTTTGGGTTAAGTGAATACACTAATTTTCTAGAGCCTATTGATTTTAAATCACTAGCTCAGGTGTTTAATGTGCAAAGAAATCACCTAAGAAATGGGCCTCTCAAAGAATTATTTTTGAAGATAAGCGGGTTGACTATTGTGGGACCTAATACTGAAGAGCCCTTTTCTCTAAATTTGTTTACCCTTAGGGCTAAAGGATTATACTAGTCACTATGCCAAATCCTAGGGGAAGATGCTGAAGCAAGTATGCCTACTCACTACATGTTGATGGTTGCTCAGATTTTGAATCCTTCTGTGGCAATAACTTTTGATTATGCTTCTTTTATAACTAATGCTATCCATAATGGATTGATAGGGATCAGGAACGGGAAAGTAGGTAGGCCTTTCGGGTGGTACTCCCTTCTTATGCATTTATTTTTATTCAAGGGTGGTGACTATTTTGCAAGTGGGATGGACCTTGTAAAAGAGAAGGATGGAGAAAAGATGCCATTGCAATTATGGAGCACAATTCTATCATGGGATAGAGAAGATGCAAGTTTTCTAAGGTTTGATAAATATTTTGCATCAAAAATTAGGAACCTTATCTATTTGGAAAACCCAAGAGTCCCTAAGGTGCTTTTGGAATTCATTAGGCCACAAAAGTTTGCAGAGGACATAAAAATTGTCCATAATTGGGGTGATATTTACCTATACCCTGTTTCCACAGTTTTTAGAATATATGGTTTCATAGGTATCCCATTTTTGTTACCTTATCAGGTCCCTCTTAAAGTGGGAATTGCAGAAATACTTAGGCAGATCGGTGTTGTGCAAGAGGCAGAATTGACAGGTAGAGGTAAAGGGACAATTTTCCCTACAATTAGCGTGGCACACCAATTTGTAATAACCAAAGGAGGTTGGAAATGTTTTGGAGATTTCCTCCAGCCATATCAGTTATCAACTGCAGTCTCTCGGTGTGCTGACCCCAAAGATTTTTTCAATGGTATGTTTAGGAAGAGGGTTGTAGGCAAAGCTAAACCCCATCAATTTCAGTTCCCTGAAGACCTCATCAGGAATGAATGTGATTTAGATGAACAAGAGTTGAGAAAGGAAAAGTGGATAGCCTATAAGAAGGCCTTAGACTTGGTGCACCAACTCGACATAAGCTATGACCCTTTGTCTAGCTTTTACCCCTTTGCAGAGAAGATGAAGTTTTTTATTCTTAGATTTGAGGAGGTGATGCAAACACTAAAAGAAAAGAGGGAGGTTGTAATCAAGAATGACCCTAAGAAAGCAAGATTGATTTTGAATAGGTCTGCATCTGCTAGGCCAATCCCTCTGGGTAATTATATGTTACATAAGAGGTCTAATTATAGTGTACTTATGCCTGCTTCAGGGGAGCACTCTACCTCTAAAGGTAAAAGGAAGATACATGATCTCATTGACATCCCTAGTAGCCCAAAGAAACAAAGAGTGGGAAAAGAGGTACAACCTGAAGAACCTTTGTACTCCCCATCTCAATCACCTATCCATATAGGAGATGAACAGGCAGCAGCTAAGAAACTATTGTAGTTAGGCAGTCTAGGGGAAATTGCCTACACCTATGATGAAGTGGAGGAAGGAATGCCAGAAGAGCCCTTAGCTGCTGAAATGAGTATCACCACTAGTGAATTCAAAGGCCAAGAATGGGATCCTGAGATCAAGCGAGCCAGTGAAGATTTCTTAGCTGATGCCAATTTCGTCACATCTGAAGCATTCATGCAATTTTTGTGGAAGCAGAGCATTGATAAATACAATGCAAGGTGCGAGAAAAGGAAGGGTGAGCAGCCTCATAAAGACCCAGCTACAATTGAGGAAGAAATAAAGCAAGAAATGGTTGAAGAGTTTAAGACCATCACTCCTCAGCAAGGAAGAGACATGGTGGCAAAGGCTAGGGTACTTATTCTCCTCGAATGGGATATAGCAGATGCTCTAGTCTTGGAAGCAGTAAGAAAGGAGACTAAAACTATGGAGGGAGTCACTTTTAATAAAGACAATGCTACATTAGTCATGTGGTCTTTGAAAAGAGATGAAAATAAGAAGAAAAGGGACACCTCAATGTCAAGTTACCTTTGGGGGATGATGGTAAAGAGGGTGCAGACTACTGGAGTAGTGGAAGCTGCTAGCATTGTACTAGAAACTGCAAAATTTAGTGTTGCAGTAGCAGAAAGGGAAGCTAAGGAAAAGGCAGATCTCCAGGTTAAATTGGAGACAATTTTGAAAGCTTACACTAATGCTCAAGAAGAGGTAAGGAATAGAGATAGCATTATTGCTAAATTGCAGAAGCAACTAGCAGGACAACATCATCATGGTGAATCCTCAACACTGATGATCTCCTCTTCTCCTGCCAGACCTCCACCTACCAGCCCTATTATTGAGTTCCTAGCATCTCTAGCACCTTCTAGCTCCCAAATGATTGAGATTACTCCTCAAGAGTTAGAGAATCTAAAACAGGCCCAAGCCATGTATGCAAAGAAGTATGAGGATAGAGTGAAGGCCACTGTCACTAGTTTTGCAGATATCATGAATGCCTCATTGCTATACAATAATGTAGGTAAAATTTTTGATATATGGAATGAGCTCAAGGGAGATAAGTCCATATTGACACCAATTTTTGACAAATGGAGGCCTAGGGAGCAGGATTTAGAGTTTATGTGTGCATCTTGTGATGAATCAAGGGGAAATCCTATCATTAGATCCACTTCTGACATCACTAAAGATTTAGTACAATTGGTAGCAGGGGTGGATAATGTTGACAGGAAAGTCAACTTGTGCAGAAAATAATATGCTGATCAAGTTTTTGAGTTGCTCCCAGGAGTGTTTACTAGTCCAGATCAACTGAAGGACAAATAAATGTGGCTTAAGGAGGTAGAAGCCAAACTGTTAGCAAGAATTAAGGGAATTATTGATCTAGATGATGCTTCCTTCTTTGTTGTGACAATACAGGAGATAGAGAAAATTAAGACACATTATGGTTTTGTCAATTCAGAAGTCAACAAAATGAGAAACTCCTAGAAAAGGTTGACCAAGGCTAAGACTAAGGTGATTAATTTCTCATGGCCGATCGATGATGTGTATGATTAGTGGAAAAGAAAATATGCCACTCATGATCCAGAACAGTTAGAGAGCGCTCCTGAAAAGATAGAAGAAGTTACAACCGAACAGCCTGTTGAAGAAGCTATAGAGGCCGAAAAGAACTTGTAACTATTTTTGTGAGAAGCTTTGTAACTTCTTTGTTTTTGAAAGAAATGATTGTAACAAACTCTCCTTGAAAATTCCGAAGCTTTGTGCATCCATGTTGTTATAAATGGATACCAGAACTAGAGAGAGAATGATCACAAAGAATTGTAAGAAAATGCTGCAGAAATTTATCTGAGCTTTTCTGAGTCTAATGGGGAATATTCAAAAGCTTCTTGTAATACTTTTCTGAAGATAATATCAATATACAAACCATCAGTTTTGAGTAGAGCTTTGTGTCATCTTCAAGTGTGTTTACAATTTGTTTATTGTTTTCATTCTAAATAATCCAGGGTTATTTTGTTTGAGATGGGTAGGATGGCTATTTTCAGTAGATGTGCTCACTGGCTTTTCTCTCTAGGAGGGAAATTAAAGATGCGGGGATCACTCCTACCAGTAAACTTTTTGGAGGGAACTTTGAATCTTGATGATCATAGTTTAATTTGATATGCATAAATTTCTATAAGTGTTATGCGTGTATAAAGATTAACAGAAGCCAAGCCAATGGGATGCATAAAGATATTTTGTTTGGGGAGTATTATTTGAGTTTAGATGACTCTGTGACCTTGGATAAGGCACTGGTATTGATTGAAGTTGTTTATTGCATGTTTTGTTGATCAAAATACTGAATATGAGTATAATTTTCATTCCTTTGTTTTAGTTAGGTTCAAGGTGAATAGATCCACTAGTTTTCTGGACTAGTTTGTTGTGGATTTATCTTTTGAAAGTGTGAATCCAATTCACAAAGGTATACCCGCCTGGACTCTGAATAAGTCCAAAGTGTAGAAGGTTAAATCAAAACTTGTCATATGTTGTCCTAAGAGTTTCCTTCCCTTTAACATCTCTCTTGCACAAAGTTTGATCATCTTATTATAAGGATGTTGAAGTGAGTCAGATTTTGAAGACAACAAAAGTGGCGACTTTGCTGGGGAGAGTCACAATGAGGATATAAATGCAGATTTGTGTTGAGGCTTATAAAGAAAATTGTTGTGTGTTTGTGGATTAGACTGCTTATTTTCATAATTCCCATAGTTTTGTGGGTGGTGACTCTATTACGTTTTGAACCAGTCCTTGTGAGATACAAATATTTCTAAAAGGAAGACAAGCGAGATGCAAACAACAAAATACACAAGATCATTCATGAAGAAACATCCTCGTGAAACCTTGCAAGAAGGTCTGCCAAAACAGTCACGAAGGGGCCAAAATAGGTCAGTGCTTCATGAACCATCAAATGCTGCTTGGGTATAGAAAACCAATAATACTGGTAAGATGCCTGATCGACCTATTTATGCAAAGTCTAATTCATCTTCCAGAGATTCAGAACATGATATATTAGGTTTCCAGTCAAGATTGTTTGGAAATATTGATAATGCACCTATTTTAAATCAAGATTTATCTCATGTTAGTGTTTCTACAAGAGATATAACCAGTTCAAATGCAATTAGGCACTCTGTTCCTAGGACAATAGATGGGAACATTAGTTTGATTGACATAGATCAAGTTAATGCATTAGACTCTGAAGAAAACTTCCCTGATGAGGATAAAGTGTCTCAAGAGATTGAAAACTTAAATAGAAGAGTCCACCACTTAATCTCCCTAAGAGCCCAAAAGGAAGCAAATAAGGAGAAGGAAGTCAAAGCTAAATTAATGGAAAGGGATAGGCTTCTTAGACAGATAGCTGATCTTGAAGTACTTGCTAAGGAGAAAGAAAAGAGTGACGAGGAAGGCCCTGTGATTAGAGAGATTCTAATTCCCAAAACTAAAAAATCTTGTAAGTCAGTAGTTTAGCCAACTAGGGAAGTATTTAATGACTCTCAACTTTCTAGAGCTAATATGGATAAAGGAAAATAGAAATGGGTAGATGATGGAATAGAATCTAAAACTACAAAAGAGATCTCTCATAAGCTTTTAGCACATGAGAGAGAAATGGAAAGGATGAGGAAAGAAAAGGAAGATCTCCAGATGGAGCTAGAAAAGGCTGAGTTAGAAGCAGCTAATCAAGAAGTAAAAAGAAAGATAAACTACTTAAAGGCTCCCCCTATTACATTTCCATCAGAAGATCTTAGCAAGCCTAATCCTCAACACATTTCCCTTCCTCAGGCCAATACTCAACCTGCAGTGCAAGCTAATATTGCCTCAGTAAGTCAAATCCCTGTGAATAAATAGTACACTCAAATACCACAATCTCCAATCCCAAAAGTTAAAATGACCATGGGAAATAATAATGCTATTACCCCTTTTCAAAGAAGACCAATCAATTTAGAACAATATAGACAATTGTTCTTTGATGGGATCCTGGGATATCCAAACCATGTTCCTACTGAGTTAAGAGACAAACTCCATAAATTTGCTGGAAACAATGCAATTAGCACTGAGGAGCATCTGAAATCCTTTGGGGATCTAATAAATGATTATGAGATAGTAGATGAAGATGTTATTATGAAACTGTTTGTTCAATCCCTGGTTGATGATGCAAGAGATTGGTACAGAGGTCTCCCGGTTAATAGCATAGGGTCATGGGAAGATTTTAAAAATTGTTTTCAAGAGTAGTATGGTGACAAGACTAATGTGAGTTTCATGCTAAATGAATTCAATAATATCAGAAAATCTGAAAATGAAATGGTCACTAATTTCAATGCCAGATTCCAGAAGGCCATGCACAGATTGTATCAAGTGATGAGGTTAGATGATAACATGTGTCTTAATACATATTACAATGCATTTGATTCTAAGATGGCCTATATCTTGAGAGATAAGAACCCACATAACTTGAGAGACGCTTTTAGAATTGCCATAAATATAGAAAGTAATAGAAAAGCATCTGGGAAGTTAGGAAGAAGGACAAATGGTAGATTATGGCAAGAAACCAAACAACAACCTAATAAAGTTACTAAGGAGGATGATAAGATAGAGAAATTGGTTATTGCTATGAAATATCTGACTGCCAAGGTTAACAAAAATGATAAACCTCATTATAATTGGTAGGATAGACCCCCTAGATTGCATGATATGCCATATAATACCAATTGGAAAGATGGCAAGCCCCAAATTGACAAGCCCAAAATTGCCCAGAGTTAGGACACTCCAGATCCCTTAAAAGGGAAAACTGTTCACAATATAGAAAATACTCCCTGGTGTATTGCTTGTGATGGACCACATTCTCCTCATCAGTGTGCAGTGGCTTAGGCTCTTGAAGAATCTATGAGACCAGAAGTAGAGCCTGACATTAATATGTTTGAAACCATCATATAAAGTGATGAGGAATCTGTACAAAGTAGATACAGTGATGTGCTAGATAATGAAAGGTTAGTGCAAGGACAATTAACCTTAGATTGGCATCCTACATTGAATGTAGTAACAATTGAGGATGAAGAGGTTCATCTTAGGAGGTCTCGTGAGGAAGAAGTTAGAAATCTCACTAATGCTGCCATTGCCAAAGAAAAACACAATTATAACCTAAGAAGCACCAAGAGAGACACTGATCAGGGTGAGTCGGGTTCTATGTTCATAAAGGAGGTCACTAAAAAGGGGGCATCAAGTAGTGCTACCATTGTTCCCAAGGTCGGTCAAGAGAAAGAGGAACAAGTTAAAGATGTACCCAAAGGAAAAAATATAAAAATGTTGATGATGTACAAGGAGCAGCAATAGTGAAAAAGGAAAGCCAGTTCAAGATAGAAAGAGTCAGAGCTAACACTGAAACATGCAATAGTTCTACATTTGACATGGCCCAAGCTCTTACTCAAATGAAGGTCACTGTTCCATTAGTAGAATTACTAAAGATTAAAGAACATAAGGATGTAGCTTTGTCTGTATTCTCTAGTATATCTGATAGTGACATAGTCTTACCCACCGGTTCAGCTAGAATTGGAAAGGATCAAGAGTTCCAAACGCCAGAGGTTTATGTTGGAACCACTATCACTCAAGAGCCCTCACAGGTAGATCCCTTCTATGTTACCCTGTTAGTCAATAACTGGTTGATTAAAAAATGCATGATAGATTTAGGAGCTGCTGCTAATGTAATGCCTTATGGTGTTATGAAAGAATTAGGATTATCAGTAACCACTGTGTATGAGAAGTGCTATGCCATGGATAATAGAGAAGTGCCTGTGATAGGCACAATGAAAGATGTTGAGGTAAAAATAGCAGCATTCCCTTATGCCACTTACAAAATGGATGTTATTGTTACTGACACTAAACCCCATTATGGTATGTTACTTTCCAGACAATGGGCAGTAGCAATAGGTGGAAATGTTCAACTGGACTTATCCTATGCTACCATTCCAATTAATGGAAGTCAGGTCAAATTGTACAGAGAGCCACGAGCTCCTAGGGTAATTGAAAATTTAGACACTAGTATGCTCAACTGTATGATCGATATAGATCTAGATAACTTTAGGCTTCAACCAACTCTACCTCAACTGAAGAATACTGACCCTATTGTAGTTGAATTACAAGCGCAACAGTGTGGACTGTGGTAGATGTATTTTGATGGAGCTTGCTCCAAGGAAGGGTCAGGAGCAGGGGTTCTTTTTGTGTCCCCATTAGGTATAACTTTTAAATATTCATTTTTGTTGGCCTTCCAGTGCACAAATAATACTGCAGAATATGAAGCCCTGCTACTGGGACTTGAGATTGCAAAAAGGCATGGAATCCAACTATTGAAAGTAATGGGGGATTCATAATTGGTTGTCTCTCAGGTGAGATCTAAATATGCATTCAAGAATGATAGATTAAAGCAGTATAAGCATGTTGTTTGGGATGTTATTGAGCATTTTGATGCCTTTTCTATTAATTGGATAGAGCGAGCAAAGAATATTATGGCTGACTTCCTAGCTAATGTTGCTTTGAAAAATGATGATGCAACACTAACCGGTATCTCCACTATGGAAATAAAATCTAGGTCTCCTATTCCTGATAATGTGTATAATTGGCAAGTTTTCACTGATGATGAAGACATTCTTAGGTTTATTCAATGTGTTGACGATTATGATGGACAAAAGATTGATTGTAATGCATTGGTGGAAGTGGTAGACAATAGAGAGACAATATTTGGAAATGATTTGGTCCAGTTGGAAACTAATGAAATACCTAAAGGGTTGGTAGAGCTGGAGAGCATGTTCAGTTACAATGATAGTCACTTACGTCAGCAATCTACCACCAAATTGGAAGAGTTAGAGGAGGTAAATTTGGGAACTGAATCATCCCCTAAGTTAGTATATATTGGCAAAAACTTATCTTCTCATGTCAGGACTAACCTTATTAATTTATTGAAAAGGTATAAACATGTTTTTGCTTGGTCTTATGAAGACCTAAAGGTGTATAGACAAGATCTTTTTCAGCATGGGGTTCCTTTACTTCTAGATGCTAAGCCTTTTAGAAAAAAACAGAGACCTATTAACCCCTTATTAGAAGCTAAGATGCAACAGGAGCTGACTAAATTAAGAGAAGGGGGGATTATCAGACCTATAAGGCATTCTTCATGGGTCCCCAATCTAGTCCCAGTAAGAAAGAAGAATGGGGACATCAGATTGTGTGTAGATTTTAGGAATTTAAATGTTGCTTCCTTGAAGGATAACTACTCATCCCCAAATATGGAAGCCATGCTACAGAGAGTGACAGGATGTGACCTTTTATCCATGATGGATGGTTTCTCAGGATATAATCAAGTGTTAGTAAAAGAGTCTGAATAGTTTAAAACAGCCTTCACTACTCCATGGGGAACTTATGTTTATGTGAGAATGCCATTCAGATTAAAAAATGTTGGAGCTACATTTCAGAGAGCCATGGATGTAGCTTTCAAAGAATTCATTAACATCATCATGGTGGTTTATCAAGATGACCTAACTTGTTTCTCTAAGAAGGCTGATGATCATTGTGGACATCTGGAGAAGGTGTTCAATAAAGCCTTGGAATTTGGTGTATCACTAAATCCCAAGAAATCTCATTTTGGGGTCACTGAAGGAAAGCTATTGGGACACATAGTTTCCAAGGAAGGGGTAAGGATAGACCCTGAAAGAATTGAAGCAATCAATAAGGTGTCTAAACCAAAAAATGTGAAAGGTATTCAGTCTTTTTTAGGCAAAGTAAATTTTGTTAGGAGATTCATTGCAAACTTTGCAGAGATTGTGAAGCCTATTGTCAAGCTCCTTAAGAAGGATACCAAATTTTATTGGGATCAAAAAGCCTCAAAAGCTTTTGCTGAAATTAAGAAGGCAATCTAGGAGGCACCAGTGTTGAAATCTCTCGATTACAGTAAGCCTTTTTCTCTATTTTCCTTCACTTCATATCATACAGTAGCAGCAGTATTGTTACAAAAGGATGAGGAAGGATATGAACATCCTATAGCCTTCTACAAAAAGTCTTTGCAAGCAGTAGAACTGAAATATGAGACCATGGAGAAACAAGCTTATGCTCTAGTTAAAGTTGTTAAGGCTTTTAGGCCATACTTAGTGAATGCAAATATCATTTCTTATGTCCCACATGTTGCAGTTAAGGATATTTTGTCTCAGTCTGAGGTTATCGGGAAGAGATGCAGATGGATCAACAGAATTCAAGAATTTGACTTGGAAATAAAGATCACCAAATTGGTGAGAGGTTTAGGTTTGGCTAAGCTCATGACTGAGGCTAATCTCATGAATGTAGAAGTACATAATGTTGAGGTTAGAGATACTTTAGTCACTAGTATTGAGAGGCAACCCTGGTACTCAGAGATAGTCCAATTTTTAAGAGGTGCTACATTCTCAAAAGAAATGACACATAATCAGAAAACAACTCTGAAACTCAAGTCCCAAAAATATGTGCTCATTCAGGGTGATCTTTTCTGGAGGAAAAGAGATGGAGAGATACTAATGTGTTTGGATGAATTCCAAGCTAAACGGGTGTTGGCTGAAATGCATGATGGAGTATGTGGAGGTCACTACTCTGCTAAGACTATTGCTAGTAAGATAATCCGGGCTGGATACTATTGGCCCACTCTATTTAAGGATACTCATGAATATGTTCGGAAATGTGACCCATGTCAGAAATTCTCATCCAAGCTAAAGTATGAGGGAGCCTTACCCCTAAATCTAGTCTTTGTAGAAGCTCCTTTTGTCCAGTGGGGCATTGATTTTATTGGAGAGATTGTTGAGAGGTCAGGGAGAGGTCACAGATGGATCATAGTGGCCACTGATTATTTCACAAAATGGATAGAAGCTATCCCTACAAGAGGAGCTACTATTAAAGTTGTCATTGATTTCCTAATGGATAATGTTGTAACTAGATTTGGAACACCTACAAAATTGGTGATGGATAATGCCATGTGTTTCAGATCAGAAGAGTTTGTAGGCTTTTGTACCAGTCATGGTATACTCATGTCCTACTCTTCACCTTATCACCCTCAGGGGAATGGGCAAGCAGAATCCAGCAACAAAAGCCTTTTGAACATCATTAAGAAAATCTTGGAAGAGAATAAAAGATCTTGGGATCAAAAATTGAAGTTATCTCTGTGGGTAGATAGAATAATAGTTAAGAAATCCATTGGAATGTCACCTTTTGAATTAGTCTATGGTGCCCAAGCCAGATTGCCAGTAAACAATCTTCTTCTAGTTTATAAGTTTTTGCAAAATGAGGACATGGAGATATCTGAACCGATGGAAAATAGAATGATCCAAATTGTAGAAGTGGAGGAGCTTAGAACTTCTACCCATAAGAGAAATCAGAAGATCCAGTTGCAGTCAAAATACCTTTTTGATAAAAGGACATCACTAAGAAATTTTCAAATTGATGACATTGTTCTTTAGTGGAATGCAAAAGGACAAGATAAGGGAAAGCACAAGAAATTTGAATCACTGTTGATTGGCCCTTTTGTGGTTTGTGACTTAAATGGTAAGGATTCATATTTCTTGAAGAGTATGAATGATGAAATACAAGAATTTCCAGTGCATGGACAATTCCTGAAGCATTATTTTTCTTAATGTCCATGCACAGTAGGTCCTTTGTTTGTACATATTTTGTTTCCTTCCTATTTTTTTTGTTTGGGTCTGTGTTTTGGTCTATTTCTCTAGAGTTTCTGAGTTTTCTTGTGTTGACCTTGCGATCAACCATCCCCAGTCAGAGCCCCTGTTATCACTGATTAAAAGTGGGCTTTTCTTTTCCCATAATTGGCTATGATTTTTTTCAAATCTTGAGTAAGGCGCATTTTCAATTGCTTCAGCTCTGTGTTAGGTCTTAAGGGTTTAGGGTTTAGGGTTTTTTGATTTTAAATCACCTAATGTCTGGTAAAAAACCCTCTGGTTTCTTTTCTTTCGTTACTTTATCCACTTAAGTAATGGGTCATGGGATCATAGGAAGTGTCCCCCTTTGTTTTTTTTGCCTAGGCGGTCATGTGAATTAATTGCAAAAATTTATGCCTTATGTGTATCCCTCCTAAAGTTGTAAGGCCCAGCAAGTAGTGTGCATCTCGTAGATGGATCTATGGCTTTCACTATTTCGCTAGGCGAAGTTGCGAAAATGACATGGCATGCCAAATGGACGGTTTAGCTGGTCAAGGAGGCAAGTAGAATGGTGGCACATGGCATGAGCTACAATAGTCAGCAAGTTGGGATTAAAGGTTAAGAGGTGGGTCCCAGAAGAGAGTCAGGTCACAGGATAGGGGATGACCTGGTAGATACAAGTGTCAAGAATTAATCGGAGTCTATTCGAGTGGTTAAGCGTCGAACAACTAGAAAATGATCTAATGGCCCATGTGATTTCGCAAGGGTAAGATGCTTATGCTTTATACCTTGCAAAATAGCTAAAGTAAATGAGGACCATCCACGTGTCATGATAGATGGTAACGTGTCCATGGACATGTGGTCTTAGAAGAAGCCGTGGGCCCGCCAAGGTGGAACCGGCGGTATAAAAGAAAGACACGTGCCCGACGTTGAGTTGAATACAAAATAGTCTTTCAAAGCCAGTAGTTGAGTGCCATGTGGTAGCACGTAGTCAATAAAGAAGCAGGACCCAGTGCGGAGCCAAGGCTGTTAGTGTAACGACCGATCAGGTTTCTTTTGATTGAACGGTTCGCGCTATTTCGCAAGACAAAATGGTTTGTGGTTTAAGACCAGCAAAATGGTGAAGTGATGTGGCATTCCAAGCGGATGGTCCAGCTAGTCCTAAAGGCGAGTAAGATGATGACATGTGGTAGAAAATGCAACAGTCAATGAGGCAGGTCTGAGAGTTTCAAAGAAGGTGGGTCCCAGAAAAGAAAGATACCGCAGGATAAAGGTATATGCCAGGTATTCAGAGTTAAGTCAGAGGGCCCATGTTTGCAGGTAAACATTTAGAGTGTAAAGATCGATCAACTCTCATTTGATCGGATGGTTGGCATAATTTCCCGAAGGTGAAGTGCTCGCATTTTAACCCCTGCGAAATGGCAAAAAGGTTTTTTGTTCTTAAAGGCAAAGTGAACATGAAATGTAAAATATGATCAAGTGTGGTTTGATCTAACGGCTGGCGCTATTTCGCGTTTGTAAGATGCCTGAAGTATATGCTCAGTGAAATGGAAAAAGTAAAGGAGATGCATCTTGATGCTAGGGTTAACGGTGACGTGTACATGAACACGTGGCTTCCACAGAGATTGAAGGTGCCAAGGTGGAACCGACAGTTTTAAAAGGGGGTATAATATGCGGCTGACTCAGATTTAAACTTAATAAGTTTCCCTGGGCAAATGGTTAGGTGCCATGTGGTATCCAATAACCAGAGGAGGAGCAGAGTAAGCAAGTCAGTATAAGAGTCTTCGCTTAAAGGACAATCAAGTGTGGTTTGATCTGACGGTTGGCGCTATTTTGCAGCCTAAAGTTGAATGCAAATTAGGCAATGCGAAATAGCGAAAACCCGGTAGCTGTCAGGTGAAGGTGCGGTTAGTGAAAAGGTTAACTATCCAGGTACAGGTTAAAGGCCTTACAGTTCGGGTCCCATTCGACACCTGGCATAGTTTCGTGAAATGGCGAAATGAAATAGGGCTTAGTGAAAAGGGTAGAAGTACTAAGTCAGTGTAAAGACCGATGAACTCTCATTTGATCGGACGGTTGTCATTATTTCACGAAGTAAAGTTGCTAAGAAATTAAGTTTTGCGAAATAGTGAAAAGAGAAAATGCATGGGTGTTGTGACCCATTGGAGTAAAAATTTTGAATTCTTTCATGAATTCAATTCTGAAAGGATGACCAAGCATGTGGAATCAATGTCGGAGTTAAGAGCCCAGCCGCCATATATGATCTCGTATCAATTGAATTGAGTTAACATTCTGAAGTGCACTCGTAAAGAAGCAGTTGCAGAGCGGACTTCTTCAATTTCAGAGTTAATTCCTTCGAGTATAAGCAGGTTTTTCTATATTCTTGTTCAGCCATTATTTTTAATTATGTGTGTTTTACTGAGGTTTTAATTTGTCATAGAACAATTAAGGGAGATTGTTGAATCGCTTGCTTAATTTTCTAAAAGAGATGGCACCTAAAAGGGAGTTCTCAGGAAAATTCAATTATCACGAGGGGGCCATTTGTGATGATTTCCTTGAATAGTTGACGTTGTCAACTAATGTGGCTTCCAAAATGAAAGAGTTGGTGCCAAGAGCTTCTCGCCTAAAAATAGGAGAGGGTTTATATGATAAGGGGAGTTGGTTAAGAGACCCTCAAGTAGGGATGTCTGGGTTGGGATTATTCAAGGTTGGGTTTAGTATGAGAAATTCTCCAGCCCCTCAGAATAGTATATGGGAATTGGATGTTGGAAAGTTGGTGGTTCCCGGGGTTTTCTTTGATGCAGATCTTCTAACTCAGACTGCACATGGCTATGACCCAACTTCAAGAAGTGTTAAGGATATCAGTGGGAAGACCCTCATTGAAATTAACAATGAGGAATTTAGGAATGCCTTTGGGTTAAGTGAATACACTAATTTTCTGGAGCCTATTGATTTTAAATCACTAGCTCAGGTGTATAATGTGCAAAGAAATCACCTAAGAAATGGGCCTCTCAAAGAATTCTTTTTGAAGATAGGTGGGTCGATTGTTGTGGGACCTAATACTGAAGAGCCCTTTTCTCTAAATTTGTTTACCCTTAGGGCTAAAGGATTATACTGGTTACTATGCCAAATCCTAGGGGAAGATGCTGAAGCAAGTATGCCTACTCACTACATGTTGATGGTTGCTCAGATTTTGAATCCTTCTGTGGCAATAACTTTTGATTATGCTTCTTTTATAACCGATGTTATCCAGAATGGATTGATAGGGATCAGGAACGGGAAAGTAGATAGGCCTTTCGGGTGGTACTCCCTTCTTATGCATTTGTTTTTATTCAAGGGTGGTGACTATTTTGCAAGTGGGATGGACCTTGTAAAAGAGAAGGATGGAGAAAAGATGCCAGTGCAATTACGGAGCACAATTTTGTCATGGGACAAAGAAGATGCAAGTTTTCTAAGGTTTGATAAATATTTTGCATCAAAAATCAAGACCCATATCTATTTGGAAAACCCAAGAGTCCCTAAGGTTCTTTTGGAATTCATTAGGCCACAAGAGTTTGCAAAGGACATAAAAATTGTCCACAATTGGGGTGATATTTACCTATACCTTGTTTCCACAGTTTTCAGAATATATCATTTCACAAGTACCCCACTTTTGTTACCTTATCAGGTCCCTCTTAAAGTGGGAATTGCAGAAATACTTAGGCAGATCGGTGTTGTGCAAGAGGCAAAATTGACAGGTAGAGGTAAAGGAAAAATTTTCCCTACAATTAGCGTGGCACACCAATTTGTAATAACCAAAGGAGGTTGGAAATGTTTTGGAGATTTCCTCCAGCCATATCATTTATCAACTGCAGTCTCTCAGTGTGCTGACCCCAAAGATTTTTTCAATGGTATGTTTAGGAAGAGGGTTGTATGCAAAGCTAAACCCCATCAATTTTAGTTCCCTGAAGACCTCATCAAGAATGAATTTGATTTAGATGAACAAGAGTTGAGAAAGGAAAAGTGGATAGCCTATAAGAATGCCTTAGACTTGGTGCACCAACTCGACATAAGCTATGACCCTTTGTCTAGCTTTTACCCCTTTGCAGAGAAGATGAAGTTTTTGATTCTTAGTTTTGAGGAGGTGATGCAAACACTAAAAGAAAAGAGGGAGGTTGTAATCAAGAATAAACCTGAGAAAGCAAGATTGATTTTGAATAGGTCTGCATCTGCTAGGCTGATCCCTTCAGGTAATTATATGTTACATAGGAGGTCTAATTATAGTGTACTTATGCCTGCTTTAGGGGAGCCCTCTACCTCTAAAGGTAAAAGAGGTACAACCTGAAGAACCTTTGTACTCCCCATCTCAATTTCCTATCCATATAGGAGATGAACAGGCAGCAGTTGAGCAACTATTGCAGTTAGGTAGTCTAGGGGAAATTGCCTACACCTATCATGAAGTAGAGGAAGGAATGCCAGAAGAGCCCTTAGCTACTGAAATGAATATCACCACTAGTGAATTCAAGGCCAAGAATGTGATCCTGAGATCAAGCGAGCTAGTGAAGATTTCTTAGCTGATGACAAGTTTGTCACATTAGAAGCATTCATGCAATTTGTGTGGAAGTAGAGCATTGATAAATACAATGCAAGGTGTGAGAAAAGGAAGGGTGAGCAGCCTCATAAAGACCCAGCTATAGTTGAGGAAGAAATAAAGCAAGAAATGGTTGAAGAGTTTAAGACCATCACTCCTCAGCAAGGAAGAGACATGGTGGCGAAGGCTGGGGTACTTATTCTCCCCGAATGGGATATAGCAGATGCTTTAGTCCTGGAAGCAGTAAGAAAGGAGACTAAACCTATGGAGGGAGTCACTTTTAATAAAGACAATGCTGCATTAGTCATGTGGTCTCTGAAAAGAGATGAAAATAAGAAGAAAAGGGACACCTCAATGTCAAGTTACCTTGGGGGGATGATGGTAAAGAGGGTGTAGACTACTGGAGTAGTGGAAGTTGCTAGCACTGTACTAGAAACTGCAAAATTTAGTGTTGCAGTAGCAGAAAGGGAAGCTAAGGAAAGGCAGATCTCCAAGTTAAATTGGAGACAATTTTGAAAGCTTACACTAATGCTCAAGAAGAGGTAAGGAACAAAGATAACATTATTGCTAAATTGCAGAAGCAACTAGCAGGATAGCATCATCATGGTGAATCCTCAACACTGATGATCTCCTCTTCTCTTGCCAGACCTCCACCTACCAGCCCTATTATTGAGTTCCCACCGTCTCCAGAACCTTCTAGCTCCCAAATGATTGAGATTACTCCTCAAGAGTTAGAGAATCTAAAACAGGCCCAAGCCATGAATGAAAAGATGTATGAGGATAGAGTGAAGGCCACTGTCACTAGTTTTGAAGATACCATGAATGCCTCATTGCTATACAATAATGTAGGTAAAATTTTGGATATATGGAATGAGCTCAGGGGAGACAAGGCCATATTGACACCAATTTTTGACAAATGGAGGCCTAGGGAGCAGGATTTAGAGTTTATGTGTGCATCTTGTGATGAAGCAAGGGCCAATCGTATCATTAGATCCACTTCTAACATCACTAAAGATTTAGTAAAATTGGCAGCAGGGGTGGATAATGTTGACAAGAAAGTCAACTTGTGCAAAAAGGAATATGTTGATCAAGTTTTTGAGTTGCTCCCAGGAGTTTTTACTAGTCCAGGTCAACTGAAGGACAAACAAATGTGGCTTAAGAAGGTAGAAGCCAAACTGTCAACAAGAATTAAGGGAATTATTGATCTAGATGATGCTTCCTTCTTTGTTGTGACAATACAGGAGATAGAGAAAATTACGACAAATTATGGTTTTCTCAATTCAGAAGTCAACAAAATGAGAAACTCCTGGAAAAGGTTGACCAAGGCTAAGACTAAAGTGATTAATTTCTCATGGCTGACCAATGATGTGTATGATGAGTGGACAAAAAAATATGCCACTCATGATCCAGAACTGTTAGAGAGCGCTCCTGAAAAGATAGCAGAAGTTACAACCGAACAGCCTGTTGAAGAAGCTACAGAGGCCGAAAAGAACTTGTAACTGTTTTTGCGAGAAGCTTTGTAACTTCTTTGTTTTTGAAAGAAATGATTGTAACAAACTCTCCTCGAAAAGTCCAATGTTTTGTGCATCCATGTTGTTATAAATGGATACTAGGACTAGAGAGAGAGGGATCGCAAAGAATTTTAAGAAAATGCTGTAGAAATTTATCTGAGCTTTTTTGAGTCTAATGGGGTATATTCAAAAGCTTTTGGGTAGCAAGGCTATTTTCAGTAGATGTGCTCACTGGCTTTTCTCTCTAGGAGGGAAATTAAAGATGCGGGGATCACTCCTACCAGTAAACTTTTTGGAGGGAACTTTGAATAATGATGATCATAGTTTAATTTGGTATGCATAAATTCCTATAAGTGTTAGGCATGTATAAGGATTAACAGAAGCCAAGCCAATGGGATGTGTAAAGATATTTTGTTTGGGGAGTATTATCTGAGTTTAGATGACTCTGTGACCTTGTATAAGGCACTGGTATTGATTGAAGTTGTTTATTGCATGTTTTGTTGATCAAAATACTGAATATGAGTATAATTTTCATTCCTTTGTTTCAGTTAGTTTCAAGGTAAATAGATCCACTGGTTTTCTGGACTGGTTTGCTGTGAATTTATCTTTTGAAAGTGTGAATCCAGTTCACAAAGGTATACCCTCCTGGACTCTGAATAAGTCCAAAGTGTAGAAGGTTAAATCAAACCTTGTGTTGTCCTAAGAGTTTCCTTCCCTTTGACATATCTCTTGCACAGAGTTTGATCATCTTATTATAAGGATGTTGAAGTGAGTCAGATTTTGAAGACAACACCTTCAATATAGTAAACATTAATAGTATTGTGCTTACCATCAAAATATATAGTGCCTTTTCCTTTGATCAAACAAGCTTTATCATATCCAAATCTTACTAGACCTCCATTGTAATCTTGAAAGGTTAAGAATTTACTCTTATCACCAGTCATATGATGTGAACATCCTAAATCAATAATCCATTCATCCTTATCTTCAACTTTAGCTGCCAGGGCCTACTATACTAGTTGAATAGTAGGTGTCGGTTGATCTTCTATTATAGCAACAAAAGTCCATCCATTGTCTGTCAGATCCTCATCAGAATCATTAGTAACTCCTTCATCAGCATAATAACAATATTTGTCTCTATTCTTCTTAAACTTGTATTTCTGATAGTTAGGGTTAGGCTTATATGTTCTTTTAGCTTCTTCTCTTAATCTTGCATGTCTACTAGGACATCTAGAAGCCATATGACCAATCTTATTATAGTTAAACATTTAAAGGGTGTTTACCTTCATACTTACTTCCAATTGGACCTTTAGGCATTTTTCTTGCAAATAGTGCTTCAAGTTCTTCATTTTCTCTCCTGCTTTCTTCAAGTTCTCTTGCATAGAAGGCTTTCCAATCAGATTTATGAAATTATGATGATGTTGTAGTTGATGATGATGCCTTGAAAGCTAGATCTATCTTGATAGTAGTAATAGGCCCAAATTCCTCAAGCTCAAAAGCTGAAAGTTTTCCAACCAAAGTGTCTCTAGATACTGATGCATTATGCATTGTTCTCAATTCATTTATAGTAGTAACTTTCATTTTATATACCACTAGCAAAGCTCTTAAAACTTTAGAAACAATCTCATCTTCACTTAAGGTTCCTCCACAACATTGTATACCCAAAACAATTTCATTTACTCTTTCCATAAAAGCATAAATTCTTTCTTGTTCTTCTTCCATTTTAAGACTTTCATACTTGACCCGGAAGCATTCAAGTTTTTCAATTTTGATTATGGAATCTACTTAATTCAATGTTTCTAGTTTGTCCCAAATAGCTTTAGCAGTAGATCTATCTGATAATCCCATGACTTCCTGATCAGACAATGCGCTTAAAAGTGCTTCTCTTGCTTCGCAATCATTTTCCTCATCTTTAGCCAAGTTAGGTGGAATAGGTTGATCTTGAGTAGGAGCAGTATAGCCATTGTTTGTAACATCCCATATGTCCTTTCCAATGCAGTTCAAATGTGTCTCCATCCTAATCTTCCATATGCCATAGTTAGTTCCATCAAGTTTCAGACTGTCCTTCTTGAAATAGTTAGAAGACATTGGATCTCCTCAAGCTGTTAAAATTCTGCAAAAGAGGACTAAAATCTGATACCAATTGTTAGGTCCCAGAGACAACTGAGAGGGGGGTGAATCAGTTCTCCAATAAATTCAACCAAAATTAACTTAACCAAAACTTAATACTTAATACCGGTAAACCAAACTTTATGCCAGTAGACAGTCTTAATAGTTAATTGCAATACTGGTAAAGATTAATGGATAAAATAGAAAGACAATAACATCCACAACACATAACACAATTATTTGTACGTAGAAACCCTGTAAGGGGAAAAACCATAGTGGGAAGCCTTACCCACAATCAAATGATACTACTGTAGATAGTATGTGTTTACAATATGGATTCTACACATGCAGAAAGGCCAGCTACCTAGAGCTCACTGCTCAATCACAAAATGAGAGTCACACTGACTACAATTGGATGGTTAAATCCAATGATAATGTACTACACAAAATAGCATCTTCATATGTTGGATTTAGTACCAGTTTAGTTCTGATTGCTTTCACAAAATCCTTCCTTCAACCTTGAAATGATGTCTGCGTGTATAGCTCTTCTTATTTTCGCATATACCTTATTGCAATCCTATTTTGCAATTACCTATTAATCTCACAAATGAGATCTTACATGTATACCATAACCTAAAACCAATTGAATAGGTCGGCTCACTAAAAGATATTACAATAAAATCAATTATAAACAAATCAATATCCGATGCATGATGTCGGCTCAATGCATTTGCAATAATAATAAATCATCTCAATAACATGTCATGCTGATCTGGAATAGATATGTCTGTCGGTGCTTATCTTAGACTTATTTGCTGGTAATAACAAATATGCATACCCGAATAAATAATTAACCAAATTGCCAAAACCAAGTGATCAAATAATGTCTTCGACATAACCAAGTAGTCTTCAAGTCATTCCAAGTGCCGGTGAACAATATAATCTACCGGTGAACTGAATACCGGTGACTTTGCATAAGTCTCTGACTTGTCGGTGCACATAACCAAAATCTCCAAGTGCTGATAGGTGTTTGACAAGCGATGACAAGTGTTAACATTAATGACAAAACCATATCAACATATCCAAAATGCCAACAATCTCCCCCTTTGGCATTGATGGCAACACAAGATGGAAAAACCATCACAGTACCAAAACAGAAATGCCAAAAACGAAAAACCAACAATCTCCCAAAGAGACCATTAACCAGAAATGAAAAATACATAATATCTCTCCCCTAGGAATAATCTCTCCCAAAAGAAAAAGATAATGTGTTTTTCCATATCAATCTCTCCCCCTTTGACATCAAATGCCAAAGCAATACAAAACCAAATACAAAATACCAACTTATTATGCCAACTACTCCCCCTGAGAAGTAGCTCTCCTCATCAAAAAGATGAAATAAAAGATTTTTTTTTAAATTTTGTCGGTTGATGACAAACATCAAGTGTCTAAGTCTCTACCGGTGGGGGTAGGAATTCAAGTTTCTCTCTGAGATACTCAAATGTTTCCTTAGGCAAGGGCTTTATAAAAATATCTGCAATCTGCTCTTTAGTATTCACATAAACCAATTTCACTTCTTTTGCTTCAACATTCTCCTTTAGAAAATTGAATTTGATAGAAACATGTTTAGTCTTAGAGTGAAAGACTGGGCTCTTTGATATATCAATTGCTGCCATATTATCATAGTAGATAGTTATAGGCTCCTTGCATTTTACCTTTACGTCCTTCAACATTTGCTTGATCCATAATACCTATGTACAATTAGTTGATTCTGCTGTTGATAGACTTGTACAACTCTGTTTCTTGCTCAACCATGAAATTAGTCTGCTGCCAAGAAAAAATGCTCCGTTGGTTGTGCTTTTTTTTTCATCCACATCTCCTGCCCAATTAGCATATTTGTATGCACATAAGTCAAAATTTTCATCTCTAGGATACCGTAAACCAAGATTTGTAGTGCCTAATATGTACCGGAAAATCCTTTTCACTGCTGATTCATGATTTTCATTAGGATTACTCTGAAATCTTGAAACAATACATATTACATTCATAATATCAGGTCTTGTTTATGTCAAATATAGTAAGCCTCCTATCATAGATTTGTATTTAGTCGGATTAACAGGTGTAGCTTCATCCTTCAAAGATAATTTATCAGTTGTAGTCATAGTTGTGCTTACTGGTTTACAGTTTTCCATGCCAAATTTCTTTAGTAATTCCTTCAAGTACTTAGATTGACATAGGAATAAACCTTTATCAGTCTGTGAAATCTGCAATCCTAAAAATAATTTTATCTCTCAAATCATAGACATTTCAAATTCTTGCTGCATTTTGTTAGAGAAGTCTTTACACAAACCATCTTCTCCTCCAAAGATTATATCATCAACATAAACTTCAATAACCAAGATTTCATCATTAGTCACTTTGTAGTAGAGATTGCTGTCAGCATTACCTTTAGTGTAACCAAGCTTCAAAAGATATTTTTCTAATCTAGCATACCAAGCTCTAGGAGCTTGTTTCAATCCATATAAATTTTTCCTTAACCTGCAAACCATCTCTTTGTTATCTTTCAAATAAAATCCATCAGGTTGTTCAATATAAACTTCTTCTTCAAGAGCTCCATTCAGAAATGCACATTTAACATCCATTTGATATACTTTATACTTCTTGTGTGCTACAAAAGCCAATAAAAGTATGACTACCTCAATTCTAGCTACTGGTGCAAAGGTTTCATTGTAATCAATTCCATCTTTCTATAAATATCCCTTACACACTAATCTTTCTTTGTTTCTGATTACCATGCCATCTTCATTAAGTTTATTTCTGAAAACCCATTTAGTTCACATTACATTTTTGTCTTTAGGTTGGGGAACTAATGACCAAGTGGTATTCCTTTCAATTTGTTCTAATTCATCTTCCATAGATTTAATCCAATATTTATCTTCACATGCCTCATTAATTGATGTAGGTTTGATTTGAGAAATAAGACATACCTCCTCATTTGCCAATCTTCCTCTAGTCATAGTTCCTTTAAATTTGTTTCCAATTATCTGATCTTCAGAATGATTCAATCTTACATACCAAGGTGTTTTTACTTGCTACTGTTCGTTAGTGACTATTGAATCTCCAGATGATGCTAGTGTAACTAGATCACCATTTTGTATTGGTGTATTCATAGTAGGTTCATTTGTGATTATCTCTATTGCCGGTTCAGAGTCTGTGTACCTTGGATTTCCTCTAAACTATTCATCAATCTTCACATTTGCACTCTCAACAATTTTCTGTAATATCTTGTTGAAACATCTATATGCCTTGCTCTTACATGAATAACCAATAAATATTCCTTCATCACTTCTCCGATCAAATTTGCCAATATACTCACCTCTTCTAATATAGCATTTACTTCCAAATATTCTAAAATATTTAAGTGTAGGAGTAATATCAAACCATAGTTCATGGGTCTTACCGGTTTCACCTCTGATGTGAACTCTGTTGAATGTATAAACAGATTTATTGACCGCTTCTCTTCAGTATATATGAGGTAGATTTGCTTCTGATATCATACTTCAAGATGCATCCAAGATAGTTCTATTTTTCTTTTCCACAACTCCATTCTACTAGAGTGTCTGGGGTGTTGATAACTGTCTTCTGATCCCATTAACTTCATAGAATGTATTAAACTCCTTAGATGTGAACTCATCTCATTGATCTGATCTCAAACACTTGATTTTATTGCCAGTTTCATTTTATACCATCACTTTGAATAGTTTGAATTTCCCAAATGCTTTAGATTTTTCTCTGAGAAAAGTAACCCAACACATTCTAGAATAGTCATCAATGATTAGCATAAAATATCTATCTCCTTGTATACTTCTAGTTCTTGTTGGACCACATAAATGAGTATGAACTAAATCAAGAACATTGTTATACTTCTCTAGAATATTCTTGAAAGTTGCTCTAACTTGCTTTCCAAATTGACATTCCTTACATACTGGATTGTGAGGTTTAACAATCTTAGGTAAATCTCTAGCTACCTTAGTAGTACTTATTTTCACAATGCAATCAAAATTTACATGACAAAGTCTCTTATGCCATAAAAAAATTTCATCAATATGTGCAATAAAACATGCTTTCTCATTGTTGTTCAAATGAAAGATATTACCTGTAGTCTGATTACTGGTTGCAATTTCCAAACAAGATATGTTTAGGATTTTGCATTTACCATTCTTGAATTGTAACTGAAATCCTTTCTAAACTAATTGAACAACACTCAAAATATTATGCTTCAAACCTTCAACATAGTAAACATTATTAGTATTGTGCTTACCATCAAAAGATATAGTGCCTTTTCCTTTAATCAAACAAGAATTATCATCTCCAAATATTACTAGACCTCCATTGTAATCCTAAAAGGTTAAGAATTTACTCTTATCACCTGTCATATGATGTGAACATCTTGAATCATTAATCCATTCATCCTTATCTTCAACTTTAGCTGCCAGGGCCTACTGTACCAGTTGATCTTCTATTATAGCAACAAAAGCCCATCCATTATCTGTCGGGTCCTCATCAGAATCTTTAGTAACTCCTTCATCAAGATAATAACAAGATTTGTCTCTATTCTTCTTAAACTTGTATTTCTAATAGTCAGGGTTAGGATTATATGTTCTTTTATCTTATTCTCTTAATCTTGCATGTCTATCAGGACATCTAGAAGCCATATGACCAATCTTATTACAGTTAAAACATTTAAAGGGTGCTTTATCTTCATACTTACTTCCAATTGGACCTTTAGGCATTTTCCTTGCAAATAGTGCTTCAAGTTCTTCAAGTTCTTCATTTTCTCTCCTGCTTTCTTTAAGTTCTCTTGCAAAGAAGGCTTTCCAATCAGATTTATCAAATTATGATGATGCTATAGTTGATGATGATGCCTTGAAAGCTAGATCTGTCTTGATAGTAGTAATAGGACCAAATTCCTCAAGCTCAAAAGCTGAAAGTTTTCCAACCAAAGTGTCTCTAGATACTGATGCATTATGCATTGTTCTCAATTCATTTATAGTAGTAACTTTCATTTTATATACCGGTGGCAAATCTCTTAAAACTTTAGAAACAATCTCATCTTCACTTAAGGTTCCTCCACAACATTGTATACCCAAAACAATTTCATTCTCTTTCCATAAAAGCATAAATTCTTTCTTCTTCTTCCATTTTCAGCCTTTCATACCTGACCCAGTTTGTCCCAAATAGCTTTAGCAGTAGATTTGTCTGATAATCCCATGACTTCCTGATCTGACAATGCGCTTAAAAGTGTTTCTCTTGCTTTGCAATCATTTTCCTCATCTTTAGCCAAGTTAGGTGGAATAGGGTGACCTTGAGTAGGAGCAGTATAGCCTTTCTTTGTAACATCCCATATGTCCTTTCCAATACAGTTCAAATGTGTCTCCATCCCGATCTTCCATATGTAGACACCTAAAAATGTCTCATTGATCATGTACTAATTATTCCTCTGATTTATTAAATAATCTTTATTATTTAATTAAGTCAATTAAACTTATTCTTCTAAATTCTTCTAATTTCATATTTCTTCACCATCTTATTAATTATTCTATTTTCCTATTCTTTCATCATTTAATCATTTTAATCATTTTCTAAATATTAATTAAATATTAATTATTTAATTAATTATGGTTAATGCCTCAATTTAAATAATCTTTATTATTTAAATAAATTTCTAATTATTCAATTTCTATCTCTAATCATCTAATCATTCAACCCTCTTCTAAATATTAATTAAATATTTATTTTTAATTAATTGTGATTTAATTCCTTTAAATTAAATAATCTTTATTATTTAATTAAATTCCATTTCTACATAATTAAATAGTTTCTTTAAATTATTTAATTAGCTAATTAATTCTTCCATTTCCAAATCCTCAAATTCTAATTTCATTTAATTTCATATTCTTCTAATTTCTTCCAAATTCAAATACATGTGCATGATTTCAAAAACCAAATTGAAAATCAAAGTCAAGTTCTAAATATATTCAAATGCTAAATTGAATTAATAAATTCAATTATTTGAATAAATATCTCATGCAAAGATTAAATTAATAATCTAAATCTAAATGCAAGCACATGCTAATTAAACTAATTAAATCATTTATCTCTCCAACTTCTATTTCCATCTTTCAGGTAGCTTTTTCTAAATTAAGCTCCCTGTGTCATCCTCTTTATTTCCCCCAATCATTCTTTTTCTTCCTTCAGTTAACTCTTTCATCAATCAGTTGACTCAATTAATCTATTCAATCTATTGAGTTTCACTCCTACAATCAGCAGCTCAACTATCAACTTGGATTTGAGCTCACCTGAGTTCACACCTCTTGATCATTTTGTTCCACTTTTCAATCAATCTTCTCCAATTATCTATAAATTGAGCATCCAATCTCCATTTTCAACAATCACGAACTTTGAATCTTTGTGTCACTTGTAGGTTACCAGCACAATATCTGAGAGCCATCATACCATGAAGAGGAGAAGAGCAATGGAAGTTCTACGCAGTCATGGAATAGGGAGTTTTTATTGATATTCATTTATAATTCCTATTTTGCTTGGTTGTATCATTTCATTGTTAGTTTGTTAAATTATTTGATTAGAAGGGATTCGTGATTTCCCTTGTTTCTAATTGATTAATTTGCTAATAGAAGAATGAATTTTGCATCCCATATTTTGGTGAACCTGACGTGAACTAACAACAATTTAACCTTTTTCTGTGTTATGTGTGATTTTTGCAGATTGTGCAGATTTTTTCATTTTTTTTTGCAGGTTGCATGAATTTCGAGAAAAGATTTTCCATCACGCAATCAAGTTTACATCATCACACAATCACATAGACAAAATTACGCATTCGACCCTTCAGGGTCACGCATTCGCTCTGACAGGGTCACGCAATCGCCCTGTCCAGATCACGCAATGCCCCTTTCTGGGTCACGCATTCGCAGGGTT
Organism: Cryptomeria japonica; assembly: GCF_030272615.1. Lineage (NCBI taxonomy): Eukaryota > Viridiplantae > Streptophyta > Pinopsida > Cupressales > Cupressaceae > Cryptomeria > Cryptomeria japonica. The sequence goes on along the minus strand of NC_081406.1, from coordinate 483,952,154 downwards.
AATTGCTGGTTTATTTTTCTTCTATCTAATATCGTTTCTGTATAATTCTATCTTAAATTTGGTTAATCCGGGATCAAAATTACTTTTTTACTTCAAGATTTTATTAACACAGTTTATGGAAAGAAAAGTTCAGTTCAAGATTTCAAGTGCAAGAAGGACGAAACTACAAAGGAGGGAAGCCAAACGACATCAAAAAGTTCTCCAGGCAGAAAAATTGATACAGGATTCGGAAGAACAACTGGCCTTAGACAGATATAATAGCCTAGTTCTTTCTTATCAAGTTAAATATGATCTAATCAATATTGAATGGATGATGAGGGATTTGGCTAGGGCTTCACAATTGGTGGTGCAGATTCCTGATAGGGTTTAATTTTCTATTTTTTTTTATTTTTTAACTTTTTTTTTGTTGTCTGCCTTCTGTCACGCAATTGACCTATTAGTGCTATGCAATTGAGTAGATAACGTTAGGCATTCGCTCTGTCATATTTACGCATTCGCTCAGTAAGTATCACGCAATTGCTAAGGTAGTATTACGTAATCGCCTCTGTGAAGTTTTGAATTTTTGTGTTTTGTTGGTTTATTTTGCTACTAATCTTCTGTTTACAGCCTATGGCAGATTCGTAGAGAGGATTAGATTAGTAATTTTGCATGCACATCTCACACTTCAATTTTTAATGCTTAAAATCAATAACAGTTAAAATGGACATGCATGGATAATCTCACACTTCAATTTTTAGTGCTTAAAATCAACAACAGTTAAAAAGGACATGCATGGATAATCTCACACTTCAATTTTTAGTGCTTAAAATCAACAATAGTTAAAAAGGACATGCATGGATAAGCTCACACTTCGTTGTTGGTGTTTAAAATGAACATGGGCTAAAATTGACATGCGTGTATCTCACACTTGGTTTTTGGTGCTTAAAAATCAATAAATGGTTAAAATTGACATGTATGCCTTCATACTTGGATTTGGTGTTTAAAATTGACATGCACATGTGGATCTAACACCTAAATTTGGGCTATAAAATGAATGTGAATCAGGCTACATTAGATTAAATCATTTTTCATTTTCTTAAGGGAAAAGAACTTTTCATTGTGTTTGGGGTGGACCTACTATTGCACTAACTGACTTTCTACCCGCCATTGGGCCCATGGGAGAAAGAAGGAAGGTGACAATGACATCCAAATTTTCTTTTTGTTCTACGTAGTGAGGGGTATCTTTGATTGGGGATTTCATCACCCCATAGAGGTACTTCAAATTGGGATGCATTGGGGATATCATCTCTCCTAGCGTACTCTCGAGCGGGTTTTTTGAGCCGCTATATAAATATACTGGTCAAGCGGCTAGAGTGTTGAGTTTATTAGATGTATGTGGGGGCCTTCTCTACACCGATAAGCTCAACTAAAGCCTTAAGTGGCTTGCTCTGAGAATCTGTCATTGGATCGGGATCCCTCAAAACCTAATACTAAGAACCAAATTAGTTGCCAAAAATCCTACGTTCAGTGGTTCCGGGAGTGTGGATCGTACCCTATAGATACCCTTCATGTACCTTACATTATGAGACAGAAATCCCTTGGTGATAAGATCTTCAGATCTTCGGGGTAAGAGAGACTAGCATGCTCGAGAAGTGTGTTCCGTGGAGTGGAGCCAGTGCTGCCAGACTCTCTATCTGTCCATCTTGTTTCGGTATTTTGCTACGGGGGCCTCACTGAATGGTGTCCAATATCCAGCCTAAGATTGTATTCCGTGCTTTTTATGTTTCATTGTGATAGACCAGTATTGAGTCAGTCCCTTGGGCTATTTTAGGCCCTATCCCACGTATCTCCAAATTTTTTGAGATTGTATGAAAATTGAGTCAGTCAGCTATACATACCTACCAACCATTGTTGTCGGACTTGGAAAACTGCAAAACATTGTCCTACACATGAAGTTACCAAAAACAAAGTCCATTTTGAAACTAATTTTCAAAATGTCCTTACATACTTGTGACCATATGTAGTCCCATTTACGTCCTCATTATCATCCATAGTCTTTTGTATTGTCCCATTTATGTCCTCATTATTGTCCATAGTCTTTTGCATAGTCCCATTTACATCCTCATTATCATCCATATTCTTTTGCATAGTCCCACTTATGTCCTCATTATCATCCTAAGTATTTTGCATTATCAACCATATTAGTTGCATAGTCCACCATTTATCATATACGTCTTCACCTAGACCTCATATATGTCTAAGTCTATTATCAGTTATAGGTTCATAGCATGTGCCTTCATGGGTCTCCCAGGTGATGGTTTGCTCCCCTTCGAGCAACCTAATCTAGTTCCAAACGGCGGTCAATGAGAAATCATTGATGGTCTAGCTAACTTATCTTGGGATTTAAGAAGAAGTGCACCCCAATATATGGGACTCATACATGAGATAGATATTGAGTCTAGGATTGCCTATATAATTGATAGAGAGATTGAAGCTGAACAACTTCATCAACAAATGGAAAGACTTGCATTAGAGAAAGCTAGAAAAGCTAAAATGGTCTCACATCAAAATCCTCAATAGAGAGTCTAGTATAGTATTGTATACCTCATATTTACGTCTACTATCTAGTGTTAGGTCATCGTCTCACATAGAACCATCATCATATAGGCAATTTTAGATGCCCGTCACAAGGTCCCAGAAAGCAAAAGGAATAATGGACCCGAACAACACACAGTCTATAGACCCTACTTGGAACATGGACATGTCAACAGGTCAACACTCAGGTACACAGACAATGTCCACCATAAATGAATTACAACAACATCTAACAAACGAAGAAATTGAGTCTGTACAGCAAGACCCGCATGTCCTCATGATCCTAGATGCACTTATACACAACGATAGGGACAAGTATCTTTCATTGTTAATACAAAATGGGGCAAAATTACCTGAGGATTTTTATGTCACAAATATTTTACCACTAGGAAAAACTTTAGGTCAAGATAACAGTCAAATACCACCCTTGACGTAAATACAAGCAATGACCTCCAGTCTTCCTCAAAACGTACCTGTCCCAACAAAGTTCAATACAAATGCAAACTTTCAAACAAGTGTGTCATCTTCAGCGATCAATGCTAGTATACCATCACAAAGCATACCGATAATGTCAAGTGTCTTAGCACCTATTCAAACACAAGAAACAAGTGTAACCCAACCTCCAGTTTCCTATTCTATGGGATCCACATATGGTTATTGAAATGCAAATATAGGTATTACCAATACAACAGGTACAACTCAACCAAACATGGGTTCACATATCGCCTATTTCACATTACCTACTAGAACACACAACACACAAGGTTATAATCTTGGTACCTTCCAACCACCTAGTTATGCAACTACGAATCCTTTTGTGTGACATACGCACACAGAAGGTATACCTTTGACATCAACAGATATTCTGACACAACAAATACATAATCTGCAACAACAGATGATGACCATGCAAACTGGTAATGATAAAAAGAGCTAAACAATGCAAGACTTACATCCTTATCCATTTGATCACACATTATACATGACACCTTTCCCACAACATTTTGAAATGCCCAAATTTTGATAGATATCAACGGAAGGGTGATCCTAGAGATCATATCAGAGAATTTTTTACGGCATGTATAGAAGTTGCCTTAGAAGATACTTATCTAATGAGACTATTCCCTAAAAGTCTGGGAGGTCCGGCTTTATAGTGGTTTTCACATCTACCACCAACCATCACGTCATGGGGGGAATTAGCTGAACAATTTATTGCAAACTTCTTGCACAACATTGACACCCCGGTTACTTTGATGGACTTATGTGCTGCTAAGCAATATGAGAATGAAACATTTGCATCCTTCATACAATGATGGAGGGCTCTCTACAGGAGATGCAAGACAGTTATCCTAGAAACAGAGAAAGTGGATATGTTTACAGAAAATTTGATTCCTAAGATTAAATATCCGATACAAATGCAATGTTTAACCACATTCAAACAAATCACAGAAAAGGCTCTCAAATGTGAGAAGGGCTTGGTAGAACAAGGTCTTATTAAGTATGGCAACACCAACAACAATGACAAATCTATGTTTTGGTTGAAAAACAAAAATGGGACCAATGATGGTATTGTAGACACCAGAACAATAAACAAAACTCAACCCGTTCTATCATTGGGAATGAGTCAGTCAACAAATCCACATACTGGGAATAACACAACACCAACCAATGTAAATGCTACGCAAAATACAAACACAAGATACCTTAGGGTAAATGCTCCAAGAAGAAATTACACACCTTTAGGAGAACCTATTGAGTCAGCACTCAAAAAGTTAATATAGACAAACATGATCACTCTACCTGAAGTAAGAGTATATGAACTAGGTCCTTTCAAACCCACATGGTGGAATGACAATGATTTCTGCGATTATCATAGGACTAAAGGTCACAAAATGGCAAGTTGCTACAAATTGAAAAACTTCATCCAAGATATGATAGACCAAGGGGACATCACAATTGATATGGATAAGACCTCAACAAACACGAATCATACGATTTTTAAAGATCCTTTTGTTAAGCATGACAAGGGAAAAGCTACCACATCAGGTACCCAAGACAATATGGCTAACTACACGAAGGTCTCATACGACTACACTTTTCATGCCATTAGCTTAGGAGATACAACAAACAATGATTCACAAGAAACACCCGATCAGGAGGACCAATATCAAGACACTCATAAAGATGACAACCAAATTTGCATGATATCTGAAGCAGCAAAGTACGAGGATGATATGAATCTTTGTCTCAGAGACTGGGGGCAGGATCAACCATCTCACTTAGATTGGTTTGAAGATGAACTCATTGAACATATTATGGATGTCAAACATACACATTGGGACTATGAAGAGGGATTTAACATAAATCTAGATAAAATAGCCTATGATACAAATGATACAATCGCTACAATCACAATTACTCCTAGAGACAGAGACTGTGTAGTGGTTACTCACAGGTCAAAGGTAACCTTACAAGGGATACCACAAAATCAACCACCAGTAGTAGGGACTTACAATGTAGTTGAGAAACTTAAGAAAACTTCGGCACATATATCATTATTTGAACTATTGCGTATCTCACCCAATCATAGAGTTATACTAGACAAAGCACTTCAAGATTCAGTAGTGGACAAAGATATAGATAAACATGCCTTCCAGTCTATGGTAGGAAATCTAACACAAGGTACACATATTGCATTTAAAGAACAAGATATTCCTAGTGATAAATTGCTTCATAATGACCCACTACATTTGGAAGCTTACATTCACAAGAAAAGAGTCAGAAGAGTACTTATAGATGGGGGAGCCGGTCTGAACATTTGTACTTTAAAGCTGGTCAAAGCACTAGGATATTCTGAACTTCACATTGATTCTTCCAAAAGGATAAACATCAAGGCTTATGATGATGAAGAACATCCATCTAAAGGCATTGTAACATTACCTGTACAAGTAGGACCAATAACGACAGAGGTCTCTTTTCAAGTCTTGGATAGAGAGTTGGGATATAACATGTTATTGGGCTGCCCATGGATTCACACCATGCAAGCAGTACCATCCACATTTCATCAATGTGTCAAATTCCCATACAATGGTATTGAAATCACCATAAAGGGTGATCCAAATCCATTCCAACATTGTAATTATCTAAAAGACAGTGTCGATAATCAGGTACCTATCAATCAGGCTACACCTCTCACTACACAGTTGGAAACATTAAAGATCATAGAAACACAAAAAGATATTCCTACGACATCCTCCTTACAAATAAAGGATATGGGTTGTGGAGAGTACTCTATTGCAAATACTTTAAATGGGAAACAATTGTCTTTTTCTCCTAAGTCCTTTGGGAAACCTCACAATACAGTACAAAAGAAAGACAAAGGAAAAGAAATTGTCAAATACTTAGACTCATGCTCTTTCATTAGATGGAGAGACTTAGAGGAAGAATCCTTGAACGGAGATGTTAACCATTGGATATATAGAGAAGAAGATCATATGACAACACCCAAAATACACACAGATCAGTATGGAAATGGATTCGAAATACTCCAAAGAAATGGATATGATGGTACCACAAGCCTTGGGTTACAAAAACAAGGAAGACTAGAACCCGTTGTTCCTAATGATAATCCAGGAAATCAAGGATTAGGATACAAGCATGTACAACATATCACACAAGCCAGACAACATACCCTTGATATACTAAATCGACCAAGAAAACCATCAGATTACATATCACAAAGGAATTTGTCCACATAGGCTCTTCCATCTTCATCTCAAACAAGCAATCAGGTACCTGCATCACCAAGCATAAAATCAGATGGGGAAGACATGAGACAACTCTTACAAGAACCTACCATGGAGTTATAAAATGATGCAGTTATTGAGACAATAGTACAAGCTAATGTGGCAACAGATGTAGGATTACCACTACCACCTGAATCCTACCCATGGTTATTGTCACTACTTCTACCACGAGAAGCAACTTAGGCTCAACCTAACAAAACAAATGAAGAAAGATTGCAAAGGCTTATACTTGGCTTAAGAAGGGTCACTAATGCACAAAGAAGACCAGTCAATCTACAATAGAATCAGGGACAAGAACAAGAAGAAATAAGTGATGATAGCTCATATGATGAAACATATATTGATAGTGAGACAGATTCTCATGACTACGAATTCTTATCACTCCATGATTCTACCCCACTAGAAAGTGTAATATCAAACAATCAAGTCTTCATGTTATCAGACTCTACTAAAGAAGGGAATACTGATTTACCCCTAGTACATTCACACTTGATTGATTGGGGGAAGAAGGAAAACCAATGCTAGATTGGTTTGAAAACGATGAAGCAATTTCAGAATTTCTAGGAGTCAGAGAGGGATTTCCACAAGGTGATCATAAAGCAGGGTTTGCTATAGACCTAAATAGAACAACATACTTTGGAGAAGAAAGTACTTCTCAAACAGAAGATAAGGATCAAACTACCCATAATGACTTGGGTAATCTTCCTATGGAAAGAGAAAGTTCATCATTACTTACAGAGGAAACAGAAGAAGTAAATATAGCAGAAGGGGAAGTTGTACATAACATCCATCTGGCAAAATCACTGAGAAAAGAAGAAAAAGATAGATTCATTCATTTTTTCAAACAAAGACCTATCAACTTTGCTTGGTCCTACTCAGACATGCCGGGCTTAGATTCTGAATTAGTGTTGCATCACTTACCATTGATACCAGGAGTTAAACCTTACAAGAAAAAATTGAGAAAAATGCATCCAAGTATTGCATTACTGGTTAAAATAGAATTACAAAAGTTTTTGGATGTAGGTTTTATCAGATCTATTGACTACGTGGAATGGATATCAAACCTGGTACCTGTGACTAAGCCCACGGGAGGCATCAAAATCTGTACCGATTTTTGAGATCTAAATAAAACTTGCCCTAAGGATGACTTCCCGCTACCTAATATCGACATGATAGTTGACCTAACAGCTGGAAATGAGATGCTATCCTTAATGGATGGTTTTTCAGGATACAACCAGATTAAAATTGCACCAGAAGATCAACATAAAATAGCCTTTACATGCCCATGGGGAACGTACTACTAGAATGTGATGCCATTTGGTCTTAAAAATGCCGGAGCAACATACCAAAGAGCCATGACAACATTATTTCATGACATGATCCATAACATAATGGAAGATTATGTGGATGACATATTGGCTAAATCACAAACCAAAAAAGTCACCTTGCAGTTCTTACACAGATATTTGATTGGTTGGAACAGTATAATGTCAGATTAAATCCAAAGAAATGTGTGTTTGGCATAATAGAAGGTAAACTATTAGGGTTATGGTATCAAATAGAGGAATTGAAATAGACCCTGCCAAGGTCAAGGCAATCATTGATATGCAACCTCCATCAACACTTAAACAACTCAGAGGGTTACAAGGAAGATTGCAATCCATAAGAAGATTCATAACACAGTTGATAGATAAGTGTCACCCATTCTAGCATTTACTCAGGAAAGGAGCTACTTTTAAATGGACAGAAAAATGCTAGGAAGCTTTCCAAGCTCTAAAAGATTATCTTTTGAACACACCAGTGTTAATATCTCCTACTCTAGGACAACCTCTATTGTTATACGTATCAGCAACGAACTCAGCTCTGGGAGCTCTATTGGCACAACATGACAAAAATGGAAAAGAAAGAGCCATTTATTATATAAGTAGGACTTTGATCGGCTATGAGCTTAATTATACCCCCATAGAGAGAGCATGCTTAGCAGTAATCTTTGCATCCCAAAAGCTCAGACACTACATGTTGAGTCATAAGGTGCAACTCATTGCATGGTTTGACCCACTCAAATACCTATTGAGCAGAGCAACATTGACCAGGTGATTGGCTAAGTGGGTTATGATCCCGAGTGAGTTTGATATAGAATACATAGATAGAAAAGCTAAAGGACAAATCATAGCAGATCAATTAGCAGAGGCTCCTATACAAGACAGTCACCCATTTCTAATAGACTTTCCAGACGAATCCATATTTACATTAACTACCTCAGTAATGTGGAAGTTATACTTTGATGGGTCATATACAAATCATGGATCTGGAGCAGGTATTCTCTTTATTAATCCTCAAGGGGATGTTATACCTAAGTCATTTATGATCAATTTCCCATGCACCAACAATATGGCAGAATATGAAGCTCTCCTCATAGGGCTTCGTACAGTTGTGCAATGGAAAATACAATAGTTACAGGTCTATGGTGATTCGCAGTTGATTATAAACCAGGTCAATGATGATTACAATACAAAGGATGACAAACTCAAGCCTTATAAGAAGTTGGTTGAAGATTACAAGGAGCACTTTAGCAAAATTACCTTCAAACAAATCCCCAGAATACAAAACAAGGCAACAGATGCAATGGCAACCATAGGATCTCTTCTGAATATGTCTGCTAACAAAACTCAGTTTGAGTTCATCATAGAACAGTTAATGCTACCTGCATATGAGACCCCCCTATCAGACTATGTATGTGCAATTATGGGTCCAGAATCACCTTGGTACAATGAAATATATACATATTTGCATACCCAATACATGTCACCAGATCTCTCCAGAAATCAAAAGAAGACCTTTATTTGTCAGGCATCTAGATACACCTTTATAGCTAATACTCTGTATAGAAAGGGTTTCGATGGAACTCTTCGTCGATGTCTGGATGAGAATGAAGCACACCTTGCTTTAAAAGAAGTCCATGATGGAATCTGTGGGGCTCACCAAAGCGGTCCGCCATTGTCAAAGAAACTACTGAGAACATGGTATTACTGGCCAACCATGGGAAAAGATGCTTACAAGTATGTACAAAAGTGTAAACAATGTCAAATGCATGGAGACATTATTCATGCACCAGCACAAGATCTTCAACCCATCACATCACCATGGCCATTTTCACAATGGGGATTAGATCTAGTAGGTAAAATCAACCCTACTTCCTCCAACGGGCACAAGTTTATCTTGACAGCCACTGGATACTTTACAAAATGGGTTGAGGAAATTCCTTTAGCATACACTAATAGAAAGTAGATATCAAAATTCATGCTCAACTACATTATATGTAGGTACGAAGTTCCAATGTGCTTTGTTATAGATAATGGGCGTCCATTTAAAAACCAGGAAGTGAAAGAATTGTGTGACAAATTTCACATACAATAGAGATTTTCCACGCCATATTAACCACAAAGTAATGGACAAGCAGAGGCTACAAATAAAACAATATTGAAAATTCTTAAGAAGGTAGTCACTAACACAGGACGGGACTGGCATCTCCTGTTAAATCTCGCTCTCTAGGCTTACAGAACAGGAATACGCACACCTACAAGAGAAACACCATATTCCTTGGTCTATGGTACATAAGTGATACTCCCCATTGAAATAGAAATACCGTCTCTAAGAGTATCCTTAGAGAACATTATATCAGAAGAAGACTACAGGGTAGCAAGGTTGCAAGAACTAGAGACCCTTGATGAAAAATGACAAATAACATTCAATCATTTACAAGGATATCAAAATAGATTGAGATGAATTTATAATAAAAGGGCCCGCCCATGAACCTTTCAAGTGGGAGATCTAGTACTTAAAGAGAATCAAAGGAACTTAGCAGAATGAGAAAGGCTAGGGAATTCGAACCTAATTGGCTAGGTCCTTTCATTATAACAAGGGTCATATGCAATGGAGCCTATAATTTGGCTACCATGGAGGGAGACCCAATCTTTGACCCTATGAACAACATGCACCTTAAGCAATATTATACCTAAGGGCTGTGTATTTTAGGTTTTACTTTCCGCATTGCATATCATATCATTTAAAACACTGCATTACATGTAGTTTCCTTTTTAGATGCATCGCATTCTTAAAGTTCTGCATTCTCATATAGAAGCATCAATAAAACAAGGCAACTGTTTGAGTTTATCATTCATTTGCATCCTAAGGAAAATAAGGGTCATTTCCTTTCTTAGATATTCAGACATGAAGTCTTTGAGGTTCTAAAGTCATTCATTCTCAACATTACCCTATGACGATGCTTTACTTATGGTTGGGTAGCAATTTCACTATTTGAGACTTGTTAACCTACAATCTATCAATTGCTATATCTCACACCTTAACAAGATCTCTAATTCATTCTAGACACCTAATTGATCATATGACTAGTGAAAAATCTGAAATTCTACTTCAGTGCCACTGTAATTGTCACACCCAAGTAGGTTTCATTACTTACAAGTCAAGACAAGAAAATAAAAATAAAAAGAGCTATGCCAAATATCCATCTAAAGGCAAAAAGAGCAATGATATATAATTGAAATATCATGTATACAAATGCGATAAAAAATCTTGACTATGGGAACATGCAAGTAACTCCATTAGCGCTATGAACACCTACTAGCAATGGAGCAATATTTGAGAAATTACAGTCTATAACCTCGTCGGAGCTCTCAAGGCTTGTTGGCAGCGAGGCTCTATTCAGGATGCTTTTGAAGTTAGAATAATCCATGTAGCTAGTCATATAGGATGCTAAGGATCTTTAGTGAACACAAGAGCGGGAATTAACTCATCTGCACACACATGGGCAAAAGAAGATCAAAGTTTCAAGAGCCAATGGGGAAGTTTTCCACGTCTCCTTTTGTAAATCCTAGTCACTAAGTGTGTTGAGATGAATGTTCTGAAGAGACTTAGAGATCAATTGACCGCTTATCTATGAAATGTTTTGCACCTTCATTTTCAATATGTGTATTACAAATGCTAAATACAAAGACATTCAACCTTGTTCGAATAGGAAGTGCATCTTCATTCTGCATATTGCATTCATATAGGTCATGTCAAAAATTCTTTGTCTCCACATGCATTTTGCAGATCATCATGTCATACAGGTCTGCACACTGGGGGCATAACTGAAAAAATCCAAAAAAAAAATCCAAAAAATCCAAAAAATCAGATAAAGTCCCGACAAAAAATAAAAATAAATAAAAATAAAAAAATAAAAAATCAGATAAAGTCTTGAAAAAATCCAAAAAACCAGATAAAGTCCTGAAAAAATCCAAAAAAATCAGATAAAGTCCTGAAAAAATCCAAAAAATCAGATAAAGTCCTAGAAAAATCCAAAAAACATTGAAAAACTCAAAATCCAAAAACAATGAAAAACTCAAAATTCAAAAACATCCATATAATGTCCTGAAAAAAATCAACCAAAAACATCCATATATGATCTTGAGAAAATCAAACAAAAACATTCAAAAATCTACCTACATAATCCAAAAACATCGAAAAAGCTTTTGGAAAAGAACTCAAAATCGAAAATCAATCAATCAAAAAAACTTGCAATAAAATGTCTTGCGAGAAACAAATACCCTAGCAGATATCCAGCAAACACTTCGCATGAAGTTAACAAAGGATACGACTATCCAATCAAACATCTGCAATCAACTGATCAAACTATCTTATCAATTGTATGATATCCATATCAACGTGATCATTATCTTGTCTTAAACAGAAGAGGATACACTCGAAATCAAACAAGTCAGTCTTAAACGGGGTTTGCAACTTTCTCAGATCAGACATTATCAACCATTACATCAAACAACTGAGAACGAAGGCACAAGGTCAGTATAGCTGCTGAATTTTGTCTAGGTCAGTCTTTATCTTTTTATCATTTGGCGACAGATATTGTTTCTATGCTACTCAAGGATGTCCACAAGTGACTAGAGGAGCTATGATGAGCATTATCCTTTTCTTTGTTTGCTATTTGTGGTGTGAACTGATGAAATTCTAGGGAAATTGCTCGAGTGGGTGTCTATGATAAGAGCCTTCACATCAAGGTGAAATCGCCACACATACCTCGACCCCTAACGCAATTCCTAGAATGGAGGGTTCACTCCTTTTCTACTACGTGTTTGTTTCTACAATGAGATATCTTTGCATCTTGGTTCCTTATACCCTGATGTGCCAAAGCTTCATTGCTCAATAATAAGGCTCAATGATGAATATATATTGATGCAATAAAATATGTGACACAGGTTCATGTTTCATTCAATGTTATTCTCATCTTCATCTCATTTGCTTATTGATAGTTTGTTGGTTTCTCATTTTCTGTCTAAGTTGCATTCTTTCTACCATTCTTTCTATCATCATTTTTTCTCTCTACCATCTGACTAACATTTCTTCAAGGAGTATCTGAGTTAAAATTGATTCAACCATTATCATACAAAAAAGCATTCATTATAGAGTTCTGTAAAGCGGAAAAATCGCGGTCGAACCCTAGTTGATCTCCCCCCTTCCAACTCCGAGGAGAGAGAAGGGAGGTTCGCTAGGATTCGATGGGTTTTTCACTTAGGGGAGAGACTTTACATTCAAAAGAGGGGTTGAAACTCATAAGATTCAATCCCACACAATGTAAGATTGGATGCTAAATGAATTTCAAGGGTTTGGAAAGCAAAGCTACCCTCTTTTGTAAAGAATGTTGATTAAGGAAATTAAGCTAAGGATGCATAGAAAGTCATAAAGATTCACTTATAAACTGAGTTTAGGTTATAGGATGAAGCTGCGGACCTAGAATTAGTAGTAGAATGTCGATACGGCGCTGTCCTGCAAATTTGAGAAAAAGTTGTCAGGACGATGGCGCCCGACGCCACGGTCCTCCAAAAAATCCGCGAAACGAAGGGGGATCTGTTCGTCTCTGCACAAGGATTCCAGATCTTCAATCTCAGCCGCGTACCTACAACCTACACACAGAAAAGCAAAGATGATTGGGGGGGTAGGGATTAGGGGTTTGCCTTTAGGTCAAACCCCGGTTTTGGAATTAACCAAGAAATGAGCAAGTGCTGTAAATGTAAATGACTGTAATGTAAAACAAGTACTAATACCTTGTTCTAAGGATGTTTGTATCCTTATGTGCAAAGGTTTAGATGTTGTGTGTTGTAGTATGTAGCATGTAATAAGTGATCTCCTCTTCAATGGTTGAATCCTTGACTTGAATGCAACACTTAGCCTTGAATGGAGACTTGGAATGATTAATTGCTTGAATGCTTGAATGCTTGAATGCTTGAGTATAGTTTCCACGCTCTGTACACATATCCTCCTCATATCATATGCCAAATGAGAGAGAAAATGTAGTTTATATACTTGTCAATTAGGGCTGATAGACTGATTTTCCCGACCTTAGGCCGACCAGGGAAGTATATTTCCAAATTGCAATCAAAAAGACCCGATATCACTTAGGAAACCGGGCCCAAAATAGGACCCAGGGACCAGGGCGCTGGGCGCCCTGGTCCTAAGGGACCAGGGCGCTGGGCGCTCTGGTCCCACCTCCCGGGACATCAGGGTGCAAGGAGGTTTAGGCCAGGGTACTTGAAAAATGCAGTTTTTGGTGTCGTGAGCAAGTTTTGGGGTCTCCATTCAGGTTGCGTGTTGCGTCGCCATCGTGAAGACCGAAATGCGGTCGAAATTGCAAGTGTCGCAATTTTAGGACGCTACATTTAGCCCCCACTTTAGCGGGAGTATGTATGCTCATACTTCCGGTAAAGTACAAGGAAACAATATTGAAAGACTTTCACCACGTCAAGGAGGCAAGACACACCAAGCCCCCAGTGGACTAAGGATCTTACGACTTCGATTGACAAAGTAAAAGGGAAGATCACGAGGGAGAACCATGACTGTCAGTAGTAAGGTTCCCTCACTATGAGTCATGTAAGAGAAATACCAAAAATTTTCAAGGCAAAGCTAAGTTCGCCAAGAAATTTTCAAGTATCGTGAAGGGATAGTCAAGGTGTATGCCCTCCTACGTTAAAGCGATCGCACGCGCCTCAACGGGGGTGATTGTTTTAACGTAGTGATACACATAAGAAATGAGAAAGGAAAGGAGCACGTTATTGCAAAGATTTAGCCCCCAAGTGTGAGATAAACCCAAGGATAATAGACACAAAACACAAAGCACGAGGTGACTTCGCTTTCCTCGGGGTCAGTATGCTGTATGATAAGTCACGTATATATCATATGTATGTATGCATAATTGTTCTTCATTCCCCAATCAAGGAAGGTCACCTAGAAGAAGGGAACACATGTGTCTTTTGAGTCAACATGAGAGAGACCAAAGAGATCTCAATGCTTTGCATCGTCCTCAAGTAGACAACACTAAGGACAACAAATAGAAGAATGAGAATAACATATAGAAGAAGTAACAAAAGAGAGGGGGAGAGAATCTGCCATGCTAATGTAACTAGTCTAGCACGTCATCTACCCCCCGATCTTGCTGATCAATGTTTCGGGAAGGCAGGGAACACGCTAGAGGAGGAACATCCAACACAGCAGATGGAGCTATCACAAGATCCAAACAAGGGCTATGTTCATGTTCCAAGCCACATTGTTCTTGTCTAGGAGCTAGGATAAGTGCTTTAGAAAATTCGTTAGATAAATGGTTATCAACATCAACAAGTTCATATTCGCTATCAGAAGCAAGAGGAGTAACATTTTCATCATGAATAACATTTTCATCTATATCATCATCAAGATTTATAAAAATAGGATCTTTAACTCGCACAGGATCAAGACCATCATGCATCTTATGTTTAGGAAATTTAGGCTCAATATCCGGCTGAGGAGAAAATGGAATAATGCTTGTTGAAGGTGTTTTTGGAGATTGTAAAGTTTGAGAAGCAGCTGCTTGAGCCCTAAGACGACGCTTTCATCGACGTTCACGTGCAGAACGATTACGTCTAGTCTTAGTAGGAAGTGTAGAAGATAGAGGAGGAGGAATGTTCTCATCCTTATCACTTGGGTGTTTAGGTTGTGGTCTCTTAGGCTGGATAATAGGAGAAGAAGAAGGTCTCTTCTCTCTATAAAAAGAAGGAGGAGGAACTGCTCCATACAGAGGAGGAATTTTTGGTTTAGGGAGAAGACCAAGTCCATCATGACGAGGAGGTATAGGTCTACTCTTAGGAAGTTTATTAGGCATAGACATAGTCACATCCATAGGGATGGGTTGGGAATCTTCTTGAGGAAAGACATTAGTTTTATCTTTCAAAGGAAGAACTTCCTTCTCAAGAATGATAGGAATGTCAAGTTTAGGTGTTCTAGGTTCACTTAGAGATAGGATCATATCTGTTTTCCACTTTTGATAAGATTTGAAAAGATGATTACTTCGCGGAGGAAGAGATTGGAATTGTTTGGGCCAAAAGTAATCAAGAGGAACACTAGAGGTTCTTTCAGCTGGTTTAAAGAGACTATGATTGACAGTAACAACTTCACCATTGTGGGGAAATTTCAAACACTTATGAATAGGAGAAGCAATAGCTTTCATGGAAGATAGCCAAGGATAGCCAAGCTTCACACGAAATTGTTCGGAAGAAGGAATAATAGCAAAGTTCACATCAAGAGATTTATTATGGACCTCAATAGGCAATGTAATAGAACCAATTGCAGGAGAAGAAAATGCATCAAATAGTTTCACAATCACATCTGTTTTGTCATAGATCACTTGATTCAATTGCAAAGTAAAAAGAAATTCTTCAGTAATAACATTAACCATGCACGACGGATCAATAAGCACTCCACGGCAAGGCATATTCTTGACTTTTGCAACTATGTATAAAGGATCATCAGGTGCTCTAATGGTTTCACTAGAATCAAATGTGATGGAAGGTTCTTTAGGGTTTTCTTGCTGCTCTACAAAGTTAATCACATTCGGAGTCATAGACACAAGACCATCAGATGAGAAAGAGGAATCATTAGCCTCAATCGCATTAGAGGTATGAGAGGTATGAGAAGGTAATGGATCAGTAAAAATCTGAAGATTTTGGTTAGGAGGAGCTACAGATGTGTTGCCTTTATCATTCACTCCAGAAACAGAAATAGTATTATTATCAATCAAATCTTGAATTTTACCCTTTAAAGAAAAACATTTTTCAGTATCATGCCCAGGCTGACGATGAAATTGACAAAAGGCTTTGTGATCAAAATAAGGTGAAGTAATCTTTGCAGGATCAATTTGTCTTATAGGAGGAAGAGTAAGCACATTTTGTTCCAATAACTTATTCATAATATCATGCAATGATTCATTCAAAGGAGTATACTTTCTTTCTTTCCTGAAAAATTTAGAAATAGGAGGCACACCTGATGCTGCATTCACATTGTTGTTGATGATGTTTTCATTGAATTTGATGGAATCTCTGTTCGGTTTAAACTTTCCAAATGGTTGTTGACTGCTATCACCCTTATCACTCGGAGCCATAGGATGTGATTGTTCCATTTGACTCACAGTCAGTTGATAATTGTGAAGAGTGGCACACAACTGTTGGAAAGAAGTAAACTCAGAAAACAGAAGTTTGTCTCGAATATCTTTTTGCAAATTAGAAATAAAGATTCTTTGAATATCATTATCAGGCACTGGAAAAGAAATTTGAGCATACAAATGCTTATATCTACCAATGAAATCAATCACTTTTTCTTTAACACCTTGTTTACAATGCATTAAATCAATCAAAGTAACTTTAGGACTTATATTGTTTTGAAATTGTTGAATGAAAGCATTTGCAAGTTGTTCGAAAGAAGTAATAGAATAAGAAGGCAACGAGCAATACCATTGTAGGGCTTTGTCTCTTAATGTTCTGGTGAATAGTTTTGCAAGCAACCTTTGGTCATAAGCAAAATCAGTACATATTGTTTGAAAAGTCTTAACATGTGTTAGAGGGTCTCCTTTACCATTATAAAGCTCCAAATGCGGGATTTCAACATGCTTAGGAGGAATAGCTTGAACAATGTCAAGAGAAAGTGGGCTCGCAACATCAAATGTGGGCACACTAAACTTAGATTGATTCATAGAGGCAATTTGTTGCTGTAAAGAAGAGACAGTTTGTGCTAGATTGTTAATGGTAGCTTCAGTCGAAGAGTTCATATTAGGTGTGTTAGATTGAGATGGAGGTGTGATGTTATTGAAAGAAGGTAAAGAGTAAGGTGGTGGGACCCTATGATAGTCAACCATAGGGGATGATTGGATAGGAGGAACACTACAAGGAGGAACGGAATGGTTAAATGAATTGCCCCCTTGCGTCATGTTCATTTGTGAAGATGTAATAGGAACACTTATTGAAGGAATGAATGAAGAAGTCGGATTGAATGAAGGAATAGGGTTAATTGAAGAAAGAGGATTGCCCCATGACTAGTGATCACAGGAGGAATGTCTTGTATAGAGGTAGCCATGATGTTTGATGTAAAGGTAGGTAAACTAGCAATAGAAGTCGTCAAAGGAATAGAATGATTGACTTGTGTAGGAGGTTGTGTATAACCTAAAGATTCAGCACAACTCTTCATAGGCATCACATTCGAATCCACAATGTGTGCGATACCACGTAAAACATCAATTCCATTCTTATCATTTTGAAGCATGCGTTTTAGACCCTCAATTAAAGGAAGAGCTTGACTATCGGGATACTCATGAGACATCCATTGGTGAAAATCATCAAATTGGTTATCCAATTTGGAAAGTTGTTCAACAGAAACTTCATGGGGAGCTTCTTCGTCATTAGGAGGATTAGAGGAATTACCCATGTCCTCGTTAAAAAGGCTACTCAAATTAGGTTCCATCTCCTTGGTAGTTAAACCTCGGAAGGACTTAATTCTACGGCTTCGTCTAACGGGAATAGTGTAAGTAGGGCTTGTTGTTGTAAAACTCATGCACTAGAGAAGGAGAGAAAATTTTGATTTTAGAGGTAGCAATTTTCAGTAAAAACAGCCAATATTCTAGATTTAAGCTGTTAAATGCAATCACAACAGTCTCCCGAAATTTCGGAAAAAATGTTCGGGACCGTGGCGCTCGGAGTGCAACACGGTCCTTGCAACTTTTTTCAAAATTTGCAGGGATGAAAGGTATGATGATTTTAGAGCTAATCTAAAAAAATTGAGGGATTTTATGATCTGTAGATAGGCCAAATTAAAGTTGCAATCTCAAAATTGAACCCTATCAAGATTGTCGAAAAATGCAAAATTTGAATTTTGAAAAAGAGAGGGAAACTGAAATTTTGAATTTTATGATTTTAGAGGGAATGTCAAAAGCAGTGCAAGTTTTGAAATTTAAAAATTGACTCAATTTCACGCTAAATTCAATTTTGAAAGCGGAAATCAAAGTTATTGTAATTAGGCACTTAATTTCAAAAGTCACAAAATGCAAATATTTGAATAAAGCACTGAAATTTCGAATGAATGCAAATACAATTTTCAGATCTAAGACAGTAAGAACACAATTTTGACACAAAATTTCAGTTTCGATAATTTTTGAATGATTAGGAGCCTTAAACCAAGCAATCACAAGACCAACTTTGACTGTAATTTTGAAAGTGTTAAAATTGATAAAATCAGCCAAAATTCTGGATTTTAGCAGGAAAATACAGCAAGATCTCGCTCCCAAAATTTTGGAAAAAATGTCGGGGACGATGGCGCTCGGAGTGCAACACGGTCCTCGCAACTTTTTTCCAAATTTTCAGGGATGAAAGATATTGTGATTTTATTGCGGAATCCAAAGTTACAGCTGATTTGGAGATGTTTTGATCGGTCAAATTGTCGAACAAAGGTTGAATCAAGAGGGTTTCAAAAATTAGGGTTTTGACTTTTAACCACTTAATTTTCAAAATTAAAGCACTGATATGAATTGATAATTTGTAATAGAAAAGCAGATCTAAATTAAGCATTAACAATTAAGCATTTCACAAGTTCAATTACTAAAAAGAAATTTTAGGGTTTTTATGCAATCACCTCTAAAATTTTGCAAGAGATCAAACATGGAAATGTAATCAAGGAATCAATTTTCAGATCTAATCATGAATAATCAGAAAGGATGTTCACGTTGGGTTCACCAAAATGTAAAGCGGAAAAATCGCGGTCAAACCCTAGTTGATCTCCCCCCTTCCAACTCCGAGGAGAGAGAAGGGAGGTTCACTAGGATTCGATGGGTTTTTCACTTAGGGGAGAGACTTTAAATTCAGAAGAGGGGTTGAAACTCATAAGATTCAATCCCACACAATGTAAGATTGGATGCTAAATGAATTTCAAGGGTTTGGAAAGCAAAGCTACCCTCTTTTGTAAAGAATGTTAATTAAGGAAATTAAGCTAAGGATGCATAGAAAGTCATAAAGATTCGCTTATAAACTGAGTTTAGGTTATAGGATGAAGCTGCGGACCTGGAATTAGCAGTAGAATGTCAATACGGTGCTGTCCTGCAAATTTGAGAAAAAGTTGTCAGGACGATGGCGCCCGGCGCCACGGTCCTCCGAAAAATCCGCGAAACAAAGGGGGATCTGTTCATCTCTGCACAAGGATTCCAGATCTTCAATCTCAGCCGCGTACCTGCAACCTACACACAGAAAAGCGAAGACGATTGGGGGGGTAGGGATTAGGGGTTTGCCTTTAGGTCAAACCCCGGTTTTGGAATTAACCAAGAAATGAGCAAGTGCTGTAAATGTAAATGACTGTAATGTAAAACAAGTACTAATACCTTGTTCTAAGGATGTTTGTATCCTTATGTGCAAAGGTTTAGATGTTGTGTGTTGTAGTATGTAGCATGTAATAATTGATCTCCTCTTCAATGGTTGAATCCTTGACTTGAATGCAACACTTAGCCTTGAATGGAGACTTGGAATGATTAATTGCTTGAATGCTTGAATGCTTGAATGCTTGAGTATAGTTTCCATGCTTTGTACACATATCCTCCTCATATCATATGCCAAATGAGAGAGAAAATGTAGTTTATATACTTGTCAATTAGGGCTGATAGACTGATTTTCCTGACCTTAGGCTGACCAGGGAAGTATATTTCCAAATTGCAATCAAAAAGACCCGATATCACTTAGGAAACCGGGCCCAAAATAGGACCCAGGGACCAGGGCACTGGGCGCCATGGTCCTGGGGACCAGGGCGCTGGGCGCTCTGGTCCCACCTCCTGGGACATCAGGGTGCAAGGAGGTTCAGGCCAGGGTACTTGAAAAATGCAGTTTTTGGTGTCGTGAGCAAGTTTTGGGGTCTCCATTCAGGTTGTGTGTTGCGTCGCCATCGTGAAGACCGAAATGCGGTCGAAATTGCAAGTGTCGCAATTTTAGGACGCTACAAGTTCATTTGCATTCATTATAGAGTTCATTTGCATTTCATTATAGAGTTCATTTGCATTCATTTTAGATTTCATTACATCATTACTACATACTTGTACTACCATTGCATTTAGAATCATATAGAATTCAAGTAGATATGCATCATACAACTCATAACATCATATAAAGCATACATGGAAAATAATATACATAGATCATTTCCAAAAACCCGCATGCCATATATATAACTCAGAAATGATAATGTGTGTGAATACAATAAATAAGCCCAAAGGCTCAGATAACATGATCAACCAACACTGCCTCTGTTAGTAGGTGGATCCTGTCCACTAGATCCTACCCTAGGATGTCAAGGTGGTCCCATAACACCACCACTGCTAGTCCATTGTGAAGTAGATCTACTCGATCTCCTCCCCATGTATGCACTAAAGATAGGCTCTCTTTGACCCTCAAGGATGACTCTCTCATATGCCTGCCGATAATAAATAGACTCTTGCGAAGCAGTGAAATACCTATCTGCCTGGTCATGCGCATCTATACCTGCTCTAAAAAGCTTATCAAAGGCATCCATAGTAATCTGACATCTTCGTACTACCTCATCTCTCTCCCTCTGGAGATGATCTCGCTCGATATCTCATCTGGCGACCTTGTCCTCCAAACTCTGAACCCGCACTCTTAGAGTCTCCAGCTCATCATCAACCTGTCCTCTCCCATCCTTAGCACCAAGCACATCCTCCAGCTCTGGCATATCCTCATCATCATCTCCATCCTCGCTGCTCGATGAATCAGAAGAATCATCATCGTCCTCATTGCTAATAGACTCGGTGTCCCCACCAATGTCTACATCCTCATCTCCATCATCTCCACCATCTCCTCCCTCATCTCCACCATATCCTCCCTCAACTCCACCCTCTCCTCCTCCTCCTCCGGCTCTCTCCTCTACGTCTATCCTCAACCGCTATCTAGGATGGTGAATCTGTTGTGTTGTAATAGGAATAGTAGGATCAGTCAAAGGCACTGGCCCGTGCCTAGAAAACCATGCATCGTACTCCGCTATTGTCCCTAGATCCACTCCACCTCTACCCCAACCCTAGAGTAATGGTTGCAAAGAATCAAACTCAGCCGAAGCAACATGTGGCTGAATACACACACCCCAATCAGATACCTCTCACAATACACGAGAAAAATATGCAGTAACCACAGGTGTCACCTGTACCTCACCAAACTGTCTAAGAACCCGCCCAGGAAGATACATCTCTATGATCCGTTGAGTCTCAAAGGTCCTCCCAATAAGATATCTCTGCTCTCAGTAGAAAGACAAGTGCACTACATCATCAGGCCAATTGGGGCAATCTAAGTAAGGTCTCCAAATGAAATGCTGCAATATATCCAACTGATGTCTCCAGTACAAGGTGTTCCCTGAACCCCTATGTCTGATACCTGTTGTATACCTAAAGGCATAAGGCTCACCAGGCTGCAAATCTACATGAACGACAGACCTAGAAATAGAAATGTGCTCCCATGCCCATGTCTACAGCAAAGTAACACCACAACTGATAGAATGGTATCCCAGATACACAATGCCATGCATCTGATAGTACAACATGGCAAGTAGACAAGGACCCCAAGCATACAGTCGGTGATGCACAATCATATCATGGAGCACTCTGCCCCATCCAACTGGAAACCCATGACCTCGTCGATCTAGTATTAGTAAACCACCGACAATACCGCATAATATAATGGTCAAGTCATCATAGTCTAATCGGGCCCAAGGGATCTCATAATGGCCACTGATCTACAAATCCTAAATCTCACACTAAAAAAGTGCACATAGTCCAGCAATGCCATCATCATGGTCATATATAACTCTCTCACCATGAATGGGAATACGCAGTATACACCATACATCCTCTAAGCTAATGGATGCCTCACCAGTCGGAAGATGAAATGAACACATCTCTGAGTGCCACCGATCTATCAAAGCTGTAATCATGGCCCTGTTGGCCATAACCTCTGGCAAATGTAATACATGGTAAACACCAAGCTGATGAATATGCTCAATCTCATCATCCGGTAGGTTAGCTCGAAGATCAAGTCCACTAGGTCTGCTCTGTCGACAGTATAACACTCCAATGTTCTCTTGCACCGAGAAAATGATCAAAATATTAGATGTCGGATCCAGATAAACTTAAAATATTTTAAAGCGCTTGACAAAAACTTACAACGAATGCATAACAATTATGACTTATGTGGTACAAATATAACTCTTGCGTGACGATTAAAGCTAATGCGTGACAAAATGGGCGCATGTGTGACAAAAAACACTTATGCGTAATGATATACATGAATGCAGCATGTTAAAGCTAATGCGTGACACTTACGACGCATGCACAACATTTAAAGCATTTGCGGTACACTAAACACTAATGCGTGAAAATCGACAAGCGATTGCATAACACAGAGAAAAAAATGATCAAGGACAATTTTTGAAAAACAGTCATAAAAATAGGCAAAAATCAGGAAAAACAATGAAAAATACCATTCCGCTAGTCCCAGGGGGTCTCTAAAATGAACGTACTCGGTTCGACAAGTGCAATCGAGCTCTATAACTAGCCATGATGATCAAATACTCAGAAACAAGCACATAAATTGCAAAGAAACCAAGGAACTACCAAATCACAAATGAGCAAATGAAAACCTAGAATTCTCTACTTATATAAGGTTTTAAGACACCTTGACGCCCATGGTCCCCGCCAGCTTCAAACAACTTGTAGCCTACTCAAACAATCTCAAAATAACACGAAATTTCACACGCTTGCTCTTTAAACTGGTATTGAAAACATGGTCTCAATTTTTGAATTTTCCGACCACCTTTTCTGAGGGGGCATATTTACACTATACAGCAATACCAAGGTATACTGGGGCAGAATTTTTCGTTTTCTTTGAAACAATGTCATTTTGACTTTGTCTCAAAGAGGGGCAAATGTAGACACCTAAAAATGTCTCACTGGTCATGTACTAATTATTCCTCTAATTGATTAAATAATCTTTATTATTTAATTAAGTCAATTAAACTTATTCTTCTAAATTCTTCCAATTTCATATTTCTTCATCATCTTATTAATTATTCTATTTTCCTATTCTTTCATCATTTAATCATTTTAATCATTTTCTAAATATTAATTAAATATTTATTATTTAATTAATTATGGTTAATGCCTCAATTTAAATAATCTTTATTATTTAAATAAATTGCTAATTATTCAATTTCTATCTCTAATCATCTAATCATACAACCCTCTTCTAAATATTAATTAATTATTTATTATTTAATTAATTGTGATTTAATTCCTTTAAATTAAATAATCTTTATTATTTAATTAAATTCCATTTCTACATAATTAAATAGTTTCTTTAAATTATTTAATTAGCTAATTAATTCTTCCATTTCCAAATCCTCAAATTCTAATTTCATTTAATTTCATATTCCTCTAATTTCTTCCAAATTCAAATACATGTGCATGATTTCAAAAGCTAAATTGAAAATCAAAGTCAAGTTCTAAATATATTCAAATGCTAAATTGAATTAATAAATTCAATTATTTGAATAAATATCTCATGCAAAGATTAAATTAATAATCTAAATCTAAATGCAAGCACATGCTAAATTAATTAATTAAATCATTTATCTCTCCAACTTCTATTTCCATCTTTCAGTTAGCTTTTTCTAAATTAAGCTCTCTATGTCATCCTCTTTATTTCCCCCAATCATTCTTTTTCTTCCTTCAGTTAACTCTTTCATCAATCAGTTGACTCAATTAATCTATTCAATCTATTGAGTTTCACTCCTACAATCAGCAGTTCAACTATCAACTTGCATTTGAGCTTACCTGAGTTCACACCTCTTGATCATTCTATTCCACCTTTCAATCAATCTTCTCCAATTATCTATAAATTGAGCATCCAATCTCCATTTTCAACAATCACAAACTTTGAATCTTTGTGTCACTTGTAGGTTACCAACGCAATATCTGAGAGCCATCATACCACGAAGAGGAGAAGAGAAATGGAAGTTCTACACAATCACAGAATAGGGAGTTTTTATTGATATTCATTTATAATTCCTATTTTGCTTGGTTGTATCATTTCATTGTTAGTTTGTTAAATTATTTGATTAGAAGGGATTCATGATTTCTCTTGTTTCTAATTGATTACTTTGTTAATAGAAGAATGAATTTTGCATCCCACACCATCTGCCATAGTTAGTTCCATCAAGTTTTAGACTGTCCTTGCTGAAATAGTTTGAAGACATTAGATCTCCTCAAGCTGTTAAACTTTTTCAAATAGAGGACTTAAGCTCTGATACCAATTGTTAGGTCCCGGAGACAGCTGAGAGGGCGGGTGAATTAGTTGTCCAATAAATTCAACCAAAATTAAGCTAACCAAAACTTAAGTGTTAATACCGGTAAACCAAACTTTATGCCAGTAGACAGTCTTAACAGTTAATTGCAATACCGGTAAAGATTGATGCATGAAACAGAAAGACAATAACATCCACAACACATAACACAATTATTTGTATGTGGAAACCCTGTAACGGGAAAAACCATGGTGGGAAGCCTTACCCACAATCAAATGATACTACTGTAGATAGTATGTGTTTACAATATGGATTTTGCACATGCAGAAAGTCCAACTGCCTAGACCTCACTGCTCAATCACAAAATGAGAGTCACACTGACTACAATTGGATGGTTAAATCCACTAATAATGTACTGCACAAAATAGCATCTTCATATGCTAGATTCAGTACCGGTTTAGTTCTGATTGCCTTCACAAAATCCTTCATTCAACCTTCAAATTATGTCTACATGTATAGCTCTGCTTATTTTCACATATACCTTATTGCAATCCTTTTTCACAATCACCTATTAATCTCACAAATGAGATCTTACATTTATACCATAACCTAAGACCAATTGAATAGGTCGGCTCACTAAAAGATATTACAATAAAATCAATTATAAGCAAATCAATATCCAATGCATGATGTTGGCTCAATGCATTTACAATAATAATAAATCATCTCAATAACATCGTGCTGATCTAGAATAGATATGTCTGTCAGTGTTTATCCTAGACCTATTTGTCGATAACAAGAAATATGCAAACCCGAACAAACAATTAACCAAATTGCCAAAACCAAGTGATCGAATAATGTCTTCAACACAACCAAGTAGTCTTCAAGTCATTCCAAGTGTCGGTGAACAATATAATCTGCCGGTGAACCAAATACCAGTGACTTTGCATAAGTCTCTGACTTTCTGGTGAACATAACCAAAATCTCCAAGTGCTGATAGGTGTTTGACAAGTGATGACAAGTGTTGACATCAATGACAAAACCATATCATCATATCCAAAATGCCAACATGCGGGAGTTATGCGGAGTTATGTTTGCTCATTAATGATGCTTATTGATTGTTTTCCTCTGAGGTGGCGGCCTGTGTATGCTTGTTGGTACAATGTTCTATGATTTAGCTTGTGTAAATCTCTAATTTTATATCATTTTTATTACCCTTGGATCATTCTCCGACCGCTTGTGTGATAGGCTTCCTTATTAATGATGTCTCAATTCTTTTTTATATGCTTGCAACATTCTGTTGTGTCTTATTTTTCATTGTAGTTTTCTTGTGATGGAAGCTATTGGTTATAGAATTTCTTTGAATGTTAAGCAGTGTAATTTTTAGGATCCTTAGGCTTTTGACGATGAGAAGCTTGGCAGACTATTTAAAATTCATTCTTCGGAGTTTTCTCTTTCATTTTGTAAGGTGGTGGGTAGACAGTGGTTGGTGGAGAATACTAATATTCTCCTTGCTGAAGTTGATTCTCATTTTATTATTGTGTGTATAAATATGCTCTTGGATGCTTGTCTGGTTCGGGCATTATTGGATGCATACTTTCATCCCTCTCTTTATTCTGCTTCTGATTTGGATAATGCTTTGTCTTCTTATCATTTTGAGCTTGGTGATTTTCCTTATGGTGGTTTTGTATCTCGGTCTGAACTACTATCTAGTGGATGGCACTGTGAATTATTTTCACTTTTAAGAGGTGTTTTGATCTCTAACCTATATGATGACACAATGTTTTTTCTTGTAGCTTTTTTAGATCATGTTTCTCTAGATATTTTGGCTACAGTTGTTAATGTGTTTTTAGGTATGCATTTTCTCCTTGATTCGATCAAGGCAGTTATGTCTCTTCCAAGTGTAGTTGTGCCTCTACAGGTGGTTGCTCCAGATAATCAGAATGAAGCTTCTTCTTAGCCTTTGTCCTCTCCAAAGGAGGGTTCTAATACTTGGTTTCTGCACTCCTAATGCTCATTTGCTTGGCTTCTTCTCTGACAGTTTTGTATCTGCTTCACATATTTTGGGGGTTGGGTACTATCTTTGTAACTAGATTAATTGGCCTTTATGGTTTTGGGGGATGAATTGGGATTGGTTTGGGTTTTTCACTTCTCTAATTCATATGTAATCGGTTGTATTATCTTCCCACTGGGAGTTTTTATGAGCAAGACCAGAGGTTTTCTTTGCCTAGTTCTTTCCTACCGGTGCTCTTTGATCTAGGTTTGTATAAAAAATTATAATTAATAAAGTTAGTGGTCTTCCACTTTTATTAAAAAAAATACACATATTATACCAACTATTTATTTAATTAATTATTATAAACTATATCAATCTTTTATTTTAATTTAACATCATTAAACTATATAAATCAATTTAATAAAATAATTAGTAATTAACCAAGCTACACAAAGCAAGCCACTATAAAATATTCCAAGAAAGCATTACACACTAACCACGACTCGTGCCAAGACTCTAAACTGACAAGGGTAATCAACTTAAACCTAGAGTATAGGATGGGTTATCATGTCAACTCTGATCAACTTGTCATTGGGATAAGACACGCTCAGACCTATAAAGCCAGGTGGAGTTGATGTCTGGTACCTACAAATCTTGCATCCACAAAGCCATGATACAACATATACAATATATAATGAACATACAAGTGATAGAGAATCACGATGACATATCATGCTCACAATGACTGATATGAAATCGTCTCTACTCACACAAATAGTCACCCAATATAACATCAATGCATCACATAGAATTATAATCGCAGAATGGGGTTAGTAAATTTTAAAATAACATCAAATCATCATAGAACAAACATGATATACGCATAGAAGTGAAGACACAATGATCATCATAGAGTAATCCATCCTCACAATAGTTTAGGAATACTATCATCCATATGAAATCATAATGTCAAACACAACATAATATGCCTAATATCCATAAAGAAGCATCCAGAAACATAGGTAAATCCATAAACATCTAGTCACACAATCACAAAAATAGTCTAAACTATGCCAGTATAATCTATCGAAGCACAAAAGAAAAGATGAGTCAAGGAGAGACACTACATAACTGATAGTTTCCCATGATTCTCTCTAATTTTTTGAAGCCCCATGCCAGTTTGATTAGTCCTATGAGTTCATTTGATGAATTTACCAGCTTGATTCCATTTGTAAAAAGTTCAATTTTGCAAGTTGATTGTGCACAATCCGTAGAAAGTAGCCCTGTGTTTGAGTTTGTATTTGGTGGTCCCGATGACCTGCATGTAAAATGGATATTCCCCATGATTCTCTATAATATTATCTGCCATTTTTCTAGTTTATAGCTTCTTAGCTCATCATTTGCTATTTTGAAGGCCCGTTCCAAATTGAATTTTTCAAGGTTTGACAAGCAGTGTTTCTAGAATTTTCAAAGACAATGTTGAACATTAATATCTCACACATGTGGTAAAATCAAGTCAAACCCTTTTTCACACCTTCTCAAGGTATCTAGATCTATCACCGTGCCAAGTGGTGGTCTTGAAATAGTGATTTGATATTTTTTCAATTCAGTGGTTGTATGGGTTTCAGATTTAACTTAAAGGGTGCAGTTTCACAAAGAAACTGAGTAAGCAACTTTGGGCATTAAAATATTTTGCCTTGAGAGTCACAATAAAAATTTGTTTGATACCTTGAGTTCACTATATAACAATTTTCCAGTATGCCAACCCTTAAGGTTTAATCAAATGATTTAATCAGTTTTTGAGGTTGATTCCAGGGGCCACTCAGGTTGTTTTAGTCAAAGTTTGCAACAGTTGAGTTTCAAATTTAAATTTCATCTAATCAGACTTTCGAGCTCAGAATTCATCCAGTTGGTGTTCCAAAGCATTTCCAGTAGGTCACTTGCCCAGAAACAAAAAAAAAATTAGTCAAGCCCACTAGAAGCCTGACTGATGATAAAGCCCAAATGAAAAGATTCAGGATCATTAAGAAAATATATTTAAATCATTCAGATTTAAATAATACTATATATGGAGTTAGTTCAAGTAAAATTATAAAAAAGGGGGTGACAAGAAGAGTTTATTTAAATCATCTATGTGATTTAAACATCAAGTAATCCACCAAGGAAATACTAAAATGTATTAAGTCATTCTCCAATAATTTAATAACAGGTGAGTTTGATTTAGAATAAATGGAGTATAATTAAATCTAAATCATTTTAATAATGATTTAAATTTTAGATTGATGCATCATTGCCTATTGAAGGATCTCAGTAGGGCCCAAGGAAAATATAGGGAATAAGGTCCTTTCTCTTGCTTCCCCGTAGTATTTTTGAGAAGTGCAAAACAACACGTGGGCTAGCGGGGGTAGAGACTTAGTCTCCCCACCACTACGCGAAGTGAAACCATACAAAAAAAAATGTCATGGGGTGAGTTTTATTCACCAAAGGAAATGAGGGAGCGAGTACCCCGCCACTCCGCAGCTGGATTTTGGTGATGGAAAAAGCTCATGGGATAGTGGGAGTTAAAATGTTAAACAAAAGGTGAATGAGAAGGCCAAGGAGAAGAAATTTAGGTAGAGGAAAAGGGCATGGGAAAATTCTATTGGCCAAAACAGAGGGAGGATTGGGGCAAAGCAAGCATCATTTTGAATTTTACACTATTGATGGTGGCCCATTGTAATCAAAGTCGAATGCATTGTGAATGGTCACAACAATTTTGCTCAGATTGTGGGATAATAATTTGTGGGTTCATGCAGAAAAGTATCTAAAAGTTTGATGGTGTGTAAAAGTATTCTCTCAGCTAGCTGGAGAAGAAACATTAGTTGTATTGTTAGTTCGATTATGTGGAAGGCATGAACTAACAATGATGCTCAAGAAAGATTTCCATATATCGAATGCAGTAATTCTTATGTGAAGACTTATCTGCAACAAGTGACTGTGTGTAAGAGTGATTGCTTTACCATGTGAGCCATTACAGAGGGGTACATGTAAATGTATTTGATTGAAAATACTTTTGGGATATTTTGCTAATGTCTCTAACAAGAGAAAAATCCCAACCCCATGTGAAAGATCAACATAATATTGTGTATGAGGGGTTATTTGTGATTTTGTATGCAATGCTTGTTGGAGTGCATCTTTGCACTACGATGTGTGGGATAAGAGTTATGTATCTCTATTAGTCAAAATATATCTTCCTATGGGATGCGCGTATGCAGAGATAAGGTAGAGGCTATTAGATGCACACAAAATGTGGGAGGTAGAATTTCAGTAAATGGGGTTAACATTTTTACAATGAAATGAGAAAAGTCTTGTATGAAGCGTATCTTCACCAAGCGGACCAATTAGCACAATCTTATTAAGTGCTTTCTATGCCAAAAACAAATTATCAAAACCAGGTTCAAGTGGACTTTGGGGTTCTTTATTCACTGTAAAGGGTGAGCATTGGAGGAGGCATATTAAGATTTACAGTGCAATAAGCTTTTAGTTTCTCCCTTGCAAGATATACATGTGAGTTTCATGGATTTGTTGTGGGATGCACTAAGCGTTAAGGGTCAATATTCATTCTATGGTGGCAGGTCCAAAGGGGGTTAATGCATGAGAGAATAAATGAGATTGCTTATTTTGGTTTGTAGGCACTATGTGGAATCAAACCAACACATGTGAATTGTTTGGGAAAACTCCTTGGGTATGCATGGGCTCATGACTAACAATGACCAAAAAGAATGCACAGAGAGTGGAATGGCTGAAATGGCTTTAGAAACCCTAGAGAAAATGGGGAAGGCGATACCATTAGGATTATTGCAAGGAAATTTCTCATTATATGTTTTCCCAATTGCATCAATGATTATGCACAAAATGATCTTTGTAGGGAGTCTTCAGTTTTTGAGTCAAAAGCATAATCCATTTGTGTTTTCTGGTATTGTTTTCTTTATTTGATAATTTGCAGTGATAGAGTTCAAAAGTGATTTTAGAGACCCTGCGGTCTAAAGGCAATATATATGTAGATTATATGGAGGGATTGTTTGCACCAAAAAATTATAGTCATGAATTTGTTTTTCACTAAAATTGGGATTAGTTTTATTTCCTAAAAGGCATAGTATGCAAAAAAATAAAAGAAATCTTTCCAATATGGAGGATTTTTACTGAAGGGACATGGTTCAACAAAGTATTTTTAACCCACCAATAGAAAATACATGTAATTATATTCTTCTATATTGAGTGTGATATGAAACAGGAAAAGCATTCAGAGGTGAAGTAGTTGTAAAAAGCAATTTCAACCATGTGACAATTTTCTAGAAAGGGGTGAACTTTATTAGTAAATACCAAGTGAAATGTTTTTATGAAATGGTGAGAATTCCTTCAGTATGAATAAGGATGGACAATTAAATGATTACTATAATTTGAGGAGGCTAAGGTGCAGCTGTAATAAAACTTTTCACTTTGTGGGAATAAACACACTTGGAGTGTGTTATTTTTAAGAAGAAAAGGAGTAGACAATGACAAAACAAAAGGCAGAAATCAAAAGGGAGATTTTCCATTCTTAGTCAAAGAGAAGATGTATGTTGTAGTTAGAGAGCCAAATAAAGAAATTTCAAACTTAGTCAGAGTAATTAATGCGGAGAAGAAGAGAAATTTTCAAATTTTAATCAGAGATGAGATGTGGGAAGCATACAAAAAGTGACAGCCATTAAGGGGGAGGTTTTCCATTTTCAATGGGAGAAAATGTGACTATTGGCAGAGAGGGCAAAGCACAAAAATGAAAATTTCAGATAAGGCATGGGAAAATTCAAAGTGTTTGAGCTGCATATTCATAATTTTGGTGTGCTAACATGAAGGACAAAACATGTGACTAAAGGGATATTTTTCCAGATTTTCAGATTTCTTCAACTGATTAAAAGTGCAAACTAGGGATAGAGAAGAGGGAGAAAATGTAGATTTTGAAGACTAGGAATTTGAAAATTCCTAAAAATGCCATGTGTCAAATGTATATTCAATTTAGGACATCTCTAGGGTTTTTCTTCTAGTCTTTTATTTCTTTACTCCTCTTCATTTTTAGAGGGGGTTCTAGATTTTTTCCAGATTTTGGCTCCAAGAGAACATTGTAATATATAGAGTAGCTTAGGACTTAGTTTCTTAAATATTTTTCAGGTTTCTAAGTGTTGTAATGTTATTTTTTATGACATTGAACAAGCTAGTATGGAGTATTAGCTCTCTAATATGTTGTAACGTCTCCTAGGTATGTTTTTTTCTTTTAAATTAGAAGAACCAAGGGTTTGTATGATTTTTATCACACACTTATTGTGATAAGTATTTGATTTAGAGGTGTTGGCATTGAGTTGTAATTGATGTCAACCGGTATAGGAGGACAACTGGTATGAGAATATAGTTGATGTGTAGTCATTGATGTTAACTAGTCTAGAAGGTTACCGGTATAGTCTATCATCGGTAAGGAGAGGATGTCAACTGGTAAGTGATGTGTTGATAGTGAGTGGTTGCCAACTAGCAAGATGCTTGGATGTTGTTTGTGATGAAGAGGTGGAATGTTATCTAAATCACATCAACACTGGAGGAGAAGTATGTACAGGTCACTGGTATGTTGTGTGGATGTAAAATAGAAGGACTCCCACCGGATAAGGATGCAATCATCATGTGAAGAGATGACTAGCAGTGAACATGCCCCAACTGGATCACATGCATCTGTTTGAATAGATGCTACTCAAAAAGGGAAACCACATTGGTGCATGGCAAGATGTAGATGACAAGGATCCACTCCCACCGGTAAGTGGAGCTTATCTCCTATTATGCATGAAATGCATTATAGTCCTCCAAGATAAGAGAGAAGAATAGAAGGTATGTGATTGAAGAATCACACCAGATCTACTGGTGAAACAAAAGAATTCCTCAGGTGCATGAAATCATAAATGTGCTCCAGATCAGAAAGGGTTAGCATGTTGTGCCACCAGGACAATGAAGAAAGATTAAAGAAGTGATGGGTTTGTTACCTTGACAAACCGTTTGAGATGTTGTCTAGGTTGATGAAGAAGAAGGCAAGACTAAGAAGTTGTAGATAGAGAGAGAGAAACCAACATACAGATGCCTTAGATGGGAGCAATTGAAGGATGATGACATGGAGTCATCAAGGGTGCCTATCGGTAAGTATGAGAACTAGTAAGATAGCAGAGAAGGTGAGTGATGTGCTCCTAGATGATGAAGATGAGAATGTGGTGAACTGGCAAGAGTGATAATCGACAAAGGTGTTACACTAGTAGAGCAACAAAGTGTAGACATGATGGTTAATCAGAAATGTGTGAGATACCGGCAGGGTTAGAGAACTGGCAAAAGAACCCGATAATGGAGTTCGTCGGTGATCCTATCCATACGGACGCAGATGATCTAGCAAAGGTGGATGCCGACATAGGGGCCACATGGAGGTGAAGTGTACTGCATGTAGAGGTCATCTTGTTGAGTTGGTAAAGTGTCAGGCGATGAGTAGAAGGTGACAAGTCAACATTTATGTCAATTGCGTGATTCATAGGATGTGTAATAGAGGTTTGCAGCTTGAGGTCAAATGGACAACAAATATCCAGAATAGACTAGTTGAGCAAATCGAGGTAGTTGACGGAGAATGCAAAACTATTTTCGATGATTGACCAAGAGATATACTGACAGGTTAAATGCAGGTTGCTAAAAATACAAGGTGTGATCAGGAAGGCATGACAATGGCGAGATTGATTGATGGGTTACAGTTCATCAATGAAGGTGATCAGATCGGATGAGATCCAATTGGATTTTGTTTTCCTTAAGGTCGATGAGGAAACCCTAACCACCCCAAATTTGAATTGGCTTTTGCCAGGAAAACCAGTTTATAAATATGCAAGCCAAAATCAATGAAGGTTGTTGTTGAATGAGAGAGTATTGTTGCATGTGAGAGGAGAAATTAGTTAAGTGTGAAAAAAGACAATCTGAGAAGAGACTGAGTATGAGAAAGAGAGAATTAGGTTGAAGGGTTCAATCGGCATCTGTGAGGTTGCCGGTAGTCAGCCATTGAGTCTAACAAAGGAGTGAACAAGTAGCGACCATACTAGTAGAGAAGAATTGCAGAAGATTGTTGAGAAGGAAAGCAAAGAACCGACAGAGAGTAGTGTCGGTGGAGAGCAGCAGTGTAGCAGTGAGAAGAGGGAACCAATAGAGAGAAGAACCAACAGAGAATAGAACCAAAAAAGAAGTAGAGGAGGTTGAACTGGTAAGGTTGCAGCAGAAGATAAGGCTGTAGCAGTGTGAGGATGATCAAACAATCCGTAGTAAACTGGATAGAAGATCCAATAGAGAGATTTTTACAGAAGGGTTACAAAATTCATTTGTAGCAAGACTATTACTTTTGTAATTGAATATGTTCATTGAATATCATTGAGTTGGAGCTTGGTGCAGAGGTTGTAACTCCTTGGGTTGGTTCCCTAAATTAGGGGTTGGTTCTCCTTGGGTTGGTACCCTAAATCAGGGGTTGGTGCTCCTTGGGTTCGTGCCCTAAATCAAGGGTTGGTGCCCTCAATCAAGGGTTGTTGCTCCTTGGGTTGATGGCCTAAACATTGTAATCAGAGATTCAATGTGAGGCTGGATTGGAGCAGTAGACTCCAGCAACATTTATCACCGAGGTTTTTCCCATCTTGGGTTTTCCTCATATATGATGGTGTTATGTGATGTCCCTTTCATGTGTGATTGCATTTGTGTTAGTCTCCCCTCTAACTAGTAAGTTAGCCTTCTATTAGATCTAATAACCGGTATACACACATAGGATAGATAAAGGGAAAAGTTTGCAAAACTGATTCACCCCTCTCTCAGTGGTACATTGTGTCTAACAATTGGTATTAGAGCCTAGGTTCCTGGTAAGACAAGCTTTCTCCAGCTTGGGTAGATTCTGGCTTAAGGACACAATGGTTTATTTAGTGTCAAACCCATCTCCAGTATTTGATGGGTTAAACAATTCCATTTGGAGTTGTAGAATGGAAGTCTACTTGTCCTCCCTAAGGTTTTATGTGTGGATGTTAGTTGTAAATGGTTGCCCTAGTAAAGTCAGTCCTCCCATTGATTCAGATGAAGAAAGAAGAAACCAATGTAATGATGCTACAATGAAGGCTATACTCTATGGGTTATCTGATGATGTCTACTCATAGGTGGATAGATGCAGATCAACAAAGAGCTTATGGTATAGATTGAAGAAGCTCTATGGAAATGAGCCTACCATTGTGGAATAGGTTTGTGAAGAAAAGATGAGAAATGCATCTCATGTATCTGCAAATGATGGAGACAGATCTATTAGCAATCGCAGAAATGATGAAGAAGGAACCCACCTCTTCATGGCTCAATAATCAGAAGATGAGAGGCAGACATTTGAGAATGATCATGCAGATCACTCCTACCAGCAATATGTGTTTGGCAGTGATAGTGAAGATGAAGAGGAAGAGGAAGCATAAGTTGATCTTGAAGGAGAACTTGTAAATGCACTTGAAGAACTCAGTAGAGTGAGAAATGAATAGAAGTTATTCAAGATTGTTGTTGTTGTGGAGCACAATGGGTTGATCAAATGCCTTGAAGAATATGAGAAATTCATTTCAGAGTTGAAGACTCAACAAGATGACACCAAGGAGTATCAGTGTAAAGATCTAGCATCTGAGATAGAGGTGAAAAATAAAGAATATCAACAATTAGTTGGAGAAATGGAGATTCTCTGGAATGACCTTGAGAAATGTCAGGATGAGCTCAAGGTAAGAATCCGGTTTGATGGCAGCAGTGATGCCTTGGACAAAATGTTGAAAAATAAAAAGCATGCCAGGGACACTGAAGGCTTAGGAAGTGGTGCTGGTGAATTCTCCACTAGCAAGAATTTCCCCTGCAATGACATTATATTTGTCTCCTCAAATGGAATGAACAAGGAAAAAAACTTCACTATCCAAAATGGTCCCCAAAAGAAGGTATATCTAACCAAGACCGGTGTTATAAGAAGGAGAAACAATACAGATCCCAAAGGAAAAGGGAAGATGGGAGAAGAAAGCTTCACTAGAAGAAAGAATAGAGGAAGACAACAAAGAAGACCTCCTACTGGTAGAGGACAAGGAAATGCTACTGCCCACAAGTCAAGGCAAGTGTGGAAGAAGAAGGGACTGAATGAAAGAGCTACAGAGAATGGACAACCTAGGATCCATCCCTGGAGAAGCAGAAATGGAGATACCAAACCGGTAAGATCTCCCGATGCATGGTAGAATAAGTTTACAAGTTATAAATCTTCCTTCTCCGGTTATTGATTTTCTTGTAATAGTCAAGGCCATAGGGCAGAAGAATGTAGAAAGGGATCTAGAAGGAACAATCTAGGATCTCATAGATATCATGCATATGAGAAAAATGTATCAAGGAGTAGAAACCCGCATAATTCCTCTTTCGGTTATGCAAACATTGTTTGTTATAACTACAATAGAATTGGCCACAGAGAGTTTGAATGTAGGGAGAAGTACTTGTAGTCATATAGAAGCCAGCATAGCAACTATTCTCAACATAGAAATGGATACAAAGCATATGGAAGTCAGAGACCTACATGGAATTAAAGGAGAAATATTCCTACAAGATCAAGTGGTCCATCGGTGTCGGTAGCAAGATACAATGGCATGACCAAAAGAAGATGGTCTAACCGGTATGTCAGAAGGTTCCCCAATCATGAGGTTGGGATGGATGTTTGTGCTACTATAACACTACTTCCAGTTATGATGCAAAATCCAGTAGAGAAAGGAACAATCAGCAGAAGAAGGTAAGATGTGCTCCCAAGACTGAAATTGGGAAGAAAAGTGAAGT
Source organism: Cryptomeria japonica (assembly GCF_030272615.1). Classification (NCBI taxonomy): domain Eukaryota; kingdom Viridiplantae; phylum Streptophyta; class Pinopsida; order Cupressales; family Cupressaceae; genus Cryptomeria; species Cryptomeria japonica. The sequence goes on along the minus strand of NC_081406.1, from coordinate 483,915,194 downwards.
CATGCAGGTATGGAGGAAGAAGAAAGGTGATGCAACTTTGGACCGACACTATGCATTCAATGCATAGATGATATCTCCTAAGGCTTAAAGGAGATGCAAGACCTTAGGGGGAGTAATACACTAACCTTATCATTCACCCCCTTAGTGAAAAAGGACACATGAAAGAGCAAGTTTTTGCTAGTATGAAGGAAGAAAATGAGAAGATAAGTGTGTGTAGTGGCTTCCTTGGCTACACACCTGTAGATCAGAGATGGATCACTACTGCATGTGTCAATAATTAGTATATTTAAAATTGGCATCAGATGCAATTGACACAAGATGTTAGAAGCTACAAGAAGGTGCTCCGGTAGTGATAATGGACTAGTACAAGAAACTGGTATGTGTAGGATGTTACCGGTAAGAATGCTAATAGGTTCTTGCAGGTTTTGTAAGACAATGAGGCTAGAGATCATTGAATTGGCCCCGATAGCAAGGAATTAGAAGTTTATGTCTCAGGTGGCATTGGAAATTACCTAAATTACATATGATGGCCTGTTGTTGATTATGTATGCATGCATCCTTTGAGGGCTAATCGATTTGATTTATGGAATGGTGATGACATTGTATGGAATTGTGTACATCCAGGATCATTTCATAGGCTATGGTGGTTATAATGGAGCTGAAAGATCATCATATGATCACATATGCACAACTCAAATGATATATGGTGAATATTGGTGCTTTGGTTTTGGACTTGACCAACAATGAGGACCTGCGATGTATGGCTCAGGGGGAGTTCACGTGCTTATGATGCTAAACCAACATGCTTGAACTTATGGGTGTACTAGTTGCATCAACTCCAAAAGATGGAAATTGTTGTAGGAATACCCAAGAGAATTTCATGATTAAGGGTATCAGAAGGGTGATGATGCTGTTGATTGGAAGGTGTTAGGTCTGACTTGGAAAGCTAATGTATTGAGATTGGAGGGGTGAATAAGTACTTCAAATTTTTTCTTGAAAAACAATTTTACTAATAAACACAAACTAAGTATTGCTGATCTCATAAATATATAATACTGAAACATAATCATAGAAATGACATCCATCAAATTTTCACTCCATAACACAAAGATTTTTGGTCATGCAAAAACTCTTGGTTAGAGAGAAAAACTGCGGTGGGGATGACACCCACAACTTCACTACTACAGTAATCAAGATTGCTTGGTTAGAGCTACATGTTTAGCTATTTCTGATAGCTTACCCTGTTAGGAGTATAAAGATCTTTAGATCTACCTTGCTAAAGGATTTTACAAACACTTCTACAAAATGTTGTACCTGGTTAAAGGCTTTACAATTTATAGACTTTATTAGAGTCTTTTACCCTGTTAAAGGTTTCTAACACAACTTAATAATTCAATCAAAATATTTACAAAATATCTGCAACTTCACATCTGAAATGTTATAGCAGACTCTATGTGCTCAATATAAAATTACCTTGCTCATAGCATTCCTCGGTAATTGATAAATAAACTCGGTAACCACTTTTGTATACTTTGTCCCTTAAATTGTTCTTTGAAACCTTCTCAGTAAACTCTAAATATCTCTATCAATCTTCTTTCTTCACTATATCATCACTTCGTATCTTCTCTCTTGATTTTCCATATCATGTCTCAAATACTCAAATCATTTTGTTTATATAGATCTCTGAGACAGTGATTTGTTCATGCTTCGATTATACAAAAATGTTTTATTGAATGAATAAACATAGAAATTATTTCATTGGATATTCTTCCTCAAAATCATACAAAATCTTTAAATGCAATTTCCTATGTAATAACGGTTTCATCTTCTTGAATCTTGTAACATGTTTCACATATGTGTCCAGGTTCATTGAATCTGGTAACACATTTCCACTCGGTTCATATTAACTTGGTATACCTTCTTTGCTGCTTGGTAGACATATTAACCTTACTCGGTAGACATTCTATATTTGTCTCGATTCATAGCTCGATGTATATCATCTTGGTGACTTGTCTCTCTTCTGTAACCGACACCGGTAGCCTTGGTATTTACCAACTAGACTTTTCGGTAGTATAAACCGACTAGAGTATATAGGATGACTTTGGGCATAAAACTAATGACAACTTAGTAAATAGAAACAATCTCCCCTTTTGACATTAGTTTGGTATGTTTGACAAAACTCCTTTCAAAGTCATAACACAAAATCTATATACTTGCAAGATAAACTGAAATGTTAGTATATACATTGATGAAATACATACTCCCCTTATCAATATTTTGTACATAACTTGATGTTCCATACTCTGTATTCCATGCTCTTGATGTTCCATGCTCCCCTTGACAATTTCAATTGTACACTCAGTATATATGATAAACTCTGTACACTCAGATATTCTGTATACTCGGTACACTCCCCCTTTTTGACAAACATCAAAACTAGTTACCATTTGGTGGGGGCAACTAATCAAAAATAGATTTATACTTTGTATGAGCTTCTGTAAGAGCGTTGGTAAGTGCATCCTTGACACTTTCTAGTATTTTATTATGAGCTGTAATATCAGTGGACAGTGTGATCAAACCATCTAAAGTGCTTCCCTCTACTCAAGTTGACAATTGGGTAGCTCGGTTGATCTGCTCTTGAACTGATGACAAATGGGGAATAAATAATGTTTGAAGAGTCATGATATCCATCCTTATTTTATGCTCTTCATTCTGAAGTTCTAACTATTGAGCCATAAGGGTTTGTAGCCTTGTATAAAAATTCTAAAGAGAATCTGGCTCAGTAGTCTATTTATTTGAGAGATCGGTAATCTCTTTTTCAATGACTTTGGTCTTATTCTTGATATCTTTGATGAAGAATGAGAATGTACATAACTTCTGGAATAAAGAAATAATATGCTTGAGTTGAGGGGACAACTCACCAATGAATTCAATAAGCTTTATCTTACCTATAGCAATTGCTTTCTGCACTTCTTCAATCTTCTTGGCAGTTAGCTCTTTATCTTTCAATTTCCTAAGGTATTCTGATGCTTCTATGCCTAATTCCTCCAATTGAGTGAGTAGTTCATTCAGTTGCACATGGATGGCAGCATCTTTATTGATGGTAGCTTCAGGTATCATGTTTTTCAATAATGTTTTAACATTCTGAAGTACACAGTTCTTCTACTAAATAGCTATCTGTCTTTCATGTTCTACTTTGGCTTTACAAAGCTCACTAAATTCTATCAGTGCTTGCCCTTTCAATTTTGTAATGTCAACATTCAGTAACACAATGGGCTTTGACAGATTTATCTTAAAACTGTGTCTTTTTTCTTTCTTCTCCTTTGATGATGATGCCTTCTCCGGTTGGTACAATGGCTTTTGAGGCTTGTCCTTCCTCGGTATGTTGCTCGATAGAGGCAACACTTTTGTCAGTTCCTGTAGCCTCTGTTGTATCCTTCGGTGTTTCCTTGCTTGGAGTTTCTATGGCAATTGTCTCGATGCTTGATGGTACTTGAGAAGTTTGCTCGCCAGTGGCCTAAGAGGTAGATTCATCTGGTTTATCCTTTTGACCCTCTGTTCCTTGATCTGTGTCCTGAAAATTCTTGGCTATAACTTGTTGGGTGATCGAACGATAGGACTTAATCTATTCCACAACTGATTCACTTGATATCAGATTGGCATAGGAGCTTCCTTCTATCATTTCTCCTTCCTATGCTTCAGTGTCCATTACATCCTCATCTGATTGAATAGTGGAAGCAGGATCTTATTCGGTGATGTCAGCTATTTCTACTTCACCTTTTGGTTCTTCAGCCTGAATCCTGAATATTTTCTTCCATTTTTCTTTAGTTTCATTTTCAACTTCAAGATATAGGCCATTCATCATTTTCAAGGCCCTTTGTTTTACTTGAAAATTTGTCTAGTAGTTTTTCAAATGATCTCTTATGTTTTCTACAAACATATATGGAAAGAGATGAACCAAAACTCTTTCTCTTATTTGCTTCTCCGAGTCCATAGCATATGTCCATCTATTATCAATGTGTGAGTACAATTCTTTTGGAAGAAAACCAACCACTTCCAATGGAACTACTCGGAACTTGAGAAGTACACAAATTATTGTCTCTTCTATTTGCCTCTTCTCTTCATCTATTCTTGTATCATATTTTACATATCTAAATGACCCAGATCCACCATATTGCTTTAATTTTGCACAAAAATTGTCAACACTATGTACATCTTCCTTTGTGCTTTTCACAACCTAAAATTTATTTACATCTTTTGACTCTATGTCACTTTCCTCTTTATCCAGAATTAGTCTTCTGGTCTTCTTTCTATAAGTTTTTGTAACCTTAGGCATTTCTACATTCTTCTGCTTCTTACCAGGTGATGCACCAGTTGATCTAGTGTTCGGTCACTTTGCTGGCATGATCGATGACACCTTGGTTGTATCCTGTTTCTTTCTTTTCAAAACTTTGCCCTTTGGCAACTCGGTGCGCAGTGTAATTGCTGCTTCTTGAGCTTCATATTCTTCCTCGATCGAAAGTTGATCACTCTTCCTTCTTGTTGTCCTAGTAGGCGTGGAGGTAGAACCTTCTTCAAACTTCTCAGTTAAATCCTTGATCATTCTAGTGGCTTTTCTGGTAGCCTTTGGTACTACAATGCTTATTTTTACTTTTTCTTTCACCTCTTCATAGGTGCCATATCTGATCTCGGTAGCATGCCTTGGAAGTGGTAAAAAGACATCTATCTATTGTTGAGCAATGTCAAAATTTATCTCATAACCCATAGGCAATAATGATTAAGTCCTGGTTTCTACTGCATTGACATAATAGTAGTCGGTATCCACTTCAAAACATATAGTATCCTTGTACTTTTCCACTAGTTGAGGTGGAATCCTATACCTGCTATGCATCTTTTCCTGGAATATGTTGAAGTAATCATCCATTATCATATTGAAATTATCACCTAGCTGATTGATGAAATCATTTATTTGATGGGTGATAGGTCGGTGTAATTCTCAAACAATGTTACTGACTGATGGAAAGAATTTCTGAAAATAGAAGAACATACACACTAAGAGTGACCCAAACTTTAGTCTTTTTGCAATATTATTCTTCTTCGGTTTCCTTATTGTATTGAGATTTTCAAAAAGATTCTTCAATAACACTTCACATAAATCAATTTGCATACCCTTTTTAACAATTTTATAAGCCAAATCTACAACTGCACATGGTACAATGTTTTCTCTTGCAGACTGGAAGAAACAATAACCAATAACTCTAATAGAAAAATTTAGTTCTGCATCAGTCACATTGTTCAACTTAAGACCTCTGCTATTAGACTCAACACCTGTTAATGTTATCAATTCCTTCTGTGAAATCATCTTCTATGCTCGGGCATGGTTAAATATAGGGTATCTGGTGTTGGCATATGCACACTCCAATGAGACATTGTATGTGATTGAAGGTTTTGTCATTGATGGTAACCTTACAATCCTATGGCACCGGCAAGGCATTATACTGGCAAGACATTACACCGACAAGTTAGTGCACCGGAATCAGTAGATCACACTCTACACTAGCACTCAGGACATTAGCACCAGCACAGAAGAAAGAAAGTATACTGGCACAAAGGCCAACAGGATTTTGTTATATTATATTTTGTTTATTATTGTAAAACTTTGTAAGCCAACTTGGCATATTGTAAAATGACTCTTGTATATAAAAGAGATCATTGTAGACATTTTGTAATGAAGTAAGGAAGTGAAGAAAGTGATGTATGTGAAATATTAAGGCAGACCTATTATGCGAAATATAGGTTAAAGGGTTTATGTAAGAAGCAGAGCAGCAACCGGTACTGGATCAGGCATTATAGATGCTATTGTAAAGCAGTACAAGATATTGGATTTGTATAATCCACATTGTAAGTCAGTGTGACTTCCTATATGAGTAGTGAGCTCTAGGCAGTTGGCCTTCCTACATGTGCAGGCCCCTATTGTAAGTAACATTCTCTTATTGGCTAGTAAGTGGATATGGTGGGTCACAAATCCCACCGAGGTTTTTCCCACACTGGGTTTCCTCATTAAATCCTTGTGTTATGGTGTGCTTTTCATGTGGATGTTCTTAATTCTATTTATTGCATTATTTCTTGCATACCGGTACACTGTTATAATATGTTCTGCATGTTTTAAGTTAAGAAAATATGTACATTGGTTAGATACTGATTCACTCCCCCCTCTCAGTATCTGTGGAAATCCTAACAATTGGTATCAGAGCTTGGTCCTCTATTTTCAGAAGCCTAACAGCTTGAGGAAGATCTTGACACCGGTAAAGATGGAAAATCTGATGAAGCAACTAGAAGGAGCTCTTTCAGACTATGATGCAGAGAAATTGAAAAATATCAAACTAGAAGATGATTTAAGGGCAACTCAGGATATCATTCAGGCACTTCAAGAGAATCTTACTATTGCAAGAAATAAGAGAAGAGAACTTTGTGAAAAGTTGCAAAATGAGAATGATGAAAAGGAATCACTTAATGATCAGATAAGAAAATTGAAACAAGAGAACATGACAACAAAGAATGAGATGCAAGATATGACTATGAGATTTTGTAAAGAGATTGAGGATAGGAAGAAGAAGGAAGAAGAATTGACCAGAAGACTAAGTGATGTAGCAAATGAGAACACAAGACTTAGCTATGAAAATGACATGTTGAAGACAGATTTGATGCACACTCAGAATGACTCAAATGAACTGATGAGACAGAAAGAAGTCTTAGAAAGAGAACTAGAAATTGCAAATCAACATAAGGAGAAATTCAAGAAAAGCTCAGAGGAACTTGGCACCTTGCTGAAGAATCAAAAACCTAAAGGTGACACTTCTGGAATTGTCTTTGAAGTTGGTGAAAGCTCCGGTACTGCAAATACTCAGGATCACAGCAAACTAGTAGGACAACCTAATGCTTATAAATTCAATGGAAAATGCTTTAACTGTAATAAGTATGGTCATAGAGCAAATGAATGTAGATCTAGAAATTATCAGAATATCAACACACCCACCGGTCAATGTTCAAAATGCAACAAAGTTGGTCACAACTCAGAAAATTGCAGAATGAATGTGAGATGTTATGTTTGTGGAAGATTTGGACATCTATCTAATCAATGCAGAACACAAACCAGCATAGGTTATGGGAAAGCTATTCAAAAGAATAATGTAACTTGTTATGCATGTAACAAGATTGGGAATATTTCTAAATTCTGTAGAAGTAAAGGATCACCGGTAGACAACAAAAGTTCTAGCTTGAAAGGTAAAGAAAAAGTTGAAGAGGTTAAGCAGGAATTCTCAAAACAATGGATTAGAAAAGCTGATCTAAATATTGGGAATAACCCTCCACCGGTAGAACCATTCAATACTCCACTAGCAGGACAGAGTGATGCTTCACCGGCAGGACATAGCAGTACTCCACCAGCAGGAAGTTCTTCATCTAATTGAAGAAAGTTTCCTTGAGGGTTTGGCAATCTAATGACACATGTGCTATTATTCCCTCGGTTAGAGATAAGAAGTTAGAAATTACTTATTACCGGTAGACAATGTTAAGTGAATACTTAACCGGTATGCATTTAATGTGGTAGATGGTGAAAAGACATTATAAAATTGAGGTTTTGGCTCCATTTCATTTCACTAAGATTTCAAACCTACGAAGAGCGCGAAGATTCTGAGCTAAGGCACTTCGAGCAAGAGGCAAGAACACTTCAAGCAATCATCCATCCTAAAGGGAGAAAAAGGTATTTTATCATGACATCCACCTCTGCAATTGAATATATAGCAAACCCTACTGTTGTCGAAGTTATAAAAAGACCTAGGTCCGAATTTCAATTAGTTCTTGAGGTAGCAAAGAAAGATGATAACTTAGGTGCTTTTTCCCAAATTCCTAAGGGAGTTGTTTATGCTGAAGACCCCAGAATTTACATCCACTGCAACATTGAGGAACTAGGAGATGAAGAGATTAAAACCATGTTTAAAACTATGATATGTGATAAATCCAGCAATGTAAAAGATGAACACAAGATTATTGAAACCCTAGGATTTACAAAGATCCTTAACATTCCTAAATTCCCCAAGGATGTGATTAGGATAGTCTTAAGCAGGGTACATGGTGAATTTTTTTGGCTAGATGCAATCCACAAAATCACTAAGGAAGCTGTGAAAGCTATCATAGGGTTACCGACCACTGGTAAAAGGCTAGACAAAACTAAGAAGGTATCCAATGACCTAGTTACAAACCTAACTGGTGCAACATTTGACAAAAGGTCCTTAAGAGTAAATGATGTAACAGACATTAATGTGAGATTTATCAGCATGATATTAGGGTATAAAGCTACTCATGCAAATAGACTTAATTCAGTTTCAAGTTTATGCATTAAGAGTGCTTATGATATGGTCACTGATAATGCAAAGATTGATATATGTGAGTGGTTGAAGGATGAATTAATTGACAACTTAGGCAAGATTAAGAAGGACAAGAAAGGAAATTTCAGGTTTGGAAATCTGCTAGTATGTCTAATGCTACATATAACCAAACAGGTTCCCGGTATAGGCTACAAAGAACTTGGATATGATATACCGGTAGGTAAACAATTAACAGAACTATTCAATAACATGGGAGAAGACAAGGAAAATAAAATCCATGATTTCTTTCAAGCATTAAAGGTCAAAATGAAGAAAAGAATCAAGTTATCACAAAAGATTGTTGACAAATATAGAGATGAAATATGCTTTGTAATCAAGAAAGATGAGATCTGGATGGAAGCAGTCATCCCCAGGACTATTTGGGTAACAAAGATGGGCTACAAAATAGATGATCATATAATTGAAACTTATGCCAAAGCACTTCTGGAAGCCCCTAGAGAACCTAAGGAAGAAATATTTGGTAGTGCAGAAACTATTGAAAGCCAAATACAATCAAAGAAAAGAGTGAAAAAGATTGAGGCAGTTGTAAGTGTAGACACCCAAAATTGTCTAGTCTAATTAAATAAATATTTTATTTATTTAATTATCTAAGCTTAATTCTTCTATTAATTAAATAAATCTTTATTTATTTAATTAATTCATTTATCCTCTTCTAGCCTTATTTCTCATTTAAATAAATACATTTATTTATTTAAATTATCCTTTTCCTAAATTAAATAAATATCTTATTTATTTAATTGATCTCACTTCTACTATTAATTAAATAAATCTTTATTTATTTAATTAATTCATTAACCTTTTCTACCCATGACACATGTCATTCATCTCTTAATTCATACACTACCTCCCCCTTTCATTATTTTATTATTTTCTTTACCTACCCTTTAATCATAGCCGACCTCCTTTTACACCTCTCAATCTTATCCCTCCATTTCATATTGTGTCTTCTATATAAGGAGATGCTTCCTTCATTATCAAACCCTAAGTACCGAACTACTTGATCAATTTGACTACTTGGCATATGCGATCCTACTTGCAACCAAATTCCATTCTTTGTTGAGCTCTTGTGCACATAAAATCTGAGAGCAAATATATCAAGTAAGATCAATGGAGATAGGAAGAATGGAGATCCGAACCCTATTGGACATGTGATGGTATAATCTTTGTGATTTCATTTGATTTGCATTGTCTTAGGTAATCTTCATATGTTATGGTGGATCTTTGTTGTTGTTAGGCTAGGGTTTTGTGGTTGAATTCATTTAGCTTTTCAATATCGTTATTATTGTTATCCATTTTTACCATATACATTTTGGCACGCCCGGTGGGACACTTGTCCCTTTTTGCATTTAACATCCTTGTTGCCGATTTTGTGTTTTGAAGTTGCAGATCTGACATTTTCGACAACATTTTGATATTTTCGCGTCTACGTACTTTCGGATCACGTTTTTAATTTTCTAGCGCGTCTGTGACATCTGGAATCACATCTATGTCCTTGACAATATTTTATTTTGCAGATTCCGGAAACCGCATCTATGTTCCTCAGTCGCGTCTGCGGTGTTTTTAGACACGTATGTGTCCAGAAGTCGCGTTTGGGTTCTAGAGCCATGTCTGTGTCTCACAGAAGCACATCTACATTAGGGAGTCACATCTGTGTCGAAGGTAACCGTGTCTATGTGCATTGGTTTCATTTTTTTATTTTTCTTTTTTCTTTTTTTTTGAGTTTATTGATTTAGTTTTGGGTCTTGCATTTAAGGTTTCAGATCCGGTTTATTTTGAGCTTACATTTTTAGATCTAGCTAACGAAATTGGTGTAGCTTGTCTTGAAAGCAAAATCATTTTGTTGAAGGACCCTATTTTCACAAAGTCTTTTGGATTTAAAATTTACCTAACTTGTGTGCTTGCAGGAAGGGGTGATTATTTGAAACAATCCAAACTACTAACAACTCTTTGGTGCAGGTCCTTGGCAAAGGTTTTTTGGATTTTTATTGTGTGCTTTGTTTTCATAGACTAGCAAACACTTCAATTGGTGCACTAAAATTGAATCATTGTCTTTTGTGTCTTGAGAAATAGGTTCTTTTTGTTTAATCTTTAGAGGGCCTATCTTCCCGTGTGGTCATTAGGACTACTAGTGAGAAGAGAACGACCCAAGTGGTAGCAAAAGAAAAGCCATCTTCTTCCAAACCACTATAAATAACTGTATTCATGGTGAAAATTGTGAATAACGTGTGCTAATTAGTTCATACCGACACTATGTCTCCCCATAAACCTCTTTGATCAAATTTATTTGATCATTTGTAGGGCGTAACCCCTACTGGCTGGGAGCCTTCTGTATTTACAGAGCTGAAAGTGCCGCATGTATGGCCACACGAGTGGATGCCCTTACTAGCACCTTTTTGTTTTAGAAGCCCAAATCCTTCTAGTTGTTGGGGCAGGAGGTTGGACCTTTGGTAGCGACCCACACACATATGGTTCTTAGTAGAGATACAAAGTTCACCACGGGGAGTTTTCGTGGGGACTGATGCTTGGCTGACCCGAGAAGTGAGTGCCGAGGGTGGAGCCAGTGAGGTCAAGCATCTAAGTATCCGCTCTGAATAGCGTAGCTTCAAGGGTAAAACCCCATGTGGGATCAACAACTATTGTCTTGGCCAGCCATAAGAATTGTGCTTGACTTATTTTAAACATTCAAACATTCAAGACCAAATAGCAAAACATTGTGTCTTTTGTGTCTTCAAGTGTATGCAAAACAATTTTACATCAAACAACACACTTTTCTTGGAGTCATTTTGGAGTCTAGACACTTGCAAACATTGAGTCTTCATCAACATTGTGTCCTCTTGTCATGAAAAATAGTCAAACAGTTAGATTTGGTAACAACAAAAACGACTTCACAGATTGGAAAAAATCACACAAATTTTGCAGAAACGCGTGTCTAATATAATAGCGTTTGTGTTGTATAACCACGTCTGTGAAGGGAAGAAACGCATTTGTGTTTTAGGAATCAATAGTGCACTTTACAAAAAAATCTCAGAAGTGTGTTTGTGTTAAACAGAACCACGTCTGTGTCAGAAAATCGCGTCTGTGCAGTATACAAGCGCGTCTATGTTCAGAATTGGAAAAACTTTTACAGTCCAGCAAACAAACATAGTCAGTTTCAGAATGCTTGAGCTTCCTAGGTCATTTCTCTAGGGTTTCATTTAGCATTCAACCTGTCTTTGGGTCTCACACAGTCCATCATTGCTTCACACCTTACATTACATTCACATTTGTCTAAACTTGAGTCAAAAGGTCACTTGCTTGTCCTCATCATACTTTGTCAACACACTACATACAACAACACTTTGCTAAGTGGTCCCTCATCAAGGTCTATCACCTTTGGGTCTCATTTGGTCTTACTTAGAGTCAAGGTCAACTTATCTCATCAAGAGAAACTATCCTCTCTTTGGAAGTCACACCTACTCTACTACATACATACTTGGTCTTACACTTTGGACATTGCAAGTACACCTCAGATTCATTTACATTCCATCCATTTCTTGGTCTTCCATACTTTTTCCATTTTCATCTAGTCTAACACATCTTGGTCAATACCTAGTTCATGGTTGAAACCCATCTTCAAAAATCTAGGAGAGAAACTAAAGAGGCTCAAGAGTCCGCAAACATGAGTGTATATGAGTATGACAATGATGTCTTTTTCAATACTGATCATAACACATTACCTGACATGGATGCCTATAGAAACATTCCAAATGTTGAGAACATGGACACTGCAAACAATAATGATACACATAATGACAATATGGACAACTTTTCCATACATTCAACAGATGTGGAGGAATCCATTATGAATCCCTATTTCAATAGATTGGTTGAGGAAATAATGAGGGATAGACAATACTTTTTACAAATGATGGCACAAAGTGGAGCCAAGATACCTCATGATTTTGACATGTCTCAAATAATGGAAAATTGACCTTTGCAACAACCTCACTCCAACATGGATCAAAGGAGGCCTAATAGTGGAGGCAATACAAGACCACATCTTGTGCTTGAATCACCATCATCTTTATTTCAAAAACCAAAGGTCCCACATACACATGGTCAAGCATATGATACTCACCTTCGCAGACCATTATGGAAGTCTTATGCAGAAAGATATGCTCAATCACATACCAATGCTAAGGATCAACCACCAAAGCAATTGGATATTCAAAGGCATGCTCAAAATTTGGACACAAGGACACCCCACGTCAAATTTGGGGGCAAAACACTAGAACAAACTCATGACATGCCTGTAGACTATGGTATACATGGACAAAGTAGATATTTTGTTCCTCAACATGAATCTATACCAAGTGGTCCATATATGCAACATCACTATAGACCTCCTCCATATGAACATGTGTATGATCAATATCATCCATATATGCAACATGCTTCTCCTCCAATTGGTGCCTCAAGCATGGGCTAAGGTCCAAGAAGTCGATCTCCACCTAAGAGCAATTTGGAACAACAAATCAGGGACTTACAAAAGAAAATGGAGGACATAAATACACCAAAGCCAACATACACAATGAGAGACATATGTCCTTATCCATTTGACAAGAGCATCCCAATGCCTCCCTTTCCTACACACTTTGTGATGCCTGAATTTGATAAGTATAGAGGAAAAGGGGATCCTAAGGCACACATAAGACAATTTTTCATAGCTTGTATTGAGGTAGCAGCATAAGAGACATATTTGATGAGATTATTCCCACAAAGCCTAGGTGATCAAGCTATGGAATGGTTCTCCCAACTCCCACCTAGTATTAAGTCATGGGGTGACTTAGCAGAGGAATTTATCCAACATTTCTCCTACAACATAGAGACAGACATATCAGTCACTACTTTGTGCAACACCAAGCAAAGGGATGGAGAATCTTTTTCATCATTTTTACAAAGATGGAGAAATCTAGCCAGCAGATGCTCTTGTGAAATTCCACAAAAACAAATGGTAGAGATGTTCACCCAGAATGTTAACAAAGACATTGGATATGATCTAAGGAAAGCTTGTTTGTCCACCTTCAAGGACGTCATTGAAAAAGGCTTAGTGATAGAGAAGGTCCTAATTGAACAAGGAGTCATTAAGATATTCAAGGAAAACAAAGATGACTTTAAAGGAAAGGACAAGCCAAGATTTTGGAATAAAAACAAGAACACAGTTAATGATGGTGTTGTTGATGCCAACACAGTGTGACCCAAATTCATTTTTTTAGGATCAAGTTCTACAAACAATCAAGTGAATACTCAAACAACTTCCAGATCACAAAGGAAGTACACCCCATTGGGAGAACCACTTGAGTCAGTTTTCAAAAAGCTAGTGGCAAACAAGGTAATCACAGTTCCATATTTTCCTCCATATGAACCAAAGGTTAAACCAAATTGGTGGAATGATGATGAGTATTGTGAATTTCATAAGAGCAAGGGTCATAAGACAGGAAATTATCATCGACTGAAGAACATCATACAAGATCTCATTGATAGGGGTGACATTAAGATTGAAGGGCACTCATCCAATCAAGAACATGAGATGTTTAAGGAACCATTCCCAAAACATGACAAAGGAAAAGCTAAAGCCATAGATGACCAAACCAACTATACCAAAGCAACCTATAACTATGATTCAACTATCAATCACATTTTAATGGACAATTATGTCTCTACCATTATCATCAAGGACAAAAACCCTGAGAATTCTACCTAGAGACCCAAGATTGTCCTAAAAGGTGTTGGATCTTCTTCCGAACCTACCTCTGAATGTCATGTTACAATCTGTCAAGGTAAGTTCACTTTGCAAGGTGCTCTAGCCAAAAACACCTCTTCTTCATCAACCAAGCTTGAATATGACCTTGTAGAACAGTTAGGGAAGACACCCACGCTCATCTCCATCCTTGAGCTCTTACGCATATCCCCCACACATAAAGCTATTCTTGACAAAATCTTGAGAGACACTGCTATCCCTACTGATCTGAACGTGGACTAGTTTCAAGCCATGGTGGGGTACCTTTCCATTCCACATTCCCTTACATTCATAGAAGTCGACGATGCATCCGTGAGCCAACCACATAATGCACCACTACACATTGAAGCCTTCATACACAAACATCGAATAAAACGAGTCCTAATAGATGGAGGAGCTGGTCTAAACATTTGTACATTGAGCACAATTAAACAATTGGGATATTTTGATAAAGATATGAATTCTACAAACAAAATCACCATCAAGGCATATGATGATGAAGAGTGTTCATCCAAGGGCACAGTCACCTTACCTCTCAGAGTTGGGCTAGTTAAGAAGGATGTGGTTTGTCAAGTCCAAGACCTAGATCTCACTTACAACATATTGCTAGGGCATCCTTGGATTCATGAAATGAGGGCAGTCCCATCTACATATCACCAATGCATTAAGTTTCCTCACAATGGAGTGGAGGTAATAGTTAACGGTGAGCCTAATCCGTTCATATACTACAATAACCTGAGATTAAAAACTGAGACCATCATTCCCAGTAATCGTGAAGCTGTTCCTTCTTCGGCATACATTGATCCTGAGTCATTAAAAACTTCAACATCAAAACAAGGTGAGCTTAAAGGCAAATTTTAGGACAAGGGCATGGGGGAATACACTTTAAATCATACCATGTACTTACAACAAGTCATGAGTTCACCAAAAGAATATGGAAGACCGCATCCTAACAAGCAAGTATCCATCATTGTACTCAAATGGGACCCTACTTCCTTTCAAAGATGGGGCGAATTGGAAGAGGAAGACTTATACAAAATGCTTTACGAAGACCTTGAACATGATACACAAGATCACATCAGTCTACCATGTGAGAAATATGGCAAAGGTTTCAAGATCCTACAAAAATTCGGGTATGATGGAAAAAGCCCTCTTGGGTTACGAAAGGAAGGCATCATTGAACCTTTACAACCTGAATTGACTTTCAAAAAGGAATGCTCAAAAGGACTTGGTTTCCTGACTTCCAAGGTCCACACTCAAAGGATAGAAGAAGCCTTACAAATTAAAGCTACCAAGATTCAACAAGAGGATCACTATTCCACATATTCCAACGAATGGGAATGGGGTTTAGACAAATCCTCCAGTGACTACGAGCTCACCGAGACATTCAGAGAGCCAAATGAACCCACAGAAGAAGAGGAATTTTATAAAAGATTCAAGGTTGGTCAAGAAACAACCCATGAGGATTCCACATAGTCCTTGTCTCAAGGTCCTAGGTTGAAATCACATAGAATGAGAACACCTGTCCCAGAATGTGCTACTAGTGATGATAATTTGGATTCGTTCGCAATCGAGACTGATGAGGAGAGTGCCATTGATGACCTTGATAATTACCTTGACATACCCGAATATAACTGCATCTTCACTCTTAGCCCCACTAACTTCGAAGACATTAAAGGCCTTCCCCTTGTTCACCACCAACTCATTGACTAGGATCATGAAGGACCTGCGCAGTTTGACACATTCGAAAATGATGAATCTTTTATTGACTATCTTGGCATACAAGATGATCTTCCCCCTGGGGACCATAAAGCGAGATACACTATAGATCTCAATAGCGTGGCATATTTTGGTGAGGGTGTCGGACCTTCTAGTTGCAAAAATGTGAAAATAAGAACAAACCAAGGGTCTTATGGCGAAAACCACACTGTGGCGCTATCTGACCCCAAAAAAGTAAAAAGAAAGGACGTATCTGAGGGCGAAAACCTCTCTGAGGCACCCGAAGATGGAAGCCTCGACATTCTCCCAGCATCATATGAGGAAAAGTCATCCATGTTGGTAGAGGAGACTATCAAAACAAACATTGGTACAGAAGAGGTTCCACACAACATATTCCTGGCTCAATCATTGACGGAGTCAGAAAGGTCAAAATTCATAAGTTTCTTCAAAGAACAACAAATCAACTTTGCATGGTCATACGTTGATATGCCTGGATTAGATCCGGATTTGGTAATGCATCATTTGACAGTTAAACCGAGGGCAAAACCAGTGAAACAAAAATTAAAAAAGGTGCATCCACAAGTCGCATTATTGGTCAAAGTAGAGCTTGAGAAATTACTGGATGTCGGATTCATATGCCCAAATGATTATCCTGAATGGATCTCCAACTTAGTGCCTGTTAGTAAACCAGATCGCAACAACAGAATATGTACAGATTTCAGAGACATCAACAAAGCTTGTCCTAAGGATGACTTCTTATTACCAAATATTGACTTGATTGTCGATCTCATAGCATGTCATGAAATGTTATCGTTGATGGATGGAATCTCTAGTTATAATCAAATAAAGATCGCATCCAAGGATCAACATAAAACATCATTCACTTGTCCTTGGGGAACCTTATGCTAGAATGTCATGCCCTTCGGGCTAAAAAATGTAGTTGCTACATATCAAAGAGCCATGACTACTATCTTTCATGATCTCATGCACGTAACTATGGAAGATTATGTCGATGACCTCTTGGGCAAATCAATAGACAGAAATACACATTTGGACATACTTTCAGTCATCTTTGATCGGTTGGAAAAATACAAAGTAAGGTTAAACCCCAAGAAATGTGTCTTTGGAGTAACCTTCGAGAAGCTCCTAGGATTCATTGTATCCAAAAGAGGAATCGAAGCTGATCCAACAAAAGTCAAGGCCATCCTAGAGATGCAACCACCAAGAAATATCAGTCAACTTCGATCTTTACAAGGGAGACTCCAGTCCATACGAAGATTCATAGCGCAACTTGCAGATAAGTGTAATCCTTTTCAGCACCTGCTACATAAAAACATCAAATTCAAATGGGATGATAACTGTCAACAGGCTTTCCAGACACTCAAAGATTATCTTTTGAAGCCACTAGTTCTGATGCCACCAGTTCTAGATCAGCCTCTATTACTATACATATCAGCTACTCCAATAGCACTAGGGGCACTCTTAGCACAACAAATTGCTGAGGGCAAAGAAAAAGAAGTATACTATATCAATCGCACATTGGTGAGATATGAGCTAAATTACACACCAATTGAGCGTGCATGTCTCACCGTGGTCTTTTCTTCATAGAAATTACGACATTACATGCTAACTCATAAGACTAAGTTGGTTGCAAGGATAGATCCATTGAAATACCTTCTCAATAAAGCAATGCTTACTAGGCGACTGGCCAAATGGGTAATGATCCTGAGTGAATTCGACATCGAGTATGTGGACAGAAAAGCAATAAAAGGACAAGTCATCACAGATCAATTAGTAGATTCCCCCATGATAGATGATGTTCCTCTAAGTTCAGAATTTCCAGATGAATCCATTTTAACAATGTCACATGTAAAGCCATGGCAACTGTACTTCAACAGCTCATACACATAGCATGGGGCAAGAGCTGGCATCCTCTTTATAACTCCTCAAGGGGATTCTATACCAAAATCATACCGCTTATCATTTCCTTGCACTAATAATATAGCGGAATATGAGGCATTAACATTTGGATTACGGATTGTAGTTCAGTGGAAGATCCAGGAACTTCATGTTTTTGGGGACTCTCAACTTGTAATCCATCAAGCAATTGATGATTACCAAACAAAGGATAAAAAATTAATGCCTTACAAAAAAATGGTGGATGACCTAAAACAACATTTCACAAAGATAGACTTTGAGCAGATACCAAGAGAGCAGAATCGAGCCACAGATGCCATGGCTACAATTGCTTCACTAATCGACCTACCTCCAAATGAGACCCGCTATGAGTTCTTGGTGGATAACCTTTTGGTTCCTTCATATGAAATCAATCCTACTGAGATGATATGTGTTGTCGGTCCCGAGTCCTAGTTATATGGTTCCATTTTCACATACCTTCATGACAATACCCTACCTCTTGATCTATCAAATAACCAATGTTGCACTTTCATTCGCCAATCCTCTCGATATATCATTTTAGCTAATATCCTATACCAGTGAGGTCTAGATGGCACTCTTCTTAGATGTTTAGAAAGTGACAAATCTCAGATTGTGTTATGTGAAGTACATGAAGGGATATGTGGTCCACATGCTAGTGGTCCTACCTTAGCCAAGAAACTCATCAGGACTGAATATTACTGGCCCAATATGGAAAAGGACTCATATCAGTTTGTCAAGAAATGTAAGCAATGTCAAATTCATGGAGACCTCATACATGCGCTAGCACAAGAACTTCAACCAATTGCGTCTCCTCGGCCCTTTTGTCAGTGGGGACTCGATCTCATAGGCAAGATTCACCCTCCTTCTTCCAATGGTCATAAATTCATTATCACTGCCACAGAGTATTTCACAAAATGGATTGAAGTCGTTCCTCTCACACAAGTCACTGGAAAACAGATTACTACGTTCATCCTCAACTATATCATTTGCCGATACGGTATTCCTGTTTCCATTATCAATGATAATGGGCGTCCCTTCAAAAATTAGGATGTTCATGAACTCTGTGATCGCTTCCATATTTCCCATCCTTTCTCCACACCATATTACCCCCAAGGTAACGGTCAAGCTGAGGCATCTAATAAGACAATCCTTAAGATCCTAAAAAAGACAGTCGACGACACTGACCGTAATTGGCATATCCAACTTAATCCTGCACTTTGGGCATACCACACAGGTGTTTGCACACCTATAGGAGCTACACCCTATTCACTTGTCTATGGCACTAAAGCCATCTTGCCTATTGAGGTCAAGCTACCCTCTTTACGAGTCTCTTTGCAAAACATTATCAGTGATGAAGACTATAGGGTCTCTCGCTTACAAGAACTTGAACTACTGGATGAATGAAGACAAACTGCTTTTAATCATCTCAAGGCTTACCAACAACAAATGAGTCATAACTACAATCACAAGGTCAAGCCTCGCACATTTGAGGTAGGTGATTTGGTTCTCAGAGAAAACCTCCAAAATCAGCAAGACAGAGAGAAGAAGAGCAAGTTCGAACCAAATTGGCTTGGTCCTTACATCATTACAGCAGCATATGGATCTGGTGCATATCAGCTCTCAACTAGAGAAGGTGAACCTTTGGAGGATCCTATCAATAGCATGCACATTCACAGGTTTTACACATAGCTCTTCAGAGTATCCTAATTCAAAAATACAAAAAAATTCAAAAAATTCAAAAATACAAAAAAATTCAAAAAAATCAAAAATACAAAAAATAAAAAATAAAAAATAAAAAATAAAAAAAAATCGTTACTTGGTGAAAACCTGGCAAACAGGCGCCTTGTGACACAAAAAACATTGAAAAAATCGAAAAAAGTAAAGAGAAATAATTTCGTCCAATGGTGAAAACCACTTCGATGGCACCCTGGGCAAGTACCATGGTGAAAACTGGGTCACCAGTGCCATGCGTGGAGACATTGCTCCTCCCTCCTTCAGGATTCACTTTCATCCTTTCACTTTGCACACACTCACAACCTATTCGTTCATAATAAACTTACACATTCCCATCATGGCTTGTTATTGATCTACCCAAGATTGGTTCGCCATTCATAATAAACCTCCATTTTCACTCCCTTTCCATCCATAATAAATCAACTCCTATTTGTGGCTAAAGCAAATCCTACATCTAGTGATGGGTGTGGAACTAAGAACATCACATGTCTCGAGGAGTACAGTTTCTTTCAGCTTTCTTTAGTCTATCTGCACACAATCCGCAATAAAGCAACATTTGCATCGCAGATCCGCAATAAAGTTTCATCTTCTCCGCAATAAAGTATCAGTTTCATGGATTCAATCAGTTTCAAATGAGACACAGTAGCAACAATGGGCTTCAACAAATCAAATCTTTCAACAGATTCAGACAACATATGGTTCAGTGCTATCTATCCTTTCTATGAAAGTAAACATTATGACCACAATCAAATAAGACATATACAAGTGACAAGAGACACTAAATTTGAGGACTACAGTGGATGTTGGTGTCAAGCCTTGGTTTTCTTTTGATTTTATCTTTTGGTGACATGTCTTTTAGCTTTTCTAGGATGTCTCTGACTAGAGATTCTATCTCCAGGATGTCTTTGACTAGAAAGGCGAGGATGGGGTATCGTCACCTATTTGTATTTGTTGTCTGTGGATTGTCTCTTAGTAATTCTATGACTTGTCCAAGGATATGAGGACACTGTGAGTCTAGTGTGAACTGGGGCATTCCTTGTTTGTGATTATCTTATCTCCATGCAAATGGGTACAATGACTTTCTGGGTCGAACATATGCCTCGATTGTCATAACCTACTTGCCATAATAAAGCTCAATGATGATAACATACAAGAAGCTCTTTCACTTTCATATCTTCTATCTTTCATCCCCCTTTCTTGATTGACTTTCTTCATCCTTCTTGAGTCCACATAGCCTGCTATCGCATGACTGAGTATAATGACACACCAAAAATATTTGCATTTCACGTAGTTGCACCTACATTACCACATATAAACATTTCATACTTACATATAGATATCACAACTACATCACATCCTACACACAACACCTGTTAGCACAATTTACATTTCCATTATCGTATTCATCTGCATTACATACATTCACATTTGCATCATGCATACACATATAAAACATAAAAGAACAAAAAAAAAATATATTGCATTGCATCATATACATATTTGCATCCATATCATAAGCATCACATAAGAACATCTCATCACATAGGTACACATGCATATAGCTACCGCAAAGATGAATCATCTCATATATATATATATAAAGTGTCATGATATAATGATGTCAAAATCATATGGCTACAATCACCCGAAGGTGTCTACATCATCATACAAAAATGATACAATACTGATACATAGGGAGCCCTCTACGACTATGATGAACTCCCTCCCTCAGAGCCACCTGGCCTCAACAGAATCTGAGCCCCCGAAGGACCTGCCCCAGGATCATCCCTCCTGTCCCCTCTATCTGGTGGTGGTGGAGGACCCATAACCCCACCACTAGATGCCTGTCTCCTCTAGCTCCCTCCCGTAGATGTCGCTATCCACAATGGTCTATGGAAGCTCTTCGCCCGTTGATCAGCTGGCACTGCACCATAATAGAGATCATGCCAGTAGCCTATCTCCTCCCCTACCTACAGGACATAGGCATATCCAGCCCCTATGTCCTCTACTGCCTGCCTCCCAGCCCTCAGTGCTGTCTCAGCCTCTGTGTAGCGCTGAATGGCCTGGTCCCGCTCCTGCTCAGTATCTCTGAGCCACCTCCTGAGTCTATCCCTCTCCCTCTCCAAGTCTTGGATCTCATCTCCCTATCCCTGGTAGATCTCCCTTAGCTCAGTTAGCTCATCCTCCTCTGCCTCAGCCCCCTATGGCTCTGCCTGTGGTTCCCCCTGTACGGGTGCCTGCCCCTGTTCCTGTGCCTATACTGGTGGTGGTACCTGTACCTATCCCTGTACCTATCCTTGTCCTTGTCCCTGCACCTGTCTGGGACCCTGTGCTACTGGCACCTGTAGCGGCAATCCACCGCGACCCCTCACCACCCGAGCCTGTCTGTCCTCTCCACCCTCCCTCCACGGTGCCACCCTCCTCTCTCCAACCGCCCCCCTCCTCCTCCGTCGGCCTCTACCCCCATCATCTCCATCATCATCACCATCCCCACCACCATCTCCATCTAGTAGCTCTCCTAGATCCGTCAAGCATGGGAATGGATGCTCGACCCAATATGTTGTGTACTCGGCATCCATGCCGACATCCTCAATCTCTGGCCATATGTCCCAGGGTAGGGGCATCATCTCTACTAGCTTTGTAATAGCCTGATCATATGATAGTAATGGCCCAAACTGCGCCTGATCCCTAACAGTCCGTGCATACATGCCTGAACCCCGTGGCATCTGCTGGATCCTGTCGAACTGCTTGCCCACCCTGTCCACTAGCTGCCTCTCTAGTACATAGGGCATCCGCCCAATCAGATACCTACTTTGGAAGGTGTAGGGTAGTTCTACCGCATCATCCTCCCACTGCTCACATCCTAGGTATGGCCTCCATATAACCATATCAATGTCATCAATAACCCGCCGCCAGTGCTCTAACCTGCCAATCCATGGCTGTGAGGTGATCATGTCGTACAAATGCATGAAACTGCGTCCATAACCTTTGCCCCTGAAGTGTATCGGTCTCATCACTAGTAGATGGTCATAGGGCCACACCTGTAACAATGTGACCCCACAGCCCAATCCCACTGACCCATGGTACACAAACTGGTGCAACTCATAATATAAGTGCGCTAGCACGCACGGTCCCCAGGCATATCTGGTGTGCTGTGTCACCAGTGTCTCCAATGAACCTCCCCAGCCCACAGCCAACCCTCATGTCGCTCTATCCAGAAACAAGAACCCACTGATCGCTCCTCCTATCACTGCTGGTAGTGGCAATCCTGTCTATGTCATGGTATCCCATGCCACATGCCCTACCCTCATCTCCAGTCCTGGGTCCCAAAACACTCATCTTAGGGCCTCCCTGTCTCCATCTTGATCGTAGGGAATTAGCTCCCCATCGATCGGTATCCTCAAAATCCTATATACATCCTCGAGGGTGACTGTCATCTCCCCCATCGGTAAATGAAAGGTGCAAGTCTCGGAGTTCCACCTCTCCACCAGTGCAATCAGCAGTCCCATGTTCACCCGAAACTCAGGCACATACAGAATATGTCTCAGACCCATAGCCTCAATAGCCACTTGGTCCTCGAAGGTCAGCTCAGGTCACAATCTCTGTGTCGATGGGAATCTCTCCCGTGACTCCAACATAGGCAAATACTCTTGCAGTCAAGAAAATCAATCATGTCAGTCATAGTGGCATTCACTGTTCATCACAAAATGCTACTTTTTATCTAAGTGCATATGGTATTCTATCCTAGTGACACTCCTTGTTCATCACAAAGTGTTGCTTCTATCCTAGTGATACTCCTTGTTCATCACAAAGTACTACATGTTTGACACTCACTATTCATCACAAAGTGCTACTCACATTTGCACTCACTGTTCATCACAAAGTGCTGCTCACATTTGCACTCCCTGTTCATCACAAAGTGCTGCTCACATTTGCACTCACTGTTCATCACAAAGTGCTGCTCATATTTTAGTACTCCCTATTCATCACAAAGTACTATATCTTGGTACTCACTGTTCATCATAAAGTGCCTTGATCTATCCTATCCTAGGGCCTCTGCTTGAGTGAATCCTCTTGAGTAGTCTCCTAATTGGCAACGTATGTTCTATCATAGAATTGTCAATCCTAGCCCTATTTGCAATCCTAGTCTTCCTTAGAGGACCTGCTTGAGTGTATCCTCTTAGCAGCTTATCCAATCGATAGCGTATGTTCATCACAGAACTGCCGATTGGACCTAGAAGACACAAATTCGCATTTTTTGACATAAAAGTGCTTTCTTGACATAAATGCACTTGCAGACTGCATAAATGCACTTGTTTTACATAGACACACCTGAAGCACACAGACATGCCTATACTCTGCATAGACTCACCTGGACGACACAAATGTGCCTGCCTAGCATAGATGCGCCTACACAGCGCAGACGCGGCCGCATTTTGCACAAATGCATTTTCCATCACAGATGCACCTGGAACAAACACAAACACGCCTAGTGAGCACAAACATGCCTAGCACCAACGTAGACATGCCTGGATGTTTTTGACATTTTTTGGACCCTAACCTAGAGCGCATTTATTACCCTATCTAGCATGCATTAATGACAACAATAAATGCAACAAAGTACGAGGCAGTTTTGTGGTACTTACCGGCTCTCCTGCCTCTGATGGCCTCTGGAATCGGCGAACACGGTCGAATCTATGAACAAATACCATCATTGCTGACTACTGCTGCTCTATTTTTCTCTGCACTCTGATCTCGTGGAGGTGTAGATGACAATGAGGATGTATTTTCCCTCGTGGTCTATCTTATAGACTACCCTAGCCCTAGCCCTCATTTCCTGAGTTAGTCTTCATTATCTCTTGACTTTGTCACTTTATCCAGTCAGTCCATTTTATCCTTTTCTTTCTTATCGAGAGATTGTCTATGATCTTTTCAGACATTTTCATCCAATCTCTCGAGGGGGCATATCATTCCCATCTTCAGGTAACTCTATATCAGTTCATCTTATCTTCTTTGAAACAACGCGACAAGCCGCATTATCTCAAAGAGGGGCAAAATGTAGACACCCAAAATTGTCCAGTCTATTTTATTTATTTAATTATCTAAGCTTAATTCTTCTATTAATTAAATAAATCTTTATTTATTTAATTAATTCATTTATCCTCTTCTAGCCTTATTTCTCATTTAAATAAATACATTTATTTATTTAAATTATCCTTTTCCTAAATTAAATAAATATCTTATTTATTTAATTGATCTCACTTCTACTATTAATTAAATAAATCTTTATTTATTTAATTAATTCATTAACCTTTTCTACCCATGACATATGTCATTCATCTCTTAATTCATACACTACCTCCCCCTTTCATTATTTTATTATTTTCTTTACCTACCCTCTAATCATAGCCGACCTCATTTTACACCTCTCAATCTTATCCCTCCATTTCATATTGTGTCTTCTATATAAGGAGATGCTTCCTTTATTATCAAACCCTAACTACCGAACTACTTGATCAATTTGACTACTTGGCATATGCAATCCTACTTGCAACCACATTCCGTTCTTTGTTGATCTCTTGTGCACATAAAATCTAAGAGCAAATATATCAAGCAAGATCAATGGAGATAGGAAGAATGGAGATCCGAACCCTATTGGACATGTGATGGTATAATCTTTGTGATTTCATTTGATTTGCATTGTCTTAGGTAATCTTCATATGTTATGGTGGATCTTTGTTGTTGTTAGGCTAGGGTTTTGTGGTTGAATTCATTTAGCCTTTCAATATCATTATTATTGTTATCCATTTTCACAATATACAGTAAGAAAAGGTTCTAGACAGGCAAAGGCCATTAAAGAAGATGTGTTAAAGAAAACCGGTATAACAGAGGATGAGTTAGGAGCTCCACAACCTAAAACTCACCTATCACTAGTAGGTACTTCTTTAGAAAGTGACATGCCTACAACTTTCAAGAGAGTTGTAAGGAAAAGAGATCCCTCATCGGCAACCACACCCTTACCTAGGAGGACAAGACAAAAACAACAAGCAGTGAGATCTCCGGTAAGAAAGGCTACACCAAAGATGAAGAAACTGACACCCAAAAAGAAGAAGAGGATAAATAAGGACTTGGCCCCTTTTGACATACTGTTGAATGAAATAACAAAGGAAGGGAAACTGAAAAATATAGAGAAAATATATGACACTCTGACAGCTGATGAAAAAAAACAAGTTGAAAATAGTGTTATATTGCATATGGATATGTATAAGAAATTTTTAATGGAAGTTGTAGATGATGTACCAGATGAACGGTTTAAAAGATTGGAAGCAAGGAGACAAGCAGTAATAAAACTAGACAAGAAAATAAAGATTGAAAAGCTACTTGTTGTATATCCGGTGAATTCACCCAAAGAAATTGATGACTTAATTGCTCAAGCCAATCGGTCAGTATTTTCTACTGCACACCAGCACATTGCTTTAATGGTTGGAAGAGTTAATGAGGCGATTGAGGAGACAGAAAATGCATGGGACATTTTCCTAGTGGAAAAAGAAAAACAAGAAGAATACATGAGTCACAAACCTATAAAGGTATATCAGAAAGAAAGGGACAAAGGTAAAGGTAAAGTTGGTGGACCACCCAGCATCAAGGTTAAAGACAACTTACACCCACCTCCTTTTATTACTCCACTGGTAAAAACAAAAGCTACAAAAGATCAACAAGTAGCTGAAAGTATGGATGTAGAGGATGGTAATCCTAATCTTGAAGTCTTATATACTGTGGATGTTGATACTCAAAAGATCAACATTGTGGTAGACAAAGATATAACTGATAAGACTAAAATGGCTAGTGAGCCTCTGATAGCTGAACAAACTGATAACATGCAGGAGAAACTGATAGATAACAAAGAGAAAAAGGTAGACTCAGACTCAGACTCAGACAATGCAACAAATAGAAAAAAAAAAAAACAGAGCAAAAGGCTCCGGAATAGGAACAACAACAATAGGAACATAAGGAAATAGTGCCACCAGCAACTGGAGAAGTAGAAAAACCATTGCTTAGGGAAATGCAGACACAAACAGACCTACCAGAGGTCAATACAAGCTTGGTTACTTCCACTAGCGGTATTCAGGATGTTGGTTCATCATCAGGCTACAAATCAACTAATGTGACTGAGGTACTATTAGACTCAATTAAAAAGATAATAGATTGCAACTCACAAGCTTATAAGGCAATTGATGACACCATACCAGTTTTGAAGGTAATTGCTCCTAACTATAATATAGACAATAAATATTCTTTAGGGCAACTTGATACCTTGTGTAAATATATCACAGAAAACATTGAGAAAATAAAGGAAGAGACATTGAAGGATAAAGTAGAAATTGAAAAGCAGAAATTCTTTGATGAGTAAATAAAGAAGTGTACCAGAGATTTTGACACACTTCTACTGGAATTGTGTAATTTATTGAAAGAGTACAAAAATCTGTACAAAGACACCCGTAAGACAAACCTTTTGACTGTAGATATTGATAAGAAGATGACCAAGGTACAGGATAAAATCAACAAACTTGCAGATAATTTTGTTAACTCACCTGATACACTATCAGTTTTTGAACAGAAAATAACAAATTTTGAGGAAGACTTACTTAAATTGGAAAGAGAAAAGGAGAGAATAGTGAATAAGGCAAAGCATCTGAGATTAAAACTGAGTCCAAGATTGGACTATCTAGCATCATTGTGAAAGGAAGTATCTGAGGCACTAATACAGGGACAGAAAACACAGGCAGAGCATTTGCAGCATCTCACTGGTATAGCTAAGAGAATAGAGACAGCAATAAGAGATAGCAAAAAGTTTATGGAGAGTATAAACTTGATTTTGGCAGATCTATTTCAAATTGTAACTACTCAGTTACAAGGTTGAACCTACAAACTCTACTGACATCTTGAGAACCTTTGTCATTGATGCCAAAGGGGGAGTAGTGGGATGAGAAAATTCAATATCACAGGAATCATATGCTCAGGGGGAGCACACACATTTTTGGTAACATTTTTGGACTTCACATTTTTGGATACACTTTTTGAAATTTCTCATGAGTGTTGCCATCAATGCCAAAGGGGGAGATTGTTGGCATATGCACACTCCAATGAGACATTGTGTGTGATTGAAGGTTTTGTCATTGATTACAACCTTACAATCCTATGGCACCAACAAGGCATTATATCGGCAAGATATTACACCAACAAGTTAGTGCACCGGCATCAGTAGATCACACTCTACACTGGCATTCAGGACACTGGCACCGACACAGAAGAAAGAAAGTATACCGGCATAGAGGCCGACAGGATTTTGTTATATTATATTTTGTTTATTATTGTAAAACTTTGTAAGCCGACTTGGCATATTGTAAAATGAATCTTGTATATAAAAGAGATCATTGTAGACATTTTGTAATGAAGTAAGGTAGTGAAGAAAGTGATGTATGCGAAATATTAAGGCAGACCTATCATATGAAATATAGGTTAAAGGGTTTATGTAAGAAGCAGAGCAGCAACCGGTACTGGATCAGGCATTATAGATGCTATTGTAAAGAAGTACAAGATATTGGATTTGTATAATACACATTGTAAGTCAGTGTGACTTCCTATTTAAGCAGTGAGCTCTAGGTAGTTGGCCTTCCTGCATGTGCAAGCCCCTATTGTAAGTAATATTCTCTTATTGGCCAATAAGTGGATATTGTGGGTCACAAATCCCACTGAGGTTTTTCCCACACTGGGTTTCCTTGTTAAATCCTTATGTTATGGTGTGCTTTTCATGTGGATGTTCTTAATTCTGCTTATTGCATTATTTCTTGCATACCGGTACACTGTTATAATATGTTCTGTATGTTTTAAGTTAAGAAAATTTGTACACCAGTTAGATACTGATTCACGCCCCCCTCTCAGTATCTGTGGGAATCCTAACATCTGGTTATCATGAAAATAATCTCTTTGGTGATCTTGAAAGGTTGATCCTTTAACCACATAAAATTGTCATGCACATGGCTCAAGACAAATTTGACCCATTGGGGTTTGAAGACTCGAGGATAGGTTAGGGCTTCGGTCAATCCCTTAACTTTGATATGCTCAAACTTGCTATCTAAGTTTCCATCGGTGCACATTTTTTCATACATATCCTTAATCTCAGTATGACCTAGCTCTTCAACTCGGCACTTGGTATAAAATCTAACATCTTTGATAACAGAACCCTATCCAGAATAAGAGAGAATGCAGTTTTCTTATCGGGTTCGGATGCCACTTTGGGAGGTAAGGTGTATTTTAGTGTAGGCTTATCAATGATTTCTACTACAATGAGTTTCTGTACCTTGGGAGCCATTTCAAACTTGAAATTCTACTTACGAAATAGTTTAGGGTTTCAAATAACCAGAAAATGCTTCCAACATAGTAAATACTTCGCAAATATTCACAACTTGACTTTGATCGGTTAACTGCTAAAAATGTGGTTTAGATTATGCTAAATACCTTCAATTCGCACTTGGAAATGTTTGATCGCCTTTTGATTCGCTTTGCTCTGCACTTGGAAAACTAGTAAGTGAAAAATGACCATGCAAAATACTTTAAGTACCTCTTTTTTACCTTATTGGGTTTCGTGTGGTTAGGTAAAATAGGCATTAAATGCACTCGGTTCCACTATACCAACTATCTCTCTTATTAGCTTTTACCGACTAGACAGGTTTAAAACTTTTGCCAACTTCTCTGGTAATTCAAAAGACTAGATAATATTTCAAACTTGCTATTGCATCTTAGCTATGCATATTTTGGAATTATGTACATGATTATATAGGAACTGTTAAGATCTTACCTTGTGAGAATGTAGTCCCTCCATACCTTTATTGATTAATTCAAAGTAGATGCACCTAACTTGGTAGGTAAGGTGCTTCCTTCATTAGTTGACACATTTTCCTTCTTTTTCCAAAATTTCTATAATTTGCTTCTTATCTCCTCAGTATCTCCTCTAGGTTGATCTCTGTAGTCTTTAGCCAAGTGTCCAACTTTGTGACAATGAAAACATGCCATTCCAGGATTTCTCCATGATCTCCTGTTGTTCATTCCAAATCTTATCATACTATTTGCACTTATATGTCCATATCTTCCACATCATTCACACCATATTCTTGTATTGTAATCCCATGGTACTGAAGTATATTGTCGATTGAGATTTGTGTGAGTTCGGTAACTTCTAGTGTTTGCTCGGTGTGGAGTCCACATATAGTTTTTCTACTTAAACCAACATTTCTAAGTATTGTGTCCATATCTATTGCAATTTTTGCAAAACCCCTTGAACTTTTCCTTCTGATAATTGTTAACAGACTTTGTCCTACATTTCTTAGATGTGTGACCATACTTATTGCAATTGTAACAATAACCATCAAACCTAGTGACATTCGGTTGCTTACCTTTTCTGATCCGACAAACGTTAGCAGTATGTCCTTGTTTTCCATAGTAGTTGTAAATAGGCTTCTTGTCCTTCATGTTATCTTTGTTTCCAGCTTTCTTTGATGATTCTCCTCTCTCGATGGTGTTGATCCCTTTCTTGGTAGAGTTGCTTCCTTTGTAACCAAGTCCCGCAGCTTTGTTGGGTGTTCTCATATTTAGTTGCTCATCCAACATTCTTGACAATTCATGGCTTTTTCTCAATGTTTCTTTTGACTTCTTTTCTGCTTCTAGTTCATCGGTCAATCTTGATAATTCAAGTTTCAATGCTTGGATCTCATTTTCCTTTAGAGTAGCTCTATGATGAGTATATTCTAATTGATCAGATAGATTATGTTGAACTTCAGTCATCCTTGATATTTTGTCATTCTTTGCAGACACCATTGCTTCTAGCTATTGTTTTTCTCCTTCTAGATTTCACTTATTATCTTCAGTTGTTCTCAATGCATCAATATTTTCAGTCATCTATGTGTTGAAATACTCATGTTCCCTTCTCATTGCTTTTAGTTGTTCATTAAGTGCTTTGTTCTTTTCTCTCAATTTTGCAATCATTTCTTCAGATTCTTCTGATATGCTGTTCTCAGATGATGTCTCAATTTGTTCCACCAACTCTTGTGAGTCCTGTAAATCATCAGACAACCTTGTTTTGACTTTCAGTGATCTTGGCATTTGCCTCTGCATATCTGCAATCACTTGATTAGCATGATCCAATTCTTCTTGAAGATTCACAATCCTACGTGATTGTTTATAGCCTTCCATTGATAGGATCTTTCTCTTTAGGCTGTTAGTCCCTTTAACAAGAATTAGGCTCTGATACCAATTGCTAGGTCTGACTTGGAAAACTAATGTACTGAGAGGGGAGGGGTGAATCAGTACTTCAAAACTTTTCTTGAAAAACAATTTTACTGATAAACACAAACTAAGTATTGTTGATCTCATAAATATATAATACTGAAACATAATCATAGAAATGACATCCATCAAAATTTCACTCCATAACACAAAGATTTTTGGTCATGCAGAAACTCTTGGTTAGAGAGAAAAACTATGGTGGGGATAGCACCACAACTTCACTACTATAGTAATCAAGATTGCTCGGTTAGAGCTACATGTTTAGCTATTTCTGATAGCTTACCCTGTTAGGAGTATAAAGATCTTTAGATCTAACTTGCTAAAGGATTTTACAAACACTTCTACAAAATGTTGTACCTGCTTAAAAGCTTTACAATTTATAGACTTTATTAGAGTCTTTTACCCTGTTAAAGGTTTCTAACACAACTTAATAATTCAATCAAAATCTTTACAAAATATCTGCAACTTCACATCTGAAATGTTATAGCAGACTCTATGTGCTCAATATAAAATTACCTTGCTCATAGCATTCCTCGATAATTGATAAATAAACTTGGTAACCACTTCTGTATACTCTATCCCTTAAACTATTCTCTGAAACCTTCTCGGTAACCTTTGAATATCTCTGTCAATCTTCTTTCTTCACTATATCATCACTTCATATCTTCTCTCTTGATTTTCCATGTCATGTCTCAAATACTCAAATCATTCGGTTTATATAGATCTCTAAGATGGTGATTTGTTCATGCTTCAATCATATAAACATGTTTTATTGAATGAATAAACATAGAAATTATTTCATTGGATATTCTTCCTCAAAATGATACAAAATCTTTAAATGCAATTTCCTATGTAATAACGATTTCATCTTCTTGAATCTTGTAACATGTTTCACATGTGTGTCCAAGTTCATTCAATCTGGTAACATGTTTCCACTC
Source organism: Cryptomeria japonica (assembly GCF_030272615.1). Lineage (NCBI taxonomy): Eukaryota > Viridiplantae > Streptophyta > Pinopsida > Cupressales > Cupressaceae > Cryptomeria > Cryptomeria japonica. Next base: position 483,883,296 of record NC_081406.1, on the reverse strand, counting down.
GGTTCAGATTAACTTAGTATACCTTCTTTTCTACTCGGTAGACATATTAACCTTACTCGGTAGACATTCTGTATTTGTCTCGGTTCATAGCTAGGTGTATATCATCTCGGTGACTTGTCTCTCTTCTGTAATGACACCAGTAGCCTTGGTATTTACCGACTGGACTTTTCAGTAGTATAAACTGATTAGAGTATATAGGATGACTTTGGGCATAAAACTAATGACAACTTAGTAAATAGCAACAGAAGGTATGATGTATTCACTAACACATGGGCCTTCAATTGGTTTCAGACTTGTATATGCATTAGCATTCTAGTCTGCATATACACTTGGTTGGTGAGAAATTGGTGTCAGTTAGTGGTTGTGCCCTCCATCTCAAGTGGTGTAACTTTAGAAGATGTAACAATTGCTATCAAAAGGAGTTGCATCTAGTAGAGAAAAAAGGGAGAAAAATATATGTCAATGCTGAGTAGATACAAGGAGCAGAGAAATCCTCACAGTTCCCTTTGCCATTGTTGTTAAAGGGGAAGAAAGATTCTATAGTATGCTAGATATTGCATGTGTTGACATCAACGCCAAAGGGGGAGATTGTTGGCATTGTGTTGTCATTGATGTCAACTGGTATAGGAGGACAACCGATATGAAAATACAATTGATGTGCAGTCATTGATGTCAACTAGTCTAGCAAGTTACTGGTATAGTCTATCACCGGTAAGGAGAGGATGTCAACTAGTAATTGATGTGTTGACAATGAGTGGTTGCCAACCAACAAGATTATGAGCAGTGTACAAGTAAGGTGAGAAAGATGCTTGGATGTTGTTTGTGATGAAGAGGTGGAATGTTATCTAAATCACATCAACACCAGAGGAGAAGTATGTACAGGTCACCGATATGCTATATGGATGTAAAACAACAAGACTCCCACCGGATAAGGATGCAGTCATCATGTGAAGAGATGAATGACAGTGAATGTGCCCCAACTGGATCACATGTTCCTATTTGAAGAGATGTTACTCAAATAGGGAAACCACATTGGTGCATGGCAGGATGCGAATGACAAGGATCCACTCCCACCGGTAAGTGGATCTTATCTCCTATTATGCATGGAATGCATTATACTCCTCCGAGATAAGAAATAAGAATAGAAGGTAGGTGATTGAAGACTCACACTGGACCTACCGATGAAACAAAAGAATGGCTCAGCTGCATGAAATAATAAATGTGCACCGGATTAGAAAGGGTTGGCATGTTGTGCTAGCAGGACAATGAAGGAAGAGTAAAGAAGTGATGGGTTTGTTACCTTGACAAACCAGTTGAGATGTTGTTTGGGGTAATGATGAAGAAGGCAAGGTTGAGCAGCTACAAATAGAGAGAGAGCAATGTGTATGTAGATGCCTCAGATGGAAGCAGTTGAAGGATGATGACATGGAGTCATCAAGGGTGCCTACCGGTAAGTATGGGAACCGGTAAGAGAGAAGAGAGGCTAAGTGATGTGCTCCTAGCTGATGAAGATGAGCATATGGTGAACTGGCAAGAGTGATGACGAGCAAAGGTGTTCCATCGGTAGAGAAACAAAGTGGAGACATGATGGTTAACCAACAATGTGTAAGATACCGACAGGGTTAGAGAATCAGTAGAAGAACCCGGTAATGGAGTTGGTGGGTGATCCCATCCATATCGACGCAGATGATCTAGCAAAGGTGGATGTCAACATAGGGGCCACATGGAGGTGAAGTGGCATGCATGCACGGGTCGGCTTGTTGAGTTGGTAAAGTGTCAGGTGGTGAGTAGAAGGTGATAGGTCGACAATTATGTCTACTGCGTGATTCACGGGACGTGCACCAGAGGTTTGTGATGCGAGGTCAAACAGACAAAAAAGATCCAGAATAGACTGGTTGAGAAGATCGAGGTAGGTGAAGGATAATTCAAAACCATTTTTTTTGATCGACCAAGAGATCCACCGACAGGTTAAATGTAGGTTGGTAAAAATAGAAGGAATGATCAGGAAGGCATGCCAATGGTTGGATTGATTGATGGGTTATAGTTCATCAATGAAGGTGATCAGATCGGATGAGATCCAATTGGATTTGGTTTTCCTCAAGGTTGATGCGGAAACCCTAACCGCTCAAAATTTGAATTGGATTTTGGCAGGAAAACCAGTTTATAAATATGCAAGCCAAAATCGATGAAGGTTGTCGCTAAATGAGAGAGTGCTCCTGCATGTGAGAAGAGAAATTAGTTAAGTGCGAAAAAGACAATCTAAAAAGAGACTAAGTGTAGAAAGAGAGAATCAGGTTGAAGGGTTCAACTGGCATCACGGAGACTATTGACAGTTAGCCATGGAGTCTTACAGAGGAGTGAACCAACATCAACCATACTTGTAAAGAAGAGTTGCAGAAGATTACTAAGAAGGCAAGCAAAGAACTGGCAGAGAGTAGTACTGGTGGAGAGCAGTAGTGTAGTAGAGAGAAGAGAGAACCAACAAAGAGAAGAACCGATAAAGAGAAGAATCGACAAAGAAGTAGAGGAGGTTGAACCAGTAAGGTTGCAGCAGTGTGAGGGTGATTAGACAATTGATAGTGAACTGGATAGAAGATCTAGTAGAGAGATTTATAGAAGGGTTACAAAATTAATTTGTAACAAGACTATTACTTTTGTAATTGAATATGTTCATTCAAGATCACTGAGTTGGAGCTCAATGTAGGGGTTGTAGCTCCTTGGGTTGGTGCCCTAAATCAGGGGTTGGTGCTCCTTGGGTTGGTGATCTAAATTAGGGGTTGGTGCTACTTTGTTTGGTGCTCCTTGGGTTGATACCCTAAACATTGTAATCAAAGATTCATTGTGAGGCTGGATTGGAGCAGTAGACTCTAGTAGCATTTATCACCGAGGTTTTTCCCATCTTGGGTTTTCCTCCTATATGTTGGTGTTATGTGATGTTCCTCTCATGTGTGATTGCATTTGTGTTAGTCTTCCCTCTAACTAGTAAGTTAGCCTTATGTTAGATCCGATAATCGGTATACACACATAGGATAGATAAAGGGAAATTTTTGCGAACCACTGATTCACCCCCCTCTCAATGGTACATTGTGTCTAACAGGAGGCTCATGCTCAAGGAGCATGTTAAAATTTTCTTTCAAGTAAATGTTGAAGATCACTATAATGTTTCTAGGATCAATAAAAATGTTCTAGCATATTCATTTTTGGCCTATTATTGTAATGCAATAATATTTTTAAGGTTGCTAGTTGTGTGTTATGTTATGTTATCACAAATGTATGCTTCATTTTTTGAATCTCTGAGTGGATAAAGAGTTGTTCTAAAGCTTACTTCTATGTGAACTCATAAGGGGAACCACATATTTAAATCTAAAATAGTCTTATTTTCTATTGTAGGAGTTAGTCCTAGGAGTAGCTTAGTTTAGAAGCCATCCCAAGTGCTGAGTGATAGTTAATAAGCTAGGATTGTAGCCAAATCTAAGTTTCATACACTTTCCTTGGCATATTTGTAATGGGATATCTGTTGTATTTGTAATGTCATGAGTTTTGGAATCTAAAATCTATGTAGACATTACTTAGGTTGACTCACCTTGGTCTCACAAAGCCAAAAGTGCGGGAGATTTCAGTCTTGTGACTGAATCTTCTTTGTTGGCCATGTACCATTTCGAGTCTATTTATGAGTTTGTGGCAATTTGTCTAGGACTTAGAATTTGTTGATTTAGGAACCAACACTCTGCTCCTTGCTTCAAAATCAACCATTTCACTTTACTTACCCCATTTCGCTTTGTCTTTCTTAGATTGACTAGTTCGTTATTCTTGTTTCAGCATCAACAACTACTGGATCAATACTTCCTTTTATTTTTGCTCTATGACATGAATAACTTTTACATCTGTTAATTCAATATTCATCTTATCTCTTTTTTCTCTTATTTCTAGGGATAGATGCCACCATTTTTCTTATCTCACTATTTTCTAAATCTTTGGCCTTGAGTTCAACCTCTTTTTCTTTCTTGGTCTGGTCAATACTTTTCAATTTTTCTTCTACTTTGGCATGATTCTAACTCAATGTAGTGTTCCTCCTTGATACACTTTTATTTTGATGCATTGTTAGACATTCATAGACTTTTGAAGATATATTCATGATACTCTTGGTAGATTTTATGGTTTTTTTTATTTTTTGATGATACTAGTGGATTATAGTTATTACATGTTGACAGATGATACATTATGCTTTATATGGATAGTGATACATTATGGACTATGTTGATGTTGAGATTAATGTTTGGATATTTAAGTGTACTTAGTGATTTATGTTTATTTATGATGTTATCATGGTATGTGTTAGCCTTACTTCATGATTATATTGGATATAATGTGATTATTGATGTTGTGTTTATATGATATGATGTTTTTGTATTTGTGGAAGGAATAATGTCATACCAATTGATGGACAAGGTCATTAATTTCACTACTTGCACCATTTAGTTACTTTCAATATCAAATGGGGTGTTTCTTAAAGTTGTCTACGATAGGGATTTTATTAAAGTTGGGGGTTTTTGCATCGTAAAATAGTGACTTATGTTTAGTCATGCTCCATCAAGAGCTGTCAGGAGCTCTTTTTCCATGGCAGAATTTTAAAGCTAAAGATGTTCTGCGAAGATGAATTAAGAATATAAACTATCCTAAAGAGGACTCTAGCTCTTGTATCAGAGATTAAAATAGGATGTAATCAAGACTCATTTATGGAACTATCTATTTCCAAAGCTAAAACAAATTTGAATTCATATGAATTTGAATCTAACTTATTTACTGAAAGATAAATCTACTTTACACTTGCAGGAAATAAAATCTATTCTAGATTGTAGAAAGTAAATTCTAGTCTGCATTTAGAAGAAATGAAATCTAAGCTAAGTTTCATGAGTCAATCCAATTTAGTTTCTGTTTTAAAGTTGATTATAAACTCCATCATCTTTAATTACTATGAAAGCAAAATCTAACATTTACCTATGATAATAAAGTACGTTACTGAGTAAAACTAAATGGATTATGAAACTAAAACCTTTAACAATGCATTCATTAAAACACTACTGCAATTTCTGAAACTAACTCTTGTCTATTTTGAAATTGATCACAATTAAAAGAGAATGTAATGGAATTAATTCACATAACTGAAATGAAAATAAAACCAACAAAGATCACCTCCCTTTGGTCGAGCTAGCCCTTCTCTTCCTCTAGTGAGATCCGAAACACAAGTATCTTTGATCAACTTTAAATTTTCATTAGATTGTATTTCCCGAAGGAAGTAAAAGAAGTTTGCAGATTACGAAAATAGAAGACTCTAAACTGTTGGCCAAGTAATGAACTATTTGACTAACTAGCTCTTTGAAGAAAGCTAAGTGACATTTATACATATCCTTATTCAAATTCAAAAATAAGGTTACTCGCTTAAAATAGAGTAATGACTACAAAATGAACTGAAGAAGACTCATCATTAAATTAATGACTTCATATAGAAGTTTAAGTTTACGGAGACAACCGATAAAATAGACTCAGAGGAGATCAAGGAAATCTCTCCAACTAGAATGATTAGGAGTGATCATCTTCCAGCTAGAGTGATTAGCTCACAAAATATTAAAACTTTTAAGTAGAAAGTATAATTAAAAGTATCATGATTAAATCTTCATCTCCACTCATTGTGAGCAAGGTGTGACATTGTGATTCTCTTACTACCAACATCTATACTCTATGACTATATTATATATATTATGCATAGATGTTTGGTGTTATGCAAGATTGTAGGTACTAGACATCAACTCCACCTAGCTTCAAAAGTCTGAGCATGTCTCTAATCCCAATGGCAAGTTGAAAATAGAGAATGATATAATGTCCTATCACATCAAGTAGGCTTAGTCGATACCTTGTCAGTTCTAGTGTTTTGGTTGAGTTGTCATGTGATGTTTATTTAATTATTATGTGGATTGATTTTATTCTAGTAATTAATTAATAATGCTATAACGGGTAGTTAACAAATAATATTCATTCCGAGCTTAAAATTTATTAAATAAATTATTTTTATTGAAATTATTTGTTGGAGCCTTTTTGGAAATTTAATTTATTGGATTATTTATTTATTTAATTTAGAGATTTTATATCTAATTGGAATTTTAATTGAATATTTTATTTGGACCTTTTTTATTTAATTGCTAATTAATTATTTATTACTTTTTTTAAAGATAAGTACTACCAATGGAAGGGGGTAGCACCCATTACAACATAACATCGTCAGCTGATTACATAGATTGATAAGTAGGAAGTATTTTCCACAACAAGCCAAACTATGATATTTCTATCAGAGTTCAACTGTGTAGTTTTTGAGTCAAACACATTGACCCATGTTTCATGAGTAGTGGTTCACAAGAAACCATCTCTCATGAGAATGAATGGCCCACTTAGCACTCATTGCATCTAGGTGATGCTCACAGGGGTGAAGCATTGGGACTTCTTGGGAGGTCACCCATCCCAGTACTACTCCAACTCAAGCGTGCTTAACCATGAAGTTCCCTCCAAGGTTAAACCTACTTATCTTGCAAATGGGAAAGCTAAGTAGGTTTAACCTTAGAGGGAACTTCGTGGTTAAGTATGCTTGAGTTAGAGTAGTACTGGGATGTGTGATCTCTTGGGAAGTCTCAATGCTTCACCCCTGTGAGCGTCACCTAGATGCAATGAGTGCTAAGTGGACCATTCATTCTCATGAGAGATGGGTTCTTGTGAACCACTACTCATGAAACATGGGTCAATGAGTTTGACTCAAAAACTACACAGTTGAACCCTAATAGTAATATCATGATTACATAGATATCTGATCTAGCAAAAGGGTGGCTAAATTTCCCAGATTCACAAACCACAACTATGGTCACCTATAGCAAAATACTAAAATAATTTACCATAAAACATGAAGTTCCAGTCAAGGATGCACTTTAGAAACTCGGTATACTCATTCACTAGATACATAAAGCATGCATACATTGTTGAATGAGGCTTAGGTTATCTTCTCGTACAAGGGCATGTATTCTAAAATTCAAGTGATGGGAATGTCCATCATCACCGAATCTATCCAAGTTTGTTCCTGCGAATGATGCCCTTAGTGTTGTACGCCAGTCTCAGCCTTTTCCTATTCGATGATTTGAAGGAGACCCGACCACGTGCCAGGAGAAGAATTATCCAAAACCACCATATTCTATGACACAAAAAAATTTTCTATGCAGTTTGCCACATAATTGGCCATGTTGTATGTATGGTTATGTAATGCCTGCCAAAATACCCTAGAGAAATACATTAACTAACATGCAAAATAGAGATAACAATTAAGAAAAAAAACATCTATACATGCATCCAATACAATGCAATAACATTCATTAACTTGATACACATCTACTCATCACGAATATAATCACCAATCATGTTACACAAGAGGAAATGAAATACAATACATCAATAATCATCTATCTTCCCTAGGGTATCTCAATGCCACTACTTAAACTACACACTAAACAATTCCTAATCATGATAATATTTTACCTCCATAATCCAAGTGCAATCTAACTTACTATCATCAATTCCTTTCAGACAACCATATATGATTCATTACTTAATCCTAGAATAATTACATCCATTTATGAATACTCAACTATCCCATAAGGTTCATTTTAAGCACCAATACCAAATGTCCCTAATCCCAACTGTAGACACCTAAAAAAATCATTCATCGTGTACTAATTATTCATCCAATTGATTAAATAATTCTTTAATTATTTAATTAAATTAATTAATCTTATTCTTCTATTTATTCATATTTCCTCGTCATCTTACTAATTATTCTATTTTAATTTAATCATCATTTAATCATTTAAAACATTTTCTAATGTTAATTAAATATTTATTATTTAATTAATTATGATTTTTAATCCTCAATTTAAATAATCTTTATTATTTAAATAAATTTCATTTTCTATTTCTGTCATCAATTAATCATTAACACCCTTCTAAATATTAATAAAATATAAATTATATAATTAATTATGATTTTAATCCTTTAATTTAAATAATCTTTATTATTTAGTTAAAGTACATTTCTAAATAATTAAATAGTTTCTTTAAAATTATTTAATTAATTTCATTAATTCTTCAAATTCAAATTTAAATTCATATTTCTTCCAATTTCTTCTAATTTCAAATACATGTGCATGATTTCAAAAATCAAATTGAAAATCAAAGCCAAGTTCTAAATATATTCAAATAACAAATTGAATTTATAATAAATTCAATATTTTAATTAAATTCTCGTGCAAAGATTAAATTGAAAATCAAAGCCAAGGTGCAAGCATGCGCTAAATTAATTAATTTAATCAATTAATTATCTTTTCAATTCCTATTTTTATCTTCCACTTTTCTTTTTTTTCTAAAAAGCATTCAATCAATCATCTCAGCTAACTATTCCATCTATTTTAATTGATCTTTTCAATTAATTGATTAATTACATCATTTCTTTAATTCTCTCCAATCATTCTTTTTCTATCTTCTTGTTATCTTTTTCTAAATAAATCTTTCTTTGTCATCAATCAATTATCTTCGAATCATCCATTTTCATCTTTCAATCAACTTTTTTCTCAATCAGTTAACTCATTTATCTATTCAATCAATTGAGTTTCACCTCCAAATCAACAATTCAACTATCAATCAGCATGTGAGCTCACCTGAGTTCCACCTCTTGATCTATCTATTTCACCTTTCAATCAATCCTCTCCAATAATCTCTAAATTGAGCATTCAATCTTCATTTTCAACAATCACGAACTTTGAATCTTTGTGTCACTTGCAAGTTACCAGTGCAATATCGGAGAGCCATCATACCACAAAGAGGAGAAGAACAGTGGAAGCTACATGCACTCATGGAATAGGGAGTTTTGATTGATAGATTATATTCCCATTGCTTTGATTATATTATTTCATAGGTTTATTTAGAATTCTTTGATTAGATAGGGATTCGTGATTTCCCTCTAATTTCTAGTTAATTTAGTGATGAATTTTACATACGACATTTTGGTGAACCTGACATGAAACAACAACTAATTAACCTTCTTTATTTTCTATGTGATTTTTGCAGGTCGTACGTTTTGGTATTTGCATGAAGATTGCATTAATGATATGTTATGTTGTCATTGATGTCAATTAACCAGTAATGATATTGTTGATATTGCTTTAATATTGTTACTTTAACCAGTAGGAAGAATTTGTGGAGTGAACCGGTAATTGGTGTAAACCTTATCTATTGATGTAATCGGTAAACCCTACCTATTGTTTTTGATAAACCCTAATTGATTAAGTTTGGTGAATTGGTTATATTGGTTTATGATCGGATGATGAGCGGTAATGATTATGACAAGTATGATTATTGTATGAATACAATTCCAAGGGATTTTGGTGAGTTGTTGTAATGTTTTTGTCTAGGGAATAAGAAAATGTATTGCATCTAATGCAAAGTGCGTGATGAGTTACTAAGTTCGATGAAGCAGTGATCAAGGTTTTCTTGATTGATCTACAAAGATTGCTATGTAATCCAATGGTCATACTTGAACTGATTTGTTTGTAATCTCTATGAGAATTAGGTTTTTGTTGTGTTACCGACTTGATTGATTTGTTTATAAGGTCGATGAAGTTGTTAAGCTTAATGAGTTGGCAAAGAGTGAGCACAGATCAATTGAGTGTGTGGTTGCCGAACAGGATGATGTATCTGAAGTTTGAGTAAAGGTAGATATGAGCATGAAATGGATCTAATCAAGCAAGTGTAGTGCTATTCAGACAGATCAGAAAACTCTTGTTATTTTCTAACAATCACAGCAGAATTGAAATCCCCCAACCGGGTAAGCTCTAACAAGCTTGGTGGTATTCAAATCCTCTAACAAGGTGGTCCATTAGCTTGGATTTTCAAATTCTCTACCGAGGTTACTCCTTACAGGGTATTGCTTCTAACAAGGCATTTGTAGTCAATCCCTTAACTGGGTGATTCCTAACAAGATCGGTTCTTAACAGGACTTTTTGTAAAGCTTTAACAGGCTAGGCTCCTAATAGGGCGAACTTCATAAGAGTCCAGATAGTTATCTTGTGAGTCTCATCTCACCGTGATTTTTACTTATTTTGGTTTCCACATCAAAATTTTTTTTGTCAAGTGGTGAATATTTTTGTGGTTATGTTTTCATGGTTTTTGATTAAAGTAAAAGCAGGTTTTGAAGGGGCCCCGAAACCCTTTACAAAAGGACCTTAGAAGATAAAAGCATTAAGAAACCAAGATGAACAAACATTAGGAAAACCAACAAAATAACTAGAAAAAAGCAGCTAAAAGCCCCAAAAAACCAGCAAAAAACCAGCCAGACCCGACAAAAGGAACTAATTTATATTTTTCAGGGCATTAGCTAGGTTACTATTAATCTCATATAGGTCTTTGATATTATCCCTAAGACTAGGGATATCCTTAGCAGAAGCAGCAACATCTTTCTTAACACTTGTTCTAGTTCTCTTTGCTACTCCACCATGTGTAGCTTCCCCACTTCCAATCTCGATTGCATCTTCATCCATGTCAAGGTCCACCACTGGTTTGGGAGAGCTGGAGTTATCGAGGACCTTTGAATCATCCTCTTGGTTCTTTGTAATAGCAGACAAGATATTCGAGATAATACCCAACAGGTTTTTCATTGCCACTTTCCCTTCTTCCAAATAGTCAATCCGAGCTGCCATTTTTTTAACTTTTTCCTCCATGTCCTATTTCCATTGCTTCTGATCCCTTTCATATTCCTTCCTTTTCTCATCCATCTATTTCCCATTTTTTTCCAAGTTCTTCAATAGTTCATATATCCAACTGTCATAACCCAATCTAGCCTCAGTGAGTTTTTTAAGGTTATCCAGGAATAACCCTTCTCCAACGCTTTCCTTATCCTCACTCAAACTATCCTTAGCCGTATCCTTCTCGGGTTCCTTGTTCTTCTCCCTCTCAGAATTCAAATCTTTTTCCTCATTATCCTTATCATCCAAATCCACCATAGGTTGGCTGTTGTTGAGGCCTAAGCTAGCACTGTGAATTGGGCTATCATTGTCGGACTCGTTCTCACCTTCTTCATCCTCTGCACCCACATCCTCATCTTTCCAACTGTCCTCACCCTCTGACTCATCCATTTCCATTTCACTGTCCTCTTTTCTAGTTTCCTCTGTGTCATTCTTTTCATCATGGGCTTTCATCCCAGTGGCACTCTTGCTTTTTTTTTAGAAGTAGCCTCCTCCTTGCTAGGTTCACCTTCCTCCAACTTTCTCTTGCCTTTCCCTGGAGAAGCAGATAACCTCTTGTTTTCCTGCATGGTAAGGGTTTTATAGTGCTCATAAATGAGCAACAGGTGCCCACAATGGAGCACCGAATTTGAGGGATTCTTGTTGTGTTTATTGAGAGACCTAGAAAGGGACCTGAAGAGATAGTAGGATAGGGAGACCCTTTTCTCATGCCTGAGGTGGTTTAATAACACAAAGTGATAAGTGTGGGCCCTGGAAAAGCGGCCCTCAATAGTTATGTATTCCATTATGGCATTCAAAACCCAGCCCTAGATTTTCTTGATATTGGAGGCTTCATAATAACCCCCTGTGGCTTTTCCAATTTTAGCCCTCTCCTTTTCCTTACGCGGGAAAAGATTTACCGCATTATTGGAAACTTTAGGATTTCTAAAAAAATTAAGCCCTAAGTGGGGCATACTTGTCACAGTCGCGATGAGGCCCGCGTCCAATTTGAACCTCACACCATAGATTTTAAAGGACCCATTACTCCAATTTTCAGAAATATTGGAGACTGCGAGATTAACCCTACCTTTGTTGTAATCAACCAGCTTCTCCATGAAACTCGTTAGGGATCCTTTTTCTAGCTTTGCCCAAATTTTTGGCATATCCTTCCATCTGGATGTGTTGTCTGGTTCATCCCTCCTTAAATCACCTCCCATATTCAATTTCAGACTTTCACCTCTATTCTTCTGCAAACTCAAAACTTTCTTCCCGTTGTCTCTCAAAATTTTGAAAAAGATGACCCACAAAGTGTGTGAAGTGATATTATATTTGATTGGGATTCTACCACTTTTCCAAGTAATCATTACCTTTCTATCAATGCATAGATTACTCATATCAACTATCATGATTATGCGGTCCTTCTTTCCCCGTAAATCTATCCTTTCTGAGGAGCTCTTTAATACTCATATTAATGTCTTCCCCATGCCAAATTGTTGGAGATTCGGAGTTAATGCCTAGGTTCGCCAGACAGTCCACCACCATATTTTTCTCTTTAAAGGCATGTTCTATTATTATTACTTTAAAACTAGCAATAACTTCCCTATCTTTCAAAATAATGTTTTCAATGGACCACGATGGCTCAGTTTCCCCCTTCAAACACTTAATAATATTAAGTGAGTCTCCCTCAAGCCATAATTTATCATGATTTAGGTTATTAGCAATAATTAGAGTGTTCAACATAGTTGAGGCTTCAACAAAATGACTGGTTTGACTCCCCAAAGGACCAGCAACCGCCGCTAGGCAACTTCCAGTTATGTTTTCATGGTTGATTTACTTAAATACTTAAGTATTTTGATAAGTCATGATAACCGGAAGCATTAAGAAATAGATAAGTTGTTTACTGTTAATTTGTTGTAACAGTCAACCGGTTTATCCTATGAGTTTTTATCTTGACAGAGGCATTACATTCTTAGTTCTAAGTTTACTTTGAGAGATTGATTTTTGAGATTGGTGAAGTTTGTATCAGTTTTTCCATCTACTAATTCACCCCCCCCGCCTCTCAGTAGTTGACTAGGTACTTATTCTTTCATCATACCATCAAATTGGTATTAGAGAATTACAGGTCCCCTAAGGTCTTAGCCTAACAACTTGAGGTAAAGATCTTGCAGATCATGATGAAGAAGGAAGGTCTGGAGTTTAATAGAGAGAACTATAGGATATGGAGTGACAAAATAAAAATTTATATCAAGAGTTTGGGAAGCCAGTATTGGGAACATGTCGATACTAAGTATGTTGCACCTACTAGGATGTTGACTGATGATTAGAAGAAAGAGGAACAAGAAAATCATCAAGCATTGGAGGCTATTATCAGTTATTTTTCTGATGCAGAGTATGCATATGTTCATGGTCTTGAAACCGCATATGAGGTATGGAAAAAACTTGAAGAGATTCATAGCAGTGATGAACATGTTAAGATTGCTAAAGAAGAGAGTCTAAGAGGAAAGTTTGATGACATGCGGATGGCTAAAGGTGAGAATATCTATCAGTATGGTCAAAGGATAAAAGAGATAGTCGGTGAAATTAAGAGTGCAGGAGGTAAAGTGGAAGATTCCAAAGTGATCAATAAGGTACTGATAACCCTGTTACTGGTCTATGCTATCCGATTTGTAGCTATTCAGGAGCTGAAGTCCATTGAAAAAACTAAGGTAACTCTTGACTCCATCATTGGCAAGCTTACATCTTTTGAATTAAATGGTTATGATGGTAGTGTACAGAAATATGAGTCTGCATTTAGAGCTTATGTTTCTAACCCATCTGTGAGGAAAAGTAGAGATGCCAATCAAAGTTATGAATCTAGATCCAACAAAGAAGCTGATGATCAAGACAGTTTAGTTGAGCTTGAAGCATTGTTGGCCAAGCGGTTGCCTAGAGGTACAGGTAAATATAGAGGTAAATTACCTTTGAGGTGTTTTGCATGCAACAAGATTGGACACATTGCTACTAACTGTCCTAATAGTGATAATGAGCACAAATGATAGAAATTCAAGAAGTACAAGGGTAAAGGCAAAAAAGATTGTCTTATTGCTTTTGATGGTGGTATCACTGATGAGGAATTTGTTGGTGATGTTAATGAAGACATTATGTTTGTAGCCATTTAAAAAAAGATGTCAGACCAGAAGGCATTGGTATCCAAGATGGATAACTCTGATGATTGGATCATTGATAGTGGTTGTTCACATCACATGACCGGTGATCAGAGAAAATTTCTTTCTCTGAAGGAATTTAATGGCAGAGTTATAAGATTTGGTAATGACTCACCCTACATGGTTAAAGGTAAGGGAACTATTTCTCTTAATGGAAAGAGTAGTGCAGATGATGTCTACTAGGTTGAAGTTCTAAAGCATAATCTTTTGAGTGTGGCACAACTCAATGACAGAGGATACCCTTTAGAGTTTAAAAATGGTATGTGCAAAATCTATGACAACAAAGGTGAACTGATTGCAACCGAGAAGAAACTAAAGGTAACTTGTTTCACCTTAATCCTAAAGTCATCAACTGTTTAATTGCAAAGATAGATGATAGTTCACTTTGGCATAGGAGATTTTGTCATATAAACTTTGATAACATTATTAAAGTGAGTAAGTCCAAGATAGTGAGAGGTTTGCCTCAGTTAGACAAACCGGTTAATGCTATATGCAAAGAATGTCAATTGGGAAAGATGACATCCTCAACTTTCAAGAGCAAATCTTTTTCAGTGGAACATTTTTTATATTTGGGTCATATGGATCTTTGTGGACCAATAAGAACAAAACGTATTCAAGGTGATAGATATTTTATGATCTTCACTGATGATTGCTCAAGGATGATGTGGGTCACATTCTTGAAGGATAAGAGTAAAGCTTTTGGTAAGTTCAAGGAATTGAGGGCCTTATTTGAGAAAGAGAGTGGTAAGAAGATAAAGTGTCTGAGGACAGATCAAGGCGGTGAATTTACTTCTGAGGAATTCACTAGGTATTGTGAAGAAAATGGTATCAAACGATAGCTTTCTGCACCTAGGACACCACAGCATAATGGTATCACAGAAAGAAACAATCGGTCAGTTGTTGAAGCTGCTAGGACAATGTTGATACAAGGAGGTGTAGCGAAAACTCTTTGGAGAGAAGCTGTCAGCACATATGTCTACACTATGAACCAGATTCTAGTAAAGAGAGGTAAGGACAAGACTCCTTATGAATATTAGTATGGTAGATCACCTGATGTTAGTTATTTCAGAATATTTGGAAGCAAACTTTTTTTAAGAGAGGTGATTATATTAGCAAATTTGAGGCTAAAAGTGATGAGGGTATATTTCTTGGCTATTCCACCAAGAGTAAGGCCTACAAGTGTTTTAACAACCAGACACAGAGAATTATTGAGAGTGTTGATGTTCGAGTGGATGAAAATCCTAAAGTCTCAAACAAAACTAGTTTGGAGAAAAAGGATGAAGATCCTTGCATTTTTTTTTTGGAACCAAAAACTGTAAAATCTGAAACCGGCAAAGCAAATATTGATGTACCAGTTCAACTGGAATAGATAAATTTAGAAGAAGATGATGATAATGAAGAAGTTTAACCTGAAGATAATGATCATGTTATTCCAAGATATGTGAGACTGAATCACAATCTTGAACACATTATTAGGGATAAGGATGCTGGAGTACTAACCAGAAGAAGAATCAGAGAGAATTCTTGCATGATCTCCACTATTAAACCAAGAAATGCTAAGGAAGCATTTGGTGATGACTGTTGGTTTAAAGCTATGGAGGAGGAATTAGATCAAATAAAGAAGAACAACACATGGACCCTAGTACCAGTAAATAAAAATGTGATAGGTACTAAGTGGGTATTCAGTAACAATTTGAATGAAGATGGTGTTGTAGTTCGCAACAAAGCTAGGTTGGTTTGCAAAGGTTATGCACAAGAGGAAGGAGAAGACTATGGTGAGACTTTTGCACCAGTAGCAAGACTGGAAGGTGTCATAACTTTACTTGCATTTTCAACACTCAAGAAATTCAAGGTATACTAGATGGATGTTAAGTCTGCATTCTTGAATGGAATACTAGAAGAATAAGTATACATTGAGCGACCAGATGGTTATGGTCTAATTGATAAGAAAGACATGGTATGCAGATTGCATAAAGCTTTATATGGATTAAAGCAGGAACCGAGAGCATGGTATGAAAGGCTTCATACACATCTGACAAAGATAGGCTTTCTAAGAACCAGTGATGATAGTAACATTTATCTCAAATATGAAGGAGATAAAATACTAGTCAATGAAGTATTTGTTGATGATATCATATTTGGAGGTAATGATGACATGAGCAACAATTTTGCATATGAAATGAATAATGAGTTTGAAATGTCTTTAGTGGGAGAAATAATTTTTTTCATAGGCTTGCAAATACAACAAATGAAGAATGGTATTTTCATCACACAGTCTAAGTATGTGAAAGAGGTCTTGAAGACATTTGGCATGAGTGACTGTAAACCAGTTGGGACACCTATGGTTATAGGTTGTAAGTTGTCTAAGGAATATGAGTCCAAATCTGTTGATGAGAAGGAATATAGGTCAATGATTGGAAAATTGCACTATGTTGTTCACAGCAGACCAGACATAGATCATGTAGTTGGCATAGTTGCTAGATTCCAGAAGAATCCTAAGGAAACACATCTGATAGCAACCAAAAAATTTTTTAGATATCTGAAAGGTACTGTTGATTATGGGTTATGGTATCCATATGGAGGAAATTTTGACTTGAAGGTGTACACAGATGCAGATTGGGCAGGAAATGTTGATGACCAAAAAAGAACAACCGGTGGAGCATTTTTTCTTGGAGGAAGACTTGTTTCATGGAGTAGTAAGAAGCAAATTTGTACTTCACAATATACTACTGAAGCTAAGTATGTTGCAACTTACATGAATTGTACACAGGCTATATGGATGAGGCACATTTTCGAAGGTTTAAAGATAAATATTTCAGAACCTATAAAGATTTTATGTGATAATACAAGTGCCATAAATATTTCCAAGAACCCTATTTTGCATGCACAAACCAAGCATATTGAATTGAAGTATCATTTCTTGAGGGAAAAAGTACAGAGTACAGATGTGATCTTGGAGCATGTTTCTACCAAGGAGCAACTTGCAGATATTTTTACTAAACCTCTACCTAAGACTCCTTTTGAGTATCTTAGAAGTTAGTTAGGGGTTTTCCCTCTTCATGAAGTCAGTTAAGTATGATGTAGATTACATCAGTTCCGGAGCTACTTGTAGAATTTTATAGAAGGATTGGTGTAGAAGTGGATTTATTCCATAGGGGGAGCATCAAGTTGCAAATTGTTGATGATGCACAGTGAAATTTAACATTACATGTTTTACTTTCAATTTGGCATTGTTATCAAAAGGGGAGAAGAATTATGTGATTATGGGAAGGAGAACCAGCGACAAGCTAAAGACATGGAGAGCATGGTGAATACTTGGTAATGTAAACCACGATTCCTATTCACAATCACGCAACAATCAATGGTATTGATATTTGTATTGCCATCAATGCCAAAGGGGGAGATTGTTGGCATTTGCATGAAGATTGCATTAATGATATGTTATGTTGTCATTGATGTCAATTAACTGGTAATGATATTGTTGATATTGTTGTAATATTGTTACTATAATCGGTAGGAAGAATTTGTGGAGTGAACTGGTAACTGGTGTAAACCTTATCTATTGATGTAACCAGTAAACCCTACATGTTGTTTTTGATAAATCCTAACCGATTAAGTTTGGTGAATTGGTTATGTTGGTTTATGATCTGATGATGAGCGGTAACGATTATGACAAGTATGATTATTGTATGAAGACAATTCCAAGAGATTTTGGCAAGTTGTTGTAACATTTTTGTCTAGGGAATGAGCAAATGTATTGCATCTAATGCAAAGCGCATGATGAGTTACTAAGTTTGATGAAGTGGTGATCAAGGAGCGATCAAGGTTTTCTTGATTGATGTGCAAAGATTTCTATGTAATCCAATGGTCATACTTGAACCGATTTATTTGTAATCTTTATGAGAATTAGGTTTTTGTTGTGTTACCAACCTGATTGATTTGTTTATAAGGTCAATGAAGTTGTTTAGTTTAATGAGTTGGCAAAGAGTGAGCACAGATCAGTTGAGTGTGTGGTTGCCGAATTGGATGATGTATCTACAGTTTGAGTAAAGGCAAATAGGAGCATGAAATGGATCTAATCAAGCAAGTGTAGTGCTATTCAGACAAATTAGAAAACTCTTTTTGTTTTCTAGCAATCACAATAGAATTGAAATCCCCTAACCGGGTAAGCTCTAACAGGTTTGGTGTTATTCAAATCCTCTAACAAGGTGGTCCATTAGCTTGGATTTTCAAATTCTCTACCGAGGTTACTCCATACAGGGTATTGCTTCTAATAAGGCATTTGTAGTCAATCCCTTAACTGAGTGATTCCTAATAGGATCAGTTCTTAACATGACTTTTTGTAAAGCTTTAACAGGCTAGGCTCCTAATAGAGCAAACTTCCGAAGAGTTCAGATTGTTATCTTGTGAGTCTCATCTCACCATGGTTTTTACCTATTTTGGTTTCCACATCAAAAATATTTGTGTCAAGTGGTGAATGTTTTTGTGGTTATGTTTTCATGGTTGATTTACTTAACTACTTAACTATTTTGATAAGTCATGATAACCAGAAGCATTGAAAAATAAAGAAGTTGTTTACTGTTAATTTGTTGTAATAGTCAACTGGTTTATCCTATGAGTTTTTATCTTGACAGAGGTATTACATTGTTATTTCTAAGTTTACTTTGAGAGATTGATTTTTGAGATTGGTGAAGTTTGTATCAGTTTTTCTATCTACTGATTCAACCCCCCTCTCAGTAGTTGACCAGATACTTATTCTTTCATCATACCATCAGTAAGAAATTTTCATTTTTTTGCATGTTTTGCATGGATTGCACAGCGGATTCAACAATCATGCAATCGCATTTAGAGAATCATACAATCGCATTGATAGGATCACGCAATTGATAACTCTGGGTCATGAGAAACCCATCACACAATCATCTAGATCCTATCACGCAATCGATTAAATCATGTTACGCATTTGTCGGCTGGTTTATGCATTCCATTTATCTTTTTTTTCATTATTTGTGCTTTGTTCTATCTTGGTTCTGTATTAAATTGGTCAAATGTCAATATTGTTTACCCTTATTGCATGCTTTAGTTATGACATCTTATGGCATGTCAGGTATAATTCAGGATTTTAGGTGCCAAGAGGGCAAAAGAATAAAGGAGGCAAGCTAGACATTATCAACAAATCCTAAAGGCAGAAAAGAAGATACAAGATCTAGAGGACCAACCATCCATTGATAGATACAATAGCCTAGTTCTCTCATATAGAGTGAAATATGATTTCTTAATATAGAATGGATTATGAGAGATCTTGCTAGGGCATCACAATCTGTTTTACAAGTTCCGAATCAGAGTTAGACTTTGTATTTCTTTTGTTTTGTTTGGTTTGTCTCTGATTTATGCATTCACCAAGTTATTTTCACTCAATCGCTATGTCAGTATCATGGATTTTCTTTGTTAGAATTATGCATTCGCATTGTCATTATCATGCAATCGCTCATACGGTATCACGCATTCACTCAGGTATCATTACGCATTCGTATATTTCATATTTAAGTTTTCTATTTACTATGGATTTTCTTAGGTTATTGATTATCTGTCTGCGGCATGTGGCGAATTTGTAGAGAAGATCAGATTATTACTAAATCATAAACACTCATGTTATCACACTTCAGTTTTGGGCTTAAAATAAACTTGGCTAAAATGGACATGCATATTATCACACTTCAGTTTTGGGCTTAAAATAAACTTGGTTAAAATTTACATGCATGCTTTCACACTTCAGTTTTGGGCTTAAAATAAACCTGGTTAAAATTGACATGCATGCTTTCACACTTCAGTTTGGTGTTATAAAATTGACATGCACATGTGTATCTCACACCTAAGTTTGGGTCTTAAAATGAACGTGAATCAGGCTTCTCAATAGAATAACTCACATTTCATTTTTCTAAAAAGGGAAATAAATTTTTATCATGTTTGGGGTGGACCTACTATTGCATCAACTACCTTTCCACCTGCCTTTGGGGTCTTGGGAGAAAGGGAGAAGGTGATAACAACACCCAATCTTTCATTTTAGTAGTGAGGGGTATCTTTGACTGGGGATTTCATCACCCCACAAAGGTACTTCAAATTGGGATGTGTTGGGGATATCATCTCTCCTAGTGTACTCTCGAGTAGGTTTTTTGAACCACTATATAAACATTCTGGTCAGGCGGCTAGAGTGTTGAGTGAGTTCGACGTATGTGGGGGGCTTCCCTACACCGATAAGCTTAACTAAAGTCTTAAGTGGCTTTCTCTGAGAATCCATCATAGGATTGGGATCCCTCGAAACTTACAATAAAAGCCAACTTAGTAGCCCAAATCCCACATTCAGTGATTTCGGGAGTGTGGATCGTACCCCATAGATACCCCTCATGTACCTTGTATTATGAGACAGAAATCCCTTAGTGATAAGATCTTCAGATCTTTGGGGAAAGAGATAATGGCATGCCCAAGAAGTGTGTGTCATGGAGTGGAGCCAGTGCTACCAGACTCTTTATCTATTCATCTTGTTTCAGTATTTTTCTATGGGGGCCTCATTGAATGGTGTCCACTTTCCAGCCTAAGATTATCTTTTGTGCTTTTATGTGTATTGTTGTTCTAGACTAGTATTGAGTCAGTATTTGTGCTATTTCAAGCCCTACCTTACGTATCTCTAAATTATCAGAGTTGGTCAGAACACAGTTTAGTCAGCTATACCTGTCTTCAAACAACTGTTCTTAGGTTTGGAAAACAACAAACTTGTCCTATAGACAAAATTACTTGAAATAGAGTCTATCTTGAAACATCAGACAGTCCAACAAAGTCCAAAATCTTGCATACTTGTGACCATAGGTTTTCTTAGAGTCCTATGGGTTTGCATTTTCCTCATTATCACCCTCATTATAGTCCTCATTTATGTCCTTAGAATTTATATCAGTCCTTGCATAAGTCCTTGCATAGTATTTGCATAAATCTTCACATAACTTCTTGCATATTCATCATAATCTTCACATAATGCATTGCATAGTCATCATAATCTTCATATAGTCATCATAGTCCTCACAAAAATCCTTACATAGTCGTCATAATCTTCGCATAAGTCCTTGCACAATCATCATAATCCTCACATAAGTCCTTGCATAGTTGTCATAATCTTTGCATAAGTCCTTGCATAGTCGTCATAATCCCTGTTTTAGTCCTTTCATAGTCTTCATCCTCATAAGACATAGGGTCAAATCATTATCTCCATTTTTCATTATCTTGAAAATTAGATTGTTCCTTAGTCCAAGTCCATAGGTTGCATTGCCATTCTTTAGGATTTTATCTTGTCATTCTTTAAACCAATTTGTGAAAAAAAAAATCAAAAACATAGGTTGCATTTGTCATCCTCGGTTTCATTTGTCCATTTTCAAAATTCTCAAAATCCAAAAAAAAAATAGGGTTGCACTTTCATCCCTTAGTTGCATTGCATTTCATCCCTAAACTTCAAAAATCCAAAAAAAAAATGGCATATAGTGCAATGGTTGAAACAAGCTCCCAAACTTCCAGGAGATAATATTACCCTTATCAAATGTCCAACTTTCATGGGACCATGTCATTGCAACCAAACAATCAATCATCTCAATCCAACATATACATGTCCCAAAACGTGCATCAAACTTATCAGGAACAAACAAGTGTCATACCTATTTCACCATCACTTGAAGAGAGACTAGCTTGAGAAATAGAGATGTTGGAACAAAATGTTAAAAAAGGTGAAGAGAGTAGATCCTAGATGTTCAAACTATTTCAAAAATTCGGAGATGCCATTACAAACCTAGAGCTAGTTGATGTGTGACTCTTATTATGAAATCAGACATACCAACTATTCTCACACAAATAAACATGAGAAACCAATATCAACAGCAAACACATCCAACAATGCAAGTCCAACAACCAATACAACAAACAACACAACTCTCAGCACCACAAATTGTGCAAACAAGTCAACCACTACCAAAGTCACACACAATCACACCATCAATTTTTCCTTCGGTCACATCACATGTCTGTGGATATCCTCCTATATCTTTAAATATACCACCAAGGGTTCCCCAAATGAATGCAAGTGTATTTATAAACATGTCACCCTTTGGACATAAATTGAACATGGTCAATGTGTCACCTATCATGAAACAAGGTCATCTTCCCATGTCTAGCAATGGTTCTTCCCATCAAAACTTTGCACCTCAAGTAGCCTCCATGTCTTCCACCATTTCTTCATACCCTGAATTCACACAAGAGCAGTCCACACCATCTTTATCCAATACCGCAACCTCCCAAGGGCTATCCATAATACAAATCCAATCTAATCCAAGTCATGATGTTAGTCCTTTCCATGCTTCAGAAATTCAAGATCCAATGCCATCATATATTCCATTTCCAACAAAACCTACTTCAAAGAGTCTCATTCAAAATCCTTTCTCATCAGGCCAAAATGTTGAAATCTTCCAAGAATCTCCCATGCATATCCAAACTCATTCCCCGTGTCAAGAGGATAATCCAGAATTAGAAGAAATGAGTCCTGGAATAAATCAAGATCAAGAACAAACCCTTCCATCCTACCCAATTTTTTATCAAGATCCCACTGACCAAGAATATTATGATGATCCCCTCGCTCTTTTCTATCCCATTCATAATGATACTCTTCCATCTCAAGAACAAAGTGTCCTTTCAAGTCCCTTCCAACATCCACCTCCTAAGCAAGATCATGACATCCCTTTCATCCTTCCTAATAATCCCTTTCCAAGTCAAGATCAAAGTATTCCTTCACTTTCATGTCCTAAGAAAGATCCCATTATTTCTCCAAATCCTGATCAAGATCCCTCCATCCATTCATCTCCATGTCATAATACTCCATATTCCTCACAAGATTCCCTCTCAAATGAACTTACCATGTCTCCTAGTCCCCCTCATGATCCCAATCCCTCTACACAAGTTTTTCATGAACTCCTTATCAATGAAGTCACCAATTCTGATCATACTACAGAGAATAATTTATCAATGATTGTATATGCACCATTTTGACATGCCAATATGGTCACAACTTTGGAACCAGAATCTAATTGCCTCATACACCCACTCTTGATAGATTGGGGGCGAGAGAATCTACCACAATTGGATTTCTTTAAAAATGATAAGACTATAGCTGAATTCATGGGTTCTAGAGCTGGATTTCCCTTTGATGATCCACAAAATTTAAAAACTAAGGAAATTAACATTGGAGATGTTGAACATGTACACTTAGCTGAGTCCTTATATCCTATTGAAAAAGACATTTTTATCCGACTCTTCAAACAAAGACCAATGAACTACCTACACAGAACTTCCTGACCCTATGAACAGCATGAACCTTAAATGATATTATGTCTAAGGGTTTGGTTAGTTTAGGTTTTACTTTCTGTATTGCATCTCATTTTATTCAAAACACTGATCACATTCACAAATTTCATCGTATTCGCAAAATTTCTGCATTTACATATAGTAGCATCAATAAAACAAGGCAACTATCCAAGTTTATCATCCGTTTGCATTCAAGAGAAACAAGGGTCATCTCCTTTCTTAGATATTCGGACATGAAGTCTTTGAGATCTTAAGGTCATTCATTTTCAACATTGCCTTGTGATGATGCTTTACTTATGGTTGGGTAGTGATTTCACAATTTGAGTCTTGTTAACCAAAAATCTATGAATTGCTATATCTCTCACATTAACAAAATCTCTAATTCATTCGAGATGCCTAGTTGATCATATGACTAGTGGAAAATCTAAAATTCTACTTCAAAGCCATTGTAATTGTCACACCCAAGTAGGATTCATTACTTACAAATCAAGGCAAGAAAAGAAAAAAGAAAAAATGCTATGCCAAATATCCATCTCAAGGCAAAAGAGCAATGATATATAACTAAAATATCATGCATACAAGTGCGACAAAAAGCTTGACTATGGGAACATGCAAGTAACTCCATCAAGGCTATGAACTCATGTTGGCAATGGAGCAATATTTGAGAAATTACAGTCTATAACCTTGTCGGAGCTCTAAAAGCTTGCTGGCAGCGAGGCTCTATTCAGGATGCTTTTGAAGGTAGAATAATCCATGTAGCTATTCATATGAAATGTTTTGTACCTGCATTTGTAAATCCTAATCACTAAGTGTGTTAATTTGGATGTTCCAAGGGACCTTAAGGATCAATTGACCGCTTATCTATGAAACGTTTTGTACCTCCAATTCAATTGGTGTATTACAAAATGCTAAAAAAACACAGTCATCCTTGTTTGAATAGGAAATGAACCTTCATCATGCATATTTCATTATATAGGTCATGTAAAAAATTCATTATCTCCACGTGCATTTTGCAGTTCATCATGTCATACAGGTCTGCACACTGGGGGCATAGCTGAAAAATCATAAAAATCATAAAAAGTCTTGAAAAAATCCTAAAAAATTCAAAAACATTGAAAAACACAAACTTCAAAAAACAATCATAAAATTTCCTAGGAAAAAAATCCTAAAAATAAAAAATAAAATCCTAAAAATAAAAAAAATCCTAAAAAATAAAAAAAATCCAAAAACAGTCATAAAATGTCATAAAAAAAGCCTTAAAAATTGATCACATGTCTTGTTAATCAATTTATCGATCAAATTCTATCAAACATAAACATGTCTTACATAGGGAAGGGTACACTCAAAACCAGGCAGATCGGTCTTACACGGGGTATTCGGTCTCTCAAACCAGACATTCATATCAATAATCAAACGATCAAAATATTGACATAGATCAATATGGCTACTGGATTTTGTCCAAGTTAGTCTTATCTTTATCAATTGATGATAGGTCATGTTTCATCAAATCCAAAAACAGTGAAAAACATAAAATCCAAAAAATTCAGAAAAAGTCCTGAAAAAATCAATCAAAAACATTCAAATATGATGCTGAAAAAATCCTTAAAATCAACCAAAAACATCCAAATATCAATCCAAAAAAATCCAAAAAACAATAAAAAAAAAACTTGTAATAAAATGTCTTACAAGAATCAAATACCCTAGCAGATATCCAGCAAACGCTTTGCACAAAGTTAACAAAGGATACAACTATCCAGTCAAACATCTACAATCAATTGATCAAATGGTATTATCAATCGTATCATATCCATATCAAGTGATCATTATCTTGTCTTAAACAGAAGAGGATACACTCAAAATCAAACACGTCAGTCTTAAATGGGGTCTGCAACTTTATGAGATCAGACATTATCAACTATCACATCAAGCAACTGAGAACGAAGGCACAAGGTCGGTATAGCTACTGAATTTTGTTTGGGTCAGTCTTTATCTTTTATCATTTGGCGATAGATTATGTTCCTATGCTACTCAAGGATGTCCACAAGTGACTAGAGGATCCATGATGGGCATTATCTTTTTCTTTGTTTGTTGTTTGTGGTATGGACCACTGAAGTTCTAGGGAAATAGTTCCAATGGGTGTATGTGTTGGTACTTTCTTTAGGCAAATATCCTATGCAAAAGTCAAGGTTAGTTATGCTTGTGACTATCCAGCATACCTCAATCCCTGGCATTGTTACTAGAATGGCGGGTTCACTCCTTGTCTACTACATGTTTGTTTCTTCAATGAGATATCTTTACATCTTGGTTCCGTATACCCTGATGTGCAAAGCTCCTTTGTTACATAATAAGGCTTAGTGATGAATATGTATTACTCTATGAATAAAGGCACAAAAGTTCGTGAAAACCATCATCTTCATTTTCAGTCTATCATTATCAATCCATCATCTCATATCAATCATCCTCAACTGCTTCTAATTGTCATCTTTCATTCTATTTCATTCTAAGGTTCATTCTCTCATATTCTATCTCAATATCATTTTCACATCACCTATCTCTATCTCTAATCAACTAACCATTCTTCTATCTTTCATCTCACATTCTTCTTTTTTCAAGAGATCATTCATGTCTTTAATGCACAAACAATCTCTCAAGGGGGCATCCTACCTCCATTACTGGGGCATATTGGGGTAGGAAGTTTTTTGTTTTCTTTGAAACAACGTTGTTCCAACATTGTCTCAAAGAGGGGCAAATGTAGACACCTAAAAATGTCTCATTGATCATGTACTAATTATTCGTCCAATTGATTAAATAATTCTTTAATTATTTAATTAAATTAATTAATCTTATTCTTCTATTTATTCATATTTCCTCGTCATCTTACTAATTATTCTATTTCAATTTTATCATCGTTTAATCATTTAAACCATTTTCCAATGTTAATTAAATATTTATTATTTAATTAATTATGATTTTTAATCCTCAATTTAAACAATCTTTATTATTTAAATAAATTCCATTTTCTATTTCTATCATCAATTAATCATTAACCCCCTTCTAAATATTAATTAAATATTTATTATTTAATTAATTATGATTTTAATCCTTTAATTTAAATAATCTTTATTATTTAATTAAAGTCCATTTCTAAATAATTAAATAGTTTCTTTAAAATTATTTAATTAACTAATTCATTTCATTTAATTTCATTAATTCTTCAAATTCAAATTTAAATTCATATTTCTTCTAATTTCAAATACATGTGCATGATTTCAAAAAGCAAATTGAAAATAAAAGTCAAGTTCTAAATATATTCAAATAACAAATTGAATTTAAAATAAATTCAATATTTGAATTAAATTCTCATGCAAAGATTAAATTGAAAATCAAAGTCCTGATTAATTAAAAAACAGGTTTTCAGGACCCAAAACCTTTACATCATAGAAAGAGAAAAAGCACCGAGAAGAACAAAACAAAAGAGTCTGCAGACAAAAAGACTAGCCAAAAGACCAGTGAATAGAAAGAATAGCTTAACAAAAAAAATAGCAAAGAAACAGGGAATGCGCTACACAACGATTTTCTTTAGCAAATCCTCCGCCTTTGTCACTAGCTCGTCATAGGTGGCCCCGACAGCTTTTAGGTCTTCTAGATCCTTGTTTGGTTTCTTTTCCTTCCTCTTGCCTCTGGTGCGAGTTCTGGGACCTTGAGCTTCCCCTATTCCTTCAACTTCTAGTTCTAAGTCCTGGATTTCCTTTTCGTCAACCATCTTACTGATGAGGGTGTGGGTGTTGTTGGCCAAGATCTTCAAAATACTTAGGCTCTAGCACATGCTAAATTAATTAATTTAATCAATCAAATTAATTAAATTAATTATCTTTTCAATTCCTATTTTTATCTTCCACTTTTCTTTTTCTAAAAAGCATTCAATCAGTCATCTTAGCTAACTATTCCATCTATTTTAATGATCTTTTCAATTAATTGATTAATTACATCATTTCTTTAATTCTCTCCAATCATTCTTTTTCGATCTTCTAGTTATCTTTTTTCTAAATAAATATTTCTTTGTCATCAATCAATTATCCTCCAATCATCCATTTCCATCTTTCAATCAACTTTTTTATCAATCAGTTAACTCATTTATCTATTCAATCAATTGAGTTCCACCTCCAAATCAGCAATTCAACTATCAATCAGCATGTGAGCTCACCTGAGTTCCACCTCTTGATCTATCTATTCCACCTTTCAATAAATCCTCTCCAATAATCTATAAATTGAGCATTCAATCTTAATTGAACTTTGAATCTTTGTGTCACTTGCAGGTTACCAATGCCATATGTGAGAGCCACCATACGACAAAGAGGAGAAGAACAATGGAAGATACATGCAGTCATGGAATAGGGAGTTTTGATTGATAGATTGTATTCCCATTGCTTTGATTTTATTATTTCACTGGTTTATTTAGAATTCTTTGATTAGATAGGGATTCGTGATTTCCCTCCGATTTCTAGTTAATTTAATGACGAATTTTACATACTACACCATCTATTCATTTATTTTAACATCAAATGACCATTTCAATACCAATTACCACATTATTAAACCATAGCAATAAGTACACATCCATAGATTCAATATCCATTAATCTCATTATTAAACATTTTCAAGATACTCATGATACATAATTTTCCCTAATAACATCTACTAGATACATAAATACAATGGCTTTTACAACAATAAGCATAGCTCTCAAATACAATTGTATATACATGTCTAATGAATCATGATCAATAAGCTGCTACAAATATCCATCCACGAGATGAAGAGATAAGAGATCCACATCCACGCAAAGCATCCAAGAAAATCTTCTACTGAAGAACATCCCAATGGAAGAAAGGCACCAACCACCTAACCATGTCGAACCAAAGGAACCACCCCCCATGCTAGGAGATGACACAAGATCCCACACACACTCTAGATATAAGTTGACACCTAACAACCAAAGAGGAAACAACTCTAACACAAACCAAGGAAAATATACCAAACAACCAAGAGACCTCCAAAGGTGACTCAACAACAAGACATAAGGAACTAGTACCAAATTGTAGGGAAAGAGTTTCATCACATGCTACCACATAGGATACACATGTGGAACCATCTCAACCTTTGAGGAAATCAAGGTAGTATGATTTATCTGGTTACCAGATCTACCACCTCACTCCGGTCTCCGATCCATGAGATGGATATTACAAAACACATTTATTATCTTGCTTAGATGAGTTACTATACCCAACCCACCTAATATTAATTATTATGTTATCACTTATCAATTACAATGGAAAATCTTCAATGAGATATCCAAATGGTCTAGACCCCATCTCTATCCTAGTAGTCTATTCCTCGTGACCTCAGCAGACTCACAAAAGCCCACTCCCTCTAATCATGCCTCTAGGATTTAACAACATAAATAATCAAGCAAGGCCCACAAAATAAAATCCCACTAACCAAGATAAACTCTCTTCAATGTACAAGGAGCCAACAACATATATCACATAAATCATATAGATCACACAACATCCTAGAAAGGTAATACTCCTATTGCAATCTTACAAATGATCAAATAACACATCAAAACATTACTCCGAACATCGAAGAGTAATCAAAAGCACATCACAGCCTTTGGACCAACCTCAACACAGTCTGATAAAACCATAAAATCCAATCTGAAACTCAGACAATTCAGATGACAGACTAGAAGACAAAAACAACTAGTTTAGCGCATACACCTAACCGTTCAACGCATTCACCTGACTTTTCAGCGCATTTAATAGTTCTTATAGTGCATATGCTAAGGAGTTCAATGCTTTTACACAAAGTTCTAGTGCATATACTAGGTATTAGTGCTTTTGCATCATTTTGTAGTGCTTTTGTGACACAAAATAGTGCATTAGACACTTAAAACAACGCATATAACAAATGAATTAGCGCATATGTAGTTCTAGCATAAATACTCAGAAACTCAATTGGAGATAATAAAATTACGAAAAATAAGATAAAATCAAGGAAATAATATAAGGTTCCAAAAATATAATGATGAGGATGCAATCACCAAACATAGCTGATCAATAAGGTTTCAAGGCTCAAAGGTAAAAAAACAAGGCATAACCAAAGTTCTGAGAAAGCATCTCCTAACATTGCTCGGACATGAAACCTCTTAGACAGACAACCAGACACTCTTGACTTCCACAATACAAATAAAGAGACTCAAATACAAGGACCAAACCTCTGATCTTATGCAAAATTTCAACATACAAGAAGCCAACAATCAGGATCCAGAAACTCACAGTGTCGATCATTCACTGAAATAAGAAAAATCAAAACGAAATATATTTTCCCCAAACTATAGCTCAACTATATAATAATTTCATAAATCAAATTATGTGACTATACAAAACTATATTAAATAAATATTTTTCCCAAAACTCCCGAGAATGGACATGGCGTAGACAATCTTTTCAAATTGAAAATGTAAGAGAAAGAATCCTCCAACCTGGTAAATGCTGAATGGAAAATTGAAGAAGAAGGTTGAAATCCAAACAAGCCCAAACAATCCAACTCCAACAAGCAATCAAAAATCCAACTCCAGAAAATGCATCTGAGAAGCCAACCCCCGTGAAATCATAGGAAAGCAAATAAATAGAAATCAAAACCCAAACAATGCAATGATGTTGGCCAATAAGAATAATATACTAAATAATATTTCTTACAAACCCATCACAAAATCCAAGGTAGAAATAAATAAGATATTATTTAACTAACTTACCCAACAATTCAGTGAATAGAATAAGAGGGTAAGTAGAAAGAATATATTAATTAACCCAAGAAGGTAAATAATAAAATAACACTCAACACTGAACAACAACTCACACAAGAATAACAAGGGTAATCAATCTTAAACCTAGAGTGTAGAATGGGATTTCATGTCACCTCTGATCAACTTGCCATTGGGATAAGACATGCTCAGACTTGTGAAGCCAGGTAGAGTCGATGTCTGGTACTTGCAAATCCTGCCTCCACAAAGACACTATACAACATATACAATATATAATAACGGGAAAGTGATAGAGAATCACAATGACACATCCCACTCACAATGAGTGATGTGACATCATCCCTATCATGAAGACAGTAGAAGACACTCACACACAATCAAACAATATCATAATAAATCTCACATCATGAAATAGGGTTAATACATCATAACATATCATCAAATCATCATGAGCAAGTATAACAACACATAGAATAAGTGCATATAAATTATCAAATGAGAATCTATCATTATGATAGCCCATATAATAATCCATAATGTCATCATCTGCATGGAATAATAATGTCAATGCAAGCATAAAATGTCCCAAAATCCATGATAAAGCATCTAAACCACATGAAAATCCACAATAATCTAATCCAAGCATCACAAAATAGTCTATGCTATGACAAAATAGTCTATCAAATCACAAAAGGAAAAGATAAATCAGGGAGGGACACTACAGGTTAATTGAAAAATTGTCCAGTTTCCTTAATAAGCTTTAAATGTGATCGATCCATTTGCCCAGGCACCAACTCAGAATAACTCCAGCCATGATGGCTCTTATGCACACAAGAGATTCACCCTCAATTTCAACGCAGTTGATACCAAGCTTTAAGCACAACTTGATTCCAAGGGCCAGGGCTTCACATTCGGCGATATTATTTGTGCATTCCTTCAGTCTTTTTGAGGTGCCCCAAACAAAATTCCCTTCGGAGTCTCTAATAACACATCCTGCACCACCCAATCCTGGATTACCTTTTGTTGCACCATCAAAATTTAGCTTCCATTTGAATTCTTTCAAGGGGTTTTCCATCTGATCTCTGCACGATTGATTTTGCATTTTTTAGGGAGAGGTGATGGGCATCTCAACTTTGTCCATTTTGATTGGATCTCATCGTCTCATCTTGTGAATATTGTTTTCCTCTTGATTTTGGTTTTGTTGTTAGCTGTTTTGATAATGGCATTTTGTATCGACTAAATGAGTTGATTGCAACTCATAGCCTTGTCTTTGAAAATCTGTCTATTACGCTCCTTCCAAATGTGCCATATGACCATTGAAGGAGCAAGAATCCAAATTCTTAATCGTAGATTGTTTTTTCCTTTAAGCGGCCAACTTGCGAGGAAGTCCTATATTTTTATTAGGTGCTTTATTTAGTAATTATTATTTTTAATTATTTTTTACGATGGAACTGGAGTGAGCCTTATCTTTGCATTGAATTTCTAATTAATTTTTTATGCATGCAAGATTACTATTTTTAGGACTTTTTCTTTAATTTTTATTTAGGGCTTTTTGAGAAATTTTAAGGGGAGCTTTTGTATTATTATTTACATTGGCTGAATTTTTTAGAAGGTGTGTGTGAAAGTTTGGATGAGGTTTTTGGCACTATTGTTGCTTTGAAGATTTTTTAGTGAATTTGGGAGGAGAATTTCTTTTGGATTTCGAAGAGATTTTCTATGGAATTGTTCATTGTGAGTTGCATATTGGGAGACTTCATTGTGGTTGTCGATTTACTTTGGCAATTTCTAGATTGTGGATTTGCACTTCAATTCTTCTCTCGGTTTTTAGACATTTCTTCTAATTCTAGGTTGGAGATTTCTATTACCTGAATTTTATTTTATATCTTTTATTTTCAACAATGGAAAGATTGTCTTATACATGGAAATCTTCAAAATATTGTTGAGATTTATTTTTGTATGTAATCTTTTGAAAGTTTTATTCTTTGTGATTTAATATTGTCTATTGGTTTCCCCATAGTTATGCAAGAGATATAATTGTGTATTCCCATTGTTGGATCGGTATCTTCTTTACACAAAATTGATTACTCTCATATTGTGAGTCTGGTTGTTTTGGACTTTGTCAAGAGTTTTCCCATGATTCAAGATTGATTATTTGTCCTATGTTGAGATTATATGTCTTTTTGTGTCATTTGAGTTAAGCCTGAATATTTGATTTGGGTTTCTGAGTGTTGGATTTTGATTTTGATAATTATCTGCATCGTAATTTTTGTATTTTGTATATGCGCTAAAGTAATTTTTGTATGCGCTATTTTATTTTGTGCATGCACTATAGTGCGTGATGAATGCATTGAACTAGGTAGTGAAGGCATTGCTTTACCTTGTATAAGTGGTACACTGTGTAGTAAAGGCACTAATAAGTATTTCATATGTGCTAAACAGTTTTGTGAAAGCATTGAACAAATGAAATAATGCACGAATTTGGTATTTTTGTTATTTTTCATCTTTTTGGGATTTTTTGGATTATTTTGGAAATTTTGGTTTATTTTTGTTAGTTTGAGTTAGACCGAAGACTTGATTTTGGGCTTGAGGTTTCTGTAATGATTTTCTAGAATTGATTATTTGGTCTTTTGGATGGAATTTGTGATATTTTATGATAATGCATAAGTTGTATTCAAATGAAATTATGATTGTGGATTAGATTTATTGTAATGGTTCAGATTGTGCTATGGGAACATTTTATTTTGAATATCATGACATTTATGTGATATATTGGAGGTTATTGATTTTCATTTTATCCCTAGATCATAGGAGCATAGTAGGGGAAGTGGCTTCCATTAAGTGTCGGGGTCACTACCAAGAGGTTCCCTATAAGGATGCTTAGAGGACCGCTAGGAGACCTCTTGGAAGTTATTTGTAAATAAGTGATAACCTTAATTAATTTATTTAGGGGCTGGGTAGTTTTCATATTAATAAGATAATAATATGTTTTGGTGCCCCACTCATGGCCTAGAGTGCTAGTACAGGCTCAGGATGAGATTGGGAAGGCCTTGATGGCATGACTATATTCCCTTGTTGTTATGAGATGTTGAGTTGGTTCCACATGGGTGTCACCTACCAAGAGGTTCCTTGTAAGGATGCTAGGAAGCCTAAACTATCAAGAGGTTCCTTGTAAGGATGCTTGTAGATCTAGATGACAGCATGTGATGACACTTTCCCTACATATGTGTCCTTAGTCTTAGCCTTGTTTCATGGAAGTCTCTAGCATTTGTCGTTGTTTTATTTGAGCCTATGTATTGTGTTGACAAATATTCGTTATGTTATTTTATTGTGTTCTTTGGGAGTTAGGTGTCAGTCTAAGTTTAGTGTGTGTGGGACCTTATATCATTCTCTGGGCATGGGGGGTGGTTCCATTTGGTTCCACATGGTTGAGTAGTTGATTCCTTTTCTTTAATTGGGATATTTTCTTTGCATTGGATGTTCATGAGCCTATTGGATATTTCTATTTCTCCAAATTTTGTACTATGGAGCAACTGTACTTCATGATTACCTATTTGCAGCAAATGATGTATATTCATAACAAGGAAACCTATACATGTAATGTAATGATGATTTATGTATTGTTGATATAGAGATATGGATATACATTTTATATTGACGTTGATCAATTATGGATGTTGTGTATATCCTATTTGTGATTCAGTAATGACGTTATGATACCATAGGGAAATTGGAAATAGAAAGATTGGAAGAATGTAATGAAGTTAAGAATGTTATCTGTTAATATGGTTATTTCCGTTTGTGCACTTTATTTGATATGTTCAAACTATATATGTAATTCATTATGTAATTATGGAGTTAGTGCAGTGTAACGTGTTGTTATATTTTAAAGTAAAAAAAAAAACATCTCTACTTTTCCTAGATTATGTGTTAGTTTCTCTAGGATTCATGGAAAGCATTACACTCAACTTTAGGTAGTCAAAGGTGACCACCTTTTGTGTTTCCTTTATAAATTCAATTCTATCTTGTGGGTGGGTTGAATACATGCCAATTTCGACTGTTTGGACTATATAGTCTTATGGGTGCATCCTTACCTTAGCCTTGATTACTTTAGGCATCTTAGATGCGATCAGGGTTGCACACTAGTCCTCATCAAACACAATCTCCATTTTGAGGTGGTGAGATTATCAATTTCTTGGCTTCTTTTTGCTGCTCTCACCAATCACACCCTTTTGGTCGCACATAAATGATTTTTAAATGAAGTTATAATTATTTTTTAATGAAGAAAATTGGAAAAGTATTTAAGATTTAATGGTTATTTATGAATGAAAGAAACTTTTAAAAGAACTTTATATCTATTATTAGTATGAATTTCAATATGGAGAATATTTTGTCGATATTTATTTTAAGATAGAGGTATATGTGAACATACAATTACATAATTTTTATGTGTATTCTATATGAAAACTTTAGCCAAAGTAATGTAAAAATCCTACTTGCATTTTTGTGTTCACTATGTCTAAGGCTACATTTTTAATAAGATATATCTTGCATGACTAGAGGGTATCTAGAGCATTCCTTGATAGATTATATGTTGGTATTTTGGTATGGTTTTGTCATTGATGTCAACACCTGCTAAATACACCTACTTTGGAGATCCAAAAACATTCACCGGCAATCAGTAAACTATTCAAAACAGTCACCAGTATATGGTTAACCGACAGGATATAATGTTCACCGGTACCTGCATTTGTAATGCCCCGCCAGGAAACCCCTAAGGGTTTAAGTTAAAAACACTCAAATAGAGTGTAAATATTTTTTTTTAAAAATAATAATTAAGAGCATTAATGAAAAGTTACAACATTAAGATAGTTTGAAGTTATCTCTAACTAGATAACACAGCGGAAGGCTAGCGATCCTAAGGAGTTTCCCAACGCGATTACATAACCTTACTCCCAACTCAACACGCGTCAATTGATCCAATAAGCTGGGTAACTTAATTATGAGATAATGCATAAGACTTGATTATACATATGTTCAATGATTTGACCTCTTATTTTTTTAGGAAGTGTTCATTTACTTTGGGTGGTTAGGAGCCATTGTGAGGTTATTTACTCAATGCACATTAACACCTATTTAATTTAAGAGGCCTGCCTTAAGGTTCAATGTGATAACTATAACAAAGTTCATTCATTTGGGTTTTAAGATAACCACCCACATTTGATGTTTTTCTTAAATATTAAAAGTATGGTTAATAAGATGAGATACATTCATTAAGGATTAAACTACAATTAATAGAGTGAGGTCCCTTCATTTGGTTTCATGCATAGCCAACTAATAAGTTGTAGTTCTTTTATGAAAGACAAAATGTGAGTAGCCATAGAATTCATTGAAGTTTTAATAATGCTAATAGATGGCTAAATTCATTAAGGTGAAAATGTATTAGGACACATGAGAGCATCCTTTAAATTAAAATATAGTTAGCAAGTTGATATTCATCATTTCAAGATTAGAATATAAGTTCATAGTGACGTTCTTCCATTAGGATTAAAATACAATTATCTTATTGCATATCACTCTTTTTGGTTAAATGAAGTTAATATGAAAAGGTACATTTACTAAGATTTAGTTATAAACAACTATACAATTACTTCCCATTTTAGTTCATTTTTAGCGACCATAAGAGATTCTTTTATTAGGGTTATAATGATGGATCAATAGTTGAGTTCACCCAATTATCAAGTTAATTTTGGTAAGGATTATTGTTAAGATTAAAACGTGAAATAACTAAACAAATTCATCCAATGCAGTGAAACATAATTAACAAGGCGTTACCCATTTAAGAAGATAAAAGTAATTACCTATATGATGTTCATCCTTTAGATTTCAACTTAGAAATTATAACATTAATTCTAACTTTGTTTCCCATACTCATTTGTTCAATTTACATGCTTAATAACAAGTTAATCCAATGATGTAATCTAGCAAGATTCTTTCCACTATTACAACTTTTAATTCATATTATCAAAATCCTTTTTCCATAATCTTAATTACAGTCTTCCATGAACCTGATTTCTACATTGTCAAGATGAATAATTTTATGCACTTAGATTTAAATTCGTTAATTTCCCATTGCACACTTATGAATAGCAACCATACATGATATCTTAACGCATGAAACAAAGGAAACTAAAACATCGCATAACACAGATATGATCTCGGAGTTCACCCCTAAAGGGCTACATCTCCGTGTCTGCTCAACTGCAAGACCCCTTTGGTATTATATCGTTAGGAATACATAATTTATAAGTCTTTTACATCTTTGCCACTTAGGCGAATACAATCAATATACAACAGACACCTCGGTCGGAATTTACATAATGATCCCTTTTGAAGCGGATCCAACTGAACACATCAAGGCAATTACAAGTTCAAATGACTGATGATACTCTGACTAGGGATGTAATCGGCTATGACCAACACAAATAACCAGATGACAGGGTCCAAACACAAACCTAGCAAGACGTGCTACTATAACAGACGCATCGATTTCCAAAGTAATAGGCCGTACTCTAGCGTTAACGGGCAATTACAACATCTTCCCAAGTTGACTTAAGCACCTAGACAGATTAATTAAATCTTAGATAAACACTAATGACAAGTTAGTTTCACAACAATAGTCTGACCCCTTGTTAACGATACAAAAACAACCCTCTTACTACAAGAGCAAAATACATTAAGAGTGAATGGAGAAATGGAAAAATCGTTTCCGAGCTAAATTAAGCCTCTATTGCATACATTTAAAAATTAAAGACCATTACCCCCATTCAATCTACTCATTTTCATATAATCAATTATCATTCGATTTAAAAATACAATGAAAGTCAATGCTATATTAAAGCCCAAAAATTTATATATGTAGATAATAATATATACATTTATGCTTTTTTTTTTTTTTTTTTTTAAATTTTTTTTAAAAAAACACATTATTTACTAAAATAAAAATCTCAACTCATTTTTTTTTTTTTATAATACAAAATATTACCCAAGGTATATTTTCTTGTATTATATTATTTTTTTTTATTTTTTTTTAAATAATAAAAAAAAGTTTAAAACTAAAATAAACTAAAAACTTAAAAATAATTAATAAAAGGAAGGGACACTGTGGGCCCCACCTTCCAACACGGAAGTGGCGAAAGTCCGCAGCTCCCGCGCGGCCCTGCTGTGGCATAGGGTTTCCCTGCGGCCATAGTGCACGCAGGGCTTCCTTGCGGCCACTGTGGTCGCAGGTTTTACCCTGCGGCCACAGTGAACGCAGGGTTCCATGCGGCTGCTGTGGACGTAGGGGATTCCCTGCGGGCCACGGCGTGGGGGAGAAATGGGGGAGGGGGCGGCGGTGCGAGCCGAGCTTCGGCTCCTCCGCCCGCCAAACCCTAACCCCCAAAAATATATTTCTTTTTTGTTTTTTTGTTTTTTTTGGTATAAATTTTTTTTCTACTCAGTCTAGTTTCGTCCCAAACCAAATTTTACTTTTTTTTTTTTTTTTTTAAAAGTAAACACAAAATGAAATAACTAACTCACATAAATCCTCATACCCCTATTTTTCCACAGCCACAAATATTTTCCAGATTATTTAAGCAATAGATTTGAGGAAGATTTTTTTTTTTTCTTCTTTCCAAAAAGCCCAAGAAACCATGGTCAATCTTAAACCAAGAACAACCAAGCCTTCAACAAAACTGAAAACTAAATCTTAAGAACACTCATGGGTAGCATTCCTTTCTATTTTTCTAGCATTTCATGGAGAGCATAACATTAAACAAAAGGGTAGATTGGAATCCTACCTCCAAACGCATTCCGGGAAGAGATTTTTGACGAAGAGCTCCACCTGCAACTCCAAGCAAATCCCCCATTTTTTCCAAAAAAAAGCTCTCAAGAAAAAAGAACCCCCAAAAAACATTTCAAAACTAGGTTAAATGAGAAACCCTATTTTTGCCCTAATTTTCAATTTCGAATTTAGGCATTTTTTTTTTGAAAATAAAAGAAACATGAAAATGGAAACCATTATTTTCCACTGCTCAATAAATCTAACTTGTTTTATTCTAATTAAAATTAACATGCTTCTATTTCTTATTTAATTCTAATTTTAATCTCTCAATATCAATTTAGGCCTACATTTATATTTTGAACTGTTAACAAGGGTGAAATATTTAAATTAATTTAAATCTCAAAAATCAATCCTTTATACTATATCAATTTGCAAGTAAAAAGAATAATTTCCTTTTAAATAATAAAATTTACCCTTTCTCTTCCAACATGCGAAAATGATTAATTTATTTCTATTTCTCAAATGACTTTAAATCTTTCCTTTCTAAAACGCATAGCTCATAAAATTCGTTATTATTAAATTTAACTATTAAATTGACTCGCTATAACATAATAAAGCGACCTTTTTAAATAATGACTAATCTAATGCAAGAGTCTTATGTATTCTAATTTCTCAACTACAAACACGTAAATGAGCACACTAATCCAAGTTAAATACCTTAAGCTTGCTACAATAATAATTAAAGCAATCTCTTTAAATTAACGATTAATCGTATAAAAGAAAACTACCTATTTTAAATTTCTAAATTACAAATGCGCACATCCACACATTAAATTGAATTGAATATTTGGGACAACAAACTCCACTTACCCTGCGCTAGGCACGCAAATTGAGGAAGTCCACCAAACCACACAACACACAACCCAACGAAAAGAAAGCCCCATGAACCACACACGATGCTCACCTAACCATGGCTAAGGCAAGACGAGAGTTTTATGATCCCCAATTCCGAATTCTGAAGGTGGAGGAGGTATACTCAACCCTGCAATTCCCAAAGGAGATGAACCTCGCCCTAGGTGGTGTTGTACCTGCAATCTCCTGCACCCATGAATTCATGCAAGCATACATATACATATACATATTTAAATGAAGGCGTTAGCTCGAGATTTATCACAAGAGTTAGGAACCAATTACATTTACACAAGAATCGATGCCAAAGCACAATAATAGGTATGCACGATTATTTATATCATCTAAACTACACATTGCATCACGGTTAACCTACCATTCAAGAATGCCACATAGGAAGTCAATCAAGGTCAAACGGGTTTTACAAGTTTGACTAGGGTAGGGGCATTACAACATTGACATGGAAGACACTTGGTAATATCGAAGACATCATGTGGACACTTTTCTTTGAAGTAATAATCATTGACATATTCTTATTTGCATATTTGCTTTTACTGGCAAATAGGTCCAGGTTATCTAGGGTTACACTGGCAGGTTTGTCTTTTCCAAATCAGCATGGCATGCTATGGAGATGATTTATTATTGTTGTAAACACATTAAGCCGACATGTTCAATCGGTTATTGCATCGTATATTTTATTATTTGTAAAATGTTTTTATTGTAATATCTTGTAGAGCCGACCTACTAAAATTGGTCTTAGGGTATGGTATAAATGTAAGATCTTATTTGTAAGATCAAGTGTGGAATGCGAAAAAGATTTAAGGAAGGATATATGCAAGATCAAGCAGAGATATACACGAAGACATCATTTGAAGGTGAAGCTAGGTTTTTGTAGAAGCATATCAGCATTACACCGGTACTGAATCCAACATATGAAGATGCTATTTTGTGGAGTACATTCTCATTGGATTTAACCATCCAACTGTAGTCAGTGTGACTCCCATCTGTGATTGAGCAGTGAGCTCTAGGCTGTTGGCCTTTATGCATGTGCAGACCCCTCTTTGTACACTTACTATCTGTACAATAGTATCATCTGATTGTGGGTAAGGTTTCCCACCGTGGTTTTTCCCCTTACAGGGTTTCCACATACAAATATTTGTGTCATGTGTTGTGGATGACTTTATGTTTATGTTTCATGCATTAATTCTTACCGGTATAGCAATTTTCTGTTAACACTGTTTACCGGCATACTTAACTGTCTTACCAGTACTAAGCATTAAGTTGGTTAATAAGATTTTGGTTTGAATTTATTAGACAACTGATTCACCCCCCCCTCTCAGTTGTCCCCAGGACCTACATTATATGCATTATAACAGTACACTAGATCTCAAATGGCTTGATAACCATGGTTTTACTTGGATCTACTATCCTCATGAAGGGTAGGGTCACTTCTAGAAGGAAGGTGTGTGGGGCACTACTAGTCTATGGTCAGAGGAAAATCTCTTGAGTGATGCTCTCCCTCTTGCATTCAAATGTCAAAGACTTGGATTATCAAAGAGACTATGTGGTTCTTTACTTGATGTATCATTTTGTAATCATATTCTTGTCAAGTGATGATGACACATGTATCCATATTTTGTACTAAAATTGAATCGTGAAACTATATAAATGATTTTTGTATTATTGTAATCCTATGTTCAAGAATGAGAAAGTAAGAGGATTGTATTTATTTAATCGAGTTGTAAGGTAGTATTCCAATCACTATCAATGATTACAAAATGAATGTGCAAATTCATCTTAATGTGATGCACTCTTTTATAATATTTTAAAAAGATAAAATTGTAGTTTATACAACTAACGAACCAGATTGGGTTCATTACACTTAGATCTAACAAAAACTTCCTTGTTAACTACTTGTGATAACCTGGAGTCATTACCAACAACAAAAATGTTATTTTTCCCTCTACAACAAAATGAATACATTTACAATTACAGCTCCTTATACAACTAATTCAATCTAATGAAACAAATTTTTCCTTTAACAATAGAAAAAAATGGAATGCTTCATGCTTTAACCGGCAATTAGATATTCTCCTAGCACTTTTTCATAGTTGGGTAAAGGATTGAGAATGTGGCATTTCAGCTAACTAAATAAAGTTTGTACCCTTTTGACAAACCATCATTGTTTTGACATTTTAGTTAAAATACAAGCCTCAAAACTCTTTTTGGCAAATCATCAAATCAAATTATTGTAATGCATATATTGTTAGATAACAATTAATTTCTATAATTATTAGTTAAGAAACAATTAAAATAGTATTTGAAAAGATGAGATAAGACCACACATAAATCTATATATAAAACAAACTTCATATACAATTTAATCTAAAAACAAAGAGAGCTAAAAAAAAATAAAAAAAATAGACTAGATCAATATTTGATTGAAATAATAACATTCAAAATGATAAATACATGATTATAAATAGTATATTAGTGA
This sequence comes from Cryptomeria japonica, assembly GCF_030272615.1. NCBI lineage: Eukaryota > Viridiplantae > Streptophyta > Pinopsida > Cupressales > Cupressaceae > Cryptomeria > Cryptomeria japonica. The sequence goes on along the minus strand of NC_081406.1, from coordinate 483,841,838 downwards.
GCACATATAAACTAAAGGAACCATAATACTACACATTTTTCCTTTAAAATATGATAGAACATCCAAAAATGCAAGAAGGTTCTTTAATAATGGTATCATTTCTATAAAAGATATCACCAAGCATATTAATATGTTCTTCCAATGAAGTAGGCCCTCTTGGGAAGGCAATTTGCTTAAGAAATATTATATCAAAAAATAAAACTTTAATTAAAATGAAGAGTTTATTTCTTATTGGCCCATTAATTGTGGGGGACATGACCATTAAATACTGATTTGTAATGTTTGGCCTTTTTTCTTTTCTTTTGTAATGATTTGGAATGTGACAAGAGCGAATGGGTTGTGGGAGGCAAAAATGAACATGAATGACATTTTGTTTTAATGTTATCAAATATTCTATTTAAATAATAGAATTTGAATGGGACAAAATGCCATGCCACATACAAAGGACAAATTTTGTATTTAAATAATCGGTAAATATCCAAAAGTAACTCATTTCTCTTCTTTGTGGGTAGAAACTATCATTTATCCTTTGAAGTTTTTTAACTCCTTGCTTGTATATTCGAGCAATCATTTTCAAATGTACGTTTTGTTTATTTCTTGGTTTAAAACTTTGTGCTTTAAAGGAGGTTTTTTTAATGAGAAAGTGGAGTAACACCAAATAACGACAATAATAATCAAAATCAATAGAGATTACAAGTATCAAAGCAAATATTCTCCTTATCATGATGACTTGAATACACTTTTGTAAAAGGACTAAACATGAAAGCTAGTTCCACTTTCTAATTGGATTTGGTGGTCCAGGGTTACATCATCTCATGGCCCTTCTTGAAGGTGACTTCTCTAACTTTTACTTCAAGATATTATCAAAGTTGAAGGCTTTGATTAAGGAATTTTATTTATTTTTTAAATGTATTTATATCTAAATTAGAGTTTCTATATTATATTCATATATTGAGAAATATAAAGGATAATTTTGGATTTTATTTATATAAGTGAATTTATTTGTATATTAGATTTATTTTAATAAATGATAGAAATATTATGATTTGTGTTTCTCCATCGCTTATTTTTGAATATATCATGACTTTGAGCACTTGTGCAATATCTAATTGAGTTCTTCTATTGCATATTTAAATGTAGAGGCAAAAGAGCATATCAAATGTTTTATGACAAATTACATAGATGTTATAAATATTGGTACTCAATTTTACTCTTTTGGCCCAACCCTTAACCCTCACTATGATATGATAACTCTATTATTATAGAACAAGATCAAATCAATATTGTATGGTCCTAAGCATCAATCCTTATTTTACATGTATTGGAATATTGCTATACTATTATTGTGACTCAGTTACTTTTAAGGAATTCATCATTCTTCCTCTATCTATAATAGGCACCAAGAGGTACATTTCAATAACATTCATTTTCAAATAAAAGCATGTGTAGGGAAAAGATTTTTCAAATCTTGAATGTGACATTCAAAAGTGGATAGAAATATGTGGGAGAAAATGAGTCCCAAGACTTCAAAACTTTTCTTCAACAATAACTTTACTGTTAAGCATAAACTAAATAGTGCAGTAACATAATATAATGCTAAAACAAATAAATAACAATCATACATGATTCACTCCATAACACATATATTTTGGTTACGCAGAAACTCTTGGTTAGAGAGAAAAACTACGGTGGGGATGACACCCACAACTTCACTACTGCAATAATAAAGGTTGCTCGGTTAGAGCTACATGTTTAGCTATTTCTGATAGCTTACCCTGTTAGGAGTATCAAGATCTGTTAGATCTACCTTGCTAAAGGATTTTACAACACTTATTCTAAATGCTGCGCCTGGTTAGAGGCTTTACATTTTATAGACTTAGTTAGAGTCTTTTACCTTGTTAGAGGTTTTTCTTACAACTCAAAATATTACAATCAAATCTTTACAAATTATCTGCAACTTTACATCTGAAATGTTATAGCAAATTCTATGTGCTCAAAATGATATTACCTTGCTTATAGCATACCTTGGTAATCCATATATTAACTCGGTAAACCCTTTTGTTTACTCTGTTCCTTGACTGTTCTCTGAAATCCTTCTCGGTGACCTCTGTGTTTCTCTGTCAATTGTAACAGTCATAATACTCTGTGATATCTCATGATTTTCCTTTTTGTATATGTCTTGCTTCACACACACATGCACATATATACTTGCACATCTATCTAATCCTGAATTCATGTTGTATAAATAGATCTCTTATATCGGTGATCTGGTCCATGCTTCGATCTTACAAACATGATTTCTCGAATGAATAACCATGCAAAATATTTCATTGGTTAGATGACCTTAAAATCATACACAATCTTTAAGTGCAATTTCCAATGTGATAACAGTTACTTGTTCGTCAATCTTTGTAACACGTTTCCCATATATGTCTAGGTTCAGTGAATTTGCTAACACATTTCACTCGGTGTGTGTTCACTTGGTATATCATTCTTGCTACTCGATAGACATAGAGTGTTACTTGGTAGAGTGTTTGGTGTATACTACACTTTGAGACTACTTTCTTCTATAACCGACTGCACTATGCTTACTGACTGAAAGATTCGGTAGAAGTAACCTACTAGAATATATAGAATAACTTTGAACATAAGACTAATGGCAATCTTAGTAAGTAGTAACAATCTCCCCTTTTGACATTAGTTGAGATGTTTGACAAAAACTACTTTCAAAGTTATAACTCAAAAATCTATATAGTTGCAAATTTTGACTAAACTGTCAATATATACATTTGTCAATGAAATAGTATATTTAGATATACTCCCCTTATCAATATACTGTACATAACTATGATTTTGCATGCTCGGTGATCAAAGTTCTGTGTGCTGCTCTTGTTCTTTGCTTACTTCTTTTTTCACTGCTCGGTATACTCCCCCTGTATACTTTGATACTATACTATACTCCTCCTTTTTTACAAACATCAAAATTTAGTTACCATTTGGTGGAGGCAACTGGTCAAAAATGGATTTATACTTTTTCCTTGCTTCGGTGAGGTCGATAGAGAGTACATCCTTGACACTATCCATTAAAGAATTATGTGCTTGAATGTCAGCCAATAGAGAAATTAAGCCATCTAATGTGCTTCCCTCTTGTGTAGTAGATAGGTAAGTGGCTCGGTTGATCTATTCTTGAACAGAGGACAAGTGTGGAATGAATAAGGTTTGAAGAGTCATAATGTCCATCCTTATTTTGTGCTCTTCATTCCTGAGTTCCAATTGTTGAGCCATGAGCTATTGTAACTTTGTATAAAAATTCTGAACAAAATTAGGCTCGGTGGTCAACTTATTTGAGAGATCGATGATCTCTTTCTCAATTGCTTCTGTTTTATTTTTTATATCTTTAATGAATAAAGAGAATGTACAGAGTTTTTGAAATAAATAAAGAATGTGCTTGAGTTGAGGGGACAACTCAACAATAAATTTGACAAGTTTAACTTTGCCAAGAGCAATAGCTTTCTGTACCTCTTCAATCATTTTTGCAGTTAGCTCTTTGTCCTTTAACTTGCTCAAATATTTAGATGCATCTACTCCAGATGTCTCTATCTGATTGAGGAGTTCATCTAGTGGAATATGGATGGCTGCATCTGTTGACACTGTAGCTGCGGGTAGCATATCTGATAATAGTTTCTTTACCTTCTGAAGTACTTTATTTTTCTTTTGTATGGTAATTTGTTTTTCCTGTTCGGCCTTTACTTTGCATAGTTCACCGAATTCAATGAGTGCCTGCCCTTTTAATTTTGATATGTCTACATTGGGCAACACTATTGGTTTCAATATATCTACCTTGAAACTATGCTTTTTCATCTTCTTTTCTTTCGATTTGGCCAGTTGAACCAATACAATAGCTTGGGAGGCTTGTGGATCCTCAGTAGGTTTCTCGGTGGAGGCAACACTTTTGTTGGTTTCTTTAGCCTTTGCTGAGTCCTTTGGTGGTTCGGTGCTCAGGGTCTCAGTTGCAACATTTTCAATTTTAGGAGGATCCTGAGAGGTCTGTTCCCTAGTGGCCTGAGGAGTAGTTTCTCCTTCTATAGACTTGTGAACCTCTGCACCTTGTTCAGTATCTTGAGGGGCCTTGGTTGTAGCAGAATGAGTGACCGAAGGATAAGGCTGAACTTGATCCAAAACTGACTCACTGGATACTAGTTTTGCATAGGCATTGCCTTCTATCATTTCCTATTCAGGTGCCTCAGGGTCCATGATGTCTTCATCAATTTGTATGGTGTCAGTAGGGTCTTGCTCGGTGACATCAAGATCTTTCTCGGTGATATCGGGATCTTGCTCAGTGACATCAACAATTTCAACTGTAGCTTGCTCACCAGCATCCTTGATTCTAAATATTTCCTGCCACTTTTCTTTTGTCTCATTTTCCACTTCAATATATAGACCATTCATCAGTTTTAAGGCTCTTTGTTTGACGAGGAAATTTGTGTGGTAAGTTGTCTGATGTTCTTTTATTTCAACTACCGACATATCTAGAAATAGATGTACCAGACTTCTTTCTCTAATTTGTTTCTCTGAGTCCATTGCATATTTCCACCTATTATCAATATGCAAATATAACTCATTTGGAAGTGACTTAGATAATTCCAATGGAGCCAATCAGAATTTCAATAGTGTGCAGATGACAACTTCTTCTATTTGTCTCTTTTCATCATCAGATCTGGATTCATATTTTACATATCTGAATGATCCAAATCCACCATATTGCTTCAGATCAGCACATAAATTTTCAACACTATGTACATTTACCTTCTTACTCTTGACAATCTGAAATTTACTTGCATCTTCAGATTCGGTGTCACTAGACTCTTTTGCCAAAATGAGTCTCTGAGTAGATTTCTTGTAAGCCTTTGTTACCTTAGGAACAACAACAGTCTTTGGTTTCTTACTCGGTGACACTGTAGATGCTCTTGTGTTTGGGTGCTTTAGTGAGGGAGTCGGTGATGCCTTTGATGTGTCCTGTTTCTTCTTCTTCATAACTTTCCCTTTAGGCAACTCGGTACTTAGTGTAATAGCAGCCTCTTGGGCTTCTGATTCCTCCTCGGTGATTACTAATGTGCCCTTGATAGGTGTGGAGGAAGAACCTTCTCCAAATTTCTCTGATAGTGCCTTGATCATCTTTGTTGCTTTTCTTGTAGCTTTTGGTACTACAATGCTCATCTTTACTTTCTCTTTCACTTCTTCATATGTTCCATACCTCAGTTCGGTAGCATGCTTTGGTAGTGTAAGAAAGGCATCTATCTACTATTGTGCGATGTCAAAGTCAATCTCATAACCCATAGGTGGCAAAGATTGAGTTCTTGGTTCCACAACATTCACATAATAGTAATCAGTGTCTACTTCAAAACATATGTCATCTTTGTATTTTTCCACTAGCTGGGCTGGAATTTTATACCTGTTATGCATCTTCTCTTGAAACTTGCTGAAATAATCTTCCATAATATCATTGAAGTTGTCACCTAGACGTTTGATAAATTCATTGATTTGATGGGTGACTGGTCGGTGTAGCTCCCAAACCACTTTACCGACTGATGGAAAGAATTTTTCAAAATAGAAAAACATGCATATTAACAGTGATCCAAAATTTAGTATATTGGCCGAGTTGTTCTTCTTCGGCTTCCTGATGGTGTTCAGATTCTCAAACAGGTTTTCTAGCAATAGTTCACAAAGATCAATTTTCATTCCCTTTTTCACAATTTTGTATGCTAAGTCAACTACTACATAGGGTACACTTTTTTCCCTTGCCGATTGGAAGAAACAATAACCTATCACTCTAATAGAAAACTTTAGTTCTGCATCAGTGACATTGTTCAATTTCATTCCTCTACAATCTGATTCCACTCTGGTTAAGGTGATCAATTCCTTTTGTGATATCATCTTCTGAGCTCGGGCATGATCATAGATAGGGTAACCGGTGATCAGATGAATGATTTCCTTGGTGATTTTGAATGGTTGCTCCTCTAACCACATGAAATCATTGTGAACTCTGCTTAGAACAAAATTGACCCACTAGGGTTTGAAGACATGGGGATAGGTTAGGGCTTCAGTCAATCCCTTGATCTTAATGTGCTCATACTTGCTATCCAATTTCCCATCAGTGCACAATTCATCATAGGTGTCTTTGATTTCAACATGACCTAGTTCTTCAACTCGACATTTGGTGAAGAATCTGACATCCTCAACTAGTAAAACTCTATCCAGGATGAGTGAAAATGCAGTTTTGTCATCTTATTCTGATGCTACTTTGGGAGTTAGAGAGTATTTTAGTGGGGGTTTTTCAACATTCTTAACAACAATGGGTTCTTGGATCTTCGGTGCCATTGTAGATTTCAGATAGAAATTATCAAAAGATCCTTAGGGTTTGAAAAATTTCAAACGACAGATGCTTTTCCGCTTAACAAATATGAAATAGAAATCTTCAACAGATATGATCAGTAAACCAGCTTAACAATGAATTGAGAGTGATGTAAATACCTTGAATTTCACTTCGAAGGAGGTTTGATCGCCTTTGATTCGCTTTTCTCTGTTCTCTCAAAAACTTGGTGAGTAAAAATGACTGCCTAAATGCTTTAAGTACACAATATACCTTATCGGGCTCCGTGCAGGTTAGGTTAAAACATTAAATGCACTCAGTTTCACTAAACTAATTTACTCTCCTTTTTTCGCTTTAACCGAGTAGCCAGATTTCCTTCATTTACCGACTAGACAGGCTTCCTGTAGTTACCAACTTGACAGGTTTCCTGCATATTGCTTTCAAAAGACTTTGATAGAATTTCAAACTTACTAATAGATCTTAGCTATACAGATTTTGAATTAAGTACATAATAAAATAGGAATTGTTAAGATTTGACCTTTGAGAGAGTGCAGTCCCTTCATACCTTTACCGATTAATTTGGAATAGGTGCAATTAACTTGGTAGGTAAGGTGCTTTCTTCATTTGACATAGTTTCCTTCTTTTTCCAAATCATCTATAATTTGCCTTTTATTTCTTCAGTGTCTCCTCTAGGTTGAGCTCTGCAATCTCCAGCCAAGTGTCTAGCTTTGTGACAATGAAAACATGCCATACCAGGATTTCTCCATGATCTTCAGTTGTTCATTCCAAACCTTATAAAGTAGTTGGCACTTATATGTCCATATCTTCCACAACATTCACACCATATCCTTGTATTGTAATCCCATGGTACTGCAGCATATGGTCGGTTAAGTTCTCTGTGAGTTCGGTAGCTTCCAATATTTTCTCGATGTGCAGACCACATATAGTTCTTTTGCTTAAACCAACACTTCTCGGTACTGTGTCCATATCTATTGTAGTTTTTACAAAACCCTTTGAATTTTTCTTTCTTATAATTGCTAGCAAACTTTGTCCTACATTGGTTAAATGTGTGACCATATTTATTGCAATTGTAACAATAATTGTTGGACTTAGTGACATTAGGTTGCTTACCTTTTCTGATTTGGCACATGTTGGCAATATGACCTTGATTTCCACAATAGTTGCAAATAGGCTTCTTTCTTTTGATGTTCTTCTTGATTCCAGCTTGCTTTGATGATTCTCCTCTCTTAGTAGTATGAATTCCCTTCTCGGTAGAGTCTTTTCCTTTGTAACCGAGTCCTACATCTTTGTTGGGTCTTCTTGTATTCAGTTGCTCATCCAACATCTTTGATGCTTCATAACTCTTCTTCAGTGTTTATTTGGATTTCTTTTCTATTTCAAGTTCATCGGTCAACCTTGATACTTCAAGTTTCAATGCGTGATTCTCATCATCTTTCAGATTTGCTTCATGATGTGCATAACCTAGTTGATCTGACATATTTTGTTGCATCCCAGTCAATCTTATGATTTCATCATTCTTTTCAGATACTAATGCTTCAAGTTGTTGTTTCTCTCTTTCTAGATCTCTTACTTTATCCTTGGTTGTCCTCAATGCATCAAGATTTTCGGTCATCTGTGTGCTGAAATGCTCATGTTCTCTTTTCATTGATTTTAGTTGATCAGTCAGTGCTTTTTTCTTTTCTTTCAACACTTCAATCATTTCTTCAGTCTCTTTAGACATAGTGTTCTCAGATGATGTCTCAATTTGTTCCACCAGCTCTTGAGAGTCCTACAAATCATCAGATAACCTTCTTCTAACTTTCAGAGACTTTTGCATTTGTCTTTTCATGTCTGCAATCACTTGATTAGCATGATCCAACTCTTCTTGCAGATATACAATTCTTCGAGATTGTTTATAGCCTTCCATTGATAAGATCTTTCTCTTTAGGTAGTTAAACCCTTTTCCAAGATTGAAGCTCTGATACCAATTGTTAGGCCCAATATGGAAAGCTAATGTACTGAGAGGGGAGGGGTGAATCAATACTTCAAAACTTTTCTTCAACAATAACTTTACTATTAAGTATAAACTGAATAGTGCAGTAACATAATATAATGCTAAAACAAATAAATAACAATCATACATGATTCACTCCATAACACATATATTTTGGTTATGCAAAAACTCTTGGTTAGAGAGAAAAACTGCGGTGGGGATGACACCCACAACTTCACTACTGCAATAATAAAGGTTGCTCGGTTAGAGCTACATGTTTAGCTATTTCTGATAGCTTACCCTATTAGGAGTATCAAGATATGTTAGATCTACCTTGCTAAAGGATTTTACAACACTTACTCTAAATGTTGCACCTGGTTAGAGGCTTTACATTTTATAGACTTAGTTAGAGTCTTTTATCTTGTTAGAGGTTTTTCTTACAACTCAAAATATTACAATCAAATCTTTACACATTATCTGCAACTTTACATCTAAAATGTTATAGCAGATTCTATGTGCTCAAAATGATATTACCTTGCTTATAGCATACCTCGGTAATCCATATATTAACTTGGTAAACCCTTCTATTTACTTTGTTCCTTGATTGTTCTCTGAAATCCTTCTCAGTGACCTCTGTGTTTCTCTGTCAACTGTAACAGTCATAACACTCTGTGATATCTCATGATTTTCCTTTTTGTATATGTCTTGCTTCACACACACATGCACATATATACTTGCACATCTATCTAATCCTGAATTCATGCTATATAAATAGATCTCTTATGTCAGTGATCTGGTCCATGCTTTGATCTTACAAACATGATTTCTCGAATGAATAACCATGCAAAATATTTCATTGGTTAGATTACCTCAAAATCATACACAATCTTTAAATGCAATTCCCAATGTGATAACGGTTACTTGTTCCTCGATCTTTGTAACACGTTTCCCATATATGTCCAGGTTCAGTGAATTTGGTAACACATTTCGCTCGGTGTGTGTTCACTCAGTATATCATTCTTTCTGCTCAGTAGACATAGAGTGTTACTCGGTAGAGTGTTCGGTGTATACTACACTCTAAGACTACTTTCTTCTATAACTGACTGCACTGTGCTTACCGACTGAAAGATTTGGTAGAAGTAACCGACTAGAATATATAGAATAACTTTGAACATAAGACTAATGACAATCTTAGTAAGTAGTAACACTTTATTCATGCATTCATTTATGTGAGGGTATTATTTGTTTCCTCATTTTGGGGAAATATATACTTCCACCAATGTCCTCTATGGTACAAATATTTTTAATTTCAAATTATCAAGTTGTCATTATATGTATTTATTGTTTTTCAAGTCATTGTGTTTAGCTTTGCATTTCTAAGAATATCTCTAGTTTCCAAAGTTCTCTTTTCATAATATTAGGTTAAACCCCAATCTTCCCACCATGGCTTCCTATCTTCTTTATGCTTTTTATGTTGATCATATGTATATTTTGATGGGGAAAGAATTTTTATGATCAAGACTATGCATTTAATAATGTATTAAAATAAAATTGATCCAAAAGATTGTTAATAAATGGAAATCCTTTTTCAATCAATCAACTACCATTGATATTGATAACTCCACTTTATTTACCATTGACATTCTTTCTAATTTATTTTATACTAAATAACATGGCATGACTATATTTAAGGTTATAAGGAAAATAATTTATGATACACAATATCTTCATATGGTGATCCATATTTTCCCATCCATTTTGTAATTCCAATATTGTATTCATCCTACTCATATTAATTATGATTTCACCACATCTATCACAAAACTTAGTGACGTGGAGCCAAGCAACAAACTAGGTGATAACCTTTTCTCACCCACAACTACTATGTCCAAAGAAAGTTGTTTCGTTTGTTCAAGGTGTCAAACAACACACCTACCAAGTTCTCAACTCACACAACAAATTGTGTGACAATATCCTTAAAGGATTAGTATCTTCTTGTACTGGTGGGATGGAAACACTCAGCCCTTGTGTGAATGGTAGATAATCTTTCGGTATTGGTGGGATGGAAACCTATTGGATTTTGTCTAATGGTGGTCCAACCAACTCAAAACATCCATTATATCTGACCGTCAAATGTGTTAGGGGGTACTTGTCTCACAACTATCCTATTTGTCTAGTAGCCCTATTAGTTGAGTTCTCCACACACAACTTAATAAAATTCCAAAGGAAAAGGAAAAATAAGGGAAGATTCAGATACCCTTTATCTAGTTACACAATTCTCTAAAGGCTTTGACTCTAACCCTAATTTTAAAGGTATGTACCCTTACTATCCTTACAAAGCTAATTAAGCCAATTAGGCCTAATTTACAAAGAAAGTACCCCTTGTATTAGTCCCCCAACTAAACCAACACTTCTTCAAGGTGGGGAAAGGTGTCAAACCACCAAATCCAAGGTTTCGGGACTTTATCCCATCTCCTTTATCTACTACAAGTGATTTTCACTTCTACAGTTTAGGCAGTCACATAAAGATGCCCACCTAAGGTCAATCCAATCTCCATGGGCTTGGAGCCTTGCTGCAAACCAATACCAAAATATTATGGTACAATGGCCACTCTAACATTTTCCCATAGGTTGTTTGGTCCTCTGGTGAAAATGTTAGATTAAGGGCATCTTTTTAGTGAAACCCTAGGTGTTGGTAGGGTTTATGACCAGTCCAGATAGGTTTTGATGGATCTCTACAACCTGATTGTTAAAAGAACTCAAACTTGATTCAAATGAAATTTAATATAATTCCCTAATTCATCCAATTGGTTTCAGGCATCCACCAATCTGTACAGGTCAGAAATGAACATCAAACACGCAGAATTTTAGGAAACTCAAAGTATGTTTACTCCAAAACTCCAAAACATCACCAACTTCAATAACTTCAATAAAAAAAACCCTAAAATTGATCCAAGTGGGCCTAATATATAATCCCTAATGGTTTCCAATCACTTTTCAAACTTTGGAACAGTTGGAGGATTAGTTACCCCTTTTTACAATATTTTGCAATGACAACAAAAGTTGTCAACTTGCAACTTTCAAATTTGACGGCTCCAAGGTGTATTTGGCCTATTCCAAGGATTGTTATGATGTTTCTATGGCCAATGTTTATTTCCTGACTCATTCCTAGACTCCTACTAACCCACATGGTCATTTGTCCATGGTGGCTTATAAAGTGCAACCATGACAATGCCTTACATCAATTGGGTCTTATTGACTCACCAACCTATCAACCTACTACATATGAACATTTTCACCTCATGGGTGATATTAGAATCTTTAGGCTTCATTTGTGTCTTTGGGTTCTCCTACACCATACTCCCCGTGTGGTTGAATCTCAAGTCCACTTGAGATGAGTTCTTGCAATGTACTCCCATGTTTCTTCATCTAGTCTTCATCCATCCATACTGCATCTACATCAGGGAGCCCTTGCCACTTGACAAGGTATTCTTTGTAGACCTTGTTCCTAGTTATCTTCACAATCTTGGTGTCCAAGATCCTTTCAAGTTTTTGTGGCCCTTTACTTGGAAAGTCTTTCAGGATTTTTGCAGCATCTTCCACCAGGAATATACCATCTTCCTGCCCTGTACCTTTGAATGGTGTCAGATCTGCAACATTAAATATTATATCTGAAGGTAGGATTTCATATGCATTGTTCCCAAATTTCTTGAGTATTTGACAAGGTCCAACCTTCCTCATCATGAGATTTGTGTGTTTCCCTTTTGGTAATCTCTCCTTTTTTAGATTTGCTCATACCATGTCTCCAACTTAAAATTGCACATCTCTCTTTCTCCTATCAGCCTATGTCTTCTACTTCTCTACACTTATCTGCAATTGCATCTCGACTTGGTCATGAATCTCCTTTATACCTTCAACAAATCATTCTCCGCAAGAATTGATATGTTCAGTTGAGGGTAGGTTTCTCAATTCCAACACACCTCTTGGATTCAACCCATAGACAATTTGGAAAGGGCTTCTTCCTGTACTCCTATTAATATAGTCATTATAGGCATATTCTGCTTGGGAGATAATGGAATCCCACTTTTCACCATGCTTCTTGGTGAGGCACCTTAACAAGTTTCCAAGTGACCTATTGACCACTTCTATTTGGCCATCTATTTGGGGATGATAAGATGAACTAAAAGACAAGCTTGTGCCTAACTTCCTCCATAAACTCCTCCAAAAATTCCCTACAAATTTCACATCTCTGTCTAACACAATGTTCAAGGGTAGACCATATATTCTCACAACCTCATTAAAGAAAAGGTTTACAACATATGTAGCATCACTTGTTCTCTTGCATGGCAAGAAATGTGTCATCTTGCTAAACCTGTCAAAAACCACAAAAACACTTTCAAAACCTTTTTGAGTTCTTGGCAAACCCATCACAAAGTCCATGCTCACACTTTCCCAAGGTCTTGAAGGAATGGGAAATGGTTGGTATAGTCTTGCATTTGTTGTTGTCCCCTTGGCGTTTTGACACACCACACATGAATCCACAATTTTTCTGACATCTATCTGCAATTTAGGCCAGTGATAAAATCTTCTCACCAACTCAAGAGTTTTGTCTTGTCCAAAGTGTCCTCCCATGCAACCACTATGCTTGTCCTTAATTATGTTATCCCCCATTGAACATTTAGGGATGCATAACTGGAATCCTTTGAAAAGAAGACCATCTTGAATCAAATAATCAGAATACTATAAATGATACCTGCTACCAAACTCAGTGCATACCTTGTAGATGTCTTTGAAATCTTCATCTGTAATATACATACCCTTGAGGGAATCAACTCCCACACTCTCCAACTAGATTTCTAAAAATGTTAGTGCCCTCCTACTAAGAGCATCTACAACTTTGTTTGAGACACCTTTCTTGTGTTTGATTGTAAAGGTGTAGGCCTGAATGGACTCGACCCACTTCATATGTTTATGACTCAATTTATCCTGACTATTTAGGAAGCTTAGTGCTTGATTATTTGTATACACAACAAACTCTTTGGGAAGAAAATATTTCCTCCACTTCTTTAGTGCTTGAACTAATGCATACATCTCCAAATCATAGGAAGAATATTTTTTTTACCATCATTCAACTTTTCACTAAAAAATGCAGTTCGTCTACCTTCTTGGTTGAGTGCTACACCTATTGCCAAATGACTTGCATCACATTCAATCTGAAAGATTTTGTCAAAATCAAGTAAGGTAGGAACCAGTTGTTGGGATACCTTTTTCTTCAACATTTCAAATGCTTCATCCACCTCCTTGGTCCATGAAAATTTGCACTTTTGTCCACCCTTGATGGTCTCTAACATGGGAGCACAAATATGGCTAAAATTCCTAATAAACTTCCTGTAAAAGGTAGCAAGGCCATGAAAAATCCTTACATCACCAATTGTTCTAGGAGTTGGCCATGTGAGAATGGCATTCACTTTATCCAGATCCATGTTCAGATTTCCTCTAGAAATCACAAACCCAAGGTAAGTCAGCTCTTCTTGCAAAAAAACACACTTTTCCATGTTTATCATTAGTTTCTCTTCATTCAACCTTCTCAAGACCATATCCAAATGTTTTAGGTTCTCCTCCTTTGTCTTGTTAAATACTAGGATGTCATATAGGTATACTATGACAAACTTACCAGTGAACTCCTTCAACACCACATTCATGAGTCTCATGAAAGTGCTAGGGGTATTTGACAATCCAAATGACATCACCCTCCATTCATACAATCCTTTATTTTTTTTAAAACCAGTTTTCCACTCATCACCTGCTCTAATCCTTATTTGGTGATAACCAGTTTTTAAATCAATCTTGGAATAATATCTTGCACCTCCTAAATAATCAACAAATCTTCTATTCTAGGCATAGGGAATCTATACCTAATGGTTATTGATGGTATGAAGAAAGAATAAGGACCCAGTCAATTACTGAGAGGGGGGTGAATTAGTAGATAGAAAACTATATAGACTTTCACCAATATCAAAATAAACCTCTTAAAGAAAACTCTAAACTGACTAGTTTAAACACTGAACTTCAAATGCAATATTACTGACAAGTTAAACCAATTGACTGTTATAAAAGAATAACAGTAAAACAAATCTGAAACTCTCAAAACCTTTAACTGAATCATTCAAATACTATACTGAAAGTAGTTAAAACATATTTAAGATTGCTATCGGTTAACATAATATATCAAAGTAGATTTAGCAGTTAAGCAATTCACCAATAGTAAACATAACCACAAAAGAATTCACCACTTGACACAATACTTTTGATGTGGAAACCCAAATGGGAAAAACCATAGTGGGGATGAATACCAAGTATTTTGAACACTTCTAAAGTTCGCCCTGTTAGGAGCCTAGCCTATTAAAGCTTTACAAAAATTCCTGTTAAGAACATATCCTATTAGGGACCACCCGGTTAAGGGATTGACTATAATTCCCTATTAGAAGCAATACTCTATTAGGAGTAACCTCGGTAGAGGATTTGAAATCCAAGCTAATGGATCACCTAGTTAGAGGATTTGAATAACACTGAGTGTGTTAGAGCTTACTCGGTTAGGGGATTTGACTACTGTAACTGTTAGAAAACAATAGGGTTATGCTGATTTGTTTGAATAGCACTACACTTTCTTGTCCAGATCCTTTTCACGCTCCTATCTTATTTTACACATACTGCAGATACATCATCTGGTTCGACAATCACACTCTCTTACTCTCAATCACAAATTTCCAACTCTACAACAAAACAACAGGTCGGTAACACATCACAAACCTAATTATCTCATAGAGATTACAAACAAATCGGTTAGGGTTTAGCATATCAATAGGTAGGGTTTACCGGTTGATCTCACTCCTTTTCTAGTAATACCATTTTCCTTCACAAGCTCACTTGCCGGTAGCAAAATAAAATTATTACAACGTCATTACCGATTATAATTGACATCAATGACAACATAACATTTCATCAATGTAATCTTCATGCAAATGCCAACAATCCCTCCCTTTGGCATTGATGGTAATATAAGTATCAATACCCTTGATTGCTATGATTGTGAATAGGAATCCTAGTTTGCATTTTACCATGTACTCTCCTTTAACCGAGTCTCCATGTCTTCAGCTGGTAACTGACTATGGATCTTCTCTCTGTCAATCATATAGATCATCTTCCCAATCATATATTTCTTCTCCCCCTTTGACATCAATGCCAAAGTGAAAGTAAAACATGCAATGTCAAACTTCACTGTTCAACATCATCAACCTGCAACTTGATGCTCCCCCTGTGGAATAACTCCACTCTACACCTATCCTGATGTAAAATTTTGCAAGTAGCTCTGGGGCTGATGCATTCTACATCATTCTCAATTGACCTCATGTAGGGGTACAACCCCTAGCTGACTTCTAAGATACTCAAAAGTAGTCTTAAGAAGAGGATTAGTAAAAATATCTGCTAGCTTCTCCTTGGTAGATACATGTTCCAATATCACATATTTACTCTACACTTTTTTTGTCAAGAAATGATACTTCAATTCAATATGTTTGGTTCATGCTTGCAAAATAGGGTTCTTTGAAATATTTATGGCACTGGTATTGTCACAGAAGATCTTTACTAGTTTTGTAAACTTCCCCTTGAATCCCTCCAGAATGTGTTTCATCCAGATAGCCTGGGTACAATTCATATAAGCTACAACATACTCAGCTTCAGCAGTAGACTGAGATATATAGCTTTGCTTCTTGCTACTCCATGAAACAAGTCTTCCTCCAAGAAAGAATGCTCCATTGATTGTTCTCTTCCTATCATCAACATTACCTGCCCAGTCTGAATCTATATACACCTTCAAATCAAAGTTACCTGCATATGGATACCATAATCCATAGTCAATAGTACCTTTCAAATATCTGAATATCCTTTTGGTTGCTATCAAACGTGTTTCCTTTGGATTCTTCTAAAATCTGGCAACTAAACCAACTGCATGAGCTATATCTAGTCTGTTGTGAACAACATAGTGCAATTTCCCTATCATTGACCTGTACTCCTTTTCATCAATAGATGTGGATTCATCCTCTTTATACAATTTACAACCTATAACCACTGGTGTCCAACTAGTTTACAATCACTCATTCCAAATGTCTTTAACACCTCTTTCACATACTTAGACTGTGTGATAAAAATACAACTCTTCATTTGTTGAATTTGTAGACCTATGAAGAACTTTATCTCTTGCACTAGAGACATTTCAAACCACTTTTCATTTCATTTGCAAAGTCATTTCTCATGTCATCATGGCCTCCAAATATGATATCATCTACAAACACTTCACTAACCAATATCTTATATCCTTTAGATTTGAGATAAATGTTGTTGTCTTCACTGGTTCTCTAAAGACCTATCTTCATCAGGTATGAATGTAATCTCTCATACCATGCTCTTGGTGCTTTCTTTAACCCATATATTTCCTTATGCAATTTGCATACCATGTCCTTTTCATTAGTCAAAGCATAACCATCTGGCTACTCAATGTATACTTCTTTCAGTATTCCATTAAAAAATGTTGACTTCACATCCATCTGATATACTTTGAATCCCTTATGTTCTACAAAAGAAAGTAAAGTCCTGACACCTTCCAGTGTAGAAACTGGTGCAAAAGTCTCACCATAGTCTTCTCCTTCTTCATGTGCATAACCTTTGCATACCAATCTAGCTTTGTTTTGGACTACTAATCCATCTTCATTCAGTTTGTTCCTGAATACCCACTTAGTACCTATCACATTTTTATTCACTGGTCTAGGTACTAGGGTCCATGTGTTGTTAATCTCAATTTTATTAAGCTCCTCCTCCATAGCTTTGATCCAATGATCATCTACAAATGCTTCCTTATCAGTTCTAGGCTCAATAGTGAAGATCATGCAAGAATTCTCTCTAATTCTTCTTTTGGTTAAAACTACAACATCTTTATCTCCAATAATCTGGTTAGGATTATGATTGAGTCTCACATACCTTGGAATTATATGATCATTATCTTCAAGTTATTCTTCTTCATTATCATCATCTTCTTCTAAATCTATCTGTTCTAGTTGAACTGGTACAACAACATTCTCTTTACTAGTTTCAGGTTTCACTGGTTTTGGTTCCAAAAAAAGAATGCAAGGATCTTCATCCTTTTTCTTCACACTGGTTTCCCCTAAGACTTTAGGATACTCATCCACTCGAACATTAGCACTTTAAATGATTCTCTATGTCCAGTTGTTGTAATATTTGTAGGCCTTACTCTTGGTGGAATAACCAAGAAATATGCCTTCATCACTTTTAGCCTCAAACTTGCTAACATAGTCACCTCTCTTAATAAAAAATTTACTACCAAATATCTTAAAATAATTGACATTAGGTGATTTACCATACCAGTATTCATAAGGAGTTTTATCCTTACCTCTCTTTACCAATATTTGGTTCATAGTGTAGATAATTATGCTAACAACTTCTCTCCAAAAAAATTTTTCTACACCTCCTTGTATCAACATCATTCTATCAACTTAAACAACTGACCAGTTGTTTCTCTCTGCAATACCATTTTGTTGTGGTGTCCTCTGTGCAGAAAGCTGCCTTTTGATACCATTTTCTTCACAATATCTAGTGAATTCCTCTGAAGTAAATTCACCACCTTGATCAATCCTTAGACACTTTATCTTCTTACCACTTTCTTTTTTCATCTAAGGCCTTGAATACCTTGAACTTACCAAATGATTTTGACTTATCCTTCACAAATGTGACCCACATCATTCTTGAGATATCAATAGTGAAGATCATAAAATATCTGTCACCTTGAATACTTTTAGTCCTTATGGATCCATAGAGGTCTGTATGAACCAGATCTAACAAATGTTCTGCTGAAAAAGATTTTCTCTTAAAAGTTGAGGATGCCATCTTTCCCAACTGACATTCCTTACATAGAGCATTAAGCAGTTTGTCCAGCTAAGTCAAACCTCTCACTGACTTGGACTTTCTCACTTTGACAATGTTATCAAAATTTATATGACAAAATCTCCTATGCCAAAGCCAACTATCATCTACTTTAGCAAATAAATAGTTGTTGACTTTAGGATTTAGGTGAAATAGGTTACCTTTAGTCTGCTTTCTGGTTGCAATCAATTCACCTTTGCTCCCATAGATTTTGCACATTCTATTCTTAAATTCCAATGGATAACCTCTATCATTCAGTTGTGCAACACTCAAAAGATTGTGCTTTAGTCCTTCAACCTAGTAGACATCATCTACACTACTCTTTCCATTAAGAGAAATAGTTCCCTTACCTTTTACCATGCAGGGTGAGTCATTACCAAATCTCACAACTCCGCCATTCCTTCAATGTAAGAAATTTACTCCGGTCACCGGTCATGTGGTGTGAGCAACCACTATCAATGATCCAATCATCAAAATTATCCATGCGAGAAACTAATGCTTTCAGATTAGATGTCTCCTCTTTAATTGCTACAAAAACAATGTCTTCATTAGCATCTCCCTTAGATTCCTCATCAGTGATACCACCATCAATTGCAATGAGACAATCTATTTTGCCTTTTCCTTTGTACTTTTTGAACTTCTCACACTTGTGCTCATTTTCACCATTAGGATAGTTAGTTGTAATGTGTCCAATCTTGTTGCATGCAAAACATTTCAAAGTTAATTTACCTTTGTAATTACTGGTACCTCTGGGCAACCGCTTGGCCAACTATGCTTCAAGCTCAGCTAAACTGTCTTCATCATCAACTTCTCTGCTAGATCTAGATTCATAGCTATGACTGACATCTCTACTTTTCCTCATAGAAGGGTTAGAAACTGAAGCTCTAAATGCGGATTCATATTTCTTAACACTACCATCATAACCATTTAATTCAAAAGCAGTAAGCTTGCAAATGATGGAGTCAAGGGTTACCTTAGTTTTATCAATAGAATTTAGCTCCTGAATGGCTACAAGTCGGATAGCGTAGACTAGTAGAAGGGTTCTCAACACCTTACTAATCACTATGGCATCCTCCATTTTAACACCAACACTCTTGATCTCACCAACTATCTCTTTGATCCTCTGACCATACTTTTGTATATTCTCACCTTTAGCCATTCTCATGTCATCAAACTTTCCTCTTAGACTCTCTTTTTTGGCAATCTTTGCATGCTAATCACTACTATATATCTCTTCAAGTTTCTTTCATACCTCATAAGCAGTCTCCAGACCATGGACATCAATATACTCCGCATCAAACAAAGAACTGATAATAGCCTTTAGTGCTTGATTGTTTTCTTGTTTCTCTTTCTTTTGATCATCAGTCATAATACTGCTAGGTGCAACATATTGAGTACCAACATGTTCCCAGTATTGACTTCCTAGACTCTTGATATAAATTTTCATTCTATCACTCCATATTTTGTATTTCTCTTTATTAAACTTAGGACCTTCTTTCTTCATCATGATCTTCAAGATCTTTACCTCAAGTTGTTAGGCTTAGACCTTAGAGGACCTGAAATGCTCTAATACCAATTGATGGTATGATGAAAGAATAAGGACTTGGTCAACTACTAAGAGGGGGGGGGGGGGCTGAATCAGTAGATAGAAAACTATATAGACTTTCACCAATCTCAAAATCAACCTCTCAAAGCAAACTCTAAACTGACTAGTTTAAACAGTGAACTTCAAATACAATATTACTAACAAGTTAAACTAGTTGACTGTTATAACATAATAATAATAATAAAACAAATCTGAAACTCTCAAAACCTTTAACTGAATCATTCAAATACTTTACTGATAGTAGTTAAAATATATTTCAGATTGTTGTCGGTTAACATAACATATCAAAGTGGATTTAGTAGTTAAGCAATTCACCCATAGTAAACATAACCACAAAAGCATTCACCACTTGACACAATATTTTTGACGTGGAAACCCAAATGGGAAAAACCATGGTGGGGATGAATATCCACAAGTATTCTAAACACTTCTAAAGTTTGCCCTGTTAGGAGCCTATCCTGTTAAAGCTTTACAAAAAGTCATGTTAAGAATAGATCCTGTTAGGGACCACCCAATTAAGGGATTGACTATAATGCCCTAGTAGAAGAAATACTCTATTAGGAGTAAACTCAGTAGAGGATTTGAAATCAAAGCTAATGGATCACCTAGTTAGAGGATTTGAATAATACTAAGCTTGTTAGAGCTTACCTGGTTAGGGGATTTGACTGTTGTAATTGTTAGAAAACAACAGGGTTTTGCTGATCTATTTGAATAGAAATACACTTGCTTGTTCAGATCCTTTCATGCTCCTATCTTCCTTTACACATACTATAGATACATCATCTAGTTTGGTAACCACACTCTCTTACTCTCAATCACAAATTGCCAACTCTACAACAAAACAACTCATCGACCTTATAAACAAAACAACAGGTCGGTAACACATCACAAACCTAATTATCTCATTTACAAACAAATAGGTTAGGGTTTAGCATATCAATAGGTAGCTTTAATCAATTTCTCACTCCCTTTCTAGTAATACCGGTTTCCTTCATAGGTTTACTTACCAATAGCAAAACAACATTATTACAACATCATTACCAGTTATAATTGACATCAATGATAACATAACATTTCATCAATGCAATCTTCATGCAAATGCCAACAGTTATCTTTTTAATGGCCTGGGAATCAGTGCATAATCTCCATGTTCTCTCCTTTGGTGCTAAGATAGTTAGGAATACACAATGGCTCAAGCTCTTCCCTATCAAACCTTTATCAAGCAGCTCTTGGATCTTCCTTGCAAATTCCTCATTTTGTAGGCTAGATTATTTGGTAAGGTGGCACTAGGAATGAAGTCAATGCAATGGCTTATCTCCCTTATTGGTGGTAGGGTCCTTGGCAACTCTTCAGCAACTACGTCCTTGTATTTGCTCAATATTTCCTTCACCCCCTTAGGGACTATCACCATTTTCTTTTCTAGCTTGTCATCTGTAGTGGGTTCTTCTATTTTCCTTGGTACTGACATCATTGCAAAAACAAGGTGCTCCTTCTTCCTTGATTGCCTTGAGGAATTCTTTTCCTTCCATGATCATGATTTTGACCTTCTTCTCCTTCTGATACTCACTATTATTAGGCAAGGGTATCAACTCAATCACCTTTTCATCTTTGGTGATGGAGTAGGTGTTCTTGTGTCCATCATGATGGGCCTTGAGGTCATATTTTCATGGCCTCCCAAAAATAAGATGACAAACATCCATGTCAACAATATCAAATAGAATTTTGTCTTTGTATGCTCCTATTTGAAATTCAACCTATGATTGCTCCTCTACCAAGGTTTGTTTTCCTTTGGTAAATCAGGAAACTTTATATGGAAATGGATGAGGATTTATTCTCAATTTTAGTTTCTCAACCATTTCTAAGGATACTAAATTTTCAGTTGAGCCTAAATCTATTATAACCTTACATACCTTGCCTCCTTCTTTGCATGTGGTTTGGAAGAGTGTCTTCCTTTGTGAAGGTTTTGTATTTCTTGATACCTTCAAAAATGTTCTCATCATCATCAAGGCTTCTCCTCTCTCTACAATTCCATAGGAATCAGGTGAATTGACACTTTGACAATCAGTGTCTTGAACCAAATGTGTTCTACTCTCTTGTTGGGAGCTTGATCCGGCCTTCTCGGGGCACTTGGCTATGGTATGACCTACTTGATTTCAGTTGTAGCATATGAAAGGATCTGAGCTTCTTCCCCCAAATCTATCTCTTTGATTGGGTCTTCTTCCTTTGAAATCCCCACTTGTGTTACCATCTTCATGCTGACTTTGTTGATTAGCCTCTCTTTGTGGCCTAGGACTCTATCCTCTACCATTTATATGGCCTCTACCTCTGAATTTTTTGCCCCCTCTACCTCTTTTATTTAGATCATTCTTTCTCTTTAGTTTCTCCTCTGCCCTTAGTGCTAGTTGAAAGCACTTGTTTACTATCTCCGGTGCTAATATAATGATCTCATCTTGGATACTATATTTCAATCCACTAAGATATCTTGCCACTTTCTCTAGTTCCTCCTCATGGTGTTTGATCCTTAGACTCAACCTATGGAACTCTTTTGTATACTCACTCACATCAAGGTCTTTTTGTCTCAAACTTTGTAACTTCTTATAGAATTGGACTTCATAGTCCATTGGGATGAATTGCGCCTTCACTTTTGTCAACACTTTATCCCATGAGGTTATCATACCTCTACCTTCCTTCAACCTCTCACCTTGGAGGTAATTTCACCAAGTGAGTGCTACTCCTTTCACCGTGGACTTAGCAAAGATAACCTTCTTATTCTCAAGGGTCTCCCTGCTTTCAAAATGGTTGTTCAATGCCTCAATCCAATCCATCACTTCTTCTGCATTCATTTTCCTAATAAACATAGGGATGCCATCTTTAATTGATGAGGATTCTCTACCAATGGACTTTAGGACCTCAAAAAATGCTCTCTGATCTGTAGGTAACTCAGCTTCCTTCCTTGGGGTTTCTTCTTCTCACCCCTTGTTCTTCTTCTCCATTAGAGTCACATTCACCCTCCTTTCCTTTTCCCTTGGCCTTCTCTAACTCCCTCACCCTATTTTCAAACATCTCATCAAATAACTTCTTGATGGCATCTTGATACATACTCTCAGGAGGCATGTTGCTAGCCTCTCCCTCACTTCCTTCTATGGACATACACCAAAAATCATTTTCCCCAAGAGATCCAGCTCGCTCTGATACCAATATGATGTAGAGCCAGGAAAAAAAGTAGTTGATAACCTTTTCTCACCCACAACTACTATATCCAAACCAAGTTGTTTGGTTTGTTCAAGGTGTCAAACAACACACCTACCAAGTTATCAACTCACACAACAAACTATGTGACATGATCCTTAAAGGATTAGTATCTTCTGATATGGATGGGATGGAAACACTCAACCCTTGTGTGAATGGTAGAAATCTTCCAACACAAGTGGGATGGAAAACTATTGGATTTTGTCTAATGGTGGTCCAAACAACTCAAAACATCCATTAGATCTGGCAATCAAATGTGCTAGGGGGTACTTGTCTCACAACTGTCCTATTTGTCTAGTAGCCCTACCGGTTGAGTTCTCCATACACAACTTAATAAACTTCCAAAGGACAAGACAAAATAAGGGCAGATTTAGATACCGTTTATCTAGTTACACAATTCCCCAAAGTCTTAGACTCTATACCAAATTTTAAAGGTTTGTACCATTATTGTCCTTATAGACATAATTAAGCCAATTAGTCCTAATGTACAAAGCAAGTACCCCTTGTATTAGTCCCCCAACTAAACCAACACTTATGGAAGGTGGGGTAAGGTGTCAAACCACCAAATCCAAGGTTTCGGGACTTTTTCCCATCTCCTCTATCTACTACAAGTGATTTCCACTTCTACAGTTCAGGCGGTCACATAGAGATGCCTGCCTAGGGTCAATTCAATCTCCATGAGCTTGGAGCCTCCTGGTGCAAGAGAACCTACCTATGAAGGAATGAATGAGGAAAAAGATGATTTTATGTTAGCTAGAAGATATTTAATAAGACCCTATGGGTCCTATTTGTAATTCAATGTCCTAGGAGTGTGACAATTTGAGTCAATAAGGGTCACAATGGTCTAAATTGAGGGATCAAGTGACCAAAAGTATTTTTGATTCATTTTTAATGTTTTAAAATTAAACGTAATCATTTTGGGGACTATGACAGTCTAGAGTCTAAGTTGGTCGAATTATGCAAAAGTTGTCATATTGTCAATTGTTGTCATGCCAATTTTGCACTTTTATAAATCGAGATTCTCCAACATTCAGTCAGTTTGAAAAAATAGTTGGAGGAGGTTGTGGTCATTTGGGAACACCTTTAAAGGCCCCAAACATCAAAGCATGTATATTGGTTGTGTTGGTTGATTTGGAAAGAATTTTGAAGCATCAAGAACTATTGGAAACTCGGAAAAACCGTCTAATTTATGTTGATTGCATACTGAAGGTGGATTGGTAGGAATTATCATGGCATAGATCCTATAACTAGATTGTTTTACTTTTGTTTTGATTTCAATGTGAAGTCTTTAAGTGATCGTTTCCCCATTCTACAAGAAAAACTCTATCAGGTAGCCTAAAACCCTTAAACCCCTAGGGTTTGACTGTAATAATGGGTTTTGGCCTATCAATCCTTAACTGAACACTCTATCATTATAGGAGATGGTAGGCCAATGTATCATATTTCAGTACCAAAATCCATTAAGAGGATACAACAAGCTGAAGAGGAAGGAGAACTAACCCTAGGTCTGGCATCTCTATGTGACAAACCGGTTTGATGAGTGCAATGCGAGAGAATTGAAAAAGGGTTTGAATGTGGTAGAAGAGTACTTTGGAGGTTTACATGACATTTCATGGTCAATGATGGTCACCCATTAGCAAAACAAAACTAGTTTGTGAAAGGTGTTCAGTCAAATAGGTTTGAAAGCCCTATTAATTTATTAGTGCAACACTGGTTGGAATATCTACAAGTTGATCTGGTACCAAAAATTGAGATATTGTTTAGAAATCCCAAAAGGGTATCTGAAAAACATAACTTGTTTGTCTAGATCCTTAGGGTCTTAAAAGTTATCACTCGATTCCTTCAAAAGGAGGCCTAACAACATTTGGTTCAGGTTTGTGGGCAAATGAGTTAAGATAGATGTTCTGGTGGACCTAAACCATGAAATCCTATTTCATTGGTGTTAAGGTGTTGTGATAACACTCCTCCGAGGATTGTTGTGTTGAATTGGTCAAGTGGGCCATTCAAATCCTTAAGCCTAGTAGTAGCCCACTCATTGTATGCAAGGGTGTACATAGCCACACAAGTACTGGAGAAGTGTTAGTTGTCTGTAAGTGGACATAGTGGAGCCGTGGGGTTTTCCAAGGTGTTGTTGGTGTCATTGAACCATTGATTGAGTTGGCGTTGTGTAAGGATCTTTGGAAACAAGGATTTATTGGTTGAGTTTAGGAGCCTTGGAGATTGATTGGTTAAGGTTAACCTCCTTCCAGTCTGTTGCCTCCTTATCATATTGGTATCAAAGCAGAATTTTGAAGATCACTTGGGCGGTGTGGTATTAGTGTATGTCAGATGAAGAGGTTGAAAGAGGGGTCGATAGAATGCCTCCTAAGAGTATGTCACAAGATGCGGTGAAGAAGTTTATTGAAGAGATGCTTGAATCCAAGCTTGAAGAATTAAAAAAGACTAAAGATAAGGAAGATGGAAATGACACTGATGAAGAAGGGGATAAAGAAGATGGGGAATCCTCTAAGTGGGTAGAGGAGATATCCGCGGATCAGAGGGAATTTGTAGATGCCTTGAAGTTAGTTAATAGAGACACCATTGATGAGTTGCCTATATATAATGGAAGTGTGGAAGCAGACAAGGTGATAGACTGTATTGAGGCATTGACCAGCCATTTTAAGTACAAAGAAATCCCTAAAGATAAGAGAGTTAAGTTGGCAAAAGAAAGGTTGAAGGGGTTTTCTCTTACATGGTGGAACGGTGTACAAGGAGAGAGAGTTAAGGAGGGAAAAAGTATGATAACCTCTTGGGAAAGGATGAAAGCTAAATTCAAGGCACAATTCATGCCCATTGACTATGAAATGCCTTGAATTTAGCTTTCATCCTTTCCCAAGAGTTTTGTAAACCCTTTCATGTGAATGCATATATAGAGGAGTTTAATAAACCTAGTCTCAGATCAAAGAGACAAGAATAAGAGTCAGAGAAAGTGGTCAGGTACTTGAACGACGTAAGGATGAATATCCACAATGAGATCAACATTTTGGCACCAGAAACAGTAAACAAGTGTTTTCAATTGGCCCTAAGGGTAGAAGAGAAACTAAAAAGAAGAAGTGAGCTGAGTAATAGAGGTAAATAAGGGAGAAGTTTCAGAGACAGAGGCAGTTTTGGAGGAAGAAGTCCTAACCAAAGGTCTAGTGGTGAGTCTAGCCAAGGAGAGAAAGTTGGGGACTCAAGTAGCAAAGGAGACTACTAAGGGAGAAGACCTAATGGAAGAGGTGGGACAAATGGATCAGGGAGAGGATCCAAGTTCTCTACTATCAGATGCTATAACTACAATCAGATGGGGCACCCGACCTACAAGTGTCTAGATAAGGCCTCAAATTCTCATGGTGGTGAGAGGAGAACCACTTTGACTCAAGAAGATGCAAGGAGTGTGACATCTCCTTTAGTGAATTTGACATCATAGATGGGAGAGAACTTGATGATCAAGAGGACACTGCTCAAGGAACCAGTGAAGACTGAGCCACCCCAAATGAAGGATTTGTTTAGAGTCAACTACAAGATTCAAGGTAGGGTTTCTAAAGTTGTCATAGATTCAAGATCTACTGATAACATTGTATCTTTGGAATCAGTAAACAAGTTGAAATTGGAAAGAATACCCCATAGTTGTCCATATAGAGTCAGTTGGTTGAACAAAGGGCAACACATACTCATCAATGAACAAGCATGGGTAGAGTTCAATATTGGGGGGTATAAGGATAAAATTTTGTGTGACATCCTTCCAATGGATGTTTGCCATCTTTTGTTTGGCAGACCATGGCAGTTTGATAGAAAGGGTCATCATGATGGAGAAAAGAATGCTTACTCCTTCTAAAAGGATGGTGTGACCTTTAGGATACAGTCAATGGTAGAAGGGGATCCACAACATGTAGGATCTAGTGTGATGATGGTAGGGGAAAAATAATTCCTTGATACACTAAAAGAGGGAGGTGGAGTAGGTTTTGCTTTGATTGTGAAGTCCAAGGAAGAAAGGAAGAAGGGTGTAAGTGAGGTAGGACCTAAGGAGGTTAGGGAATTGCTATACCAATACAAAGGAGTGGTTGCAGAAGATATACCTAATTCCCTACCACCTATCAGAGATATTAGTCATCAGATTGACCTCATACTTGGAGTAATACTTCCCAACAAGGAAACATATAAAATAACCCCACAACGGAATGAAGAGATAGCTAGGAAAATTCAAGAGCTCTTGTATAAAGGGTTGATAAGAAAGAGCCTTAGTCCATGTGAAGTTCCTATTGTTTTATCCCCAAATAAGGATGGGAAATGGAGGCTTTGCACTGATTCTAGAGCTATCAATAGGATAACCATTAGATATAGGTTTCCTATTCCAAGGATAGAGGACCTAATGGATTATTTAGGGGGAGATACCTATTTCTCTAAAATTTATCTGAAGAGTGGATACCATCAAACAAGGATAAGAGAGGGGGATGAATGGAAAACTACATTTAAAACCAATGAAGGGTTATATGAATGGCTTATGATGCCTTTTGGTCTATCAAATTCCCCTAGCACATTTATGAGAGTAATGAATGCAATGTTGTAGGAGTTTATAGGAAAATTTGTCGTAGTCTACCTTGATGAAATATTGGTGTTTAGTGAGAGCAAGGAGGAGAACTTGAAACACTTTGAGATAGTCTTGAAGCGGTTGCAAGAGAAGAAGTTGATTATAAATTTAGAAAAGTGTGGTTTCATGAAGTGAGAATTGATGTACTTATGTTTTTTCATCTCTAAGGGTGACTTGAAGATGGATTCTTCCAAGGTAGATGCTATTCTAAACTGGCCTACACTTAAGACAGCTAGAGAGGTAAGAAGTTTTCATGGTTTGGCAACATTTTAGAAGAAATTCATTAGGAATTACAGTGATATTTGTGCACCTATGTTAGAAATCATCAAGGGTGGTGGTAAGGTGAAGTTTGTGTGGACCAAAGAAGCAGATAAGAGTTTTGAGTGTTTAAAACAAAAATTTGCCAAGTACTCAGTCCTAGTATTACCTGATTTTAGTAAGGTTTTCACCATTATATGTGATGGATGTGGTTTGGCTGTAGGAGCAGTATTGAGCCAAGAGGGGAGACCATTGGACTTTTTTAGTGAAAAGATAAATGAAGTGAAGAGGAAGTATTCTTGATATGATTTAGAGTTGTATGCTATGGTACAAGCTTTGAAAAGTGGAGGCATTACTTTCTTCCTAAGGAGTTTATTGTGTATGTTGACAATCATGTTCTTAGTTTTTTGAATGGACAGGAGAAACTCAGTCATAGACATATGAAATAGGTTGAAACTCTTCAAGAATACACCTTCATCATCAAGCACAAGAAAGTGGTAGCCAATAAGGTTGTAGATGCTCTAAGTAGGAGGGTGTTGATAGTGCAAGAAGTATAGTTGCAGAGTATGGGTGTTGAAGCACTCAAAGGATTGTATTAAAAGGACCAAGATTTCAAGGAAATATAAAAGTTATGCTCTTTTTTTGCAAATTCTTTTCATGGAGAATTTTCTGACTACACCTTGCAGTATGGTCTTTTGTTCAAGGGATGTTAGTTATGTATCCCTAGATCTTCAATTAGGGATAATGTAGTAAAGGAGAAACGTAGTGGTGGTTTAGGAAGTCACTTTGGGCTAAATAAGACTTTGGACCTAGTTAGGAGATTTTACTTTTGGTTGAAGATGTAGACTGGTATCAAACACTTTGTGGAGAGTTGTACTATGTGTCAGAGAGCAAAGGGGGTCTCAACCAATGTAGGACTGTACCAACCTTTGCCTATACCGAGCAGACCATGGGAAAGTTTGAGTATGGACTTTGTGATGGGATTATCCAAGAAAAAGACAGGTCATGACAATGTGTTTGTTGTGGGAGATAGGTTCAATAAGATGGCTCACTTTATTCCTTGTAAAACCACAAATGATGCTAGCTATATTGTAGGATTATTTTTCAAAGAAATTGTTAGAATCCATGGGTTGCCTTTGAGTATTGTATCTAACCAAGACATTGTGTTTGTAGGGAATTTTTGGAGAACCTTGTGGAAAAGTTTGGGTATAAATTTGTCTTTTAGATCAGCCTATCACCCTCAGACTGATGGCTAAACTGAAGTTGTGAATAGTTCATTGGGAAATCTTCTTAGATGTTTGACAAAGGAGCATGGAAGTAGTTGGGATGTGGTGATACCTTAGGCAAAGTATGCTTATAATGATTCAATAAATAGGAGTACAGGTCTGAGTCCTTTGGAGATTGTGTATGGTAGTCATACAAGAGGAATCTTTGAATTGAGAGACGTCTAGGGGTTGGACAAAAGGAGTGGACATGCTAATGAATTTGTAGAGGCTATGAAAGAGGTGCATCAATAAGTCAGAGATACCTTACAATAGAACAATCAAAAGGTTAAAGCAAGAGTGGATCAAAGAAGGAGAGATGTGCAGTATCAAGTGGGTGACATGGTAATGGTTCATGTTAGCAAGGACAAGTTGCCTAAGGGAATCCATAGCAAGTTGAAGATGAGAAGAATTGGACCTTGTAAAATTTTGGCTAAATATGGTCTTAATGCTTACAAAATTGAACTCCCTGATGATGTTCCTATTTCACCTATATTTAATATATCTGATCTAACATTGTATAGGAGTCCTACTGTAGGCGAATGTGTAGGTGAATCTATTCAGGAAAGTGAGGAGTGGATAAAACATTTACCACCTAAGGAACCGCCTAAAATGGAGTGCATTTTGGATAGAAGGGAAGCCAAGAAAACAAGGCACAAGACCTATTTTGAACACTTAGTTAAATGGCAGGGCCTTCTTGACTCAGAAGCTACCTGGATGCTAGAGGAAGATATCAAAAAGAAGGATGGTGATTTGAAGCAGTTAGTCTCTAAGAGGACTTGAGACAAATTTCACCCAGGGAGTATGGTACAGGAGCACCTTGTAGTGTCCACCCTTGATTTGACTTATTTTGACTAGAGTTGACTTTTATATTATGCTTGATAGACTTATCTAGACTATATTTTTATGATTTGGATGATGATTACTCATGTTGCTTCAATGACTTATGATTGATGTTAGACACTATTGGACATATGCTATTTTGATTATCTATATGGATGTTGGTACTATCATGATTGATCATGTGATGATATATGTACTTGATGGATTTTATATGCTCACTATCTGATGGATTATTGATAGATTAGATTTATCATAGTTTTGATGATGATTATGATTGCGCTAACTCTACTTCATGATTACATATGACAAGATTTTTATGAGATGTGTTTGACTATTTTTTGACTGTCTTTGTGATAGAGATGATTCCACATCACTCATTGCGAGTGGGATGTGTCGTTGTGATTTTCTATCACTTGCTTATTCTATATATGTATATGTATATGTGGTATTGTCATTTTGTGGTTGCAGGATTTTGTAGGTACAAGACATTGACTCCACCTAGCTTCACAAGTTTGAGCATGTCTTAGTCCCAATAGCTTAGGTGGTTCAGAGATGGCATGAGTTTCCCCTCACATACTCTAGGTCTAAGTTGTTCACCGTGAGTAGTCAGTGTCTTGGCATAATTCGCCATGTCAGTTAGTAAGCTTGGTCTCTTGGTATTGTGAGTTCAGTTTATGTCAGTTCATTTACTTGTTTATGTTAGAGTAATTTTGTGGTTCTGGATGTGTAATTTTATATTTGGTAACGTTTATTTTAAAAGTATTTAATTTATAGGTTTTGAGTATTTAATTATTTGGTATTTATATTTATTTGATAATTAACGTTTATTGATTTTATGATTATTTAATGATTGATGAGCTTTATTGTTGTGTAATATTTATTTAATATTTAAGGGTATTGGATTATTTTATTATTTATTTGACTTTCTATGGTTTAATAATTAATTGATATCTTGCATTTATCTGGTTCTTTAATTTATTTAATTAGCTTTTGGTTTATTTGATTTTAATTCCCATTTGGATTATTTATTTACAACTTATATTTATTTAATAGTTTGAATTTTATTCCTAAGTGAGGTGTAGGAACACATTAAATTAAATAAAGAAATAAAACAATCCCACTTAGCTGGATAAGAATATTTTATTTACTTTACCTACCCTTCACTCTCATTGGTTAAATTCAAAATGGGTGAATAAATTATATTATATGGTGGGTTGGTAAAATATACTCCAAAATAGAATATTTTGATTGGTCGAGATTGACGCTAAGGTTTTTGGATTATTGTTGCTTTTTATTTTCATTCCCGAGAAGTTTTTCGAGTTGGTTGGCTCTTCTTGGAAAATTTCTCCAGCAAGTTTTCTTCTGGTATTTGGATTTCTTCTCTGTTGGATTTGGCTGGAGCTTGGATTGGATTTGGTTTGTCTTGTGGGAGCTCTTCTTCAACTTCAAACCATTACTTCAAAGTTATAGGTTAGAGTTCTTCACTTTGCATTTTGGTTTTCAATGGCTTCTCTATGTATGCATTGTGTATGCAATGTTTTGGGTTTGGGTTGAAATGATATTTTATTCTATAGTTTTATTATTGCTGAAAGAAAATATTTCGGAAGGAAACTTTATGTTATGAGAATTTTTATATAGTTGTTGGGAGATATTTATTTTGGTTTTCCCATGTATGCATTTCACGGCTCTATGAGAAATTGTTGTGAAGTTGTTTGATTAAATCTTGGTTTATAGGTTGAGTTATTTTATTGTGTTTATACCCAAGAATTCCTTGTTTCTGGGCGTTTCTTTTTATATGTTTTTCAAGACCTTTCATTGAGTCTAAATTTTATTATTTTACCTAAAAGTTTTCTAAAAAATTTCGGTAAGTTCTGTGCAAAAGTGTTGTTTCTGCAAAAGTGTTGTTTTGTATTGTATTTGTGTTGTTTCGTATTGCATTTGCGCTGCTCTGCACAACATAAGCATTGTTTTAGGATGCATAAGCATGAATATGGAAACATAAGTGATGTTTTAGGATGCATAAGCACGATTATGGAATGCATAAGCATTGTTCTTCTTGACAAAAGCTCTATTCTTTTTGGCAAAAGTGCTAACCTGTGGGGCAAAAACGCTAACCTATCTGTGTTTTATATTTTCTTAGTTTTGGTCATTTTTGTGGTATTTTCCCGATTTGATTTTTGTACCAGAGGCTTTATTTGAGGTCTATGAATATTTTCTAATTTTGGGTTTGATCAGTTTTGATGCATTTTGATGGTTTGAGTATATTTATTTCTCTATCCATTGTGTATATTTAAGACTCTCTTCCATGTGGATATGCCATGGATGGTTGAGGTGATTTATATGTTGTTTTGGACCAGCAAGTGAGTAGGCCTTGCTATGATGTTATTCTTTAGTTGATGGCAGCATTTGATGGCTTGATATGCCTTTGTTATTGCTAGCCAAGAGGCTCATTTTTCTATATTGATATTGTATATGTTGTTGTACCCTTGTTTATGTTGTAAGAGTATGTGTGGAAGTTGTTGGATGCTTTGAGTATTATTTTCATGTAATTATGTTGGTAGAGCCTCTTGTGATTTATTGTTGGTCCATGTTAGGAGGAGTGGGCTTCCTTGTGATGACCGAGTTCATGAGAGATAAGCTTGCATGAGGTTCCTTGTAAGGTTGCATGAAGTCTAGACCACTAGGGCACATTGGAGTTTTCTGTGATTTGTAAATAAGTGATAACCTAATAATTAATGGGTTGGGTAGCTAGATTAATTAATAAGATGATAATTGATTTGTGGCTCATGACTTAGTCCTAGGGAGGATGTTTTAGGATAAGCATGAGAAGGCCGTGAAGATGGTAAGATAATCTCCCTTAGTCTCTCATAGGTTGAGATGGCTCCACATGTCCATTAGGCTAGTGCCTTGTGTTATTATGTTATTATGTTATGAGGATGGCATGTGATGACACTCCACTCCTACATGTTTTTCCCCTTTATGATTTATGACTTATGCTTATTGGATGCATTTATGTCTTGATGGGTTTTATGCCTGTGGGAGTTCACTCTTGTTGTATGTGTGAGTTCTTGTTGGAGAGTCCTTATGTGGTTAGTCTACCTTGTTATAGGTGCCAGCTTCGGTTTAGAGTGTGTATTGGGACCTTATGTTATCTCCTAGCATGGGGGGTGGTTCCTTTGGTTCCACATGGTCGGGAGGTTGGTGCTTTTTAGCCATTGGGATGTTCTCTTGGATTCTTCTTGCGTGGATGTGGATTGTTCTTCATGACGTACTATGGATGTACCTTGTAGCAGATTTATGTAATGGATAAGATGGAATGCATGTAATGTAATATTTTTATATATAGTAGATGGATACTTGTAGTAGAAAGAGCTATGCTCATGATGTATTTAATGAACTCATATTTGTAAGATGAATTCTAGATGGAAATTGGAATTTAGGCATAGTGTATTTGTATTGTTGTAGAGATGCGATCTTATGAATCATGGAAATAAGTAGATTATAGTTGGAATAGAATGGAATTGCTTATGGGTTAGTTGTATTATTTCATGGAATGTTTAGAGGCTAATTAGAATGTTAATTAATCTTGAAAGAGGAATATTCGTAGATTAATAATTGAATATGTTAGAAGATGTTAATAGGATCTAGTAAATGGAAATGATTCACATAGATGCATTGATAGAAAGGAAATTATGCATATCATGAGGAATAAGTAATGTTGTAGATTGCATATCTCATGGTTAAATAATTAGAATATGATGCATTAATGAAGGTGAAATATACCTATCATATGTGTAGTATGTTATTATGGAAATGAATTAAGTAATGATGTTAAAGTACCCTAGAGAAAGATTATTGATTTTGTGTTATTTCCGCTTGCGTTATTTGATGAAATGAGTAATGATGTATGTTCATATTGGTTAATTGGTTAATGAATGTAAATAGATGGAGATGTTAAATGTTGCATTAGTTGTTATTAGATGTTAATTAAGAAAACAATTATCTCCATTTGTATATTATTGTTTAGTTTCTTTAGGGTATTTTGGAGGGCATTACAACTTGGTATTAGAGCCCATGCTCAACACTGGGTACTCTGGTTTTGATTGAGACCATTGTGAATTTTAGTGTTTGGCATGGGGTAGCCCAATGGTTTTATCCCTCCTATTTATTTTCTTGTTATAGTTCCCTTAGATATTTAGCTTATAGTTTCCTTTGTATTTTGTTAGATAAGATTCCTGTTAGGGGTAGAGATCATCATTGTGTGGGTCGCATGGATACTCGTAGGAACCCTTGCCCCAAGGTTTCTGAAGAGTCACACCATGAGGAGTAGGAGTAGGAGAAGCCTAGAGATTATCTGATTCCACAGTTGGTGAACGTGCTTCAGGAGCTTCTTGGTCACCTAGGACCGAGATAGTAGGAGAACCAGCAGGAGGGATCTTGTCATTCAAAGCATTGAGAGAGAGAGTGTTCACATTCTCCTAGGAGGAGAATGGAGGTGGATCAGGAGGCGCTTGTAGCTAGTCACATCAAAGATCTGAATAGGACTCATCCTCCTAATTTTGATGGCTTAGGCAGTGGCATGGAGGAAGAGACATGGTTATTGGACTTAGGTAGGTGTTTTTCTATGCATCAGTGTAGCAGTAAAACCAAGGCGAGATGTGCAATTTTTCATCTTCATGATTTGCGACGACATGGTGGCACATGGAGGAACAAAAGTTACATTTGGACATAGCGATGATATCTTGGGAATTATTCTTGGAGTGGTTTCGTGCTAGATTTCTTTCAGATCATTGGAGGTAGAGGAAGGCCGATGATTTCCACGATTTGAGACAGTAGAGGATGACTTTGGAGTAGTATTAATGCAAATTCTTTGAGCTTAGATAGTATGTTGGATATGTAGATGATGAGCCGATGTTGATTCAACACTTTGTGAGAGGTCTTAATGATCATATTCGTGGAGAGGTTTGGGTGCACAGACCTAAGACCTTGGAGACAGCTGTCAAGAAGGTGAGACTAGAAAAGGAGAATCATTCATTAGTATCAGGAGGAGTGATTGGAGGATAGATAGTTAGTGCACCTGTTACAGGACCTACGGTGAGAGGACCTCAGCAACAGTCTTCAGGATATGCTAGGAGCCATCCTTCTTCTTTCCATAGTGGTCAGCGGTTTAAGAAGAGGTTTTCTCAGGGGTAGAGATTTTTTTGGAGGTGCCAGATTTCAGGTTGATAGGAGTCACAATTGTTAGCATGACAGGAGACCTACTCCTTCTCAGCTAGTACACAATTCATAACTAGCTTCTAGTAGAGGCAGTGTTCAGCAGTCAAGTACAACACTAGGTAGCAAAGTGTTTGTCAGGAGAGATTGCTTCGCATGTGGATAGCTAGGTCACATTGTCATTCATTGTCCTCCGTGTACTTCTCAGAGGTCAGGGCAATAGAAGCTAGCTACTTCTGAGCCTACAATTGGAGATGCAGGAAGGTCTCATTGTGCTTTTGTAGCGGTTGATAACTGTCAAGCTGAGCATCAAGCCACCATTGTAGAGACATCAGGTGTGATAGGTGGTATCTCTTGTTCAGTGTTATCTGATTCTAGAGCGTCAGAATCTTTTATTTCTCCTTTTCTAGTAGAGTGATGTGGGCTTGTTATGACAAAGAAAGACGATAGGTGGCAGGTAGAGTTAGCTACGGGGTCCAAAGTGGTAGTGGATTCCCTTGTGCTCAATTGTCCTTTAGTCTTAGGAGATTTCCATACTTCTGTGGATCTTCATGTTATGTCTTTGGGATCTTATGATGTGGTTCTTGGTATGGATTGGCTTGGATCTCACCAAGTGAAGATAGATTGTAGAGGTAAGAGAGTGCAGTGGATGGATGATAGTGAGAAGAGTGTGGAGATTATAGGTATTCAAAGACCTATCTCTCTTCACATGATTTCTGCTATGCAGATGAAGAGGTGTGCGCGTAAGGGTTGCCATTGTTTGTAGTTAGAGTGAAGGATGTGGATGAGGGAGTTAGCTCAGAGGCTTTTTTGCAGTAGCATCCCGTTCTTCAAGAGTTTGTAGATGTTTTTCCTAGTGAGATTCTAGGTATGTCCCCTCAATGAGATATAGATTTCAGGATTGATTTGGTGCCAGGAGTTGAGCCTATTTCTAAAGCTCCCTACCGGATGACCGCACAGGAATTGAATGAGTTGAGGGTTCAGTTGGATGAGTTGTTAGCAAAGGGGTTTATTCATCCTAGTGTGTCACCTTGGGGTGCACCTGTGTTATTTGTGAAGAAGAAGGACAAATCTCTTCGATTGTGCATTGATTACAAACAACTTAATAAGGTGATAGTGAATAACTAACATACCTTGCCTTGGATAGATGATTTATTTGACCAGATTAAGGATGCTAAAATCTTTTGTAAGATTGACCTTAAGTTCGGGTATCACCAGTTGAGGATTCATGAGGCAGACATACATAGTACAACTTTTTGCACTAGATATGGTCATTATGAGTTCATAGTGGTACCATTTGGTCTCACGAATGCACCTTCAGTTTTCATGAGCTTGATGAATGGTGTATTCAGGTTGTATTTGGACAGATATGTATTAGTATTTTTGGATGATATTTTGATTTATTTGACATCAGTTGAGGAGCATGAGGATCATGTGAGGCAGGTTTTGCAGTGTCTTAGGGAGAATTAGCTATATGCCAATTTGGTGAAGTGTGATTTCTTCCAAACAGAGGTGAGATATCTTGGTCATGTGATTTTTGGAGAGGGTACCGCAGTTGATCCCTTGAAGATTCATGTGATTGTCGATTGTCCATCACCCACTAATGTGGGAGAGGTGCGTAGTTTCATGGGTTTAGCAGGATATTATCGTAGATATGTTCAGGATTTCTCCAGGATAGCTCATCCTATCACTTCTCTTCAGAGAAAAGGGAAGAAGTTTGTTTGGTCAGAATAGTGTGAGATAGAATTTTAGATCCTTAAGGAGCATTTGACCAGTGCACCTATTTTAGCAGTGTCAGAACCTTTGGGGAATTTTTTGGTGTGCACAGATGCTTCTTTGGAGGGTCTAGGAGCAGTGTTGATGCAGGATGGTCATGTGATTGCATATGAGTCACGTCAACTTAAGAATCATGAGAAAAATTATCCCACCCATGATCTTGAGTTAGCGGTAGTGGTTCATGCTTTGGTTAGATGGAGGCACTTCCTTCTTGAGCATAGATTTGAGTTGCACATTGATCATCATAGTTTGCAATATATCTTCACATAGCCAAATTTGAATGCTAGGCAGAGGCGTTGGATGGAGTTCTTATGTGAGTACGACTTTGAGGTGAGATATATTTAGGGTAAGGAGAATGGGGTAGTAGATGCATTGAGTTGTAGGAGACATGAGATTTCAGCAATGTCTCTTAGTGTGGATTTGAGGAGTCGCATTCTTAGTTCCCTTCCTTCAAATGTATGGTATCAGGAGATTATTGCAGAGGTTTCCATAGGTAGAGCTCTTGAGGGCAGATATGTAGGTTACTCAGTGGAATCAGATGGACTTCTTAGACATTTGGGACGTATTTATGACCCACCATCAGACAATCTTCAAGATTTGATCATGTCGGAGGCACATAATGCACCTTACTCGGCACATCCAGGTGTCAAGAAGATGCATGCAGATTTGAGATAGATATATCATTGCTCTAGTATGAGGAGAGATATTGCAGATTTTGTGGCATGTTGCCTAGAGTGTCAGCGAGTGAAGGCAGAGCATCAGCATCCCGTAGGATTATTACAGTCACATTTGGCTCTAGGATGGAAATGGGATATTATATCTATGGATTTTATAGTTGGATTGCCCATGTCTTCACACTGTCATGATGCTATTATTGTCACTATAGATAGATTGACCAAAGTAGCACACTTTTCTCTGATCAGGTCTTCGTATACAACAACTACAGTAGCTCGGGTTTTCTTGGAGGGAGTTGTGAGGTTGCATGGTATTCCTCGGTGGATCATATCAAATCATGATCAAGTGTTCACATCAGCATTTTGGACAGCTCTTCAGTATGATTTGGGTATGCAGTTGAACTTTAGTTCAACTTATCACCCCAAGACAGATGAACAAACAAAGAGGGTGAACCAAGTTTTGGAGGATATGTTGAGGATTTACGTGATGGATCAGCAGTCTCATTGGGAGGATTATCTCTATTTGGATAAGTTTGCATACATTAATGGTTACCATAGCTCTATTGGTATGTCTCCTTATCAAGCGCTATATGGTAGACCATGTTGCATGCCCTTGAGTTGGGACCATTTAGAGGATAGAGTGCGTATTGGATCAAAGATGTTGTAGGATATGGAGGAGTAGGTGGCTCACATTAGAGAGCATTTGTTGGCAGCTCAGGATAGATAAAAGAAATACGCAGATGCCCATTGAGTGGACAGGCAGTTTTCTATTGGTGATAGGGTATTTCTGAGAGTTTTCCCATGAAAGAGTCTGATCTATTACAGAAAAGGCTCTAAGTTGGTGCCTTGATTTGTTGGACCTTTTGAGATTTTGGAGTGGATTGGTCCTATGGCTTATCGCCTTGCCTTGCTGCCTAGCTTGTCCCACATCCATGATGTCTTTCATGTTTCAATTTTGAGGTTATATCATCCTCATATTTCACATGTGTTGGATTGGAATGCTTTACAGGTTGAGGACGGACATCTTTCTATGGAGCCCGTGCGCATTCTTCAGCACAGAGAGATGTCCCTCAGAGGTCAGAGCATAGAGTAGGTAAGGGTCCTATGGGATCTGATTGATGATTCTTTAGCTACTTGGGAGGATGCATTTCAGATGAGAGAGCTATATCCCTATTTGTTCTCAAGCTTCTAGGAGTAAGCCTAGGCAAAGGGGGGAGGATGTAGTGTCCACCCTTGATTTGACTTATTTTGACTAGAGTTGACTTTTATTATGCTTGATAGACTTATCTAGACTATATTTTGATGATTTTGATGATGAATACTCATGTTGCTTTAGTGACTTATGATTGATGTTAGACACTATTGAGATGAATACTAAGAGTGGGGGGGTGAATTAGTATGCCAAAAATCTCTGCACTTAAACACTTTGCAATACTAACAGTAAACCGGTAAAATAGTTTAACAGACAAACTGGTTAACAAACATGCAAACCAAATAACTAATAATGCATTCACCCACAGCAACACAAACACCATAACACAAGATATTTTGACATGGAAACCCAAATGGGAAAAAACCATGGTGAGATGGAACTCACAAGTCACTATCTGCAAAATAGGAACCAGACTGGTTAAGGTCAGACCAGTTAAGGTCTTACAATGTTCTTTACTAGAAAAAATCCTGTTAGGAATCTCAATCTCTGTTAGGAGACAAGTCCGATTAAAGACTACCTTGCTAGAGGATTTTAGATCCACAGATGTGAACCACCTTGTTAGAGGATTTTACAAGAGGCTTTTGGGCCTACCTGGTTAAGGGCTACAGACTTGTCAAAGAGGTGAGTAATCAACAAGTATTTGATCTAGCTAATAGCACAGACTGCTCGGTTAGATCCTTGATAGCTCATTCTTAATGCACTATAGCATTACTTCAGTCTTCTACACATTCATATTCTCTCCAACTCCTCAACCACCTTAAACCCTAGACGCAATATCAACTATCACAACAACAACAACTTCAACAACCTAAAACCCTAGACATGATGTCCTTATAAAGGAAACTTATTTCATGTCGGACCAATAGGATTACATTACAATTTCCTAGGTTCAATGAACCTGGACATACTAGGTAATACGTCACAAAAAGCATCACTACAGTGTCGGCACCATCAAACAATCGGTGGGTGGTAACTCATCACAAAGTATTACCAGTTCATACAAAATGCCAGTTGCCGGTTTGACAAAAATGAAGACTGGTAGAAATGTGTTATGCCTCTTTAATCCCACGTACCGCTTGAGGTCAACATGCCACTTCAGACTAGGAAACACATTCTGCAAAACATCAGATAGTCTAAAGACTATAATACAACATACCGGTTGGAACAAATATCGGTTATGCTCTAACTCATACATATAAAGGGGGTCTCAATGCAAGTGTGTGTCCATCAATGACAATCACAACATAAACATCAAAACTGCCAACATATTGGACATATGCTATTTTGATTATCTATATGGATGTTGGTACTATCATGATTGATCATGTGATGATATATGTACTCGATGGATTTTATATGCTCACTATGTGATGGATTATTGATATATTACATTTATCATGGTTTTGATGATGATTATGATTTCGCTAACCCTACTTCATGATTACATACGATGATATGTTTATGAGATGTGTTTGACTATTGTTTGACTGTCTTTGTGATAGAGACGATTCCACATCACTCATTGCGAGCGGGATGTGTCATCGCGATTCTCTATCACTTGCTTGTTCTATATATGTATATGTATATGTGGTATTGTCATTTTGTGGTTGCAGGATTTTGCAGGTACCAGACATCAACTCCACCTGGATTCACGTGTCTGAGCGTGTCTTAGTCCCAATGGCTTATGTGGTTCAGAGATGGCATGAGTTTCCCCTTACATACTCTAGGTCTAAGTTGTTCACCGTGAGTAGTTAGTGTCTTGGCATAATTCACCATGTTAGTTAGTAAGCTTGGTCTTTTGGTATTGTGAGTTCAATTTATGTCGGTTCATTTACTTGTTTATGTTAGAGTAATTTTGTGGCTCTAGATGTGTAATTTTATATTTGGTAACATTTATTTTAAAAGTATTTAATTTATAAGTATTGAGTATTTAATTCTTTGGTATTTATATTTATTTGATAATTAACGTTTATTGATTTTATGATTATTTAATGATTGATGAGCTTTATTGCTGTGTAATATTTATTTAATATTTGTGATTTAATCTTTAAGGGTATTTGATTATTTAATTATTTATTTGACTTTCTATGGCTTAATAATTAATTCATATCTTACATTTATCTGGTTCTTTAATTTATTTTATTAGCTTTTCGTTTATTTGATTTTAATCCTCATCTGGATTATTTATTTACAGCTTATATTTATTTAATAGTTTGACTTTTATTCCTAAGTGGGGTGTATGAACACATTAAATTAAATAAAGAAATAAAACAATCCCACTTAGCTAGATAAGAATATTTTATTTACTTTACCTACCCTTCACTCTCATTGGTTAAATGTGAATAAATTATGTTATATGGTGGGTTGGTAAAATATACTCCAAAATGGAATATTTTGATTGGTCGAGATTGAGGCTAGGGTTTTTGGATTATTGTTGCTTTTTATTTTCATTCCCATGAAGTTTTTGGGGTTGGTTGGCTCTTCTCTGGAAAATTTCTCCAGCAAGTTTTCATCTGGTATTTGGATTTCTTCTCTCTTGGAATTGGTTGGAGCTTGGATTGGATTTGGTTTGGCTTGTGGGAGCTCTTCTTCAGCTTCAAACCATTACTTCAAAGTTGTAGGTTGGAGTTCTTCACTTTGCATTTTGGTTTTCAATGGCTTCTCTATGTATGCATTGTGTCTGCAATGCTTTGGGTTGGGGTTCAAATGATATTTTATTCTATAGTTTTATTATTGTTGAAAGAAAATATTTCAGAAGGAAACTTTATGTTATGGGAGTTTTTATATAGTTGTTGGGAGATATTTATTTTGGTTTTCCCATGTATGCATTTCATGACTCTATGAGAAATTGTTGTGAAGTTATTTGATTAAATCTTGGTTTATAGGTTGAGTTATTTTATTGTGTTTATACCTAAGAATTCCTTGTTTCTGGGCATTTCTTTTCATATGTTTTTTGAACCCTTTCGTTGAGTCTGGATTTTATTATTTTACCCGAAATTTTTCTAAGTTTTCTTTGAGTTCTGTGCAAAAGCGTTGTTCTGCATTGCATTTGCGCTGCTCTGTGCAACGTAAGTGTTGTTTTAGGATGCATAAGCATGAATCTGGAAACATAAGCATTGTTTTAGGATGCATATGCGCGATTCTGGAATGCATAAGTATTCTTCTTCTTGAAAAAAGCGCTATTCTTTTTGGAAAAAGTGTTAACTTGCGGGGCAAAAGCGCTACCCTGTCTGTTTTTTCTATTTTCTCAGTTTTGGTCATTTTTGAGGTATTTTCCCGAATTGATTTTTGTACCAAAGGCTTTATTTGAGGTTTGTTAATATTTCCCAGTTTTGGGTTTGATTAGTTTTGATGCATTTTGATGGTTTGAGTATATTTATTTCTCTATCCATTGTGTATATTTTAGACTCTCTTCCATGTGGATAGGCCATGGATGATTGAGATAATTTCTATGTTGTTTTGGACTAGCAAGTGAGTAGGCCTTGCTATGATGTTATTATTTATTTGATGGTAGCATTTGATAGCTTGATATGCCTTTGTTATTGCTAGCCAAGAGGCTTATTTTTCTATATTGATGTTGTATATGTTGTTGTACCCTTGTTTATGTTGTAAGAGTAAGTGTGAAAGTTGTTGGCTGCTTTGAGTATTATTTTTATGTAATTATGTTGGTAGAGCCTCTTGTGATTTATTGTTGGGCCATGTTAGGAGGAGTGGGCTTCCTTGTGATGAACGGGGTCACAAGAGATAGGCTTGCATGAGGTTCTCTGTAAGGATGCATGAAGTCTAGACCACCAGGGCACATTGTAGTTTTTCATGATTTGTAAATAAGTGATAACCTAATAATTAATGTGTTGGGTAGTTAGATTAATCAATAAGATGATAAATTGATTTGTGTCTCATGACTTAGTCCTAGGGAGGATGTTTTAGGATAAGCATGAGAAGGCTGTGAAGATGGTAAGCTAATCTCCCTTAGTCTCTCATAGGTTGAGATGGCTCCACATGTCCATTAGACTAGTGCCTTGTGTTATTATGTTATTATGTTATGAGGATGGCATGTGATGACACTCCACTCCTACATGTGTTTCCCCTTTATGATTTATGACTTATGCTTATTGGATGCATTTATGTCTTCATGATTTTTATGCCTGTGGGTGTTCATTCTAGTTGTACGTGTGAGTTCTTGCTAGAGAGTCCTTGTATGGTTAGTCTCCTTGGTTATAGGTGCCAACTTAGGTTTAGAGTGTGTGTTGGGACCTTGTGTCATCTCCTAGCATAGGGGGTGGTTCCTTTGGTTCCACATGGTTGGGAGGTTGGTGCTTTTTAGCCATTGGGATGTTCTCTTGGATTCTTCTTGCATGGATGTATATTCTTCTTCATGATGTACTATGGATGTACCTTGTAGCAGATTTATGTAATCGATAAGATGGAATGTATGTAATGTAATTTTTTTGTATATAGTAGATGGATCCTTGTAGTAGAAAGAGCTATTCTCATGACATATTTAATGTTCTCGTATTTGTAAGATGAATTGTAGTTGGAAATTGGAATTTAGGAATATTATATTTGTACTATTGTAGAGATGTGATCTTATGAATCATGGAAATAAGTGGATTATAGTTGGAAAAGAATGGAATTTCTTTATGGATTAGTTGTATTGTTTCATGGAATGTTTAGAGGCTAATTAGAATGTTAATTAATCTTGAAAGAGGAATATTCGTAGATTAATAATTAAATATGTTTGAAGATGTTAATAGGATCTAGTAAATAGGAATGATTCACATAGATGCATTGGCAGAAAGGAAATTATGCATATCATGAGGAGTAAGTAATGTTGTAGGTTGCATATCTCATGGTTAAAGAATTAGAATATGATGCATTAATGGAAGTGAAATATACCTATCATGTGTCTAGTATGTTATTATGGAAATAAATTAAGTAATGATGTTAAAGTACCGTAGAGAAAGACTATTTATGTTGTGTTATTTCCGGTTGCATTATTTGATGAAATGAGAAATGACGTATGTTCATATTGGTTAATTGGTTAATTAATGTAAATAGATGGAGATGTTAAATGTTGCATTAGTTGTTATTAGATGTTAATTAAGAATTTTTTAATCTCCATTTGTATATTATTCTTTAGTTTCTTTAGAGTATTTTGGGGGGCATTACACACCTACCTATGAAGACATGAACTGTTAGACAATTTAGATAACCAGAAGACAACTGAGAGGGGGGAGGTGAATCAGTTGTCACATATTACAGAAAGCATTAG
Source organism: Cryptomeria japonica (assembly GCF_030272615.1). Taxonomy (NCBI): domain Eukaryota; kingdom Viridiplantae; phylum Streptophyta; class Pinopsida; order Cupressales; family Cupressaceae; genus Cryptomeria; species Cryptomeria japonica. The sequence goes on along the minus strand of NC_081406.1, from coordinate 483,797,506 downwards.
AAATTAAAAAATTTAACACTAGAACCCAAAACAATAATACCGGAATAGCATTTAATCCAATTAAGTATAAACAATAATCAGATAATAAATACCATCCACATGACACCAATATTTATACATGGAAAACTCAGCAAAGGGAAAAACCACAGTGGGAAGCTTACCCACAGTTAGATAATACTTCTGCAATAAGTATGTGAATTACAATGAAGAGGGCCTAGACTTGTAGGAAGGCCAACAACCTAGAGCACATTGCTCAACACAAAAGGAGTCTCACTAACTACATATAAATCCAGACTACAATCCAGAGAAGTGTTGAACTGCAAAAGATAGTATCTCCTATTCCAGAGTACAGTTTCGGTTAAGCTCAATACTGGAGGACTAAACCCTCTTACATAAACCCAATTCAATCTCCAATTATTGACCAGCTCGTCTTCCTGAATGATATTACATTATTCGCACATTACATTCCTTGACCATGACCTCTTTCATTAACCATGATGATCTACAATGAGATCTTACATCTATTTATACAAACCCTCGATCATAAACAATCAGGGACAATAAACTGATTACATAATTATAAACCATGTCAGCCTTAGACCAAAAAAATAATATCCAACACATAAGACATCCCGAAAATACAACAATAGGTCCTATCCACATGTTACATTAAAGCCGGTCCATAACCTATATCAACCGGGACCAAGTATAGGTCCACACGCTTCAACAATGATCTCCAACCACCAAGTTTCGGACATGATCACCAACAACATCCCGAAACTCCATCAGAAGCTGCAACAACACCACTTATGCAATTCATCAAAGATCTCCATCAAAATCTCTGTCGGTGAAACCCTCATCAAAACCAAAAACCAATCTTCTAAGAAAGCAAGATGGCATCCACTCACGAGACCAAAACCAACTAACCAAATATGGGTATAAGTATCATGAACAAGCCAATTCCATCACCAAACTATACCAAAGCCTACTAGATCATAGCAGATCCAAGTTAACTAGAAACGACTCATCCTACCAAGACCAAAAGGGTGTCAGTAAAGCATCCAAATAGCTATTGTTGACATTAATGACAAAACATCAATGCAACACATAATCAATTCCATCAAATCACCAACAATCTTCCTCTTTGGCATTGATGGAAACACTAGATGTGAAAAACATCTAAGTACCAAGAAACGCTAAACAAGTCTCCCCCTATGGAAGACATCCAACAATTACCTACATATAGCTCTGAATATCAATATCTCTCCCCCTTTATTTTTCTTTTTCACTTTCTTTATCTTTTTCACATCACTATCTCTCTCCCTTTGACATCAATGCTAAAAATCTGACAAAAATATCAAAGCAAAAACATAAGCCTTTGAATCACAAAGTTGACTACTCCCCCTGAGTAGTAGCATCCAACATCAGTGCCAGAATGAATAGTTTCTCAGATAGTGCATGCTAGAATGATGCCAAACCACATCAATAAAGTCTCTACCCAAGGGGTAGAAACTCCCAATCTGTCTCCTAGGAACTCAAATGATTCCTTGGATAAAGGTTTAGTGAAAATATCTGCAATCTTCTCTTTAGTGTTCACATAAACCAGTCTAACTTCATTTGCTTCCACCTTCTCCTTCAAAAAGTTATACTTGATAGATATGTGCTTTGTCTTAGAAAAAAATACCAGATTGTTTGATATATCAATAGCATCAGAGTTATCACAGTGAATAACTACTGGTGCATCACAATCCACCTTTATATCCTTTAACATTTTCTTCATCCATAAAACTTGTGTACAATTAGTAGCAGCAACAACATACTCAGCTTCAATAGTAGATACAGAAGTACATGACTATTTCTTGCTGATCTATGAAACCATCTTCTTTCCAAGAAAGAAATCTCCACCGGAAGTACTTTTCTAGTCATCAACATCTCCAACCCAATTAGCATCTGTATATGCACATAAATTAAAGTTATCATCCTTAGGGTACCACAAGCCATATTCTATTGTACCTTGCAAGTATCTAAAAATCATTTTCACCTCCATCTCATGATTTTCTATAGGATCACTCTGAAATATTGAAACAATACAAATATAATTAATAATGTCAGGCCTAGTCTGAGTCAAATAAAGCCAACCACCAATCATATATTTGCATCTTGTAGGATTTATCAGTGCATAAACATCTTTTCTTGTCAATTTCTCACTTGTAACCATAGGTGTACTTACCGGTTTAGAATCTCCCATACCAAATTTCTTCAATAATTCCTTAGCATATTTAGATTGACAGATAAAAATAACATTTCCAGTCTGAGTAATCTAAAAACTTAAGAAATTTTTTTATCTCACCAATCATAGACATCTCAAATTCTTTCTCCATGTTCTTAGAAAATTCTATGCACAATTTATCTTCACCACCAAAAATAATGTCATCAACAAATACTTCAACAATCAGTATATCATCATCAGTTATTTTATAATATAAATTACTGTCAACATTGCCCTTAGTAAAACCAAGCTTCAAAAGATATTTATCCAACCTTGCATACCAAGCTCTAGGTGCTTGTTTCAGTCCATATAAATCTTTCCTTAACCTACAAACCATATATGTATCATCTGATAGTGAAAAACCATTAGGTTGCTCAATATAAACTTCCTCATCAAGATCCCCATTCAGAATGCACATTTAACACCCATTTGATAAACCTTGTAGTTTTTATAAGCAAAATAGGCAAGAAATAATCTTACAGCTTCAATCCTAGCTAGAGGTGCAAACGTCTCTCCATAATCAATTCCTTCCTTCTAAGAATATCCTTTAAAAACCAATCTAGCCTTATTCCTTATAACTTTACCATCCTCATTCAATTTATTCCTAAAAACCCATTTAATTCCAATAAAAAAATTATTCCATGTGTTATTTTTCTCAATCTGATCTAATTCTTCTTCCATTGCTTTTAACCAAAATTCATCTTTACATGCCTCAATTACTAATATCAGATCAACTTTTGAAATTAAACATACCTCATTAGTTTCCATTCTTCTTCTTGTCATCGCTCCATTGCTCTTATCCCCAATGATATGATCTTTGGAATAATTCAATCTCACATACCTAGGAGTCTTCTGACTCTTTGTTCATCTTCCTTGTTCTTCAAATACTATAGAATTCTCTGATGTTTCTGGAGTAAATAGTTCAAGTCTTTGTTTAGGTAAAGGTGCTACTAGTTCAGATATAATCATTTTCACTATAGGTTCCTTCTCATAAACTCTGATTTGACTTCTGTTCAACTCATCTACTTTGACATAAACACTCTCCACAATTATCCATAATTCTCTACAAACTCTTGTTATAACATCTATATGTTTTTATTTCATTAAAATAACCAAGAAATATATCTTCATCATATCTAGGGTCAAATTTCCCAATAGTATCATCTCTCTTGATATAACATTTACTACCAAAAATTCTCAAATACTTAACTGTAGGTGTATTGCCAAACCATAATTCATAAGGTGTCTTACCGGTTTCTCCTTTGATATGTAATCTGTTTAATGTATAAATCAATGTACTCACTGCTTCTCTCTAGTAGATATGAGGTAGATTAGCTTCCATCATCATTGTTATAGAAGCATCCAAGATAGTTCTATTTTTCCTTTCCACAACTCCATTCTGTTGACGTGTCCGTGGAGGAGAAAATTGTCTTCTTATACCATGCTTGTCACAAAAGTTATTAAACCCACTGGATGTGAATTCTCCACCATGATTTGATCTCAAACATTTAATCTTCAACCCTATCTTAGTTTCCACTTTAGCCTTAAATATTTTAAAAATTTCAAATGCTTCAGATTTTTCTCTCAAAAAAGTAAACCACATCATTCTAGAATAATCATCAATGATTAGCATGAAATATCTATCACCATGAAATTTTTTAACTCTAGCAGGGCCACACAAATCAATATGATTAAGATCAAGAACATCATTTGATTTATCTTGTATACTCCTAAAAGAGGTTTTGACCTGTTTACCCATTTGACATTTTTTACATACTAGATAATAGGGCTTCATCATCTTAGGTATATCTCTAATAGGCTTAGTTGAACTGATATTCACAATACAATCAAAATTCACATGACACAACCTTTTATACCATAGCCAACTCTCATCAATCTGTGTAATCAAACATGTCTTCTCACCGAAGTTCAAATGAAATATGTTACCTTTTGTCTATGTACTGGTTGCAATCTCCAAGCCAGATCTGTTAATGATTTTGCATTTTCCATCCTTGAACTGTAATTGAAATCACTTATCTACCAATTGTCCTACACTCAAAATATTATGCTTCGAACCTTCAACATAATAAACATTGTTAGTATTGTTCTTACCATCCCATGATATAGTTCCTTTTCCTTTAATCATACATGCCTTGTCATCTCTAAATCTAACTAGTCCACCATCAAATTCTTGCAAAGACAAAAACAACCCTTTATCTCCAGTCATATGATGTGAACAACCACTATCAATTACCCATTCATCCTTGTCCTCAATTTTAGCAGCAAGTGCCTTCTCCTCAGGCACATTTTCTTTCAGTTCTAAATCATCTTCCTTGATATCCAGGAACACCCATTCCTTCCCATTGCCAGATCCACTAGCAGAGTCTTTTGCCGGTTCATCATTTGAATCAATAATGCCTTTCTCATCCGCTATGTAGCATGATTTGTCTCTATTTTTCTTGAATCTATATTTGTTTTGATATCTAGGGTTAGGCTTGAATGATCTTTTAACTCTTTCTTCAATTCTTAAATTTCTTTCAGGACATCTAGATGCAAAATAATTAATCTTATTACATGCAAAACATTTAAAAGGTGCTTTTCCTTCATACTTACTTCCTACCGGTCCTTTCGGTACTCTTCTAGCAAATAGTGCTTCAAGTTGCTCAAACTCATCATCTTCTCTCTTCATATCTTCTAACTTCTTTGCATATAATGCTTTTTATTCTTGCTTACCGGTTGCAGATGTAGATGCATGAAAAGAAGGTTCAGTCTTCACAACTCTAGAAGTTCCAAATTCCTCAAGCTCAAAAGCAAATAATTTCCCAACCAAAGTATCTCTATTGACAAATGTATTAGCCATTGTTCTTAACTCATTAATAGTAGCAACTTTCATTTTTTAAGTCGGTGGTAGGGCTCTCAGGACTTTAGAAATAATTTCATCTTTGCTAAGAGTTCCACCACAACATTGAATTCCCATAACAATCTCATGTACCCTTTCCATGAATGCAATTTTCTTTTCATCTTCTTCCATCTTTAGGTTTTCATATCTCACCCAGTAACCATCAAGTTTAGCAATCTTCATTGTAGGGTCACCTTCATTAATAGTTTGCAACTTATCCCATATAACCTTTCCAGATGTTTTGTCTGTTAATCCCATTATTTTCTAATCAGAAAGTGCACACAAGAGGGCTTCTCTTTCTCTACAATCATTCTCAAGATCCTTGTCCAGGTTTTCCGAAGGAGGATTTCTAGATCCTTGATTATAGGGTGTGACACCATTCTGTGTGATCTCCCAAATCTCCTTGCCAAGACATCTCAGATGAGTCTCCATCTGAATCTTTCATACTGTGTAATTTGTTCCATCAAGCCTTAGAATATCCCTTTGAAAGGTAGCTCCAAAAGAATTGGATGAACTTGAACTGTTAGTCACCATAGGATCTTCCTCAAGTGGTTAATATTTCTATAGAGAGGACCAAAGCTTTGATACCAATTGTTAGATAGTACAGATAACCGGAAGACAACTGAGAGGGGGGGTGAATCAGTTATCACAGATTACCAGAAGCATTAGAAATTTAAAACTTTAATACCGGAACCCAAATCAATAATATCAGAATAGCAATTAATCCAATTAAGTATAAACAATAATCACAAAATAAATACAATCCACATGACACCAAGATTTGTACATGGAAAACCCAGTAAAGGGAAATACCATGGTGGGAAGCCTACTCATAGTTGGATAATACTTCTGTAGTAAGTATGTGAATTACAATAAAGGGGGCCTGCACTTGAAGGAAGGCCAATAGCCTAGAGCACACTGCTCATCACAAAATGAATCTCACTAACTAAATATAAATCCAGACTATAATCTAGAGAAGTGTTGAATTGCAAAAGATAGCATCTCCTATGCCAGAGTAGAGTTTTGGTTAAGCTCAATACCGAAGGACTAAATCCTCTTACATTAACCCAAATTGATCTCCAATGATCAGCCAACTCCTCTACCTGAATGATATTACATTATTCGCACATTACATTCCTTGACCATGACCTCTTTCATTAACCATGATGATCTTGTTGGAATTATGGATGTGTTGCATTGATTTTGTCATTGATGTCAACACCTGTCAACACTTGTCAATACTTATCAGCACTGGAGATCTTTGGTTATGTTCACCGACATGTTCAGTGACTTATGCACAATCACCAGTATCTGGTTCACTGACACTGAGGATGATCTATTATCATTTGGAGATTACTTGGTTATGTCAAAGACATGGTTTGGAAACTTGGTTTTGGTGATTTGGTTATTGGCCTAATTGAGTTTTCATATTTTTTGTTATTGACAAATAGGTCTAAGTTATGGACCGGCAAGCGTTATCTATTCCAGATCAGCATGGCAAGAGTTTATTTTGAGAGAGCTCGTCGAGATCCAGGGGATCTCATCAAGGAGGTCATGCGCCTCCAACCACCATCCTTCAGAGGTTCTAAAGATGGAGTAGAGGCCGAGGCATGGCTTTTGAGTCTTGAGAGGTGCTTTGCGTTGCGTTCTTACAAGAGCAACTTGAAAGCACGTGTCGTAGTTCATCTTCTGAGAGGGACAACCTCCACTTGGTGGAGATAGGAAGAGTACAAATGTGGATTAGTTCATGATACTCTCACTTGGGAGATATTCACAGAGAGGTTTCGTGAGAGGTACCTATCAGAACACTTCAGGCAGCATCGTATAGACGAATTTCACAATCTCCAACAAAAAGGCTTGTCAGTAACCCAGTATGAGAGTAAATTCTTTGAGCTGTTGCCTTATGTAGATTATCTAAAGGATGAGAAACTTCTTGTAAACCACTTCATCAGGGGATTAAATGCCGGTATAGCCAGCCTGTTAGGATGTCCGCTCCAGAGAGCCTTCGGGTTGCTGTAGAGAAGGCACTGATTGCCAAGGAAATTCAGGTCAGACCACAGGACAATAAGGATCGGTTTTAGAACCAAAATCCCACACCTCAGACTTATGGATTCCAGAAACCACATTGGAAAGGAAACAACCAAAATTCTCAGGGGTTCTCCAAACCCCCTCCTCCACAACAGACACCACAGAACCAGAGGCAGAAGCCTCCACAGTATCAGCAGGGCTCCAAGCCCAAATAGTGGCAGACTCAGGGACAGAGACGTGATCAGAGAGCACAGGGGTAGTACACACAGTCGGTGGGGACTCAGCAGTCCTCCAGGGGTGGGTACAACAGATCTAGTAGGACAGGAGGTCAGACATTCTCTAGGCCTCAGGGTGCCCAGTTCCAGGCATGGGGTGTTTGCTTTACGTGTGGAGCCATGGGGCATATGGCGAGGGATTTCCCTCAGGGACAGGTGGCAGGGAGTCAGCGGATGGCCGCTTCAGAGCCGACAGTTGGTGATATGGGCAGGTCCCATAGAGTATTCGCAGCGGTTGACAACCACCAGGCTGAGCATCAAGCCATGGTTATCGAATCTACAGGTATAATCAAAGGTAACAATGTATCTATTTTGTTTGATTCAAGAGCTACTGACTCCTTTATATCTCCATTGGTTGTGGAGCATTGTGGGCTAGTGGCAACTAGACAGGGTGTCATTTGGGAAGTGGAATTAGCTTCAGGAGCTAGAGTGTCAGTGGAATCAGAGGTTAGGGCATGTTAGCTGCAGATTGGCAAGACCACCACTTTAGTAGACCTTAGAGTGACTCCACTTGGATCTTACAGAATCGTACTTGGCATGGATTGGCTTTATGCCCACAGAGAAAAGATGGATTGCCGCCTGAAAAAGATCGAGTGTGAGGATGATCATGGTTCACCCATAGTTATCACTAGGATTCAGAGGCCCATGTCTCTTCGTATGATCTCCGCAATGCAGCTCAAGCGGAGCATGCAAAAGGGATGTCAGCTTTTTGCTATCACTATCAGTGACAGAGGAGAAGAGGAAGAAAAAGAAACATCGCTCGATGACCATCCTATCCTTAAGGGATATTCAGATGTATTTCCTTCAGAGTTACTGAGAATGCCTCCCCATAGAGAGATTGATTTTCATATAGACCTAGTACCAGGAGCCGAGCCAGTTTCTAGAGCACCTTATAGGATGACCACAAATGAGCTAAATGAACATAAAATATAGCTTGAGGAACTCCTTGAGAAGGGTCATATTCATCCTAGCATATCCCCTTGGGGTGCACCAGTCATCTTCATTAAGAAGAAGGATGGATTTCTCCGATTATGTATGGATTATCGGTAGCTAAATAAAGTAACCATCAAGAACCGATATCCTTTGCCCAAAATTGATGATTTATTCGACCAACTTCAGGGTGCCAAAGTGTTTTCTAAAATAGATCTGAAGTCAGGATACCATCAGTTGAGAATAGTGGAAAGTGATATCCACAAGACCGCATTTCGCACTAGATATGGTCACTATGAGTTTACCGTAGTCCCATTCGGACTCACAAATGCCCCAGAAATTTTTATGAGCCTCATGAATGGGATGTTCCGTACATTTCTGGACTATTTTGTTATTGTGTTCCTCGATGATATACTGATATATTCTCAGAATGAGAAGGAGCATGAGGAGCACCTGAAGCAGGTATTGCAGTGTTTGCAAGATAACTAGTTGTTTGGCAGCCTATGGAAGTGTGCTTTCTTTTGGTCTGAGGTCAAGTACCTTGGGCACGTTATTTCTGGTGATGGGATCTTAGTTGACCCATCAAAGATTAGGGCTATTATGGATTGGCCAGCACCTACAAGTGTGACAGAGGTCAGGAGTTTCATGGGCTTAGTAGGGTGTTACTGACATTTTGTCAAGGGTTTCTCCAGAGTCGCACACCCTATTACTTCTCTTCAACGTAAAGGGAAGAAATTTGAGTGGACAGAGAAGTGCGAGAAGGCCTTTCAGGAACTCAAGAAGGCACTTACTAGCACTCCTATCCTTGTTGTACCAGATCCTACAGCTAACTTCATGGTTTGTATAGATGCTTCTCTAGAGGGTTTAGGGGCAGTTCCTATGTAGGATGGTAGGGCCATAGCTTTCGAGTCTAGGAAACTTAAGACTCATTAACTTAATTATCCCACTCACGACCTTGAGCTCGTAGCAGTAGTGCATGCACTTGTGAGGTGGAGACACTTCCTTTTAGGTCATCACTTCGAGTTGCATTCAGATCATTAGAGTCTTCAGTACATCTTCACTCAACCGAACCTTAATGCATGTCAGAGGAGATGGATGGAGTTCTTGTGCGAATATGATTTTGACGTTCACTACATCAAAGGAAAGGAAAATGTAGTTGTAGATGCCTTGAGTAGGAGACGTCATGAGGTTTACACCATATCCATGGGCATGGATTTGAGAGATCGTATACTACAGCACTTGCCAGAGGATGGATGGTATGCAGAGGTTGGTCAGGTAATACGATCTCAGGTTACTCTAGAAGGGAAATATGTGGATTATTCTTTGGAGTCCGATGGATTGTTACGCCATAGAGGGCGCATTTATGTACCTTCCTCCAGAGGGTTGCGAGAGTTCATTGTCACAGAGGCTCATAGAGCTCCTTATGCAGTGCATCCCGGGGTTAAAAAGTTGCATGCTGACTTGAGGCAGTTGTATCATTGGCCGAGAATGTGGCAGCTCATTGCTGAGATAGTAGCTCGATGCCTCGAGTGTCAGAGAGTAAAGGCGGAGCACGGCCATCCCGGTGGGTTGCTCCAGTCTCATGCTATACCAGAGTGGAAGTGGGATACTATATCCATGGATTTCATAATTGGTCTTCCTATGTCTTCTCGTCACCATGATGCTATCTTGGTGACAGTTGACAAGTTGACCAAAGTAGCTCACTTTTCACCAGTCCGTACTACATTCACAGCTCCAGCAGTAGCACAGGTGTTCTTGCGGGACATTGTTAGACTTCATGGTGTGCCCCGCAAGATTATTTCTGACAGGGATTCTCTTTTCACTTCTTCCTTTTGGAAGTCATTACAGGCAGCTATGGGCACTAAGCTCAATTTCAATACAGCCTATCACCCGGAGACAGATGGTCAAATAGAGAGGGTCAATCAGGTGTTAGAGGATATGCTCCGCATGTACGTCATGGATCATCAGACCCAGTGGGAGGAGTATCTTCCCTTAGTGGAGTTTGCCTATAACAATGGGCATCACACTTCTTTGGGGATGCCACCCTATCAGGCATTATACGGCAGGCCTTGCAGGATGCCCTTGAGTTGGGATCGCATAGAGGATAGAGTTGCTATTGGTCCTAAGATAGTTCGGGATATGGAACAACAGGTGGATTTGATTAGGTAGCATCTCAGAGAGGCTCAGGATAGATAGAAGAAATATGCTGATGCAAAGAGGATAGATCGTAGCTACTTGGTTGGAGATAGAGTCTTCTTGAGAGTGCGACCGCATAAGAGTCCAATCCATTACGAAAAGGGTTCTAAGCTCGCACCTCACTTTGTAGGACCTTTTGAGATTCTTGAGAGGATAGGCCCAGTTGCCTACCGTTTAGCATTGCCACCTAGCCTGTCACGCATCAACGATGTGTTTCATGTATCAGTTTTGAGATAATATATCTATGATGAGTCTCACATTTTAGATTGGGATGCCTTGCAGGTGGAGTCGGATGGGCAGCTAGCTTTGGAGCCCATTCGCATTTTGGCACGCTGAACGTTGGCCCTTCGAGGTCAAGAGCTGGACCAGGTTAGGGTCCAGTGGGATTGTTATGATGAGGTTATGGCTTCATGGGAGGACGCAACATGTATGAGATCAGAGTACCCCCACCTCTTTGATGAACTCCAGGAGGAAGTTCATGCCTAGAGGGGGAGGCTGTGAGGCCTCACCTCGACTCAGTCTGACATTCAGTGGATTTTATATTTAGACTATTATGGATACTTTATTTTGATGCATTTTGAGACTTAGAACTTATATGATTTCAGGATTTGGATAACATTGCTATGTTTTGATGATTTACTTATATGCTTTATGAGATAGAACACTACATGATTGTTAGATAGGATGAGATTGCAATGATAGATGTCATAATTATATTTGTAGGACTTTACTATGATAATAGAACTATGATGTATGGTTAAGTTTATGTGAATTGGGATGAAATTGCTTATGTGAAATTGCTTGATAAAAGATGTATTTAATCTGTGCAGATGAAAATTGTATGCAAGTGATGATGTGTATTGTTATTCCTTTGAATTATATTATATGTGGATATTTGAAAGTACTAATGTGTAAATTGAGATGCGTAGGAAATTTACCATGTGACCATGGAAAATTACGAAGAACCAAACCTAGACTTATGTATGTTCTTAAGCCAGGGGTTGTCTATTTGGAGAGACAACACCCCATTTGTGTTGTATTTTATTCGTAACAGTATATGCTGCATGAGTGTTAAGTGTTATTTAAATTTAATGTGTAAAAACCCACAAGAGACGATTTCATGTTTTATTTTGTAAAAGTGTTTTATTTGTGTCACTTGACACATGTGTGGATTTAAATTTAAATGTTTTATTTTTGTCTCTTGGTGGGAAAGTGTTTAACTATAGTTTTTTTTCTTAAATAATATATCGTGTTGTCATAAATAACTTGGGAAAGAAATCTTTGGAGTGGTCAACATATGTTTGACCCGAAAATAAACTTCAGAGGGGTTTAAAATGGGTTAAATGAACACCTAGGGGTAGTTTAATAGGGTTTCCTAAAGCCCATAAGGTATACCTAGGGGTTAGGGGTAATTTTAGGCAAGTTTCTACTTTTAAGTGACCTTTTTGACGCTTTAAAAATTGGTTTTTTTGAGTTGTGCGAAAATTGAAAATTAGAAGTTTAAATCTAATTGAGATTTTTCCTATTCGAATGTGAGTCTTTTTCCCATTCTGCTTTACTTTCCTTTTTGGTTTTTAGAAACTTGTGAGAACTCAGAATATGAGCTTCTTAAGCAAGAATTTGTGAATTTGAGGGTAATCACCCACTCTCCATTTTTGGAGGCAAGAGAATTTTTGAAAAAAAAAGAATAGTTTGGAATAGAAAATTTGACTAAGGGTAGAAGAAAAAGATCCATGGATTGGGCAGCTCTTCCTCAAATAGTATACTACCATTGGGCAGATTAAGGTTGGTTTCATTATTCTTTAAAATGTCTATTTCTTGTATGTGTGTGAGAGTACGATTGGTGTAAGAAATCTGTGTTCTTGAATGTCTTGTTTATAGAATTTCATTTGGAATTTTTGCATTATGTTTTGTTGTGTTTTGAGAGTTTTCTCAAGACCTCTTACTCTTAGGAGAGAGGAGGATCTTGTGGGTGGTAGCAGTGACAACCCTCGAGTGAGAGACTCTCGTTTGAGAGCGATCACAAGGGATCTTTGTGTGACCCTTGCTGCGTGGCCTGTTTGTGCAATGGGGGTCATAAGGAGGGATATAAGGCTAGAATGCCTTTGGGGGGCATAAGGAATAAGGGGTTGAGATTTTTGATGTATTTATTATGCCATGAGGTGGCTACTTGTTTTTCCATACTTGCAGTTCTCCTCAGGGTATTGGTCCACTACCACCCTTAAAAAGGTCATCACCAAAGTGTGGTGCTGTGTAGCCATGTTGGGAGTGTGTCTGAATATCTGTGTGTGTATTTTTGTCTCCTATGTGTTTGCATGTTTGTTACCCATCTAGGGCTTGGTTCTCCGAGCTTGGGGGTTAGCCTAGGTTGGGAGGTGAGCACTCCGTGGTCATATTTGTGTTTCTATTATGCAGGAATGCCAGGAGAAAAGACTAGGAAAAGTGAAAGGTTGCAGAAGAATATTGTTGAAGAAATTTTAAATTGATTTGCAGTTATTAGTTTTAAATTTTGATAGGAGAAATACATCCTTATTCATAGAAATGAGAGGCAAGTTGTAATTTTGAAAATAGACATGAGATTTGTTGTTGTAGTTAAATAAAGAAACATCCTGTAAATTTGCAAAATATCGTTAGAGTTGTAAAAAGCTAGATATGCTTCTATTTTCTATTTAAAAAAAAAAAAAAAGGATTTGCTTTTGATTTGCATGCAATAGTTGTTTTTTTTGCAATATAAAAAGCAGTTTTATTTAAATCTAAGTTCTTCTTTTTAGCTGAGAATCTATCTCCATTTTAATTGCAGAAAATCATGATTTGTACTTGCTGTTAACATGTAAATAAATTAGTTGTTTTATTAGTTGAGAAATCAATGAATGTGCTTATTTAAGAAAAGTATAATGCTTTCCTAAAATAGTATTTCTTAAGTTTTAAAAAAAAAAAAAATTCTTAGAATTTTGTTTCCTGCATACCCATAGATTACAATTTAGTTCTGGAAATATATATATATCCATTAAAACAAACTTTATCCATATTTCCTTCCCTACAATGGTATATCAAAATCTTTCATGATTACGATGTTAGTTTTAAGAAAAAGAATTAAAACTATCAGCCATAAACAAATAATTATATATATATATATATATATATATATATATATATATATATATATATATATATATATATATATATATATATATATATATATATATATATTTATATAAAACATGCCATATAAATACCCTGCAAATCAAATGAAAATGTGAGCCCAAGTTTATTTACCATATATATATATATATTTAGCATAATGAGTTAATTTGTTATTTTGTTTCTATTAAAAAAAATTGCATGTAATATTAACATTGGGATATATATATAAATATATATATATATATTTATAATATATATAAATTTTTTTAAAAAAATTTAAAAATTAAAAACAAAAAAAAAATTATTAAGCGGAGGGTTTCGGCCGGGGGCCGAGCTCACTGTGCATGGCACAGTGGCCGGTGGCCGAGCCCACTATGTATTGCACAGTGGCCGGCGGGCCGAGCTCACTGTGCACTGCACAGTGGCCGGAGGCCGTGCTCACTGTGTGATACACAGTGGCCGGCGGTCGAGCCCATTGTGCCTTGCACAGTGGAGACTTCGGCGGCACCGACTCCCGCCTCCCGCCTCCTCCCTGCGTTCACTTATCTCGTCCGCCGTTCGCTTATTCCGTCCGCCATCCATGGCCACCCTACAAAATGTAGGGTTTCAAAAAAAAAAAAAAAATTTAAAAAAGAGAAAACCCTAGCTCGGTTAGAGCTAGGGTAGAGGGGAAAATAGACAAGTTTAAGGGATATTTAAAAAAAAAGTGTAAAAAAATAATAATATTATAATGTAATTTAAATTAGGGTTTATATGAAAATTATTTTTTAAAGTTGTGAAAAAAAAAATTTATATTTAAAATTAGATAGGGTTTTCAATTTAGATAGACATGGGAATTTTAATTCCGATTAATTATTTTCTTGAATTAACTATTTGTGAAGCCTTGATTAAATAGAGAGGGAAATTAATTCCTTGAAAACTAAATTTGACTTTGGAAAGATAATTTTCCTCATCGAATAATGTCATTGAGAAATTAATTTGACACTTTAATTCATTAAGTTAATTAATGATTTAAAATGAAATTTAGACAATATGGCTTTATTGGAGATCAATTTTTTATCTACGTCTACCATTTAAATGAGTTTAATAAATTAAACTAACAACTATATTTGATGAGAAAATAAATTAAAACATTTAGTTTTCCACAAATGAATTTTAATGAAGTTTCGATACTTAGTTAGTATCAGAGTTAGTTCGATCTTTGTTATGGCCAACATGTTAACACATGTCGTGATAGCGAACTTTGTTAATTAACTAGTCATTTTTAAAAAAAAAAAATCATTCCATTTTTGCCCTAATTTTTGGGCATGACAGTTCCAAATTTCTCAAGCTCAAAAGCAAATAATTTCCCAACCAAAGTATCTCTATTGACAAATGTATTAGCCATTGTTCTTAACTCATTAATAGTAGCAACTTTCATTTTGTAAGTCGGTGGTAGGGCTCTCAGGACTTTAGAAATAATTTCATCTTTTCTCAGAGTTCCACCACAACATTGAATTCCCATAACAATCTCATTTACCCTTTCCATGAATGCAGTTTTCTTTTCATCTTCTTCCATCTTTAGGTTTTCATATCTCACCCGGTAAACATCAAGTTTAGCAATCTTCACTGTAGGGTCACCTTCATTAACAGTTTGCAACTTATCCCATATAACCTTTCCAGATGTTTTGTCTGTTAATCCCATTATTTTCTAATCAGAAAGTGCACACAAGAGGGCTTCTCTTTCTCTACAATCATTCTCAAGATCCTTGTCCTGGTTTTCCGAAGGAGGATTTCTAGATCCTTGATTATAGGGTGTGACACCATTCTGTGTGATCTCCCAAATCTCCTTGCCAAGACATCTCAGATGAGTCTCCATCTGAATCTTTCATACTGTGTAATTTGTTCCATCAAGCCTTAGAATATCCCTTTGAAAGGTAGCTCTAGAAGAATTGGATGAACTTGAACTGTTAGTCACCATAGGATCTTCCTCAAGCGGTTAATATTTCTATAGAGAGGACCAAAGCTTTGATACCAATTGTTAGACAGTACAGATAACCGGAAGACAACTGAGAGGGGGGGTGAATTAGTTATCACAGATTACCAGAAGCATTAGAAATTTAAAACTTTAATACCAAAACCCAAATCAATAATACCAGAATAGCAGTTAATCCAATTAAGTATAAACAATAATCACAAAATAAATACAATCCACATGACACCAAGATTTGTACGTGGAAAACCCAGTAAAGGGAAATACCATGGTGGGAAGCCTACTCATAGTTGGATAATACTTCTGTAGTAAGTATGTGAATTACAATAAAGGGGGCCTGCACTTGAAGGAAGGCCAATAGCCTAGAGCACACTGCTCATCACAAAATGAGTCTCACTAACTAAATATAAATCCAGACTATAATCTAGAGAAGTGTTGAATTGCAAAAGATAGCATCTCCTATGCCAGAGTAGAGTTTTGGTTAAGCTCAATATCGAAGGACTAAATCCTCTTACATTAACCCAATTTGATCTCCAATGATCAACCAACTCCTCTACCTGAATGATATTACATTATTCGCACATTACATTCCTTGACCATGACCTCTTTCATTAACCATGATGATCTTGTTGGTATTATGGATGTGTTGCATTGATTTTGTCATTGATGTCAACACCTGTCAACACTTGTCAATACTTATCAGCACTGGAGATCTTTGGTTATGTTCACCGACATGTTCAGTGACTTATGCACAATCACCAGTATTTGGTTCACCGACACTGAGGATGATCTGTTATCATCTGGAGATTACTTGGTTATGTCAAAGACATGGTTTGGAAACTTGGTTTTGGTGATTTGGTTATTGGCCTAATTGAGTTTTCATATTTTTTGTTACTGACAAATAGGTCTAAGTTATGGACCGGCAAGCGTTATCTATTCCAGATCAGCATGGCACATTATGGAGATGATTTATTGATTGGTTATTATTGTAAATGTATTGAGCCGACATGATGTATCGCATATTGATTCATTTGTAATTGATTTAATTGTAATATTCTTAGTGAGCCAACCTACACATTTGGTCTTAGGTTTTAGTATATATGTAAGATCTCATTTATGAGATTATGTAGAAGATGTGAAAAGGATTGTAATAAGGTATATGCGAATACAAGCAGAGCTATACACGTAGACATCATTTGAAGATTCAAGGAAGGTATGAAGAAGACAATTAGAGCTTAATCGGTACTGAATCCAGCATATGAAGATGCTATTTTGTGCAGTACATTATCATTGGATTTAACCATCCAATTGTAGTTAGTGTGACTCTCATTTTGTGATTGAGCAGTGAGCTCTAGGCAGTTGGCCTTTCTGCATGTGCAGACCCCATTTGTACACACATACTATCTGCAATAGTATCATCTAATTATGGGTAAGGTTTCCCACTATGGTTTTCCCCTTACAGGGTTTCCACATACAAATATCTGTGTTATGTGTTATGGATGTTATTTGTCTTTTTGTTTCATGCATTAAACTTTACCGGTATTGTTATTAACTGTTAAAAATGTCAACCAACATTAAGTTTGGTTTACCAGTATTATGCATCAAGTTTGATTAATTTATATTTGGGTTGAAATTAATAGACACCTAATTCACCCCCCCTCTCCGTTGCCTCCGGGTCCTAACAATTGGTATTAGAGCTAAGTCCTCTTTTTGCAGAAGTTTAACAGCTTGAGGAGATTCTATGGAAACTAACTATTTAAGGAAGGACAGTCCGAAGCTTGATGGAACTAACTATGGTATATGGAAGATCAAAATGGAGACACATTTGAATTGCATTGGAAGAGACATATGGGATGTTACAAAGAATGGTTATGTTGGTCCTACACAAAGTCAACCTAATCCACCTAACTTGGCCAAAGATCAGGGGAATGATTGCAAAGAAAGAGAAGCACTTTTGTGCGCATTGTCAGATCAGCAAATCATGGGATTATCAGACTGATCTACTGCTAAAGCTATTTGGGACAAATTGGAGACATTGAGTGAAGGTGATACCATTGTCAAAATTGCAAAAATGGAATGCTTCCAGATCAGGTATGAAAATCTAAAAATGGAAGAAGATGAAAGGATTTCTGCTTTTATGGAAAGAGTTAATGAAATTATTTCGGGTATACAATGTTGTGGAGGATCCTTAAGTGAAGATGAAATTGTTTGTAGAGTTTTAAGAGCATTGCCACTGACATACAAAATTGAAAGTAGCTGCTATTAATGAATTAAGAACAATGCCTAATACATCAGTATCTAGAGATACTTTGGTTGGAAAACTTTCAGCTTTTGCACTTGAGAAATTTGGTCTTGTTGCTACAATTAAGACAGATTTACCTTTCAAAGCATCATCATCTGCAACATCATCATTATCATCTGAGAAATCTGATTGGAAAGAACTTTATGCAAGGTAACTTGAAGAAATCAGAAGAGAAAATGAATAGTTGGAAGATCTTGAAGCACTATTTGCAAGGAAAATGCCTAAAGGTCTACTTGGAAGTAAGTATGAAGGTAAAGCACCATTTAAATGTTTTAACTGCAATAAAATTGGTCATATGGCATCTAGGTGTCTTGATAGACATGCAAGATTGAAAGAAGAAGCTAAAAGAACATATAAGCCTAACCCTAAATATCAGAGATACAGATTTAAGAAGAATAGAGACAAATCATGTTACTATGCTGATGAAGGAGTTACTGATGATTCTGATGAGGAACCGACGGACAATGGATGGTCTTTTGTTGCAATAACAGAAGATCAACCGACTCCTACTATACAACCAGTAGAGTAGGCTCCGGTAGCTAAAATTGAAGAAAAGGATGAATGGATCATTGATTCCGGATGTTCACATCATATGACTAGTGATAAAAGTAAATTCTTAACCTTTCAGGAATATAATGGAGGTCTAGTAATATTTGGAGATGATAAAGCTTGTTTGATCAGAGGAAAATGCACTATATCTTTTTATGGTAAACACAATACTGACAACTTTTATTATGTTGAAGGTTTGAAGCATAATCTTTTGAGTGCTGGTCAATTAGTTTAAAAGGGATTTCAGTTACAATTCAAGAATGGTAAATGCAAAATCATGAATAGAACTGGTTTGGAAATTGCAACCGGTAATTGTTAGTGTAGGTTTTTTATTTTCCTTATGTTATGGGGTATTTATTTTTCCTACACATATATTATTTAAGCTTGCTTAGGTTAATAGGAGTGGTTTATATGAGGACACATGGTGAAATACTTCAGCTACATGTGTAACTCTCCACCTCACATGGGTAGTTGAGTTACACACCCTCTTTTGGCTTGTTGTGCCACCTCTCATAACCACTATTTTCTCATTTCCTAAGTGGGTTATGGGGTAGTTGGGTTTCACACCCTCTTTTGGCCTTATGTGCCAACTTCTCAACTGCTTTTTTGTCTTCATGTAAGGAGGTTATGCCACATGTTTTGGCATTTACCAAGAAGGTAAAACCTCCCACTTTTTATGGGGAATAGGAGTTAATGCACCCCTTGGATGTATATGCTTATATTTTTCTATATAATAAGCACTATACTCTCACCTTCACTAGTCAAGCAGGTGAAGTGATAGCTCGGTGAGAGTCTTTTCCAAATTTTCTTATTTATCTCTATTTCTCTCTCATGTTGAAATTATCTTCATTCAGCTATTTTGATCTTCGATCATCTGTTGCATGAGGAGTTGCATGTGATCTACGACCGACATCAGATCTTGGCTCGGTTCTTGCTTCTTGCAGAATCTCACATGGTATCAGAGCTTATTGTTTGGTATAGCTCATTTTTTTAATTTTTTTTATTTGAGGGATTTGAGACTTTTATATAGCTAATATTTTGCTTAAAAACTAAGTATGCTCTTCTCTTGCATTCTCCTGTGATCTGGAGAATCAAAACAGTTTAAAGGAAAATAACTTCTAGTTAAATCTGGTTTACATGTATGTGTTCTTGTAAGATCTGGGTGATTACAGCTTTGTGGTAATATTGGAAGCTTAATAATAATTTCTAGAGTATCCATAAGGCTTGAAAAAGTCAAAAGTGACTTTTACTTCACCAAAATCAGAGTTTGGAGGACACAATAAAAAATCAGAGTAAATTTTTTTTTACTGGAGCTATTTTCATTTCGGCTTTAGTGTTCCAATTTCTATTCACTTTCATGAAAAACGATTTCTAGGTTTTCTTCCTAGCATCGAAAAACTTTTGGGTTTCTGATGGTATTTCCAGAAAATTAATAAATTTTGCAGAAATCGAGCTTGAATAGGGCCTAAGCCATTTTTCTATTAGGGAAATTCGACAACATTTCTTAAAAGTTGCACAACTTTTGCCTCGGGTGTCAAATTTTTGCAAACAAATACTTGACAGAAAGCTGGAAATGAGCACTCTCCATTATTGCAGGTCTAATTGAAATTTTTTGTCTTTTTCTATCAGATATTAAAGGTTGTATCAGCTGCTTCTTTTTTTCTTCAACTAGTCATATCTTACTCCTCACAACTCTGTTTTTTAAAAACTAATAGTTGTTGGAAAGGTATTGAGATAAATTAAGTAGTTATAAGGCTAATTTGTTTCAGATCTTGTCTCAAATTATTTGTATTTAAAATCTCTATTGGTTTCTTAAAAGAATTGTAATCTGATAAAAAGCCTTGTAAATGCACTAATTATAAAGTGCCAACCTTGTAATATTTGGGGGGGGGGGTGTCTTTTGTGCCTTCTTTCTTGCACTTCTCTTGATTCTTTGCAATCTTCTTTTCTACTATCATGGATGCATCTATAGTTCCACTTTTAACACCATATAATTATTTTGAATGGAAATCTAAGATGATAATATATTTGAAAAGACATGGATATCACCGTGTTACTATGGGACTTGAAATTGAACCTCAAGATGCTGCAGAGAAGATTAAATGGTTTAATAAATGTGATGAAGCTTTTGGTACTCTATGTATGTCAGTCTCTCCAGACCTTCTTTTTCACATTGAATCTACCACTACACCAAATGCAGTGTGGACCACTTTGGAAAACCTCTTTGGTAAGCAGGATGAGCTAAGAAGTCATCAGTTAGAGAATGAACTCATAGGGTTGAATCCAACCAATTTTGATACTATACAAGACTTCTTCACTAAACTTAAGTTTGAAAGATTGCAGTTGGAATGGTGTGGAACTAAGAAAGATGATAAGCAACTAATCTTGAGTATTCTTTCTAAGCTTGGTCCTAACTATTCAGTGTTTATTTCTACATTCTATGCTACAAAATGTGCCCTAGGTACCAAATTCAAAATGCCTTCTTTGGATGAATTTGTTGCAGAACTCACTAGGGAGCAAGAAAAATTGGTTCAAATGGGTACAATAAAACCCTCTAAGTCACATGTCTTAGTTGTAAATCAAGGCACAAAAGAACAAAAAGGGTCTAGTAAGCAAGATAAAAAACAAAAGAACCAAGGAGAGAAGAAAAAAGATGAGAAATATGCTACTTCAAAAGCAGATAATCAGACCTCTTCATCAAGAGGTGAACAACCTAAGAAGGAGAAGCTCAAGTGTTCTTATTGTAAGAGGCCTAGTCATGATGAACATAAGTGTTTAAAGAAACAAATTGATCACCTTTCAAATCTTCTTGAAAAGAACAATATCAAGGTGCCTGATTCAGTCAAACAGAGTTCATCAGAAGGATCTTCTAAGTATACAGATAAGAGTAAAGGGAAAGGAAAGGGTAAGGCCCTAGTTGCTATTGCTTCACAACCTAATTCTTGGATAATTGACTCGGGTGCTTCGCACCACATGGCTTCTTCAAAAGATGATTTCACCTCTTTAGAGCCATGTTCTATGCCTTCCATACTAATGGGTGATGACACTCCTATTGAAGTGCATGGGAGAGGGTCTATTGATGTGGGTGAAGGAACATTTAAGGATGTCCTTTGTTTTCCATCTTTATCAACTAATCTCCTATCTGTTTATCAGATCACTCACACTGGTTCTAGCAAGCAAGTTGAGTTCACACAAGATACAGTGGTAATTAGTGAAATGCATAATGGGTCTACTATTGTTGTGGGAAAAGCAGATCATCAATCTAGATTATATCATTTTTCTCACTTTGTTCCCGACTCTCCTTCGACAATTTTACTCACTCATGCAAATGAGATTAGTTGTTTGTGGCATCAATGATTTGGCCACTTGAACTATCGTTACTTGCAACAACTCAGTCAACAGGACATGGTTTCAGGGTTGCCTTCTATTCGATTTTCTGATGGGGTTTTCCAGGGATGTATTCTTGGTAAGCATCCAGAGGAGAAGTATGATAAAGGAAAAGCATGGAGAGCTCCACAGCTATTGGAGTTGGTACATAGTGACTTGGCAGGACCATTTCCACAACAATCTTTCGGTAGGGCTAGATATGTCTTAACATTTATTGATGACTTTTCCAGATTTACATGGGTTTACTTTCTCAAACAAAAGTCTGAGGTATTTGAGAATTTTCTAGATTTCAAAGTTTTTGTAGAGAAACAATCTGGGAAGTTCATCAAGATTCTGCGTACAGATAATGGGGGTGAATATGTTAATAATTAGTTTGAACAATTTTGTGCTTCAGAAGGTATCAACATGCAGCACATAGTTCCATACAGTCCTCAGTAGAATGGTGTTGTAGAATGGAAGAATAGGTCCTTGAAGGAGATGGAAAATTGTATGATTCACTCCAAGTCTTTGGCACCTCAGTATTGGGCAGAGGCCATCAATTGTCCATGTACATCCAGAACTGAGTTCCTCATAAAGTTGTGAAGGGGGTAACTCCTTTTCAAGCTTGGACTGGTCAGAAACCTATAGTTAAGCATTTCAGAGTGTTTGGATCTCTTGCATGGGCCCACATTCTAGTAGAGAAACGCAAGGCTATGGATCTGCAGAGAAAGCCTTGCATATTTATTGGGTGTCCAGATGATGTCAAAGGGTATAGAATTCTCCATCCCTCTACACATGAGTTGTCCATTGAGAGGAGTGTTCATTTTGAGGAGAGTTCTTCTATTTCTTCTCATACCACTTCTCCATCCACTATCACATTGGAGACATTGCATGATGATGACATTTCTTCTAAGAATCTTAATCCTCCTAATCCTATTGAGGATTCTTCTTCCTCCACTTTAGATGGTGACAGTGATGGTGAGGATTCACATTCTTCTCATAGTCATCCTTCAGAGGTTGATGATTCTCCCCCAAACTCTCCAGCTTCAGTGCCTCTTTGGGCTCGACAAACTTTTGAGTCAGCAAGAGATTGGCTTAGTGATCCATCAGATTCTAGAATAACTAGGTCACAATTTCAGTAAGCTCCACATCTCTTCATTGCTTCAGCTTTTGATCCATAGTCTTTTCGAGAAGCTACAGGTGTTCCCGAATGGGATGCTGCAATGCAAGAAGAGTTTAATTCCTTGGAAAGGAATCACACATGGGATTTAGTTCCTCTTCCTAAGGGAAGGAAACTTGTTCGATGCAAGTGGATCTATCAAACAAAATTTACAACAGGTGGGTCGGTTGATAAGTATAAGGCTCGCTTGGTAGCAAAAGGCTTTTCCCAAGTTCCAGGGGTTGATTACTCTGAGACTTTTGCTCCAGTTGCTAAGATGAATTCCATCCGGCTTGTCCTTTCTATTGCTGCAACCCATCATTGGGAAGTTCATCAGATGGATGTCAAGAGTGCATTTCTTCATGGTGACCTTCAGGAGGAAATCTACATGGAGCAGCCACAAGGGTTTGTTCAAGATCCTTCACTTGTGTGTCGACTTTGAAAGTCTCTCTATGGCCTCAAACAAGATCCTCGAGCTTGGTATGCCAAGATGGACTCCTTCCTTCTGACAGTTGGTTTTACTCGATGCCATTCTAATCCGAACATCTACATTCTACACTAGGATGATACTCTCACATTTCTAGTTCTCTATGTTGATGACTTGTTGATCATAGGGAGTCACTCATCCACCATCAAGGTAGTGAAAACTGCTCTACATGATAGATTTCTGATGTTAGACTTGGGTCTTCTACATTACTTCTTGGGAATTGAGATTACTCAATCTTCTTCAGGCATCTTTCTTGGACAACCCAAGTATGCACTTGATATGCTCTCTAGATTTTGCATGGCTGATTGTAAGCCTGCACCTACTCCTTTTTTGTCTGGGGTCAAACTTGAGGCTAAGTGCTCTTGACCCTTGGTTGATAGCACTTTATATCGATAAATTGTTGGGAGCCTCATCTACTTGACTCATACGAGACCTGACATTTCATATGTGGTGGGCATGGTCTCTAGATTCATGCAGGAGCCACATGAGTTGCATTGGAAAGTAGCTAAGTGGATTCTCCACTACATTTAGGGTAATCACAATTATGGAATTCAGTATGCAGTAGGCATGGATATTGACTTGGTGGGATATACGGATTCAGACTGGGCAGGTGATTCTCAGGATCGCAAATCCACTTTAGGGTATAGCTTCTCACTTGGTTCTGGTCCAGTTTGTTGGTCGAGTAAGAAGCAATATGTAATTGCTCTTTATCAATAGAGGCTAAGTATCAAGGGGTAGTTAATGCCACCACTGAGGCTATTTGGCTTCAGAATATTCTCACTGAGTTTGGTATTCCAGTTAGGAAGCCTACTATCATCTTTTGTGATAATCAAAGTGCTATACAGATCTCAAGAAATCCAGTTCATCACTAGAGGATGAAACACATTGAGATATATAAGCACTATATTCAGGAGCTCATTCACGAAGGCATCATTGATCTTAAGTATTGTTCGACAATGGAGCAAACTGTGGACATCTTCACCAAACCCTTCACCGAAAGCAAGTTCCTTCATTTGCGATCTCTGCTTAGGATACGATAGGTGTCTACTTCAGGAGGGACTTTTTAGTCCTCCTTTCTTTCTCTCCTTATTTAGGGGGGGGCTATTCCTCTTATGGGGGGCTTCTTCTTTTGGGAGGGCTATCTATGTACATGGGTACCTAACATGGTTGCATTTGTCGGGACCCATATTTTCACCCACCTAAGCTATGCTTAAGGGGGGGTGTTAGTGTAGGTTTTTTATTTTCCTTATGTTAGGGGGTATTTATTTTTCCTACACATATATTATTTACGCTTGCTTAGGTTAATAGGAGTGGTTTATATGAGGACACATGGCGAAATACTTCAGCTACATGTGTAACTCTCCACCTCACATGGGTAGTTGAGTTACACACCCTCTTTTGGCTTGTTGTTCCACCTCTCATAACCACTATTTTGTCATTTCCTAAGTGGGTTTTGGGGTAGTTGGGTTTCACACCCTCTTTTGGCCTTATGTGCCAACTTTCTCAACTCCTTTTTTGTCTTCATGTAAGGAGGTTATGCCACATGTTCTGGCATTTACCAAGAAGGTAAAACCTCCCACTTTTTATGGGGAATAGGAGTTAATGCACCCCTTGGATGTATATGCTTATATTTTTCTATATAATAAGAACTATACTCTCACCTTCACTAGTCAAGCAGGTGAAGTGATAGCTCGGTGAGAGTCTTCTCCAAATTCTATTATTCGTCTCTATTTCTCTCTCATGTCAAAATTATCTTCATTCAGCTATTTTGATCTTTGATCATCTATTGTGTGAGGAGTTGCATGTGATCTACGACCGACATTAGATCTTGGCTCGGTTCTCACTTCTCGCAGAATCTCACAGTAATCATACTAGAGGTAATATCTTCCACTTGAATAACAATGAGAAAACATGCTTGATTGCACATATTGATGAAAGTTGGTTATGGCATAAAAGACTTTGTCATGTAAATTTTGATTTCATTGTGAAGATTAGTACTACTAAGGCAGTAAGGGATTTACCTAAGATTGTAAAACCTCACAATTCGGTATGTACGGAATGTCAATTTGGAAAGCAAGTTAGAGAAAATTTTAAGAGTATTCCAGAGAAATCCAATAATGTTCTTGATTTAATTCATACTGATTTATGTGGTCCGAAAAGAACTAGAAGTTTACAAAGAGATAGATATTTTATGCTAATCATTGATGATTATTCTAGAATGTGTTGGGTTACTTTTCTCAGGGAGAAATCAGAAGCTTTTGGGAAATTCAAACTATTCAAGGTAATGGTAGAGAATGAAACCAATAAGAAAATCAAATGTTTGAGATCAGATCAAGGAGGTGAATTCACATCTAAGGAATTTAATACATTCTATGAAGTGAATGGAATTAGAAGACAATTATAAACACCTCAAACACCCCAGCAAAATGGAGTTGTGGAAAGAAAGAACATAACTATTTTGGATGCATCTAGAAGCATGATATCAGAAGCAAACGTACCTCATGTGTATTGGAGAGAAGCAGTAAATACAACAGTTTACACATTCAATAGAATTCACATAAAAGGTGAAACTGGTAAGACCCCTCATGAACTATGGTTTGGTAATACTCCTACTCTTAAATATTTTAGAATATTTGGAAGAAAATGTTATATTAGGAGAGATGATTATATTGATAAATTTGATCCTAGAAGTGATGAAGGAATATTTCTTGGTTATTCATCTAAGAGAAAGGCATATAGATGTTTTAATAAGAGATTGTAGAAAATCATTAAGAGCACAAATGTGAAGATTGATGAACAGTTTAGAGGTAATTCAAGGTCTATGGACTCTGAACTGACAGTTGATATAATCACAAATGAAACTATATAGAGTGCACCAGTACAGAATGTTGGTCCAATCACACTGACATCATCTAAGAATTCCATAGTGATAGAAGAACAACAGCAAGTGAATACACCCAGGTATGTAAGATTGAATCACTCTAAAAGTCAAATAATTGGGAATAAGTATCAAGGTGTAATGACTAGAGGA
The DNA here is from genome assembly GCF_030272615.1 of Cryptomeria japonica. Classification (NCBI taxonomy): domain Eukaryota; kingdom Viridiplantae; phylum Streptophyta; class Pinopsida; order Cupressales; family Cupressaceae; genus Cryptomeria; species Cryptomeria japonica. The sequence goes on along the minus strand of NC_081406.1, from coordinate 483,770,899 downwards.
ACAATGGAAAATGAAGAAGTATGTCTAGTTTCTCAAATTGAACCAACATCAGTTAATGAGGCATGTGAAGCTAGATATTGGATTAAAGCTATGGAAGATAAATTGGAACAAATTGAAAAGAATAACACATGGAGATTGGTTCCCCGGCCTAAAACCAAAAAAGTAATTGGAACTAAATGGCTATTCAGAAATAAACTTAATGAAGATGGTAAGGTAATAAAAAAAAGAAAGATTAGTGTGTAAGGGATATTCACAGAAAGAGGGAATGGATTACAATGAAACCTTTTCACCGGTAGCTAGAATTGAGGCAGTCAGACTATTTCTAGCATTTGCAGCACACAAGAACTATAAAGTATATCAAATAGATGTTAAATGTGCATTTCTGAATGGTGATCTTGAAGAGGAAGTTTACATTGAACAACTTGATGGATTTTCTTTGACAGATTACAAAGATATGGTTTTCAGGTTAAGGAAAGCTTTAAATGGATTAAAGCAAGCTCCTAGAGCTTGGTATGCTAGATTGGACAAATATCTTTTGAAGCTTGGTTACACTAAAGGTAATGCTGACAACAACTTATATTACAAAGTGACTAATGATGACATCTTGGTAATTGAAGTTTTTGTTGATGATATAATTTTTGGAGGAGAAGATGGATTGCGTAAAGACTTTTACAATAAGATGCAGGAAGAATTTGAAATGTCTGTGATTGGGGAGATAAAATTTTTTTAAGATTGCAGATTTCACAGACTGATAAAGGTATATTCATATGTCAATCTAAGTACTTGAAAGAACTACTAAAGAAATTTGGTATGGAAAACTCTAAACCAGTAAGTACTCCTATGACTACAACTGATAAACTATCATTGAAGGATGAATCAGCACTTGTTAATCCAACAAGATATAAATCTATGATTGGAGGTTTACTATATTTGACACAAACAAGACCTAATATTATAAATGCAGTATGTATTGTTTCAAGATTTCAAAGTAATCCTAAGAAAAATCATGAATCAACAGTGAAAAGGATTTTCCGGTATCTACAAGGCACAACAAATCTTGGTTTATGGTATCCTAAAGATGAAAATTTTGATTTATGTGCATACACAGATGCAAATTGGGCAGGAGATGTATATGATAGAAAGAGAACCACCGACAGATCATTCTTTCTTGGTAGCATATTGATTTTATGTTTGAGCAAGAAACAAAGTTGTACATCATTATCAACAATAGAATCAGAATATGTTGCAACAACAACTAATTGTACTCAGGTATTATGGATTAAGCAAATGTTGAAGGACATAAAAGTAAAATGCAAAGAACCTATAATCATTTACTGTGATAATATGGAAGCAATAGATATATCAAAGAATTCGGTATTTCACTCTAAAACTAAACATGTTTCTATCAAATTCAATTTTCTAAAAGAGAATGTTGAAGCAAAAGAAGTGAAATTGGTTTATGTGAATACTAAAGAGCAGATTGCAGATATCTTTACTAAGCCTTTTCCTAAGGAAACTTTTGAATATCTCAGAGAGCAGCTTGGGGTAATACCCTCACCGGTAGAAACTTAGACAGTTGGAGCATGGCATCAGACCGATAGGAATTAAATAGAGAAACCTTTTTCTGGGTTTGATGAAGGAGAGCTACTTCTCGAAGGGTGTAGTTGGTTATAACAATTGATATTTGTAATTAGTTCTATGAACTGATTGTATTTCTTTGGCATTTGATGTCAAAGGGGGAGAGATATGTATGGAAAAACACATTATCTTTTGGGGAGAGATTATTCCTAGGGGGAGAGATATTATGTATTTTGATTTTTGGTAATTGATCTCTTTGAGAGATTGTTGGTTTTTGGTTTTTGGCATTTCTACTTTGGCACTTAGATGGTTTTTCCATCTTGTGTTGCCATCAATGCCAAAGGGGGAGATTGTTGGTATTATGGATGTTTTGCATTGGTTTTGTCATTGATGTCAAGACCTGTCAACACTTATCAGCATTGGAGATCTTTGGTTATGTTCACTAGCATGTTCAGTGACTTATGCAAAATCACCGATATTTGGTTCACTGATAGGTTATATTGTTCACCGGCACTAAGGATGATCTATTATCATCTGGAGATTACTTGGTTATGTCAAAGACATGGTTTGGACACTTGGTTTTGGTGATTTGGTTATTGGCCTAATCGAGTTTGCATATTTGTTGTTACCCACAAATAGGTCTAGGTTATGGACCGGCAAGTGCTATCTATTCCAGAACAGCATGACACGTTATGGAGATGATTTGTTGATTGGGTATTATTGTAAATGCATTGAGCCAACATGATGCATTGCATATTGATTCATTTGTAATTGATTTAATTATAATATTCTTAGTGAGCTGACCTACACATTTGGTCTTAGGTTTTGGAATATATTTAAGATCTCATTTATAAGATTATGTAGAAGGTGTGAAAAGGATTGTAATAAGGTATATGCGAATACAAGAAGAGCTATACACACAAACATCATTTAAAGATTCAAGGAAGGTATGAAGAAGACAATTAGAGCTTAACTGATATTGAATCCAGCATATGAAGATGCTATTTTTTGTAGTACATTATCATTGGATTTAACCATCGAATTGTAGTCAGTGTGACTCTCATTTTGTGATTGAGCAATGAGCTCTAGGAAGTTGGCCTTTCTACATGTGCAGACCCCATATGTACACACATACTATCTATAGTAGTATCATTTGATTGTGGGTAGGGTTTCCCACCACGGTTTTCTCCTTGTTACAAGGTTTCCACGTACAAATATTTGTGCTATGTGTTGTGGATGCCATTTGTCTTTCTATTTCATGCATTAAACTTTATCGGTACTGTTATTAAGTGTTAAAACTATCAACCGACATTAAGTTTGGTTTACCGGTATTATGCATCAAGTTTGATTAAGTTATATTTGGGTTGAAATTAATAGACAATTGATTCACCCCCCCCCCCTCTCAGTTGCCTTCAGGTCCTAATAGATCTACAATGAGATCTTACATTTATTTATACAAACCCTCGACCATAAAAAATTAGGTCGACAACCAGACAATAAACCGATTACATAATTACAAACCATGTCGGCCTTAGACCAAAAAAATAATATCCAACACATAAGACATCTCGTAAATACAACAATAGGTCCTATCCACACGTCACATTAAAGTTGGTCCATAACCTAGATCAATCAGGACAAAGTATAGGTCCACACGCTTCAACAATGATCTCCAACCACCAAGTCTTGAACATGATCACCAATCTTCTAAGAAAGTAGGATAGAATCCAATCACTAGACCAAAAGCAACTAACCAAATATGAGTATAAGTATCACGAACAAGAAAATCCATCACCATATTATACCAGAGCCTACCCAATCATACCGAATCCAAGTTAACCAGAAACCACTCATCCTACCGAGACCAGAAGGGTGTCGATAAGGCATCCAAACAACTAGTGTTGACATAAATGGAAAAACATTAATGCAACACATAATCAATTCCACCAAATGGCCAACATGAACCAGGAACAAGATGATTTTTTGCTAGCTAGAAGAAATGTAATAAGACCCTATGGGTCATTTTTGTAATTCAATGTCCTAGGAGTATGACAATTTGAGTCAATAAGGGTCACAATGGTCTAAATTGAGGGATCAAGTGACCGCAAGTCTATTTTAGTCATTTTTCATGTTTTAAAATAAAATGTAATCATCTTGGGGGACTATGACAGTCTAGAGTCTAAGTTGGTTAAATTAAGCAGATGTTGTCATATTGTCAATTTGTTGTCATGACAAGTTTGCACATATTGTAAATCAAGATTCTCCAACGGTCAGTTAGTTTGAAAAATAGTTGGAAGAAGTTGTGGTCATTTGGGAAACACCTTTAAAGGCCCCAAACATTGAAGAATGTATGTTGGTTGTGTTGGTTGATTTGGAAAGAAATTTGAAGCATCAAGAACTGTTGGAAACTTGGAAAAACCGTCTAATTTATGTTGATTGCATACTAAAGGTGGATTGGTAGGAATTCTTATGGCATAGATCCTATAACTATATTGTTTTACCTTTTTTTTCTTTCATTTTGAAGTCTTAGAGTGATCGCTTCCCAATTCTATAAGAAAAACTCTACCGGGTAGCCTAAAACCCTTAAACCCCTAGGGTTTGACTGCAATAATGGGTTTTAGCCTATCAATCCTTAACTGAACACTCTAACATTGTTGGTATTATGGATGAATTCATCATATGTTGCATTGGTTTTGTCATTGATGTCAACACTTATCTTCTTGGAGGTTTACATTATGTTCACTGGTATGGTTAGTGGCTAATGCACAGTCACTAGTATGTGTTCACCAGAAGGTTATATTGCTCATTGGAAGCAATGATGACTTGTTATCATCTGGAGATCATTTGGTTATGTCTGGATTTGGTGTTTTTCTTATTGGTCTAATCGGTTTGACAAATTTGTCTTTACCGATAGATAGGTCTAGGTTATGGACTGGTACTCTAGATTAGCACGACACGTTATGGAGATTGTTTATTGATTGGATAATATGGTAAATGTATTGAGCCAACATGTTGTATCACATCAAGACTTATTTGTAATTGATTTAATTATAATATCTTTAGTGAGACGACCTATACATTTGGTCTTAGGTTTTATATATATGATTTTAAGATCTTATTGAAGATCGGGATATAGGATATGGTATGAGTGTGTTCAAATATTGAAGAGTGAAAATAAGCAGATACTTGTGTGAATCACACAGACATTATTTGAAGGTTGAAGGAAGGTTATGAAGGTGTTTTGGCACTCATGTTCAGAGCTTAACTAGTACTAAATCCAACATTGGAGATGCTATTTTGAGCAGTACATTATCATTGTATTTAACCATCCAATTGTGTAGTCAGTGTGACTCATATTTTGTTATTGAGCCGTGAGCTCTAGGTAGTTGGAATTTTTGCATGTGCAGACCCTATTTGTATACACTTACTATCTGTAGTAGTATCATGTGATTGTGGGTAAGGTTTCTCACCGTGGTTTTTCCCTTACTGGGTTTCCATGTCAAAATATTTGTGTCATGTTTTGTAGATGTTGTTTCTCTTTTTATTTTATGCATTAAGTTAAACTGATGCTACTATAACTGTTAATCTATTTTACCGACACTTAAGTTTGGTTTACCGACATTAAGTTTAAGTTGGAATAATTTGCATTTGGATTACAATTTATTGACAACTGGTTGACAACTTATTCACCCTCCCCCCTCTCAGTTGTCCTTCCTGGGTCCTAACAATTGGTATCAGAGCTAAGGCATCTTTTTATAGAATCCTAATAGCTTGAGGAGATCCTATGACAACAAATATTTTTAGGAAGGACAGTCTAAAACTTGATGGAGCTAACTATGGTATATGGAAGATCAGAATGGAAACTCATCTGAACTACATTGGAAGAGATATATGGGATGTTACAAAGAATGGCTATGTTGCTCCTATTCTGAATCAACCTCATCCACCAACATTGGCTAAGGACATGGACAATGATTACAAAGCAAGAGAAGCACTTCTAAGCGCATTATCAGATTAGCAAATCATGGGATTATCATACCGATCTACTAATAAAGCTATTTGGGATAAACTAGAAACACTGAATGAAGGAGATACCACTATCAAAATTGCAAAACTAGAATGTTACTGGGTCAGGTATGAAAACTTAAAAATGGAAGAAGATGAGAGAATTTCTGTGTTTATGGAAAGAGTTAATGAAATTGTTTTAGGAATACAATGTTGTAGAGGATCCTTAAGTGAAGATGAAATTGTGTCTAAAGTTTTAAGAGCTTTTCCACTGGCTTATAAAATGAAAGTGACTGCTATTAATGAGTTGAGAACAATCCCTAATACTTCAGTTTCTAGAGATACTTTGGTTGGAAAACTTTCAGGATTTGAGCTTGAGGAATTTGGTCTTGTTGTTACTATAAAGACTGATTTAGCTTTCAAAGCATCATCGTCATCAGCATCATAATCATCATTTGACAAAACTAATTGGAAATCAATTTATGCAAAAGAACTTGAAGATATGAGAAGGTAAAATGAAGAAATTGAAGCACTATTTGCAAGGAAGATTCCTAAAGGTCCAATAGGATGTAAGTATGAAGGTAAAGCACCTTTCAAATTTTTTAATCTCAATAAAGTTGGTCATATGGCTTCTAGGTTTCCTGATAGACATGCAAGACTAAGGGAGGAAGCAAAAAGATCATATAAGCCTAACCCTGAATATCAAAGATACAGATTTAAGAAAAATAGAGATAAGTCATGTTACTATGTAGACGAAGGTGTTACAGATGATTTAGATGAAGATCCAATAGATAACGGATGGGCATTTTTTGTAATAAAAGCAGATCAACCAATACCTATTGTCAAACCGGTAGAGCAGGCACTGGCAACAAAAATTGAAGAAAAAGATGAATGGATTATAGATAGTGGATGCTCGCATCATATGACTAGTGATAAAAGCAAATTATAATCTTTTCAGGAAATTCATGGAGGTCTAGTAAGGTTTGGAGATGATAAATATTCTTTAATCAAAGGAAGAGGCACTATATCTTTGGATGGTAAGCATAATATTGACAATGTTTATTATGTAGAAGGTTTAAAGCATAATCTTTTGAGTGTTGGTCAGTTGGTGGAAAAAGGATTTCAGATACAATTCAAGAATAGAAAATACAAGATCATAAACAAAACTGAATTGGAGATTGCAACCGGTAATCAGACTAAAGGTAATATATTTCATTTGAATACCAGTGATAAGACATGTTTGATTGCACACATTGATGAAAGCTGGTTATGGCATAAAAGACTCTATCATGTGAATTTTGATTGCATTGTAAAGATCAGTTCAACTAACACAGTAAGGGATTTACCTAAGATTGTGAAACCTCATAATCTGGTATGTAAGGAATGTCAAATGGGAAAGCAAGTTAGAACAACATTTAAGAGCATTACTGATAAATCCAATAATATTCTTGATTTAATTCATATTGATTGGTGTGGTCTAGCAAGAACAAGAAGTCTACAAGGTGATAGATACTTTATGCTAATAGTTGATGATTATTCTAGAATGTGCTGGGTTACTTTTCTCAAGGAGAAATCATAAGCTTTTGAAAGATTCAAGATATACAAAGCAATGGTAGAGAATGAAACTGACAAGAAAATCAAATGTTTAAGATCAGATCAAGGAGGATAATTTACATCTAGAGAATTTAATGCATTCTGTGAAGTGAATGGAATCAAAAGACAACTATCAGCACCCCGAACACCCCAACAAAATGGAGTTGTTGAAAGGAAGAACATAACTATTCTAGATGCAGCAAGAACCATGTTAATGGAAGAAAATCTACCTCATGTGTACTGGAGAGAAGCAGTGAATACAACGGTTTATACTTTCAACATAGTTCACATCAAAAGTGAAACCGGTAAGACCCCTTATGAACTATGGTTTGGTTATATTCCTACTCCTATGTATTTAAGAATATTTGGAAGAAAATGTTATATTAGAAGAGATGAGTATATTGGAAAATTTGATCCTAGAAGTGATGAAGGAATATTTCTTGGTTATTCATCTAAAAGCAAGACATATAGATGTTATAATAAAAGGTTACAGTGTTGGCATTGCACACTCTAATGGTAGTGAAAGGTGATTGAAGGTGTTGTCATTGATGGAAACCTTTAAATCTTATGGCACTAGAAGGCACCGGCACCGACACACTCTACATCGGCAGATAGTTCACTGGTAATGACAATAATGTTTACCGACATTCCAACAGACATGATTTTGATTATTGTATTTTGTATTTAATTGTAATATCTTTTTGTAAGTCGACATGGCATATTGTAATAAGACTCATATATAAGTATGAGATCTTGTAGATCATTTTGGAGATACATGATAGAGGATAGATATGATGGATATGTAGAGCGAATATTAAAGCAGATTTTGTAGAAGGGTTTATGGTTATTGTACGAGCTTAAACTAGTACTAAACCTGGCATAGAAGATGTTGTTTTGTAGCAGTACATTAAATTAGATTTTCATAATCCATTTTGTAAGTTAGTGAGACTTCCTTTTGTAATTGAGCAGTGAGCTCTAGGAAGTTGGTCTTCCTGCATGTGCAGGCTCCTCTTGTAAGGAATATCCATTCATGGTTCAGTGAGTGAATATTGTGGGTCACAAATCCCACCGAGGTTTTTCCCACACTGGGTTTCCTCGTTAAACATTTTGTGTTATGGTGTGCTTTCTATGTTGTCTTTACTGTTCTTATTTATTGCATTAATTCTTGTTTATCGATACACTGTTTTGGAATGCAAAATACTTAATAAGGTAAGAAATTTTGTAAACCGGTTAGATACTGATTCACCCCCGCTTTTAGTATCTTTGGGACTATCATCAATCCTAACAATTGGTATCCTAAAAATAGCATCATCTTACAACTTGATATTTATAAGAAAGTTTTAATAGAGGTTGTAGATGATTTGCCTAGTGATCTATATAGGAGGTTAGATGCTAAAAGGTTAGCTATTGTGGAACTTGACAAGAAAATAAAGATTGAGAAACTGCTAGTTGTACATCTGATAAAATCAGTTGAGAAAATTTATGAATTGATGAGTGAAGCTAACAGAACAATCTTTTCAAGTGGACACCATCATGTAAGTCTAATGGCCAACAGGGTTAATGAAATCTCAGAAGAGACAACTGACAAATGGGATATTTTATTTGTTGAGAAAGAGAAACAAGAAGAACTTAATAGACCTAAAACATTCAAGGTATACCAAAAGGATCGAGACAAGGGAAAAGGCAAGGTAGGTGGACTACCTAATATAAAAGTGATAGATAATCTACCACCACCTTCAGTTACTCCATCGGTACTATCTGACAATACACCGACTACTGAGAATGTGGAAACATCACATGAGGATACAAACCTTGAGTTTGAAATCCTATATACCATGAACATAGATACTTAGGAGGTAAATATTGTAGTTGATAAGGAAAGCATAGAGGAAAAGAAAAATGATGTTGCTACTAAGCAACCGGATGATAATGTTGAGATTGGATCAGAGGGAGAACACTTTAAATTTAGGGATAGTGAATTGGTTACTGACAATACTATCAATGCAAGCACTGAAAAACCAATAGAGATAGAGATATCGACAACTGAGAATACGGGGAAACCAATTGACATATTGGTAGTGGACAATGCAGAGAAACAGGTACACACAGAGACAGTGCCACCGACATCTACTAAGAAGCCCAAACCTTTGCTAGTAGAAATATAGACACAGACTGACCCTCCAGAGGTCGAGACAAGCAAAGTGATTTCTCCCACCGAAAGCACTGAAATTGTTAATGTAATTGGATAGTGATTCAGTACTTCTATGACAGAATTCATACCAACAAATGTGACTGAAGTACTCTTGGATTCTATTAAGAAAATTACAGATTGTAATATATTGGCTTATAAGGCTATAGATGATACAATTCCTATTCTTAAATTGATTGCACCCAAGTGTAATGTAGATAATAAGGATTCTTTGAGTCAGTTAGACATAATGTCTAAATACATAACTGACAATATATTGACTGTGGACCAAATAAATGAAGAGACATTTAAGGAGAAAATGGACAAGGAAAAAGAGAAATTTTTTGAGGAAACAATAAAGAAGTGCACGGAACATATTGATACCCTTTTACCGACACTAAACAACACAATTACGGAGTTCAAGGAACTGTATAGAGACACGTGTAATACAAATCTTTTGATAGTGGATATTGATAAGGAAATCAACAAAGTGCAAAAGGAAATTGATGACATAGCTGATAATATCATTGGCTCATCTGAACCAATATCAGTTATTGAGAAAGAAATTGCTGGATTTGAAGAAAAATTGGAGAAGTTAGAGAAGGAAAGAAAAGGTTATAGGGAAAAGAAAAAGAGCTTAAATACAAACTCAGTCCAAAATTGGATATCCTCATCTCTCTACGGAAAGAGATCTCAGAGGCACTTATTCAAGGAAAGAAGACACCAGAAGAGAAAATGCATCATCTCACCAATACTATTCAGAGAATAGAAGCAACATTGAAGGATAGCAATAGGTTTACTTATTCCAGATTGTAACCAACCGGTTACAAGGTTCTAGCTGAAAACTGCACTCATTTGACAGATTTTTGACAACCTTTGTCATTGATGTCAAAGGGGGAGTAGTAGGACAGAGAAAAATATTCATTAGAGGAGATCATCTACTCAGGGGGAGCACACAGTTTTGGTAAGATTTTTAGACTTCAATTTTGGGGACACTTTTTGGATTTTTCTCATGAGTGTTGCCATCAATGCCAAAGGGGGAGATTGTTGGCATTGCACACTCTAATTATAGTTAAAGGTGATTGAAGGTGTCGTCATTGATGACAACCTTGCAATCTTATGGCACCGACAGGCACCAACACCGATAGACTCTACATCGATAGATAGTTCACTAGTAGCGACAATAATGTTTACCAACATCCCAGCCGACAGGACTTTGATTATTTTATTTTGTATTTAATTGTAATATCCTTTTGTAAGTTGACATGGCATATTGTAATAAGACTCATATATAAGTATGAGATCTTGGAGATCATTTTGGAGATACATGATAGAGGATAGATATGATGGATATGTAGAGCAAATATTAAAGCAGATTTTGTAGAAGGATTTATGGTTATTGTATGAGCTTAAACCAGTATTGAACCTGGCATAGTAGATGTTGTTTTGTAGCAGTACACTATATTGGATTTTCATAATCCATTTTTTAAGTTAGTGAGACTTCCTTTTGTAATTGAGTAGTGAGCTCTAGGCAGTTGGCCTTCCTACATGTGCAGGCTCCTCTTGTAAGTAATATCCATTCATTGGCCAGTGAGTGAATATTGTGGGTCACAAATCCCACTGAGGTTTTTCCCACACCAGGTTTCCTCGTTAAACATCTTGTGTTATGGTGTGCTTTCTATGTTGTCTTTACTATTCTTATTTACTGCATTAATTCTTGTTTACCGGTACACTATTCTGGAATGCAAAACACTTAATAAGGTCAGAAATTCTGTAAAATGGTTAGATACTGATTCACCCCCCCTCTCAGTATCTTTGGGACTATCATCAATCCTAACATACATAAAATCATTGAGAGTACTAATGTGAAGATAGAGGAACACTTTAGAAGAGATTCAAGATCTGTAGAACCGATAGTTGAAATGATTATAGACCAACTGACATAGATTGCACTGGTACAAAATGAAGACCCAGTCACACCGGTACCATCAGAAAACTCAACTATGACTGAAGAATAGCAACATCTAAATGTTAGTCAAAACAAACCCAGGTATGTAAGATTGAATCATTCAGAGAATCAGATAATTGGAAACAAGAATCAAGGTGTTATGACTAGAGGAAGATTGACAAATGAAGAGGTATGTTTAATTTATCAGGTTGAACCAGCATTTGTTATTGAAGCATGTCAGGATGAAAATTGGATAAAAGTAATGGAAGATGAATTAGAACAAATTGAAAAGAACAACACTCAAACATTGGTTCCCCGGCCTAAAGACAAAAATGTAATTGGAACTAAATGGGTATATCAAAATAAACTTAATGAAGATGGAGAAGTAATCAGAAACAAAGCAAGATTAGTTTGTAAAGGTTATTCACAGAAAGAAGGAATTGATTATAATGAAACCTTTGCACGGGTAGCCAGAATTGAGGCAGTTAGACTATTAATTGCATTTGCAGCTTATAAGAACTATAAAGTTTATCAAATGGATGTAAAATATGCATTTTTGAATGGAGATCTTGAGGAGGAAGTTTACATTGAACAACCTAATGGATTTTCTTTGATAGATAATAAGGATATGGTTTGCAGGTTAAGGAAAGCTTTATATGGATTGAAGCAAGCTCCTAGAGCTTGGTATGCTAGATTGGATAAATATCTTTTAAAGCTTGGTTACACAAAAGGTAATGCTGGCAGTAATTTGTATTACAAAGTTACCAATGATGATATTTTGGCTATTGAAGTATTTGTGGATGATATCATTTTTGGAGGTGAAGATGGATTATATAAGAGAGATAAAAAAATTTCTAGGTTTGCAGATTTCACAAATAGATAAAGGTATATTCATATGTCAAACAAAGTACTTGAAGGAACTCTTGAAGAAATTTGGTATGGAAAATTCCAAACCGGTAAGTACTCCTATGACTACAACTGATAAATTGACATTGAAGGATGATTCAGGTCCTACTAATCCAACAAGATACAAATCTATGATTGGAGGTTTACTGTATTTGACACAAACAAGACCTGATATAATGAATGCAGTATGTATTGTTTCAAGATTTCAAAGCAATCCTAAAGAAAATCATGAATCAACAGTTAAAAGGATTTTCTGGTACCTACAAGGCACAACAAATCTTGGTTTATGGTATCCTAAAGATGAAAATTTAGATTTATGTGCATACACTGATGCAAATTGGGTAGGAGATGTAGATGACAGAAAGAGTACCACTGGCGGTGTATTCTTTCTTGGCAGAAGATTGATTTCATGGATAAGCAAGAAGAAGACTTGTACATCATTATCAACAACAAAATCAAAATATGTTGCAGCAGCAACTAATTGTACTCAGGTATTATGGATCAAACAAATGTTGAAGGATATAAAGGTAAAATGCAAAGAACCAATAATTATCTATTGTGATAATTTAGCAGCAATTGATATATCAAAGAATCCAGTATTTCACTCTAAGACAAAGCATGTTTCTATTAAGTATAATTTTCTGAAAGAGAATGTTGAAGAAAATGAAGTAAAATTGGTTTATGTGAATACTAAAGAGAAAATTGGAGATATCTTTACAAAGCCTTTACCTAAGGAAACATTTGAATATCTCATAGAGCAGCTTGGGGTAATTTCCCCACCGATAGAGACTTGAATGATGAAGATTGGCATCAAATAGGCATGGACTAGCAGAAAAAGCTTTTTCCGGCTTTGATGGAGGAGAGCTACTTCTCAGGGGGAGTAGTTGGCTGAATGTTAAGTTTTGAATTCTTAACTGCTTTGGCATTTGATGTCAAAGGGGGATAGATATCTATGGAAAAAATTTATATTTGGGGAGAGATGATCATTCTACTTGGAGAGATATACTCTTTTGGATATATGTATTTTTGGTTTATGTTCCTGTTACATAACTTTGTATCGATCTACCCTTGGGAGATTGTTGGTCTATTGGTTTTTGGCACTCTATTTTTGGCACTTAGATGTTTTTCCATCTAGTATTGGCATCAATGCCAAAGGGGGAGGTTGTTGGTATTATGGATGACTATGTCATATGTTGCATTGGTTTTGTCATTAATGTCAACACTTGTCTTCTTGGAGGTTTACATTATGTGCACCAGTATGGTTAGTGGCTTATGCACAGTCATCGGTATGTGTTCACCAGTAGGTTATATTGTTCACCGGCAGTGACGATGACTTGTTATCATTTGGAGATCATTTGGTTATGTCTGGATTTGGTGTTTTGCTTGTTGGTCTAATCAGGTTGACAGATTTGCCTTTACCAGTAGATAGGTCTAGGTTATGGACCGGTACTCCAGATCAGCACGACATGTTATGGAGATTGTTTATTGATGGGATAATATGGTAAATGTATTAAGCTGACATGTTGTATCACATCAAGAATTATTTGTAATTGAATAAATTATAATATCTTTAGTGAGTCGACCTATACATTTGGTCTTAGGTTTTGTATATATGATTGTAAGATCTTATTGAAGATTGGGATATAGGATATGGTATGAGTGTGTTTGAATATTGAAGAGAGAAAATAAGCAGATCCTTGTGCAAATCACGCAGACATTATTTGAAGGTTGAAGGAAGGTTATGAAGGTGTTTTGGCACTCATGTTTAGAGCTTAACTAGTACTGAATCCAACATTGGAGATGCTATTTTGAGCAGTACATTATCATTGGATTTAACCATCCAATTGTGTAGTCAATGTGACTCCTATTTTGTGATTGAGCCATGAGCTCTAGGAAGTTGGCCTTTCTATAGGTGCAGACCCTATTTGTATACACTTACTATCTGCAGTTGTATCATCCGATTGTGGGTAAGGTTTCCCACCATGGTTTTTCCCTTAGCGGGTTTCTACATCAAAACCTCTGTGTCATGTGTTGTAGATGTTGTTTCTATTTTTGTTTTATGCATTAAGTTAAACCGGTACTTCTATAATTGTTAATCTATTTTACTGACACTTAAGTTTGGTTTACCGGCATTAAGTTTAGTTGGAATAATTTGCATTTGGATTACAATCTATTAACAACTGGTTGACAACTGATTCACCCCCACTCTCAGTTGTCCTTCCTGGGTCCTAACAACTGTTACATGGGATGATAGGCCATTGTATCATATGTCAGTACCAAAATCCATTAAGAGGATACAACAGGGTGAAGAGGATGGAGAACTAATCCTAGGTCTGGTATCTCTATGTGACAGACTGGTTTGATGAGTACAGTGTGAGAGAATTGAGTGGTAGAGCATTGAAAAAGGTCTTGAATGTGGTAAAATATTACTTTGGAGGTTTACATTGCATTTCATAGTCAATGATAGTCACCCATTAGGAGAACCAAACTAGTTTGTGAAAGGCGTTCAGTCAAATATAAGGTCTGAAAGCCTTATTAGGTCTGTTAGTGCAGCACCAGTTGGAATATCTACAAATTGATTCGGTACCAAAATTTGAGATATTGTTTAAAAATCCCAAAAGGGTATCTGAAAACATAACTTGTTTTTCTAGATCCTCAAGGTGTCAAAAGTTATCACCTGATTCCTTCAAAAGGAGGCCTAACAACAACCGGTTCAGGTTTGTGGGTGAATGAGTTAAGATAGATGTTCTGGTGGACCTAAACCATGAAATCCTATTTCATTTGTGTTAAGGTGTTGTGAGAACACCCCTCCAAGGATTGTTGTGTTCAATTGTTCAAGTGGGACATTCAAACCCTTAAGCCTAGTAGGAGCCCACTCATTGTATGCAAGGGTGTATATAGCCACACAAGTACTGGAGATGTGTTAGTTGTCTATAAGTGGACATAGTGGATCCATGGGGTTTTCCAAGGTGTTGTTGGTTTCATTGAACCATTTCTTGACTTGGTGTTGTGTAAGGATCTTTGGAAACAGGGATTAACCGGTTGAGTCTGTGAGCCTTAGAGATTGACTGGTTAAGGTTAACCTCCTTCCGGTTTGTTGCCTTCTCATCACCTCCCTACAAACCAACACCAAAATATTATGGTACAATGGCCCCTCTAACATTTTCCCATAGGTTTTTTGTTCATTTGGTGAAAATGTCAAATTAAGGGCATCCTTTTTAGTGAAACCCTAGGTGCTGGCAGGGTTTGTGACTAGTCTGGATAGGGTTTGATGGATCTCTACAACCCAATTGTTACAAGACGTAAAACTTGATTCAAATGAAAGGTAAGAGACTTCCCTAATTCATCCAATTGGTTTTAGGCATCCACCTATCCGTACAAGTTGGAAATGAACATCTAACAAGTTGAATTTCAAGAAACTCCAAGTATGTTGTATTACTTCAAAACTACAAAACATCACCAAATTCAACAACTTCAACAACAAAAAACTTGGAATCAATCCATGTGGGCCCAATATAGCCTCCGTAATGGTTTCCAACCACTTTTCAAACTTTGGAACCGTTGGAGGATTAGTTACCCCTTTTTACAATATTTTGCAATGACAACTAAAGTTGTCAACTTGCAACTTTCAAATTTGGCGACTCCAAGGTGTATTTGGCCTATTCCAAGGATTGGTTTGATGTTTCTAAGACCAATATTTATTGCCTGACTCATGCTTAGACTCCTAGTGACCCACATGGTCATTTGTCCATGGTGGCTTATAAAATGCAACCATGACAATGACTTACATCAATTGGGTCTTATTGACTCACAAACCTATCAACCTACTACATATGAACATTTTGACCTCATGGGTGATATTAGACTCTTTAGGGTTTATTTGTGTCTTTGGGTGCTCTTGCACCACTTAGCAAGTTTACACCACTCACTCCTCTTATATTTTTCATTTAAGATTCCAGTCATCTCCCATGTCTCCTTCCCATTAATATTTCTCAAAATAATTCCTCTCCCACGTAGCTCATTTTACTTAACCTTGTCCTACCATTATTGTCATATCTTTCAGTGTTTTACATATCACAATCTTATATCTTATTATAATTACTCCTTTGATTACACATATTCTATTTTTTTTTAACACTCTTTCGTTGGCTACTCATATAGCCTATATCATTTCTACTTCTACCTTCACTACTTATATACCCTTTGTTTCTACCACTCCTTTGACCACTCTTATTTTCATTGTTTCTACACTACCTAGTTTTACCCATGGATTAGCCACCATCATGGTTGAATTTAGAGATATAAATGCTAATAGAAAATATTTATAAATTTCAATTTAAATACATATAATAAGTGAGAACTATTATATTATATATTGTCATGTGACACATCTAGTTATCTATTACCAATAGGGTTCATTGGACACAATTTTGAAATATATGATGGCAAAAAAAATCCTTTGCATTGAACATGATATTTTAATACAATATATTTATTGCACAAGATTATGCACTCAATTAGTTTTATTCTATACCTCATGCTTTTATTCATTCATTTGGAGACTTATCTAGTTCTTTCATAAATCTATTTTCAACATAATATTGGGGCTTAAAATTATATTTATAAAACTAGCACAATGCATACAATCAAAAGATATATGATTATTTGATTAGATTTAAACTATGCTATTAAAAATAATTTATTATCTACCAATCATTGAGCTTCAAAGGTTTCTTATTGGTAGTCTCATTCTAATTATTGATTACATAATAATATTCAAAATTTAGAATTTACAATGTGACTTATGTTCTAGTATATGTTGTTACGATCTTAAATTTTTAGCAACCTTAACTTTGATGACTATTTTTCTAAAAATAAAAACCTAAACTTTGATAGATGATTTGAGATGCACACCCAATATTTAAAGATGTTTTATGAACAATGATTTTAACATTTTAATTGACAATTATGAGTTCTATTTTTTGTTGAAATAACCAACTTTTAAGTTCATGTGAATTTTTATTTTTTGCCAAAAATAATAGATGTACACCTAAAATTAATATTTAAATTAATTTAAGCTTGTCAAGACAATTAATTGATTTAATTGTGTTAACCTTATTCCTCTTAGTGTCAATTAAATCCAATCTAATTAATCTTGTCACTATTAATTAATTTATCAAATAAATTAATTATTCCCCTATTCTTCTTAAGTCCCCTCCAATAATTATTTCCTCTAAACCCACTCAACCTAATTAATCCTTCTAGAATCTCTCATAATCATGCTAATCATTATTCTCCAATTTTTAATTCCAACTCATGTCACATCAACATTGAGTCTCTCAAAGAAGTTCAAATTTCTTTGAGTCCCTCAATGCATCATTGTTTTGGAATTTTTAATTCCTCATTTTGAAATTCAAATTTCCTTTCCCTCCTCTTCTCAAGGAATTTTATATTCTTGTTTATTTTCCCAAGGCACCCTTGATCCATGCCTTCTATCTCAAATCAATCTCAACCCTCCATAAGAAAATCAATCTTGGCCCTTCATTGGCCTCCTCCAATATATAAATTGGAGGATCATTTCCTCACAAAAGAATCCACTTCTCATAGCATCCTCATGCTACCCATTTCTCTTCTATATTCCTCCTATTATATCCTCATAATCTTTCAATCATATAATCCAATTCATCTCATCTATCCTCATCATTAAAATCCAATCCAAACCTATCTTATTGAGTGCTTAGAGAGCATTCCACACACCCATCAAGGACCAATCCACTCAAATGAGGAAGGGGCGCATTCTTCACTTCACCGAAGGTCTAATCCGAAAAAGAAGGTATATTTAGCAAGGTATATGTGGTTTGTATAATATTTTATGTTTTATTTGGATGCTAACCATTAGAATAATACATCTTTCTCATTTTCCCCTCTTCATTCTGGCACACCCGGTGGGACCCACGTCCCTAGAATTTTATCCTTTTTGCAATTTTTGGCTCGCAGGTATCGAAAAGTGCAAGTGAATACAAAATAGTACGACCGCCATGGGATCAGCATGAGCATTGCCTACTTTAGCACATGCGCACGCGTTTTAGCACGTGGGATAGGAGTTTGAAATTTATTATTATTTTTTTGACCCACCCTTTTGCAAGACTACAAAACAACGTGAGAACCACAAGAATAGAACGTCTGCCTATGACATCATCCTACTCCTTCTCTCTTCTATTCTTCCATCTTCCATTTTTATTCTGGATTTAGTACTTGAAAACACACTAAAAAGACTAAAAAACTAAAAAACTAAAAAAAACTAGTTAGTTTTTGCATCTAACTATCCTTTTATTTCAGAACTGTCATTTTATCTACCCTGAAACCACGAAGTTCCACACTTTGCTTTTCAAGCTCACGCTAACCCTAAAATCTGAAACCCTGGAGTTCCAAGGTCAGTTGTCTTATAAGGATGTTATCCACCCTAGAATCCTAGAGTCCCGAGGTGGATGATGTTATTTATTTATTTTTATTTATGCAATGGATTAATTCTTGATTATTTCTTGCAGATTAGAGCATTTAGATGGACCCAATTTCCAACAAGAGAGGCAAGGAGTTAGACAAAATTCCCATAACCATGAAATTTCAATATCAAGGATAGGTTTATGTTTGAAAGTTGGATGACCAGATTAAATGGGTGATAGATACAGAGGTGGGGCACATCGAGTTGGAGGATATCAAGACACAATTAGACCGGCCAAGGAAAGATGCCCCATTAAGGAGAATTAAGAGATCAGGCCTAGTAGAGGCAACCATTTTCCTGCAATCAGTCCAAACTCCTGAATTCATCATGATTTTTGCATAGTTCTACAATGCAGATACAAGAAAGTGCATAGATGGTCAAGGTAGAATGGTAATTAATTAGTTAGTAGATATGCTAGGATTTGTGTTTGGCATGCCTGTGAGGAATGAAGTACTCCTAACTACCGAAGAAGAAGCCATTAGAGTATGGAATACCAATATTGCTCCAAACAAGAGGCATATGAATGAGAACTAGTTGGAAGAGGAGAGAAAGATAGGGTTGAAAGCCACATATGTTTTGAGGGTAGACTTCAAGGATACGCAATGAAATTTGATCATCATGCTGAGAAAGGCCTTTATCAAGCCAGATTGTTGGTACTTCCATCCATGGATGGTCCATTTCATGACAACTATCCCTATAGGGAAGAAATACTTTGTTTGGGCTCAAATTCTCTTTGATAACATCCATAAGTAGATGAAGGAGGTACATCAAACGAAGAAATTATTTTTCACTTCCTATGTTATCTGGGTGGCTGCCTGAGTAGGTAAATTCCTGGGACTACAAATAGAAGGCCAACTGGGAGATGAGGAAGGGAAGAAAAAGGTGTGGGAGTATTACTCACAACTCCCTTTAAATAATGAAAAGGTACACTTTAAAAGAATCAACGATGCCTTCCTCTTCCCTATTATCATCAAACTCATAGATGATACAGGTTATAGTATAAGCCCTAAAGCAATGGTGATCATCAGAGAATGGGCATGTTGGTTCATTCAGAACCAATGCTCTACATATATCAGTGTACGTGGGTTCACAGGGAACCTGATGCTATTGCCACGATATTGAAAAGATCGCATCATTTTGTTAGAACATGTCAAGCTAATTCTCGACCTCCAATCCCTTTTGTCCTCGAAACACAAGGCAAGAATAGATTTCTCAATTTCCATTGGTTATTGCTCTTGTTCAAAGATCCAGGTAGCAAAGAGAGCAGAGTAGGAGCTCCAAGATCTAAATCTTAAGGAATTTAATTATGAAAGGGAGTATTATGATCCCTATGGCAAGCTCAAACAAACCATTCCAAAAGCATATGAGGGGCACAAGCCTAGATTGGAGGACTTTTGGGAAAACCTCCAAGATAGTTTTGAGGTTAGAGAAAATAATTATTGTAGGTTGTTAGTACCCCAGATTAGGAGTTTTGAAATAGAAACCAATCTCCCCAAAGAGTTGAGGCATGATGGAGAACTATTAGATTCTGTATATAAAGAACAAGAAATTGACAATAAGCTTCTCTCTCCCATAAGGTGGTCGGCATAGGGTGAATTCACAAAGATGGTTCCCACTTTTTCCAATGAAGGAATTTGGCGAAAGTGGGAACTTCAATTTTCTAGGTGTTCGAGTGAAATAGTGGTATTCGCTCGAACTACCCCTAGGAGTTCGAGTGAACCAGGTTGCGGACCTAGGTTCGCTCGAACTGCGGGTGACTTTGTACGGGCTGAAATCAAGCCTATTGGTTTGAGTGAATGGGGGTTCGCTCGAACCATAATGGATTTGAGCGAACCCCATTCGATCGAAGTACTGTTCATTCGAACCCTCTAATTTGAGGTTTCTCCCAAATTTTTTCAGAATTATAAAGAATTAATGACTTCGGAGCTCTGGTTCAAAGCACGAATGAAATAATCTTTATAACCCAAATTTATTATATTGTAGTACTCGGAGAAAGCTTTCCAACGAGTATAATTTTGTTATATTTTGAATTTATTATGTTCTTGTTTTTTTAATTTTATGGAAAATTGGTTTTTCATCGAACATGAACTTCTCTGTTCAACGCATTGGGAAAAATAAGAAACTAATTAAAAAAAATTCTGAAAAATATCTATGCCCCTGGTATTGATGTCTTCTTTCTAACAAAAAAAAAAAAATTGAATTTCGATTTATATAGAACAAGTTATGTGTTCAAACGTAAACCTATGTCTAAATTATGACTAGTCGGACTTCAAAACTTTATAAAATGAAAAATATTGAACATATCACTATAAAACCAAATGCAAGCCCTAGATATTGATGTTACAAACCAAAATTCGAAAGAATTGAGTTTTTATCATTTATAGCACGAAATTTATACGTTTCGGGAGGCACCTCACTCTTAAAAAATGTAGTTTGTTGTAAAAAACTACTTTTCGAGGGAGATGGAAAATTTTTAAAAAAATCCATCAAAAAAATTTGAAAAAAATGTATATAGAATCTACAAACAAAATGCTAGAAATCACTATTTTACATCATCTTCAAATTTTTAATAGTTTAAAAGTTATAGTTCTCGGAAGTTGAAGATTATTTTAAAAATGTACATCTCAGTGTCAAAAGTGGCAAAAAAGTGGGAACCATTATTGTGAGTTCACCCCACACGAAGATACAGATATAGATCAAATAAATCAAACTATTGTAGATAGGACTAGACAATAGATTGGTTTGAGGGTTAGGCCAAGCACTTCAAAAGGGAAGTAGAAGGAATCTACCTCAGGTGTGCCCCAATCAAGGGGTTATAAGGAGTATTCTCATAAAATGAGGTGTATTTCCCAAAAGAACAAGTCAATCAACCCAAATGAATCTGTTGAGCCCAAAGAGAGTACCAAGGAATTATTGAAGAAAGTTAAGGACCAAATGAGGAAATCTAAACTTTTGAAAAAGGCTGCAGACTTTGGAGTGAGAGAAGGGCTTGGTGTTGTGCCACTAGAAGAGGTACATCCTGTAAGGACAACAATTGGACAAAATCTAGGAGAAGGCACTCAGGAGGAAGAAGAACAAGGAAAAATAGATGAGAGTGCACCCAATCAGCCTTCATCTACCACCACAGCACAAGCTCCAGTTACTACTACCCTTATGCCACCACCAGCTGATACAACAATGGGACCTCCAAAGACACATGCATTAAGACATACCACAGAAACAATAAGTGTCCATAATATTGAAACAAACTCTAACCAAGAGGAGGAACAACCTATGGGACAATAACCACTTGGAGGAGAGAAAGAACAAAATGAGGTTGAATATTTGCTGAATGAAAGATTAATCTTAACTCCACAGGACCAAGAAGATATCCTGGAAGAGATAGCTATTGAGCAAGGTATGGGAGAAATGGATAAGGATGGCAGGACATTTGGGGAAGACGTCAATGATAGGTTAGGAGAGTTGCACAAGCAACAGTAGTTGAACATTGATATTGCTCTCGAAACTAGTCTGGCCTACCAAACTGCTTCACCTCAAAGCCCTAAGCAAACAGAGGAAGAAGAGAAAGATGAAGCAAATGAACAGTCGGACATGCACATTGTGACTGCCGATATTGTGCCTCACAAAGGTGATAAAGATAAGGATGTGCCACAATGGTTAGAATTCACCTTCGAGAAAAAGAAAAAGTAAGTAGTGTTACCAAAGGTTACACTACAACAAGCAATCATTGAGGAACCAAGGAAAGTTAAGAAAGAAAAGATTGTACACCATTTGTCAAGAACAAGTTCTGGTGAGGTGGTTGTGGATATAATAGTTCCTCTACAGGTAGAAGGTCAAAGCTCCCAAAAGTACAAAGTGTCTCAAGTAAAACTAGGTAAGAAAATGAAGTGGGGGGAATTAGATACCTTGGAATTGGCTAGTAGTGTCATCAGGGGGAAATGGAGAAGGAATACACTTCTCAGATAGAGCTCAAAGAATAGCTAGAGCAGTACAAGCAGCTATTGGCAGAGATGGGCAGGCCTTTAGATACTTATAAAAATGATAATTTACCTTCAACCTCATCACTCCCAGAGGGAGATGTAAAATAATTTCTTGAGGTAAGACAGGTTGGCGCCACAGAAAAATCATGGGCACAAATAAATGCTTCCAAAATTAGACTATTTTTGCAAAATACCATGAGGCAATATAAGAAGGCTATGCAAGTGGGAGGAACATTAGCTTCTTTCTCTCAACAATGGGAGCAAAATCTCAACACATTTAGCAAGCAGTTCTGGGTATTGAATAAGGTTTTGCATCTGGGTGAAGAAGTAATCATAGAAGAGAACCTCTTGGGTGGAGACAGTTGTAAGAATTTGCAGTCTTACACATACATTTTGGAGTTGAAGATGGAAATGCTTCAGTAGTATGTGAAGGATGTAATAGATATTTGAGTTCCCCTCCTTAGGATGGTAGAAAAGTATGGGGATTTTGTAAGACAGTTACTCAGAGTTTTTGGGCTGGGGATAACCAATGCAGGAGCTATGGAAGAAGATGAGACACTCAACCAATGGGATGCATATGAAGCCCAACATTTTGGACCTCCAACTCAGTTTATTTTTACATTGACGGATAGATATACATATTTTATAACACAATGTCAATAGGCTATAAAGACAGTAGGGGAGTTAGAGAAGGAAAGAAAGAATGCAGAGGAAGTTTCAAAAAAGTACAAATTCAAAATCAAGCATGTTGTCGATCCTCCTACTGAGGTGGTTGCATGTATCATCAACAATTATAAGTTCTATAAAAAGAGGTAGAAGATAAACGTATAGTTACTAAAGTTAGCATGACTTTTAAAATAATTTTTTTCATGACTTCCTCACTAGGACTCCAACTGCATCTCCAACTCACATTTCAATTTTGAGCAAAATTCTGCATGACTACGAAATTTTGACTCATATAGCATAGTCTTCGTAGTTCTTACCTAACCTCTGTTTCGTAGTAGTTAACTGGAGTATAGAGGCAAAAAATTGCAAGTTAACTGTGACTCCTAGCTTTTGAGTTCTTAATTTAGATTAGGTTTATTTCCTAAAAAGTAGGGCAGTAAACTCTATAAATTGAGGAGTTTGATTCATTTGTAAGGGTCCACAAATTGATGATTTGTGGCCCACTTAGAAATTTTAATTATTTTTGCAGATTGTTATGAACTTAAGTTATTTTTGTGATACATTATTTGAAATTAATACAAGAAGCAACTTATAGATTTCCTGATCTATGCATATGTTCTACGAGTTTGTTCTTTGTGATCTGGTAATGTCTAGTGTTTGAAATCAGCAATGTGTTCTAATCTTCCATTTATTGCTTTATGACTCATGTTACCTACGTAAGTGGTGTATGAGAATTACTGGGATAGACAATATTGTGGTGATATTCTTTACATGAGTCTGTAAGGTTGTTGACTTTGCAAGTTTATTGGAGATTCGTTATTGAATGTTGATTTGGATAATATTTGATGATTTCTAGATTGAAGGGTACTAATTAAGTAGTTCGTTAAGTTTTCATTGAATTGGTTTCACTATTATTTTCTTGTTTCCCTATCTCTTGCAATTTATTTCTATAATAATCTTAAAATCATAAAAATAAAACAAAACGAAGTTAAGTTATTAACAATTAATGGAATTTAGTTTCAACCAAAAGGCCCCTTAACAGGTACAACCACATCAAACCATTGGGCTGCCCATCACTATCGAGACTCAACTATAGAGACCTTGGAGTGATTAGTTCTAGAACTTATTTCTTTTTAGGAGAGGTGGTGAGTGTTCACATTGGCTACTTGATTATTGGTGAGTGTGTCAAAATAGTCGTCAATAGAAACTAGCGCTAGAAGGAGGGCCCCATACTAGTCCCCTCAATAATTAACCACATATATTACTTACAAGAAACAAACTTTTACTATTCACGCAACCCAACCTCAACTACGAGAAAGATGACATTGTTTTCCAACTATAAGATCTTGCCTAGAACAATACAAGGGATTATAGTGATTGGTTGCGAGCATGATAAGTCCTTGACAATGAAAGACAAAGAGGTATACATATAGAATCATATGCATAGAGGAAACTATTGGTATTTTGGTATGGTTTTGTCATTGATGTCAATACCTACTGAAACACGCACTTTGGAGATCCAGCAACATTCACCGGCAAGCAACTAACTGTACACAGGTACTATGGCTTAAGCAAATGTTGAAAGACATAAAGGTAAAATGCAAGGAACCTATTACTATATATTATGATAATGCTGCAACAATTGATATATCTAAGAATCTGGTATTACATTCTAAAACAAAACATTTTTCTATCAAACTGAATTTTCTAAGGGAAAAAGTTGAATAAAAAGAGATAAAACTGGTTTATGTGAATACTAAAGAACAGCTTGCAGATATTTTCACAAAACCTTTGCCTAAGGAGACCTTTGAATATCTCAGAGATCAGCTTGGAGTCATACCACCACCAGTAGAGACTTAGATAGTTGATGATTGTCATCAACCGACAGAATTGAAAGACAAATCTCTTACTCCGGTCTTTGATGAGGAAGCTACTTCTCAGGGGGAGTAGTCAGTATATTGAATTGATTGGTATTTTGTATGAACTTGATTTTTGTAACTTTGGCATTTGATGTCAAAGGGGGAGAGATATCTATGGAAAAACACATTATCTTTTGAGGAGAGACTGGTATTAAAGATTAATCTTTGGATAAACACATGTTTCTCCCAAGGGGAGAAATTGTTTAGAGGAGATTGTTGGTTTTTGGTATTTGGCATTTCTGTTTCGGCACTTTGATGGTTTTTCCATCTTGTGTTTCCATCAATGCCAAAGGGGGAGATTATTGGTATTTTGGTATGGTTTTGTCATTGATGTCAACACCCACTGAAACACTAGCACTTTGGAGATCTAGCAACATTCACCAGCAAGCAAGTAACTATTGCATAGTTACTGGTATATGGTTCACTGGCAGGATATAATGTTCACCAGCACTTGGAATGATATGGAAGACACTTGGTAATGTCAAAGACATTGTGTGGATACTTTGTTTTGAAGAGTTGATCACTGGTATATTAATATTTGCATATTTGCTTTTACTGGCAAATAGGTCCAGGGTTATCTAGGGTTACACCGGCATGTTTATCTTTTTCAGATCAGCATGGCATGCTATGAAGATGATTTATTATTGTTGTAAATGTATTAAGCCGACATGTTTAATCGGTTATTGCACCAGATATTATATTCAATGTAAATTTTTTTTTATTGTAATATCTTGTAGAGATGACCTACTAAAATTGGTCTTAGGTTATGGTATAAATGTAAGATCTTATTTGTAAGATCGAATGTGGAATGTGAAAAAGAATTGTGTGAAGGTATATGCGAGATTAAGCAGAGGTATACATGAAGACATAATTTGAAGGTGAAGCTAGGTTTTTGTAGAAGCATATCAGCATTACACCAGTACTGAATCTAGCATATGAAGATGCTATTTTGTCCAGTACATTCTTATTGGATTTAACCATCCAACTGTAGTCAGTGTGACTCCCATTTTGTGATTGAGCAGTGAACTCTAGGCTGTTGGCCTTTCTGCATGTGCAAACCCCATTTATGTACACTTACTATCTGCAGTAGTATTATCTGATTGTGGGTAAGGTTTCTCACCATGGTTTTTCCCCTTACAGGGTTTCCACGTACAAATATTGGTGTTATGTGTTGTGGATGACTCTATGTTTATGTTTCATGTATTAATCTCTACCGGTATAGCAATTTACTGTTAACACTGTCTACTGACACACTTAACTGGTTTACCGTATTGAGCATTAAGTTGGTTAATTGGTTTTTGGTTTAAATTTATTAGACAACTGATTCACCCCCCCTCTCAGTTGTCTCTGGGACCTAACAACAACTTCCTCTACAAGAAAACCCACAACCACCTCCACGACCAAGAAATTGAGGTATTAAGTTGGATCATATATCATCTTTCTCTCCTGAGAGATTCAATAGAATCCTAAGGAGTAGTTCTTCGCCATCCGACTTAGTAGAGTTAGGACCCATGACTAGGAAAAAGAGAAATAAAGCTAAGGGATAGCCTTCAACATCCTCACCAACATAGTCATCCATACCCAACATAGAAGATCAACTGATCCCTAGTCCTCATCCTATTGCTACACCTTTTGTGACTCAACTTGCACCTTCAATGGCCTACTTTAACCAAGACTGCACACCACTAGGAAGTATACCAGGGGGTATACATGACTTACCTAGAAACCTAGATAAATTTTGTAGTAAATTCTACTATTTGGGGGTTAGGATGGTTGATGAGCATATTGAAGCATTCAAAGATGTAGTCATTCGTAACAACACTAAACACCAAGATGTAGTATGTAGACTCTTCCCATATTCACTTGGGGAGAATGAATATAATTGGTATTTGACTCTACCAACAAATTCTATCACTGACTAGGATGTTTTGGAGAAATCTTTCATTGATCAATTCCAAGTGTATGTTGACCCCAAAACATTGTACCATCAATTTTCCTCTCTTAAGAAGTCACCAAATGAACCTTTAACAACTTTTAATACTAGCTTTCAAGGGGCATTTAAGAGGTTACAAGCTCCTTACCAGGTAGCACCCAACATAGAAATTGACTTCTATCTAAGAGCTACTGACCCATGGACCGCTATGTTTATCAAAAACAGTGTTCCTAAAGATCAAAGGAACACCCTCGCAAAGGTCTATGTGTTGGTGATCAACATGAATCATGAGTTGAACCAAACACCAGGGGGAATTGGATACAATTTAACCATAGGAGTGAATCAAGGGAACTATAACCAACTCCCTGGGGTACCATCACCTTTACCTATAGGAGCCCCAACAATGAACTCGATGCCAATCTATGCCTCTCAGCCTCAGGCTAATAAACAGTTTGCTACCCAAGCTTTAACTTGGTAGACTAATACCAATGCCACTCCCACTCAAATACAATGTGATGGTCAAGTACAAGGGGCAAATCAATAATTTGGTAATTCTCACGCAACAAACCAACCTCCAACTACGATTCCTAAAAGTCAAGGATCACACATATCAGTTGTAGTAGAAGCATTAAAGAAAATGATTTCACAAGTTACTTCAGATTTGAGCTAGTTGAAGATGAATCCTCCGGGAGGGCACAACCAACCTCAATCATATAATAATCAGCAAACCTAAAACAATCAAAACCAAAACCAAAGGTATAACAACAAGCCATACAATAGGAAATGGAACACGGGTCCAAACAACGTTGGGGTGAACCATGATCATCCCGATGCACAAGATAACCCAAATAACACACAAAGTGTTAACCTTGCTAATATGAATTTACTGACTAATTGGTGTAGGTTGCATGATACAACAGTGCATTCTGAGGTTAATTGTGCCTAGTTTGAAAATATCATAAGGATCGCTCAAGCTTATTCTCAACCAAAGGATTTCTCTAATGAAGAACCTGAGAAAGTTAATACCGCAATGTTGGTTGATATGTTCCTATGCAAGGAGTTTCAAGTTGAAGCTGAGGGTGAACCGTATGTCTATGATACTCAAGCCTTTTAAACCAAAAATAATTACAATCTTAGGAGTCAAGGTAAGGCTCCATTAGCATAACCACCTCCCCCAAAGGGTGGATTTGTACCTCCCAATGTGAATTCAAGCAACAATCCTCCCCCTCCTCAGGATTTTCAAGGAGCACGTCCTAGAAAAAATCAAGGGCAAGAATATGTTTTGAAAGGGTCTTTTAATGTTACCAAGGAGATGGGGAGGATTGCCACCACTATGTCCCTAATGGAGGTACTGAGATATTGCCTTGAACAAAATAAGGCTCTCCTTAAGAAGTTGGAACTACTACAGTCTTAGAGCAATGAGGTTAATATGGCTGACCTGAATGAAGTCAATGTCAATGTCAGTAGCGATGCAATTGAGAACCCACCATTTTTACTTAGTTTGAAGATATGTGGAAAGAATCTACACAACTATTTGGTAGATTTAGGTGCTTCTGGAAATGTAATGCCATACTCTATATGTCAGAAGATCGGTCTCAACCCGATGCGTGCAAATAGTAAGGTGGTACAATTGGACAAGGCTAAAGTCAACGTAATTAGAGAATTAAAAGATGTATACATCCAGTTGGGTGTTGATCCCCACATATCTCATTACATCGACATTGAAGTGGTGGATATTCCAGAGGTATATGGGATGCTTCTTAGTAGGGATTGGTCAAAAAATTTGGGAGGTTACTTCTCAACCTGTTTTACATACTTATGGCTTCCATGGAAGGGAGTGAGTAACCAGATCCAAATTGATAGTGAACCCAAGTTAAAGAAGTTGGTCACAGATTATGGAGCTCCCAATGAGGTGGCATATTCTAAAGTGAGTTCAGGAGTCTATAGAGTAAATGAAATCCTCACTTTCTCCACACCTGCCATTCCCCAGTTACATCAAGAAGATATGACCGCATATAAAGGGCAGGTCAAAGGTTTCATTACAACAGTAAAAAAAGGGATGTATTTGCTGGGGGATACTTTGAAAGTACAAGATTTGCTGCTTCCAAAATGGTGTTGAATACATCATGAGGAGCACTCAAAGATATCGTGTATCCCATGTCAGAACGAGGTTTCGATGTTGATGAGCCTAGTCCCATGTGAGGACACTGATCATGTTATCAACGTGGAAGGAATTCAAATTCCAAGTCACAAGGAAGTAATACCCAAAAAATGGATGTTATAATGGAAACTTCCCAGCCAGGACAATGCAACAAGGAGATATTCATGGTTGAGATCGGTAGACAAGAGAATGAGGATATTCCACCTAACCAGGAGAATGAAGAAAATCAATCTCAAGTGTAGCCTCAAGTAGAACAGTCCACTCCTAATACCCTTGAAGTACTCTTACAACCTATAATTGAACAACCTCAAGTGTTCCAAGACCTTGAACCCTAGGGACAACAACCACCTTCAGAAACTAATCTGATTACTGATCCTAAGGTGAAGAGTGTAAAAAAACTGAAAGATGAAGTATGGTTTCTTAATTTTGATTGGTCTAGATCCAAGCAAGGCAGTGGAGCGGGCGTAGAGTTAACAAGTCTTAAAGGGAAAACTTTTCTAGCCTCCTACCAACTCCAATTCCCTTGCACTAATAATATAATGGAATATGAGGCCCTAATTAGAGGACTATTCTTCGATCATAAGAAGGGATCCAAATGCTTAAAAGTGCAGGGAGATTCTGAATTGGTAGTGAAGCAAGTAAGAAGCCAATATGCATGTCATGAAAAATTGTTAGCAGCATTTAGGAAAAGTATGGGGGTTGGTTGAAGATTTTGATGCTTTCAATATTTAGCTAGTGCCTAGGAGAGTAAATGGGATATTAGATCCATTGGCTGTAGTAGCAAGTACACTAGAACTAGTGAGCCAATCTCCTTTGAAGAATTTTTCTGTAGAGTTGGTCTCCACACCTATTGTGCCCAATAACATCAAACACTTTCAAGTCTTTGAGGATGATACCCAAATTCTAGCTTTTCTTGCTAATTCAAGTGCTTTTGAAGAACAAATAATTGATGAGAAGGATAGATCAGATGATCTTGATGAAGGGGGTGACAAAGAAATTATGGATTTGCATACAAATGTCATTCCTAAAGGCATGGTCACTCTAGAGAGGATTTTTGATTCTGATCCTAGCATAAAAGAGAGATTGACAATGGATTTAGATGCTGGGAAATACGAACCACATAATATTGGTCCAGAAGGCCAAGATATGATAATGTACATTGGGAAGATTTGTACTCCCAATGAAAGAGAGAAAATTTTGCAAATCTTAAAAGAGTACATTGATGTTATCGCATGGGGATATGAAGATCTGAAAACTTTCAATACATCAATCATCACTCATGTTATACCTTTGAAACCCAATATAAAGTCGTTCAGACGGAAACAACGGCTGGTTAATTCATTGATAGAACCCTTGATTTTCAAGGAAGTTTAAAAGTTACTCACTGCTAGGATTATTTTCTCGGTACGTCACTCTACTTGGGTTGCCAATTTGGTGCCAGTAAGGAAAAAGAAGGGGGAAATTCAGATTTTTGTTGACTTTTCCAATCTCAATAAGGCATCTGAAAAGGATAATTACCCACTCCCTTCCTTAGATGAGGTATTACAGATCGTTAATGGTTCACAAATGATGTCATTCCTAGATGGTTATTCTGGATATAACCAAGTTTTGGTAAACCATGAAGACCACACGAAAACAACGTTTACTACAAAGTGGGGGATATATGCATACCAAAGGATGTCGTTTGGGTAATTAATGTTGGAATGAAATTCCAAAGAGAAATGGATATGACATTCAAAGATCTGATTGGCAAATATATTATTATATATATGGATGACTTGACTATATTTTCCAAAGTCAGAGAAGATCACCTGGACCACCTCCGCAAAGTTCTAAAGAGATGCCAAAGATATGGGATTTCCCTTAACCCCAAGAAGTGTGTGTTTGGGGTGGCTGAAGGTGTTGGGACTCATAAAATTTGAGTCAATTTGAGAGGCCAATTTCAAAGGTAGGTAAAATGAAGCCAACAATCCTCCCCTGTGTGAGTTAAAGGGAAAACAATATAAACTTCCAAGCAAATGCGATTTTCAGGTGTAAAACCAAATCTCTGTGGCTCTTGCTGGCATTCTCCCCTGTGTGTAGTGAAGAGGGTTTTTAAAAGGCCAAAGAAACTTCCAAGTAAATGTTGCTAGGCATAAACTGTTATCCCACATTGGTTATGGGAAGGAAATATTTTGTATTTAAATTCAAAGCCGCACACTTCTATAGTGTCAAAATCTTATGGGCTTTTGGCAAGTGGAGGCTCAATGTCGGTGGACCCCGCAAATGCATGCATCTCGAAGCAACCCAAATCTTGTGACAGGCTAGTGAGAAGAGGCTAAGGGTCGTGCAAATCGAGAAGATCCAACGACAGATCTGAGGAAGATCAGCAGTGGAGTAAAATTATGGGACTATCAATGGCTGTCACTGTATCGTGGTTGTGAAGTGCCCGAAATGAATACCCTCATAACATGGCGACCAAGTGGTGGGACCCAATAGGAGAGCGGCTAAGGAAAGTTAAACGTGAGTAGATCACAAATGATTGGATGGAGATCAAGATGATCCAAAGGTGGTCGCTAGACTGCGATGGGAAACGGCTCGATGAATATCCAGTAGAAGGTCCAGCCTAAGGTGATGTGGTGGTTAAGGTGGTGCCCAATTGGATCCAAAGGGGAACCAGAGGCTGACACATGGCAGGCCTGACAGAAGGGATGAGCAGCAAAAAACCAATTCGAGACCTCACGATTTAAACCCAGTCTCCATCTCACTAGCATGAAATGCTAACACCCAAAAAACTAGAGACCTCGCGAGCAAGTATATCTAAAGAAGATCCAATGGTGGTCGCTAGGTCACGATGGGAAACCACTTGTTGGCCTATCCCTCATGACCAAGCGACAAAGAAGAGCTTCATTCCAGCAGTGAGTCCAAGTCATGCTGAGGTGGTAGGATAGGGACTTCGGAGCCAATCAGGGGGTGCCATGTGGTAGAGCTCAGAAGGAGGATCAAGGCAAAATGTCGAAGTTAAATATATTGTTTCAGACTATAGTATAGAAATGCCAAAATTTAAATGACTGGAGGGCCTAAGAGATTAATTCACTGGCAGGTTATTTTTTGCCCAAATATACAAGTGTTATATATCATTGAAAAGCTCTCAAATGAGGAGTCCATTTCTGCAGTTAGTTGTAGCACACATCAAATATCTTGAGGGCAGTTTCCTCGAGATTTCAGAAACTTTTTGATTTTGTCAGAGAAGATTTTCTGCAGGCCAAATGTGTGAGCCATAAATGCAAAAGATTTGGCCGTTGTCGTTGTCATAGATGAAATCCGATATTCTTCTCTTCCTTCTTATTTTGAGTTTCTTCTCATTGTAAGGGTTCCAATTTTTTGGAGAATTTATCCAAGGGAGATTTCCAAGAGGGGTTCCATTTTTGCATTTAATGTTTTTAGTTGTAACTGTTGATGTTCTTGTTCTTCTGTCATTGAATAGATGCATTTTGCAGATTGTTTCTTAGTTGCAGGTCACATATATGTAAGGCATATATACAATTGCATTGGATTGTCTTCAAGCATTATTTATTTTCAATAAATCTAGTGTTCAACAGAGTTTGGGTTTGTCCTCTCAAAGTGGGAGTGTAATGGGTGTTCTTAGGTACTCTTCAAGGAAGAGTTTAAATTCTGTGAATAATCATTTTGGATTTGGGTCAATGTTTGGATAAGTACAATCCTTTGATTGAGTCTAGAATGTATTAGTGTCAGGCATTAATACAGGGATATCTTTTTCTATGAATCTGATGTGCAACTTGGATTCCATTTGTTGTTTTTGTATTGACTCTATGCCCAGGTTAAGGTATTGATCTGTTATAGCTAGAAGTTACTTGCTTCTTTTTTTTAAATCAAATCAGATTATCTTTTGCTTTCTGTTATGGGGTAATGTTCCACCTATCTCATGCTCCACTCTAGTTGAGATGTCAATGTAGATCTAGCCCATCTGTAGTAACCTCCTTGTTGTTGAGCCTTTTGATATTCATCTACTTTTGTTTATGCCATATGTCTATAACTAGTTGTATTTTATGCATCAAATGGTGTCCCCCCCTAGGTCTAGTAGAACCTGAAGTGTAGTAGGATCATTAGGATCCTATGTTATGTTGTCCAAGACCTGAAGCATTTCATTAATTGAGATTGGCTATTTCATAGATAGATTGCAGGTGAACTTGGGTTTCTCATTTTTGAGAACAACAAAAATGATGACTTTGCTAGGGAAATATGAAATTTATTAAAGATAATTTCCTTCGTGAAGGAGGTGGTGACTCTATATGAATATCAGTGTATAATGTTAGAATGTTTGAGAAAGATCTCACCAAATATCAAAACAACAGCTGCAATATCCATGTATTTTCCAAACTTGGTATTAAAGATTGTAAGAAATTTTGTTCCTTACCAAGTGAGTTTCAGCACTAAGAAGGAAAAATAATAAGTTAGATTGCATGCTCCTATCAGCTTAAAAGCATGGTTGAAGTATTTTGAATAATAGGGAAGATAGACTCTATCTCTAATAATTCTTATTGATTGAAAATAGTGAATGTATTTAAGCAAGGTTGCAGCTAGTAATGGATTGTTGTAGAAATTTCTCTATTAAAGGTTATGTGGCATTGTGTTATGATGGAATACCTGGTTACCCGAATCAAATTCCAAGTGACATTAGGAAGCACTTATCATTGTTTAATGGGGACTAGAAATAATCAGCAAGAATGCATGTGCAAAACTTTGTTGATTTAATGAATGACTATGATATCTACCATGAGGATATTTGCATGAAGTTGTTTGTGCAGAGCTTGAAAGGGGATGCCAGGATTTGGTTCTCATTTTTCCAGGAAGCTTCTATTCCCTCATGGGAAGAATTAGTTGCATCTTTTCTTGAGAAATTTGCTGAGAGAATAAACTTTAATGATATGTTGACGAAGTTGATGGAGATTAGAGTTGAGGAAGGTGAATTAGTGCCAACCTTCAATGTCAGATTTTCCAAAGCACTGGCTGAGATCCCACAAGGGTATAGACTAAATGATGAAGTGTCTTTAGTGATTTATTTGGATGCCTTTGGAAGTAAGATGAGTTACTGGTTGAGGGATAAAGAGCCAAAGACATTACATCAGGCTCTTGTGACAGCCATGAACATAGAGAAAACCTTAAAATATGGTATTCCTAAAGGATTTTTATCTGCCGGTGTCCATTGTCATAATGTTTTTAATGCTGCAATTAAGTGTGAAGTGAGAAGAAATGTTCAGAGATTTGGTATTCATACTTGTGCTAGCAATGCCAATAATTTAATTCCAAATGAAATCAGAGTTGTTTGGTGCAAAAAATGGTTGATACTCATATAGATATTGATAATGCCAATTGTGTTGAAGATGAAGTGAGGGTATTTTCAGATTTCACTTCTTGTAATCATGTTGATGATCTTTTTGATATGAAAGTTGAGCACAAAATTAATTCAAAATATTTTAATGGTATACATGATTGCAATAAAAATACAACCCACATTGATGAACAAATTTATAAAGAATGTCACATTGAACAACAAAGTGCAGTGCAATTGCAGATGATTGCAAAAATTAGAGAAGCTCTTGAAGTTGTGGACAAGAAAGTTCAAATGTTGGAGAGCCTTAGAGTTATGAATGAAGACCTTCTACAATGTGAAAATTTAAGTGAACATGATGGGAATTCATCTGATGAAATTAATCATGCATCTCATAAGGATGATGATGATGAAAACAATAATGGTGATGAGGAGTGGTCTTTACATGTTACTAATGTATATCATGGTAAACATATAAGTGTTGAACAATGATGTGCAACTCTTCTTGAAAGGATTGAATAACTGAATGCATCAATTAATGATGACATGAAGGAAATTGCAAATACTCACCATGTTTTAGTAGAGGCTGAAGAGAAGTCTTATGACAAGGAATTATCAACAAAAGAATGTGAGAACCACACTCATGAAGATACAGCTGAAGACAGTAGTAATTCTTTTGTTGACAAAAATATTGATGTGCATAATCGTGAAAATATTTCTGCATATGCTGATGAAGAGCTTATTGCTTGTGAAGATGTGGATAATTGCTCATATGCTAGCATCAATGATGAAACTGTTGAAGTTCATTGTTACCCTGATATACATACTGATATTCCTTGCCAAGATGATTCCAATGAAAATGATGGTCATAGTGTCAATCCTTGTGATTGTGACAGATGGAATGTTGAAGACAATTTTATTTCAGATTCTGTTTCTTCATTTTTAGATGACGATGATCATGACAACAGAATGGATGATGTTTGTAGTAGTAAAATTTCTAATGATTAATTTGATGTTGATATAGATCATATCCAACCGTGGCTTTGCCATAATGTTCACAAAAGGGTTTACATTTTATTTCTAACCCCTTGTATGAAGAGTGTTGGATATGCCAGATGTTGTAAATGATGAACCTGTTCATGATGTTGTTACCATTCCATGCAGTAAAAAACATGTGTCAGGATGAAGATTTTTGTAATGAGTTGCCTGCTAGTATGTTTGAACCCCATCTTGAATTTTTTCATGCAAAGATGAGTGAATGTTCAAATCTTATTTCAGATTATATGTTTGAGCCAAAGGTATATTCATTTTTTCAAGAGTGGGATATTAAAGTTGTTGATTTATTACATGTAGTAGATGATAAAAAGAATGGATATGTTTCAATAGTTGATCATGAAAGTAAGGTCCAAAATTATTTTCATGATGAGTATGCATATAATGCTGACTAGAAAAGCATGTTGAAAGATGTGTGTCACAATACAAACACCTCTCTGATGATCAGTGTTTGCTTCAGATCATTTACATTACCAAGTGATGAGAATCAGATTTTTGATAAGGGAAAGAGTTGGTTTTAGCTTTGATGGCCCGGGGCCATTTTATAAATAATTTCTATATTGTATAGTTGCTTTGTTTTCAATTGTGTGATTTTCAATAAGGAACACCTGTTTTGAGAAGTAGAGAAGTGTCATGTTTTTCGGGTGGTCTTCTCTACCATAGATTCTGAATTCTTGTGTTGATCTTGCAATCAACCATCTCCAGTCAAAGCCATTGTTGGGACTCATAAAATTTGAGTCAATTTGAGAGGCCCATTTCAAACGCAAGTAAAATGAAGCCAGCAATCCTCCCCTGCGTGAGTTAAAGGGCAAACAATAAAAACTTCCAAGCAAATGTGATTGTCAGGTGTAAAACTAAATCTCTGTGGCCCTTGCTGGCATTCTTCCCTGCATGCAATCAAGAGGGTTTCTAAAAGGCTAGGGAAACTTCCAAGTAAATGTCACCACACATAAACATTTATCCCACATTGGTTGTGGGAAGGAAATATTTTGTATTTAAATACAAAGCCAAACACTTCTATAGTGTCAAAATCTTAAGGGCTTTTGGCAAGTGGAGGCTCAACGTCAGTGGACCCCGCACATGTGTGCATCTTGAAGTAACCCAAATTTTGTGACAGGCTGGCAAGAAGAGGCTAAGGGTCATGCAAATCGAGAAGATCCAACAACAGATCCGAGGCAGATTAGTAGTGGAGTAAAATTTAGGGACTATCAATGGCTATCATTGTACTGTGGTTGTGAAGTGCGCAAAATGAATACCCTCGTGACATGGCGACCAAGTGGTGGGACCCAGTAGGAGAGCGACTAAGGCAAGTTAAAGGCTGAGTAGATCATAGATGATTGGACGAAGATAGAGATGATCTGATGGTGGTTGCTAGACCACGATGGGAAATGACTTGATGAATATCCATCGTGACTTGGTGACAAGGCAGGACTAGGTCCAATAGAAGGTCCAGCCTAAAGTGATGCGATGGTTAAGGTGGTGCCCAGTTGGATCTAAAGGAAAACCAGAGCCTGACATGCGGTGGGATCGACAGAAGGGGTGAGCGGAAAAAAACCAATTCGAGACCTCACGATTTAAACCCAGTCTCCAGCTCGCTAGCATAAAATGCTAACACCCAAAAAACTAAAGACCTCACGAGCGAGAAGATCCAAAGAAGATCCAACAGTGGTCACTAGGTCGTGAAGGGAAACCACTCGTTAGCCTATCCCTCGTGACCCATCGAAAAAGAAGAGCTTCATTGTGGCGGTGAGTCCAGGTCATGCTGAGGTGGTAGGATAGGGACTTAGGAGCCAATCAGGGGGTGCCATATGGCGGAGCGCAGAAGGAGGATCAAGGAAAAATTTCAAAGTTAAATATATAGTTTCAGACTATAGTACAAAATTGCCAAAATTTAAATTTTTGAAGGGCCTCAGAGATTAATTCATTGGCAGGTTATTTTTTGCCCGAATATACAAGTGTTATATATCGTTGAAAAACTCTCAAAATGAGGAGTCTGTTTCTGTAGTCATTTGTAGCATACGTCAAATATCTTGAGGGCAGTTTCCTTGGGATTTCAGAAACTTTTTGAGTTTGTCAAAGAATATTTTCTGCAGGCCAAGTGTGTGAGCCACAGATGCAAAACATTTGGCAGTTGCCATTGTCAGAGATGAAATTCAATATTCTTCTCTTCCTTCTTATTTTGACTTTTTTCTCATTGTAAGGGTTTCAGTTTTTTGGAGAATTTCTCCAAGGGAGATTTCCAAGAGGGGTTCCATTTTTGCATTTAATTTTCTTAGTTGTAATTGTTGATGTTCCTGTTCTTCTATCATTGAACATATACATTTTGCATATATATAGTTGCATTGGATTGTCTTCAGGCATTCTTTATTTTCAATAAATATAGTCTTCAAGGGAGTTTGGGTTTGTCCTCTCAAAGTGGGAGTGTAATGGGTGTTCTTAGGTACTCTTCAAGGAAGAGTTTAAATTTTGTGAATAATCATTTTGGATTTGGTTTAATGTCTGGATAAGTATGATCCTTTGATTGAGTCTAGAATGTATTAATGTCAGACATTAATATAGGGATATCTTTTTCAATGAATCTGATGTGCAGCTTGGCAGTAATACATTTGGGGTCAAATTCCGATGGAGGTTTCCGACGGACAAGGAACATTGTGTGAAAATTTGATTTTTTTTTTTTAAATGCCCATGTTCGTCGGAATTCCAACGACCTCGGGCATTTTATTAAAAAAAAAAAAACACAATGCATTTTCATTTTGAAAGCAAACCGAAGCAAGCAGTGACCTGCGTCTTGCCTCCCTGCCCCCCCGCTGGAGTGATCTCTGCACAAGCAAGGTAAGGTTTTTTTTGCAATCAAAGGAACTCTTTGTTTTTCAATGAAGGGCAACTAATTTTTTTTCGCAATCAAGGGCAACTGGTTTTTTTTCACGAATTAATCCATTTTGTGCATATCCTGTGATCTTAAAATTCCATGAAATGACATCTCTTTGAGGTATTCCGTCATACAGTTCACATGCCGTGTGTATGCTACCCCATTTTATGATTTTTGTTATTGGAGCATTTGCATCTAATTTCTAACAAAAAAACCCCTTCGATTATGCTTTGATGGATGTCCATACCTTGTTCCAAAGCTCCTATTTTGGCACACACAGGGAGGATGCTAGCAAACATTGCATTGCGATAAACATGATTGTATTTTATGAGGATTTGAACTTAAAGCATTGGCACTATCACTTATGGCTATATTAGCTTTTTAAGACACTTTCATAGTGCACTTCACCTATCCTAATAATGGACTATCATGAGATTATTAAGAATGGAAATACTCCAAACATTCATGCCCTCTATGTTGTCATTTTGGTTTTCAATCATTGCGACTACATGCTTTTCAAGGACCAAGTAGTGTTCTTTTTTCATTGTTCTACTGTGCTTCTCAAGCTGCACAAATAAGATCTTACATTTATACCATACCCTAAGACCAATTTTAGTAGGTCAGCTCTACAAGATATTACAATAGAAACATTTTACAAATAATATAATATCCGATGCAATAACCGATTAATCATGTTGGCTTAATGCATTTACAACAATAATTAATCATCTCCATAGTGTGCCATGCTGATCTGGAAAAGATAAACCTACCGATGTAACCCTAGATAACTTGGACGTATTTACCGGTAAAAGAAAATATGCAAATATGAATATACCAATGATTATTACTTCAAAATAAAGTGTCCACATGATGTCTTCGATATTACCAAGTGTCTTCCATGTCATTCCAGGTACCGATGAACATTATAGCCTACCGGTTAATCATATACCAGTAACTGTTGCACAGATTACTGCTTGTCAGTGAATGTTGCTGGATCTCCAAAGTAGGTGTATTTAGTAGGTGTTGACATCAATGACAAAACCATACCAAAATACCAACAGATACAAATTTGGACAAAATAATGGAAGGAGACTAAAACTAGATAGATTCACCTAAATGGGAGTGTAGTCATCTAAGGATAGGAAAAATTCACCATTTGCGTAAGAAAGATGGATAAGATAAATGATTTATGTGAAATAGATTCACCTAAGAGAAAGTAGATTCACATAAGGATAGGTGGATTTTCCTAAAGATGAAGGGATAAGACTTAACAAAAAGAGGACTTAGGATGATGACAAGGAGGATTCATTTAAGGATATGGCATATTCACCTAAGGGATAATGTATTCTCCCAAGAATATGGAAAAATTATTGATTGGTGGAATGACATACTAGATCAAGGAATGATACAAGGGTAGATTCACCTAAATATAGGGTAAATTCAGCTAAAAGGGTACTCATGAGATTGTGGTACTGAGTACCTATCTATGGATGGTGTATTTGGATACAAGTATGATGAAAACATGCTTGTGTATGATGAAACAAAGTCCAGATCTCTATTATAGGTCCACCATAATCTCTATTATTTGAGACACCATTTTATTAGCATATCCAATTAGGGTAATTTATGGGTTTAATTATGGATCACGTTGTCTATTTCCATGCACCATTGAACTTATTTGGATGTATTGTGATTATTTTAATTTTGAAGTTATAAATAGATTATGTTTGTACCTTAGAAAGGGTAACTCCAATTGATGTTTGGGCAGTTTATTTGAAAACTTATGGTGATTATTGCCCTATGTTATGTAATGGAGTTGTTTTTACACTAAGTAATTAACTAGAAAAATGAATTTGTATTGTTGTACAAGTATGATGAAACCATTCTTGTGTGTTTACATGTTTGTGCATCCTATTGAGAACCAACCTCGCTGTTGAGGAACTCAATAAATGTGGTGTTAAGTAGAAGAATGGAAAACTCAAGAAGCTATGGTGACATATTGTGGCATTAGTAGGGATTATCTCTATTGACCACACCTTTCAAATATAGTATCCCCTAGTTCTCCTCATAGAATGGACCATTGGATGGCTCATAGTGGTATCCTATCCTACATTTATTTTGATGGCATTGCTGATAGTTGGTATGTGGTTCTTGGTACGGGTTTCCTCTTACCCTATTATCTTATTTATATCTTTGTTCCAACATGTGGAGATTGATTTTTGTCATGCTATGATGATTTTCATGTTTGCATGTGTTTTGACATTATGCAAATAGATATGATGTCACACCATACTTATGTTTTGATATAGTGTAGGTGATGGTTACATGTTGTTGATAGTAGCAATTTGGTTTCAAAGACACAATTCCACACACGCACACAAATATTTGAAGATGCATTTTATATTATTCCTTCTTAGTGGCGATTAGTGTTGGAAGATTTGCACACATGTAGAGAGGAACTCATGTTAGATACAATAGGTTGTGTTTGATAACATATGAATGTGCCTCATGATGTATACATATAGCTTTGGTGTGTGACATGCATGCACATTTTTCCATAAGACACATTGCTATGTGGCATGTGCCCTATGCATGTCTTCTTTGTGAGGCATGTTGCTATGTGCAATGTGGCCCTAGGTGTGTCTTCTCTATGAGGTTTATTGCCATGATATGTTAGGATTTGTAGTGTGCAGGCCACAAAGGCATGCATGAGGGACTGTTATTATAGTCATGTTTTTTGGGCATGTAGCCTAGGCATGTCTTCTCCATTAGGTACATGGCCATGCCATGTGGGAGTTTTTGTGTTCATGCCAAAAATGCACACATGAGGGACTATTATTGGAGTCATGATGAATCTTCACTCTATTTAGCCACAATTTCTGGTCGTATAGTTATGTAATGTCCACTTTTAAGGATTGTGAAGTTTCCTTCAATTATTGATGATCTCTCATCTTTGTTGCATGGGCCACCAATTTTATTTTATCTTGTTTGAATTAGTTTAATCACTATTGTGAGTTTTCTCTATTGTGTAGTTATTGTGGCTATGTTTGATTTGCTATTGGAATTGAACACATTTATTTGACTTATTATTGGTACTATTTTTTCTTTCTTTCAATATTTATGATCTTTGGTAGTTTAGTGAAACTCTTGCTATTTTTAAATGTTGCCTTCTTTGTTGTGATGTGATTCCTCACCAAGATCGATGTAGATAACCTTGGATGAGTGTATATAAGGAATCAAACATTGGGAAAATTTGAGGATAGGGGTAAGTGTTTGTTGTATGGGTAGCTACGATCCACTTGTACATTCTTAGTGATTATTGATGGCTATGTCTTGGAGGCTAATCCCATTAAACAAACAAGGGGGAAGCCATACATAATCATATGGATCCTCCCAAGTTGTGTGTGGATTCAAGACCATCATTTCATATGGTTCTTGGTTACTTTGTGAGACCATGGCATCCTCTTAGACCAATATGTGAGCCTTGTATTGTTATCCCTGCAATGTGGATGAATAAGTGTATGTTAAAATAAATGCTTTGCATGCCATATAGTTGCATATGAGTTGTTCACATCATCAGATCATGATTTAGAATATGTGAATTCTTTTATCCATGTGAAGTTGAATGATTGATTATGAAAATGTGTTATACATTGAAGCATAATCTGTAAGATGTTCTCTTCAAGAAAAAATATTTATGCTTTCATAGTGAAATGTTGACGAAATGGAGTCCTAGTCTAGGAAAGTAAACTACAAACTTATACATTCACCATTTCAAAACATTTTATTGGGGAATAGTCAATTTGGTTCAATTTAATTCCTCTAGGAGAGACCAGCAATATGATTAATTGTTCCATTTTGATGTGATTGGATATGATTAGATATAATTTCATTGAAGATGCAAGAACTAAGTAAAATTATGCAAAATTGACAAGATTAAGCATAAACAGGCAAATAATAAAGAAAAAAGCTAACATAGAGGTACATATTTGGAAATAAGACTCTAAAATGAACCTAATCAGTTACCTATAGGGAAAATGAGGTTAGAGATAATCTACCTATATGAAAAGTGGTTAAACTCTACCTCTAAGTGGCTCATCTTGAGCATTGTCAGTATATGGGCATTGATGGCATATTATATCTGGTTCTATCATTTTTGTGGGTGCAAAATTAACAAGGCAAAATAGTATTAGTGGGATCATGATCTCATCAAAATGGTTTTGGCTTTGCATTTATGATAGCACATTGATCACACCTTACAAAAGGTTCCAATCTCATACATAGCATCCCAAAGTAAGGTCAATAATGATGTAACTTAATGCTTAAACTAGAGTTCTAGGTAGTCATATACCGATCATTTCCAGGATTGATGCTTAAACTGGAGTTCTAGGTAGTCATATACCCATGGCATAGGGTAGGGGTGACCTGCAAACAATGCTAGTTCTAGATGCCTGTTTGTTTGGTGTATAACTTGTCAAAATTAGATCGATTGGCTACAGGTCTGCCATAAAGTTTCCAACTTATCACCAGTGAAAATACAAGAACCAAGGCTTAGAATACTCAAAAATGTCTCTCAGAAAGTCTGCAATAGGCAAACTTTTAGTAAGAATTTGCAGACACAATGCTCAGAAATTCACACAATCAGCTACATTAAATACGTTCTTTATTAAGTTCAATGTTTTGAGATGAAAAAGAAGAGTAAATGGTTTTGGTTCGATTTGCAATTTTTGTGAAGCTTTTGCACTGA
The DNA here is from genome assembly GCF_030272615.1 of Cryptomeria japonica. Lineage (NCBI taxonomy): Eukaryota > Viridiplantae > Streptophyta > Pinopsida > Cupressales > Cupressaceae > Cryptomeria > Cryptomeria japonica. The sequence goes on along the minus strand of NC_081406.1, from coordinate 483,727,519 downwards.
AGCTTCCATAGCCTGATTTTTTTGCCTGTGAAGGAAGACCATGTCAGATAATATTAGTGAAGAACAAAATAAGGAGACACTTGCTAGATTATGGTCTAACTTGAAAAGAAAAGGTGATGGGAAATGTTATTGTCCTGCAAAATTTGTAAGGGCTTAAAGACTAGAAGACTTCTAATCAAAACAACTAAGAAACATTGTAGGTAGCATGGTCACATTGAAGGGGGACATGATTATCATCCACTGGTAAGTTGTTCATTATATTGTTTTAACAATTTATATACATAAGAAATCACTTGATAATGAGATCATGATCATGGTTTATTTATGTTGATCATTTTTATATAGGTCGAGCACCCCAGGGCACATGATATGGACCAACACAACCCGAAGAATATGGTTTTCAAAGTGGAGGAACATGGAGGTGTGAATATCGAAGCTGAAGATAATGATCCCATGGAAGATGATGATCATGCACCAGAAAACACAATTGAAGATGATGGTACAAATACATTGATCCATGACACATTTAGTATTAGCACAGTTGATCATGATGATCAGGATGACCTTGATGTTCATGATTTACCTCTTCTTGAGAAGGCATATGAGCCCCTTTACAAAGGCTCCCAAACAACTCTTCTCTCTACTATATTGTTGTTGGTGAACTTGAAGGTTATGAATGGTTTATCCAACATAACAATCTCACGTATGTTAAGGTGTGTCATACATGTCATTATAGTTAATAAATGGTGAATCATGTACCATTAATATTCTTTATATTAACACCTCAAACTTTTTTTTTTGCTGTAGATTGATAGGTGAGTTTTTCTTACCACCATCAAATATTCTACCTCGCTCATACTGAGAATTATCTACCATTATGAAAGATATTGGAATGGAGTATCAAACAATAGATGCTTGTCCCAATGATCATATTATATATCATAAACAACATGAATTTGGAACAGAATGCCTTGAATGTCATATCAGTAGATATCGAACAGATCAAATAACAAAAAAGGTGCCTCACAAGGTTCTTCGTTATATTCCCATTATTCCATGTATGCAACGATTATTCAGGTGCACTAGCTTGGCACAATTTATGGATTACCATGCATGCAATAGAAGTCGAGATGACATTATTTGAATGCTTGTGGATGGTTCAACATTTATGGACATAGAGGAAAAGTGGCCACACTTTAAAGAAGAACCTCATAATCTCAAGCTTTCATTGGCAGCGGACGGTGTCAATCCATTTGGAGAGTTGAGATCTGTTTACTCGGTGTGGCATATTTTTGTTATCAATAATAATATTCCTCCATGGATGTCAATAAAGAGGGAGCACATAATGTTGGCAATGATTGTTCCAGGTATTTTATCATTTAATAGTCATCTACATTTAATTATAAATATTGCAGTAAAATGGTCATAATAATTATGCAATGTTTTTGTTCATTCCTCTAGGCAAGTACCAAGTTAAAGATATGAATGTATATATTGAGCCTCTTATCGACGAGTTGCTGGAGTTATGGAATGGTGTGACCATCTATGACATCTCTAGACCAATAGGACAAAGACAATTTTAATTTCGTGCAATGCTTGTATGGACAATACATGATGCCCCAGGGCTAACACATTTTTGTGGTATGTTATAGTGTTCAAGTTGCGCATGATAATTATAATTATAAAAATTAACAAATTTAATAGAATTATACATTATCTTGTAGGTCTTCAAACAAAGGGAAAATTTGCATGTCCAGTTTGTGGTCCAAAGATGAAATCCCATCATTCAAAAAGTTTAGGAAAGCAGGTGTTTGAAGAGTATAGGCACTTCCTTCACAAAAATCATAAGTACCGGAATACTGAAAAACATATTTTCAATGGGAAAGAAGAGACAACATCAAAGCCATGAAGAATGACTCCTCACTTATGGAAGTTGGAATATAATAGAATTAATCATCAAGGTAATGTCATTCCATCTAATGGTTTATGTTTGGAATTTGAATTTTTCTATCATGTTTTGTTTATTGATGATGTAATTGATGATACTGAAGGTCGTCAAGGCATGGATGGCCACCTTCGAAAGGGACTAAAAAGTTATCCCAAACAATTCAGTAGGTTTCCTTACTAGGAGCAGCTACAATTATGCATTTGTTTGATACAATGCATATTGGAAAAAATATAACAGAGACATTATGGAAAATATTGGATGGAAGGCATGACAAAGAAAAAATTGTCAAAATTTGTAGTGACATTGTGGAATCCAATCATGCAATGAAAAATGTCATTCAATCAAATAGCAATGGAGATCAGATTAATATAAGTGCCCTTCCTTGATTATTAACGGAGCAGCAAAGCAATTCTATAAAAGAAGTCATACGAAAAATTCAATTTCCCATAGGATTTGCTACGAACATAAACAATCTCATATCAAAGAAGAGTGAATTTGGGCTAGGGATGAAAACACATGATTGGCATACCTACATTAAGGTAATTTGTGTTCTTGTGTATTTACTATATATTTGTATACTGTGCATGTACTTTTCATTGTATTATGTTAGAAAACAATGAAAAGATCATTTTATAATTGTTGCAGTACGTTCTACCTCTATCTCTCCCAGACCACTTCAACAATAATATCAAGCAAGTCATATATGATCTTGGAAAATACATGAGGTAAGTAGTGATGTTTGTTCAATTTGTTGTATAGATATTATATTTGCCATTTGTTTTACTTGTTATGCATTATATTGTATATTATTTTGTAAAGTCTCGTTTATATATTTTTGTGTCTTCAATCTCTTTTAGGTGGTTGTCATCTAAAGAAATCCACAAGGAAGATATAAAATATTGGAAGAGAAAAATCCCTCATCTAATGTGTGAAATGCAAAAGTGTCTACCTTCAAATTTTTTCAATGCACAAGAACACTACCTCATACACCAAGTTGAGGAGATTGAATTGTGTGGACCTATACACACTAGGTCAATGTGGATGGTTGAGAGGCACTTGAAATTTTTGAAGGCTTTGGTTCGACAAAGAGCACATCCTGAGGATTCTATGGTGGAGGGATATATGGTATACTAAACTATGGTGTACATTACTGAATATTTTCCTAAGTTTGCAGCAAAAATCCACACAGATTGTATTTGGGATCCCAACCCCATTAATAAATTCGAAGGGGAGCACTTGATGGGGAAAGGTAGATTGAAGAAAGTGAGAGGTAATTATAAGATGTTATTATAGTAAATTAATTCTTCATGTTCTAAATAAATCAGTTGTAAGTGGTCTATTAATTATTTGTATAGTTAGTCGGGAGTGGGATGCGCTACATTTGTATATTACAAACAATCTTGATTGGATGACATGGGGACCCCTTCCCCCCCTCCAAAATCCCAATTTTTTTAGGATGCAATACTTAGGGGAAACATCCCCTTGCCGCACCACTTAGGGATGTCCTAGGGACTCCAAGGAGTCTCTTGACCATCTTGAGGATTCCTATGAGTCTCCCATGGCCCCCAATTAGAAACTCCAATTCTAAACAAAAATGGTGAAATTATTGTGAAAATGTCATCCGTATTAAAGGTTTGGCAATGCCCCCTAACCTTGATGGGGGCTTTGCCCCAAACCCCCCACAAGGGGCACTACCCATTGACCCCAAACCTCTACCCACCATTCTTATTGTTAATGCAATCATTTCCATTTTTTTTATGTTGACTAGTTTAAACACTTAGTATGCCAAAGTTTCATCTGCAATTCTTATGCTTATTCTTAGTTTGTTCCCAAAGTTGCAAAACTCTACCACCATTGTTAATGTTCAAATTTCAATGCAATCATTGACATATTTTTAATGTTTATTGTAAAATTTACATAGTGTGGCAAAGTTTTCTTTAGAGTTGTTATACTTATTCTATACACATCCTTTTATAATTAATTTTTTAAGTTGTATATATATTTACATCCTACCCCGCCCCTTTTGTCATCCCCCTGTCGTCCCCAAACTTAAGCCCTTGGTATGTTAAGATATGAAATCTCACAATAGTTTCATTTGATATGTTAATCGAGGAAAAACCTACAATATATAGCTTCCAAGATTCCAAATCCATGAGGATCATGAAGAGGTAGAAAACCAAAAAAAGAAATTGCTTATCCAAGTTTCCAAATTTGTGACAAGGAAAAAGTAGAATCTCAATCAAAGAAGGAGAATGCACAACTCATTATCTTATTCTACCTAAGTAAAAATATTACCTAATTAAGCTTTTTAATAGTGGAATATCACACTTAGGATAAAACATATCCAAGGTAAATAAAATATTACATTGATAGGCTTCTTTGGTTGCTCGAAAAGTGGTGCCTTATGAATTATGTTCTTGGATACTAAAGTTTCCAAATTCTAGGCACTCTTGATAGCTTCTCATAGAGATTGTGATTCGAAGGCTTTAACCAAACCTTTCAATGGTTTCTGTTGATGTGTTTTTTATGCACTATGCAACACAAAATAAAATACTAAGTATTCTATCCTCTCTTGAACAAAATCCTCCCAAGTGCTAAACTACGTGATCAAATGGGATTACTCTAAGATTCCAATAGTCAGGTCTTGACTTTATATTGTAGGTAGACTCAATGATTGTGATGTGATATCTGCTGGAATCACAAGGGGGACTTACGTTGCTTGGGTCAAGACCTATCCATTCTCATGTTTCATGATTGATTTACACTCCATGATTTAGGTCATCCTTGAGCAACATCTCGACTTAGCCAAATTTTGTTTTTTGTACCCTAATTATTTAATTTTGACCCCTTACTAGCATTGCCTTAGGTTTTATTGGAATTCTTGCTTTTCTAGCATGGGCACATTTCTAGGGTTCATTCGCACAAATTGCTCTTGATGAGCAAGCTAGTATCGTGACCATGACTTAAACAAAATTTTAACTTAGTCAAGTTATCTCCTCCAAACTTCTATGAGTTCATCACCTTCATTCTTCATCATTTGGATGTCTTTTGTCATTGGAAGGTAATTCTTGACCACCATACCTCAATCTTGACCTATGCTACCCTAAAACCCTAGAACCTATTCATGTTTACAATTGAGATCTTGGTGACTTGATCACTTAATACAGCTTAATCATGCAGGTCTCATCTAACTCCGACTCCAACACTTAAGCAAATCAACCCTAGCAACCAAGTACTTTGGGAAATATCTTGCAACTTGACAACATGGGTAATGATGGAGGAATGGAAGGTGAGACCTATAGAGGTGAGAGAGAGAGGGTGAGAGGAAGAGATAATGCCCTAGAGAGGGTAGAGAAAGAGAAGTAGAGAGGGAGAGAAGAAGAGAGGGATGGAGAAAGAGACCTAGAGAGGGGAGAGAGAAGAGAGATAGTAGAGAGGGATAGAGAAGAGAGATAGAAGAGAGATACAAATGTCAATCTTTTTCTATAAATTTGTTTTTCCAAAAAATCGGCCAATCGTCGAAATTTTGACTCCAAAGGGTAAAATTTCGACAGAGGAGTGTTGTCAGATGCACAACATCCTCATCAGAACTCTCTGACGAGGCCGTGTCGGAATGCCACCGGATGCACAACATCCTTGTCAGAACTCTCCGATAAGGCCGACACGGCCTCGTCAGAGAGTTCTGACGAGGATGTTGTGCATCCGACGACACTCCTCTATCAGAATTTTACCCTTTGGAGTTGGAATTCCGATGATAGGCCGAGATTGCGACGGTATTATTTCGGGGTATGAGCATCCATGGTGGCCATCGGAAAGGTTGGAGGTGATGTCATAATTGCGATGACCACAAGGATAGTCAGAACTTCCGACACAAATTTTTTGATGGCTTTTTTTGTCGGTAGTGCAACTAAATTGTGTCGGAATTCCGACGATTTGTCATCAAAATTTTGACCCGAATGTACTAGTGTGGATTTCATTTGTGGTTTTTGTATTGACTCTATGCCCGGGTCAAGGCACTAATCTGCTATAGCTAGAAGTTACTTGCTTCTTTTTTTAAAAATCAAATCAGAATATCTTTTGCTTTTTGTTATGTGGTAATGTTCCACCTATCTCATGCTCCAATCTAGTTGAGATGTTAATGTAGATCTAGCCCATCTATAGTAACCTCCTTGTTGTTGAACCTTTTGAGATTTATCTACTTTTGTTGATGCCATATGTCTGTAACTAGTTGTATTTTATGCATCAAAGGGTGTCCCCCCTAGGTATAGCATAACTTGAAGTGTAGGAGGAACATTAGGATCCTATGTTATGTTGTCCAAGCCCTGAAGCATTTCATTGATTGAGATTGGCTATTTCATAGATAGATTACAAGAAAACTTGGGTTTCTCATTTTTTAGAACAATGAAAGGAAAGATCCTCGGTCATATAATCTCTAAAAGAGAGATATCTATAGACCCAGATCGAGTATTAGTGTTATTGAAACTACAAATGTCTGGCAGTAAAAAGGAGATGAGATCTTTCTTTGGGAAGATCAATTTTGTCAAAACAATTATCATTGGGTTTGCAGAGACAGTCAAGCCATTAAATGAAATGATGAAGAAGGATGCTAAGATTGAATGGACTACTGAAGCAAAAGAGGCTTTTGCCTGGATCAAGAAATCCATCAATGAAGCTCTTGTATTAACTAGTCATGACTATACTTTGTCATTTTATATATATTCTTTTGCTTCGTTACATTCAGGAGTGGCTATTTTGACATAGAGGCAAGAAGGGGACAAGAAACCCATCACATTCATGATTTCCCCTTTCAAGAGTGATGAGGTGAGATATTTGAGAAACATGATTTTGTGTTGGTAAGAGAATTCAATAAATTTAGACATTATATCTTGAGGAGTAAAATCTACGTGATTGTACTTGATCAAGCGGTTAAGTCATTGCTTATGCAGTCAGAGCTAGGAGAACATCGAGGGAAATGGATGACTATTTTACAAGAGTTTGATCTGGAGATGCATCCAATGAAGTTAGTTAGGGGCTAGGGTTTGTCTCAAGCTATGGTGGTTGATATCCCTCAAATCCAATGTTAGCAGTATACATTGTAGTCATTCAATCAGGACCCATGGTACACGGATTTAGTTTTTTATTTTGTTGGATAACAAGTATTCTTATGGGTTGATAGGCACGCAAAGACTATATTTAAGGCTCAAAAGTGCCAATTATATGATCAAGGATTTGACACATTATAGGAAAAACTACGAAGGTATTTACCTTCGATGTCATGATCATCAGGAATCCCGTAAAATGATCGAGGAGCTTCATGGGAAGTATGGTACAAGTCACGGGTCAGCAGATGCCACTGCACATCAAATTTTAAAGTTTGGATATTACTGGCCTAGTATTTTTAAAGATACTCACGAGCATTTTCATCATTGTCATACGTGCCAAACCACAACTTCTAGAGAGAGGAATCCCACCATGCCTCTCCAACCAGTGTTTGAGGTAAGATCGTTTGCCCAATGGGCATTGGATTTCATTGGTGCCATTAATCCTAATTCATCTATGGGACATAAGTTCATTCTTATAGCAATGGATTACTGCACCCAATGGATGGAGGCCATAGTATGTCAAAATTCTATTGTAGAGGTTGTCCTAAAATTGATTGAAGAATACATTGTCACCAGGTTTGGTATGCCATTCGCTCTGGTATGTGACAAAGGCCCTGCTTTTACTTCAGCACAGTTGATGCAATGGGTCATATGAGTATAAGGTAATATTGAAATTCTCATCCAATTACTATCCGCAAGGTAATGGAGTAGCTAAATCCATGAACAAGAAAATCCTAGATATCATTAAAAATCTACTCAAGAAAAATCCCAGAGATTGGCACAATCAGTTGAGATATGCCTTATGGGTTGATTGAACCAGAGTTAAAGCCACCCTAGGAACTTCTTTGTATTACCTTGTTTATGAACAAACTCCTATTTTCCCCATCAATTTACAAATACCTATCCTCCAGTTAAAGAAAACAATTGAAATTAAGGATCAGGTAGAGGTTTGTCTCCTAAATTTGTCAAAACATGATGAGAAAAAGATTAATACCCTACAACACTTCGCTAAGCATCAAGTTGTTGTTAAGCGATGGTTTGACAAAAGAGCCAAGGTAAAAGCCTTTTGGATCTCCAACCTAGTTTTGTTATGGGATAAGGCCAAGGAGAAGAAAGGTGATCACCATAAGTTTGAAAGGTTGTGGTTAGGTCCTTACTAGATAGCCAAAATTTTAGGAGAGAACACCTTTAGGTTAAGCTCTTTGACTGGAGAACTTGTACCATTTCTCGTCAATGGTCAGTTCCTCAAACACTATTTCGATTAATCCCCAGTGAAGCTTGAACTATTGTAATATAGTTGATTAGTTATTTTTGTTTTGTTTGCTTTGTTGCTTATTTGGGTTTGCATGTTTGTTGTGTTTTCACTTTGCTCCATGCCTGTTTCCCTTTTTATTTTTGTTTGTTTGTTTCATTTCATTTGTCTCTGTTTTGTTGTGTCGGGATATATGTTTATTGTCAAAGATTCTAAAAGCTAGGTGTTCTTTGCATAATAGGTTGCCAAATTTTGAGAGACTTTGACTCTTTTCTCTTTACAACTTTATTATTATTTAGTTAATTTTGAAACTTTTGTCTGCATTCATCCAAGGTGGTATATAATGGTTTAAATATGATTTGAGTTTTTGACCCTCAATTGGAAAAAGCTAGCTTGATTACTCAGCACTACCATCACACTAAGATACATCAGAAAAGTTTGCAAGATATCAGATGAACTTGTTTCCAAGGGAAAAATCAGAAGTCAGGATGTTTCATGTTGTCCACCATGGGTCCCAACCTAGTAATCAGACTTCAATGTTTGAAAGTTTCTTAAAGACTACAAAAGAAATAGTCCTTCTATATTCCATGATGTTTTCATAAAGAAAAGAAAGAGAAAATAAATGATCCACTTAAAGAAATTAAACTTGGGTGTTTCAAGTAACCTCCACCGGGGCTATGGACGCCTGGCTAGTAGTGGAGCATTGCTTGACGGGAACCAGAGGTATCTCTGTCGGGGCTATGAACTCCTAACTGGTAGGAGAGCTATGCCTAGGATGAATTTGCATGAAACACATTGATTGATTTCACCTACGTAGCTTGGGCCCAGTTTCCTCTATTTATCTTCATTATTGAAATGATGGAATAATAAATCATGCACACACACTTAAGAGTTAATCCTAGTTATGGACTTGGATGTTTGTTCATTGATTCACTCATCTTTTTGATCTTATACATCCTTTTGAATGATAGTAACCTTAGGCATCAAGTTAACCAGAGATTTTGAAGTTCTAAAATGCCTAGAGTCATTTTTCCCAGATAGTCACCATTTGTTATGCCCTACATACCTAGCCCCATTAGTTTCCTTGTTTTGAAAATATGAGTCCCTCTTATTTTCTTTCTCTAGCTTTGTTTTTTTTAGTTTTTCCTGGACACCTTGGAACCTTGGACCCCCAAAGTCCCGAGGAGTCATTTCTTTGTTTTTGTTAGTCTTTCCCCATAACCCTAGAGCCCTGGAGTCCCGAAGTAGGTGTTTGTTTGTTTGTGCACAACTTTGGAACCCCAGATCCCCAGAGTCCCAAAGTCATGCCTTGTCATTTTTTGTTGAAGCCTCAAAACTTTAGAGTCTCGAAATCCTGAGTTCTTCATTTTTTGTTGTTAACAGCCATGAAACCCCGAAGTCCCAAAGTTGTTGTATCTTGACAACCCTGAAACCCTGGAGTCTCGAGATTATTTTGTCCCTTTTACCCCGGAACCCCGGAGCCCCAAAGTCCTGAGGTCTTTTGCTTATTTTTCTTGTTTTCGTGATTCACCCTAGAACCCTGGAGCCCCGAGGTAAATTTTGTTCTCTTTTTGTTTGTCACCTCGAAAGTCTGGAACCCCGGACTCTCAATTTCTTGTTTAAGGTGATTGTACAAACAAAGTTCGAGGGGTATAAATAGGAGGAATGAACTTTTCTAGGTTCATTTGTGTACTAAAGTTTTTCAGAGCTTCTAGTTGCAATCTCCCAACTTCACGCCCTCGTGTTGCCAAGATTTCATGTGTTTTTCCCACTAGGTTGGTAGATTTTTTCTCCCTCCTTGTGTTTCCATGTTTAGATCTTTTTGTTTCTTTTAGTTTTTAGTTTAGATTTTCCTTTTAGGTTTTCCTCGTTTTGTGTGTTTTTCCTACATGCCCTAGTTTTCCTCACCTCGAAACTCTGGAGTTCCGGGCGGAGTAGTTTTCTTCACCTTGGAACTCCAGAGTCCTAAGGTTGGTTCTTTTTGGTCATGCCTCTACCTCAAAACTTCAGAACCCCAGAGTTTCAGATCATCTTGAACTTTATGAAGTGAATTACCCTATACCTCGGAACCCCAGAACCTCGGAGTCCCAAGTTCCTTTCTTATTGGGCCACTGCTTTAAACCCAGAGCCCCAAAGTTTTGAAACATTTTCTTGATGCCCTATTGATCTAACCCGGGACCCCAAAATCCTAAGGTCCCAAAGTTAACCTTTTCTATTTACCCTAGAACCCCAAAGTTATGAACTCCTTTTGTATTATCCATTCCGAAACCCCAGAGTTCCAAACTCCATTCATTTTATCTACCCCAGAGTTTCGAGGTCAGCTATCTTATAAGGAAGTTATCCACCTCGAAACCCTCGAGTCCCAAGGTGGATGATGTTATTGATATTTTTTTATGTATGCAATGGATTAATTCCTTATTATTTCTTCTAGATCAGAGCATTTAGATGGACCCAACTTCTAGAAAGAGAGGAAAGGAGATTGACAAACTTCTCGTAACCATGAAATATCAATATCAAGGATAGTTTTATGTTTCAAAGTTGGATGAAAAAATTAAATGGGTGATAGATATAGAGGTGGGGTGCATTGAGTTGGAGGATATCAAGACACAATTAGACCGACCAAGGCCAGATACCCCGCTAAGGAGAATTAAGAGATTAGGCTTGGTAGAGGCAACGATTTTCCCAAAATTAGTCCAAGCTCTTGAATTCATCATGACTGTTGGAAAGTTCTACAATGTAGATACAAGAAAGTGCCTAGATGGTCAAGGTAGAACGGTAATTGATTTGTCAGTAGATATGCTAGGATTTGTGTTTGGCATCCCTGCGAAGGATAAAGTACTCCTAACTACGGAAGAAGAAGTCGTCAGAGTATGGAATAACAATATTGCTCTAGACGAGGCATATGAATGAGAACTGGTTGGAAGAGGAGAGAAAGACAAGGCTAAAAGCCATAGGTGTTTTGAGGGAAGACTTCAAGGAGCTGCAACGAGATTTGATCATCATGCTTGGCAAGGTCTTCGGCAAGCTAGATTTCCGGCACTTCCATCCTTGAAAGTTCCATTTCATGACAGCTATCCTTATAGGGAAGGAATACTTTGACTGCGCTTAATTTCTCTTTGATAACATCCATAAGAAGATGAAGGAGGTACACCAAACAAAGAAATTATTTTTCACTTCCTATGTTATCTGGGTGGCTTCCCGAGCAGGTAAATTCTTGGGACTACAAATAGAAGGCCAACTAGGAAATGAGGAAGGGCAGAAAAAGGTGTGGGAGTATTACTCATAACTCCCTCTAAATAATACAAAGGCACACTTTAAAATAATCAATGATGCCTTCCTCTTCCCTATTATCATCAAACTCACAAGTGATATAGGTTACAGTATAAGCCCTGAAGAAATGGTGATCATTGGAGAATGGGAATGTTGGGTCATTCACAACCAGCACTCTACATATATCAAGGTAAGTGGGTTCATAGGGGATCCTATTGTATTGTTGTGATATTGCAATGATTGCATTATTTTGTTAGAATATGTTGGGAAAATGCTCGGCCTCCAATCCATTTTGTCCTCGAAACACAAGGCAGGAATAGATTTCTCAGTTTCTATTGGTTATTTCTTTTGTTAAAATATTTAGGTAGCAAAGACAACAAAGCAAGAGCTCCATGATCTAAATCTTAAGGAATTTAATTATGCAATGGAGTATTATGATCCCTATGGCAAGCTCAAACAAACCATGCTAAAAGAATATGAGGGGCACAAGCCTAGATTGGAGGACTTTTGGGAAAACCTCCAAGATAATTTTGAGGTTAGAGAAGAGAATCATTATAGGCTGTCAGTACCTCAGATTAGGATTTTTTAAATAGAAACCAATCTCCCCAAAGAGCTGAGGGATGATGGAGAACTATTAGATTTTGTATATAAAGAACAAGAAGTTGACAAGAAGCCTCTCTCTCCCATAAGGTGGTCGGCACATGAAGATACATATATAGACCAAATAACTCAAACTATTGTAGATAGGACTAGATAGTGGCTTGGTTTGAGGGTTAGGCCAAGCACTTCAAAAGGGAAGCAGAAGGAATCTACCTCAGCTGTGCCCCAATCAAGGGGTTATAAGGAGTATTCCCGTAAAACAAGGTGTAGTTCCCGAAAGAATACGTCAATCGACCCAGATGAAGGTGCTAAGCCTGAAGAGAGTACCAAGGAATTATTGAAGAAAGTTAAGGAACAAATGAGGATATTTGAACTTTTGAAAAAAGCTGCACACTTTGGAGTGAGAGAAGGGCTGGGTGCTATGCCACTAGCAGAGGTACTTCCTTTGAGGACAACAATTGGACAGACAACAAGAGAAGGCACTCAGGAGGAAGAAGAACAAGGAAAAATAGATGAGAGTTCACTCACTCAGCCTTCATCTATCATCACAATATAAGCTCTAGTTACTACTACCCCTATGCCACCACTAGCTGATACAACAATAGTGCCTCCTAGGATACTGGCATTTAGACATACCACGAAAATAGCAAGTGTCCATAATTTTGAAACAAACTCTGACCAAGAGGAGGAACAACCTATGGGACAACAACCACTTGGAGGAGAGAAACAATGAAATGAGGCGGAAGATTCGTTAAACGAAAGATTAATATTAACCCCACAAGACCAAGAAGATCTCAAGAAAGAGATAGGTGTCAAGAAAGGTATGGGAGAAATGGATAAGGATGGAAGGACATTTGGGGAAGAGGTCAGTGATAGGTTAGGATTGTTTCACAAGCAACAACATTTGAACATTGATATTGCTCTCCAAACTAGTCTGGCCCGCCAAATTGCTTCACCTCAAGGCCCTAAGAAAATAGAGGAAGAAGAGAAAGATGAAGCAGAGGAACATTCAGACGTGCACATTGTGACCGCCGACATTGTGCCTCATGAAGGTGATAAAGATAAGGATGTGCCACAATGGTTAGAATTAACCTTCAAGAAAAAGAAAAGGAAATTAGTGTTACCAAAGGTTGCACTACAATAGGCAATCACTGAGGAACCAATGAAAGTTAAGAAAGCCAAGACTGTGCATCATTTATCAAGAACGGGTTCTGGTGAGTTGGTTGTGGATATAACAGTTCCTCTGCAGGTAGAAGGTCAAAGCTCCCCAAAGTACCAAGTGTCTCAGGTAAAACTAGGTAAGAAAACAAAGTGGGGGGAATTAGATACCTTGGAACTAGCTACTAGCGTTGTCAGGGGGCAAATGGATAAGGAATACACTTCTCATGCAGAGGTCAAAGCACAGTTGGAGTAGTACAAGAAGCTATTGGTAGACATGGGTAGGCCTTTAGATACTTGTAAAAATAATAATTTACCTTCAACCTCATCACTCCCAGAGGGAGATGCAAAAGCATTGCTTGAGGTAAGACAGGTGGCCGCCACAAAAAAATCATGGGCAAAAATAAATGCCTCCAAAATTAGAATATTTTTGCAAAATACCATGAGGGAATATAAGAAGGTTGTGCAAGTGGTAGGAACATTATCTTCTTGCTCTCAACAATGGGAGCAAATTCACAACATGTTTAGCAAGAAGTTCCAGGTATTGAATAAGGTTTTGTGTCTGGGTGAAGAAGTAATCATAGAAGAGGACCTCTTGGGTGGAGAAATTTGTAAGAATTTGCAGTCTTACACATACATTTTGGAGTTGAAGATGGAAATGCTTAAGTAGTATGTGCAGGATGTAACAGATATTTGAGTTCCCCTCCTTAGGATGGTAGAAAAGTATGAGGATTTTGTAAGATAGTTACTCAGAGTTTTTGGGTTGGGGATGTTAGGATAACTGGTGAACAACTGAAGGGGGGGTGAATATGTTGTTAATAGATTATAACATTTAATCCACTTAATAACCCTTAACCATATTAAGTACCGGTAGAGTAGAAACAGATACCGGTAAACAATGAAACTTAACAATTAAACAAATAATCAATGTATAGAAATCATACCACATAACACCATGATTTGTATGTGGAAAACCTAGAAATGGAAAAAACACGGTGGGAAGCCTACCCACAGTTAGATGATACTTCTATAGAAAGTATGTGATATAATGAGGGGCCTGCACATGCAAAAAGGCACACTGCCTAGAGCGTACTGCTCATTACAAAAGAGTCTCACTGACTAGAGAGAGGTTACAACCATCTTAGGATAAATGGACAACAATCCTATAGAGTGAACTACCATACATAGCATCTACCATGCCTGATTACAGTCCTAATTAAACTCAATATCAGAGGCCTTTGACCTCTTCCTTAATCCCAATTCGATCACCTATGATCGACCAAATATTCTTTGCATATTATATAGATTTCCAAGACCATAAACACTTATTCCATTCCCATGCCACAATATACAATGAGATCTTACATCATTTTATACAAACCCTAAGGCCTAAACCAATTAGGTCTTCCACATAAAAGATATTACAATAGGATCATTACATAAATCCATATTACAATGAAATGCCATGTCAGCTTAAGACCAAAACAATAATAATAAATCCGTAAATCATCCCAAAACATCCCGGTAACATGTAGAGTACACGTTAGCATGATACCGGTCCATAACCTAGATAGGCACTAGACCTATTTTGGGTCCACCACGCCAAAGAAATATCTTCAAGTAGTTGAATCACAATCAAAGAACATCTTCAGCATCCCGAAATCCATGTAGAAGCTACACCAACACCAATTATGCATCCCGTCAAGATTCCTCAATGAGAGCTCTGCTGGTAAAGCCTTAAACTAGTGTCGATAAGGGTTTACCAGAGTGTATGATAGCATCTAATTACCAAGTTAATACCATCTAACTAAGACATGATTCAGAAGCACATACCACATGCAACCAATCACATTCCATAGATCCAAACATATAGGAAGTATCCAACAGATAGTCTCTTCTACCGGTAACACTTGATCTTCTACCAGTAAACAAAACTTGTCTGCCAGTAACAAACCATAACAGCTAGTGTTGACATCAGTGCAACACATAATCAACTCATCCAATAATGCCAACAGGGGATAACCAATGTGGGAGCTATGGAAGAAGATTAGATACTCAGCCAGTGGGATGCATATGAAGCCCAACATTTTGGACCTCCAACTGAGTTTACTATTACATTTATGGACAAATATACATATTTGATAACATAGTGTCAACAAGCTACAGAGACAGTAGGGGAGTTAGACAAGGAAAGAAAGAATGCAGAGAAAGTTTTGAAAAAGTAAAAATTTAGAAACAAATATGTTGTTGATACTCTTGCCGAGGTGGTTGCATGTATCATCAATAATTATAAGT
The DNA here is from genome assembly GCF_030272615.1 of Cryptomeria japonica. NCBI lineage: Eukaryota > Viridiplantae > Streptophyta > Pinopsida > Cupressales > Cupressaceae > Cryptomeria > Cryptomeria japonica. The sequence goes on along the minus strand of NC_081406.1, from coordinate 483,711,894 downwards.
CCTATAAAAAGAAGTAGAAGATAAACATATAGTTACTAAAGATAGCATGACTTTTAAAAGGAGTTTTTGCATGAATTCCTCACTGGGACTCCAATTGCATCTCCAACTCACTTCCCATTTTGAGAAAAATTCTGCATGACTACAAAAGCCTGGCTCATACAACATGGTCTTTGTAGTGTTCACCTAGCCTCCATTTCATAGTAGTTAACTGGAGTATAGAGGCAGAAACTAGCAAGTTAACTGCAACTCCTAGCTTTTGAGTTCTTAATTTAGATTAGGTTTATTTCCTAAACTATAGGGCAAAAAAATCTATAAATTGAGGAGTTTGATTCATTTGTAAGGGTCCACAAATTCATGATTTGAGGGCCACTTAAAATGTTTAGATTATTTTTGTAGATTGTCATGAAATTGAGTTATTTTTGTGGCACATTCTTTGAAATCAATACAAGAAGCAGCTTATAGATTTCCTGATCTATGCATATTTTCTACAAGTTTGTTCTTTGTGATCCGGTAATGTCAACTGTTTGAAATCAACAACGTGTTTTGATCTTCCATTTATTTCTTTATGACTCATGCTACCTACGTAAGTGGTGTATGAGAATTACTAGGATAGACAATATTGTGGTGATATTCTTTCCATGAGTTTGTAAGGTTGTTGACTTTGTAGGTTTACTGGAGGTCCATTTTTTAATGCTGATTTGGATAATATTTGATGATTTCTAGATTGTAGGGTACTAATTAAGTAGTTTGTGTCATTGAATTGATTTCATTGTTATTTTCTTGTTTCCCTATCTCTTGCAATTTATTTGCAGAAGAATCTTAAAATCATTAAAATACAAAAAAAGGAAGTTAAGTTATTAACAATTATTGGGAGTTAGTTTCAACTAGCACGCCCCTTAACAAGTACAACCGCATCAAACCATTGGGCTGCCCATCACTATCAAGACTCGACTATAGAGACCTTGGAGTGATTAGTTCCAGAACTTATTGCTTTTCAGGAGAGGTGGTGAGTGTTCACATTGGCTACCTAACTTTTGGTGAGTGTTTCAAAATAGTCATCAATAGGACCCTCTTTAGCTTGTGTGTAGACGCTTCATCGCAGGTGATTGCAGAACAATGCTCGCACTGTTCTTCAAAATTTTGTCTACTATCAGATTTTTGAGTTTTACAAGTCCTGCCCGAGTGGTGAAAGACTTAAACAAAACTACTAATCTTATTTTTTGTAGGTTTCCTAAGGAAATTCAACTAAACATTGTGTTTTTCTTAATCTTTTTATTCCAGGCACCTAGATTTTAATTAGGGGTAAAATAACTCTTACCTTTTCCGTTTGAGGAAAGTTTAGAGGTAGGAGAGAATGATCTTGCTTGCATAGACAATCAGATATCCCAACCCTCGAATCTTTTCTTGTTTGCTTGCACATTTTTACCCTTAGCAGGTCTGCCCTCCTGATTTTCTTAGGCATTGGTGAGAGGGGAACGACCCAAGTGAATACAGTCAGACCTGGTCAATTTGAGTCACTATAATAAATAGGCCTCTTGAGATGAAAGTTTCAGGGGATGGATCTATTTGAGAGTTCACTCTCATATTGAGCACTTTGTAGGGCCCCTTGAGGTCTTAATCACACTTGTGTGACTACATCTTTCTTAGTAATTTGTAGGGCTATAGGCCTCAATCGCGCTTGCACAACTACAAGGAGGAGTCTTTGAACATAAATCCATACTAAAAACCCTAGGAATAGATGCCACCCGATTCACCTCAGAAAGGTGGATAATCTTTGTGCAAGGGAGATAGTAACTCTCCCAAGAGACTTGCCATATCGTGCCCCCATTAGCATTTGCAGTTGGCTAATATGGCATTGAGAATCCATTATGTGGGACTCAACGACCGTATTCTGATTAGCTATTGGGTGTTTACCTGAGTCAGCAAGCAAAGGTTTTCCTCCTCATTCAAATTCATAAGGTAGCATGTTGTGTTTGCATTCTCTATGTGTGCTAGTGGCCAACGCGTATTCATTGCTTGATATCTCTTGCCAAGTCCATCATTCCTCCAACCAATCAATCCTCCCTCTTTCCAAATTTCATCTTGTCATCATCAAATCTTTAATCCATTTCTATTTATCCAAGCAATTCTCCTATCCCCAATCCACTTTCATCCATTCAAACAATCATTCTTCCTCAACTGATATTTCTATCCAAATCATTCATCTGACTTTAGGTAGCCTCCCCCTTTCTCCTTCCTATTATTTATCCATTCTTCCATAATCATTTTTCCTCTAATCCATTCAAATCTTTAAAATTCCAATCAATCAAATCAATCCAACTTTCTAATCCAGTTATCCAATCCTTCATCAATCAATCATCCAATCCCTTAATCCAATCAAATCAAGTTCTAATCTAAGGACCAATCCGATCAAATCAAGACCTAACCTAAGGACCAATTCAATCCAATCAAGTCATAATCCAAGGACCAATTCAATCTAATCAAGTCCTAATCCAAGGACCAATCCAATCAAATCAAGTCCAATCCAAATTAAATCCAATCCAAATCTTATCCATTATCATTCAAATCCAAGTCCTAATCCTCATATTTCATTTGACATCATCTTCATCATCTTTCTCCTCCAAAACATATTCATCCAATTCCAATCTAATCCTTCATTCTCAACATGGCTACCCAAAAATTCAAAGCTTGGCATGACCAGATGCTCATGGAAGTTCACGAACCACCTCAACCTGCCTACCAAATCAATCCCATAATCTCTCATCCACCTATCATACCTTCATCCATCCCACCTCAACACATTACACATAATCCCAATATGTATCATATATCTTATCCTTACTCTACATTTGACAAGGTAAATCCATCTTATTCCCCATCCACCTCTCCATATTATCCCTCATCTGCATACCCCTCTAATCCAATAGGTATACCTTCATCTCTCCTCCCATCTACACCCCAATCCACATCCTTTTACAACACATTCATTACCTCTACTCCTCATCCAAATCCTTTACTCCTTAGTCCTCCAAGCATTAATCCCAATTCTCCATCTAATCCTAATCCTCCAAAATCTGTGTTTTCCACCTCCTCCAAATACATCATCCATAATCTTATCCAAGACATGCTAGCAAAGGACACAAAATCCCCATCTCAAAATAAAGTTTCCAAGTCTCCTCAAGTCCTCCATCCACCCCAATAACCTCCACCTCAAAAAAAATCTCAATACCCCACACTTCATGATACCCCCATTCCTCCATCTACTCATGTCAAAGCTTCTGATAAGTTGATACTTTGACATGTTTTTTAATCAAAAATCTTAGGTTATTGGCATCTTTTGGGTTGCATTGTGTTAGTAAAGGATTGTGAATTGACTATATGTAATCCATGTGTTAAACCTGAACTTATGAAATCATGTTTGAACTTTGTCAGTTAATTCCTGTAGCCATACCAATTTATTCCTGCAGCCAAGTGGTTTGTCCCTATTGATATGCAAATTATTTAGGATAATGTCATATGTGAGTTAATGAATGTATTAATTGAGTAATATACATATGCATGTCCTTGTATGTTGTTTTTGTTTTAGTGCAGATAATAAATGACGTTGCGGTGGATGATTTCCTTTCGCGCCCGAAGACTGAAGAATCAAGTACAGATAACTAGAGATCAAAATGAAGGGGATCCTAGCAAGCGCAATGTATGGAAACCTTTGGAGAAGTCATACTTCACTATGGGAGTTTAACTCTAGTGCGTATTGAATTCACAAAATATTGCTATGGCATGCAAAGACTATGGTTCGGTTTAGATCCACGGTTCCTGTAGCCAAGCTCTAGTTATCTCCTTCATCTGACAATCATCCGCCTCTTCTTCTGGGCGTGATTTGAGTTGTCCATTGTACTTTATCTTTTCTTTATAATAAGCTCTTCCTTTTTCTGATAGGTTAGACAAGATAGAAAGGAATTGAGAAAAGAGTTTTTGAAAGCATTCTAGAGTTTTCTTTTAGAACATGTAATTGATTTCAGAAAGAAATAAAGCAAAGATATGTTGTTCTAAACTGTTAAGAGTATTTTGCTAGAAGTTTGATATCACTCATCCAAGGGGGCCCACTTGGTTTTTGATCCTATGTTTATGTTCATTAAAGTTAGTTTTTACCTAGTTGCAGTAGAAGTTCATAGCTGGATTGTTCCTGCAGCCACTGGAAATAGATCCACTAACTGTTCCTACAGCCAAGATAGAACAGTGTGATTTCTGTTATTTACATTAGATCATTCCATCATTGTTTTATAAAGCTTTCATGTAGCCTTTTATGATTTCCATTCTTGCCTTTCCTTTCTGTGTAATGTTAGTTACTGCAGCAATGCAGGATAACCATTTAAGGAGCTTAGTGCATATATATTGCAGACCCATTTCAAGTTTTACGTTCCTAGATTGATAACTAAATGAACACCAGTCATGAAAATAGTAAACTCTACCATATGAATGTCCAAACTTCGGATTGAGATTTTTATTAGAGTAATTATTATCATAATAGTTGGGGTAGACATTTTTGGTGCCATTGTCGGGGATGGTGTCAAATTGAGAACCTTTTATGGTTATTATAGTTTCCAGTTAATTGTTTGAAATTTCATGAATCTACATGCATAGCAGAAGAAGAGATGCTAGAGGTAGATTTCTACCTACTCATCCTAATCATGCAGAAGATAATTTCCAAGATATAAATCCTTTTTCTGAACTTTATCAAGCCCCACAAAATTTGAATCACCCTGAATCTGAATTTCTAGAAGGTAGTCTTCAATTCCTTTTTGGTCCACAAGAAGAAGAATTTCCTACAGTAACAACCCCCACAAGTCCAATGCAAGGGAACCCTCCTCCTATTGGGAATAATCCACCACCACCACCAGGTCCAACATTTGAGTTTCCCATCTCTGACCAACATGATAATGCTAACTTCAAGAACATTCCTGCATCTTCACTTCCTAAATTCTATGGGTTGGTGATAGAGGATCTTGATACATTTCTGTTTGAGTTTGATGTTCTCTGTAGAAGTTTTGACTATACTACAGATGCCCATAGACTCAAAAATTTTCTTGCCACTTTAAAAGAGTCATCCTTGAGATGGTTTATGAGCTTGGGTAGTAGCACAATCAACACATGGGACGAGATGAAACATTTGTTTCTTGCAAAATACAAAGACTATTGTAGAGGCATTGATCGTCATGCGGATGATATCTTTAGAATGACACAAATAGAAGATGAGAGTCTGGAGGATTATCTGGAAAGGTTTTTGTTTAGTGTCAAGAAGTCCAAGCATAGTACTCTGAATGAAGATTCCCTCAAATTGATATTTTTGAGGGGTATCAGTGATGAATGCACAGATTCCTTAGATGTCATGGGAGGAGGTGACATTACACAATCTACTTGGGTTGAAATAGGGAAAATTTGCAAAAAGTATTCTAGATCTACATCTAAGAAGAACAGGAGATTTAAGCCAAGGGCACAATTATCAACATTTGGAACTGGAGTTTCTAGATTGGAACTTAGCCATCTGTTTAAAGACTTCAAGGAGGACATAATAAACAATATGGCTACCTAGTTGGATACATTGATAGCTAAGAAGAAGCATGAGGAAGCTGATGCATTCCTTGCAGAATTCTGTCCTCATTGTAAACAACGGAAGAAAGATTGCAGATGTAAGATGGTTGCAAACATGGAAGTACCTGACTTCAAACTAGTTCAAGGTGAGGATGAGCAACTCTTCTATGTTGCTCAAAGAAGACCAAATTTTCAAAGACAAGGTATGCCACCTGATCCACTTTCTTTCTCTAGTTATAATGGTAATTATTATGCACCAAATAACCAATGGCAACCACAGTATTCTCAAAATTTTGGTAACTATCCACATTGGTATGGGTCACAAGGCCGGGGGCAACAATTTGTTAATCAAGTTCCAAAGTGGCAATAGCCACAGGGGAACTGGTATCCATCTCAAGGTCAAGGGAACCAGTTTCAAGGGAATTGGCAACCTACCTCTCAATGGAGGGGGAACCAATCATGGCCGGCCCAATCTACTAGATATTAGCCTCCTGTTTAGCAGCCACAACCTCCTACTTTAATGCCTCCTCCTATAGCAACAGCTGCACCGCCTAAGCCAACGCAGTTGTCTACTCAACCGGTGCCTAATCCAAATATCAAATCTCAGCAACAACAACAAGCTTATTCAGCTGATGCTAATCAATACCCAACCTATTCTTTATCACTAGATGGTATTCATCTCCGATCTGGGACAACTCTACCTAATCACTCTCATCCAGTTATTACTAAGGTACAGGAAGAGCAACCAATCTCTAACCCGAAAGATACAATACCTCAGAATCAAATATTACCACCATTTCCCCATAGAATGCAAGATAAATAAGTTCCCACTGAACAATAGCAAAGCTTTGATATTCTTGATCAACTGAAGCACATTTGTGTTAAAATTCCATTGTTGCAAGCAATAAAGGATGTCCCTATATATGATAAGGCACTAAGAGAAGTATGCCTAAAGAAACTTGGCAGAAAGAAAAAGGATCCACAAACAATTCATGTTATAGGTCAATTGGCTGATATCATGTTAGGTAAAATTGCAATTCCAAATTATGTTGATCCAGGTAGTCTTGTTGTGAGTATAGTCATTAATGGCAGCCAGATAAAAAATGTTTTGATTGATTTAGGAGCAGCCATTAATGTAATGACAAGGGAAGTAATGAAACATCTAGAGATCAATAGTTTAAGGACTATACCCACAGTTCTACAACTTGTTGATGGCTCTACTATGAGACCTGATGGTATCATAGAGGATGTCATAGTTATTCTATATTCCTAGGAATATCCTGTAGACTTTATGATTCTATCTCCAAAAGCAACATTGGGAGGATATCCGGTCATTTTGGGTAGACCTTGGCTTGCCATAGCTGATGCTTATATAGGGTGTAGATCAGGAGACATGACTATTTCATATGGGAGTTCTACAAAAACATTAGCCTTGTATTCTCCAGCACAACCACAACTTGAGCAGCAGCAAGCTGTTTGGCCTATCTTGGGAGAGGAATCTGATGAAATTGACTCTATTAATCACCTTATGATGATTAATCGAGGACCACTCAAGCAGTTATATGATGAGGAATCAATTCTTTATAAAATATTGATAAATGAATTTATAGAAGATCAAAAATTGCAAGAATTGGTTCTGAATATTGCAGGTCTGGACTTTCCTGCAACCATTGATATTTTGCATACTCTGTTGCCGCCGGAATTATCTTTTTCTAATTTTTCTGATATAAACCATATTGATCTTACTATTAAGATAGAGGTGGAATTGAATAAATATTTAAATATCAATAGAGATCTATCAGATACTCAAAACGAGGGCCTTGTAGACTTGTTGAAACTCCATAAAAATGCTTTTGCATGGGATTACAAAGATATGAGTGGGATACATCCAATAGTTTGTACTCACCGTATTTACATAAAGAATGATTGTTGCCCACTTAGACAACCTCAAAGAAGATTCAATCCTGCCTTGAAGGAGATAGTTAAAGAAGAATTACAGAAATTGTTAAAATCTGGGTTTTTCTATCCTATCTCCAACAGTCAATGGGTATCACCTCTGGTGATAGTGCCTAAAAATAGAGGCAAATGGAGAGTATGTTTTTATTATAGAGCATTGAATTTGGAAACAAGAAAAGATCATTTCCCATTGCCATTTGTGGATCAGGTATTAGATTCTCTTGTTGGTAAAAGATATTTTTCATTCCTTGATGGATTTAGTGGTTACAATCAGATATAGATAGCCCTAGAGGATCAAAAGAAGACAACATTTACTTGCCCATGGGGAATGTATGCATATTTTGTTCTTCCTTTTGGGTTGTGTAATGCTCCAGCCACTTTTCAAAGAGCAATGATTAGTATTTTTTCTGATATTTCTCAAGATATTATGGAAATTTACATGGATGACTTCACAACTTATGGTTTTGAATTTGATCAAGCATTGGGTAGTTTGAAGAAGGTGTTGTAGTGATGTGAAGACTACAATTTGTCTTTGAACAATGAGAAGTGTTTTATTATGATGGAAGAAGGAATAGTCCTTGGCCATCATATATCTGTACAAGGCATAAAGGTGGATCCAGGAAAGATTGAGTCATTCAACATATTAATGACCTTGTAAAGCAAAAAGATGTTAGAAGTTTTCTTGGTCATGCTGGATAGTACAGAAGGTTTATCAAAGATTTCAATAAAATTGCAAGTCCCTTATATTCACTGATTACCAAAGATGCAAAATTTAAATGGACCCCAGAATGCAATGAAGCTTTCTTAAAGCTTAAGCATGCTTTGACTCAAGCACCAGTTCTTAAGAGGCCAAATTGGTCTGTACCATTCCAAATATATACAGATGCATTTGATTATGCAATAGGAGCAGTGTTAGGCCAAAGAATTAACAAATTGGAAAATGCAATATATTATATTAGCAATAATTTGCAGGGACTTGAATTGAATTATACAATTACTGAAAAGGAAATGCTAGCTTTCATATATGCCCTTAACAAATTAACACACTATATTACAGGGTATCCCATATTTGTGCATACAGATCATATTGCAATTAGATATCTCATGATTAAGTCATCAATCACTGGTAGATTAGCTCATTGGTTATTGTTGATGCAGGAATTTGATATCATAGTTGTTGATAAGCTAGGGAAGTCTAATGTGGTTGCAAATATTTTTCACGTCTTCAATTGCAGGAAGGTTCTACAATGATAGATGACACTTTTCCAGATGAACATTTGTTTCTCATACAGGCTCACACTCCTTGGTATGCTGATATTGCCAACTATTTAGCTGCAACTAAGATGCCAATTTCTTTTTCTCCTAAGGAAAGAAGGTTGCTAGTTGAGAAAAGTTTTAACTTTTCATGGATTGCTGATTGTCTATTTTATACCGGACCTGACCAAGTCATGCGAAGATGTGTTAGAGAAGATGAAACATATGACATCCTGCATGCATGTCATGATGAACCATGTGGAGGTCATTTTGCTGCCAAAAGAACAACACTGAAAATACTTAATACATGATATTATTGTCCCAAATTACACAAGTATGCAGCTCAGTACACAAGAAAATGTGACAGATGTCAGCGAATGGGAAAACCTACAAAATCTGATGAGATGCCACTATATCCTCAAATATCAATAGCACCATTTGACAAGTGGGGATTAGATTTTGTTGGCCCAATTGATCCCCCTTCTAATGGAAAATCTTATATATTGGTATGTATAGACTATGTAACAAAATGGGTAGAAGCTAGAGCCATCACACATGCAAGAGATAATAAGGTGGCTGAGTTTCTCTATGAAGAGATATTTACAAGATATGGGGTACCAAGGGAAATTGTCTCTGACCAAGGACCTCAATTTACATTAACCTTGATAAAAGCTTTGGTCAATGAATACAATATAAGACACAGGAAATCTACTCCATATCATCCACAGTCTAATGGATAAGCAGAAGTTACAAATAGAGAGTTTGAGTCTATTCTTACAAAAACAGTGTCTGTTCATAGGAAAGATTGGTCTCATCGGCTTTCAGAAGCAATTTGGGCATATAGAACAACTTGGAAAACACCAATTGGTTTCACACCTTTTGAGATGGTTTATGGCAAAACAGCAATGATGCCTATTGAATCAAACACTCCTCCATCTTCAAAATACATTTTGGGTCCTAATGTCCCAAAATCTACCATCCCAACCCCATCATCTCCTTCTTCTATTTTAGGTCCTCATTTCCTAAAATCCACACTTTATCCTCCAGCTAATCCAAAATCCTCTCCTCCACTACTCCACCACCCTTCAAGGTGTGTGCCAATGTTGATCTTACATAAATTTTTCAAAACCCCATCCATTATCCATCATCCATTTTTCACAATCCCATTCCGTTAGTCCAATCCTTTGCAAATCCTTATCTTCCATCCCTATCCATTTCATCTCCCCAATTATTACCACCATTTATGAGCATACCTCCAGTTCAAAGCAATTATAAGGGATACCATCCATGGAACTAGATTCTTGAGTCCTCCCTTTCTCCTTCATACATCCACTACCTTCCACATCCACTCATACTCGTCCTTATCCATCCAAACTATTCTAAAAAAGAAAAAAGAAAAGAGAAAAAATGAAAAAAAATCAAGAAAAATACAAAAACAAAAACAAAAATAAAAAAAAGTAAAGAAAAATCATTTCATCCAATGGTGAAAACCACTTCTTGTGGTGCCTTGGGTAAGTACCATGATGAAAACTTGGAAAACAAGCGTGATGTGTAATTCCCTCATCCTCTTACACTCTACACTTGGGGGCAAGCTTCATCCATGCAATCAGCCCATCCATCTGCATCCTATCTAAGTCCACTCTCCTCTCCCATCTTTGATCTTGACTATCCATATCCTCCATCTCATATCCCTCATCCTATCCAAATGCAATCCTCCATGTTTGAGGCAAAATAATGTATATGCATGCATTCTTTGGAAACACACAAAGACTTAATCCTCTACCATTCATATCCATTACACATTATCCTTCCATCTCATCCATCATGATCTACCATCCTTACATCCTTAATTCCACTACCTATACTGTGGGGCATGGCACTCCTTTGTAACATAGTCCTGGGGTCTCCATCATCCTACCCTCCATCCTTTATTCCTCCATATCCCATCCATATCCATCCTCTCAATCCATTTGTCTCCTATCCAAAAAATATCTCCCTCCATCCATACATCCTTTTACCAATCATTGGTTATCCCTTGTCATTGGTCCCAGTCAATCATATCCTATCCACAAATCCACCCCATCCTATCCAATTTATAATCCAATCCTATCTCATCCAATCATATTCTACATCTTTTCCAATTCAATCATTAATCCCATCATCAATCCAATCCTACTCAATCATCCATCCCCTTTTTTTTCATCCTATCTAATTATTTATCCTTCTTCCATCCTATCCAATCCATCAAAATGAGCTCTTCTCATCTATATAAGCTTACACTCACTTTTTCCTAATCCAAGCACCCATCCATACTTTGATAATCAAATCCAAGTGTAAATCCTCTCATCTGCAGACCTCGCACATCCAACTTGTCTTTTCTCATCCATCAATCTATCTGCACCCTGCCCATTGGGATGAATCCTTCCCATGTCTGGCAGTTCATCCAAATCTATCACCTGCCCATCGAGATGTATCCTTCCCTAGTCCAACAATTTACTCAAATCCATGTCCTACTCTTGGCAAGAGATGTTAGTTGGTCATGTGCATGTTGTTTGCATGCTTGAGCTTTTTGCTTTGTTTTAATCTTGTGTCCCAGGACTATACTTGTTTAGGACTGCCTTGATCATCATATATCTTGTTATGTCTTGACTAGTGTATAAAGGGGCATGGTTTTCATGGCATGGTGTGTTTGAAGGTTTTCCTTGTACGATCTAACAACCCTACATTATTGTTTATCAACACTTGCATGATTGTGTGCAAGGCATACCTGTTTGATTGAGCGTCAGTCCACACCTTGGATCTTCATATCAAACCTAGGTTTGCTCTCTATATTTTCTCAACAAGAAATCCAATCCATTTATCATTTTTTATCTCATTTCATTCACAACACTCCAATCCATCCTCGTTCCCTCTTTCATCATCTTCATCCTTTCATCATCTCATCTTCTCATTCTTTTTAAGAACACACCCGTGTTCTTTGAACCTGCATGTCCTCTTGAGGGGGCATACAACTACTTCCTCATCACCCTTCCTCCATTTTATTCCTCCTCATCTTATGACTGGTGCATCATGCTATGAGTCCTTATCCTTTTTATTCCACTATGTTTTATTCTTCTTTGATATAACATCATTTCACAACGCTATATGAAAGAGGGGCAAAATTGTGTTAACCTTATTCCTCTTAGTATCAATTAAATCCCATCTAATTAATCTTGTCACTATTAATTAATTTATCAAATAAATTAATTATTCCCCTACTCTTCCAAAGTCCCCTCCAATAATTATTTCCTCTAAATCCACTCAGTTAATAAATATTAATTAATTAACATATTCATGTGATTCCTACAAATCACTTTTTTCCTAATCCCACTCAACATAATTAATCCTTCTAGAATCTCTCATAATTATGCTTATCATTATTCTCCAATTTTTAATTCCCACTCATGTCACATCAATATTTTTTTATTTTTTTTGAATAAAGGGGTAAAACTTTATTAATAATCAGAATACATCATTACAAAAGAAAACCAGAGCCCCAAAGCTCCAGAAGAGTACAACACTCCTGACCAAGGATCAACCAGCTTCATAACTATCCATATCCTTGGCAAAGATCATATGCAAGTCTTGACAGTAATCCAAGGGGAGATGCTCCCAACCCTCAACTTTCCAATCATCACCATTTCCTGAGGCCCACTTAGCCAAGCAATCAGCTGACCTCTTCCATTCTCGAGGAATTTGGATGAAGGACACCTTCTCCATCATATCACTAATTTGCAAAATCTGGTGAACAATCCCTACCAGCTGCCAATTAATCCCACTCACCTTCTGCTCATTCAACAGGTTAATAATAATCTATGAATCCACTTCGCAGATAACCTTACTCCACCCCAAATCAAAAGCATGCTCCAAGGCATAGAAAATTTCTAATCACTCCATAAAATTATTATAATACTACCCTTTATGAACTGAAAAGAAGAAAACCACAACCCCGATACAATCCCTACCAACCCCCCCAATCCCTGCAAGGGCCGGATTACCCTAAGAAGAGTCATCGCTATTAATCTTTATAAAATCATCCTGAGGGGGAAACCACCTTCCCTCCCTTTGGACCTTCTACTTAGCACGTCTACCTCTCCTGACACAAGTTGGGATAGGAGACATCTCCTGCAAACCCATCCTACTCACAATATCAGCCTCCCATATCTAGAGGAAACTTAACCTCACATTTAGCTTCCACTGTCTCTTGGATCATGCCAATAATTCTAATCCATACTTGTTGAACTAACAATCAGACATCCCTTAAGATCCTCCTATTCCTCTCTAACTAAATCTGCCACAGTATAAAAATCGGTCCAATGTGCCAGATAGTCTAGAGAAAAGAGGACAAAATAGGAGGCCTACCCAAACTGCTCCAAAACTCCACCAAAGAATCCACATGAACACATGGATGCTTCCACACCCCCCACCAGTAATTCTAGAGAAGCAACAAGAAAGGGAATCTAAAGAGCAGGTGAGAGGAATCCTCATCTCCATTACCATACAAAACACAAATGGAAGGCCCATGGAACTCACACTTGCGAATATTGTCCTAGGTGAGACACCTATTCCAAGACAAAGTCCAAGAAAAATAGTTACACTTCGGCCAAGAGAAATTGTTCCAAACATATTTCCACCAGTGCACCTCCCTCCCCTTCAAGCGATGGAACAACACCTCCTCGTACCCATTGGCAATAGTAAAAACACCCTTAGGATTTAGGGACCAAGCAAGTCTATCCCTATCCTTAAGGGAACTATAGTGTCTACTAGCCAAAATGTCATAAAGATCAGTGTAGTCTTCCTCCATATCAACAACTGACCATTCATTAGGAATCTTCCACCGCACCATCTCCAGTTGCCCATACCTATAACTAGACTTAATGTTGCTCACTCTAGACCACCCTGCCTCCAAGAACCTCTGGCAAAGATTCACTAAATTAGGAAACTGATCAATAATGGGGGGATAGCCATCCCAAGAATCAAACAAAAAAATAACCTCTTCTCCCTTCTTACAGATCCAAAAAAGACCTTCTTTTATCACTATATCCCCTTTCTTCAGAGTACCCCAAATCGTAGAGCCTTTTCCCACAAGTGGATATCTTGAAATTTCCTCTTTTGGGATCCTCTGCATATACTTGCAAGACAAAATCCTAGCCCAGCTTCGATCCTATTTAACACACCACCTCCAATACAATTTAGCCACCAAAGCCTCCCCAAATAAAGAAGACTGCCTTAAGCCAAGCCCCCCCTAATTGCTTCAAGCTGCACACCAAGTCCCAATTGACAAGACTCCATTTATTGGAGGAGACGCTATCTACCCATAAGAATTGCCTTGCCAAATAATCCAATTCCTTCACAAACAACTTTAAGGCCACTTGGAGCATACATCTATAAATAAAAAGAGCATGAACCACCAACTAGATCAATTGAACCTGCCCAACAAAGGATAACCATCTATGAGTCCAATGTTCAACCTTCCTGCAAAATTTGTCCAGAATACCATGCTAAGAGTCCCTAGGAGGATTACCAATAGAGATAGGAATACCTAGGTAAGTCAAGGGAAGAGACCCGACCTGGAATCTCAAGATATTAGCAATCTTCATCTGAATAGTTCCTGACATATTGAAGAAGATAATGGAAGATTTATCCTTGTTCATCAACTGGCTCGAAGCCCCAAGATAGACATCCAAAATTTTATGCAGATTTATAGCTTCACTAATCCTACGAAGTCCCATCAGGGTTGTATCATCCACAAACTACAAATGGGATTGAGGAGGTATGCCATCACCCCAACTCCAGCCATGAATAGTACCAAGCCCCACATTATACTTAATCAATCTCCCCAGACCCTCATCCAAGAGAATGAATAAGTATAGGGAAAGAGGGTCCCCCTGATGAAGGCCCCTAGATGCACCAAACAACTTCGTATGATCTCCATTAATTAGCACCAAAAATGAGGTAGATGAAACACACCTCATAACCCATTGGATCCATTGATCAGCAAAACCAAATGCCCTAAGTGTAAGGAAAGCAAGTGCAGAAATTCACTTTCCTAATGTTAGTTTGCAGGGGTGAACAGACTAGTGTATACAAATTTTTAACATTTACAGAAAATGGCACAAGCCACAAATAAATAAAAGAAAGAGAGAACACACAAAATTAACATGGGAAAACCCTTTCGGGAGAAAAACCCACCACTAACAGATAACGACTTTATTAACAGTATGTCAAAAATACAATAAGTCCAATCTGCAGACTTCCTTCACTCTATCAAACAATCATTCTAGATGAAACAAAACCACACAGGTCAAAAACTCAAGTACTGATCGCTCAATAGCTATGCTGGTTCATAACCATTCATTCAGTTCACCTTCAGCTTCAAATACCAGACTGGTTGACCGTTACATCTACCCGAGACGGTTGGGAAGTCGAACTATTTCTGTCGATCTGCAATCATGGAAAACCAATTATCCCACATGTAGAAGAGAGTCAGGTCAGTTCATATTCATATACACCGACAGTCTCATCTTAGTGTCTGAGTGTTCACCTATTGGACTTTGGTTCCATTGCACATTCACAACCGATCTTCACTCCATCGACCATCAGACAGACCACAAGCATGTTACTCCGATCTCCTAATGAACCGGTAGATGACTTCACCAAATAAGCTCCAAAAATGGTCGGCTCCATCAGACCATTGATATAGCCTTCAACCAGTAGATATGACCTCCCAATGATACCCGATCACCGAAGGTGACTCCATTGGGGCATCGGCTAGATAGATGAAATGTTACCCCAATCTCCAATAACTTGTAGGTGACCTTATTGGCTCATCAGAACCAATACTTCGATGTTACCCCGATCCTGCATTGTTCTCCTGATAACCTAAGGTGGTCTCATCAGGACATCGACACACACCCAAAACTTCTATCCCAATAAGCAAAGCACTTCAAGACAAACAAAGTGGACTCATCCGGACCTCGGCATAAGTTCAAACACATCAACCTAATTGTCGATATCAACCCGATCGCTGAAGGCGACTTCATTGGGTATCGGCTTAACTCCAGACTGGAACCTTCGATAGCCAATGACAACCCACACTGCCTAAGATAGCTCCATTAGGTCATCGACACAACATTGATGCAGTCTTCCCAAAAGCTGAAGCCATCCTAATTACCAAAGTCAACTTCATCGGGATAACATCAAACCTGCTTCTCCGAGCTACAATGGAAGAAGAGACATCGACAAGAGTTAACCTGATCAGGATGAACCAATTTCAAGTAAATTAGAGGCACATTTCCAACAAACTCCCACTTGATGAGGAATTCACTGGACTGACTACCATTTCAGATGTTACTGAGGAACATGGGTATCAAGACCCATAGAATTTGAACACCACCTGAACTTGTGCGTGCTCACTAGTTTCGTCCAGATTGTCTACTTTGTTAAGATAAACTTTTCCATCTTCCACCATGTCATGAACAAAGTGATACTGAACATCAACATTCTTCGATCTGGCATGGAAAGTAGGATTATTTGCCAAACAAATGGCACTCTGATTGTCACTCCAGATTTCAGCCTGCCCTGCATCAAAACCAATATCTAAATTTAAATGCCTAAGCCAGACTATTTCTTTACAAGCATGTGTGGTCACCATGTATTCTGCCTCTGTAGTAGACAAAGCGACTACAACTTTCTACTTGCTCATCCGACTAATTGCTCCACCATTCAGGACAAAAACATATCCACTAATGGATCTCCTGTTGTCAATATCCCCTACCCAATCAAAATCCGTATAACTAGAAATGTTGAGAGTTCTCTTTGAATCCTTCAAGTTACCATGATAACACAATGTAAAGTTTGAAGTACCCTTCAGATATCTAAATACTTTCTTTACAACATCCCAGTAAGGCATTCCTAGATTTGACATAAACCTGCTAAGTACTCCCACTAGTTGGGAAATGTTTGGTCTTGTACAGACCATAGAATACATCAGACTGCCTATAGAACTTGCATAAGGTACACTTTTCATGTCTTCAATCTCTTTTGGAGATTTTGGATTGTCAAGCATATACAAGCTAGTTCTCTACAAGATGGGAACAACTCGTGGTTTACAGTCAGACATATGAAACCTATCAAGAACATTGGTTATATACTTTCTTTGGCTGAGCCAAAGTTTCCTCTTAGATCTATCCCTTTTGATCTCCTTTCCCAAAATATAATTTGTTGTTCCTAAGTCCTTCATTTCAAATTTCATAGAAAGCTAAGATTTTAAATTTGAGATCATATCTTTTGTGTTTCCTATGAACAACATATCATCTACATACAAAGCTATGATAAGAATCATATCACCATCAGTTTTGTAATAAACACAATGATCGGCTTTTGATCTCACAAATCCCAAGGACAAAACAAATGTATCATACTTTTGATACCACATTCTGGGAAACTATTTCAAACCATACAGAGACTTCTTAAGTTTACATACCAGATGCTCTTTATATTTTTCCACAAAATGCTTAGGCTGGGACATATAAATTTCTTCTTCAAGATCACCATGAAGAAATGATGTATTCACATCCATCTGCTCAATCTCCCAATCATATGCTGCTGCAAGTGACAAGAGAAATCTGATAGATTTCAGCTTAGCTACAGGAAAGAAGATTTCCCCATAGTCAATACCTTCCTTTTGTGAATACCCCTTTGCAACCAGTCTTGCTTTGTACTTGTCAATGCTACCATCTAGACCATACTTCCTTTTGAACACCCACTTGTAGCCTATAGGCTTTCTACCTTTAGGCTATGGCACCAAATCCCAAGTTCCATTTTTATCCAATGATGACATTTCATCATTCATGGCTTCCAACCAAGAATCTGAATCAGGCATTTCAATTGCTTCTTTGACAATCCTAGGCTCATCAGTATCTACAAGTAAAGCATAAGCACAATTAACATTTAATATAGAAAGACTATACTTATTAGGTGTATACCTATTAGGTTGCCACCTCTCTTGAGTAGATCTTATCAACTCTGGTGTTGAGGCTTCTTGAGGTTCCATAGGAGGCTCATCATCATGTTCTTCTTTAGAACTACTTGAATTACTTGAACTCTCCTCATCTTTAGGTATCTCTGGAGATTCTTCTTTGGCTGGAGGAATTTCAACCTCAACTTCTCCTTTCTTTTCTATATTATGATCTAGTGACATAAGCTTCAGCTCATGAAAAATCACACTTCTGCTATACACAACCTTACCAATCACTGCATTCCATCCTTTCACACCAGCTCCATAGCCAATGAAAATACATTTCACCACTTTATTATCCAACTTAGATATATTCACATCAAGCAAATGAGCATATGCCTCTGCACCAAAAACATGAAGGTTCCTTAAGGAAGGTTTCTTACCAGACCATACTTCCATAGGTGTTTTATCAACCAATGCTGAAGTAGGAGAACGATTCAGCAGCTAACACACTATAGCAACTACTTTAGCCCAGAATGTTTATTCCAGCTTAGCTCCACTCAACATGCTTCTTGCTTTCTCCATTAGAGACCGATTCAACCTTTCAGTGACTCCATTTTGTTGTGGAGTGTAAGGTATAGTCTTATGTCTCTTAATTCCATGATCAACACAATACTTGTCAAAATCTGCACTACAGTATTCACCACCATTGTCTATTCTTAAACATTTAATCCTTCTCCTAGTTTGATTTTCAACAAGGTTCTTAAATTCCTTAAACGGACTAAACACTTCTGATTTACTTTTAAGAAAATATACAAATGCCCTTCTTGAATAATCATCTACAAAAAATACATAGTACTTAGACTTAGATAGAGAAGAAAAATCCACTCACCCAAACACATCAGAGTGAACATAATCCAGAATGTTGGAATATTTATGAGAACTGGAATAAAACTGAACTCGGTTATGTTTTCCATATATGTAGTGTTCGCAGAAATTGAACTGAAAACTATAATCATCTAGACCTTCAACCAAATTCTTATTCTTCAAGGCTTTTAAACCTTTTTCACCTACATGG
This sequence comes from Cryptomeria japonica, assembly GCF_030272615.1. Classification (NCBI taxonomy): domain Eukaryota; kingdom Viridiplantae; phylum Streptophyta; class Pinopsida; order Cupressales; family Cupressaceae; genus Cryptomeria; species Cryptomeria japonica. Next base: position 483,693,016 of record NC_081406.1, on the reverse strand, counting down.
CCTAACCTATTATGCCAGAGCATTGTTTTCTTAGCAGGAAGTTTAGCTTCAAAAGAATTAGCATTATGCATCATTACAGTTGTCTTAACAGACTTTTCATAAGTTACATTACAACATAAAGGTTCAGCATTTAACTTATATAGTGTACCAATGCGATCACCCTTTGCCAATACAATGGAACCCCTAGTCATCTTGCAACCACTAGACACAAAAGTAACTTGTACTCTAGCATCATTAAGTTAACTTACAGAGAGAAGGTTTCTTGCCAGACCTGGTATATGAAGAACTCCATTTATCCCCTTCACTCTACCATCTGGGAATTAAATTTTAATCTTGCCTCTCCCTACAATCTCCAACGTATAATCACTAGCTAAATATACCTTTCCACCAGCATGCAGTTCATACTTTGAGAACCAATCCTTGTGGGAGGTCATGTGAAAAGATACACTAGAATCTACTAACTAGGTGTCATCTAAGGTAGGTACTACCAGGGCTGCTACAAATACATTTGCATCACTTGGAGAAGATTCAGTGTCAAAATACTTCTTTTTCTTCTTCTCCTCCTTGCAATCCTTTTGGATATGCCCTTTCTACGCACAGTTCCAAGACTTCACCTTTGACTTCTTGCCTGGAGATTTAAATCTCTCTTGAGACTTGGACTTCTTTCCTTTCTTCTTGTCTTTGTCCTTCGGTCTGCCTCGAATAGAGAGTGCATCTTTTGTCATCTCAGAAGAATTTTTTCTCATTTCTTCTGACAAAAGAGTATTAAACATAGTATCCATCTTGAACTGGGTCGTAGTACTACTGATAGCCATCACTAAAGTTTCCCAAGAGTCAAGCAATGAACACAACAACATGCCAATGGTGTTCCTGCATCCATCTTCAGAGAGTACAACTTCTTCCTCAAGAAAAGTTTATTCACCAAGGATTTGCCTTGATAAATAGCTCCCAACTTATTCTGGAGAAGATGTGCAGTCTTCTCCTCATGGATGTTTAATAGAACAGAATCAACAAGACATAGCCTAATTAGACCCCTTTCCTGCTAAATCCCAATGTTCTTGCTTCATGTCTGAAGGCTTAGAAGTTGTAGTCACAGCACCCCAGAGATATCTATCGACCAGCAAGTCTTCCATCTTGAGTTTCCATAGTTCGAAACTAGAACCATTAAACTTCTCCATGTCTATGGGCCTTGAGGTGCCCACCATCTTAACCTACAAAACAAGTAGACATTCTATAAGACTCCCACTGAAACAGAACCGACACAAAAAACCAACCCTACCCAACAAGGATAACAAAATGGGCCAAGCTCTGATACCACTTGTAAGGAAAGCAAGTGCGGAAATTCGCATTCCTAATGTCAGTTTGTAGGGGAGAACAAACTAGTGTATACAAATTTTCAACATTTATAGAAAATGGCACAAGCATGAGAATACACAAATAAAAGACACAGAGAGAGAACACACAAAATTAACGTGGGAAAACCCTTTCAGGAGAAAAACCCACCACTAACAGATAATGAATTTATTAACAATATGTCAAAAATACAATAAAGTCCAATCTGCAGACTTCCTTCACTATGTCAAACAATCGTTCTAGATGAAACAAAACCACATAGGTCAAAAAATCAGTTACAGATTGCTCAATAGCTATTCTAGTTCATAACCATTCATTTAGTTCACATTCTGCTTCAAATACCTGACTGGTTGATCATTACATCTACCCGAGATGGTTGGGAAGTTGAACTATTTTTGTCAATCTACAATCGTGGAAAACCAATTATCCCACATGCAGCAAAGAGTCGGGTCGGTTCGTATTCATATACACCAATAGTCTCATCTTAGTGTCTGAGTGATCACCTTTCTGGACTTTAGTTCCATTGCACATCTGCGACCAGTCTTCACTCCATCGGCCATCGGACAAACCACAAGCATGTTACTCTAATCTCCTGATGAACTGGTAGACGACTTCACCAAAGCAGATCCAAAAATGATTGGCTCCATTGGACCATCAGTATAGCCTTCAACCGGTAGATCCGACCTCTCGATGATACCTGATCGTTGAAGGCGACTCCATCAAGGCATCGGCCAGACAAATGAAATGTTACCCCAATCTTTGATAACTGGTAGCCGACCTTATTGGCTCATCAGAACCAATACTGCGATGTTACCCCGATCTTGCATTGTTATCTCGATAACCTAAGGTGGTCTCATCGGGACATCGACACACACCCAAAACTACTATCCTGATAAGCGAAGTGCTCTGAGACAAACATAGCGGAATCATTCGGACTTCGGCATAAGTTCAAACATGTCAACCCGATTGTTGATATCAACCCAATCGCTGAAGGTGACTTCGTCAGGTATCGGCTTAACTCTAGACCAGAACCTCTGATAGATGATGACAACCCACACCACCTAAGATAGCTCCATCTGGTCATCAACACAATGCTGATGCAGCCTTCCTAAAAGTTGATGTTATCTTGATGACCAAAGTCGACTTCATTGGGTCATTGGGATAACGTCAAACCTGCTTCTCTGAGCTTCGATGGAAGAAAAGATATTGGCAAGAGTTAACCCAATTAGGATGAACCAATGTCAAGTGAATTAGAGGCACATTTCCAACACTAAGAATCTTCTAGAGAAAGGACCATCAGACTCTACCATAAGCCTTTGCCATGTCCAGCTTGATAAACAAATCTTTTTCCTTAGAAGCTGCCATAGAATGAATGGTCTTAGTAGCGATGACCACTCCGTCCAAGATTTGACAGCCCTGCACAAACCCACTCTGCTCTTCTAAAATGACCCCCCCAAGCCAATTCTTCAACCTTTCCGCTATCAACTTTAAAATAATCTTATAAATCACATTACAAAGGGAAATATGATGGAACTAGCCTAATCGGTTAGCCCCATCACACTTGGGGATGAGCGCAATGAAAGTTGCATTCAAAGCCCAAAGCATTTGCTTACTCCTCTAGGACTCTTGGACCACCTCCAATAAGTCCAATTTGATAATATCCTAGAATTCTTGATAGAACTCAATCGAGAACCTATCTGGTCTCGCCTTCCCCTTCTTCATGTGAAAAACAATCCTCTCAAGATCATCCAACAAATTGGGGCCCATTAGCTACTCATTCATCTCCCTAGTAACTAGAGAAAGGATACAAGCAAGATCCTGAATTTCCTCTTCCGATTCCCCCTGAGAATCCTCCCTAAAAAGGGATTCAAAATACTGCATAGACTCCCTAGAAATCTCTTGCAAGGATAAACATTGCTCTCCTCTATCATTAACTAGGGTAGCGATGGAATTGCCATGCCTTCTCGCTTTCACCGAATTGAAGAAGAACATAATATTCATGTCTCCCTCTTGAAGTGAATTAATCCAAGCTCTCTGTTTCCAGTAGATTTCCTCCCTAAGCTCCCACTCCTCTAAAACCTTGACTGCCCTGACTTCCTCCCTTAGAAAGGCTTCTAACAATCTATGCTCTCTAATCTCTCTAGTAATTCCATTCAACTCTAATTGAGTAGTTGTCTTAGCAAGAGAGAAATTACCAAAACACTGACGATTCCACCACTTAAGCTGAAACTTAACAAATTGCAGTTGCTTGGCAAAAGTGTACATGGAAGTGCCATAGGCTGGCCTCCCTTTCTTCTACCACTCTGCAACCTGAACCTGCAAAGAAGAATCTCACAACCACATAAGTTGGAATTTGAAAAAAGGAGAGTGAGCGAACCAAGCAGAAGAGGACACCAATTTGATGGGCCAGTGGTCTGAACCTTTCCAATCTAAAATTTCTGAGCAAGTGGACCATCCCCCACCGATCCAAAAATTAGAAACCAAAAACCGATCCAGCCACTCCGAAATCCAATACTCCTCTAATCTCCTATTGTTCCAAGTGAACAAACCATTACTAAGATTGATGTCAACAAGATTTGAGGTTGATAAACTATCCCAGAGAAGGAAGGAAGAAGGCTGCAACCACATAACACATCCCTTCTTCTCACTCAAATATAAGATGGCATTGAAATCACCCGCCATAATCCACGGATGAAAAGGAACAAGCCCACGCATAAAAGTAATATGAGACCACAAATTTTGCTTACCCTGAAGATTAGTGGGGGCATAAATGTTAGAAATCGGGATATATTCCCCAGTCTCAAGACTAGAGGCCACCTTGGATAAGGATGATCTAGAAGAAACCCACCAAGTAGGGTGAATCCTCAAGGGGTTCCAAAGATAGGCCACACCTCCAGAGGAGCCAACTGCCCCAATACACTGACATTCACCTCTCCCCTATAGCTTAGGCACCGGACCCAACATACATTCTATTGAAATTTTAGTTTCCTACAAGAAAAGGACATCAGGAGAATGATTCCTAATCAATTCCCAGAAAAATTTTTGTCTAGGGCCACTATTCAAGCCCCTCACATTCCATGAAAGCACAATCATTTTAGGGGGTTAGAAAAATGAGAATCCAGAGTCTTTACTGACCCCAACTCAACCAAGTTCTCCCCCATCAATTTAAACTTATCCAAATCCTTTTTTCTACCAACCTTTGAGTTCTTCTCCATTGCACCTTTCTTGATATCTTTCTGAAGAAGACCCAGGTGTAAAGAGATCTTATTACTTTTAACCCCAACAAAGTTTAATTTTTGTGTTGCAGGAGAAACATCCCCACCAACTATCTTCATTCCAGCACTAGAGATGGGTCCCATCTGAGCCAATACCTACTGATCCATCTCCATCTGTTGACTTACAACCTCCTGCAGATCCTGAGTAGGATCCAAGTTCACACTATCAGGCATCAACGCTACTGCACTATGATCCAAGGGGATCGACCCCAGGTTCACCTCCTGCTGACTAAGGTCATCCAAAGCTTCAAATCTATTAAAAGTATTCTCCTCCCAATGTTCCTATAGAGATCTATTTTATCCATGGTTCCTATTCTTTGTCTTAACTAGGACAAAGCCATAAGCTCCCACAATCACACCAGACATGGGAGCTTTACCTTTATCAGCCACATCAAGGTTATGAGATAGCTATTGAGGCTGATGCATAGACAATTTATACCTAGGGAACTTGCACTGCAAATAACCATACTCATGACATAGGTGACACCAAAATGATAAGGTCTCATAATCAAGTTGTTGGACCCAAGAATAAGAGATCGCACACATATCTATAGCATCTAGCAAAGGCTTACTAGGATCAATTTCGACACAAATATGAGTGAAAGTCATTACCTTTCTCCCCAAGGTTTGCGATGAAGATCCTGTGAGGCCCTAACCTGACCCATCCTATCTCTTCAGTTATTTTCATTTTGGAACTATTTTGGATGCTAGTTTTGACACACCATGGATATAGAACTTTTTATGATTCCACGATTTTTGGTAATATTGATATATATTTGATGCTCCATTTCTATGCCTTGTGGATTATAGAATATTATATGATTCTAGATTAGGGTAATATTGTGATGATGTATGTTATTATCTGAATTTCAGGATTTGTTATAATGTTAGGAATACGTTTGCATATCTTGTAGAGGGATCAAATTTTGGGGATTATGATGAATTGCTTTGATTTATGACAATCGTATTTTATGATGACAAGTCTTTGCAGAATGAATGTATTGTATTCTGATTATGTGTTATATATTATATGAGGCTATTTGGGAAGTACTAATGTTTAAATTGAGATGTGCAGGAAATTATCCATGTGACGATGGAAATATTATGGAGAATCAAGCCTAGGCCAATGTGCGTTAGTAAAACCAGGGGTTGTCTATTTGGAGAGACAACACCCCGTATGTACTGTATTTTATTCGTAAATGTAAAATGTTGCATGAGTGTAAATGGTATTTATTGGATTGTTTAAATTGCGTAAGGGACAATTGCCATGTGTGTATTGTGATGTGGAATTATTTTGTAGTGTCACTTGACACCTATGTAGTATGTTGTGTTGGCAATTTGTCTTGTCACCTTTTTGGAAAGTTTTATTTTTGTTAATTGTTATATCTCCTAATTATCCTTGAAGGAACCAAGAAATCTAGGTTAGTGAGCCACAAGGAAGGTCAACTCAGAGTTGACCCATAGGTTAACTTCAGGTGGACTTTCTGAAGGTCAAATCAACTCCTAGAGTCAATTTTAGAGCATTTCTATTAGGCCTCATGGGGTACCTATGAGTGAAGGCCAAAATTAGCCATGTGTCTTTCCCTTAGCACTTGTTTAACCACCCAAAAAAGTGCTTTTCCCAAGATGGACGAATTCCATCTATAGGAGTGCCCTCCTTGGTAGGAGAACCTTCTTGAAGGGAGTAATCCCTCTTCCCCATTCCATTTCCCTTCTCTAGACACCTAGGTTAGGGAGTGTGTAAGACCTAGGGAAGACCAATCCAATGGGGGATCCCTCACTCTATCCAAGAGGTTGGAAGGAGTGAGAGAGGCCTTCTTAGGCTAAGAATGGAAGCTTAGTGAGCTAAGCACCCACTCTCCATCCTGGGAGATTTTTGGAAAATTTTGAAAAGAAAAATCAGTTTTAGGATAGCAGATTTGGGGGGCTAAGGAATTGTAGAAAAAGATTGAGGATTGGGCAGCTCTTCATCAATCCTTCCCATAGATTTCCCTTGGCAGATCAAGGTTGGTGTTATCCTTTCCCCTCTTATGTAAATGTAGAAATGTTATAGAATGTTTGAATGCAAATTGCTGTAACTGTTTATTGTGTTGTATTTGTAAAATTTATGTGTTTCTTGTTTATATCTGTTTTATGTAATGTTGTGTTTGGGGAGTGTTTCAAGACCATCCTTTCCTTGGGAGGAAAGATTGGTCTTGGGGGTGGAAGGAGCTTGACAGCGCTTAGGGTGAGAGGCTCTCATTTTGAGAGTGATCTCAAGGGTCTGTCCATGAGACCCTTGCTGCTTTCTTTTGTGTTATTTCTACTTGGGGGTCATAAGGGGTACAAATATGGCATGGTTGCCTTTTTGGGGGTCATAAGGGTGTAGGGATTAAGGATGAATTCTGGTTATGCATTCATGGGTGCCATGAGTTGGCTGTAAGTTTTATTTAGCAGATTTCTCCCCTAGGGTACTTGGTCCACTTCCACCCTAATAAGGCATCACATTTTGTGATGGAGTTTCAGCTTGGGAAAGGGTGTCTCTGTTGTGTTATTTTCTTTCCCTTTTTCTTGTTGTATTGCTTGGTTGTAACCCCGTCTAGGTCTTGATTCTCCTAGCTCGGGTGGCTTCTGGTAAGCCTAGGCTGGGAGGTGAGCATCCCATGGTCACAATCCTAAAGTTTTATATGCAGGTTGCTGGGAAAAAGATCTAGGAGTTGCAGATTCGTTTGGTTGCAGATCTTTATTCAGATTCAGATTTCTATTTAGATGCAGGAAAGCAAAAAAATGTAATTTATGAATTGTTGCAAAACAAAGGAATACAATGTAAATAAAGGGCTTAAGTTGATTCTTTTGTTTCTATTTAAAGAAATGTATTTTTTTTATTGTTCAAGTCCTCATCATTAAGAATGAGAGACTAGTTGGGGTTACTTTCATCCATTGTAAATGTGTACCCTAGTATTCAAATATTCTGTAGGCAAAATACCTTTTTATTTAAGTTCTGAACATTTATTAGGTTGTTGTAAATTGTATCAAATTCTGTCTCAAAAAAAAAGAATTCTGTTGTCATGTTTATTTCTGCAAATATAAGTTAAGAAAGAAAAAAAAAGGGGGGAATGCATTATGTGGAGTAAATTCTTGCAAAGTTCATTTACTGTTATTTTGTTACTTTTTTTACTCTATTTAGGCACAACTGAAAATAAAAGACCTAGCATTTATACATCACTATAGAAAACATGTTGTAAGACTGTAAAAAAAAAGAGAGAGAAGAAAAATAAGACTCAGTCGTATGCTGTTAAGAGACTAAGATCAGAATGTAAGATGTTAGAATCTCAAAACATTATAAGGGTTTCCAACCCTATTTTCATAACATTTAGTTGAATATAACTGTAAATATATAGGTATATATATATATATTGAAAAATATATATACACTTATATATATATATAGATATATATAAAAATTCCTTTAGGTGTTTATCCCTGCAACAAAAAAAAAAAAAGAAGGAAACATGTTTTGTCCTTGTGTAATTCCTGTACAACGAAAATATACAAAAGATTACATGCTGCTGTGCTAAAAATATTGTAGAATAGACTTCCTAATCTTAACTATATTTATATATTCCTGCATCTGAAAACATACTCTGTGGAAGCCTTTGGAAAATATATATACATATATGTTATGTTCTGATCATAACAGTGTTTATATGTATATATAAATATATATATACAAATATATATATATATTTACATATTCATATATGATGATGTGCACCATATATATATATTTGATATTTTAAAAAAAAAGAAAAAAACACATCATATAAAATTTAAACCCTCGAAATATTAAAAGATTTTTTTTTTTAAAAAAAATGTGGGAAGACAGGGGCACCGAGCCGTGGGCCACTGTGTGTAACATAGTGGACCGCCACGGCCGAGCCACTGTGCTACACACAGTGGGCGGCGCCGAAGGGCACCGCACTGTGTGTAACACAGTGGAGCGGTTGCGGCCGCCACTGTGCTACGCACAGTGAGCGGCGCCCGCCACTGTGTGTATACACAGTGGGCGGTGGTTATGCCGTCCGCCACTGTGTGTATGCACAGCGGCACCCGGAAACCCTCCCCCCCCCCCCCCCCCCGCGCACTTCCTCCTTTCTCCCCGCTTCGAAACCCTCCACCGTACCCTATTTCGCCTCCGTACCTGCAATCACACACTTTCCCCCCAATTCAAAAAAAAAGTAGTTTAATAAACCCTAACCCATTTCGGGTTAGGGCATAAAATAATAAGAAAAATAAAACAAGTGGGATTATATAGAAATGCAACCCTAACCCAATTTCGGGTTGGGGTTAGCATTTTAGGGATTTTATATATATATATATATATGGGAGCATTAAAATGTAGTTTTAATTAGGGATAGCATTTTAAAAATTAAGGATGTCTTTATGTTAGGGAATTTAAAATTTGAGATGGGAGATTTAAATGAGTGTTTAAAAAAAAAAAATTTTAATTTTAATTAATAAATAGGGTTATTTTTATGATGGAATTATTATATGTTTTTTTTTATTCTTTAGAAAATTTAAATTTTAATATAGTAAATTCAAGGGGTTTAAAAGGAAAGGATTAATATCGTTGGATAAACTATACGTTAAATCCATTAATATATTTAATTAATCAATGGACTTTCCCCTATATATTTGGACGTTAGGAAAATTTAAAAGGAGAAATTGTAGAATTAATTTTATGGACCATAAGCCCTTGGTGACCAGTTTGGGCCAAATTTAATTAAATCATCATAATTAAGGGGATTGAAAAAAAATTAGAATTGGCTTTAGCTTTTGTCGGTCTTACTGGGCAAATGACCTTATAGAAATTCGAACCCTCATCGGTTGGATTTAAATAATAAATTTTGCATGAGCATCAATTAATTATTGGTATTCTCATTATATGAATGGGAATGATTAAACTCACGAAGATAACCAATTAACCTTTGTTTTTAATTAGCGACAACTTGAGTTAGGTAATTGAGCTAGCCAATAATCCGTGATACTAATTTAATCTTCACTAAACTAGTCGCTCGTTCGAGTTGGTTAATTAACCCAACCGTAGTAAACAATTTTATTCTCACCCTAGATAAGACAAAACTCTAATAAAGTTAATATTATTATTAGGATATATTGCGAGTTCTTGATGTCAAAAAAAATTTGTTGTTCCATTTTTGTGCCCTGAAGTTTGGGCACGACAGATCCAATAGGATTCCCAAGCAATGAAATTGTCATCCACAGTACATCCTCTCGGCAACATTCCACCGGAAAAAAAGGTAATCTAACTCAAACTAGTACCCGATTCGGGAGTTCCTCCAAAGGGTTAAATCCTGCATGCCAAGGTTTGATAAACAACCCCACCTGGTTATTAAAATATGGGCCTCCTTCAAAGACCCTATTGCAATCCTCCATACAATTGAAAGTAACCATGAAATAATTGTTTTCCAGCAACATGATATCCATTTCCCCTTCTGGCACCGAAGTCCTCTGAGCTAAATTTTCCAAAAATTGCAATGAAACCCTCATCCCCAAATATTTGCAGTAAAGCGAATGCTTTGAAAAATATTCAACATCCTCTGCAATCATCTCAGGCAGAATTACCAATTTCGACCTCTCTTTGCAACTCTCCAGATAGTCGTTAAACTTCATAATCTAGGATCCATTGGATACACCAACGCTGGCAACCCCTGAGTTGGGAGCAAAAAGATTATTATCAAAAGTCTTAACGCCATGATTCAAGGATTTCAGACCCAAAGTTGTTCGAAAATCCAAGCTACGAGAAGCCTCTGAAACCACTTGTCACAAACCAACCATCATGCATGATAGAAAACCCCCACCCCTACCGGATAAGGGACAAGAAAAAACCTCCCCTTGAAATAACCCACCCCTCTCAACTCCCAATCTCCACCTAGGAAGGCTCCCAAACATGAGCCCTCCCAACCCTGCCGACACCACCAATCCACAACAGCAGATAGAGAAACATGACCCTTTCACCCTCGACACCCCCGAGTAGCTACCTGCAACAAACAAAAAAATAATAACTTCACCCCTCTCCTTGCAAGGCCGATCAGAACCCCCCCTATGCGAAAATGAACGTGAGCTAGGGCACAGATGCCCTAGCTCCGCCTCTGCACTTGCTACCCTCGCATGCCATCAAAGCACAAATATACTTGATAGATGCGTGGATAGAGAATTTAACCATGCATTAAAAGGAACCTTCAACCTACAAAATCAAATTCGTAAGAAATCACAAGAACAAGCAATAAATCATGTCACATCAACATTGAGTCTCTCAAAGAAATTCAAATTTCTTTGAGTCCCTCAATGCATCCTTATTTTGGAATTTTTAATTCCTCATTTTGAAATTAAAATTTTCTTTCCCCCCTCTTCTCAAGGAATTTTATATTCTTGTTTATTTTCCCAAGACACCCTTGATCCATGCCTTCTATCTCAAATCAATCTCAACCCTCCATAAGCAAATAAATCTTGGCCCTTCATTGGCCTCCTCCAATCTATAAATTGGAGGATCATTTCCTCACAAAAGCATACACTTCTCATAGCATCCTCATGCTACCCATTTATGTTCTATCTTCCTCCTATCATATCAACATAATATTTCAAACATCTAATCCAATTCATCTCATCTATCATCATCCTTAAATTCAATTCCATACCTATCTTGTTGAGCACTTTGAGAGCATTCCACACACCCATCAAGGACCAATCCACTCAAGTGAGGAAGGGGTGTATTCTTCAATTTGCCTAAGGTCTCATCCGAAGGAGAAGGTAGAATTAGCAAGGTATATGTGGTTTGTTTAATGTTTTATGTTTTCTTTGGATGCTAACCATTAGAATCTTACATCTTTCTCATTTCCCCCTCTTCAATAGACATGTGGGTGTGTACCGATATAATTTTACTAAGTATTTTTTGAAACTTTTTGGTGGAAAGTTAGATAAGATCATATAGTTTCTCAACTATATTTTAAATAGTTAATTAATAAATATTTAATATAAATTATTAAATTGGATAGATATTGAAAAATTTACTACTAAGTGTACCCCCTTATATTATAGAAATAACGAAAAATAATTACTTTATTGTGTATGTAATGAAATACCATTTAATATTTTTTCAAAAAATTTATAGAGGCATGGCTAAAATACAAATAATATTATTTGAGGTATATTTTGACATTATTAATGTAAATAAAAAATCAAATCATTATATATGATGATTTTGTAGTAGACTTTTAATGCAAGACCTTCTAGATCTAGATGTAATCTTACATCACCATAGAAAAAGTAGATTATTATTTTTTAAATTTTCCTTCTTTTTAATGCGTTTTTTTTTTATGGCTCCATTGCAACTTTCTCTTCAAAGGATGCTACAAGAAGCTTATTATATTCCAAATGGGCATTAGTCTTGTCTTGCTATAAAATATCTATAGGTTGATCTAGACCATTTTCAAACAACTACAAAATCATTCTACATTTTTATTTGATACTTCAAAAGAGTTGCATGAGGAGGGAGATTGCAATAAGTTGATTCCAATTTTTTTCGTAAAATAATAGAAGCATTTTTCTTTAAAATCAAAAGTTTGTCATAGCAAGAGTAAAACATAAATCACTTACACATAGAGTATTAACATGGTATTAAAAAAATTAATGTAGTATTTTATTTCTAGTTTTAAAATATCTAAATTATTTTAATATCTACATGATAAAAATTGAATTAGTATAAAATGTACAAAATTAATAAGTGCAATAAAATATGTAGAAAATAAAATTTTTATTTAAAATACTTTTGTGGAAAGATGCATAATATCTTAGGTATAAGTAGGATCTTTTTATAATTTTTTAATAATTTTTTTTTTAAATTATTCTTTTACTAGGTTAAAGTATCTTTAAAAGCCCTTATGTGCAACAAATATAATTTGATCTATAACATGCTTTTTCCATCACATAGAGAATGATGTCTTGACAAACTTTTTTTTAAAATTAAAATTAAAAATTAAAAAAGTAATATATATCATTTCAAGTTTGTGGGGATTTTTGTTTAAAAATTAATTAATAAATATAAAAAATACATTCAAAACTTGAAATGAAATAAAAAGGTATTGAAAAACTAGACATTGCATCTATAATGGTCTTAATTTTATCCATTTGAAAAAAAAATAGCCATATGCCTAGAGTTAGTTTATACTCTTGTTGGTGTCATGACATTATACTTATAAGTCCAAGGCTTAGTTTTGGGGCTTGAAGTCTATTTAAAGGCTAAACCCAAAGCAAAAGGACAATTATATAATTTCAAATCTCACAAAACATGTAACATATTGACTATAAAAATCATATACATTAAAAAACATAGTGTTTATGTTAGAATCTCATATACCAGAGGAAAACTGAGAGGGGGGGTGAATTAGTTTTCCACAAATTAAACACTTAGTGTAGATTATAAATAATTTATTAGAGCACAATATAAACAACACAGTGAAAGATATAACATGAAAGCATAGACGTGGAAAACCTAGTAAAGGGAAAAACCACGGTGGGAAACCCTACCCACAATCAGATAATACTTCTGCAACAATATGTGAAATGATTACTATGGGGATTGCACTTGCAATCAGGCCAACCGCCTAGAGCACACTTCTCAACACAAAAAGGGAAGTCTCACTGACTTACATAAACATTGGACTACAATCTGAAGAAAATAAACTATGAAAATAGCATCTCCTAATGCTTGATACAGTTTCAGTTAAGCACAGATGTTTGCCCTACAATACCAAAACCTTAACAACCCTTCACTGAATAATATAACCTTGTTTGCACAATTACCTCTGTTTGATAATGTAGACATAACTTTTGATCTCTATCGATCTCGTACCGATCCCCAAATTACATAATATATCACCTATAAATCCAAATCATCAACCTTGATAACAAGGTCGGCTAAACCCTAAACCCATAAACCTTAATTATAAAAATTACATCACACTATACCACCAGAACAATATTATGATTTACATTACATAGCATGGACCTAATTAAAATTCCCAAATAATTATATCCATTGAAAATTCAGCTAAGACCTATATCAACACGTTTCACCAACTGGTAGAAACCCTCAGTGTAATAACACAGAATAACCAACAGGATCCAAATAGGACCACCAAATCATCACACTAGCCAATGCAAAGCCACCAAACAATTATAACATGATCAAGAATACCTTAAGAATGTTAGGAACCATTTCTATAAGCTAAACCAAAATCACTTAACCAAATCATCGAATATCGCCAACTGGTACCAAGAAATATCAACCGGTAATCCAGAACATAAGCGATAGCTCCTGGAGCACCAAATCATGAACCAACTAAATGTGACAAGCATATAACCATCCAAAATAGAAACAACCAATTTGATCATATTGGATCAGAAACACTGATAACCAAGTCCATCCAGGATAGCAGTAGCCAATCGGGATAGTAGTAACCAACCGAAATAGAACCATATCCAACCAGAGAATAGTGTTGACATAAATGACAACACATAAGAAAATTGAGCATATTGCCAACAATCTCCCCCTTTGGTATTGATGGCAAAACTGAATGTGGAAAACATCCAAGTGCCAAGGAATGCCAAAAATCTCCCCAAACAATCAAGAACCAACAAAATATCTCTCCCTAAGATTTTTTTTATTTTCACATGAACACCTCTCCCCCTTTGACATCAATGACAAAGGGCTAATGCCAAAATAAACAACTAACCTTTCCCCCTAAGAAACAGTACCATCCCATCAACCTAGATCAAAAGATATTTTGATAACCTCACCGAATGGATGCATCCCTACATTGTTGGACACAATGGATCACTGAGAGGGGGTAAATCAGTGATTTAAACTCTTTTCCTTCAAAAAAAAGATACTGGTAATATATATATATATATATATATAACAAACTAAGTGCTAATCAGTAACTTAGACAATGCAAGAAGAGTGTGAAAGGACTTGCTAAAGCATTAACATAACACATGCACAAGAATACATCACACAACACCAGATATATATGAGGAAAACCCAATGTGGGAAAAACCTCAGTAAGAATAGTTGTTGGAGATCTTCTGCTCCAATCTAGCCTCACAATGAATATCTGATTACAATATTTGGGGCACCAACCCAAGGAGCACTAGCGCCTGATTTATGAGCACCAACTCAAAGGACCACCGACCCCTGCACAATTTATAGGCTACAACCCCTGCACTAAGCTAAAACGTAGTGAAAACAATATAAGACTTAGATATATAGATGAAATCACTGTTACAAATGAAGTTTTGCAACCTTACAATATTCGCCTTAGCCGATTTCATTCTTACCAGTTTGTATTCTCTCCACCCACTCCGCAACTTGACTTTGCTGATCACTTTTCTCAATCCCCTCTCACAATGTCTTCCACCTCTCAAATCACACTCGATCACTCTAAATCAGGTACAACTTTCTACTGGTTTGTCACCTATGTGTTCAATGCACTTTCCACCAGTTGTTCCTTATACCGGTTTACTCTGCTTCTCCTTATCAGTCAAAACTTCACTCATAAACACTTCAAGTGTTTATCTCTTTGGCTCTTAGACAACGATTTCACACTTGTCTTCACATTATAGCAGCAGTAAAAATAGTCTCAAGTCATCATATTTAAACTTGAGCTTTCCCGCCAAGAAACAATTCAAAATTAGGTTGTTAGGGTTTCCTACACCCAACAAGATCTACATGAGATCTGATCTAGTCTATCTTGGATCGATCCCCTGTACTCAAGGAATGCATCTATACACATTTTCCATTATCCATTGCATACTTGCTAAAGATAGCAATCTCATCCATGATTTTCTACCTTGAAATATGTTGACTCATAAAAAGCCCAGTTGTTTCCTTCTCGAGGTCTTCTTGTAGTTTGATTACTTTGCTTCAATTCAGACACAAACTACTCCCTGATCTTTCTCTGTCATTATTCCTTTCTCGAGCCATATAATTTTGTTATCATTCCATGATTTGTGGTTGTTTCATTTATGTCGACTTGCTATTTCAACCACCACATCGATGGAGGCTTCACCGACCTGTACATGTTTGCCACCTCAACTCCACATGGCATCACAATGGTTATACACTTAGCTTATCAACACAAGCTTGATTTACACTTGAATATTTAGAAAAATCATACTGGTACAAGCCTTTACCAATGAGACCTTCTTCTTCTACTAACCGATAGTTCACACTACATTGGTATCACATCTTCACCTCCGGTGGTTTGTGATTACTTTAACATTCTACCTTTTCATCATAAACAGGCAGCCAAACTCTAGACCAGTTTAAGCTCTACTGGTTATCACTCAACATTCTCACAAACACATGCATCTCACCTCATAGTGGTGAAGTCACTGATAGTCTCAACAACTACTTGTTTTTCACCATACCAGTTGACAAGTGTTCATGTTACTCTTATCAATACTTTCTTCATACCAGATGACGTACCTCTATTGGTAGCCTTTCTGCAATACTGGTTGACATCAATGACAACTCAATACCAACATATATCTCTAAGTCACTTCTGGAGGGGTGGTGACCACCAACTAAACTTTGAGATATTCAAAAGTATCTTTAGGCAATGTTTTAGCTAGAATATCTACAATATGTTCCTTAGTAAGCACATAAACGAATCTGATTTCCTTTGCTTCAACCTTTTCCTTCAAGAAATTATACCTTATAAAAATGTGTTTTAATTTGGAAGGAAATATTAGATTATTTGACATATCAATAGTAGCAGTATTATCATAGTGAATAAAAATAGTCTCATCATAACTTACCCTTATATCCTTCAACATTTGCTTCATCAATAAAATCTTATTACAATTAGTTGTAGCAGCTACATATTCAGCTTCAACAGTAGATAATGGAGTGCATGATTATTTCTTGCTAAGCCATGAAACTAATTTCTTCCCAAGAAAGAATGCACCACCTATAGTGCTCTTCCGGTCATCAACATCTCCTTCCCACTTTGAGTCTTTATAGGCACATAATCTAAAATCATCATCCTTTAGATACCATAACCCATACTTTGTTGTTCCTGCCAAATATCTAAATATTCTTTTAACAACAATATCATGACTTGCTCTCGGATCAAACTAAAATCTAGAAGAAATGCAGACAGCATTCATTATATCCAGTCTGGTCTAAGTTAAGTACAACAATCCACCAATCATTGATTTGTATCTAGATGGGTTCACTCTTAGAGATTCATCTTCCTTAGACAATTTGCAATTGGTTATCATAGGAGTACCAACATGTTTTGAATTTTCAATACTAAATTTCTTAAGAAATTCCTTCACATACTTAGTTTGACAAATGAAAATATCTTTATCAGTCTGAGTAATCTACAAACCTAAGAAAAAATTCATCTCTCCAATCATAGAGATTTCAAATCCATTCTTCATATCATAGGCAAATTTCATGCATAAAATTTCTTCTCCTCCAAAAATGATATCATCAACAAAGAATTCAATGATCAGTATGCCATCATGCTAATATAAGTTACTATTAGCATTACCTTTTCTAAAAATGAGATTTGAAAGATATTTATCTAATCTAGCATACCATGCTCTAGGGGCTTGTTTCAATCCATATAAAGATTTCTTCAATATGCAAACCATGTCCTTTTCCTTTGATAATGAAAATCCATCAGGTTGCTTAATGTAGACTTCCTTTTCAAGATCTCTATTCATAAATGCATATTTAACATCCATCTAATATACCTTGTAGTTCTCGTGTGCAGCATAGGCAATAAATAGTCTTACCACTTCAATCCTAGAAACTAGAGCATAAGTTTCATCATAATCAACTCCTTCCTATGAATATCCTTTGCAAACCAAAATAGGCTTCTTTATTACAACCTAACCTTCGTCATTTAATTTATTCCTGAAAACCCATTTATTTCCAATAACATTTTTATCTTTAGGCCTAGGAACAAATTCCCATGTTTTATTCTTTTCTATCTGATTCACTTCTTCTTCCATAGCTCTCATCTGATTCTCATCTTTACTCTCTTCAATAAATGATTCTGATTCAATTTGAGAAATTTAACATACCTCTTTATCATCTAACATTCTTCTTTTCATCACACCTTTCCTCTTGTCTCTGATAATTTGATCTCCATGATGATTTAGCTTCACATACCTGGGAGTCTTTGAATTATCTTGACTTTTTAACTCTTTTTGCTCATCAACAGCCACTGTGGAATTTTCTGATGTTACCAGAGCAACTGGATCACTGCTTTGAATTGATTCTTGTACAACCAGTTCTGATCTAATAATCTCATCTTCTGATCCATATTCATATGATATGATATGATTATTACCTTGCTCATCCACTTTGACATTTATGCTTTGTGTTATCCTATTCAGTCTTTTGTTATAACATCTATATGCTTTACTCTTAGTAGAATAACCCAAAAATATTCCTTCATCACATCTAGGATCAAATTTTCCTAATGCATCATCTCTTCTGATATAGCATTTACTTCCAAAAATTCTAAGATATCTGACAGTAGGAGTATGACCAAACCATAATTCATAAGGAGTCTTACCGGTATCACCTTTTATGTGTACTCTGTTGAAAGTGTATACCATAGTATTGATAGATTCTCTCCAATAGATATAAGGCAATTTGGCTTCCATCATCATTGACCTTGCAACATCTAAGATAGTTTTGTTCTTCCTTTCCACTATTCCATTCTGTTGTGGATTTCTAGGTGTAGAAAATTGTCTTCTGATTCCATGCTTCTCGCAAAAGTTGTTGAACCCACCGGATGTAAATTCACCACCTTGATCTGATCTTAAACACTTTATATTCAATCCTATTTATGTCTCTACCATAGATTTGAAAATTTTTAATTTCTTAAGAGCTTCTAATTTTTTTTTCAAAAATGCAACCCACATCATTCTATAATAATCATCAATAAGCAACATAAAGTATTTATCACCTTGAAAAAATTTAGTCATTGTCAGTCCACACAGATCAGTATGAATAAGATCAAGAATTTCATTAGATTTATCATGTATTCTTTTGAAGGAAGTTCTAACTTGCTTACCCATTTGACATTCTCTACATATCAAATTATGAGGCTTGATAATTTTGGGAAAATCTCTAACACCCTGTGTTGAGCTGATCTTCACTGTGCAATCAAAATTCACGTGACACATCCTCTTATGCCATAACCAACTTTTATCAATCTGATCAATCAAACAATTCTTCTCACTAGAGTTCAAATGAAAGATATTTCCTTTGGTCTGAGTTCCGGAGGCAATTTCCAAACCAGATCTATTGATAATCTTGCATTTTCCATCCTTGAATTGCAAATGAAATCCTCTATCCACCATTTGACCTACACTCAAAATATTATGCTTCAAACCTTCAACATAATAAACATTGTCGGTATTAGTCTTACCATCCAAGGATATTGTTTCATTGCCTTTGATCATACATGCCTTGTTATCTCCAAATTTGACTATTCCACCATCAAATTCTTACAGAGTTAGGAATTTCCTCTTGTCACCAGTCATGTGATGTGAGCATCCATTGTCTATAACCCATTCATCCTTCACTTCAATATTAGCAGCCAGGGATTTCTCTTCAGTATGATTTGTATCAATGACAGGTTCTGGAGAATCATCCTTAATAACAATAAAGACCCAATCTTTGTCGGAGCTTCCATTACCAGATCCACTCATCATCATCATCATCATCATCATCATCATCATCATCATCATCATCATCATCATCATCATCATCATCATCATCATCATCATCATCATCATCATCAACAACATCATCATCATCGTCATTATCATCATCATCATCATCATCATCATCATCATCATCATCATCATCATCATCATCATCATCATCATCATCATCATCATCATCATCAATAATACCAAAATCATCATCACTAGTATAGTAACATGATTTATCCTTATTCCTTCTAAATCTAGGTCTCCTTTGATATTATGGATTAGGTTTATAATTCCTCATAAATATTTTTTGATTCCTAGCAACTCTCTCATGACATCTAGAAGCAAAATGACCAATCTTATTGAATGAAAAATATTTAAAAGGAACTTTTCCTTCATACTTACTTCCAACCGGTCCTTTAGGGATTCTTTTGGCAATTAGGGCTTCCAAATTTTCAAGTTATTTGTCTTCTCTCTCAATGTATTCTAATTCTTTAGCATAAAACTCCTTCCAGTCTATCTTCTTACCAAAGGAAAATTCTCTAAATGTAGTCTCATTTTTAGTAGTACTCTGATCTCCAAGTTCTTCAAGTTCAAAAGCAGTCAACTTCCCAAGTAATGTATATCTAGTAACAAGGGTATTTGAGATTGTCTGGAGTTCATTGATTGTAGTAGCCTTCATCTTGTAAGTCGAAGGTATAACTCTCAGAATCTTTGACACAACCTCATCCTCATTAACAATTCCATTACAACATTTGATTCCCATGGCAATCTCACTCACTCTATCCATGAAAGAACTTATCTTCTCATCTTCTTCCATCTTCAAATTTTCATATCTCACCCACTAACCTTCAATTTTTGCAATCTTTACTGCTTGGTCACCTTCATAAAGAGTTTCAAGCTTCAACTAGATCTGTTTTGCATTTTTGAGCTCTATGACATTCAACAACTTCTCATTTGATAGGGCACTTAACAAAGCTTCTTTCACTCTGACATCATTATCAACATTCTTCTGCTCATTAGCAGGTGTTGAAGTTCTAGAATGTGGATCATGAGGTGTATACCCTTTCTCTGTTATCTCCCAAAGTTCAACTCCAAGACATCTTAGATGAATCTTCATTCGCTCTTTCCATATTTTGTAATTTGTACCACCAAATCTGGGACTCTCCTTCCGTTAGGGATTAAATGTAGAAGATCCCATTGGATCTCCTCAAGCACTTAAGATTATAAAGAGAGGACCTTTCTCTGATACCAATTGTTAGAATCTTAGATACTAGAGGAAAACTAAGAGGGGGGGGGGTGAATTAGTTTTTCACAAATTAAATAGTTTATGAAGATTATAAACCATTCACCGGAGCATAATATAAACAACACGGTGAAAGATAAAACATGAAAGCACATAACACACAACACCAATAATTTGACGTGGAAAACCCAGTAAAGGGAAAAACCATTGTGGTAAACCCTACCCATAGTTAGATAATACTTCTGCAGCAGTATGTGAAATGATTACAATAGGGATTGCACTTGCAATCAGGCCAACCACCTAGAGCACATTACTCAACACAAAAAGGGAAGTCTCACTAACTTACATAAACATCAGACTACAATCCAGAGAAAATGAACTATGAAAATAGCGTCTCCTAATGCTTGATATAGTTTCAGTTAAGCGTATATGTCTACCCTGCAATACCAAAACCTTCACAACCCTTTTCTAAATGATATAGCCTTGTTTGCACAAAATTACCTCTCTCTGATAATGCAAACATAACCTTCGATCTCTATTGATCTCATACCGATCCCCAAATTACATGAATATATCACCTATAAATATAGATCATCAACCTTGGTAACAAGGCTGGCTATGATGATATGATGAATCAATAAGGATCTAGACAACTACTGAGAGAGGGGGGTGAATTAGGAGATAGAAAACTGACTAAACTTTCACCAACCTCAAAAACAATCTCTCAAGTCAATCACAGAACTAACTTGTTCAAACACTAAGCTACAAACTGCAATAGCACTGATAGTTTACTGGTTTGACTGGCATATCAAAATAACAGTATAACAACTCTGAAACTCCCAAACCATTTAACCAAAACATCAAAATACTTTACTAACAATAGTAAAAGCATATTTTAGATTAATGTCGGTCATCTTAACATATCTAAGCGGATTTAACATTTAAGCAAATTAACCATATCAAACATAACCACAAAAACCATTCACCACTTGACACAATGATTTTTGACGTGGAAAGCCAAATGGGAAAAACCATGGTGGGGATGAATACCCACAAGTATTCTGAACTCTTCTGAAGTTCACCCTATTAGGAGCCAAGCCTATTAAAGCTTTACAAAAATATCCCATTAGGAACAAATCCTATTAGGGACCACCCGATTACGAGATTGACTATAATACCTTGTTAGAAGCAATACCCTATTAGGAGTAACCTTGATAGAGGATTTGAAATCCAAGATAATGGATCACCTGGTTAGAGGATTTCGATAGCACTAAGCTTGTTAAAGCTTACCCAATTAAGGGATTTAACTGTTGTAATTGTTAGAGAACAACAAGGGTTTGTTGATCTGGTAAATAGCACTACTCTGCTTGATCAAATCCTTTTCATGCTCCTACATATACTGCAGATAGTCCTTCTGGTTTTGCAACCAATCACGCTAACACTTAACCAAAATTGCCAACACTACAACAAAACAACTCATCAACCTTATAAGTAAAACAATAGGTCAGTAACACATCACAAACCTAAGATCCCATAGAGATTACAAACAAATCGGTTCAAGTATGACTATTAGATTACATAGAAATCAATAGCACATTGTTCAAGACAACCTCGACCACTCCTTGATCACCACTCATCGATTCTTGTAACTCAACACACAATTTCCTCTTCATGCAATGTACTCACTCATTCCCAAGATAAAATTGTTATCTCTACATGCCAAAAACCAATTGAAACTTGTCACATACAACATGCATACGTGGAATAATCATTACCGTTCACCATTTGATCGTAAACCAATATAACCGATTCACCAAGCTCCATCGGTTAGTGTTTAGTACATCAACAGGTAGGGTTACCGGCTGATCTCACTACTTCTTAAGTAATACCGGTTTCCTTCACTTGCTCACCTACCAGTTGCAAAAAAACATAATGACAACATCATTACTGATTACAATTGACATCAATGACAATACAATAGTTTATTAGTGTAATCTACATGCAAATGCCAACAGGCTAAACCCTAAACCCATAAACCTTAATTACAAAAATTACATCACACGATACCATTGGACCAATATTGTGATTTACATTACATAGTGAAGAGGGGAAAACAGGATGAAAGGTCAAACGATCAAAATGACAATGAAATAAACAAGAAAATCATAAAACATCAAAAGATCATTTTATACCTTTACTATTTTACCTCTTCCTCGGATTGAACCTTCAGTGAAGTTGAATAGTGTCTCTCTTCAACTTGATTGGATGGGCTCCTTCTTGATGGATGTGGAATGCTCTCAAAATGCTCAAAAAGGTAAGTGGATTGTTTGATTGTATTTGGATTGAAAGATTAAGGATGGATGGATTTGATAGAGAATTATGAAGAGAGAAGAGAAAAGAGAAGCATGACAATGCATGAGAAGTGGATGATTTGTGAGGAGATTAGGCTCTAATTTATAGATTGGGGAAGGCCAATGGAGGGCCAAGATTGATTTGATCATGAAGGGTTGAGATTGATTTTAGATAGAAGGCATGGATCAAGGGTGCCTTGGGAAAATAAACAGGAATATAAAATTCTTTGGGAAAATGGGGGAGCAATTTGAATTTCAAATATGAGGAATTAAAAATTACAAAATAGGGATGCATTGAGGGATTCAAAGAAATTTGAATTTCTTTGAGAGACTCAATGTTGATGTCACATGAGTGGGAATTAAAAATTGAGGGATAATGATAAGCATGATTATGAGAGATTCTAGAAGGATTCATTAGGCTAATGGGATTAGGAAAAGTGATTTGTAAGAATCACATGAATAGGTTAACTAATTAAAATTAACTGAGTAGGTATAGAGGAAATAATTATTGGAGGGGACTTTAGAAGAATAGGGGAATAATTAATTTATTTGATAAATTAATTATTGGACAATAGTGATAGAATTAATTAAATTAGATTCAATTAACACTGAGAAGAATAAGGATAACACAATTAAGTCAATTAATTATGTTGACAAGCTTGAATTAATTGAATATTAATTTTAGGTGTCTACACATAGCATGGACCTAATTCAAATTCCGAAATAATTATATCTGCCGTAAATTCAGCTAAGACCTAAATCAACACATTTCACCAACCGGTAGAAACCCTTAGTGTAATAACACAAAATAACCAATCGGATCCAAATAGGACCACCAAATCATCATGGCAGCCAATGCGAAGCCACCAAACAATTAGGACAGGATCAAGAATGCCTTTAGCATGTTAGGAACCATTTCTATAATCCGAACCAAAATTACTTAACCAAATCATCGAATATTAGCAACCGGTAAAGATAACTGGTACCAAGAAATATCAACTAGTAATCCAGAACATAAGTGATATCTTCGGGAGCAACAAATCATGAAACAGCTGAATGTGACAAGCATATAACCATCCTAAATAACCATCCAAAACAAAAACAACCAATCTGATCATACTAGATCGGAAACACTCATAACCAAGTCCAACTAGGATAGAAGCAGCCAATCGGGATAGCAGTAACCAACCAGGATAGTAGTAACCAACCGAGATAGAACCATATTGATGCAGGAGCGTCCTCGGTTCATTGTAATCTTGTATCAACCAAAAAAAACATTTTCCTTTCTGTTTACAGTTTTAGTTTTCCTTTTTGTCTCCTAGTTTTGGCTCACTGGATCCTGTGGAGTTGGATTCTACTTGAAAACTTGATCATCTTTCTTGCTTCCATACCGCATCGCATTTGGATTATTTTCTGGCAAGATATTGCTATCGGTTTCCTTTTCCTGTTATCGATTGGCAATTCTTGTTACACTTTGCCTGGACCTATTTTGGTGATCTACCAGAACCCCTTCTGAAGCTTGTGGAGCCTTGGGCATTGATTATGATGTTCCTTGGCATGTGCTTGATGTTTTCCCATGATCTACATTTTATCCTTTGGATTTCCCGAAGGAATCTCTTGGCAGAGGTCAACCTTGTTATTTTACACGTTAGGTCTTGTTCTTCAGGTTTTGATCCCTTTTGGGCTGACTAGATCCTTTGGATCGATATATATAATTGTAATTGTGTATTAGAATGTAATCAATTAGAGAATCAAGTAGCTAGACTGTTGGCATGATTGGCATAACTGATAAAGATGAGATGATGGTGGATGATTGTATCGGTAGAGAAAGATGACATGATCAATTATTTGTGTTGTCATTGATGGAAACCTATGTCAATTAATGTTTGATGATGGTTACAAATGAAATTTGATGTCAGACTTGTCAGATAAGTAATTTGGTCTACCAGATTTATAATTTGTAAGTATGGTATGGTTTACCGACAGGACTGAAAATTAGGACTCCAACCGGTAAAAGAAAATATTTTGATGGAATCAGTAAATCGGTGATGGTTGGAGACTTGTGGTTGGAGACATAAGATTTTATGGTGGATTTGTGTATGTGATCAGAACCACATCCTATGTTGATTACTGAAAGACATGTTTTGAATTTCTGATGGAGTTGTGCTAGGGTTTTAGTAGGGTTTTATGACCGGTGATAAATTCACTTAACCAGTAATGATTTATGTTATGACCATGATTGACAACGAGTCTACATGAAGCTACTAACATGACACAACTTGCATGAAAGATTTAATTATTGTTTTGGCATGATTCAAGGAAGAATTTCTTGGGAATCAATGAAACGCTTAGTAGAGTGTTTTGAGGATACAAATCAGATTTCCATGATGGGTTATGATTAATCAACGGTTGATATTGCATTATAATTTGTTATAATGATCTGTATAACAATCTGTGATGATCTCTTATGATCTGTATTATAAATTCAATATGTAATTAGGGTTTTGTGGCCGACCTAGTTGAGATGGTTATTTAGGGCGACACAATTTGTTATCACTGTTTTAAAAATGGATGTTCTTAGTCCATAATTGGCTAGGTTTTTGAAAATTTTGAGTCTGGTATGCCCTAGTTGCTTCAAAGTTGTTTTAAGTTCCTAGGGGGTTCAGGGTTTAGGTTTTAAGTCGCTCCAATTTTTGAGAAAAAACCTTTGGTTTCTAATTCTGCGTTACTTTATTCACTTAAGTGATGGGTCCTTTTATCGTGCAAATTGTTCCCCCCATTTCTATTTATCTAGGTAGTCCCTTTAAATGTTTGAAATTTTACTCTCCCTTAAATTTGCCTTTTCTAATGTTCGCCAGGCCTTGTAAAAGTCGATCAACTCTTAGTCAATTGGACGGCCCGCGTGGATTCACGAACTCAACATGCCTGAAAGTTACCTATTGCAAAATAGTGAAAAGGTTTGGTGGGACCCAGAAATGAGGACTTCTCCCTTGGCTAAAGGGTGATCAGTTTGCAAAGAGATCAACGGGTCACGTTGATTCGCAGCTGAGAGGTGCCTATGGTTTACAAGTTGAGAAATGGCAAAAAGATGGTGGGCCCAAGTGAAGTGGTTCATAGAAAGAGTAACAGCGGTGCGAGTCCCTAAGATCTAATGGCCTGCATTATTTCATGAGATAAAGATGATCAAAGATTACCTATCGCGAAGTAGAGAAAGGTTTTGGTGGGCCCAAAGTCCAAGCTTCGTCTGAAGATTAAAGACTGGTCATGTTCTATCTAATCAGATGGCCCTCGTTATTTTGTGAGATCAAAGTGCATGTGTTTTAACTATTGCGAAATAGCAAAAGGTTGTGGTGGGTCCTAGAAGCTAGTGGGTTTTCTGACGAGTAAAGAGTGAGTGCTTTAGAGAATAATCAACGGCTTGCATTGATTCGTAACCCAAAGATGCTCGAGATTTAGTTTTCATGAAATGGCGAAATGACATGGCATTCCAAGTGAGTAGTCCAAGAGATAGGGATCACAAATTGAAAGTTTACACATGTCCTCCAGATCACGTAAATCAAAGAACAAACTTGGTGACCAAGTGGTAGGCCCAACAAACAGAATGATGTAAATTGAAGACAAAGAGGATATATGTCAGGAAAAGGTGGCATTTCCGAAATAGATCCTGCTGAAGTCTTTCAGTGAGTAGGAGGTTGACATGTCAATTTCAAGAGGGATCGAATGCCAAAGTGAATGGCGCTGATTTAGAGGACCCATGTCTGTAGGTTCTAACAGTTTGATAAGGGATGAGCATCTCAAGAAACATCTGATGGCGGGCGTTATTTCATAACCCAAAGATGTGAGCTTGTTACCATTTACAAAATGGTGAAAATGGTTAGCGGTAACTGATTTGAACATGGTTAGTAATATAAACCACCAGGTTAAGATGGAGTAAAGATCGATCAAGTTTCAGTTGATCGGATGGCTAGCGCAGTTTCACGAGGACAAGATGTAAGATGGTTACCTATCGTGAAATAGCGAAAAGGTTTTTCAGTCCTTTGTTAAATGAGGAAAAGTCAAAAGCTAAAAGTTGATCAAGTTTCAGTTGATCAGACGGTCAGCGTGATTTTGTTAGATGAACCTGCTAGCACTTTATGCTATGCAAAACAATGAAAGAAGAAAAGGAAAAAATACTCAGAGCTGTTCTGACCTGTTGGAGCCAAATTTTTGAATTCTTGCATAAATTCAATTCTGAAGGGACGTCCAAAGCATGCGGTATTAATGTTGCAGTTAAGGAGACAAATTTTCGTATATGTTCCCGCATCAATTGAATGAGGGTATCATTCTGCAGAAGTAGTTGCAGAGAGCACTGGTGCAGAGCAGAGTTGCTTCGAGCTAAAATCAAGTTCCCTTGTTCTTTGTTTACCCTTTTCTTTAAGATTGTTGAATTTTGCTTTTAGAACATTGTTTTGATTGATAATTGGCTCAGTTGCATACTTTTAAAATGGGACATAGAAGAGAATTAACAGGGAAGGTAAATTACCAAGACTAAAATATTTGTGATGATTTTCTTGAGCAGTTAACCATGTCGACCAATGTCGGGGCTAGAGCTAAGGAGTTAGTACCAAAGAACCCCCATCTCAAAATTGGGGATGGTTTATATGATAAAGGAAATTGGTTGAGGGACCCTGAAATAGGGATATCTGGTCTTAGTTTGTTTAAAGTGGGTTTTGGTCAGAGACATGCCCCTTCCCCTATGAATAGTATTTTGGATTTAGATGTAGGGAAACTTGTGGTCCCTAGTGTGTTCATGGACATTGATTTGTTGACAATAATCACACAAAGCTATGACCTTGCTGCCAGATGCATTAGAAACATAAAGGGATCAGCCCTTGTCGAAATCAAAGATGATGAATTCAGGAATGTCTTCAAGCTTAGTGAAGCTTCCAGCTATCTTAAGCCTATTGATTGTGAGGCATTAACCCAAGTTAACAATGCCCAAAGAGATCATCTTAGGAGTGGCCCATTGAGAGAATTCTTTGTCAAAATAGGGGGTTAATAGTTGTAGGCCCTAGCACAATGGAGCCATTTTCCTTGAATTTGTTTACCTTGAGAGCTAAGGGTATGTACTGGACACTGTGTCAAATTTTTGGGGAAGATGGTGAGAAAAACATGCCAATCCATTATATGTTAATGATTGCCCAAATTTTGAACCCTTCCCTGGCCATAACATTTGACTTTGCTCCTTTCCTCATTGATGCTATCCACGCAGGCCTAGTAGGAATTAAAAATGGTAAAGTAGACAAGAGATTTGGATGGTATTCCTTGTTGATGCATATGTTTCTTTTCAAAGGGAAAGATTATTTTGCAAAAGAGATGGACCTGGTTAAGGTCATGGATAAAGAGGAGATGTCAGCGCAATTGTGGAGTACTGTTGTATCTTGGGATAGAGGGGATACGAGTTATTTGAAGTTTGATAGATGCTTTGCATCTAAGATTAGAGTGTTGTTATGTGTAGAAAACCCTATGACTCCCAAGGCTCTCTTGGAGTTCCTTAGGCCCAAAGAGTTTGCAAAGGACATCAAGATTGTTCATAACTGGGGAGATATGTATCTATATCATGTTTCTACTATTTTGAGAGTATATGGTTTCAGAGGAACCCCTTATCTATTGCCCTATCAGGTTCCATTAAAGATAGGGATTACAAAAGTATTAAGACAGATTGGAGGAGCGTAGGAGGCCAAGTTAATTAATAGGGATAAAGGGATAATTTTACCAACCATCACCATGGCTCATCATTTTGTAATTACCAAAGGTGGATGGAAGTTTTTTGATGAATTCTTTTAACCATACATGTTATCAACTGTAGTGTCAAGGTCTACCAACCCTGAAGATTTTTTCAACGGCATGTTCAAGAAGAGGGAAGTTTGTAAGATCAAGCCTCACCAATTCCAGTTCCCCAAAGATCAAATCAGGAATGAATTCAGTCTAGATGAGCAGGAGGTAAGGAAGGAGAAGTGGAGTGCCTACAAGAGAGCCCTTGACTTCATCCACCAATTTGATTCTAGCTATGATCCTCTTTCCAGTTTTACCCCATTTGAGGAAAAGATTAAATTCTTGATTCTTTATTTTGAGCATTTGATGCAAACCCTGAAGGAGAAGAGAGAGGCCATAATGTATAATGATCTTGATAGAGATAAATTGGTCCTATCCAAGCCTGCCTTTGCCAAGGCTATTCCACTAGGTAACTATATAATGCAGAAAAAATCTAAATACACTGTGATGATGCTAGTGTCAGGTGAACCTTCTACTTCCAAAGGGAAGAGGGCCATTGAAGATATTATAGAGATTCAGGATTCACCAAAAAGGTAGAGGGTAGGAAAAGAAATTGAAACCAATGACCCTCAGTACTCTCCCTCTCAATCCCCAATTCATATAGGAGATGAGCAAGCTATGGCGGAGCAATTATTGTAATTAGGGAATCTAGGTGAAATTGCATACACCTACAATGAGACTCAAGAAGGAATGCGAGAGGAGGCACCCAGTGCTGAAATGGACATAAATAATGGTGAGCTACAAGGAAAATAGTTGGACATCACTATCAAGCAAGCTAGTGAAGAAGTCCTAGCTGACAGTAATTTTATTGCATCAGGTGCTTTCATGCAGTTTCTATAGAAATAGAATATTGATCAGTTCAAGATCAGATGTGCAAAAAGAATAAGGGAATAGCCTCATAAAGATAAAAATTCAATAGAAGAAGAGGTCAAACAAGAAATGATGGCTGAATTCAAAGTCATCACTCCTGAGGCTAGAAGGGAAATGGTTTGAAAAGCCAGTGTGCTAATTTTCCCTAAATGGGATATAGATAATGCATTGGTCCTGGAAGCGGTCAGAAAGGAAACCAAGCCAATGAAAGGAGTGGTATTTAGCAAAGATGATGCCTCTTAGGTAATGTGGTCCCTTAAAAGAGATGATAGTAGAATAAGGAAGGACACCTCGAGGTCTAGTCTCTTAGGAGGAATGATAGTTAGGAGAGTCTAGGATATAGGGGTGGTGGAAGTGGCTAGTACTATTTTAAAAATGGCTAAGTTCAATGTAGCAGTAGCAGAGAAGGAAGTAAAAGAAAAGGCTGATCTTCAAATTAAGCTGGAAACAATTCTAAAGGCTTATAATGAAGCCAAAAAGGAGGTAGTCAGCAAGGACACTATCATTGCCAAACTTCAAAGTCAACTGATGGGACAATACCAAGGAGGTGAGTCCTCTACCTTGGAAATTTCTTCTTCTCCAGTAAGGGCCCCACCTACTAGTCCCATCATAGAATTCCCTCCTTCTCGTATGCCTTCTAGTTTTCAACCAGTTGAGACTTATCAACATGAATTGGAAAAGTTGAAACAGGCTCAGGCCTTATTTGCAAATAAGTATGAGGAGAAGATAAAGGCTACAATTTTAAGTTTTTCTGACACCATTGATGCTCCCATGGTACATATCAATATGAAGAGAATTTTTGACACTCTTTGTGAGTTAAATAAGGACAAGGCCATTCTAGAGCCTATTCTAAATAAGTGGATCCCAAGGGAAGTAGATTTAGAATTCATGTGTGTATCTTATGATGAAGCCAGATCCAATGCCACTATTAAATCAACATGTGAATTAACCAAAGATTTCACAAAGCTGGCAGAAGGGAAAGCCATTGTGGAAAGGAAGGCTAATTTATATATAAAAGAGCATACTGAGCACAAATTTGAACTGTTTCCTAGAGGTTTTGTCAACCAAAATCAGATAAAGGACAAACAGGTATGGCTGGATGAGTTAGGAGCTAATCTATCTCTAAGGGTAAATGAAATCATCAATAAAGATAACACGTCACTATTTGTTAAAACAATTGAGGAAATAGAAAAGATCAAATCACATTATGGTTTCTTGGAGTCAGAAGTGCGGAAAATAAGGAACTCTTGGAAAAAGCTATTAAAGTTGAAGAAAAAGATTATGGGCTACTCATGGCCTACTGATGATGTTTTTCAAGAGTGGTCCAAAAAATATGCGGTGCAAGAAGAAGATGCTCTAGAACAGTTGGAAGATGCTTCAGGATAGTTAGAGGATATTGCAGAAGAGTTACCAATTGAAAAGGCCGCTGAGATAGAAAGAGACTTGTAACTGCTTTTTGAAACAAAGTATAGTTGTAACAAATTTTCCTAGGGAAGTTTGAAGCTTTGTATGCATCCATGTTGTTATAAATGGATACCAGGACTGTGGAAAAAGGGATCGCAAGAAATTTTAAGGAAACGATGTAGAAATTTATCTGAGCTTTTTTCTAAGTCTTATGGAGAACATTCAAGTGTTTTTGTAATATTTTCTTAATTAATATCAATATACAAACCATCAACTTTGAGCCTAGAATCTTTGTTGTCTTCAAGTGTGCTCGCAAATATTTACTGTTTTCAAGTTGAATAATCTAGGGTTATTCATTTGAGTATAGGTTGTAAGGCAATCTTAAATAGATGTGTTTCTTAGTTTTTCTCTTCAGGAGGGGAATTAAATATGCAGGAATCATTTCTATCAGTAAATTCCTTGTGGGAGACTTTGAATGATGAATGCTATCTAGTTTGATGAGGGTAAATTCTTATGTATGTCAAGCATATGTGGGGTTTATAAAAGCCAAGGTGATGGGATGTATGGAGATGTTTAATTGTGAGATTATTGTTTAAACTTAGATGACTCTATGGCCTGGATAAGGCACTGGTATCTATTGTGGTTATCTTTTACATATCTTGTAGGTTGATACTGAACATGAGTATAAGCTTTCTTTCTTTGTTTCAGTTAGTTTTGAGGTGATAAGATTCATTGGTTTTCGGACTGGTTTACTGTGGATCTATTTTTAAAAGGTGTGAAGTCAATTCACATAAGGTATACCTACCTAACTTTGGATAAGTTCGAAGTGTAGAAGGTTCATCAAACCTTGTCATATGTTGCTCTAAAGATTCCTTCTCCTTGATTTCTCTTTTGCAGACAGAGTTTATTATTTTATTATGAGGGATTTTAGGGGGAATCAGAATTTGGGAACAACAAAAGTGGCAACTCTGCTGGGGAGAGTCATAGTGTGAACCCAGGTGCAGATTGGTGCTTGGATTAGTTTAGAATGATCATGGTGTGTCTGTGGTACAGATCAGTGATTCAATGAATTATCAATGTTGTCTGGATGTCTTTATTTAGAATTTTTCATGATATTTGATATGTGATTTTGGTCTGAAGATTTGCAATATTTTTTTCAAGCTTGTTTTCATATTTCCCATAGTTTTGTGGGTGGCGACTTTGTTAGTATTAACCAGTCCTTTTGAAATAAGAAAATCCAGAAAAGGAAACAAGCACAATGTAAGGAGGAAAGAACACTAGATCCTTCATGAAAAAGAATCCTTGTGATACGTTGCAAGAGGGATTACCTGAACAATCATGAAGAGGTCAAAAAAGATTAGTATTACATGAGCCATCAAATGCAGCATGGGTGTAGAAAAGTAACAATACTGGTAAGGTATCTGATAGACCTATTTATGCAAAGTCTAATTCTTCTTCCCGAGAATCTGAACATGATGTTTTAGGTTTCCATTCTGTATTTAGAAATATGGATGACGTTCATGTTTTAAATCAAGATATATCTCATGCTAGTTTTTCTGGGAGGGACAGAAGTAGTTCTAATGTAGTCAGACATTCTATGCCTAGAACAGTTGATGGAAACATTAGCTTGATTGATATAGACCAAGTTAACATATCTGACTCTGAGGAGATCTTCCCTGATGAAGATAAAGTATCCCAAGAAATAGAGGACCTAAATAGAAAGGTTCATCACTTAATCTCCTTATGAGCCCAAAAGTAAGCAAATAGGGAGAAGGAAGTCAAAGCAAAACTGATGGAAAGAGATAGGCTTCTTAGGCAGATTGCTGATCTTGAATTGTTGGCCCAAGAAAAGGAAAAGAGTGATGATGAAGGTCCTATGATCAGATAAATTCTAATTCCCAAAGCTAAACCAGCATATAAGTCAGTAATCCAACCAAACAAGGAGGTTTTTAGTGACCCACAACCTGTTAGAAATATGGTTGATAAAGGCAAGAAAAAATGCATGGAAGGCAGGTCTGGATCAAAGACTACGGTGGAGATCTCCAATAGATTATCAGCACATGAGAGGGAGATGGAAAGAATGAGGAAAGAAAAAAAAGATCTACAAATGGAGCTAGATAAAGCCGAGTTAGAGGCAGCTAACCAAGAAGTTAAAAGAAAAATTGGTTATCTAAAAGCTCCCCCTATCATCTTCCTATCAGAAGATCTCAATAAGCCTGTTCCTTAGCAAGTTTCCCTCCCCCCATCTAAAGTTCAGCCCACCTTGCCTGTCAATACAACAATAGCCAGTCAAGCCCATATAATTAATCAGAATAACCAGATCTCTCAAACTCAAATCCCCAATGTGAAAATGAACATGGGTAATAATAATGTTATTAACCCTTTCCAAAGGAGACCTATCAACTTAGAATAGTATAGACATTTATTTTTTGATGGAATCCCAGGATATCCCAACCATGTTCCTACTGAGTTAAGAGATAGACTCCATAAATTTGCTGGAAATAATGCAATTAGTGCAGAGGAGAATTTAAAATCTTATGGTGATTTGATAAATGATTATGAGATAGTAAATGAAGATGTCATAATGAAATTATTTGTCCAGTCCCTGATAGATGATGCAAGAGATTGGTATAGGGGTCTTCCTGTTAATAACATTGGGTCTTGGAAGGATTTTAAGAATTGCTTTCAAGAGCAATATGGTGACAAAACAAATGTGAGCTTCATGCTCAATGAATTCAATTATATTAGAAAATCTGATAATGAAATGGTCACAGATTTCAATGCTAGATTTTAGAAGGCAATGCATAGATTGTATTAGGTGATGAGATTAGATGATAACATGTGCCTAATGTCATGTCCCCTCTTTAGTATGACATGACACTTTACGTGGATTTGCCTATTCCAGACTCTCGTAAGGTAGATGGTTGTGATGAGAGAGTCATTTTGGCATTTATTTGGTGATTGGATGGCTCATTATATTTATTATTACTTTTTATTTGGGGCCAAAATGTTATTGAGGTGCACTTTTTATTTTATAAAGTAACTTTTTATCTAAAAAGTGCAATCAGGCTTCTAGAAGATTCTATTATGGATACTTCTAGAAAGTCATGGATACTTCTAGAAAGACTAAGAGGCTTCTAGAAAATTCTATTATGGATACTTCTAGAAAGTTATGGATACTTCTAGAAAGACTAAGAGGCTTCTAGAAGATTCTATTATGTCTATAAATAGACCCCATGGGTCTCTCATTTGGCATTGAAGTCTATTTTCTCTAGTGCATCTACTTGAGCATTTGTGGAGCTTGAAGGTCTGCAAATATCATTGATCTTTGGGAACGATAACTCCCTTAGATTAGCATAACTGAGGAAGTGAAATATCTTCTGAAGGGTTGCGTTATTGGAGATGGTACTCAGCCATTTCATGTTGGATTTCAATTGAAGGTTGATTTGAGGGCTTGTATTTGGTGAATAAGGGTTTTGAATTCATCCCAGCTCAAAATTTGGTACTGCAGCCGCACAGTACGACCCAAGTACAGCCTATAGCAGGGACAGTATGGTAGTGACAGCAGGGCATTCTTGGGATAGTCCAGTCCTCCTTTCATCAACATTTCATAATCGGAGTTCAAGGAGCGATTTCCAGGTTCCATTGCATGGTTTTTGTTGTCAATTTTTATGATAGAAGTGCACAATTGTAACAGTCATATATGTATTCAGAAAACAGTCCATTGTAATCAGACATTGCTATCTTGTAGTTGGATTGATATAGTAGAGAAGGTGCATTGCAAGGTCATTGTTCGTGTGTGATAGTTTATACATTCTCTTGTCATAAATTCAGTGCTCATGTGTAAGAGTTTGTAACAGTCATACATTTTTAGAAAATTAGTCTACTGAACAATGCAATCAGAATTTAGGAAATTCATGATATATTAGCATTGAAGTCCTTGCATGAATATTTAGAGTTTCATTATTGTTTATTGTGTTACATTTCAATATTGGTATTGTTATCTCAATTGTACTTGATGCTCAAAACAACTATCATATTGAAACACTACATCACAAACAAAACAATTCAGTGCATGCCAAGTGTTTGACAAATTGTCTCAGTTCAGATTTGGGGTTTATTAGTGGCCTTTATAGTAAGGGTCATTACAGTGGTATCAGAGTGGTGTTCTTGCCATCCTGTTGGGTAAGAAGCATTTATGCATCCATTAGCATTGGGTCATCACAGATACTACACACGCAGAAGAGAAGCACTAGAGGGTGAACAGGAGTACAAAAACACTCTTACCATGGGTGAGAGATAGTCACAGAGTCCACCTAGAATTCCCAGGAATGAGGATGATGAGGCTAGGGACTTTTTCAGAACCATGGCTACTCGATAGCAGGAGATAGTCCAGTCATTGCGTGCTTTGACCACTATGATGGAGAGAGTGGTTCAGCCCAGAGTTCAGGAGCAGGGTAGAGTTACACCTGATCATGACAATAGGAGTGTAGCATGTTCACAGGGTGCTCCTAGGCACAAGTCTTGGACAACGGATAGACCTACTCGTCCTACTTTCCTTAGAGAGGAGGCTTAGGAGGCAGGAGAGGGTGATGTACAAGATGAGTTTCAGGATGATCTTAGAGCTACTACTGCAGAGTGGCAGGCATTACCACCACATGTACGTGAGTTACTTAATTTTGATCGTTACCTGAATCAGAGGAGAGAGCACATGAGGAGTACTCAGTAGAATAGGAGACCTAGAGGCCATGACAGTGAGTTGCAGCGAGCTGCTAGCAAGCTCACTTTACCTTCCTTTGATGGTAGTGGACGGATGACAGCACAGGCATGGATACATAAGTTGGATACCTTCTTAGCATTGAGGCCCATGTCAGAGATAGATGCCATCAGATACGCCACCTTGCATTTGGAGGGTGCACCTCATGACTAGTGGTCACATGGTATGGTTACTTTACAGCACAACTAGGTGACTTCATACTAGGATTTTGTAGACAGATTGGTGGAGCATTTTGATAGGAAGGATCCTGAGATATTCTTTCATGATCTTGCATAGTTGAGATAGATAGGCAGCTTGGAGATGTATATCAGTGAGTTTCAATGGTTTTTAGTTATGGTATAGGATGTATCAGAAAGACGGTTGGTCAAACTATTCACTGAGGGATTGTCTGAACCCCTCAAGGGTTGGATCAAGGCATTTGAACCATCGACATTACAGGAGGCCATGAGGAAAGCTCACAGTATGGAGCTTACAGCACCTTCTAGCAAATTCACCCCTAGGAGTTCTACTTCTTTCAGAGATAATAAGAAGTTTGATAAGGAGAAGGGGAGGAAGGTTGATACCAAGGGGAAATCCACCACACCCTTGGATACTGAGGCACTTAATGACCTACACAGGAAGAATCTATGCTTCTATTGCAAAGGTCCTTATGACAGGGAACATGACTGTCCGTTGAAGCCTAAGGGGAAGACCAATAGAGTTATGTGGGCATACTATGAGGACTCAGATTCAGATAGCACAGTACATGAGGATGAGCATAGTGACATAGAGCCGGAGGTAGAGGCAGAGGCTATAGAGCCTAAGGATGAGCTGGAGTTACATTTGCAGCAGGCACACTTGTCCAGTATTCAGCAGGAGGGGTCCTTTAGATTGCGTGGAGTTCTAGTAGGACAGAAGGTGATTACCCTAGTTGACACAGGTGCTACGCACAATTTCATTGATACACGATTGGCTGAGCACCATGGCATTGAGATAGAGGAGTTTGAGCGTCTCCAAGTATAGATTGCTAATGGTTACACTCTTAAGGGTAATAGGATGATTAGAAACATGCGTCTACGCTTGAACAATTATGAGTTTAAAGCGGATTACCATGTAGTTAACATGGGTGACCTAGACATTGTATTGGGGATGACTTGGTTACATTCATTGGGTGAGGTCACTCTCAGACTCAAAGACATGGAGATTAAGTTTGAGGTTGATGGGAGACAACATGTATTGAGGGCTATCAGAAATAGTGGTGTTAGAACTATTTCTTTCAGGCGCATGGAGAGGTTGGTTAGACACGATGGGATTGGATGGGCAGCCATGTGTACTCTCATGCCTACACAGGAGGAGCATCAGAAGGTAGAGTATCACCCTGACATTCAGAGATTGAGAGAATGGTATGATAGGGTGTTCAGTGACATTCCACCTAGTGCACCACCTGATAGGGGAATAGAGCACATCATTGAGTTAGAGGAGGGTGCTAAACCCGTGATGATCACACCATACAGGCATCCTAAGAGACTCAAGGATGAGATTGAGAAAACCATCAAGGAGCTTCTTGAGATGGGGCATATTAGACCAAGCAAGTCTCCTTTTGCTTCTTCAGTAGTGTTGGTGAAGAAGAAGGATGGCTCGTTACGTATGTGCATTGACTATCGGGTGTTGAACAAGAGGACTATTAAGAATAGATACCCTATCCCATGGATTGATGAGCTGATAGATGAGCTTCATGGGGCATGCTACTTCAGCAAGATAGATTTGAGATCATGATATCATCAGATCAAAGTTAGAGAGCAAGATGTGGAGAAGACGACATTTAGATGTCATTGTGGACACTTTGAGTTTGTGGTCATGCCATTTGGGTTAACCAATGCACCAGCTACTTTTCAGTCTACGATGAATAAGGTCTTCCATCATCAGTTGAGGAGATTTGTATTGGTTTTCTTCGATGACATTTTGGTATACAGCAGATCATGGCAGGAACATCTTGAGCATCTGGAGACAGTATTAAGCATATTGCAGAAGGAGTCCTTGTATGCCAAGGAGTCTAAGTGTGATTTGGGTATGACTGAGCTCTTGTATTTAGGACATATTATCAGTGCAGAGGGAGTAAGGATGGATCCTGATAAGATCTGTGCGATAGTGGAGTGGCCTATTCCTGAGAACTTGACACAGTTGAGAGGGTTCCTAGGCCTATGT
Organism: Cryptomeria japonica; assembly: GCF_030272615.1. NCBI lineage: Eukaryota > Viridiplantae > Streptophyta > Pinopsida > Cupressales > Cupressaceae > Cryptomeria > Cryptomeria japonica. The sequence goes on along the minus strand of NC_081406.1, from coordinate 483,654,943 downwards.
GGCTTCTACCACAGATTCGTTAGTGGATACTCACGACATGCAGCCCCTATGACAGATTTGTTGAAGAAGGGGGCCTTTGATTGGACACCGGAGGCACAAACTTGCTTTGATAGGTTCAAGGAGATCATGACCTCATGCCTGGTGTTAGCCTTGCCTGATTTCTTGAAGCCATTTGAGCTTCAATGTGATGCATCCGGCGATGGTATAGGTGTTGTGTTGATGCAGGACAAGCACCCTATTGCATATGAGAGCAGGAAACTCCGTGGTCCAGAGAGATCTCTCAGCATCTATGACAAGGAGATGTTAGCCATCATGCACACATTGGCTAAGTTTAGACAGTATCTAGTGGGTGGTAAGTTTTGTATTAAAACTGACCACAATAGTTTGAGACATTTCCTTAGTCAGAGAGATCTCAATGATAGACAGCAGAAGTGGGTGAGTAAGCTACAAGCTTACGATTTTGACATATCATATGTGAGAGGGACTCAGAATGTCGTAGCGGATGCATTGTCACATAGATAACATCTCAGTGCATTGATTGAAATATCAAAGGATTGGAGACATATGATAGTGGCAGAGTATGCTAGAGACCCATGGGCATCAGGGATAGTTGATGGGTCAGTTATTGATACTCGGTATACACTTGTAGATGATTTGATTATCTACAAGAGCAGGATTTTTCTAGTCCCAGGATCGAAGGTGAAGCAATCTATATTGAGGGCTCTTCATGATTCACCTACAGTTGGTCACCCTGGGTACTTCAAGACATATAGACAGGTTTGGGAGTGGTTCACTTGGAAAGGGCTTAAGTCAGATGTTTTGCAGTATGTTCGTGAGTGCCCTGTTTGTCAGCAGAACAAACAAGAGCACACCTTTCCAGCTGGGCTCCTACAGCCACTTCCCATTCCAGATCAGAAGTGGGAATGCATATCTATGGACTTCATTACGGGCTTTCCCAAGGCTCAAGGGTATGATTGCATCTACGTAGTAGTGGATAGACTGACGAAGTATGCACACTTCTTTCCCATCACTACTACTTACACAGTAGTATAGGTAGCTGAGGTCTTCAGATTGCATGGGATACCCCGCAGCATAGTGAGTGACAGGGATAGTAGATTTTTGAGTCAATTTTGGCAGGAGGTATTCAGACTTTGTGGCACTGAGCTTACACCTAGCACTAGTTATCACCCACAGATGGATGGACAGACGGAGATAGTGAACAAGTGGGTGGAAGGTTATTTGAGGAATTACGTGGTTGGTCAGCAGAGGGCATGGGTGAGATGGATTCATTTGTAGTTCCACGTGCCGGGGATTTGCTTCAGGAGAGCAAGGACATTGTTGATGCTCTCAAGGATAATATGGTCAGGGCATAGAATCAGTACAAGCAGTACGCAGATCGGAAGTGGATTGAGAGGAGTTTTGAGGTTGGTGATATGGTTTACCTCATGCTTCAGCCCTACAAACAGTCTACTCTTAAGAAGAGTGGGTCAGAAAAGCTTAAGCCACGCTATTATGAGCCTTTCAGGATTATCAAGCGGGTAGGAGAGTTGGCTTATGAGCTTGAGCTTCCAGCAGATAGCAGGGTGCACAATGTGTTCCATGTGTTGCGCCTCAAGAAGGCATTAGGACAGCATGTTGTGCCTTCCACAGTGCTACCACCCTTGGATGATGAGGGGAAGTTGATATTGGTGCCAGAGTCTATTTTGGATAGTAGGGAGAAATAGCTCCACAGGAGAGTTATCAGGGAGTATTTGGTGAAGTGGAGAGATCTTCCTGTTGAGGATGCCACTTGGGAGACTGAAGCCATTCTGCAGCATCCTGCATTGAGATTGCTTAAGGCCAAGCAATTTCAGGAAGGGTGGACTGTCATGTCCCCTCTTTAGTATGACATGACACTTTACGTGGATTTGCCTATTCCAAACTCTCGTAGGCAGATGGTTGTGATGAGAGAGTCATTTTGGCATTTATTTGGTGATTGGATGGCTCATTATATTTATTATTACTTTTTATTTGGGGCCAAAATGTTATTGAGGTGCACTTTTTATTTTATAAAGTAACTTTTTATCTAAAAAGTGCAATCAGGCTTCTAGAAGATTCTATTATGGATACTTCTAGAAAGTCATGGATACTTCTAGAAAGACTAAGAGGCTTCTAGAAGATTCTATTATGGATACTTCTAGAAAGTTATGGATACTTCTAGAAAGACTAAGAGGCTTCTAGAAGATTCTATTATGTCTATAAATAGACCCCATGGGTCTCTCATTTGGCATCGAAGTCTATTTTCTCTAGTGCATCTACTTGAGCATTTGTGGAGCTTGAAGGTCTGCAAATATCATTGATCTTTGGGAACGATAACTCCCTTAGATTAGCATAACTGAGGAAGTGAAATATATTCTGAAGGGTTGCGTTATTGGAGATGGTACTCAGCCATTTCATGTTGGATTTCAATTGAAGGTTGATTTGAGGGCTTGTATTTGGTGAATAAGGGTTTTGAATTCATCCCAGCTCAAAATTTGGTACTGCAGCCGCACAGTACAACCTAGGTACGGCCTGCAGCAGGGACAGTACGGTAGTGATAGCAGGGCATTCTTGGGATAGTCCAGTCCTCCTTTCATCAACATTTCATAATCGGAGTTCAAGGAGCGATTTCCAGGTTCCATTGCATGGTTTTTGTTGTCAATTTTTATGATAGAAGTGCATAGTTGTAACAGTCATATATGTATTCAGAAAACAGTCCATTGTAATCAGACATTGCTATCTTGTAGTTGGATTGATATAGTAGAGAAGGTGCATTGCAAGGTCATTGTTCGTGTGTGATAGTTTATACATTCTCTTGTCATAAATTTAGTGCTCATGTGTAAGAGTTTGTAACAGTCATACATTTTTAGAAAATTAGTCTACTGAACAAGGCAATCAGAATTTGGGAAATTCATGATATATTAGCATTGAAGTCCTTGCATGAATATTTAGAGTTTCATTATTGTTTATTGTGTTACATTTCAATATTGGTATTGTTATCTCAATTATACTTGATGCTCAAAACAACTATCATATTGAAACACTACATCACAAACAAAACAATTCAGTGCATGCCAAGTGTTTGACAAATTGTCTCAGTTCAGATTTGGGGTTTATTAGTGGCCTTTATAGTAAGGGTCATTACACCTAAACACTTATTACAATGCATTTGATTCCAAAATGGCATATATTTTAAGGGATAAGAATCCACATAGCCTGAGAGATGCATTCATAATTGCTATCAATGTGGAGAGAAATAGGAAAGCATCCAAAAAATTAGGAAGACGAACTGATGGTAGGCTATGGCAAGAAACAAAACAGCAACCAAACAAAGTTGCTAAGGAGGAAGATAAGATAGAAAAATTAGTCATTTCTATGATGGATCTAACTACTAAGGTAAACAAAAATGATAAACCTCATTATAATTGGCAAGATAGACCCCCTAGATTGCATGATATGCCCTAGAACACTAACTGGAAGGATGGTAAACCTCAGATTGAGAAGCCTAAGAGTGTTTAGAGCCAAGATACCCCTAATCCCTTAAAAGGAAAAAATGTCCACAACATACATAACACTCCTTTTTGTATTGCTTGTGACAGGCCACATTCTCCTCATCAGTGTGCAATTTCTCAAGCCCTTGAAGAGTCCATGAGGCAGGAGGCTGAGCCTGATATAAACATGTTTGAAACTATTATAGAGAGTGATATGGAGTCTCTGCAGAGTGAATTTAGTGATTGTGATGTACTAGTTAGTAAAAGGTCCTACCAAGGACAATTAACATTTGATTGGCATCCTACTCTAAATGTGGTAACTATTGAGGATGAAGAAGTTCATCTTAGAAGGCCTAGTGAGGAAGAAGTAAAAAATCTCACTAAGGTGGCTATAGCTAAAGCCAAGCACAATTACAATCTAAGGAGTACCAAAAGGGATAGTGATCAGGGTGAACCTGGTTCTATGTTTATAAAAGATTTATCCTAGAAGAAAGTAGTAAGTAGTGCTATTTTGCCTCAAGTTGGTCAAGAGAAGAAAGATCAAGTTAAAATAGTGCCCAAGGATGTAGATAATAAAGCTAGTAATGATATACAAGGAGCTGCCACAACAAAGAAAGCAACTCAGCCTAAGGCAAAAAAAGCTAAAGCTAATACTGAGTTGAACAGTAATTCTACATTTCACGTGGCTCAAGATCTTACACAAATGAAAGTTGCCATCCTGTTAATAGAGCTGTTGAAAATAAAAGAGCATAGGGAAGCTGCCTTGTCTTTTTTTTCTAATATATCTGACAGTAACACAATCTTACCCACTGGTTCAGTTAAATATGGAAAGGATCAGGAGTTCCAAACCCCAGAGGTTTATGTAGGAACAACTATTACTCAAGAACCTTCACAGGTAGATCCTTTTTATGTCACTTTGTTAGTGAATAACCGGTTGATAAAAAATTGTATGATAGATTCTGGTGCAGCTGCTAATGTAATGCCTTATGGCGTTATGAAAGAATTAGGACTGTCAGTGACTACAATATATGGGAAATGCTATGCTATGGATAATAGAGAAGTGCCTATAATAGGTATAATGAGAGATGTTGAAGTGAAGATAGTAGCATTCCCTAAAGCGACCTATAAGATGGATGTTATTGTCACTGACACTAAGCCTCATTATGGCATGTTATTATCCAGGTAGTGGGCAGCAGCAGTAGGCAAAAATGTCCAATTGGATTTATCTTATGCTACCATCCCAATCAATGGGAATCAAGTCAAGTTATACAGAGAACCACGTGCTCCTAGAGTAATTGAAAATGTAGATCCTAGCATGCTCAATTGTAAGATTGATGTGGATCTTGACAACTTTAGAGTACAACCAATTTTACCCCAATTAAAGAATATTGACTCCATTGTGATTGAATTGGAATCACAATAGCATGGTCTATGGTAGATGTATTTTGGTGGAGCTTGCTCCAAAGAAGGATCTAGAGCAGGAGTTCTTTTTGTATCCCCATCAGGTATAACTTTTAAGTATTCTTTCTTATTAGCCTTTCAGTGCACAAACAACACGATTGAATATGAAGCTCTATTATTGGGGCTTGAAGTTGCAAAGAGGCATGGGATAAAACTGTTGAAAGTGTTAGGAGATTCAGAATTGGTTGTCTCTCAGGTAAGATCCAAATATGCATCAAAAAATGATAGATTGAAAAGATATAAACATGCAGTTTGGGATGTCATTGAGCATTTTAGTGCATTTCCTATTAATTGGATAGAGAGATCAAAGAATATCATGGTAGAATTTTTAGCTAATGTTGCATTAAAGAATGATGATGCAACACTAACTGGTATATCCACTGTGGAAATAAAATCTAGGCCTGCCATCCCTAATAATGTGTATAATTGGCAAGTTTTTGCTGATGATGAAGATATTCTTAGGTTCATACAATGCATTGATAATTATGATGGACAGAAAATTGACTGCAATGCATTGGTAGAGGTGATTGATAACAGAGAGATAGTATTCGGCAATGACTTGGTTCAGTTGGAAACAAATGAGATACCAAAAGGGTTGGTAGAGCTTGAAGGCATGTTCATCTATAATGATAGTCACCTGCACCAACAATCTACTACCAAGTTAGAAGAATTGGAGGAAGTAAACTTGGGGACAAAATTATCCCCTAAGTTGGTATACATTGGAAAAAACTTGCCTCCTCATGTCAGAACTAATCTTATTAATTTATTGAAAAGATATAAGCATGTGTTTGCTTGGTCCTATGAAGACTTAAAGGCATATAGACAAGACCTGTTTCAGCATGAAGTTCCTTTACTTCTAGATGCTAAGCCTTTCAGACAAAAGAAGAGACCTATTAATCCCCTGCTAGAAACCAAGATGCACCAAGAATTGACTAAACTAAGAGGGGGGAATTATTAAGCCTATAAGGCATTCCTCATGGGTCTCCAATTTGGTCCCGGTTAGAAAGAAAAATGGGGACATAAGGCTTTGTGTTGACTTTAGAAATTTAAATGTTGCTTCCCTGAAGGATAATTATTCTTCCCCCAATATGGAAGCCATGCTATAGAGAGTAAGTAGTTGTGATCTTTTGTCAATGATGGACGGTTTCTTAGGGTATAATCAGGTGCTAGTGAAGGAATTTGATCAATTCAAAACCACTTTCACCACCCCTTGGGGAACATATGTTTATGCAAGAATGCCATTTGGATTAAAAAATGTTGGAGATACATTTCAGAGAGCAATGGATATAGCCTTCAAAGAATTCATCAACATCATCATGGTTGTGTACCAAGATGATTTAACATGTTTCTTGAAAAAGGTTGATGACCACTATGGACATTTGGAACAAGTGTTCAGTAAGGCTTTGGAATTTGGTGTGTCATTAAACCCCAAGAAGTGTCATTTTGTTTTTACTGAAGGGAAGTTGCTAGGGCATATTGTCTCCAAGGAAGGGGTAAGGATAGACCTTGAAAGAATTGAAGCAATAAACAATGTGCCTAAACCAAAGAGTGTTAAAGGTATTCAGTCTTTTTTAGGCAAAGTTAATTTTGATAGAAGATTCATTGCAAACTTTGCAGAGGTGTTAAAGCCCATTGTTAGACTACTCAAGAAGGATACAAAATTTTACTAGGATCAAGAAGTTTCAAAGGCTTTTGCTGAGATTAAAAGAGCCATTTAGGAAGCACCTGTGTTGAAATCTCTGGATTATAGTAATCCCTTTTCTTTGTTCTCTTTTGCTTCATATCATATAGTAGCTACAGTGTTGTTGCAAAAGGATAATGAGGGATTTGAACATCCCATAGCTTTCTATAGTAAGTCTTTACAAGCAGCAAAATTAAGGTATGAGATCATGGAAAAATAGGCATATGCTTTGGTTAAAGCTATCAAGGCTTTTAGGCCATATCTTGTAAATGCACAAGTAGTTGCTTATGTTCCACATGCTACAGTCAAGGATATTTTATCCCAATCTGAGGTCATAGGTAAAAGGTGCAGATGGATTAACAAAATCCAAGAATTTGATTTGGAAATAAAGATCACCAAATTGGTGAGAGGCTTAGGCCTTGCCAAGCTTATGGCTAAATCTAATCTTCTTGATGTTGAAATAAACAATGTTGAAGTTGAAAACATTGTAGTCACTAGCATTGAAAAGCAACCCTGGTATTCAAAAGTAGTACATTTCTTGAGAGATGCTACATTTCTAGAAGGGATGACCCAAAATCAAAAAAGGACACTAAAGCTTAAGTCTCAAAAATATGTTCTCATTCAGGATGACCTTTTTTGGAGAAATAGAGATGGGGCATTACTAATGTGTTTGGATGAATTCCAGGCCAAGAAAGTGTTGATTCAAATGAATGATGGAGTATGTGGAGGTCATTACTCTACTAAGAAAACTACTGGAAAGATAGTCTGGGTTGGGTATTATTGGCCTACCTTATTTAAAGATGTTCATGAACATGTTAGGAAATGTGACCCATGCCAAAGGTTTTCATCCAAGCTAAAATATGAAGGATCTTTACCTTTAAATCCGCTCACAGTGGAAGCCCCTTTTGTCCAGTGGGGCATTGATTTTATTGGAGAAATTGTTAAAAGACCAGGAAGAGGCCACAGGTGGATTATAGTAGCAACTGACTATTTTACTAAATAGATCAAAGCCATACCCACTAGGAGAGCTACAAGTAAATTTGTCATCAATTTCCTGATAGATAATGTTATAACTAGATTTGGAGTCCCTGCAAAATTAGTAATGGATAATGCTATGAGTTTTAGGTCTGAAGAGTTTGTTACATTTTGCACTAGTCATGGGATAATTATGTCCTACTCTTCACCTTATCATCCTCAAGGGAATGGATAAGCTGGATCTAGTAATAAAAGCCTCTTGAACATTATTAAGAAAATCTTAGAAGAGAACAAGAGGTCATGGGATCAAAAGTTGAAATTAGCTTTGTGGGCTGACAGAATTACTGTCAAGAAGGCCATTGGAATGTCACCTTTTGAACTGGTTTATGGTACACAAGCTAGAGTTCCAGCAAACAATCTTCTTCTAGTACATAAATTCCTGCAAGCTAAAGACATGGAGTTGTCTAAGCCTATGGAGGATCGAATGATTCAGATGGTGGAAGTGGAAGAAATCAGAACTTTAGCCCATAAGAGAAATTTGAAGATCTAATTGTAGTCTAAGTATCTGTTTGACAAAAGGACATCATTGAGAAGGTTTCAAATCAGTGATGTTGTTCTTTAGTGTAATGCAAAAGGATGGGACTGTTAGGATTCCCACGGATACTTAGAGGGGGGGGGTTGAATCAGTATCTGATCGGTAATTAGAATTTCTTAACTTAAAACATGTAGAGCATATCATAACAGTGTACTGGTATGCAAGAAATAATGTAATAAATAGAAATGAAAGTAACGACATAAGAAGCACACCATAACACAATGATTTAACGAGGAAACCCGTTGTGGGAAAAACCTCGATGAGATTTGTGACCCACAATATTCACTTACTGGCCAATAAGAGAATATTACTTACAAGAGGGGCCTGCACATGCAGGAAGGCCAACTGCCTAGAGCTCACTGCTCAATGGGAAGTCTCACTGACTTACAATGATGGATTATAGAAATCTAATAACTTGTACTGCTTTACAATAGCATCTATAATGCCAGATCCAGTACCGGTTTCTGCTCTGTTCTTTACATAAAACCTTTAACCTATATTTTGCATAATAGGTCTGCCTAATATTTTTTCTATATCTTTTTCAAAATGTCTACAATGATCTCTCTTATATATAAGAGTCATTTTACAATTTGCCAAGTTGGCTTACAAAGTTTTTACAATAATAAACAAAATATAATATATCAAGAATCCTGTCGGCCTCTGTGCCGATATGCTTCCTTTCTTTGTGTCGGTGTCGGTGGTCTAAGTGCCGGTGTAGAGTCTGATCTTGCTAGTGCTAGTGTAATGCCTTGGTGGTGTAATGCGTTGTCCGTGTCATAGGATTGTAAGGTTGCCATCAATGAAAAAACCTTCAATCACCTATAATGTCTCATTGGAGTGTGCATATGCCAACAATCTCCCCCTTTGGCATTGATGGCAACGCTCATGAGAAAATTCAAATGTGTATCCAAAACTGTAATCCAAAAATGTTTCCAAAAATATGTTACCAAAAATATAAGAACTCCCCCTGAGCAAATGAGTTTTTTGCCGGTTATTTTCTCATACTACTACTCCCCCTTTGGCATTAATGACAAAGGTTGTCAAGGTGTCATTAGAGTTGTAGCCTCAACCTTGTAACTGGGTAGTTACAATTTGAAATAGATCCACCAAAATCAAGTTTATACTCTCCATAAACTTCTTACTATCTCTTATTGTTGTCTCTGTTCTTTGAACTATACTGGTGAGGTGCTGCATATGCTCTGCCGATGTTCTTTGTCCCTATACTAGTGCCTCAGATATTTCCTTCCGTAATGATGCTAGATAGTCCAATCTTGGACTCAATCTTAGTCTCAAATTCTTTTCCTTATTTACTATTCTCTCCTTTTCTCTTTCTAGCTTAAGTAACTCTTCCTCAAAACTTATTACCATTTGCTCAAAAACTGATAATGTATCAGGTGAGTTAACAAAATTGTCTACAAGTTTATTGATTTCATCCTGTACCTTGCTCATTTTCTTATCTATGTCTACTGTCAAAAAGTTTGTCTTGCAAGTATCTTTGTACAGAGTTTTGAATTCCTTCAATAAGTTACACAGTTCCGGTAGAAGTGTGTCAAATTCTCTAGTACACTTCTTTATCTGATTTTCAAAGAATTTTTTCTTTTCAATTTCTACCTTATCTTTCAATGTCTCTTCCTTTATTTTCTTAATAGTCACTGTGTTCTCAGTGATGTATTTACACAAAGTATCAAGTTGACTTAAAGAATCCTTATTGTCTATGTTATAGTTAGGAGCTATTACCTTCAAAATTGGGATTGTGTCATCTATAGCTTTATAAGCCTGTGAACTACAATCTATTATCCTTTTGATGGAGTCCAAAAGTACTTTAGTTACATTTGTTGATTTGTGGCCTGCTAAGGAGGAACCAACATTCTAAATTCCACCAGTGGATGAAGTAACCAAGCTTGTTGTGACCTCTGGTAGGTCTGTTTGTGTTTGCATTTCCTTAAACATGGTTTTTGATCTTCTCCTATTGCCGGTTGTACTATTTCCTCATGACGCTATTCCTGTACGTGTTCCTGTTCTGGAGCCTTTTGCTCTTCTTGTTTCTTTGTCTATTCTCCTATGTTATCATCCACCAGTTTCTCTTATGTTTGATCAGTTTGCTCAGTTACCGGTGGCTCACTAGCCATGTCTGTTATACCAGTTGTATCTTTATCTACCACAATGTTGATCTTTTGTGTATCAACATCTACTATGTATAAGACTTTAGGATTAGGATTTATATCCTCTGTGTTCATACTCTCATCTGCCAATTGATCTTCAGTAGTTTTTACCAGTGATGTAATTTGAGGCAGTGGGGATAAGTTATCTTTAACTTTGATGCTCAGAGGTCCACCAACCTTTCCTTTACCCTTGTCTCTCTCCTTATGGTATACCTTTATTGGTTTGGGGTTCCTGTATTCTTCCTATTTCTCTTTTTCAACTAGGAATATATCCCATGCATTTTTTATTTCTTTAGTTACCTCATTTACTCTTCCAACCATTAATGCAATATGCTAGTGTGCAGTATAGAATACTGACTGGTTGGCTTCAGCAATTAAGTCATCTATCTCCTTAGGTGAGTTTACTGGATAAACAACAAGTAACTTTTCAATTTTGATTTTCTTATCAATCTCTACAACAACTTGTCTTCTTGCTTCCAGTCTTTTGAACAATTCATCTCGCACTTCATCTATCACTTCCATCAAAAATTTCTTATATATGTCCATGTGCAAAATAACACTGTTTTCCACTTGTTCTTTTTCATCTGCTGTCAGAGTGTCATAGACCTTTCCCATGTTTTTGAGTTTCCCTTCCTCTGTAATTTCATTTAGCAATATGTCAAGAGGGGCCATGTTTTGTTTTGTTCTCTTCTTCTTCTTGGGTGTCCGTTTCTTCTTTGGTGTAGTCTTTTTAACTGGAGATCTCACTGTTTGTTGTTTCTATCTAGTTCTCCTAGGTGAGGGTGTGGTTGCTGGTGAAGGATCTCTTTTCCTTACAACTCTCTTGAAAGTTGCAGGCATGTCATTCTTCGAGGAAGTGCCTACCGGTGATAGGTGAGTTTCAGGCTGTGGGGCTGCTAACTCATCTCAGTGGTACCAGTTTGTTTCATCACATCTTCTTTAATAGCCTTTGCCTATCTAGAACCACTTCTCACAACTACCTCAACCTTTTTCACTCTCTTTTTAGATTGAATTTGTTTTTCTATGGTTTCAGCACTACCAAATGTTGGCATTACAGTAAGAAAGATTGTTGATATTCAGTAAGGATATTGAGAAGGTTGTTGAAGATTATTGATATAACTGAAGAAGGGTGATAACTATCTTTATAACATTATTTTGTCATTGATTTCAAGGAATTGATTATCTAATTCACTATGATGTTACCATATCTTGAGAAGATTGATTTGAAGAGAATTAAGATGTCGGTAAAAGGCACAGAAAGAATGTGATGAATAAAGGGAGGAATAAGTTATTCAATGGGCAACTATTACCGAGTTAGACAATGATGAGATCATGATATTTTAGATTCTTCTGATGTCCTACATATGTTGTTGATTGTAAGGTTTATACTATACTATGTCACCGAGCAAAGAACCTAGTCGGTAAACCCTAAGGTTATCGATATCGGTTAATGAAGGCAGAATGTCTACTGAGTAAAGTTTAGTATTTACTGAGTTGCAACCAAGTTATGACAGTGCACATGGGATGGATTAAAGCATTATTTAATGAAGGACAATGATTAGCTAGAGATGTATAAATGATTGGAATGCCATGCATGAAATTTGTTAAGGATCAATGGCAAAGGAAAATCGGCAGGAAGATATACAACACAAATTGAACCGCAATAACCTTGTGCAAGTTTCAAGAAAGGACTGCAAGTCCCGAGGCAAGGTAAAACATTTTCAGATCAGAAGGATACATTGAACCTGGTCAAGTTTGAAGATCTGATGGCTAATATTGATCATGGGAAATGTGATCAAGGAGATTAAGCGGTTAGAAATTGTTTATAAATAAGAAATTGTTAATAAACAATGCATGCGGGAAAGTGTATGCACAGGGATGCTACATAGTGATTACCGAGCACATAAGCTTGAAGACCTATTTGAACAACATAGTAGAGAGCCTAGCAGAGGGACAAGATAAGTCCTATGACTAGATTGTATTGAGAAAATAAGAATCTGCCTTAGCATTTTAGATGTGAAGTTGCAAATAGATTTTTATTACTGTTATTTTGTAAGTGACAGAAAATCTCTTAACCGAGTGGACTTAACAGTCTTATATGTAAACCCTCTAGCAAGGTAGCATTCTAAATGAGTGTTTGAAATCCTTAAACAAGGTCACTTCTAACAAAGTGAAGATCCTAACAAATCTGAGGGAAATCCCTTAACTAGGTCACATCTAGCAATGTGTTTGTAATCTTTAACAGGATTTGCTTTTAACTGAGCATACTCTAGAAGAGTATATTTCTTAGTGAGTCTGAAATCCCACAGTGGTTTTTCCCTATTTGGGTTTCCATGTTAAATCTGGTGTTATGAGTGTTAGGATGTTTATGTGTTTAGAAGTTTGCATGTTTAGCAGTTTTGGTTAAGTTGTTGAAGTATATGTTACCGAGGTTGAATCTGTTGTTTTTATGGAAGATTAAGTTTGTATGATTCACCCCCCCCTGTCATCTTGTTAGCTATTGGCATCTGTACTTACATTAAGTATCAGAACTATCAATTGGTATCAGAGCTTTGGACTCTGGAAGAAAAGTTTAAAGGTACTTGAGGCAAAGATCCAAAGATGTATAAAAGGGATGCACCGAAGCTGAACAAGTCAAGTTTCTCCACATGGCAGAAAAGGATGAAGCTGCATTTATCAGGAATTGGAGAATATGCAACATATTATCTAAAGAATGATTACATTGCACTGAGAACCAACCTTATGACCTTGGAAGAGATAAAGGCAAAGCAAGACCATATTCAAGCTATAATTGAAATTACATCAGCATTGATCGACTCAGAGTTTAATGATCTAGAAGGCTATAATGATGCAAAAGTAATGTGGACTAAGCTCATATCTGTGTATGGAGGTGATGAACATGTTCAAAGAGAAAAAGTAGATAGTCTAAGAGGACAACTTGAATCCATGAAGATGAATGAAGGAGATAACATAACCCAATACAGTACAAGACTAAAGAAGATTGTCAATCAAATTAAAGGAGCAGATGGAACTATTGAAGAAAAGGATATAACAAGTAAGTTGTTGAGAACCCTTCTACCAGCTTATGTTATTCGAGTCTCTGCAATCAATGAATTGAGGTCTGTACCTAACATGCTAGTTTCTCTGGATGCTACTATTGGTAAGCTACATGCATTTGAGTTAAGTAATTTTGATAATAGTGGATCTTCGGTAAATAAAGTAGAATCTGCATTTAGTTCTTTTCATATTGGTGAATCTGATGATTACAATGATAGAATGAGTAAATACTCTGAAGGAGATCACAGTGGAGCAAGTGAAAGATTTCACAAGAACATGGAAAAGGTGCACAAACTATATGAGGAAATCAAGAAGCAAGAAGAATTTGAAGCATTATTAGCCAGAAGGTTACCGAGAGGAAAAGGTAAGTATAAAGGAAAGCTACCTTTAAAATGTTTCAATTGTGATAAGATAGGACATATGGCTTCTAACTACCCTGACAAAGAATCTAGTGAAAAGAGAGAATATCGAGATAACAGACAAAAAGATAACCAAGATAGAGGACACCGAGAATTCAGAAGGAGAGATAAAAAGACATGTCTAATAGCTGATGGGGAATCCAACGATGATGAAATTGATACTAAGGAAGTTGTTTATGTGGCTATTAAGGATGGATCTGATGAGGAAAGGTATGAAGAAAAATCCCTAATATCTCACATAAATAATAATGATTATTGGATCATAGACAGTGGATGCTCACTCATATGACTGGTGATAAACACAAGTTTGTTAAATTAGAAGACTATGATGGAGGCCATGTAAGATTTGGTAATGATGCACCATGTCCAGTGAAAGGTAAAGGATCTATAATACTTCTTGACAATGCTAAATGTGATGATGTACACTGGGTTGAAGGATTGAAATACAATTTGTTGAGTGTATCACAGCTAAACAATATAGGATATCGAATAGAATTTCATAAAGGAATTGTCAAAGTTCATGACAAGCATGGAAAGTTAGCTGCTATTGGGACACAAACAAAAGGTAATACATTTCATCTTGACTCAACTCAGAACAAGTGTCTTTATGCAAAGATAGATGATACTTGGTTATGGCATAAAAGGTTTTGTCATGTAAATTTTGATAATCTGATCAAAATAAGTAAGAAGCACCGAGTAAGAGGTCTACTGAGTCTGGAAAAACCTGAGAATGCTATGTGCTGAGGATTCCAGATGGGTAAGATGACAAGATCAAGCTTTACAAGTAATTCTTACACTTCTAAAAGAATTTTAGACCTAGTTCATACTGATCTTTGTGGTCCTATGAAAGTTCAAAGTTATTATGGTGATAAATATTTCATATTATTTGTGGATGATTACTCAAGAATGATGTCAGTCATGGTTTTAAAAGAAAAATCAAAAGCTTTTCAAATGTTTAAATGGTACAAGGCAAGAGTTGAAAATGAAACAGGAAGACAACTGAAATGTCTTAGATCTGATAGAGGAGGAGAATTCACTTATGATGAATTTAACTTATTCTGCAATGATCAAGGTATAAAGAGGCAAGTATCTGCACCGAGAACACCTCAGCAAAATGGGATAGCCGAGGGAAGAAACAGATCAATTGTCGATTGTGCAAGAACCCTGATGATAGAAAAGAGGGTACCTCAAACATTTTGGAGAGAAGGAATCAGCACTACTGTTTACACCCTGAACTGAGTTCAATTGAAGAAAGGAACTATGAAGACACCTTACGAAATCTGGTATGACAAGAAACCTAATGTAAGTTACTTTAAAATCTTTGGAAGTAGATGCTATGTTCACAAAGATGACAGAAATGGAAAGTTTGATTAGAAAAGTGAAGAAGGAACATTTCTTGGTTATTCTTCTAGAAGTAAAGCATTTAAATGTCTGATCAAATCATCTAACAAAATAATGGAAAGTGCGAATGTGAAAATTGATGAATTTGTAGAAAGAAATGATGAAGTAAATTCCAAAGAACCAGAAGATTATGAAGAATTTGTTTATGTTCAACCGAGAAGTCCTACCAAGAAAGCTGCTGAAGAAAATGAAGATATTGTCCAGTTACCGAGTGATGAAGAAGATCATTCAGAACCTATCAAGCCTATATTAGCCAAGTATGTCAGAAGACATCATGCATCAAGTCATATTATAGGAGATAAGGATGATCCAGTGATGGCAAGGAACAAACTGAGATAGAACACATGTCTAATTTCTAAATTTGAACCGAGAATAGTGAAAGAGGCATTTAACAGTGAAGATTGGGTAAATGCTATGACAGAAGAGATTGATCAAATCAAGAAGAATGACACATGGACACTAATCCCAAGACCAAAGGACAAAAATGTAATCGGTACAAAGTGGATTTTCAGAAACAAGCTAAATGAAAAAGGTGAAGTCATTCGCAACAAAGCAAGACTAGTTTGCAAAGGTTATGCTCAAGAAGAAGGAATAGATTATGGTGAGACTTTTGCACCTGTGGCTAGACTTGAGGGAGTAAGAACATTGTTGGCATATGCTGCTTTCAAAAATTTCAAGGTATATCAAATGGATGTCAAATCTGCATTTTTGAATGGTATACTAGAAGAAGAAGTTTATATAGAACAACCTGAAGGATTTGTTGAAGACAAGAGTAAAGATCAGGTATGCAAACTGAACAAAGCTTTATATGGTCTGAAACAAGCACCTAGAGCATGGTATGAAAGATTGCACTCTTATTTGATCAAGATTGGATTTATAAGGACAAGTGAAAACAACAATATGTACATGAAGAAAGATGAGGACAATGGAATATTGATCTCAGCCATATTTGTTGATGACATTATATTTTGTGGTAATGACTCCTTATGCAAGAATTTTGGAAATGAAATGTGCAAAGAATTTGAGATGTCACTAATCAGAGAGATAAAATATTTTATAGGTTTACAGATATTGCAAATGAAAGATGAGATTTTCATTACTCAATCCAAGTACATAAAGGAAATCTTGAAGAAATTTGGAATGGAGGATTCTAAACTAGTAAGTACTCCTATGACTACTAACTGTAAATTATCAAAGAATAATGAATTTGCATCTATTGATGAGACACTTTACCGATCTATGATTGGAAAATTGCAATATGTTGTGCATAGTAGACCGAATATAGCACATGTAGTAGGTATTGTAGCAAGATTCTCTATAGATCCCAAGGAGACACATATGACAACAATCAAGAGAATTTTTAGATACCTGAGAGGCACTGAAGATTATCGCTTAGTATATGCAAAGAGAAATGATTTTGATTTAAAAGTTTATACTGATGCTGATTGGGCAGGAAACATAGATGACAGGAAAAGCACAAGTGGTGGAGCTTTCTTTTTAGGAGAAAGACTAGTGAGTTGGCTTAGAAAGAAACAAGGATGTATTTCACAGTCAATAGCAGAAGCTGAATATGTTGTTGTAGCATTGAATTGTACCAATATAGCATGGATCAAACAACTGTTGGAAGGTATAAATAAGAAAGTTACCGAGCCAATAACTATATTCTGTGATAATACTAGTGCCATTAACATTTCAAAGAATCCAGTGATGCACTCTAAGACAAAGCATATATCTATAAAGTATCACTATCTCAGAGAAGAAGTTCAAGAGAAGAAAGTTGTGCTGGAATATATCAGTTCAAAGGAGCAATTAGAAGATATCTTCACAAAACCATTGCCAAGGGACACTTTTGAGTATCTCAGAAGCAAGTTAAGGGTCCTACCCCTATCTTCTACTTATTGACTGAGTTCGGTGAAACCATCAATTCGATGAATCTATAGAATATTATGCGTGGATTGATGCTGAGTTATGCATTTTAGAAGGTTTTCTAAAGTTGTACAGGAAATTATGAATAGAGACAACTTACTCTGACCAAGACTGAGATGTTACACAGCAAGGCAAGTCACTTCACAGAGGAAGCAATCATGATTTAGTTCTTTTACTTTTTGGCATTGTTGTCAAAGGGGGAGAAGACTATAAATGGTTTGGCTAGAAGACTAAATGGTTGACTAAATGGTAAAGCCCTGAATGATAAATAATAGAAGACTAATGACAGGGGGAGAAGATTGCAAAAATGGAGAAGACTAAATGCAAGTCAATAGCTCAGAAGCCTAATGAAAAGGAAGAAGACTTCAGAAGATTTTAACAGATCAAGGATAATAGGAGAAGTCTAACAACAATCTAAATCCTAATCAATTTGAATATCTTGTTGGTATTACCATTTAATTTTTGGTTTTGCCATCAATGCCAAAGGGGGAGATTGTTGGCATTACAGTAAGAAAGATTATTGATATTCAGTAAGGATATTGAGAAGGTTGTTGAAGATTATTGATATAACTGAAGAAGGGTGATAACTATCTTTATAACATTATTTTTTCATTGATGTCAAGGAATTGATTATCTGATTCAATATGATGTTGCCATGTCTTGAGAAGATTGATTTGAAGAGAATTAAGATGTCGGTAAAAGACACATAAAAAATGTGATGAATAAAGGGAGGAATAAGTTATTCAATGGGCAACTATTACCGAGCTAGATAATGATGAGATCATGATGTTTTAGATTTTTTTGATGTCCTACATATGTTGTTGATTATAAGGTTTATACTATACTATGTCACCGAGCAAAGAACCTAGTCTGTAAACCCTAAGGTTATCGATATCAATTAATGAAGGCAGAATGTCTACCGAGTAAAGTTTAGTATTTACCGAGTTGCATCCGAGTTATGACAGTGCGCATGGGATGGATAAAAGCATTATTTAATGAAGGACAATGATTAGCTAGAGATGTATAAATGATTGGAATGTCGTGCATGAAGTTTGTTAAGGATCTATGGTAAAGAAAAATCGGCAGGAAGATCTACAGCGTAGATTGAACCACAATAACCTTGTGCAAGTTTCAAGAAAGGACTGCAAGTCCCAAGGCAAGGTAAAACATTTTTCAGATTGGAAGGATACATTGAACCTGGTCAAGTTTGAAGATCTGATGGCTAATATTGATCATGGGAAATATGATCAAGGAGATTAAGCGGTTAGCAATTATTTATAAATAAGAAATTGTTAATAAACAATACATGTGGGCAAGTGTATGCATAGGGATGCTACATAGTGATTACCGAGCACAAAAGCTTGAAGACCTATTTGAATAACAGAGTAGAGAGCCCAGCTAAGGGACAAGATAAGTCCTAGGACTAGATTGCATTGAGAAAATAAGAATCTGCTTTAGCATTTTAGATGTGAAGTTGCAGATAGATTTTTATTACTGTTATTTTGTAAGTGATAGAAAATCTCTTAACCGAGTGGACTTAACAGTCTTATATGTAAACCCTCTAGCAAGTTAACATTCTAAATGAGTGTTTGAAATCCTTTGACAAGGTCACTTCTAACAAAGTGAAGATCCTAATAGATCTGAGGGAAATCCCTTAACCGGGTCATCTAGCAATGTGTTTGTAATCTTTATGATGATTTGCTTTTAACCGAGCATACTCTAGAAGAGTATATTTCTTAGTGGGTCCGAAATCCCACAATGGTTTTTCCCTATTTGGGTTTCCACATTAAATCTGGTGTTATGAGTGTTATGATGTTTATGTGTTTATAAGTTTGCATGTTTAGCAGTTTTGGTTAAGTTGCTGAAGTATATGTTACCGAGGTTGAATCTGTTGTTTTTATGGAAGATTAAGTTTGTATGAGTCACCCCCTCCTTCTCATCTTGTTAGCTATTGGCATCTATACTTACATTAAGTATCAAAACTATCACCAAATACTTCTTCCTTTGGTTCATTTGGTGCTTCCAGAAGTGCTTTAGCATAAGTCTCGATGATATGATCATCAGTCTCATAACCCATCTTTGTTACCCAAATTGTTCTCGGGATGACTGCTTCCATCCAGATCTCATCCTTTTTTATTACAAAGCATATGTTGTCGTTGTACTTGTCAATAATCTTCTGTGATAATCTGATTCTCTTCTTCATTTTAGCCTTAAGTGCTTGAAAGTATTCATGGATATCCTTTTCCTTGTCTTCACCCATGTTATTCAATAGTTCTGTTAATTGTTTCCCTATCGGTATATCAAATCCAAGTTCTTTATAGCCTATACTAGGAACCTGTTTGGTTATGTGTAGCATTAAGCATACAAGCAGATTACCAAACCTAAAAGTTCCTTTCTTATCTTTCTTTATCTTGCCTAAGCTGTCAATTAACTCATCTTTTAACCATTCACATATGTCAATTTTCACATTGTCTGTAATCATGTCATAAGAACTCTTAATGCATAAACTTGAAACTTAGTTGAGTCTATTTGCATGAGTAGCTTTATACCCTAAAATCATGCTAACAAATCTCACATTTATATCAGTTACATCATTTACCCTCAAGGACCTTCTGTCTGATGTTGCACCAATTAAGTTCATTACTAGGTCATTGAGGACTTTTCTAGTCTTGTCTGGTCTTTTATCGGTGGAAGGTAACCCTGTGACAACTTTCACAGCTTCCTTGGTAATTTTGTGAATTGCATCTAACTAGAAAAATTCACCATGTACCCTTCTTAAGACTATCCTAATCACATCCTTGGGAAATTCAGGAATGCAGAGGATTTCAGTAAATCCTAGGGTTTCAATGATTTTATGTTCCGGTTTTACATTTCCGAAATTATCACATATGACAGATTTATACATTGTTTTGATCTCTTCATCTCCTAATTCCTCTATGTTGCAATGAATGTAAATTCTGGGGTCTTCAACATAAACAACTCCTTTTGGTATTTGAGAAAAAGCACCTATATTGTCATCTTTCTTTGCTACCTCAGGAACTAGTTGAAATACGAGCCTAGAGCATTTTATAACCTCAACTACAGTAGGGTTTGCTATATATTCAAGTGCAGAGGTGGATGCCATGATGATAAATACCTTTTTTCTACTTTTGGATGGATTGATTGCTTGAAGTGCTTCGCCTCTTTGCTTGAAATTCCTTAGCTATGCAAATATCGCACTCTTCGAATGTTTGAAATCTCAGTGAAATGAAATGGAGCCAAAATCACAAATTTATAAAGTTTATTTTCCATCTACCACATTTAATGTATGTTGGTTAAGTAGTCACTTAACATTGTCTGCTGGTAATGAAGTAATTTCTAACTTCTCATCTCTAACCAAGGGAATAATAGCACATGTGTCATTAGATTGCCAAACCCTCAAGGAAACTTTCTTCAATTTGACGAAGAACTTCCTACCGATGGAGAACTACTCTATCCTGTCGATGGAGTAATATTCTGTTCTGCTAGTGGAGTGTTGATTGGTTCTATCGGTGGAGGAGTATTCCCAGCATTTAGATCATCTTTTCTAATCCATTGTTTTGAGAATTCTTGTTTTAGCTCTTCAACTTTTTCTTTCCCTTTCAAGCTAGAACTTTTGTTGTCCAATTTTATTACATGCATAACAAGTCACATTATTCTTTTGAATAGCTTTCCCATAACCTATGCCAGTTTGTGTTCTACATTGATTAGATAGGTGTCCAAATCTTCCACAAACATAACATCTCACATTCATTCTACAATTTTCCGAGTTGTGACCAACTTTGTTGCATTTTGAACATTGACCAGTGGGTGTGTTGATATTCTAATAATTTCTAGATCTACATTTATTTTCTCTATGACCTTACTTATTATAGTTTAAGAATTTTCCATTGAATTTATAAGCATTAGGTTGCCTTACTGGTTTGCTATGATCCTGTGTATTTGCAGTATCGGAGCTTTCACCAACTTCAAAGCCAATTCCAGAAGTGTCACCTTTAGGTTTTTGATTTTTCAGCAAGTTACCAAGTTCCTCTAAGCTTTTCTTGAATTTCTCTTTATGTTGATTTGCAGTATCCAGTTCTCTTTCTAAGACTTCTTTCTGCCTAATTAGTTCATTGTAGTCATTCTGAGTGTGCATCGGATCTGTCTTCAATAAATCATTTTCATAGCTAAGTCTTGTGTTTTCATTTGCTATATCACTTAGTCTTCTAGTCAAATCTTCTTCATTCTTCTTTCTATCCTCAATTTCTTTACAAAATCTCATAGTCATATCTTGCATCTCATTCTTCATTGTTATTTTCTCCAGTTTTAGCTTGCTTATCTGATCATTAAGTGATTCCTTTTCATCATTCTCACTTTGCATCTTTTCACAAAGTTCTCTTCTCTTGTTTCTTGAAATGGTAAGATTTTCTTGAAGTGCCTGAATGATATCTTGAGCTGCCTTTAGATCATCTTCTAGTTTGATATTTTTTAATTTCTCTGCATCATAGTCTAGAAGAGCTGCTTCTAGTTGCTTCATCAGATTTTCCATCTCTACCAGTGTCAAGATCTTCCTCAAGTTGTTAGGCTTTTGAAAATAGAGGACCAAGCTCTAATACCAATTGTTAGGATTCCCACAGATACTGAGAGGGGGGGTGAATCATTATATGACCGGTAATTAGAATTTCTTAACTTAAAACATGTAGAGCATATCATAACAGTGTACCGATATGCAAGAAATAATGTAATAAACAGAAATGAAAGTAACCACATAAGAAACACACCATAACACAATGATTTAATGAGGAAACTCGGTGTGGGGAAAACCTCGGTGGGATTTGTGACCCACAATATTCACTTACTAGCCAATAAGAGAATATTACTTACAAGAGGGGCTTGCACATGTAGGAAGGCCAACTGCCTAGAGCTCGTGCTGCTCAATGGGAAGTCTCACTGACTTACAATGATGGATTATACAAATCCAATAACTTGTACTGTTTTACAATAGCATCTATAATGTCAGATCCAGTACTGGTTTATGCTCTGTTCTTTACATAAAACCTTTAACCTATATTTCGCATAATAGGTCTGCCTAATATTTTTTTTGTATCTTTTTCAAAATGTCTACAATGATCTCTCTTATATATGAGTCATTTTACAACTTGCCAAGTCAGCTTACAAAGTTTTTACAATAATAAAAAAATATAATATATCAAAAATCCTATCGACCTCTATGCCAGTATGCTTCCTTTCTTTGTGCCGGTGCCGGTGGTTTGAGTGCCAGTGTAGAGTCTGATCTTGCTAGTGCCAATGTAATGCCTTGCCAGTGTCATAGGATTGTAAGGTTGCCATCAATCACAAAACCTTCAATCACCTACAATGTCTCATTGGAGTGTGCATATGCCAACAAGGACAAGGGAAAGCATAAGAAGTTTGAGTCATTATGGATTGGCCCTTCTGTGGTCTGTTATGTAAATGGAAAAGACTTATACTTTCTAAATAATATGAATGATGAAGTACAGGAATTTCCAGTGCATGGACAATTCCTGAAGCATTACTTTTCTTGATGTCCATGCATAGTAGGTCCTCTATTTGTATATATTTGAGTTTGTTTTGGTTGTTTTCTGTTCGGCTTGTTTTTGGTCTGTTTCTCCAGAGTTTTTGAGTTTCTTGTGTTAATCTTGCAATCAACCATCACCAGTCAGAGCCGTTGTTATCACTGTTTTAAAAATGGATGTTCTCAGTCCATAATTGGCTAGGTTTTTGAAAATTTTGAGTTTGGTATGCCCTAGTTGCTTCAAAGTTGTTTTAAGTCCTAGGGGGTTCAGGGTTTAGGTTTTAAGTCGCTCCAATTTTTGAGAAAAAAGATTTGGTTTCTAATTCTGCATTACTTTGTTCACTTAATTGATGGGTCCTTTTGTCATGCAAAGTGTTCCCCCCATTGCTATTTACCTAGGCAGTCCCTTTAAATATTTAAAATTTTATTCACCTTTAAATCTGCCTTTTCTAATGTTCGTCGGGCCTTGTAAAAGTTGATCAACTCTCAATCAATCAGATGGCCCGCGTGGATTCATGAACTCAACATGCCCAAAAGTTACCTATCACAAAATAGCAAAAAGGTTTGGCGGGACCCAGCAATGAGGACTTCTCCCTTGGCTAAAGGGTGATCAGTTTGGAAAGAGATCAACGGCTCGCATTGATTCATAGCCTAGAGGTGCCCGTGGTTTGCAAGTTGCGAAATGGAAAAAAGATGGTGGGCTTGGGTGAAGTGGTTCATAGAAAGAGTAACAACAGTGAGATAAAGATGATCAAAGATTACCTATTGTGAAGTAGCGAAAGGTTTTGGTGGGCCCAATGTCCAAGCTTCGTCTGAAGATTAAAGATCGGTCATGTTCTATCTGATCGGATGGCCCTCGTTATTTTGTGAGATCAAAGTGCATGTGTTTTAACTATTGTGAAATAGCGAAAGGTTGTGGCGGGTCCCAGAAGCCGGTGGGTTTTTTGAAGAGTAAAGAGTGAGTGGTTCAAAGAATAATCAATGGCTTGCATTGATTCACAACCCAAAGATGCTCGAGAGTTAGTTTTTGTGAAATGGCGAAATGACATGGCATTCCAAGTGAGCAGCCTAGGAGATAGGGATCATGAATTAAAAGGTTACATGTGTCCTCTAGATCACGTAAATCAAAGAGAAAACTTGGTGACCAAGTGGTAGGCCCAACAAACAGAATGATGTAAACTGAAGACAAACAGGATATATGTCAGGCACAGGTGGCATTTCCGAAGTAGATCCCATTGAAGTCTTTCAGCGAGTAGGAAGTTGACACGTAAGTTTCAAGAGGGATCGAGTGCCAAAGTTAATGATGCTGATTTAGAGAGCCCACGTCTGTAGGTTCTAACAGTTTGATAAGGGACGAGCATCTCAAGAAAGATCTGATAGCGGGCATTATTTTGCAGCCCAAAGATGTGAGTTTGTTACCATTTGTGAAATGGCAAAAATGGTTAGTAGTAACCGATTTGAACATGGTTAGTAATATAAACCACCAAGTTAAGAAGGAGTAAAGACCGATCAAGTTTTAGTTGATTGAATAGCTAGCGTAGTTTCACGAGGACAAGATGCAAGATGGTTACCTATCGCGAAATAGCGAAAAGGTTTTCAGCCCATTGCTAAATGAGGAAAAGTAAAAAGCTAAAAGTTGATCAAGTTTCATTTGATCGGATGGTCAGCATGATTTTGTTAGATGAACCTACAAGTGCTTTACGCTATACGAAACAACGAAAGAAGAAAAGGAAAAAATACTCAGAGCTGTTCTAACCCGTTGGAGCCAAATTTTTGAATTCTTGCATGAATTCAATTTTGAAGGGACGGTCGAAGCATGCGGTGTTAATGCTACAGTTAAGGAGCCAAATTTCCGTATATGTTCCCACATCAATTTAAAGAGGGTATCATTCCCCAGAAGTAGTTGCAGAGAGCACTGGTGTAGAGCAGAGTTGCTTTGAGCTAAAATCAGGTTCCCTTGTTCTTTGTTTAACCTTTGCTTAAAGATTGTTGAATTGTGGTCTTGTGCTATTAGAACATCATTTTGATTGATAATTGGCTTAGTCAAATACTTTTAAAATGGGACCCATAAGAGAATTAACAGGGAAGGTAAATTACCAGGACCGAAATATTTGTGATGATTTTCTTGAGCAGTTAACCATGTCGACCAATGTCGGGGCTAGAGCTAAGGAGTTAGTACCAAAGAACCCCCATCTCAAAATTGGGGATGGTTTATATGATAAAGGAAATTGGTTGAGGGACCCTGAAATAGGGATATCTGGTTTCAGTTTGTTTAAAGTGGGTTTTGGTCAGAGACATGCCCCTTCCCCTATGAATAGTATCTGGGATTTAGAAGTAGGGAAACTTGTGGTCCCTGGTGTGTTCATGGGCGCTGATTTGTTGACCCTAATCGTACAAAGATATGACCCTACTGCCAGATGCATTAGAAACATAAAGGGATCAGCCCTTGTCAAAATCAAAGATGATGAATTTAGGAATGTCTTCAAGCTTAGTGAAGCTTCCAGCTATCTTGAGCCTATTGATTTTTAGGCATTAACTCAAGTTTACAATGCCCAAACAGATCATCTTAGGAGTGGCCCATTGAGAGAATACTTTGTCAAAATAGGGGGGTTAACAGTTGTAGGCCCTAGCACAATGGAGCCATTTTCCTTAAATCTGTTTACCTTGAGAACTAAGGGTATGTACTGGACACTGTGTCAAATTTTTGGGGAAGATGCCGAGAAAAACATGCCAGTCCATTATATGTTAAAGATTGCCCAAATTTTGAACCCTTCCCTGGCCATAACATTTGACTTTGCTCCTTTCCTCACTGATGCTATCCATGCAGGCCTTGTAGGAATTAAAAATGGTAATTTACACAAGGCATTTGTATGGTATTCCTTGTTGATGCATATGTTTCTTTTCAAAGGGCAGATTATTTTGCAAAAGAGATGGACCTGGTTAAGGTCATGGATAAAGAGGAGATGCCAGTGCAATTGTGGAGTACTATTCTATCTTGATATAGAGGGGATGCAATTTATCTAAAGTTTGATAGATGCTTTGCATCTAAGATTAGAGTGTTGTTATGTGCAGAAAACCCTAGGATTCCCAAGGCTCTCTTGGAGTTCCTTAGGCCCAAAGTGTTTGTAGAGGACATCAAGATTGTTCATAACTAGAGAGATATGTATCTATATCCTATTTCTACTGTTTTGAGAGTATATGGTTTCAGAGGAACCCCTTATCTACTGCCCTATTAGGTTCCATTAAAGATAGGCATTGCAGAAGTATTAAGACAGATTGGAGGAGTGCAGGAGGCCGAGTTAATTAACATGGGTAAAGGGATAATTTTCCCAACCATCACCATGGCTCATCATTTTGTAATTACCAAAGGTGGATGGAAGTTTTTTGAAGAATTATTTAAACCATACATGTTATCAATTGTAGTGTCAAGGTGTGCTGACCCTGAAGATTTTTTCAACATCATGTTTAGGAAGGGGGTAGTTTGTAAGATCAGGCCTCACCAATTCCAGTTCCTCAAAGATCTAATCAGGAATGAATTCAGTCTAGATGAGCAAGAGGTAAGGAAGGAGAAGTGGATTTCCTACAAGAGAGCCCTTGACTTCATTCACCAATTTGATTCTAGGTATGATCCCCTTTCCAATTTTACCCCATTTGAGGAAAAGATTAAATTCTTGATTCTTTATTTTGAGGATTTAATGCAAACCCTGAAGGAGAAGAGAGAGGCCATAATGTAGAATGATCTTGATAGGACTAAATTGGTCCTATCCAAGCCTGCCTTTGCCAAGGCTATTCCACCAGGTAACTATATAATGCAGAAAAAATCTAAATACACTGTGATGATGCCAGTGTCAGGTGAACCTTCTACTTCCAAAGGGAAGAGGGCCACTGAAGATATTATATAGAGATTTAGGATTCACCAAAAAGGCAGAGGGTGGGAAAAGAAATTGAAACCGATGACCCTCAGTACTCTCCCTCTCAGTCCCCAATTCACATAGGAGATGAGCAAGCTATGGCGGAGCAATTATTGTAATTAGGGAGTCTAGGTGAAATTCCATACACCTACAATGAGACTCAAGAAGGAATGCTAGAGGAGCCACCCAGTGTTGAAATGGACATAATTGATAGTGAGCTATAAGGAAAAGAGTTGGACATCATTGTCAAGCAAGATAGTGAAGAATTCCTAGCTGACAACAATTTTGTTGCATCAGGTGCTTTCATGCAATTTCTATGGAAACAGAATACTGATCAGTTCAAGATCAAATGTGCAAAAAGAATAAGTGAACAACCTCATAAAGATAAAAATTCAATAGAAGAAGAGGTCAAACAAGAAATGATGGTTGAATTCAAAGCCATCACTCCTGAGGCTAGAAGGGAAATGGTTTCAAAAGCCAGTGTGCTAATTCTCCCTGAATGGGATATAGCTGATGCATTGGTCCTAGAAGTGGTTAGAAAGGAAACCAAACCAATGAAAGGAGTGGTATTTAGAAAAGATGATGCCTCTCTGGTAATGTCATCCCTTAAAAGAGATGAGGGTAGAAGAAGGAAGGACACCTCAGAGTCTAGTATCTTAGGAGGAATGATAGTCAAGAGAGTCCAGGATACAGGGGTGGTGGAAGTGGCTAGTATTGTTTTAGAGACTACTAAGTTAAATGCAGCAGTAGTAGAGAAGGAAGGAAAAGAAAAGGTTGATCTTCAAATTAAGTCGGAAACAATTCTAAAGGCTTATAATGAAGCCAAAAAGGAGGTAGCTAGCAAGGACACTATCATTGCCAAACTTCAAATTCAGTTGATGGGACAATACCAAGGAGGTGAGTCCTCTACCTTGGCAATTTCTTCTTCTCCAGCAAGGCCTCCACCTACTAGTCCCATCATAGAATTCCCTCCTTCTCCTATGCCTTTTGGTTTTCATCCAGCTGAGACTTATCAACATGAATTGGAAAAGTTGAAACAAGCTCAGGCCTTATTTGCAAATAAGTATGAGGAGAAGACTAAGGCTACAATTTTGAGTTTTTCTGATAGCATTGATGCTCCCATGATACATATCAATATGAAGAGAATTTTTGACACTCTTTGTGAGTTAAATGAGGACAAGGCCATTCTAGAGCCTATTCTAAATAAGTGGATCATGAGGGAAGTAGATTTATAATTCATGTGTGTATCTTATGATGAAGCCAGATCCGATGCCACTATTAAATCATCATGTGAATTAACCAAAGATTTGACAAAGCTGGCAGAAGGGAAGCCAATGTGGAAAGGAAGGCTGATTTATATAGAAAAGAGTATACTGAGCACAAATTTGAACTGTTTCCTAGAGGTTTTGTCAACCAAAATTAGGTAAAGGACAAACAGGTATGGTTGGATGAGTTAGGAGCTAATCTATCTCTAAGGGTAAATGAAATAATCAATAAAGATAACACCTCACTGTTTGTTAAAACAATTGAGGAAATAGAAAAGATCAAATCACATTATGGTTTCTTAGAGTCAGAAGTGCGGAAAATAAGGAACTCTTGGAAAAAGCTTTTAAAGTTGAAGAAAAAGATTATGGGCTACTCATGGCCTACCGATGATGTTTTTCAAGAGTGGTCCAAAAAATATGCGATGCAAGAAGAAGATGCTCCAGAATAGTTGGAAGATGCTTCAGGATAGTTAGAGGATATTGCAGAAGAGTTACCAACTGAAAAGGCCACTGAGACAGAACGAGACTTGTAACTGCTTTTTGAAACAAAGTATAGTTGTAACAAATTTTCCTAGGGAAGTCTGAAGCTTTTATGCATCCATGTTGTTATAAATGGATACCAGGACTGTGGAAAAAGGGATTGCAAAAAATTGTAAGGAAATGCTGCAGAAATTTATCTGAGCTTTTTTCTAAGTCTTATGGAGAACATTCAAGTGTTTTTGTAATATTTTCTTAATTAATATCAATATACAGACCATCAACTTTGAGCCTAGAATCTCTGTTGTCTTCAAGTGTGCTTGCAAATATTTACTATTTTCAAGTTGAATAATCTAGGGTTATTCATTTGAGTATAGGTTGTAAGGCAATCTTAAATAGATGTGTTTCTTAGCTTTTCTCTTCAAGAGGGGAATTAAATATGCAGGAATCATTTCTATCAGTAAATTCCTTGTGGGAGACTTTGAATTTGATGAATTCTATCTAGTTTGATGAGGGTAAATTCTTATGTATGTCAGGCATATGTGGGGTTTATAAAAGCCGAGGTGATGGGATGTATGGAGATGTTTAATTGTGAGATTATTGTTTAAACTTAGATGACTCTATGGCCTAGATAAGGCACTGGTATCTATTGTGGTTATCTTTTACATATCTTGTAGGTCAATACTGAACATGAGTATAAGCTTTCTTTCTTTGTTTCAGTTAGTTTTGAGGTGATAAGATTTATTGGTTTTTGGATTGGTTTACTGTGGATCTGTTTTTAAAAGGTGTGAAGTCAATTCACGTAAGGTATACCCACCTGAACTTTGGATAAGTTTGAAGTGTAGAAGGTTCATCAAACCTTGTCATATGTTGCTCTGAAGTTTCCTTCTCCTTGATTTCTCTTTTGCAAATAGAGTTTATTATTTTATTATGAGTGATTTTAGGGGGAATCAAAATTTGAGAACAACATAATTGGTGTTTCATGTGTCAGTGGCATTAGGAGAATGAGTTAAGCCATCCTAGAGAAGATAGAGATCTATTTGAGTGTTGCAGATTGTGAAGAATAACTGGATCTGATTTAGCAAGCTGAAAGTGAAAAGTAATAAATTATTTTTCACTCTTTTTCTGTAACAATTACAACAACATAAATCCCTTAACCTAGTAGGTCGTAATAGGCCTTTTCCATTTAAGTCCCTTAACAGGGCAGCTCACAAAAGAGTGTTTAAATCCTCTAATTAGTTTGATCCTAATAGATCATTAAGGTCCTAGTTGGAGTGATAGGTAAATCCCTTAATCGGGTGACTCCTAATAGGGTCTGCTCCTAATAGGGCTAAGCTCATAACAGAGTGTACTTTGAAAGAGTACAAATTATTGTGGGTTCCAATCCCCACTGTGGTTTTTCCCATTTGGGTTTCCACCTCAAAAATATTGGTGTTCATGTGTGGAATGTCTTTTCATAATGTTTATGTTTTCATGCATTATTTATTATTACTGGAAATGATAAGTTTATTGATGTTTATTAGAGATTTGTAAGTGGTTACCGGTAATGTTAATGAATTGATAGAAGAAGTATTCTGATCTGATAATAAGTTAGAATGAGTATGTATTGATCAAATATCTAGTTGGTAAATATTCTGATTAATAAGATTGCATAAGTGGGTAACAAGTGTATGAGATATGCTAAAGGGATAGATTCATTGATTTCAGATTTGTTGTTGTCATGTGTGTGAAATAGGGTACTTGCAGCTGCAACACAAACACTCAATAGATCATTACAAGCATGGTTAGCAAATTCAAATCAAACAAAAGATAAACCATGACAAAGTGACCTATCGCCTCCTAAGATATGCGAGTGTGGATTTGCTCTTAGATCTGGATAAGCAATCCCATCGACTTGACTACACCTAGATGGAGGATTTGAAATGATATGATTTGCAAGATAGATGAGATTGATTATGATAGATTAATCCAGGAGTCTAATTAAGCTATGATGATGATTTAATTAAGCTAGAAAAGAGATTTATTAAGCTACATGATTCAATAATTATGCTAGAAAATGATCAAACTAAACTAGATCTAAGATGCAATTGCCTATAATAGCAATGCTTAAATGATATGCTAGAATGGATATGCCTATAGTAACAATGTATAAGATGAAAATGATATGGGATCCTTTGTGCTCCAAAATGGGGGATATTTATAGGATTTCCAAAGCCAAGGTTGAGGTGGCAGGATTCGACGGTCCAAATCTGATCTGAAGATATCAAGGGCCAAGATTGAGGAAGTTGGAGAAGAGGTTGGAGGAAGGGACACTTGTCATCTCTATGGTGAAAAGTGTCAAGGAGCCTTGCTCATGAGAGGGAAAGTGTCCAAGGGAGGAGACATGTGTCAAAAGTGCCATGTGTCTCAAAGGGAGAATATCCACACCATAGGAGGCTAGGATAAGGAGGGTAGGATGTGAAAGATAGGATAGGGTTAGTTAAACCCAAGGTTAGATGGAATGGGTTAGGTTAGGGGATGGTTAGGTTAGGCGGTTAAAAGTTAGGAGCCATCTGCTCATTTGAATTTAGAAATTCAAATAATTTGGAAAATGATAATTAATCTCAACAAACTTGAGTTTGTTAATTTTAATTAGGGATTAGATGAATCGATTTATAATGGGGGAATTAATTAATTTAGAATTAATTTAATCAAAGGGGGATATGAAATGAACTATGTAAATAAATCATGTGGATTTATTTACTAGTAGATGAATAGAGAAATTAATCAAATTGCTTGTGAATTCAATTAATTGGGAAGGGGGATGAATCAAATAACTACGTATTTAATTAACTATCTTCAGACCATTTTTAGGTGTATTAAGATGTAAATAGTATTTTGATTAGAATTTATAAACTATCTCAATACTGATTCACCCTCCCTCTTAGTATTAACTGGATCCTTATAGGATTAACAATTGGTATCAGAGATGTGGTCCTCTATGTGCATAAAAGCTTAACCACTTGAGGAAAAGATTATGAGGAAGACAAGATGATGAAGAAAGAGGGTCCAAAATTCAACAAGGATAACTATAAGATCTAGAAAGATAGAATGAATATATATCTCAAAGGTCTTGGTACTCAATACTGGAAAAATGTTGAAATAACATATGTCGCTCCTACTATTTCTCCCTTGACACCGGATGAACTTAAAGATCAACAGGAGAATATGCAAGCCCTTGAAGCTATTGTAAGTATTTTATTTGATTCTAAATATATTGATATTCAAGGATTGGAAATTGCACATGAGGTTTGGGAAAAAATAGAAAATTCATGGAGGAGATGAGCATGTACAAAGAGAAAAAGATGAAAGCTTGAGAGGTAAATTTAATGATATGAAAATTCAAGAAGGAGAAAACATTGCATAGTATGATCCGAGAACTAAAGAAGTTGTTGGCAGTATAAAAGGTGTTGGTGGAAAAATTGATGATGATGTGGTGGTAAGTAAAATGCTCAGAACTCTTCAACCTCAGTATGCTATTAGAGTATCGACAATCCAAGAACTGAGATCCATTTCAAAGGATAAGGTAACTATTGACTCTTTGATTCGTAAGCTTACAACATTTGAGTTAAATAGTTTTGACAATAGTGTGGCAAAATATACTTGTAAGTTAAATTTATTTTGACAATAGTGTGGCAAAATCTATTGAATCTTCTTTTAAATCTTATGTTACCAGTTCATCTGTTAGAAAAGGAAAGAATGTATGTCAAAGTCATGAGTGCAGATCTAGTCATGGAGGTAACCGCGAAAGTGAAGACAATGAAGATCAAGTAATGGAACTTGAAGCACTACTAGCCAAGATATTTCCAAGAGGCACTAGTAAGTATAAAGGAAAGCTACCTTTAAAGTGTTTCTCTTGTAGTAAGATTGGTCATATTGCTGCTAACTACCCTAACACCGATAAGAAAGATAAGTTCAAGAGATTCAAAGGGAAAGATAGAAAATAGTGTTATGTTGCAGTGGATGAAGGTGCGACCAATGAAGAATCTGAAGATGAAGATGACAATGAAGAGATTGTGTTTGCAGCTATAAAGGAGGAATTGTCTAATGAGAAGACACTAGTTTCTCATGTAGAAAATAGTAATGAATGGATTATAGATAGTGGATGTTCACACCATATGACCGATAAGAGTAAGTTCCTAACTCTTAATGAATTTGATGGAGGTGTTGTTAGATTTGGAAATGATTATCCCTGCATGGTGAAAGGTAAAGGTTCTATTTTTTTGAATGGGAAGAATAATATTGATGATGTATTTTGGGTTGATGGTCTGAAACATAATTTTTTAAGTGTTGGACATCTCAATGATAAAGGTTATTTGCTTGAGTTTAATGGTGGAATCTACAGAATCCTTGGAGGAAATGGTGAACTGATTGCTACCAGAAAGAAAACAAGAGGTAACTTGTTTCATTTAAATGCTAATATCAGTAGTTGTCTAGTTGCAAAGATGGAAGATAGCTGGCTATAGCACAAGAGATATTGTCATATGAATTTTGATAACTTGGTGAAAGTAAGAAAGTCTAGTGTTGTGAGAGGATTACCACAAATTGTTAAACTGGATAATGTGATTTGTAAAGACTATCAAATTGGTAAGATGACCTCTATTTCATTTAAGAGTAAGAAGTGTACATCTGAAAATATTTTGGATTTGGTTCATACTGATCTCTGTGGTCCTATGAGAACAAAAATTTATTCTGGTGATAGATATTTCATGCTTTTTACCGATGACTATTCTAAGATGATATGGGTTACATTCCTAAAGGAGAAATCTGAAGCCTTTAGTAAATTTAAAGCATTTAAAGCTCTAGTTGAGAATGAGACCGATAAAAACTTGAAATGCTTAAGATCTGGTCAAGGAGGAGAATTCACATCTGATGAGTTTGTCAAGTATTGTGATTAACATGGTCTTAAGAGATAAATGTCTTCTCCAAGGACACCACAACAAAATGGTGTAGCAAAAAGGATGAAGAAAACAATTGTTGATGCTTCTAGAACAATGTTATTACAAGGTAATATGCCTAAGATGTTTTGGAGAGAAGTGGTAAGTACTACAGTCTACACATTAAACCAGATACTTATAAAGAAAGACAACAATAAGACACCTTATGAGCTACGGTATGGTAAAACTCCTTGTGTTAGTTATTTCAAAATCTTTGGAAGTCAATATTTTATTAAAAAAGGATAACTACACTGGAAAGTTTGATGCAAAATCTGATGAAGGAATATATCTTGGTTATTCTTCTAAAATCAAAGCATATAAATGCTATAACAAGAGAACTAAGAAAATAGTTGAAATTGTTAATGTGAAGGTGGATGATTTGTCAAATAAATCTAAAGGATCAAGTGGGTCTAAACCTGAAAAAGATGATAATGAAGAAAGACTAGTGATCTTTGAACTGAAAGAATGGAATAATGATCAACCAACAAATGTAGTACCGGTAAGAGAGGAAAGTGAATCTAACTGGTGAATCAAAGGAGGAAGATGTAGAACCGACATAGACTATACCTAGATATGTGAGATTAAATCACTCTCAGGACCAGATAATTGGTGATAAGAATGTAGGTGTGCAGACCAGGAGGAAGATTAGAGAAAATTCTTGTTTGATCTCTACAATGGAACCCAATACAGTTAAGGAAGCTCTCAAAGATGATGACTAGGTGAAAGAAATGAATGAGGAATTAGATCAAATAGAGAAAAATCAGACAGGGTCACTTGTTCCTAGACTGAAGGACAAGAATGTGATTGGAACTAAATGGGTCTTTAGATATAAGTTAACTAAAGATGGAAAAGTGGTAAGAAATAAGGCAAGGTTAGTCTACAAAGGATATGAATAGGAAGAAGGTGAAGGCTATGGTGAAACTTTTGCACCGGTTGCAAGATTGGAAGGAGTAAGAATGTTGTTGGCATTTGTTGCTTATAAGGGATTCAAAGTCTACCAAATAGATGTCAAGTCAACCTTTTTGAATGGAATTCTTGAAGAGGAAGTATACAATGAACAATTGGATGGTTTTTCCTTGACCGTTGATAAGAACAAGGTATGTAAATTGCATAAAGATTTGTATGGTCTAAAGAAGGCACCGAGAGCATGGTATGAGAGATTACATGCACATTTGATCAAGATTGGATTCTAGCATACCAGTGAGGACAATAATATTTATCTAAAAATTGATGGAGACGAGATGCTAATAGCTGAAGTATTTGTAGATGACATAATTTTTAGTGGAGATGATAATATGAGTATGGACTTTGTTGATGAGATGAAAAAGGAATTCAAGATGTCTCTAATTGGTGAAATAAATTTCTTTATTGGATTACAGATCCAACAACTAGATGGTGGTGTTTTTATCTATCAAAGCAAGTATATTAAAGAGGTGGTAAAGACTTTTGGCATGGAAGATTATAAACCGGTAGGTACACCGATGGTAACAGGCTACAAGTTGACAAAAAAAGATGATTCACCCGATGTTAGTGAAAAAGAATATAGGTCTATGATTGGTAAACTATATTATGTTGTACATAGTAGACCGAATATTGCTCATGTTGTTGGGTTAGTTGCAAGATTCCAAAAACAGCCCAAAGAAAGTCACATGGTGGTTGTTAAGAGGATTTTCTGATATCTTAAAGGAACATTAGACTATGGATTATGGTATCCCTGCAAAGGAAATTTCACTTTAGATGTTTTTATTGATACAGATTGGGCAGGCAATGTGGATGATAGGAAAAGCACAACCAGTGGATATTTTCTACTTGTAGGAAGACTTGTAGTATGGACAAGAAAGAACCAAACTTGTTTTTCTCAATCTACAACTGAAGCTAAGTATGTTGCTACATCCATGAATTGCACACATGCCATATGGATGAGACATGTGCTAGAAGGATTCAAGATAGATATGTCTAAACCATTGACTATCTATTGTGACAATATGAGTGCAATAAATATTTCCAAGAATTACGTACTTCATGCAAAAACCAAGCATATAGAGTTGAAGTATCATTTCTTAAGGGAAAGAGTTCAAGAGAAGCAGGAAAAGATGGAGCATGTGAAGAGTAAGGATTAGTTAGCTAATATCTTTACTAAACCATTGCCAAAGACTACTTTTGAGTTTCTCAGAATTAAATTAGGAGTTAGACCCCTACATCGGAAGAGATAAGATATTGGAGTTGCATCAATCCTATGGATTTAATGTTTATTCTTCACTAAGGATTGATGAAGATGTGAGCTACTTCATAGGGGGAGTGGCTCTAATGCAGTATGATATGATTTACAATTTTGGTCAAATTGAAGTCAGGTCATGCATTTTTAACTTTGGCATTGTTATCAAAGAGAGAGAAGAAAAAGAAATTTGCTAATCAGTTATGGGAGAAGAAAAAGAAATCTAATGATCAGGCTTGAGGAGAAGAAAAGGCAGATGTAGAGATTGATAGATTCTAAGATGCAGATGATTGGCATATATGATTGTATAACTGATTGGTGTTGCCATCAATGCCAAAGGGGGATATTGTTGGCATGATTAGCATCAATGATAAAGATGAGATGATGGTGGATGACTGTACCAGTAGAGGAAGATGACATGATTAGTTATTTGTGTTGTCATTGATGGGAACCTATGTCAATTAATGTTTTATGATGGTTATAGATGAACTTTGATGTATGACTTGTTGGATAAGTAATTTGGTCTACCACATTTAGAATTTGTAAGTATGACAGGGTTTACTTGCAGGACTGAGAATTAGGACTCCAACCGATAAAAGAAAATATTATGTTGGAATCGGTAAATTAGTGATGGTTGGAGACTTGTAGTTTGAGACATAACATTTTATGATGGGTTTGCATATGTGACCGAAACCACATCCTATGTTGATTACTAGAAGACATGTTTTGAATTTCTAACAAAGTTGTGCTAGGGTTTTAGGACCACCGATGAATTCACTTGACCGGTAATGATTTTTGTTATGACGGTGATCGACGATGAGTCTACATGAAGCTGGTAACAAGATAAAACCCTCGTGAAAGATTTAATTGTTATTTTGGCATGATTCAAGGAAGAATTTCTTGGGAGTCAATGAAACGCTTAGTAGAGTGTTTTGAGGATACAAATCAGATTTCCATGATGGGTTATGATTAATCAACGATTAATATTGCATTGTAATTTGTTGTAATGATCTGTATAACGATCTATGATTATCTCTTATTATCTGTATTGTAAATGCAAGATGTAATTGGGGTTTTGTGTCCAACCTAGTTGAGATGGTTATTTATGGTGACACAACTAATCTTTCATGTGCCGGTGGCATAAGGAGAATGAGTTAAGCCATCCCAGAGAAGATAGAGATCTATCTGAGTGTTGTAGGATGTGAAGCATAACTAGATCTGATTTAGCAAGCTGAAAGTGCAAAGTAACAAATCATTTTTCACTATTGATTTTAACAATTACAATAGGGTAAATCCCTTAACTAGGTAGGTCCTAACATGCCTTTTCTATCTAACTCCCCTAACAAGGTAGCTCACAAAAGAGTGTTTAAATCCTCTAACTAGGTTGATCCTAACAGATCATTAAGCTCCTAGCTGAAGTGATAGGTAAATCCCTTAACCGAGTGACTCCTAATAGGGTCTGCTCCTAATCGGGCATATTGTAAGCTCCTAATAGGGCATACTTTGAAAGAGTACAAATTATTGTGGGTTCGAATCCCCACTGTAGTTTTTCCCATTTGGGTTTCCACTTAAAAAATTTTGGTGTTAATGTGTGGAATGTCTTTTCATAGTGTTTATGTTTTCATGCATTATTTTTTATTACCAGTTATGATAAGTTTGTTATTGTTTATAAGAGATCTATAAATGGTTACCGGTAATGTTAATGAATTGATAGAAGAAGTATTTTGATCTGATAATAAGTCAGTATGAGTATGTGTTGATTAGATATCTAGTTGGTGAATATTCTGATTAATAAGGTTGCATAAGTGGGTAACAAGTGTATGAGATACGCTAAAGGGATAGATTCATTGATTTTAGATTTGTTGTAAATGGTATTTTGATTTGAAGTCATAAATTGTCTTAATACTAATTCACCCCCTGTCAGTATTAATCGGATCCTTATATGATTAACATAGACTGTGCATAAAAGATAGATCTCAAGATTTGAGGTCCCGATTGTGACCTAATCTATATGTTCTACTAGGCTTGTGAGTCGATATGTTGTAACCTGGTTATTACCAGTTGGATGTAATTCGTTTTCATGCAATAAAACAATTTGTTATGCATCGCTTCCATCATATCTTTTATTTTTGGTGTATTTACTCTTACTGACCAATCCAGACTGATCTCTTTCAGGTTCCTCCTAACTAATGACTGCTTCAAGTGGTATCAGAGCGAAGTTTCATTCTGGAGGTTGTGTGTCCTGAAATTTTGTTGTAGGTTGGTGGATTGCAGATCTGACCTGCAGTTGCAGAGGATTAGCGAGAATGATGGTGCGAAGAGGAGCTAGGAATAGTGGAGCACATGGGAATGTAGACCCTGTTGTGATGGAGATGTTGTGAGATATAGTAGCTTGGTTGGAAGCTATGGAGACAGCCTAGAGAAGAGGCCAACATATCAAAGATGTGAGTGAAGATGAAGGAGAAGAAGCCTTGATAGAACAAGCAAACCTACCAAGAGTTGATCCGGATGAGGAAAGATTTTTGAGGGTTTTAGGTAGGGTGAATACTAAACCTCATTTTACCCCACCAAAATATGATGGGAAGTTAGATACAAATGAATTGATGGATTATATCTTACAGATGGAGAAGTAATTTGATTTTGAAAACACTGCAGAAGAGAGGAAGGTGAAATATGCATGTACCCAGTTGAAAGGTCATGCATCTCTTTGGTGGGAGAATTTGCAAGTTGATAGACATAGAAGAGGTAAAGAGAAGATTAAGACATGGGATCAGATGATTGCTAAGTTGAAATCAAATTTTATGCCAGCTGATTATCAAGTGAATCTATTTGGGAAGTTGCATAATTTGAGACAGAAGGAATCTAGTGTGAAAGAGTATACAGAAGCATTTTACAAGTTGAATATCAGATCCGAACATGTTGATGATGAAGTTGAACAAGTTAAAAGATATTTGAATGGATTGCAAATTTCTATACAAGATGAACTCAATTTGATCAAATTGGAGAGTGTTGAAGAGGCTTATTAGTATACCCTAAAGGTAGAAGAGAAGATAAACAAAAGACATGAGCAAAGGCAGAGAGGCAGAGGTGGAAGGCTTACCAGAGGAATATTTCAAGGAGGAAGAGGACATACTAGAGGAAGAGGAACCGGTACAAATCAAATCAAAGATAAGGAAGTGAACAAAGAAGGTAATTCATACCAGAAGGATGATATAAATTTCTATGAGAGGAGAGAACCAGATGGTTACCAAAATGAAAATTTTGGAAGACAAGACAAGAGAACATTTAGAGGAACTTTCTTTAAGAGTGGAGGAGAAGGACATCATGCATTCGAGTGTAAGAAGATAGAAACTACCATAAGAGCAGCAATGGTGGAAGAAAACCCCACCGGATCAAACAATAAACTGGAAGATGGAGAACTATTGGTGATGAGGAGAGCTTTGTGTCATACCAGAGGAGATGAAGAGCCCTTGCAGAGGAAGAATGTGTTCAAGACCAAATGTAATGTATCTGGTAAGTGTTGTAAAGTTGTTATTGATAGTGGTAGTTCAGATAATCTTGTTTCAGAAGAAATTATGAATAAGTTGAAATTGGAGAGATTGAAACACACTAAGCCTTATCAAATAGCATGGACTCAGGATGAACATAAGTTGTTAGTAAGTGAAAAATGTTTGGTAAAATTGAAAATTGGGAATTATCATGATGAAGTCTTGTGTGATATTATGCCTATGGA
Organism: Cryptomeria japonica; assembly: GCF_030272615.1. Lineage (NCBI taxonomy): Eukaryota > Viridiplantae > Streptophyta > Pinopsida > Cupressales > Cupressaceae > Cryptomeria > Cryptomeria japonica. Next base: position 483,615,626 of record NC_081406.1, on the reverse strand, counting down.
TATTTGTAACCTTTTGTTGGGTAGACCTTGGCAGTTTGATAGACATGCAGTGCATGATGGGAGGAAGAATACATACACTATTGTGGCCAATGGGATGAACCAAACCTTGTTACCCTTGGAGGAACCTTCAAGAATGAAGTCTGTACAAATGCTAGAATCTATTTGGTAGATGAAAGGAAATTCTTGGATGAATTGAGACATGAGAATGAGTGTTTTTCCTTAATTCCTAAGAAGACTAAGAAACCAAAACCAGAAGGAGAACACCTGGAAGAGATAAAAGATTTGTTGACAGAATATGAGGACATTATTTTAGATAATGTACCTGATGGATTTCCACCTGTGAGAAGTATTAGTCATTGCATGGACTTGGTTCCTAGAGCTAGTTTGCCTAACAAAGTTGCACACCGGTTGACACCAACAGATAATGAAGAACTGAATAGATAAGTGCAGGAGTTGTTGAAGAAATGTTTGATCAGGGAGAGTCTGAGCCCTTGTGTAGTACCAACAGTATTAGCACCTAAGAAGAATGGAGAGTGGACAATGTGTACTGATTCCAGAGCAATAAACAAGATCATAATGAAATTCTGGTTTCCTTTGCCTAGGATGGATGACATAATGGATTATTTGAGTGGAGAAAAATACTTTACAAAGAGATTTGAAGAGTGGATATCATTAGATTGAGATCAAAAGACAACATTTAAGACAAATGAAGGACTGTGTGAATAGATGGTGATGCCTTTTGGATTGACTAATGCACCGAGTACTTTCATGAGGCTAATGAATGAGGTATTGAAGAAATTATTGGGTAAGTTTGTTATTGTGTATTTGGATGACATTCTGATTTTCAGTAGGACAAAAGAGGAGCATTTGTTGCAGTTAAGACAAGTTTTGCAGAGGTTGAGAGAAGAGAAGTTGTTGATCAATATTAAGAAGTGTACTTTCATGAAGGATGAGTTAGTCTATTTGGGATTTGTGATATCTAAGAATAGTTTGAAGATGGACCCTGAGAAAGTGAAAGCAATTGTTGAATGGCCTACACCAAAAAGTATTGGAGAGGTAAGATCATTTCATGGATTGGCTAGTTTTTACCAGAAGTTTATAAAAAAATTTAGTTTAATTTGTAATCCTATGACTCAGACCATGAGAGGAGATTGGAAGGAATTCAAGTGGACCACCAGAGAAAATAAAAGTTTTGAACCGTTGAAGTAGAAAGTGACTGAGAAGCCTGTGTTAGCTTTATTGGATTTCAATAAAGTATTTCAAGTTGATTGTGATGAAAGTGGAACAACAATAAGAGCAGTCTTGAGTCAGGAAGGGAGAGCAATAGCCTATTTTAGTAAGAAATTGAATGATGCCTAGTGGATATATTCAATGTATGATCAAGAGTTTTATGCCATAGTTCAAGCCTTGAAGAAGTGGAGATATTACTTGTTTCCTAAGGAGTTTGTGTTGTATACAGATCATCAAGCTTTGCAGTATTTGAACAATCAGAGTAAGTTGAATCAAAGACATATGAGATGGGTAGAATTATTATAGAGTTACACCTTTGTGTTAAAGCATAGAAGTGGGAAATCTAAGAAAGTTGTTGATGCATTGAGTCGGAGAAGGAATTTGCTAACAAAGATGAGAGTGATAGTATTAGGGTTTGAAGATTTGAAGACCTTGTATGATGATGACCCAGATTTTGCAGAACCTTGGAAAACATGTAGAGACCCGGCTATGGTAGATAGAAGCAAGTGGTTGGATTACTTCATTTAGGATGGGATTTTATTCAAAGGAGTTCAGTTGTGCATACCTAAGAGTTCTATGAGGGAGAATATGATAAATGAGAAACATAGTGGAGTACTAGATGGACATTTTGGCATTAACAAAACAATAGCATTGGTGAGTGAAGAGTAATTTTGGCCCCAAATTCATGAGGATGTTAAGAGATATGTGCAGATTTGTAGAGTTTGTCAAGTTGCAAAGGGTAGTGTAGACACCTAAAAATGTCTCATTAATCTCACACTAATTATTCGTCCTAATTAATTAAGTAATTCTTTTTTTATTTAATTAAGCTAATTATTCTTCTAAACTAACCCAATCATCACATTCAACGCTATTAATTAATTCAATTTCTTTCCTTATTCAATTCATCAATCAAACCCCTTTCTCAAATATTAATTAAATATTAATTATTTAATTAATCATGATTAATTCCTTAATTAAATCATTTTTATTATTTAATTAATTCTATTTCTAATGTTTCAAATAATTTCATTTAAATTATTTATATTAATTAACTTATTCCTCCAAATCCCCAAATTCAAATTTCAATTAATTTCATCTAATTCCAAATCATCATTTGAATTACATTTCACCAAATTTGAATTTCAGTAAATTTCATGTGCATTTCAGCATTCAAAAGTCCAAATTCAAATTCAAATTGAAAATGAAAATCAAATTCAATTTCAAAATCCTATAACACATGTTGAAATCATAACTAATTGATCAAATCAGTTGACTAATTAGTTAACTCAGTTAACTCTTCAATCACCCGTTTTCACTCCAAATCAATTTAGTCTTCTAATCAATCAATTTAGTCAACTAGCTAGTCTATTCAGTCTACTAGTTAATCAATTGAGTTCACTCTCTAATCAATCCTGTTAATAGACCAATCTATTGGGTTAACAAATCAATCAAGATGAGTTCACTGATCAATCTAAATTAGTTGACTATCAATCGGGACTTGAGTTCAAAATCACTCCCCATCTGTGTTGAAAATCTATATACACAACATCAATTTCTCAATTCAAATTAGAGAATCACAATCTTCAAAGCTATTTTCCATCTTATGCATGAAATCATTGCAATACCTAAGAGCCACCTACATCAGCAATAATGGAGAAGAGCAATGGAAGCCTTGCTATGTCAATTGAGGGAGTTTTAGATAGACCTTTCTTTCATTTCAATTGATTTTTCATTATTTGATTGTTATTTAGGATTAATTCTAATTAGATTAGAGTTTGTGATTTGCTCTTATAATATAATTAATTATGATGATTTTAACCTTCAGTACAAGTGGTAGTCAGCATGTGGGATTGTATTAAACTTTGATAGTATCGGTAAGACCTTGGGAGGAAATAAGCATGGATTTTGTACTTGGATTGCCTAACACCAAGAGGGAATGATTCTATATTTGTGGTAGTGGAGATATTCTTGAAGATGGCTCATTTCATACCTTATAAGAAGACATCAGATGCATTGCATGTAGCAGACCTATTTTTCAAGGAAGTGGTAAGGTTGCATGGATTACCTAAGAGCATAGTTTCAGATAGAGACACTAAGTTTGTTGGCTATTTTTGGAGAACAATTTGGGAAAAGATGAAAACAAATTTGAAGTTTAGTTCTACTTTTCATCCATAGACTGGTGGACAAATAGAAGTTGTTAACTGGAGTTTGGGAAACTTGTTGAGATGTTTAGTGGGAGATAAAATTGGTTGGGATTTGATCCTCGCACAAGAAGAGTTTGCCTACAACAATTCGGTGAATAGAAGTACCGAAAGAAAACCTTTTGAGATTGTTACTGGAGTGCATCCTAGAGGTATATCATAATTGAGAGACATTAGCAGTGAAGACCATAGAAGTTTAGAAGCAGAAGACTTTGCAGATCACATGGCAGCATTTCATATTTAGGTTAAGCACCACTTGAAAGACATGAACAATAAATATAAGGATAAGGCAGATGAGAAGAGGAGACATAAGGAATTTGAAGTTGGAAATGAATTGATGGTATATATGAGAAAATATAGATTCTTAGTTGGAACTTATAACGAGTGGCACATGAAGAAGTTTGGACCTTATAGGATTTTGAGGAAGTTCAGTTCTGGAAATGCATATGAATTGGAGTTACCGAATAGTCTAAGTATTTCACCTGTGTTTAGCATTATAGATCTTCATGAGTATCATGAACTAGAATTCAGTGAGGACAACATTGCAAACTTAGAGAAATAGTTGCCTTGGAAGGAACCGGATCAGATTGAAGAGATTTTGAATAGTAGGATTGGGTATAGTACTCAGAGCAGTCAGTATAAAGAATATCTTGTGAAAGTGGAAGGATAGACCAGTTGAAGATTCATCTTGGATTTCTCAGGTAGAGGTAGATCACCTTGGTTTCCCTCTGACCCCAACAAAGTGAGAGACTCACTTTTTTCAATAACCCTGGATGTCTGATGCAAGAGCATCCCCGGTTCATAGAAATCTTGCATCAACCAAAAAAAACATTTTCCTTTATGTTTTGCCTTCTGATTGTATTTTCAGTTTTCCTTTCTATGTGTCTTGATTTTGGCTCATCGGATCTTACAGAGTTATATTTTACTTGAAGACTTGATCATCTTTCTTTCTTCCAGACCACATCACATTTGGATAACTTTTTGGCTAGATATCGCTACCGGTTTTCTTTTCCTATTATCGATTGGCAGTTCTTGTTACCGGTTGCTTGGACCTATTTTGGTGATCTACCAGAACCCCTTTTGAAGCTTGTGGAGCCTTGGGTGTTGATTCTGATGTTCCTTGGTGTGTGGCCAACCTTTTCCCATGATCTTCATTTCATTCTTTGGATTTTTCAGAGGAATCTCTTGGTAGAGGCCGACCTTGTTAGTTTACATGTTAGGTCTTGCTCTTCGTATTTTGATCCCTTTTGGGCCGATTGGATCCTTTAGATCGATATATATAATTTTAATTATGCATTAGAATGTAATCAATCAGAGAATGAAGTAGCTAGACTATGCATAGAAGATATTTCTAAAGATTCAAGGTCTCGATCGTGACCTAATCTGTATGTTCTACCAAGCTTATGAGCCGATATGCTACAACCCGATTATTACCAGTTGGATGTAATCAATTTTCATGAAATAAAACAATTTGTTCTGCATCGCCTCCATCATATTTTTTATTTCCATTGTGTTTACTATTTCCGACCGGTCTGGATTGATCTCTTTGAGGTCCTTCCTCACCAGTGACTGCTTCACATATCCAACTAGAGCATAGTGTTGAAATTAATGACAACACATAAGAAAATCCAACATATTGCCAATAGTTTATGCATTTAGAAACAAGTACTTTCTTTTATTATTGTCCTTATTGGTTTTTTGATATGGTTACATTTTTCTTAATATATATGCCTTTATAATGGATACTCATTTGAAAATGGATTCTTGAACCTAAATGAGTAGCTATTCTCAATTCATAATAATTTAGGTTTGGGCTTCCATTCCTAAATGAGTGTATTTTTTATAAAATGTGTATGCATTCCTTGCACCAATATTTTTTGATAACCACAATGAAAATCCCAACTTAGAACTACACACACAAATTATTATGAATTTGAGTTAAATTTGATATAGGATATTTTGTTAATCCAAACCACATATATATGCAACTTAGCTACAATGCAAGTAAATGTAGAAAATCAATAATCTAATTTCATTAATTCAATCCATATATTTAAGAAATGAACAAACTACATAGAAAATCTGAAAACGCATTGCACGTAGCTTTATAAGAATTACAAACAATCAAAAAATTGATATAAAATGATAATAATCATTCATAATAACAAAAATAAACTACAATTCTATAGAGACAGGAAGTATGCAGCTGAAGCTTTCAAAAATTTCCCAAAATCAGAGGATGAGAAGGGAAAGCTTGTGAAGAAAGATAACATCTCCTACTACAATCCCCAGTAGGTAAAGCCCTTTTGGCAAAAAGTTTTAAGGGTTTTAATGGAGTATCTCACTATTGACGGTAGATTTACAAAAATATATAATTATCACTTTGCAATTTTGAACCACTTTCATCATGGGGCTAAAATCCCTACCTTTTTATTTAGCATCCTCTCTGAATGAGAGTCTTGCTGACTACGCAAAAAAGCCTAACCGTTACCCTATAGCCCATCAGGGGCTTATATTGCTCATTTATGAACATCTAAAGGACAAGGATAGGGCTACCAAAGATGACCCCCTGATCACTAATGCCCATATCTTTGAGAGTTGCAAAAATTCTGATTCGGATGAGGATCAACCTAATGCCCCTACCCACAAAAAAAGGAGAGCTGAAACAGAGCATGAGGAAACAGAGGTGCACTGTGATGTGGAGGAGGAAAAGGGTAAGGATATTGATACTGAAATGGAGTATGAAAAGAATGAGAACATTGGTGAAGAGGATGAAGGGGATAACTCTAAAAACCCTCACTCTAACCCTATGGGCTTGGATAGTAAGAATGTTGCTCTGAATTCTAAGGAAGATGACAATCCTAACTCTGTGGGCATTGAATAGGGTAGGGATTCTACGAACACTATCTTGAATACCACTTGTAACTGTACTTTGGAGTCCTTCAACTTCTAGAAATGGGTTGTCGACAACATAACTAGTATGCAAAGTAAACAGAGGGATCTAGAAAACAAGATTAATAAGCTAATTAAGGACGCAAACTCTGGGAAAAAGAATAATGAGACGGAAATCAGTGAAGCTGAGGAGGAAATCGAGATGGAGGATTGGCTAGAAAAAGACCTGATCAAAGGGGATTTAAAACACCTAGAGCATGTTATCAAAATTATGAAAGAATAGGCTGAGGAGGATAAAGACAACATCAACACCCGAGTTACCTGCACCGAGAAGGCTTTGAAAAGCTTCATGAACCATAGTCTCTAGGTCCTTAAAGTTTCATCACAGAACATGAATGCTTTGGTGGATCATTTGGAAAGGAAAAGTCAGGATAAAAATCTGGTAATCATTGAAGATGTACCAACTTCCAGCTCCACCCACCAGATTCCCAGGCATAGAACAAGGCAGAACACTACTGGGATGGAGGCCAAAATGAAAGATAGCCAACTAAGATAGGAAAGCAACGAGATGAGGGAAGCGGCCAAGGCGATGATGTTCTTGGTTCAGAATGCTAAGGATTCTATTAAATTTTTCAATTAATTTGTAATGTTGGGTTTGGGGCCAACTTCTTGTTGGCTTCTTGTTGTCTTTTTCTTAGCTGCTAGTTTTTGTGCTGGTCTTTGCAGCTATTTTGTTTCATCTCTTTCATGCTCATCTTTCGTAATGTAATCGGGTTTTGGGTCCCTTAAAACCTATTTTTACTTAACCAAAAACAAAAATAAACTACAAGCCAAAACACTTCTTCATCTCATGCATCTTGCTGTAAAACTGGCTCACAAACCTTCAACTTGCAACAAGAATCAACACATGGCTTCAAATATTTAAGCTTGAAATCTACCCATAATAATATTTTTTATATCTTCAAACCTATAATTTCTTCAAAGGAAAATTTCTTTTTCTCCTCAAACTTCCCAAAATCTGAAAGTGGGAATCCTAAAATGAATGTTGAAACTTACCTTTTAACCACCATAGTTACCAAAAATATCTTTAGTAACCCCTAAAAAGTCATGCCCAAACAAGGTAAAGGAATCTTCCCAACTTAAAAGTTTCCTTTAAAGATTCTAGATGCTTTGTCACCTCCACCCTCCTACATGGTAAGAATATAATAGTCCACTGCCATCAACTCCACCCAATAGGACCCCAAATAGAAATTTCTCAATCACTCATTCTTAGGCACCCATTTGAACAACTGTCTTTCAGAAATGAATTTTTGGTTTGTCACAAGTTATAACTCCAATAATATATGCCCCAAGAAATAATATTCCAAAATCACATTTGAATCTCCTACCATCATTTTTTAGTCATGATTCTTTCATGAAATGTAGACTCAACTTCTTGTACTTACCTAGGAATATGTATATTTAAATATTGTTCTTTGGTGGCTATAGTAATAACAAATATAAAGGTTTTGTTACAAGCTATAATGCCCCTCCTGTCTTCTCTTTTGCATTTGTAATGCCTGCCAAAATACCCTAGAGAAACTAAACATCTAACATACTAATGGAGATTAAAAAAAATCTTACTTTAATGTCTAATGCTACACATCATATCATCTAAGCCATGTGAATTAACAAATAAGCATAAATAACATAAACCGTTTCTCATAAGTTCATTAACCTATAACGCAAGTCGAATAAACATCACAATCATTACAACTACCACTCTAGGGTACCTTAACATCATTACTTAATACAACTATCATAAGCAATAAAATTCTGCTCACTTGATTACCACACTTAATATTAATTACTCCTTGATCATGTTCAAATGCAACTCATTTATTACCTTCCATTTTGATATGCAACCTACTTGATTATTTAATCAATATGAAATGCAATCTACTCTATCATCTAGCTAACATGATATGCTACTCATTTCAATTCAAGACTAATCCCTTTTCCTTTGTTTATTTTTATGTACCAAAACCAAATGTGCTTAAACCCTTAACCATTTCCTATTTACATGATCATTATTCATCTATAATGATAATGCAATACTTAATGCACAATCATAGTCATTTTAATTTAACTACCTTATCCATGCTACACATGCATCCATATTCCTAGCATGATCTTTTCCTTTAACATGAATTCCTAAATGCATAATGCAAGAAAATTAATGTCATCCTTAATAAACCATCATATATATTATGCATACTTTCCTAACTTTCCAATGCAACCACATGAATGACATCATCAACTAAACATGATATTATTAGTCAACCACAGTTCCTACATAATATTCATTCCATTTCCTTAAGGTTCTTCCACATAGTAATCTATATCATAGTTAATATCCATGAATTTTTCTTCCTAAACTTATTACAATTAATCAACAACATAAATCAATTCTATTCTAGGTGTAAATCCATTACAATCACCTAAGTACACGAAATCATTTCCTTTCGATATACAAGTACATAACTATAGATCTCATAGTATTATTATTACAATTCATGCCATGACCTAAGGCACCAACTACAATATAGTTACAATTACAATTACATGAATGATACATCATGAGCATAGCTCATTCCTAATACATGATTTCAGATACATCCTTACATAATAATACATTGCATTAATCCAACATATCCATTATATAAATTTGCTACAAGAAACATCCATAAACTGCTATGAAGAATCCAAAAGAATATCCCAATGGTTGAAAAGAACCAACCACCTGACCATGTGGAACCAAATGAACCACCCCTCATGCTAGGAGATGACACAAGGTCCCAACACACACTCTAGACCTAAGTTGGCACCTAACAACCAAAGAGACTAAACAATGCAAGGACTCTCAAGTAAGGACCAATCCACAATCAATCACAAGAAGAAACTCCTAGAGGCTTACAAATCATCAAGTCATAAATGAAATTCAACAAGGGGACACATTTAGGAGTGGAGTATCATCACATGCCATCCTCTAACATAACAAATAATACAACACAAGGCACACACCTTATGGACATGTGGAGCCATCTCAACCTATGAGAGTGATGAATACTAAGAGGGGGGGTGAATTAGTATGCCAAAAATTACTGTACTTAAACACTTTGCTAGACTAATAGTAAACCAGTAAAAAAGTTTAGCAGACAAACCGGTTAGCACACATGCAAACCAAATAGCAAATAATGCATTTACCCACAGAAGCACAAACACCATAACACAAGATATTTTGACGTGAAAACCCAAATGGGAAAAACCATGGTGAGATGGAACTCACAAGTAACTATCTGCAGAATAGGAACCAGACCGGTTAAGGTCATACAATGTTCTTTACCAGAACAGATCCTATTAGGAATCTCAATCTCTATAAGGAGACAAGTCTGATTAAAGACTACCTTGCTAGAGGATTTTAGATCCACAGATGTGAACCACCTTGTTAGAGGATTTACAAAAGGCTTTTGGGCCTACCCGATTAAGGGCTTCAGACTTGTCAAAGATGTGAGTAATCAACAAGTGAGTGATCTAGCAAATAGCACAGATTGCTTGGTTAGATCCTTGATAGCTCATTCCTAATGCATTCCAGGATTACTTCAGTCTTCGACACATTCACACTTTCTCTAACTCATCAACCACCTTAAACCCTAGCAACAACCTAAAACCCTAGACATGATGTCCTTATAAGGAATCTGATTTCATGTCAGTCCAATAGGATCACAATACAATTTCCTAGGTTCAATGCATCTAGACATATCTAGTAACACGACACAAAAAGCATCGTTGAAGTGTCGGCACCGTCAAACAATTGGTGGATGGTAACTCATCACAAAATGTCGGTTGGTAACTCATCACAGAGTATTACCGGTTCATACAAAATACCGGTTTAAGCAAAATACCGGTTGCCGGTTTGACAAAATGAAGACTGGGAAATATGTGTTCTGTCGCTTTGATCCTTCGTACCGTTTGAGATCCTCGAACCGCTTGGGGTCAACATATCGCTTCAGATCGGTAAACACTTCCTGCAAAACACCAATAGTCTAAGGACTATAATGCATCATACCGGTTGGGAACAAATACCAGTTGAGCTTTAACTTATACATACAAAAGTGATCTCAATGCAAGTGTGTGTCCATCAATGACAATCACAACATAATCATAAAAAATGCCAACAATCTCCCCCTTTGGCATTGATGGAAACACTTAGGAAATTTTGACATCTAAGTGTTTTACAACAAAAATATGCCATAATCAAAATTACCCCCCCTAAGCATATACACTATCCCTTTTGTAGAAAATACAATGTATACTACTTCTTAACAGAAATAACATGAAAGTATACATAAAAACATTCAAAATTTATACTTCTCCCCCTTTGCCAATAATGACAACAAAATATTACTGACTAACCCCTGTTTCATTCAAATAATAAGTGTTTATGACACTAAAGAATAAAACTTGTCAAAAACTGATTTAAAGTCCTACAAAAATTGTTTCATAGATAAGGACCAAGACTCAAGTAGAGAGGTAGCCACATCTTTCTCTATCTACATTTGGGAGACCTGTTCTTCCATGGCGTCTATTATGCTCATCTCTTGAGTCACCGTTAAGGCATCCAGATTGAGATAACATTTCTAGAGGATCTGCAAGTGTGGGAGTAGAACCAGCTGGAGTTCCTACAAATCTCGAGTCTGGTTACTAATTTCCAAGTCTATTTTGGTTGACTGGGTGTGAAACTGGTGAACGGTTTGCGCATAAGCTATAAAAGAGTCATACAGAAGCTTGAAGGTGCTCATATATAACTGCAAGTCAGTTTGTAGCTTTTGTTGTTGTACAAGCACATCATCATAGAAGAAATGGGGTTGGCAAATCTTACTAAGTAGTAAATTCCCCTCATCCAAAGAATTCCTTATATCTTTTTGAGCTTTATGCAGATTGGACCGGAGCTCATTTACCTTCTTCACCAAGGCAATGTTGAGAGCCTTTTGATGCTCTTTCTTGGTATTTGCCTCTGCTACCTCTTCTAGGCTCTGCACCTGATCATCCACTACTATGCATAGGAGCTTCAATTGTGCCAATGATGAATCAGTATAGGGGAGGTTTGTGCCAGGTAACAAACCGGTAAGAGTGTCCAGCGTAGCTTGGATCACATCTTGCTCCTTCTTCCTCCTTATCACTTCAAGGAGTTCTTGAGCAACCTTGATGCTTTGTAGCAGCTCCATTTCATTTGTAGACTGGATGTCAATAGGATTGGTGAAGTCAGCTAGTTTGGCTTGACTATCGGTTGCCTTTGGATTCTCCATCTGAGTGCTTTTTGCCGCTTCTTCTTTCTCTATAGCTCTTAAATTTTCCTCTTCTACCTTTTTCTTTTCCTCTTCTTCTGTTTTCCTTTTCTCTTCTTTCCTCTGCTTCTCTTCTTCTTTGTCCTTTTTCTTCTGCTCCTCTTCCTGCTGCTTTTTCTCCTCGTCCTTTTTCTTTTCTTCATCTTTTCGCTTCTTTTCTTCTTCATTCTTCTTCTTCTCCTCTTCCTCCTTCTTCTTTTCCTCTTCCTTCTTTCTCTTCTCCTCTTCATCCTTCTTCGTCTTCTCCTCTTCCTTTTTCCTCTTCCCCTCTTCATTCTTCTTCTTCTCCTTCTCTGCTTGCTTCTTTGCTTTCTCCTTTTTGTCCTCTGCTTCCTTTTGCTTTTCTACCTATTCTGCCTACTTCTCCTGTTCTATTGCTTCTGATGGTTTATCCTGAATAACATCCTCTACATCCAGAGCATCAACATCAATAGTGTCTATAGGTTCAGTAACAGGGTTTCCTTCATTATCAAACACTTTATCCGGTTTTGTTATTGCCGGTTCTTGCTTAGCCTTCCTGTTGGCTTCAACCACTTGATGCATCTTAAGAGCTTCTAGAGCAAGAGTATGTGTATTCTTGATCACTTCTTGACTCTTTCCTTCTAGTAACAGGAGTCTTCTTCTTCTCATGAAGAAGAGGCCTTTGTATTTATTCATAACTTTGAAAAGTTCTGAATTTGCTACATCAGGAAAATGTCGAGCAAAAATTTTCTCTCATTTCCTGTTCCTTTTCTATGGCAATGCACCATTTATTGTCGAAGGAATTATACAAAGAATTTGGTAACTTAGATCTAATTTCTGAAGGTGATCGGTCATTAACACATAAATACTTAATGATTTCTTGTTCAACTGCTTCCTTTTCATCATCATTGAAATCATCAAAACAATCAATCAAATCATTCAACACTTTTCTCCTAATATTTTTGATAGTTCTTTGACAATGTGTCAAAGGTTTGTAGGAAGAAATGTCAATATTTACTGGTGCCGATGATGCCAGTTCATTCTTTGTCTTTTTCTTTGTTTGTCTTGTCTTCTTGGGTTTTTCTTCAGACACAGTTTCTTCTGAGTCCGGTGAGTTATTCCTTGTCTTCCTCTTCCTCTCCAACAATTTAAAAGGTACTAATTCCGATTTCTTCTTTGCAGGTGACCGCTTGGTCACTTTGGGACTGGCTGCAGTAACTGGTGCCAATGCCGAAGGCACTGCCTTTCCTTTCTTTTCAGAAGGTTCTACAACTAGTGCAACCCTTTCCAGATAGGTGTCGGTTCTCTTTGCCTTAGAATCAAGGGGTGAGGTGATTAGGGTAGAAGCATACTTGTCCAGCATATCATACATCACCTCATAGCCCATAGGCTCTGCTTCTTCTTGTCTAGGCTCAATGGCCTCCATTATGCATTCACCTACATTGATGATAAAGCAGATATCCTTTTCATATTTCTTGACAATGTCACCGGATATCCTTATCCTTTGGCTCATCTTACACCTGAACTCATCAAAGTACTTGTTCAGAACTTCAAGGTAACCGGTTCCAACTGCTTGCAGGCTCTCTTTGATCTGCTTGGTAATCGGTTGGTCGACAGACCACTGAATAGCTCCAACTCCTGGGAAATAACATTGAAAGTAGAAGAATAACCCTACCAGTAGTTGTCCAAACTTGAATCTTAGTGCATTATCCTGTTTGATTGACTTAAGATTCAACATAAGTTGTCTTTGCATATAGGTGCACAAATCAAATGATGCATCTTCTTTGATCATCTGGTAAGCGTCATTTACCATTGCAGTAGAGACAAAATTAATTTTGCTAGCAAAGAACATCCGGTAGCCTATCACCATGCAGGCATACTTGACCAGATCATCCTTGATTGAGTTGACGGTCATGCCATGTGAGTCACTCACTGAACCAGTGAGCTTGGACATTTCAGTCTTGTTGACCTTCCTTAGGGCTGGCACTTCCCCTATATTGTAGAAACTAGTGATGGCATGAATCACTTCCAGTGTGATATCATGTGTTCTCTCAAGATACATCTTGTCACCATGAACTCTACTCAAAATTATTGTAATGTGGTCATCTGTGAAATCCTCTAGGAAGTAAACCACATTGTGAAGTTTCTTCTTCTCCAAAATGCTATACTCTGGTTTGATCTTTTTATCCTTCCCATAGAATAGACCTAGCTGAGAATGGATCACAAGAGACCCTAGGTCTTCGATTTTGCAGTCTATATAATCAGAAATGCCTTCTTCCACTATCACACCAGCCGATACTTGAGACAAGGCATTATATTTTGACTTTCGTTGTATGAAGTCCATAGAATCAATAGTTGCACTAGAACTATCATGAGATACGGCAGCCATGATAAAATAGAAAACTCAAGAAATACCTCTCAAAAATTGAGAATTTAAGGCTTGCAAATTCCACTTCACCTTCCACTTCGTCGGTTGCTAAATCACCACTTTGAGTTCTTCTCTTGACTGTTTGATATTTGCTTCTGAATCTTCTTCAGGGTTTTGGAATTTCTTTGAATTGCAACACAAATCACTTTTTCTTTGCTCTGCACTTGAAAAACTTCTTCGCTCAAAAAATGATAGTGAGAAATGATTTGAAAATTCCTTTTAAACATATTTCTCGCCTACCATAATAAATGCTCCACCATTAGGGCGTGAACCCTAATTTGCCTGTTATCATTTTCGGTCTTCTACCAAATGACAAGTATCACATACCGGTTAAGATCTTTTACCGGTGTAAACTGGGGGTTCATAGTGTTTCACCATTTGCTCCCCCTAATCTTTTCTAATGCTTAGTTTGTCGGTTCCGTTATTTCCACACTAGGTGTAGAAACTGGTTCTTCTTGCAACACCATTGGTTTCTTCTTCCAGGTTTTGTTCATATCCACTTGAACAGTGTCAATATCAGTCTTTCCTTCCAGAGTGACCCATATGCCATCCGATTTGTTCTTTCTTGTTCTCCAAAATCTGGCAATGTGACCCAGTTTGTTGCAATGATAGCATTGTAGGTCCCGGAGACAACTAAGAGGGGGGGGTGAATCAGTTGTGTAATAAATTCAAACCAAAAACTTATTAACCAACTTAATGCTTAATACCGATAAATTAGTTAAGTATGCTGGTAGACAATGTTAACAGAAAATTGCTATACCGGTAAGAATTAATGCATGAAACATAAGCACAAAGTCATCCACAACACATGACACCAATATTTGTACATGGAAACCCTGTAAGGGGAAAAACCACGGTGGGAAACCTTACCCACAATCAGATGATACTACTGCAGATAGTAAGTGTACAAAGAGGGGCCTGCACATGCAGAAAGGCCAACAACCTAGAGCTCACTGCTCAATCACAAATGGGAGTCACATTGACTACAGCTGGATGGTTAAATCCAATGAGAATGTACTGCACAAAATAGCATCTTCATATGCTGGATTTAGTACTGGTGTAATGCTGATATGCTTCTACAAAAACCTAACTTCACCTTCAAATGATGTCTTCATGTATATCTCTGCTTGATCTTGCATATACCCTTCCTTAAATCTTTTTCGCATTCCACACTTGATCTTACAAATAAGATCTTACATTTATACCATACCCTAAGACCAATTTTAGTAGGTCAGCTCTACAAGATATTACAATAAAAACATTTTACAAACAATACAATATCCATTGCAATAACTGATTGAACATGTTGGCTTAATGCATTTACAACAATAATAAATCATCTCCATAGCGTGCCATGCTGATCTGGAAAAGATAAACCTGCCAGTGTAACCCTAGATAACCTGGACCTATTTGTCGGTAAAAGCAAATATGCAAATGAGAATATACCAATGATTATTACTTCAAAGTAAAGTGTCCACATGATGTCTTCGACATTACCAAGTGTCTTCCATGTCAATGCAGGTACCAGTGAACATTATATCTTGCTGGTTAACCATATACCGGTAACTATTTGCACAGTTTACTGTTTGCCAATGAATGTTGCTAGATCTCCAAAGTAGGTGTATTTAGAAGGTGTTGACATCAATGACAAAACCATACCAAAATACCAACAAGCATACCATTCCAGGTTCTCTCCAAGGTCCATTATTCATGTTACCATTCTTCCTCCTGCATGTTGCAGCAGTGTGACCATGACAATAATAGATCAAATAGTTTTCTCTCCATTCGGTTGCCACTTGATAGCCACTGCTTCCTGACTGATGATTAAAGGTATTAAACTGGTTGTGATTCTAGTTCACAAAAGGTTCTAGACCAACTCCTTGAGTCCTCTGATGATATCTTCCAGTGTTGTTCATAACAAACCTGCATTCAGATACTCTATGCCCAAACTTGTTGCATGCATAACAGTTACCATTGAATCTATAGGATCTAGGCTTATCATTTAGAAAATAAGGAAATTTATTGTAAGCCTTACTCCTACACACATTGGCAGTATGTCCTTCTTTAAGACAGTTAAAGCAAATAGGTTTAAAATTTTGCTTACCTTTATCCTTTGATGCCAGTTGTTTCTTCGATGCTCCAACATTTGTACCAGAGGTCTCTCCTTTCTTATGACCGGAATAACCAAGTCCATCAGTATTCTTGATAGGTTTGGAAGATTCAATCTTTTTCTCTAGATTAACAGTACTCTTGTTGAACTTAGCAAGTATTTCCTTTGACTCAGAGAGTTCTTTGGAAATAGTAGCATTTGTTTCCATCAGGTTTGCATTCTCAGAGATGGTCATGTTTAGTTCTCCTTGCATGTCTTGCTTTTCCACTTTGCTCACATGGAGTTGAGCAGTTAGGGCACTGATCTCTTTCTTCAGCTTGGAGATTTCATGATCTTTATCTTTTATTATATCTTCAACTTTCCTCTGGTTCTCAAGCTCTTGGCACATTCAGATAATCAGTCCTTCCAACTCCTTTCTTAGGTTGGAATTGGATTCATTCAACTTTTATACTTCCTGTATTAGGGCTTCCATGTCCGCTTCATTAGAAGAACTATTTTTCAAATAGCTTCATCAGCTTTTCAGCATGTTCTCTCCTTTTTTCTTGAGAGGCCTTATATTTGATCATAAGATTATCATAGGCTTGCTCAGACTAAGTGAGCTAATGAGTAAGCTCCCTCATAGTATATTCCCCCATATCTCTTTCCAAGTAGTTAGACTTATAGAAAGGTAGGCTCTAATACCAATTGATGAATACTAAGAGGGGGGGGTGAATTAGTATGCCAAAAATTACTGTACTTAAACACTTTGCTAGACTAACAGTAAACCGGTAAAATAGTTTAGTAGACAAACCGATTAACACACATGTAAACCAAATAGAAAATAATGCATTTACCCACAGAAGCACAAACACCATAACACAAGAGATTTTGACGTGGAAAGCCAAATGGGAAAAACCACGGTGAGATGGAACTCACAAGTAACTATCTACAGAATAGGAACTGGACCAGTTAAGGTCATACAATGTTCTTTACCAGAATAGATCCTGTTAGGAATCTCAATCTCTGTTAAGAGATAAGTCCGATTAAAGACTACCTTGCTAGAGGATTTTAGATCCACAGATGTGAACCACCTTGTTAGAGGATTTACAAAAGGCTTTTGGGCCTACCTGATTAAGGGCTTCAAACTTGTCGAAGATGTGAGTAATCAACAAGTGAGTGATCTAGCAAATAGCATAGATTGCTTGGTTAGATCCTTGATAGCTCATTCCTAATGCATTCCAACGTTACTTCAGTCTTCAACACATTCACACTTTCTCTAACTCATCAACCACCTTAAACCCTAGCAACAACCTAAAACCCTAGACATGATGTCCTTATAAGGAATTTGATTTCATGTCGGTCCAATAGGATTACAATACAATTTCCTAGGTTCAATGCATCTAGACATATCTGGTAACATGACACAAAAAGTACCATTGAAGTGTTGGCACCGTCAAACAATCGGTGGATGGTAACTCATCACAAAATGCCGGTTGGTAACTCATCACAGAGTATTACTGGTTCATAAAAAATACCGGTTTAAGCAAAATACCAGTTGCCGGTTTGACAAAATGAAGACTGGGAAATATGTGTTTTGCCTCTTTGATCCTTCATATCGCTTGAGATCCTCGAACCGCTTGGGTTCAACATACCGCTTCAGATCAGTAAACACTTTCTGCAAAACACCAATAGTCTAAGGACTATAATACATCATACCAGTTGGGAACAAATACTAGTTGAGCTTTAACTTATACATACAAAAGTGATCTCAATGCAAGTGTGTGTCCATCAATGACAATCACAACATAATCATAAAAAATACCAACAGAGAGATCAAGGGAGATTTACTTGCCATCATAATGGCCTTCCCAAGCTTATCCTTAAACATCCTCCCTAAGATCAAGTCATAGGACTCGACTATTAATTATCTTGATTAGGTGAACCTAACTACCCATCCATTAGTTTTATTATTACATTATTAATTTTTTATTTCAAAGTAAACTTCCAATGTACCCTTGTGATATAGACTTCATGCATCCTTACAAGGAACCTCATCAAAGCCTATCTCCCGTGACCCCAGTCATCACAAGGAAGCCCACTCCCCCTAACATGTTCCTAAAACAAAATCATCACAAGAGGATCTAATAGAATATGTAAATCTGAAAACCATGAGCAACATCATGCAACCATAACACATAGATGAACACCCAATGACTAAAATATCAAGTAAACCAATAATGAGCTTCTTAGCATAGTAATATATCAAGCCATATAAAGGCAATCAAAATCTATCCAACAGGTGCAATGAATACTGACAACAAGGAACATCAACTTGTTGATTAAAAGGTAATAAAACAACCCTCTCTATCATGTCTTCTCAACATGAAAGAGAGCACAAAACCACAATAATGAAGAACATCAACATGTAGAAGCAAAACCACATAAAGATCATAAAATATGATAAAATGCAATATTGAAAAACAACAACAATATTCCCTAAATGTATCTGGTACAATAACATATTATAAAATAACATCATAGATTGAATAAACTAGAAAAATACTAAAACAACATAGATTAGCGCATCTGACTAATAGAGAGGTGCATTTGACTAACCATGAGGCACATTCGATACATTCTGCAACGCATTTGAACAATTCTGAAGTGTATATAATCAATTCTGAGGTGCATTTGACCAATTATGAAGTGCATATGCTCAATCTTGAGTCGCATATGCTCAGCATTGAGGTGCATATGCTTAGTCTTGAGGCACATATGACTGCTAAAATGGTGCATATGACTCGGAGCCAAAAATTGCATGAAAAGGCTCAAATTACGACTTCAAAAATAAATTCTCAGATAACGGTTTAAGTCTTGAATTCAATCTTGAAAGTGATGCCCAGAAAATACCAACAAAAGGGCTTAAACTAATCAAATTAACATGAAACATAGGGAAAGATTTCTCATTTCAAAACCACACACCACTCATACTCAACTTCATAGATTAAGAATCGTAGAATGCCTTTTGTATACACCCAAAAATGGTCTGAAGATAATTAATTGAATAAGAAATTATTTAATTAATCCCCCTTCCTAATTTAATTGAATTCATTATCAATTTGATTAAATTATCCCATTCAACTACTTATTAATAAATCAAAGGATTTAATTAATAGAATCATTTCAATAGCCCCCATTTAATTCATTTCTTCTAATCCCCTAATTAATTAAAACAAATCAATTATGAGTTATTGAAAGTTAATTAGCCTTTTCCTATTATTTGAATTTTTAAATTCAAATTTCCCACATGCCTCCCAACTTCTAACCACCAAACCTAACCATCCCTCTAACCTAGCCCATTCCACTTAACCCTAGGTTTAACTAACCCTATCCTATCTTGCACATGCTCACCTCCTTATCCTAACCTCCTATGGTGTGGATATTCTCCCCTTGAGACACATGGCACTTTGGCCACATGTCTCCTCTCTTGGACACTTTCCCTCTTGTGAGCAAGATTCCTTGATACTTGTCACCACAGAGATGACAAGTGTCCCTCCCTCCAACCTCTTCTCCAACTTCCTCCAATTTCACCCTTGATATCTTCAGACTCAATCTTGACCATTGTTTCCTTCCACCTCACCCCTAGCCTTGGAAATCCTATAAATATCCCCCAATTTGGAGCACAAAGGATCCCATCTCATATCAATTTAGGTATTGTTACTATAGGCATATCCAATCTAGCATATCATTTGAGCATTATCATTATAGGCAATTGCATCTTAGATCTAGTTTAATTTGATCAATTTCTAGCATAATTGTTGAATCATGTAGCTTAATCAATCTCTTTTATAGCTTAATTGCATCATCATCATAGCTTAATCATGCATATCATTAGCTTAATTAGACTCTTGGATTAATCTAGCATAATCAATCTCATCTAGCTTGCATATCATTATCATTTCAAATCCTTTGTCTAGGTGTAGTCAAGTCACTGGGATTGCTTATCTAGATTTGAGAGAAAATCCACACTCGCATCTCTTAGGAGGCGATAGGTCACTTTGTCATGGTTTATCTTTCATTTGATTTTAATTTGCTAACCATGCTTGTAATGATCTATTGAGTATTTGTTTTGCAACTTTAAATATCTTACTTCACAGGCACAATATTTTGGTGCCCACCATGGGGCCGAAAATCTCATTTTTGGCCTCTTAGCATCATCAAATTTTCAATCTCATAGGTTTCTGGTCGGGTTTGATTCAGAATGTCATACAAGTACCTTTTCAATATCATACGAGTTTCTTTGTGTACTCATACGGGTATGTGAGAATATTCGTACAAGCAAGTGAGAATACACATACGAATTTTTGCTTTTGTGTTTCCAAAATAGATTACATTTTAGGGTTTTCATGCTTCAATTTGGCTATTACTAATGCTAACCCCAGTCTGTTTGTGAATTTTCTAGCAGCCTGACTAGTTTTTGCAGGACGATTGTTGAAGATTACGCTTGTCAAAGCTTCATTTAATCAAAGCAACATGACTACTAACGTATCTATTTTTCAAGTTGCCTAAGGAGAACTCAACCAAACTTTGTGTCTTCTTTAAGTTTTCTAGGCACACTTATTTTGCTAATGGTAAATGAACATCTTGTTTTCTATGTTTGAAAATTTGTCTAAATGGTAGGAGACTATCCTCTTGTCCATTTGGAGAATTAGAAATCCTGACCCTTGAAGCACTTCTATGTTTGAGATTTGATTACTTTTACCGGGCCTGTGACAGAGGGAAAAAGTAATCACCTTGTGAGAATGACCCAAGTGAGTATAGCTGGACCTAATATTTCTGACTCACTCTAAAAAATAGGCCTCTCAGGATTAAAGTCTCAGAGGATGGGATCCTTTGTGCTCCAAAATGGGGGATATTTATAGGATTTCCAAGGACAGGGGTGAGGTGGCAGGAATCAACAATCAAGATTGAGTCTGAATATATCAAGGGTGAAATTGGAGGAGGTTGGAGGGAGGGACACTTTTCATCTCTATGGTGACAAGTGTCAAGGAATCTCGACCCTTGAAGCACTTCTATGTTTGAGATTTGATTACCTTTAGCGGGCCTGTCACAATGGGAAAAAGTAATCACCCTATGAGAATGACCCAAGTGAGTACAACTAGACCTAAGCTTTCCAAATCACTCTAAAAAATAGGTCTCTCGGGATTAAAGTCTCAGAGGATGGGATTATTTGAGTTTTCTCTTTTGAGATCTCTCATATCGTACATTTAGTAGGGCCTTGCGGTCTCAATCATGCTTGCGTTACTACTTCTTATTTTGGTACCTTGTTGGGCTATAGGCCTCAATCGTGCTTGTATGACTACAAGGGGTAATTTCAAATGGAAACCCTTACTACAAACCCTAAGATAGAATCTACCTGATTCACCTCCAAAAGGGGGATAATCTTTGTGCAAGAGAGATAGTAACTCTCCCAAGGCACTTGCCATATCGTGCCCCCATTAGAATTTGGAGTCAGCTAATACGGAATTGAGAATCCATTGCGTGAGACTCAATGGTCATATTTTGATTAGCTATTGGGTGTGTACCTAAGTTTGCAAGCAAAGGTTTTCTCTCTTAGCCAACTTCCTTAGGATTTAGCATGTTGTGCTTGAGATCACTTATCATATCACGTGTTTGTTGTGTCTTCATCCCTGAAACAAAAAATCAAACATCTAAAACTGGAAAATAGAAGCAAAACATCAAACTTCATCGATAAAAAATCTATCCAAACAAAAATTTTGTCTTTATTATGTCCTAAGTCGTACGAGCTTTCCAATTTGTCATATGGGAAATCTATTTTATAGTCTGGTCCAGTGAGAATTGTCGTACGAGTTAGTTTAATAGAGGATTTTGTGTTATCTTTTGTCGTTTGGTTTTATGAGAAATCTCATATGAGTTTATGTCTTTGTCATGCGCGATTTCTAGTTTATTGTCTGGGCCTATCTAAATTGTCGCTCGGGGCTGTCTAAACTATCGTACGAATTTCTATCTCTATCAGTCTAGAGTTGTCTTCTTGCATGTCTTTTTTAGATTTGTCATGTTTTCTTGGTCAATTTACCATGAGCATAAACACCTAATATTTGTCACTATGTGCTTAGATTGTCTTCTTGGTTCACTTGGTCAAGTTATCATCTATCAAATCGGATTCTAGAAATAGACACCTCAATATTTTTAAGTATTCGCCTTCAGCAAGTTCAAGATCTAAACATCTCAAAGTGCATTATCACCCTCTTTGATAAAGTGATCACTCAAAACATTGTTTCTCATTAGGATCTATCATCGTCTATCATGAAACTACAATGTTTGGTCAGGATAACCTTGTCCCACATCATAGGATATATCGTTCCTATTGGACTTGGTTTTATTAGAATCATCATTGCACTCCAAAACTGAATATTGAAAAACTTGCAAACTTTTAAACACTTGAATTATCTTTTTGTGTCATATCACTCTATAATATCTACATTAACAGTTGATCACTTATCGAAACACCTTTTAGACAAATCGAATCCCTGCAATAGAAATAGAAATATTTAAAATAGTTGAAGGTCATAGAGACATGGCATACCAAATCAAAATACAAGCAGAAGACATAACAAGTCAATATATCAGAGAAATCAAACAAGTCCAAAATCAAAAGCCAACTATGTCAAAACCTAACAAGGATTCAAATACATCTCCAAAGAAAGGCGGCTCTTTTATGCAACTCATAAAGAAAACCCTAAGGGATTTTGCTGAGGAAGATCAAATCGCGCACCTATATCTAGCAATGGCTCATCCCCCCATAAGAAAATTGACTCTCCAAAGGCATCTATTCCTACATCTCTTAAAAACATGCAAGAATCTTCCATAGCATCATCACCAAACAATACACCCAAAGATGAAGTTTCGCAAGGGATATCCATAATGGCCATTAAACCTATTTCAGAGGATCCTATTCAAAGCCCATCTCCTTCATATCTAAGCATTGATTCCTTGCAACTTCCCCATTGTTGGTCTTGATTTCTGACTACTTTATTTTCTCTTCATAAATTATGCCTTTGTTTACACAAGAAGAGAACAACAAGAATAGGAAACAAGACAATAATAATGAGGTTTACAAGGAAAATACCTCCTACACTTTAAGCTTTACAAATCTTAGGAGGGTGAACCTAATTGTGACTACTTTCTCACAACCTAGTAGATGGTTTATAGAAAACTAGTGCAAATTTCTGCAAACTCCTTCAATTTAGTGCAACCAAATATGAATGAAACATTTTCTTTCATTATATGGGACCACAAAGATGTCACCAATACTAGCAATTTAGACCAGTGCCTTATCTGGGCATCCAAGTCATAAAAACTCAGACTAAAATCTGACAACAAAATTCATATACATATCACTATTTTGATCTATTAGATCTATATATGCCTGACATATACAAACTTCTAACCTGTACTAGAGCTAGTCATCAAATTCATGCGAATATACTGATATCAACGAAGATGAATTAAGTATATTTAATTTTCCTCCTTGAGAAAAAAACTTAAAACATTCTCAATAATTGCCTTGCAAATCATCTAATTAAACAATCCTTGGTTATTTAATTAAGAATGAAAACCAGCATGCAAACATAAAGAAAACACAAATCTGAGCTTGAAATGTTTTTGATTGTATATTATTCCCTCATCAAAGATTATAGAGATATAAGAATGATTCAAAATGCCAAAAACAAAGTCTGCATATATTTCGCCAGAGCTTCGCTACAAAATTTTGTGATCTCTTTCTAGGTAGTCCTGGTATCCTTTTATAGAATTTTGGATGCAACAAGCTTCGGACTTCCCTAGAATAATATTCCTATTTTGACAACTATTCCCTCCAAAAGTTACACTGATTACAAGACTGCACTTGAGGGAGAAGCATAGCTTCTTTTGGAATACGTACTTCTATAACTGATTGGTCATCCAGCTAGAAAACAGCCAAAAGGGGAGGAACCTGACACATGACGCCTTTGTCTTAAAATATTTTGAACTCTTCGAGGTTCCAATTACCCAAAATTTGTTACAAAAATAAAACTGCTTTAGGATGCCAATGAACTGTCACATGCTGGAGCATTAGTGGGATTTTCTTGTTCTCCTGTCCCTTTCAAAATGTACTTGCTTTCCCATACTTTGAACATCTCATCATTGGGACAAGGAAAGTTGATAATTTTAAGCTTTTGTTTATTCAAACTTTTATGTTTTATCCTTAATTGTTTAACCTCTTTTTCTAAAAGGCCAAAATATGATTTTGCCTTTTCAATTTCCTCAATAGTTTGAATAAACAAAAAGGTATTATCCATATTTAAGATATTATTTATCCTTTGAGACAACCTATGACTTAGCTCCTCAATCCACACTTCCTTGTATTTCATCGTGTTTGCACTTAAGAAACCTCCAGGAAACAATTCAGACTTTTCCTTGGCATATTCTTGTCGGAATAAACCTGCCTTTCTTTCGATGTCTATTCTTTCAGCTACAAACTTGGACAAGTCTTTAACTAATTCATAAGTAGACTTAATTACATCATCAAGATCTACTTCTTCCTAAGAAAATGAAAATATTTACTCTAAATCTACTTCTCTTGCAATCCACTTGTCTAAAACTGGCTCCAAATTAGCTGTTTCCTCCTTCAAAGAATCCAAGAGATTCATTATTCTTTTCATGTTCAAATATACAATTGCTACTTGAACAATATCGACAAATTTTAGAATAGTGTCTTTGGCTTTTTCTTCATACTTCTTTGCCAATATTGACTAAGCCTGTTTTAACTTTTCAATTTCATCTTGATCACTCTCTGTTGACTAAAAGCCAGGAGTCATGGGGGAAGGAGAAAATTCGATGATAGGACTAGAAGGAGGGGGCCTGGCAAGAGAAGTGGCAATCATCAATTGAGAGGACTCACCCTTTTGTTGTTGTCCTTCCAATCTACCTTTCAATTCTACAATTGTTTTGTCCCTAGAATTGATTTCAAGATTTGCATCATTCTAAGCCTTGAGAACTACTTCTAACTTTTCCTGAAGATCAGCCATCTCCTTTGCCTCCTTCTTGGGCATTGCCATACTAAACTTAGAAGACTCTAAAGTCATGCCAGCAGCTTCTCTTACACCTGTATCTTTAACCCTCTTCACTATCATCCCTCTTGAGTAATCAAACCTTGAGGATTCACCCACTTTTCTATTCTCTTCTCTTTTTAATGACCACATTACAAGAGCTGCATGGTCATTACTATAGGTGATCCCCTCCAGGGGCTTAATTTATTTTCTTACTGCATCAAAAACCACAACATCTACTATATCCCATTCTGGGAGAATCAACACTCCAGCACTTTCAATTAATTTTCTCCCCTCCTCTGGTGTAATCAACTCAAATTATTTTAGCATTTCCTATTTAATTTCTGCTTCAATAGCAGATGGATATTTATTTGGTTGTTCAACTTTTCTTTTCTCACATCTCTCCTTAAATTGATCCATATGCTTTTTCCAAACAAATTGCAAAAAAGGCTCCTGACTTCACAAAATTGTCATCGGCCAAAAACTCATCACAGGCCTATTTTATAACAGGATCCAATTCTCTCCCAGTGAATTCCTCAACAGTTAGATCCATTTTAGCACCTGTTGGCTCCTCTGGCACTCCCTCCTGCAATTCTCCATAAGTAAAAAAAAATTGACCCAAGCTTCCTAATTGCATTAGTTGCTTAGCTACGTCCTGCTCATCACCTATAGTTAATGGGGATTGCGAAGGTGAATACATATCTTCACTTGGTTGTAACTCTTCCTCCAATCTCTACCTCTTTGGGGAAGTCTGGTACTAAGGAGCATCCTCCATTGGCCTTTTTCCCTTTGATGTAGAAAACTCATCCTTCCGAGGCATCACCACATTATAGCCTGATTTCTTATACATTACATATTCACCAAGAGGAATGATCTTAGCAAAAATAGGTTTGTTCAAGATGAGTTTGGCCTTTTCAGGGTCTTCCTTTATCACTACATCTTTCTTCTTATTTAGGGTTTGCATGATGTCCTCAAAATACTCTATTTAAAACTTTACCTTTTCCCCAAATGGATGGAAACTCTTCAGTGGATCATAACTTTTATCAAAATACTGGACAAAGTCAAGAGTTTTCGTATATACCAACCATTTTTATTTCTTCACCTCTTGGTCTGCCAGATTAAACTCATTCCTTATTAAATCCTAAAGGAAGTGAAATTGATGGACTTTTGCACCACACCTGACCTTCTTTCTGAACATACCATTGAAAAAATCTTCTGGGTCAACAAATATTGCAATTGTTGTTGCCAATCTATAGGGCTTGAAGAACTTGTCAAAATGCAACCAACCCCCTTTAGTAATAACAAATTGGTGTGCAATGGTAATGGTTGGAAAAATTGTTCCTCTGCCCTTATTTGTCAATTATGCTTCCTGCAGACCCCCAATATACCTTATGATCTTAGCGATACCTATTTTCAAGGGGACCTGACAAGGGATCAAATATGGAGTTCCCCTAAAGCCATACACTCTAAAAAGAATAGAACCAGGATAAAAAATTATACCACCCCAATTGTGCATAAATTTTATATCCTCTGCAAATTTCTTGGATTTGATAAATTCAAGAAGAACTTTTGGGATCCTGGGGTTCTCTTGACACAAGAGAATTCTTAACATTGATGCAAAACATCTGTCAAACTTTAAGTAGCTAGTATCTTCTCTATCCCATGATAGATCTGCACTCCATAACTGCACTGGCATGTCTTCACCATCTTTGACTCTCAGCAAGTCTATACCCTTTGCAAAATAGTCTACACCCTTGAAAAGGAACATGTGCATTAACAAAGAATAACAGCCAAAAGGTCTATCCACCTTGGCATTATTAATCCCAATGAAACCCTCATGGATCAAATTTTCTAGATAAGGTAGAAAGTCATAAGATACTTCTATAAATGGATTGACAATTTGTGCCATCATGCTCATATAATGAGTTGGCATAGCATTTTCTGCATCCTCTCCAAAAAATCTGACATAGAGACCAATATATTCCTTTAGCCCTCAAAGTGAAAAAATTAATAGGAAAAGGTTCAACTGTACTGGGCCCTACTAGTGTTAGCCCTCCTATTTTTGCAAAGAATTCCCTCATTGGTCCACCCCTAAGATGATCTTTTTGAGTATCATAGACCTTCTTTAAGATTTCAAAATCAATCGGCTCTAGATAATTTGAAGATTCATTTAGCTGGAAAACAGTTCTAATCTCATTAGCTATAACCTCAATCAAAGGGCTTCCAATTACATTCCTTACAATTATGGTAACAGAGTCATAATTCTTTGCAATTTGGGTCAACAAGTCAACATCCATAAAAACTCCAAGGACCACCAATTTCCCGACATCTAATTGCCATATGTTGTTTGTAGGAGTAGATGCATTTCGCTGACTAAACCACACCCTAAATAGACCTAGACCAAACATGCCTACTTGGGGATCTCTTAACCAATATCCTTTGTCAAACAAACCGTCACCAATTTTTAAGGGAGGAGATTTGGGCACAAGTTCTTTCTACTTGGCAAAACTATTCATAGACTGAACCAACTATTCTAAAAAATCATCATAGATAGCCCTTTCCTGATAATCTACTTTCCCTTTGAACTCTCGTCATGGTGCCATTTTGATAGTTTAAGGTTTATCTTATTTTAACCTTTTTTATTCAAAAAACATTTGAATTTCCCAGAACCAGACAATGCTGACACATAAGAGCATAAATTACAAATATAGTAGTCACAAAACAACTTACTTGTTGTTAGTCTCAAATTATGATTCTCTCCTTTCCTCCCTGTAAGAAGATTTGATAACTCTATTTGCATATGAAGAGGGCACCAAGAAAATAGAATTCTAGAATAACATATAACAAAGTTCTTAACAAAACCCTCTACACTTTCAACTTATCCAAAGCTCAGGTGGGTATACCCCTTGTGAAAACTTTTACACTTTTAAATTGAGATCAATAGTAAACCAATGCTAAAAACCTATGGATTTCATCACCTCAATGGAACTGAAACATTAAAACAAAACCTTGTGTTCATTTACAGTATTGATCCTCAAGAAAAATAGAAAGAATTCCATAACAAGTATCAGTGCCTTATCTAGGCCACAGAGTCACCTAAATCAAGCAAAAGTGTTCAAAACTCAACATTCTCATACATTTCATCATCTCGACTTTCATGAACCCCATACATGCCTAACATATACATAGGTCCTATCCCATTTAACTAAAACAATTCAGTAGATTCAAAGAAACAAACAGTTGATCTACTAACAGAAATATTTCATGCACATTTAATCCCTCTCTTGAAGAGAAAAGCCCGAAATATGTCTATAAGATTGTCTTACAATCCATGCTCATTTGAACAACCCTAAATTATCAAAATGAAACCAACAAACTAATGAATGCACACCAAAAGACAAAGAAGATTTAGGCCTGAAAATTAGATTTGTATATTCATAGTCATTCTTGAAAAAGTTACATAATTCACAGTAATCTCTAGGAGAACTAGAAAAAACCTAGTATATTTCAATAGAGTTTCTTTACAAATTCTTGTGATCCTCTTTTCTTAAGTCTTGGTATCCATTTATAACAATATGGATGCACATAAGCTTCGGACATTCCTAAAAATAGTTTGTTACAACCGCAATTTCTTTCAACAAGAAGATACACATCACTTTCAATCCCAACGGCCTTTTCAGTTTGTTGCTCCACTGCAACATCTTCTAATTGTTCTAGGACTTCCTCTTCTTGCACTGCATACTATTTGGTCCACTCTTGGAACACGTCATCAGCAGGCCATGACAAGCTAACAATCTTTTCTTTCAACTTAACTAACCTTTTCCAAGAATTTCTCACTTTCTTAACCTCTGATTCCAAGAAACCATAATGTGATTTTATGTTTTCTATTTCCTCAACTGTCTTGACAAATAGAGATGTGTCATCTGTATTGATGATTTTATTCACCCTTAGAGACAAGTTAGCTCCTAACTCATCAAGCCATACTTCTTTGTCCTTCAACTGATTTGGACTAACAAAACCCCTAGGAAACAATTCAAATCTATGCTTAGTATATTCCTTCCTGTACAAATTGGCTTTCCTCTCTACACCAGCTCTTCCTTTTGATAGCCTGGTCATGCTTTTTTCTATCTCACTTGTGGATTTAATAGTGGCATCAGATCTTGCCTCATCATAAGATGCACACATAAGTTCTAAATCAACTTCCCTAGGCATCCACTTCTCTAAAATTGGCTCCAAAGTAGCCTTGTCTTCATTCAACTCACTCAAAATATCCAAAATTCTCTTCATGTTAGTGTGCACAATGGGGGCTTCTACTGTATCAGCAAAACTCAAAATTGTGGCCTTTACCTTTTCTTCATATTTATTTGCAAACAAGGCTTGAGCCTGTTTTAACTTTTCCAATTCATGTTGAATGGTCTTAGCTGGTTGAAAACCAGAGGTCATGGGAGAAGGGGGAAATTCAACAATAGGACTGGTGGGTGGAGGTCGTATTGGAGAAGATGCAATCATCAAAGTAGAGGATTCACCTCCTTGGTGTTGTCATGCCAATTGACTCTGTAGTCTAGCAATAATACTATCCCTATTGGCTACCTCCTTTTTGGCTTCATTATAAGCCTTTAGAATTGTTTCTAGTTTCACTTGGAGATCACCTCTCTCCTTTGATTCTTTCTCAACCACTGCCACACTGAACTTATTAGTTTCTAGAACTGTGCTGGCAGCTTCCACCACCCCTGTATCCTGGACTCTCTTCACTATCATACCTCCTAGGAAACTAGATTATGAGGTGTCCTTCCTCCTACTCTCATCCCTCTTTAAGGACCACATGACCAAAGCAGCATTATCCTTGTTGAATGTCACTCCTTCCATAGGCTTGGTTTCTATTCTGACTACTTCAAGTACCAAAGCATCTGCTATATCCCATTCAGGGAGGATTAGAACCCTAGCCTTTGACACCATTTCCCTTCCTACTTCAGGAGTGATGGCTTTAAATTTTGCCATCATTTCTTGTTTCACCTCCTCCTCTACTGAAATTGCATCTTTGTGAGGCTAATCACTCTTCCTCTTTTCACACCTTGCCTTGAATTGATCTATGTTTTGCTTCCAAACAAATTTCATGAAGGCCCCTGTAGTGGCAAAATTACTATCAGCCAAGAACTCCTCACAGGCTTGCTTGACAACAAGGTCTAACTCTTTTCCTTTGAACTCATCTACAGTTAAGTTCATCTCAGCACTCGGTGACTCTTCTGGCATCTCTTCTTGTGTTTCCTCATATGTGTAGGCAATCTCCCTGAGACTCCCTAACTGCAACAATTATTCGACCACTGCCTGTTCATCTCCTATATGGATAGGGGATTGGGATGGAGAATACAAAGGTTCACCTGTTTGCATTTCTTTCCCCACCCTTTGCCTCTTAGGGGAGTCTTGGATGTAAATGATATCTTCTATTTCTCTCTTCCCTCTTGAAGTAGAGGGCTCACCTATTACTGGCATCAACATACTATATTTTGGCTTCTTATGCATTACATAATTACTTGGAGGGATGGCCTTAGCAAAGGAAGGCTTACTTAGCACTAACCTAGCCTTGTTAGGATTATCTCTTATTATAGCTTCCCTCTTTTCCTTCAAAGTTTGCATTAGGTCTTCAAAATAAAGAATCAAAGGGATTAAAGCTAGAAAGAGGGTCATAACTACTATCAAATTGATGAATAAAATTAAGAGCCTTTTTGTACGCAACCCACTTTTCTTTCCTCAATTCCTACTCATCCAAATTGAATTCATTTCTAATTAGATCCTCAAGGAAATGGAATTGGTGTGGCCTACCTTTACACACTGCTCTCTTCCTGAACATGCCATTGAAAAAATCCTCAGGGTCAGCAAACTTGGATACTGCTGTAAACAACCTAAATGGTTGAAAGAAGTTATCAAAGTGTTTCCATCCACCCTTTGTGATTACAAATTGATGAGCCATGGTGATAGTTGGGAAAATGGTCCCTTTTCCCCTATTTGTTAGCTCTGCCTCTTGCACACCCCCAATTTGCCTTAGGACCTCTGCCATTCCTATCTTCAATGGGACTTGATAGGGCAATAAATATGGAGTGCCTCTAAAACCATAAACTCTGAAAAACTGTAGAGACAGGGTATAAGTATATATCACCCCAATTGTGCAAAATCTTGAAACCTTTAGCAAATTCCTTAGGCCTAAGGAATTCTAAAAGAGCTTTGGGGATCCTAGGGTTCTCTGAGCATAAGAGAATCCTAATCTTAGATGCAAAGCATCTATCAAACTTTAGGTAGTTGGCATCCTCTCTATCCCAAGACAAAATGGTGCTCTACAATTGTACAGGCATCTCTTCACCATCCTTTTCCTTAACTAGATCCATTTCACTAGCAAAGTAATCAACACCTTTAAATAAAAACATATGCATGAGAAGGGAGTACCATCCAAAAGGTCTGTCTACCTTACCAGTTTTAATTCCTATCAGTCATGCATGGATTGCATCTGTGAGATAAGGTGCATAAACAAATGTTACTACCAGAGAGGGGTTCAAAATCTATGCTATCATTAGCATATAATGGGTTGGCATAGTGGTTTCAACATCTTCCCCAAAAATCTAACAAAGTGACCAATACATCCCTTTAGCCCTCAGGGTAAACAAATTCAGAGAGAAGGGTTCCTTGGTACCAGGGCCTACAACAGTTAGTCCTCCTATTTTGACAAAAAAATCCTTCAAAGCACCACTCCTAAGGTGATCTCTCTACACATTGTAGACTTGGCCCAATGTTTCAAAATTGATAGGCTCTAAGTAATTTGATACCTCACCGAGCTTAAACACCTTCCTAAATCCATCATCATTGATTTTGATTAAGGCTCTTCCATTGAAATTCTTGATACACTTGGCCATAGGGTCATAATTGTGTGCAATCTAGGTTAACAAGTCTACATCCATGAAAACCCTAGGGACTATGAGCTTTCCCATGTCTAATTCCCATACATTGTTTATCAGAGTAGAGGCATGTTTTTGAATAAAACCCACCTTAAAATGTCCTAGACCTGATATCCCTATCTATGGATCCCTCAACTAGTTGCCTTTGTCATACAAACCATCTCCAATTCTTAGATGAGGGGCTTTAGGTACCAATTCTTTAATTTTGACCACGACATTTGTGGACATGATCTATTGTTCCAAGAAATCATCACATATGTTTCTATCCTGATAATTCACCTTCCCTGTGAAATCCCTTCTTGGTGCCACCTCGGAATCACAATTATATTAATTAAAATTTTGACTAACCTCTGAGAAAATGAACATGCAGTGATCCCAATTCAAGTAGTAACAGTCAAGCAGCGTGCTGAAACTCACTGGTTGTTTGAAGAAATTCGCTCTATGCACTGACTCCTCTGCAGAACTTTTTGAAATGATGCCAACGTCCAATTGATGTGAAGCTTAATACGACAACCGAGCAATGAATTGAAGCATTTAAAATTGCATGCTTCGGCAATCAACTCATAATTGAATTCGTAGCCGAATTCAAAAAATAGCTCCAACGGATCATAACATTCTCTAAGTGTTTCACCTTTTGCTACTTCGTGAAGCTTAAAATCCTCACATCTTTTCATTGTGAAGTAATGACATTCATCAGATCCTGAAATACTTGCACGTCTTTTACTTTACTCGGTCATTTTGCTCAGAAATGAGCCCTACCTTCCTTTCGTTGTTTCACAAAGCATAAACCTTATGTATCTCTTCCACATGAAACAGCACATGTTGTCAGATCTTCCACCATCTGCTCAACCTTTACTCTACATAGTGACTGCTTATATTTTCACTAACTGCATGGAAGTTATTACCACTAATATTTTTTGCTGCTTCATGAAGTTTAAAGACCCTGCATCTTCGTGCTATGAAACAATGCCCATCGTTGGATTCCTCTCAAGATGTGCAACCTTTAACACCTTTGTTCCTTTGAAGTGGCCCCTCTACATGGAATCCATATTCCTTATTTAGTGCGAGTAGATAATTCTTACATGTCAATCCTTTATTTGCTCAAGAATTCGATTAGGCTCCACATCTGGAATGCCATGTGTTCTATTTTACCATGGGCTTCAACACCATCGCTGCTCAATCAAAGAGGGCCCTACTCCATCCTTAGGAGCCAAGTGTTTAGCTGACGAGTCTCCCTTTTTCCCCTAGTTGAACATCCAATTGTGTTACCACATCACTGGCCATGTACCCACCAGCTCATTTCGCTGTTTTGCAAAAGCTAAACTTCATCTTAATTCGCTTAGGGAAAAAATGCAGACCATCAGATCTACTTTGAGATGCACCCTCTTTACTTGCCATGTCACCCTTAAACTGAGCACATTACCTTTTTGCCACTTTGCCAAAGGTAAACCTTGCACATCTTTCCTTCGTGAATTCATGCAAACCACCCGATCAACCTTGAGTTGATCAGTCTTTAACCGTAGGGTTTGCTTATCTTCTAGGGCCCACTAGCTTTTCACCATTTTGCAAAGCATAAAACCCCGACCTCACGAATCAATGCGAACCATTAGATCCTCTGAAAGGTGATAGTTTGTTAGCTCTTTTGTGACCACGTTACTCAGGCCCTCCACCTTTTTGCTACTTCGCAAAAGGTAAACCTCAGGCTACTTTAGGCTCGAATCCACGTGCACCACCGGATTGGCTTCGAACTTGCATGGTTTTAATGGGGCCTGACAAAGAACTCAAAACTTAGGAAAAGGGCACAAATAATTAAAAATTAATAGAGACCCACTTAAGGAAAGTTGTAAAGGGAGGGGGGGGGCCTTCACGATGGACCTACCCTTTCGGTTAAGTGGAAAAAGGTAACACAAAAATAGAATGCAAGGGATTTCAGAACATAGGAAGGGGTTAAAAAATAAAAACCCTAAACCCTTTTTGACCCAAAAACTCAGAAGCAACATGAAATGCTAAGCACAACTTTGCAGACCTTAGCCAACTATGGAACAAAATCACCCAAGCTCAAAACAGTGATAACATCGGCTCTGATTGGGGATGGTTGATTTCAAGATCAACACAAGAATACAAAAAACTCTAGAGAATAGACCAAAAACAAGCCTAAAAGAAACCAATAGAAGCAAACCTAATTATATACAGACTAAAACCTATTGTGCATGGACTTAAGAGAAGTAATGCTTTTAGGAATTGTCCATGCATTGGAAATTCTTGTACTTCACCATTCATTGTCTGCAAAAAATATGAATCTTTTCCATTCAGATCACAAACAACAGAAGGGCCTATCCATAAAGACTCAAATTTCTTATGTTTTCCTTTATCTTACCCTCTTGCATTCCATTGAAGAACCATGTCACAAATTTGAAACTTCCTCAGTGTGGTTCTTTAATCAAACAAATACTTGGATTGCAACTTGATCTTAAAATTCCTTTTATGGGCCAGAGTCCTGATTTCCTCCATTTCCACCATTTGAATCATTCTATCTTCCATAGGTTCAGATAACTCCATATCCTTGGCTTGCAGGAACTTGTATACAGGAAGAAGATTGTTGACTAGCACCCTAGATTCCATGTCGTAAACCAATTCAAAAGGTGACATACCAATTGCTTTCTTGATAGTAACCCTGTCTGCCCATAGGGCCAATTTCAATTTCTGGTCCCAAGACCTTTTGTTCTCCTCAAGGATTTTCTTAATAATAGTCAGAAGGCTCTTATTGCTAGATTCAGCTTGCCCATTACCCTAAGGATGATATGGTGAAGAATAAGACATAATTATTTCATGACTGGTACAAAATTCTATGAACTCCTCTAATCTGAAGCTCATGGCATTATCCATTACTAGTTTCACAGGAAAACAAACCTAGTTATAACATTATCCATCAGGAAATCAATAACAACTTTACTAGTGGCTCTTCTAGTAGGTATAGCCTCAATCCACTTAGTGAAGTAATCAGTGGCCACCATGATGCACCTGTGACCTCTTCCTGATTTCTCAACTATTTCCCCAATAAAGTCAATGCCCCATTGGACAAAAGGGGCTTCCATTGTAACCGGGTTGAGGGGCAAGGCTCCCTCATATTTCAATTTGGAAGAAATTTTTTGGCATGGGTCACACCTTTGAACATGTTCGTGGGCATCTTTGAACAAATTAGGCCAATAGTATCTAGCTCAAACTATCTTACCAGTTGTAGTCTTGGCAGAGTACTGACCTCCACACACTCCATCATGCATTTCAGTTAACATCCTTTTAGCCTGGGATTTGACTAAACACATCATCAACGCCCCATCTCTATTTTACCAGTATAGGTCACCCTGAATAAGGACATACTTTTAAGATTTTAGTCTCAATATTCTTCTCTAGTTGTGAGTCATTCCTTCTGAATATGTTGCATCCCTTCAAAAATGTATTATCTCTAAGTATGAGGGTTGTGTCTCAATACTTGTGACCATGATATTCTTAATTTCAACATTATTCACCTCAACATCAAGAAGGTTTGATTCAGGCATCAGCTTAGCAAGACCTAAAACTCTTACCAATTTAGTAATTTTAATCTCTAAATCAAACTCTTGAATTCTGGTTATCCATCTGAACCTTTTACCAGTGACCTCGAACTGAGATAGAATGTCCTTGATAGCCACATGTGGGACATAAGCAGTTACATGTGCATTCACAAGATATGGCCTAAAAGCTTTTACAACCTTAACCAAAGCATATGCTTGTTTCTCCATGATTTCATATTTTAGCTCTGCAGCTTGTAGAGATTTACTATAAAAGGCTATAGGGTGTTCATGTCCTTCATTATCCTTTTGTAGAAGAACTACAGCCACTGTATGATAAGAAGCAAAAGAAAACAAAGAAAAGGGCTTACTGTAATCAGGGGACTTCAACACTAGTGCCTCCTGGATAGCCCTTTTAATTTCACCAAAATCCTTTGAAGCTTCTTCATCCCAGTAGAACTTTGTATCTTTCTTAAGCAATCTAACAATGGGCTTAACTATCTCTGCAAAATTGGCAATGAACCTTCTAACAAAATTTACCTTGCCCAAGAAATATTGGATACCTTTGACACTTTTTGGCTCAGGTACATTGTTTATAGCTTAAATTCTTTCAGGGTCTATTCTAACCCCTTCCTTGGAGACAATATGCCCAAGCAGCTTTCCTTTAGTGACAACAAAATGACACTTTTTTAGATTTAAGGAGACAGCAAATTCTAGAGCTTTACTAAAAACTTTTTCCAAGTGCCCACAGTGGTCATCCGCCCTTTTGGAGAAACATGTTAAGTCATCTTGGTACACAACCATGATAATGTTAATTAATTCCTTGAAAGCTACATCCATTGGTCTCTGGAAAGTAGCTCCAACATTTTTAAAACTGAAAGGCATTCTTACATATACATATGTTCCCCAAGGGGTGGTAAAAGTAGTCTTGAACTATTCAGATTCCTTCACTAACACCTGGTTATATCTTGAGAACCCATCCATCATAGACAACAGGTCACAATCAATTACTCTCTGTAACATTGCTTTCATATTAGGAGAAGAATAATTAACTTTTAAAGAAGCAACATTTAAGTTCCTAAAATAAACACAGAGCCTTATGTCCCCATTCTTCTTTCTAACTGGGACCAAATTAGACACCCATGATGAATGCCTTATAGGCTTAATGATCCCCCCTTCCCTCAACTTGGTTAACTCTTGTTGCATTTTAATTTCCAAAAGGGGGTTAATAGGTCTTTGTTTCTATTGAAAAGGCTTAGCATCTGAAAGTAAAGGGACTTCATGTTGAAAAAGATCTTGCCTGTACGCCTTCAATTCCTCATAAGACCAAGCAAAAACATGCTTATATTTGTTTAATAAATTAATAAGGTTAATTTTGATGTGAGGAGACAATTTCTTTCTAATGTAGACCAACTTAGGGGATGATTCTATCCCCAAGTTCACTTCCTCTAATTCATCTAGTTTGGTGGTGGACTGCTGATATAAATGACTGTCACTGTGAGTGAATATACCTTCCAATTTTACTAATCCTTTAGGTATTTCATTAGTTTCCAACTAAACCATGTCATTTCCAAACATTGTTTCTCTATCTTCTACCACCTCTACCAATGCATTGCAATCAATTTTCTGTCCATCATAGTCATCAATGCATTGTATGAATCTGGGAATGCCTTCATCATCCGCAAACACTTGCCAATTGTATACATTATCATGAATAGTAGGCCTAGATTTTATCTCAACTGTGGATACATTAGTTAGTGTTACATCATCATTCTTTAATGCAACATTTGCTAAGAAATCAGCCATGATGTTCTTTGATCTTTCTATCTAGTTAATAGAGAAAGCACAAAAATGTTCAATCACATCCCGAATAGCATGTTTATACCTTTTCAAATGACAAGTCTTAGATGCATACTTAGACCTTACCTAAGAGACAACCAACTCTGAATCCCCAAACACTCTTAACAACTAAATTCCATGCCTTTTAGCAATTTCAAGCCCCAATAACAAGGCTTCATATTCAGCAGTGTCATTTGTACACTGGAATCCTAGCAAAAAAGAGTATTTGATAGTTATACCTGATGGAGACACAAAAAGAACTGCTGCTCTAGATCCTTCTTTAGAAAAAGCTCCATCAAAGTGCATGTGTTATAAACCTTGTTGTTGAGATTCTAATTCAGTCACAATAGAATCAATATTTTTTAACTGAGGTAAAATTGGTTGCATTCTAAAATTATCAAGATCTACATCAATCATGCAGTTTCACATACTAGGGTCTATTTTCTCAATTACCCTAGGGGCACATGGTTCTCTATTTAATTTAACCTGGCTTCCATTGATTGGGATTGTAGCATATGACAGATCCAACTGAACATTTCCACCTGTTGCTGCAGCCCATTATCTAGATAGTAGCATGCCATAATGAGGTTTTGTATTAGTTACTATGACATCCATCTTATATGTTGCTTCAGGAAACACTACTATTTTTACCTCCACATCTTTCATTGTACCTATTACAGGCACTTCTTTATTATCCATAGCATAACACGTTCCATACATAGTACTTACTAACAGTCCCAATTCCTTCATGACACCATATGGCATCACATTTGCAGCAGCACCAGAATCTATCATGCAATTCTTAATCAGTCTATTATTCACCAACAAAGTTACATAGAAAGGATCAACCTGTGAAGGCTCTTGTGTAATAGTTGTTCCCACATATACTTCTGGAGATTGCAACTCATGATCCTTTTCACCTTTCATTGCACTTCAAGGAAAAGATGTAATACTGTCAGATAATTTAGAGAATAAAGATAGAGCAGCTTCTCTATGTTCTTTTATTTTTCAGTAATTCTACTAATGAAACTATAACCTTCATCTGGGTTAGAGCCTGAGTCATATCAAAAGTGGAATTATTAATTAACTCAGTATTAATTTTAGCTTTCTCTGCCTTAGGCTGACTTGCCTTCTTCACTGTAGCAGTCCCTTGTATATCACTAGTAGCATTATTATCCACACTCTTGGCTACATCTTTAGATTTGTCATTCTTGGGTTGACCATCTTGAGGCAAGATGCCATTACTTGT
Organism: Cryptomeria japonica; assembly: GCF_030272615.1. Taxonomy (NCBI): domain Eukaryota; kingdom Viridiplantae; phylum Streptophyta; class Pinopsida; order Cupressales; family Cupressaceae; genus Cryptomeria; species Cryptomeria japonica. The sequence goes on along the minus strand of NC_081406.1, from coordinate 483,576,748 downwards.
TGTCTTCTTCTACGATATTTCTTTTATGAATATTGAACTAGGTTCACCCTGATCTCCATCCTTTTTACTACTTCTCAAGTTGTAATTATGCTTGGCTTTGGCTATGGTAGCCTTAGTAAGATTTCTTACCTCTTCATCACTAGGTCTTCAAAGATGAACTTCTTCATCTTCAATGGTTACCACATTCAAAGTAGGATGCCAATCAAGTGTCAATTGTCCTTGGTAACACATTATTATTTAGCACATCACACTCACTAGATTCACTTTGTGAGGACTTATCATCACTTTCAATAACCGTTTCAAACATATTAATATCAAGCTCACCCTCTTTTCTCATAGATTCTTCAAGGGCTTGAGCTACAACACACTGATGAGGAGAATGTGGTCCATCACAAGTTGTGCATCAAGGAGTATTTTGCATGTTATGAACATTTACTCCTTTCAAAGGATGTGGGGTATCTTGGCTTTGAGTGTTTTTTGGCTTATCATTTTGAGGTTTGCCATCCTTCCAAGTAGTGTTGTAAGGCATGTCATGCAATCTAGGAGGTCTATCTTGCCAATTATAATGAGTTTTTTCATTTTTACTTACCTTAGCAGTAAGATATTTCATGGCAGTCATTAACTTCTCTATTTTGTCATCCTCCTTGGCAACTTTATTTGGCTGTTGTTTTGATTCTTGCCACAACCTTCCATCAGTTCTCCTCCCTACATTTCCAGATGCTTTCCTATTACTCTCCACATTAATGGCAATCCTAAAAGCATCTCTCAGACTGTGTGGGTTTTTATCCCTCAAGATGTAAGCCATTTTTGAATCAAAAGCATTATAATAAGTGTTCAAACACATATTATCATCTAGCCTCATTACTTGGTAAAGCCTATGCATTGCTTTCTGAAATCTAGCATTGAAATCTATGAAAATCTCATTATCAGACTTTCTAATATTATTGAACTCATTGAGCATGAAGCCCACATTTGTTTTATCACCATATTGTTCCTGGAAGCAATTCTTAAAATCCTCCCAAGAACCAATGCTATTCAAAGGAAGACCTCTAGACCAATCCCTTGCATCATCTACCAAATATTGTACAAATAGTTTCATGATGACATCTTCATCTATAATTTCATAATCATTTATCAGGTCACCGAATGATTTTAGATGCTCTTCTGCACTGATGAATTATTACCAACAAATTTATGAAGCCTATCTCTTAATTCAGTAGGAACATGGTTAGGATACCCTGGGATTCCATCAAAAAAGAGCTGTCTATATAATTCCAAGTTAATTGTTCTTCTCTGGAACTGATTAGCATTAGAGTTGTTACCCATATTCATTCTCACATTGGAACAATGAGTCAGAGGGATTTGGCTACCTTGATTAGTAATAGGGACTTGATTAGTTGGAGGAATGCTTACAGGTAAAGCTGACTGAATCTTTACTGGAGGGAGTGAAACAGGCTGAGGTAGAGGTTTACTTAAGTCTATTGAAGGAAACATTATAGGAGGAGCCTTTAGATAATTAATTTTTTGTTTAACCTCTTGATTGGCTGCTCCAAATTCAACTTTCTCTAATTCTCTTTGTAGGTCTTCTTTATCCTTTCTCATTCTTTCTATTTCTTTCTCATGTGCAGAAAACATGTGAGAAAATTCTACTATAGTTTTAGACCCAAACCCATCTTCCATACATTTATTTTTTCCTTTGTCAACAACATTCTTGGCAGGTTGTGGGTCACTAAGGACCTCCCTACTTGGTTGTACAACAGATTTATATGCAGGGTTAGTTTTGGCAACTAGATTTTCTCTGATGATTGGTCCTTCATCCTCACTCTTAGCTTCTTCTTGGGTGAATAATTCAAGATCAGCAATCTGTCTTAAAATCCTATCCCTCTCAATCAACTTAGCTTTCACTTCCTTTTCTTTATTTGCTTCCTTTTGTGCCCTTAGGGAGATTAAGTGGTGGACTCTTCTATTGAGGGCTTCAATTTCTTGGGACACCTTATCTTCATCAAGAAACATTTCTTTAGAATCTAACACATTGACTTGGTCGATATCAATTAAACTAATATTTCCATCTACTATTCTAGGTACAGAATCCATCTTCATATTAGAGCTATTCCTATCCTTCCTTGAGATACTAGTGTGAGAAATATTTTGGTTCAAAACTGGGACATCCTCAGCATTACCAAATAAACCATAATGGAAACCCAAAATGTCCTGCTCAGATTCATGGGAAGAAGAATTTGAATTTGCATATATGGGTCTATTAGATAACTTACTCATATGAATGCTCTTTTGTACCCATGTTGCACTAGATGGCTCATGTGCAACTGATCTTTTCTGGCCTCTCTGTGTCTATTCACATAATCCATCTTGCAATGTCTCTTGAGGATGCTTCCTCATAAATGACCTGGTGTTTCTTACTCTATGCATTATACTTGTTTCTCTTTAAAGAATTATACTTATTCAACAACAATGGTTATACTTATCAGAGTCGCCACCCACAAGAAATATGGGAAAATAAGAAAACAAGTTTTGACAAATCACTTCCACAGATTTAGATAATAGGAAGATTCACAGAGAGAGAGGGATGGCACAAATGAAAGATAACGCAATCTGCCACAAACACACAAAGACTCAAACAAACTTTCGAGTTAATACAAGCACCAATCTGTAACATAGATACACACTATGACTCTCCCCAGTAGATTCAACACTTTTGTTAGTCTCAAATTCTGATTCTCTCCTTTCCTCCCTGTAAGAAGATTTGATAACTTTGTTTTCATATGAAGAGGACACCAAGAAAATAGAATTTTGGAATAACATATAACAAGGTTCTTAACAAAACCTTCTACACTTTGAACTTATCCAAAGCTTAGGTGGGTATACCCCTTGTGAAAAATTTCACACTTTTAAATTGAGATCCACAGTAAACCAATGCTAAAAACCTATGGATTTCATCACCTCAATGGAATTGAAACATTAAAAGAAAAACTTGTGTTCATTGTTAGTATTAATCCTCAAGAAAAAAAGAAAGAATTCCATAACAAGTATCAATGCCTTATCTAGGCCACAGAGTCACCTAAATCAAACAAAAGTTTTCAAAATTGAACATTCTCATACATTTCATCATCTCGGCTTTCATGAACCCCATACATGCCTAACATATACATAGGTCCTGTCCCATTTAACTAAAACATTTCATCAAATTCAAAGCAGCAAACAGTTGATCTATTGACATAAATATTTATGCACATTTAATCCCTCTCCTGAAGAGAAAAGCCCGAAATGTGTCTATAAGATTTCCTTATAATCCATGCTCATTTGAACAACCCTAAATTATCCAAATGAAACCAGCAAACTAATGAATGCACACTAGAAGACAAAGAAGATTTAGGCCTAAAATTTTGATCTGTATATTCATATTCATTCTTGAAAACGTTACATAATTCACAATAATCTCTGAGAGAACTAGAAAAAACCTAGATATATTTCAACAGAGTTTCTATACAAATTCTTGTGATCCTCTTTTCTTAAGTCCTGGTATCCATTTATAACAATATGGATGCATACAACCTTCGGACATTCCTAAAAATAGTTTGTTACAACCGCAATTTCTTTCAACAAGAAGGTACACATCACTTTCAATCCCAGTGGCCTTTTCAGTTTGGTGCTCCACTATAGCATCTTCTAACTATTCCGAGACTTCCTCTTCTTGCAGTGCATACTTTTTGGTCCACTCTTGGAATACATCATCAACAAGCCATGAGAAGCTAACAATCTTTTCTTTCAACTTAACTAACCTTTTCCAAGAATTTCTCACTTTCTTAACCTCTCATTCTAAGAAACTGTAATGTAATTTTATCTTTTCTATTTCCTCAATTGTCTTCACAAATAGAGATGTGTCATCTATATTGATGATTTTATTCACCCTTAGAGACAAGTTAGCTCCTAACTCATCAAGCCATACTTGTTTGTCCTTCAACTGATCTGGACTAACAAAACCCCCAGGAAACAATTCAAATTTATGCTTAGTATATTCCTTCCTGTACAAATTGTCTTTTCTCTCTACACCAGCTCTTCCTTCTGATAGCCTGGTCATGCTTTTTGCTAGCTCACTTGTAGATTTAATTGTGGTATCAGATCTTGCCTCATCATAAGATGCACACATAAGTTCTAAATCAACTTCCCTAGGCATCCACTTCTCTAAAATTGGCTCCAAAGTAGCCTTGTCTTCATTCAACTCACTCAAAATATCCAAAATTCTCTTCATGTTAGTGTGCACAATGGGGGCTTCTACTGTATCAACAAAACTCAAAATTGTGGCATTTTACTTTTCTTCATATTTATTTGCAAACAGGGCTTGAGCCTGTTTTAACTTTTCCAATTCATGTTGAATGGTCTCAGTTGGTTGAAAACCAGAGGTCATGGGAGAAGGGGGAAATTCAATAATAGGACTGGTGGGTGGAGGTCTTGTTGGAGAAGATACAATAATATTATCCCTATTGGCTACCTCCATTTTGGCTTCATTATAAGCCTTTAGAATTGTTTCTAGTTTCACTTGGAGATCACCTCTCTCCTTTGCTTCTTTCTTAGCCACTGCCACACTGAACTTTGTAGTTTCTAGAACTGTGCTGGCAGCTTCCACCACCCCTCTATCCTAGACTCTCTTCACTATCATACCTCCTAGGTAACTAGATTCTGAGGTGTCCTTCCTTCTTCTACTCTCATCCCTCTTTAAGGACCACATGACCAAAGCGGCATTATCCTTGTTGAATGTCACTCCCTCCATAGGCTTGGTTTTTATTCTGACTGCTTCAAGTACCAAAGCATTTAAAAACGTCCAATTGATGTGAAGCTTAATATAGCAATAGAGAAATGAATTGAATCATTTAAATCTGCATGCTTGGATAATCAACTCTAAATTGAATTCGCAGCCAAATTCGAAAATGGCTCCAACGGATCATAACATTCTCTAAGTGTTTTGCCTTTCGCTGCTTTGCAAAGCTTAAAATCTTCACATCTTTTCATTGTGAAGCATTGACATTCATCAGATCCTGAAAGACCTGCACGTCTTTTACTTTACCATGTCATTTTTCTCAGAAACGGGCCCTACCTTCCTTTCGTCGTTTTGTGGAGCTTAAACCTTACGTATCTCTTCCACGTGAAATAGCACCTGCTGTTAGATCTTCCACCATCTGCTTGACCTTTACTCTACATGGTGACCACTTATCTTTTCACTAACCACATGGAAGTTATTACCACTAATGGTTTTCGCTGCTTCGCGAAGTTTAAAGACCCTACATCTTCGGGCTGTGAAACAACACCCATCGTTGGATCCCTCTCAAGATGTGAAACCTTTAACACCTTTGTTTCTTTAAGTGGGCCCTCCGCACTGAATCCATCTACCTTATTTAGCGTGGGTAGATAATTCTTACATGTCAATCCTTTATTTGCTCAAGAATTCCATTGGGATCCACATCTGGACTGCCACGTGTTCTATTTTACCATGGGCTTCAACACCATCGCCGCACAATCAAAGAGGGCCCTACACCATCCTTAGGAGCCATGTGTTTAGCAAATGAGTCTCCCTTTTTTCCCTAGCTGAACATTTAATCATATTGCCACATCATCAACCATGTACCTGCCAGCTTGTTTCGCGAAAGCTAAACTTCATGTTACTTCGCCCAGCGAAACAACACGGACTGTCAGATCTACTTTGAGATGCACCCTCTTTACTTGCCATGTCACCCTTAAGCTGGGCCCATTACCTTTTTGCCACTTCACAAAAGGTAAACCTAGCACATCTTTCCTTCGCGAATTCATGCAAACCACCCGATCAACCTTGAGTTGATCGGTCTTTAACCGCAGGGTCTTCTTACCTTCTGGGGCCCGCCAGCTTTTCACCATTTTGTGAAGCATAAAACCTCGACATCTTTTCCTCATGAATCAATGCGAACTGTTAGATCCTCCAAAAGGTGATCATCTATTAGCTCTTTTGTGACCACATTACCCGGCCCACCACCTTTTTGCTACTTCACGAAAGGTAAACCTCGGGCTACTTTAGGCTGCGAATCCACGAGCACCACCGGATTGGCTTCGAACTTGCATGGTTTTTATGGGGCCTGACAAAGAACTCAAAACTTAGGAAAAGGGTGCAAATAATTAAAAATTAACAGAGACCCACCTAAGGAAAGTTGTAAAGGGGGGCCCCTTCATGAGAGACCTACCCTTCCGGTTAAGTGGAAAAAGGTAACACAAAAATAGAACGCAAGGGCTTTCAGAATATAGGAAGGGGTTAAAAAACAAAAACCCTAAACCCCTTTTGACCCAAAAACTCAGAAGCAACATGAAATGCTAAGCACAGCTTTGCAGACCTTAGCCAACTATGGAACAAAATCACCCAAGCTCAAAACAGTGATAACACTTGTCACCATAAAACTCACAAAAGCTTCAAACTTTCTCTCCGCAAACCCTTCGAAAGACTTTTACAATCAAAATCTCAAACAAAACAAGATTTTCTAAAGCAACCTCGGTGGTAAATCAACATTAATTCTCATTAACAAAGCCACACACTCTGCAATTAATTCATTTGAAATTCAAAATTTCTGCTCCAATAGACAAAAGGGAATTTTAGTGCACTTTTTCTCTTAATCGATGATCCACAAAGAGCAAAGAACTTGCAACTCTCATTCACGGTTCAACGACAACTGTTAGATCATTCAGATCTAACATGCCCTTTAATCTCTTAGGTCTTGCAAAGGGGGCCCACCATACTGCATCTGTTTGCCTTTAGTCACTGAGTCACGATGGGTAAAAGACTTGCATCTTCCCATCACGGTCTTACGACCACCGTCGGATCTTCCAAGACTTGACAACACTTTAAAAAACCTTTGCCACTTAACCACCATAGTTCCACCGTTGGATCTCAACCTGGCCCTACCACTGGTAGCTTGTCGCTGAGTCGCAAAGACTATTCAACGTGCAACTTCCCATCACAGTCTTACGACCACCGTTGGATCTCTTTGATCTTCTCAACTTTTAAGAACCCGATACATGCATTAAAGGTCTTACTTAGGACTTTAGGGGAAAATAAAGTGCTCCAACCTAATAGAAATGAAACCCGCCTAGGCCTAAGACTTAAATGGCCCCTTTCAATGATATAAAGACCCTTCCAGTTAAGTGGCGAAAAAGGTAATGATTAAAAAGACCTTCCCTTAGGAAAAGAGACATAAATTTTTTTTTTAAGACTTAATTTATTAAACCCAAAACCCTTAGAAGCCATTGACTTGTAGACTAGGACCATTGAAAATTTGTAGAAACTTTCAGAGATGTCAGGAAAATTACAACACTACCCAAATTACTGATAACACCCATAATTCTTCCTTGTAAATTGAAGTCCTCATTCATAGAACACTTATTAAATGTGTCCTAATAGATGGGGGAGTTGGCTTAAACATTTGCTCTTTGAGTCTTGTACGTGCTCTAGGTTATTCTGAAGATACAGTTGATCACCAGAAAAAGATAACATTCAAAGCATATGATGAAGAAGAGCGTTCCTCTAAAGGAATTGTGATATTACCCATCAGAGTGGGACCTTTGCAGAAAGACACAGCATGCCAAGTTCTAGACTTGGACTTACCATACAACATACTCTTGGGAAGACCATGGATACATGACATACAGGCTATTCCATCAACATGTCATCGGTGCTTGAAATTTCCATACAATGGGCAGGAACTCATGATCTCAGTAGACTCAAATCCATTGCAGTGTCGTAGTAATCTAAAACTAGCTCAAGAGGTCATTGTTCCACATAACAAAGAGGCAGCATCTTCAAGCACACAATCCAAGGAACAATCATTTGCATCAATTTTGTCAAGCATGGAAAAACAAATATAGCTAAGAGATCAAGGGAATGGAGAATATTTTCTATCATGGAAAAAAAAATATAGCTATAGGTGTTGATGTAGTTCATGTGTATGTAGGGTAAACATTAGGAACTAGAATGGTTGAATCAGAATCACATTCAGCTGACTTGGACTTAATCAAGGACAATGAGGAGCTACTTGTGAAAGGTCATTCTGATGAGAGTATCATTCTAGACATTGAAATACATATTGAAAGATCTGACATCTCTATCATGACCCCTAACATTTTTTAAACAATTCAACCTGAAGATCCTTTACCTCTAATCCATCATGAACCTATGGATTGGGAAAATGAAAGGCATGCCACCATTGATACCTTTCCTAAGGACCATGCCATATCCTTATATATCTTAATGAAATAAAACCCACAACAACTTTCACTAGGGATTTTGCTAACGTATCTTAGAGTCAAGTGGGTGCCAAATCTCCTAGTCGCAAAAGTGAAAATAAAGAAAGCAATATCAGGTCTACTGCTGAAAACTATTTATTGGCAACATTAGATCACAAAAAAGTAAAAATAAATGACGCATATAATGGTGAAAACCTCCTCGAGGCATCGAAAGATGAGAGATTTGACACTTTACCTGAGTACTGTCAAGAAAGGTCATCCATTTTGATCGAACCAATAGAGGCAGCTAACATTGGCACAACAAAACAACCAAATATTCTACATCCAACAATCTCTCTATCAAAACATGAAGTACATAAATATTTGGGACTCTTCAAAAGAAGGAAAATCAAAATATGGTCATATGCAAACATTCCAGGGTTCGATCTAGATCTTATAATACATCACCCGAATATCAGTCTAGGAGCAGGCATCCATAATGGAACACAACATGGATCAGGAGTAGGTATTCTATTTATCATGCCACAAGGTCATGTAGTTCCAAACGCATACAAATTAGTTTTTCTATGCACCAACAATACAACATAATATGAATCTTTGGTTACAGGTATCAAAATGGCTATAGAATGGAACATTACACAACTTCAATTCTTTGGAGACTCTCAGCTCATAATCAATCAAATCAATGACAATTATCAAACAAAGGATGAAAAGCTAATGCCTTATAAGAAGATGGTTGATGATGTCAAGAAATATTTTGTAGAAATAACTTTTTAGCAGATTCCAAGGAATGACAACAAAGCAGCAAATTCCATGGCAACACTTGCTTCTCTCCTTTAGACATAGGAAAATCAAGAGCATTATGAATTCCTAGTGGAAGAGTTGTTTTACCTTGCACATAATTGTCCTTATTCCCAAACTATCTATCACCTTGTTGGGCATGATTCCTCCCGCTATGGCCAAACTTATACATACTTGAAAGATAATATCATCCCTCTTGACTTATCAAAGAACCAAAAGAGAAACTTTATTCGCCAATCATCCCATTATACTCTCATCACGGATACCTTTTTTAAATGAGGTCTGGACGATACTCTTTTAAGATGTCTCAAACAAGAAGAATCTAAGAAGGCCTTAAATAAAGTCCATAATGGCATTTGTGGCACTCATTCAAGTGGTCTTACCCTTTCAAAAAAACTCATATGTTTGGGCTATTATTGGCCAACTATGGAACGAGATTCTTTTTAGATAGCTAAAACATGCAAACAATGTCAGATCCATGGGAATTTGATTCATGCACCAGCACAAGAACTTCATGCTTTGGAAATATCTTGGCCTTTCTGCCAATGGGGTCTTGATCTAGTAGGAAAGATAAATCCTTCTTCATCTAATGGTCACAAATTCATCCTTGTAGCTATAGAATATTTCACAAAAAGGATTGAAGCAGTACCTCTCATCAATATCACAGGAAAACAAATTGCTGCATTTATCTTGAAATACATCATATGTCGCTACGACATACCCATGACCATTATCACTGATAATGGGAGACCATTCAAGAACCAAGATGTACAAGAGCTATGTGAGAAATTCAAGATCCAACAAATATTTTCCACACCCTGCTATCCACAAGGGAATGGGCAAGCAGAAGCATCAAACAAAACTATTTTGAAAATCCTCAAAAAGACAGTGAATGATGTTGGCAGAGATTGGCATATTCAATTGAACCCTACTCTAAGGGCCTACCATACCAGCATCTGCACACCAACAGGTGCCACACCTTTCTCTCTTGTTTATGGATCAGAAGCAATACTACCAATAGAAGTAGAGATACCTTCTCTACGAGTATCATTAAAAGGCCTTATCCTAGATGAAGAACAACGAATATCCAGACTACAAGAACTAGAATTGATCCATGAATGAAGACATAAAGCCTTTGATCATTTAAAGGTATATCAGCAAAGAATGTGCCACAGTTACAATCACAAGGTCAAACTAAGAGCATTTAAAGTTGGAGAACTAGTCCTAAAGGAAAATCCACACAACCAGTCTGATCGAGAAAAGAAAGGGAAGTTTGAACCAAACTGTTTAGGTCCATTTGTGGTCATAGTAGTATTTGGGTCAGGAGCATATCAGCTATCAACACAGGATGGGGATCAAATCGAGGAACCCATCAATAGCATGCATCTGAAGAAGTTTTATGCCTGAAAAGCAGAAAATCCAAAAACAGTGAAAAATAGAAAATCCAAAAACACTGAAAAAGAAGAAAAATCCAAAAATAGTGAAAAAGCAGAAAATCCAAAAATAATGGAGAATCAAAAAATACAAAAACAGCAAAAAAACAATGAAAAATTAAAAAAAATTAAATATGAGAAAAAGTGCAATAAAAACAGATGGTGAAAACCTGGCAAACAGATGCTATTTGTCGGCTAGCTCTTCCATCTATTAGTTCATGCATCCTTATGCTTGCATTCATTTTTCCATTAGCACTATTCATATCCATAATAAGCCTTTGTACATATGCAGGCATTGCAACTCATTTCTCACCATGGTTTGGATCATTGGGTATATCATAATGACTTTGTTTCTAGGCTTGGGCCAAAATCCTGCACCTAGCTGAGGGCAAATTTTTTATTATTTTGAGCTTAATCATACAAGAAGAACAACAGTTAGACACCACTTGGCAAGTGAAACTGAGACACATCCAATGTTGAAAACAAGATCAAATTGTCAACCATCAAACTATCACATGTCAGTCAAAGCACATCACACACTTTTTCAATGGATGATATATTTTGGATAATGCTTTTAACACTTTGCTTCAACTTTTCTATCTTGATTTTTTCTATCATGCTTTTTGAGTGACTCCATGATGTCTCTGACTAGAAGAAAAAGGAAGGAACATGATATTTTTCTTGTCTGATGTCTATAAATTAATCATTAATATGTGCAAATTTGTCTCGGGACATGATCATCGGAGTATTGCCAAAGGGATTTCTGATTTGCATATAGAAATGGTTAATACTCCCTGTTTTATGCAAGCAACACTCAGGTCATCTTGGTTCAATTATACCTTGATGCTTGTGCTAACTTTCAATATCAAAATCCAGGAAAGTAGTGCTCAGGTCATCATGGTTTAATTATACCATCGATGTTTTCACTCACTTCCCGCATTTTAAAAAAGCTCAATGATGACAAAACGCAATAACCTAGTGACTGGTATGATTGTAGCTTTGCATTTCATTGCATTAACATTTGCATTTAGATTGCATTTCATTATTGCATGGGATCACAAAATCTCATCTTATCCAAGGTTAAATCCATTGCAGGAATCATCAAAGCATCATCATAAGTGTATACACAATTAGACTAATGAATCATCTCTCTCCAAATACTATTGACCCAATGCAAATCTTATGCTACCCCCTCAAATGGACCCACATCAGCATATTTGAATCTTCCTGCAACCTTCTATCAACAAAATGTTAGTTCTTTATCCAATCAACCTTATCAATTCTATAAATCGATCGCATCTAATCTATTCAATCATGTCTTATACAAAATGTATCTTTCCTGGAACTAGAAGTTCTGATCAAGTCTTATACAAGATATATCATTCCTGAAACTAGACGCTTTGATCATCTTTGTCTTATACAGGAGGTGTCATTCCTAAAACCAAACTAAATCTCGATCTTATCAATCTAATCAATCACACTCTATCAATCATCATATCAAGAATCACATCACCGTATTCAAAGAACTCGCACTTTCATCGGGAAATCAATTTCGCAATGCTCCCAAACACTCCAAAAGTCAATTATCTCAATTGATCTCTTGAGGGGCCATCATCGTACCACAATTTATCAATCAATGTTTGGGGCATCCTATCGAACCAATATCATCATCAAAATGAGATTATTCTTTTAATCAACGCATCATAACACCTCGCTTCAAAGAGGGGAAAAATGTATGCACCTAAAAATGGTCTAAAGATAATTAATTGAATAAGAAATCATTTAATTAATCCCTCTTCCTAATTTAATTGAATTCATTAGAAATTTGATTAAATTATCCCATTCGTCTACTTATTAATAAATCTAAGGATTTAATTAATAGGTTCACTTCAATAGCCCCCATTTAATTCATTTCTTCTAATCCCCTAATTAATTAAAATAAATCAATTTATGAGTTGTTGAAAGTTAATTAGCCTTTTTCTATTATTTGAATTTTTAAATTCAAATTTCCCACATGCCTCCTAACTTCTAACCACCTAACCTAACCATCCCTCTAACCTAGCCCATTCCACTTAACCCTGGGTTTAACTAACCTTATCCTATCTTGCATATTCTAACCTCCTATGGTGTGGATATTCTCCCCTTGAGACACATGGAACTTTGGCCACATGTCTCCTCTCTTGGACACTTGACCTCTTGTGAGAAAGATTCTTTGACACTTGTCACCACAGAGATGACAAGTGTCCCTCCCTCCAACCTCTTCTCCAACCTCCTCCAATTTCACCCTTGATATCTTCAAATTCAATCTTGACCGTTTATTCCTACCACCTCACTCGTGGCCTTGGAAATCCTATAAATATCCCCCATTTTGGAGCATAAAGGATCCCATCTCAAATCAATTTAGGCATTGTTACTATAGGCATATCCATTCTAGCATATCATTTGAGCATTATTATTATAGGCAATTACATCTTATATATCGTTTAATTTGATCATTTTCTAGCATAATTATTGAATCATGTAGCTTAATCAATCTCTTTTCTAGCCTAACTGCATCATCATAATAGCTTAATCATGCATATCATTAGCTTAATTAGACTCTTGGATCAATCTAGCATATCATTATCATTTCAAATCCTCTGTCTAGGTGTAGTCAAGTCATTGGGATTCCTTATCCATATCTAAGAGCAAATCCACACTCGCATCTCTTAGGAGGCGATAGGTCATTTTGTCATGGTTTATCTTTTATTTTCTTTCAATTTTATAACCATGCTTGTAATGATCTATTGAGAGTTTGTGTTGTAGATGTAGGTATCTTACTTCATAGGAGTGACACCTTTCATAGCACAATAGCACAACCAAAAGACTACATACACTGACGAAACTCAAGGGAAAGATAGCCTCTAAATAAACATTCAAATAGATGGAGAAGGGAAGAATTTTGTGAGGTCTGTCTTGCAGCAATGTTAGACCAAGAGACCCACAAAGACAACCCAAAACATAACAAATCCTCAAAGGCACAAATCAAAACCTTCCAACAATCGCATTCCAACTTGAATCACAAGAAATGAAGCAAGATTGAAACATACATAAAATTGTAGAGCCATGCGTTCACAAGAAGCCATACTCCCAGGAAATATTTCATTCCAAAACTATAGTCTAACTATAGAAAAGATAATTTTTCCCAAAAACACATACATACAACCAATTCTCTACAGACACAAAGAAAACATAAAATCTGAAAATTAAACTCCAAAGGAAAGGCCTCCAACTTGGATTAGAAGTGACAGAAGAAGATTGATGAAGCGCCCACAAAAATTTAGCAAGCTCCCAAAGCCAAAATCTGAGCTCAAAAATAAAATTGCAGAGAAGATTCAAAAGAGTGTAACTTGACATCAAGCTCAGGTTACTGAATAAAAAGGAATACCAAGCCTAAACCCTACCCTCAAAGTCAACCAATGAAAATATTCTAAAAGATAGTATATTTTACCTACCCCACTAATAATATATTTTATTTTATCATTTCAAGTTTGGTCAATGAGAATAAACGATGTGGGATATTATTAAAACTTATTTTAAAATAGAATATGAGAGTTTTATAACATAAAGTATTTATTCACCCAAGAATAATTTATAATCAAACTTTATAAATAAACCATGGCTAATAATTAATTAATTAAATAGTCCAAAGGCTTATTAAATAAATAAATAACCTCTAATGAATATTATCAAACACTAAAGCGCAAGGCATTAATAACCAATAAATAAATAAATATTAAATCTCAAATAATTAAATATTCAAATAATACTATATTAAACCAATAATTAAATTAATCAATCATAAACTATATAATATCACATCATTTAATTAAACAAATCAATAAACACTTGCATACTCACAAAACCACAACTCGCTAACTGACATGGTGAATTACGCCAAGACACTGACGACTCAAGGTAGACATCTTAGACCTAGAGTATGTGAAGGGAACTTATGTCAACTCCGAACCACATGCCATTGAGATTTAAAGACACGCTTAGACTTGTGGAGCCAAGTGGAGTTGGTTTCTGGTACCTATAAATCCTGCAACCATAAAGAAATGATACAACATATGCATATATATCATAATAGGCAAGTGATAGGGATTTTCAATGACACATCCCCCTCACAATGAGTGATGTGACATTGTCTCTATCACAAAGACAATCATACAATAATTAAATGCATCGCATAATCAACTCATCATATGTGATCATGAACTAGGGTTAGTGTGACCATAATAACATCAAATCCATGATCACTATAAACTATCACTAATCCATCAACATAGTAAAGCATGTAGAATCCATCAAGTCATAGGGATACATATATGATCCATCAAACACATGATCGAAAATGATAGCATCATCATCCATATAAATCATCAAAATAACATATGTCCAAATAATTTCTAGCATCATAATGAGTAACTGAAACACATGTTTAATCATAATCCAAAACATCATAAAGAGTATAGATAGGTCTATCATGCATGAAATAAAAGTCAATTCAAGTCAAGTCAAGGAGGGACACTACAACATTGCATACTTCTTTATGTCGACCTAGCATTGTGCCTGTGGATTGTATTAGTTGTTGTTTGGATGCAG
This sequence comes from Cryptomeria japonica, assembly GCF_030272615.1. Taxonomy (NCBI): domain Eukaryota; kingdom Viridiplantae; phylum Streptophyta; class Pinopsida; order Cupressales; family Cupressaceae; genus Cryptomeria; species Cryptomeria japonica. The sequence goes on along the minus strand of NC_081406.1, from coordinate 483,561,593 downwards.
ATCCTTTTGTGGTGTTTGATCTTTCTCTAGACTCTTCATTGTTGTGATTTTGAGTGTTTATCTTATGCATGACTTTGAGATATGTTTTGTGATCATTCTAGACCAATGGTGTGTTGGATTGATTTATGGTGATCTTAATTATATTATTACATTGTAATGTGTTCTTTCTTGTTATGCTTTGTTGTGAGAACTCAATAATTCTATTTTGATTATGATTATGAGTTGATTGTGGGTCATATTCCACCTATTTAAGGTTGTGATTGTGGCATTGGAAGAATATGATGAGATGAAGTATTACTATGTTGAAATAGTTATGTTAGTACAAAAATGTAATGCGAATTTTGAATAATTATCAATGAAGCAAAGTTGTGGTTTATGATATTAAAAATTCTAATCAATGTAGTTAGAGATATATGTCAAATTTAGTAGATTATTATGATTTATGTTGACCTAATTCAAGGAATATTTATATGCTCATTGTTGTAGAGAAATAATATTGATGATGTTATTTATTACAATTAATTAGATGAAATTATTATTATGGAGTTTAATTAATAGCTAGATGCGAAAAGGATAATATCATATCATTCAAGTATATGATGATGCATGGCATGTGAATGTTTCAATGATTATAGGTATAGGGCATCAACTCCACCTAGCTCCATAGGTCTGAGTGTGCCCATATCCCTGACAGTGATTAACTAGAGATAGCACACTGGCCAAATACCCCGACCCAAAATTCGTCATCCCTTAATAAGGCCAATTCCGTTTGATTTTATTATTTTATTATTTTGAGCCCCGACTACCATAGTTGGTAGCTTCTGCAAAACCCATTCATCATGTTTAGTCGGACCATAATGTTTGTTTGTGCATAGTCAATCAATTGGAAAATGTCATTATTTAATTGCATGTATTAATGGTAATTTAATATTGTTAAAGTAATGTAATACTTAAATGTTAAATATCTTATTTGTGTTTGATTTAATGAGAATTAAGTGATCTATCTTGGGAGTCATTTGGGGTTCAATTGCCATTTTGAGTTTTATTTTATTTTATTATTATTATATTCCTCACTCAAAGTGAGTTTATATTTTAGTATTGAGTTTATTTTTTTGAGGGAGACTAAGACAATTCAGAGAGGAAACCCTCTCCATGCTTCGATTTTGGAAATGGTAGTCAGAATAAATTGGTGGATGGATTGAAATGAGCTTTGTTGCATTGGAGTAGGAATGGGGAGGTCAGCAAGTTGTCCAAAGGGTGTGTGAATTGGTTGGGTATATTGGGTGATCTTTGCATTTTTTATTTGGAGAACAAATGAGGTAGGTATCTTCATATCTCCCTTGTTTCTTTCTCATTTGACCTAAAACTTGTTGCAAATAAACTATATTTGAAAGATAAGTGTTTTCAACTTTCGAATGAATTGATTTGAGTATGTATGCATGTTGTATAATTTAAATTTATAAATTAGGGATTTCATATGGGGTTGTGCTACTAAAATTTTATGGGAAGGTTATTATGGCTTCTCAAATGCATTTTTGTGATGTGGAATGAAAGGGAAGCAAATTTGGGTTTTCCTAGTTTTTTGTTAAACAATTGAATCCATGAGTTTTGGTTTGATTTTGTTTGACTTTGATCTTGATTGAGACTATCAAAGTAGCCCTATGCATCTAAAGCTCAAATCTACATGTCTAATCAAGAGAGCTACACAATTGATGTAGCTTTGCATTTGATTTAGACTTGCACATTTGATGTTGCACAATTAAAACTTAACCATGTGCATCTAATCACCAGAGTTGTTGTTAGGAACAAGGAAGGACAACTGAGAGGGGGTGGGGTGAATCAGTTATGAACCAGTTGTCAATAAATTATAACCCAAATGAAAATTATTCCAACTTAAGCTTAGTGTCGGTAAACCAAACTTAAATGTCGATAAAAGAGATTAACTATTATAGTTGTACCGATATAACTTAATGCATGAAACATAAAGAGAAACAACATCCACAACACATGACATAGAGATTTTGACGTGGAAACCCGGTAAGGGGAAAAACCACGGTGCGAAACCTTACCCACAATTAGATGATACTATTGCAAATAGTAAGTGTATACAAATGGGGTTTGCACATGCAAAATGGCCAACTGCCTAGAGCTCATTGCTCAATCACAAAATAGGAGTCACATTGACTACAATTGGATGGTTAAATCCAATAATAATGTACTACTCAAAATAGCATCTGCAATGCTGGATTCAGTACTGGTTTAAGCTTTAAACATGAGTACTAAACACATTCATAACCTTCCTTCAACCTTCATATAATGTCTGCATGATTTGCACAAGGATCTGCTTATTTGTCACTCTTCAATATTCGCACACTCTCATCATGATCCTTGATCTTCAATAAGATCTTACAATCATTTATACAAAACCAAAGACCTATACATGAGGTTGGCTCACTAAAGATATTACAATTAAATTAATTACAAATAAGTCTTGATGCGATACAATATGTATGCTCAATACATTTACCACATTATCCAATTAATAAACCATCTCCATAACATGTCGTGCTGATCTGGAATAGATATCATGTATCGGTCCATAACCTAGACCTATCTACCGATAAAAGCAAATCTATCAACCCGATTAGACCAATAAGAAAAACACCAAATCCAAACTTCCAATCCATGTCTTCGACATAACCAAATGATCTCCAAGTTATCATCACTGCCAATGAACCATATATCCTGCTGGTGAACATATACCGATGACTGTGCATAAGTCAATATCCATGTCGGGACCACAATATGTTGGTTCAACAATAAACCAATATAACCATAGTGCCAAATCAACAATGTAGACCTCCAAGAAGATAAGTGTTGACATCAATGACAAAACCAATGCAACACATGATGAAGTCATCCATAATACCAACAATCTCCCCCTTTGGCATTGATGGCAACACTAGATGGAAAAACATATAAGTGCCAAGAATAGAATGCCAAAAACCAATAAACCAACAATCCCCCGAAGATAGATCAATACAAAGTTTGATACAGAAACAAAAACCAAAATACATCTCTCTAAAGAGTATATCTCTTCCTCAAGGTATAATGTTTTTCCATAGATATCTCTCCCCCTTTGACATCAAATGCCAAAGCAGTTAAAAATTCAAAACATATTATTTAGCTAACTACTCCCCCTGAGTAGTAGCTCTCCTCCATCAAAGCCGGAAAAAGATTTTTTTGTTAGTCCCTGCCGGTTTGATGCCAATCTTCATCATTCAAGTTTCTATTGGTGCGGAAATTACCCCAATTTTCTCTCTGAGATATTCAAATGTTTCCTTAGGCAAAGGCTTTGTAAAGATATCTGCAATTTGCTCTTTAGTATTCACATAAACCAATCTCACTTCATTTTCTTCAACATTCTCTTTCAAAAAGTTGTACTTAATAGAAACATGCTTTGTCTTAGAGTGAAATACCAGATTCTTTGATATATAAATTGTTGTTGAATTGTCACAATAAATAATTATTGCTTCTTTGCATTTTACCTTTATATCCTTCAACATTTGCTTGATCCATAATACTTGAGTACAATTAGTTGTTGCTGCTACATATTTTGATTTTGTTGTAGATAATGATGTACAAGTCTGCTTCTTACTTATCCATGAAATCAATCTTTTGCTAAGAAAGAATGCATCACCAGTGGTACTCTTTATGTCATCTACATCTCCTACCCAATTTGCTTCGGTGTATGAACATAAATCAAAATTTTCATCCTTAGGATACCATAAACCAAGATTTGTTGTGCCTTGTAGGTACCGAAAAATCCTTTTAACTGTTGATTCATGATTTTCTTTAGGATTGCTTTGAAATCTTGAAACAATACATACTACATTCATTATATTAGGTTTGGTTTGTGTTAAATACAGTAATCCTTCAATCATAGATTTGTATCTTGTCAGATTAATAGGAGCCAAATCATCCTTCTATGTTAATTTATCAGTTGTAGTCATAGGAGTGCTTACCAGTTTGGAATTTTCCATACCAAATTTCTTCAAAAGTTCCTTCAAGTACTTTGTTTGACATATGAATACACGTTTATCTATTTGTGAAATCTGCAAGCCTAGAAATTTTTTTATCTCTCCAATCATAGACATTTCAAATTCTTCCTGCATCTTGTTAGCAAAGTCTTTACATAAACCATCTTCACCTCCAAAAATTATATCATCCACAAATAATTCAATAACCAAAACATCATCATTGGTAACTTTGTAATACAAATTGTTGTCAGCATTACCTTCTGTGTAACCAAGCTTCAAAATATATTTATCTAATCTAGCATACCAAGCTCTGGGAGCTTGCTTCAACCCAGATAAAGCTTTCCTTAACCTACAAACCATATCCTTATTATCTGTCAATGAAAATCCATCAGGTTGTTCAATGTAAATTTCCTCTTCTAGATGTCCATTCATAAATGCACATTTTACATCTATTTGATAAAATTTATAGTTCTTATGAGTTGCAAATGCAAGAAATAGTCTAACTGCCTCAATTCTAGCTATCGGTGCAAAGGCTTCATTATAATCAATTCCTTCTTTCTATGAATAACCTTTACAAACTAATCTTGCTTTATTCCTGATTACTTCACCATCTTCAGTAAGTTTATTTCTATATACCCATTTAGTTCCAATTACATTTTTGTCTTTAGGCCAGGAAACTAGAGTCCAAGTATTATTCTTTTGAATTTGTTCTAATTCATCTTCCATTGCTTTTATCCAATGTTCATCCTGACATGCTTCAATAACAGATGTTGGTTCAACTTGAGAAATTAAACATACCTCTTCATTTGCCAATCTTCCTCTAGTCATAACACCTTGATTCTTATTTCCAATTATCTTATTCTTTGAATGATTCAATCTTACATACCTGGGTTTGTTCAGATTTACATTCACAAGTTGTTGTTCTTCAGTCACAGTTGAGTTTTCTGATGATGTCGATGTGACTGGATCTTCACTTCGTACTGGTGCAATTTGTTTCAGTTCATTTATAATCATTTCAACTGCCGGTTCTATAGATCTTGAATCTCCTCTAAAATGTTCATCTATTTTCACATTAGTATTCTCAATGATTTTCTGTAACCTTTTATTAAAATATCTATATGCCTTGCATCTAGAAGAATAACCAAGAAATATTCCTTCATCACTTCTAGGATCAAATTTACCAATATGCTCATCTCTTCTAATATATTATTTGCTTCCAAATATTCTAAAGTACTTAAGAGTAGGAGTATGACCAAACCATAGTTCATAAGGGGTCTTACTAGTTTCACTTTTGATGTGAACTCTGTTGAAAGTATAAACCGTTGTATTCACTGCTTATCTCCAGTACACATGAGGTAGATTTGCTTCCATCAACATGGTTCTTGTTGCATCCAGAATAGTTATGTTCTTCCTTTCCACAAATCCATTCTGTTGGGGTGTCTAGGGTGCTGATAGTTGTCTTTTGATTTCATTCACTTCATAGAATGCATTAAATTCTCTAGATGTAAATTCTCCTCCTTGATTTGATCTCAAACATTTGATTTTCTTGTCGGTTTCATTTTCTACCATTTCATTATATATCTTGAATCTTCCAAAATCTTATGATTTCTCTCTGAGAAAAGTAACCCAACACATTCTAGAATAATCATCAATTATTAGCATAAAGTATCTATCACAATGAAGACTTCTTGTTCTTGTTGGACCACATAAATCAGTATGAATTAAATTAAGAATATTATTGGATTTCTCATTAATGCTCTTAAATGTTGTTCTAACTTGCTTTCCCATTTGACATTCCTTACATACCGGATTATGAGGTTTCACAATCTTAGGTAAATCCCTTACTGCTTAGTTGAACTGATCTTTATAATGCAATTAAAATTCACATGACAAAGTCTCTTATGCCATAACCAACTTTCATCAATGTGTGCAATCAAACATGTCTTATCACTGGTATTCAAGTGAAAGATATTACCTTTAGTCTAATTACCGGTTGCAATCTCCAATCCAGTTCTGTTTATGATTTTTAATTTTCCATTCTTGAATTGTAATTGAAATCCTTTTTCCACTCACTAATCAACACTCAAAAGATTATACTTTAAACCTTCTACATAATAAACATTGTCAGTATTATTCTTACCATCCAAAGATATAATGCCTCTTTCTTTGATTAAACAAGCTTTGTCATCTCCAAACGTTACTAGACCTCATAATCACAAGTCATATGATGCGAGCATCCACTATCTATTATCCATTCATCCTTTTCTTCAATTTTTGCTGCTAGTGCTTGCTCTACTGGTTTGACAATAGGTGTCGATTGATCTTCTTTTATTGCAACAAAAGCCCATCTTCTATCTGCTAGATATTCATCTGAGTCATCAGTAACACCTTGATCTACATAGTAACATGACTTATCTCTGTTTTTCTTAAATCTGTATCTTTGATATTCAGGGTTAGGTTTATATGTTCTTTTTGCTTCCTCCCTTAGTTTTGTATGTCTATCAGAACACCTAGAAGCCATATGACCAACTTTATTACAATTAAAACATTTGAAAGGTGCTTTACCTTCATACTTACTTCCTGTTGGACCTTTAGGCATCTTCCTTGCAAATAGTGCTTCAAGTTCTTCAAGTTCTTCATTTTTTCTTCTCATATCTTCAAGTTCTTTTGCATAAAGTTCTTTCCAATCAGTTTTGTCAGATGATGATGATGCTGATGTTGATGATGATGATGCTTTGAAAGCTGAATCAGTCTTTACCATAGTAACAAGACCAAAATCCTTAAGCTCAAATGTTGAAAGTTTTCCAACCAAAGTATCTCTAGATACTGATGTATTAGGCATTGTTCTCAACTCATTAATAGCAGTCACTTTCATTTTGTAAGTCGGTGGAAAAGATCTTAAAACTTTAGAGAATTTCATCTTCTTTTAAGGATCCTCCACAACATTGTGTTCCTAAAATAATTTCATTAACTCTTTCCATTAATGCAGAAATTCTTTCATCTTCTTCCATTTTTAAATTTTCATACCTGACCCGGTAACATTCCAGTTTTTCAATCTTGATAGTGGTATCTCCTTCATTCAATGTTTCTAGTTTATCCCAAATAGCTTTAGCAGTAGATTGATCTAATAATCCCATGATTTGTTGATCTAATAATGCACTCAGAAGTGCTTCTCTTGACTTGCAATCATTCTCCAAGTCTTTAGCCAATTTCAGTGGATAAGGTTGATTCAGAGTAGGACCATCATAACCATTCTTAGTAACATCCCATATATCTCTTCCAATGTAGTTCATATGTGTTTCCATTCTGATCTTCCATATACCATAGTTAGTTCCATCAAGTTTCAGACAAAAGAGGACTTAGCTCTCCTCAAGCTGTTAGGCTTCAGCAAAAAGAGGACTTAGCTCTGATACCAATTGTTAGGAATTGGGAAGGACAAATAAGAGGGGGGTGTGAATCAGTTGTGAACCAGTTGTCAATAAATTATAACCCCAATGAAAATTGTTCAACTTAAACTTAGTGCCTGTAAACCAAACTTAAATGTCGATAAAAGAGATTAACTGTTATAGCAGTAGCAATATAAATTAATGCCTGAAACAGAAAGAGAAACAACATCCACAATACATGACATAGAGATTTTGATGTGGAAACCCGGTAAGGGGAAAAACCACGGTGGGAAACCTTACCCACAATTAGATGATACTACTGCAGATAGTAAGTATATACAAATGGGGTCTGCACATGCAGAAAGGCCAACCGTCTAGAGCTCACTGCTCAATCACAAAATAGGAGTCACACTGACGACAATTGGATGGTTAAATCCAATAACAATGGACTGCTCAAAATAGCATCTACAATGCTGGATTCAGTACCAGTTTAAGCTCTGAACATGAGTGCTAAACACCTTCATAACCTTGCTTCAACCTTCCTATAATGTCTACGTGATTCACACAAGGATCTGTTAATATTTTCTCTTCAATATTCACACACTCTCATCATGATCCTTGATCTTCAATAAGATCTTACAATCATATATACAAAACCTAAGACCTATACATGAGGTTGAATCACTAAAGATATTACAATTAAATTAATTACAAATAAGTCTTGATGCGATACAATATGTCAGCTCAATACATTTACCACATTATCAAATCTATAAACCATCTCCATAACGTGTCATGCGGATATGGAATAGATATAATGTACCAGTCCATAACCTAGACCTATCTATCAGTAAAGGCAAATATGTCAACCCAATTAGACCAATAAGAAAAACACCAAATCCAAACTTCCAATCCATGTCTTCAACATAACCAAATGATCTACAAGTTATCATCGTTGTTGGTGAGCCATATATCTTCCTGGTGAACATATACTGGTGACTGTGCATAAGCCAATATCCATGCCGGGACCACAATATTTCGGTTCAACAATAAACCAATATAACCATAGTGCCAAATCAATAATGTAGACCTCTAAGAAGATAAGTGTTGACATCAATGACAAAACCAATGCAACACATGATGAAGTCATCCATAATACCAATAGTTGTGCATTTGATTTTAGAGATTAGATCGCCATTTGACTATGGTATAATGACTTGTCATCTAGACTTTGTTTCATAGGATCAAAATGGGGTTTTGTCTAATTGATATTATGAGCAATTAAGTATGATTAATTAATGCATGATAGTAGTATTTCTTATAGAGATAATTGATGTTTTAAGATATTTTATTTTATGTTGGCATGTTTGAATTGTATTGAAGTTGATATTGATGCTTCACTCATGCCTTCCCAGGTGTAATGAATTGATAGCTCTTGATATGAGAAACTGAAATGAATTATTGAGTGGTTAATGGAAATATTTAAAATAGATGCCTTGTATATCCTTATGCGATTGTATTTATTTGTGGGAGCAAGTGGATCTACTCTCTCGGTAGTATGACTAATTAAGTATGCCTTGTATATAGTTGAAATGACATTGTGTAAAAGAGATATTTGATGTCATTGATGATATGGAAAGTGAATAGTGGTATTTTAATTTATTTTGAGGATACAACTTAGGAATAGGTACTAGAATGGGTCATGAGGGTGGCTCTCATTGGGTCTCATGGCCCAAAGTGGCTACTTTGGTAACCCAATTGAGAGTGAGAGTAAGAAAAGTGATAACTTATTTAATATTTAGTTTGGGATAAAACATTAATGAAATATAATTGTATGCCCCTTGCATGCCTTGAGTGCTAGTACAAGGCTAAGGATGTATTGTGAAGGCCTAGCTATCCATAAGGTGATGATCTAGATTGATTGAGTCTCCTCATCTGTATGAGAGGGCTACTTGGTTATATGTGGTGCCATACCTTTGACAACACATGATGTGTTAGAAATATGTGTTGTCATTGATGCCAACCTAATGTCTAACAATATGCATTATCCTTGATCATGTTTGGGTAGTTGTGTGTTGGTCATTGATGTTGATGAGGTTCAGAGTTTACTTTATTGGCGAATATTTGCCAATGGCAAATATTTCACGTCGGCCATGTTGGAAATGGTGAATATTTTGTACCGTTTGGGGGTGGCCATGTCACCAGAACATTATCAATTTCCATCATAGTCACGGCCCGATCGCCATATGTTTTGTGCAAATAAATGTTTCTATGCGATGATTTCTCCAATACAATATATGGTGGACACATGGTAAATTTAATTGTTTCACCTACACTCTTTGAGGTTGCCTTAATAGATGACCTTAATTCTCCTATAGGCATGTGAAGATTTGTTAGCCAGGGGGACCCAATTCGCCTGACATCTTGCCGACACGTGTCTCCATTCACCCCAACTTTTGCCAACTATATTGTATTCGGCTATTATTTGGACAACCTATAATCGCCTCAAAAATTACCTAAGTCATGTTATAGTTACGCGAGATTCGCCAAATATTTGTATACCATATAAAATTCCCGCAGAATTCACCATATAAGGATTGGTATAAATACATGCAAAGATCAGATCTATCTCAATATCTCAACACAATCTGGTGGGTTCTAGGCTCTGAATTTTGATCAATAGCGAAGTTTCAGACCAAGGAAAATCATTGTTGTTGAGTCGTTGACTGTATTGGCGACTACTAGTGACCTAAAGCCTAAAGGTGAGCGATCATATTTTTGAAGTGGTATATTATACATTATAGCCTATTATTTCTTCTTTAGTAAATTGATATATTTTTGGCAGCCTTTATTTCATTGGAGATGTCGAACAGGAAGAGGGGTAGGAAACCTGCAAGTGGGGAAGGCCAGGAGAGGCCAACAAAAAGCAGAACGTTGTCTTCATACTTTGGCATTGGATGTGAAAATCAGGAAGGTACATCATCACAAGAACAAGTACAAAATTCACCACCTGCATCGCATGTTGAAGATGGCGGCAAACCTGATATCTCAGATCAGGATGATCTTGAAGAAGATTATCTGGTAGATACCCAAGTTAGCCAGAATGATATAATCGAATTGGGTGATAATGCCATTGATGATAATGCACAGAAGGGGAAAAGAATAGCCATATCAAAAAAGGGTGAACCATAATAAAAAAAGGATCAGGAGTGGGATATGTTAGTGAGGAATTTTCAAATTAATTGGGCATCAAAGTATCCATTCATTGAACCAATCGAGAATCCAATTGAAGGCGAGCCTCCAATAGAATGCAGGTGTAAGATTTGCACTTGGAAACATAACAAGGAAATTAGGTTGCAGCTAAAATTTGACACCATAGAAAAGAATATGGGTAAAGTTTATGAAAAAAAAATGATAGACGGGGTTGAAAAATTAGTGATAAGATGGAAAACAAAGGATGAATGTAAGCATGTGAGGAATGCCGAAGAGTATTATTTTCATGAGAAATTATAGACGAAGCCTGCTGAAGTTAAAGGTTCTATTGAAGCTATTTTTGGAAAAGCAATGCAAATAGAACAACTAGGAAAAGTTATTCAGTTAAGCGTTGTTTTTCATATTTTGAGCAAAGGGCGTGCTATGACAGATTTCCCATCAATTAGTGGTTTATTACACTTTTTGAAAGTTCCTAACTATCCTAATAGACACTAGTCAGTAAATAGTGGATGGGAATGGGCAAGTTGTCTTGCTGAGGTTGAAAAATAAGATGTACAGGAAAGAATAAGAGAGTTAAACTTCATTGCATTTTCTTTAGACGAGGTTACCATAGTAGACAATACTTCATGGGTATGCATGCATGTTTATACTATAGAGAATCATACCCGCCAACCTCATCTACTATCTGTTGCTAAAATGAAGGAGAGTGCGACAGGGGAAAATTTATTTCAACTAGTAAAGAGAAGTTTAATTGAATATGGAGGTATGGATGACATGACAGTAGCCAAAAAATTGGTTTGTGTTGGAGCAAATGGAGCTTCAGTAATGCAAGGTCACAGGAATGGACTTTGTACAAAGATTGAAACTTCATTTGCACCGTACATTACTACAATTCACTGCATGGCTCATAGAATGAATCTAGCTTTTGGAATTGTGAGCAAGTTTGCTTCGGTTAAAAAAATTGAAATTTTAATCAGAGAGCTCTACTCACACTTCTATCGAAGTCCCAAGCGATTTATGGAATTTCAAAACTTTGCTGATGGATTAACTAATGGGAACAAGCTTCTCAAGGCTAATGATACCAGATGGATCTCTTTGGATGGTCCAATGCATCGAGTGTTTTCAGAATATCCATCCTTGATTGGACTATTTCACACAACTCGCGATGAATTAGATCAACCAAAATTTCCAAAACTTCTTGGCAGGTTAAGTAATTTAGAGACACTCTTAACTTTAGCAGCTCTTCTACCCATGCTAGAGGAAATGAGGAATATTATGAAGGCTGCCCAAAAATGAGCTCTATCTATTGCAGAATATGCTACGCTACGTAAGATGACATACCCGACCCTTGACAATCTCTATCGAAATCAACCAACACTATCTAATGAAAAATTTGTTAAGTGGTAAACACTCACAGATTTGAACAATCCTGATAACTTTTTACAAATTGGTGCAAATGGGGAGGTATGTACCAATGTACAGGGAGTTGAGATACCAATGCACTTCTATGCCACAGTTGACCCTGAGGAACCAGGAAAGCGCCCTAGGAAGAAACTAGCAAGAGTTACAAAGGAAGATTTCGACAAGATTGTTGAGACTGTAACTACTTCTGTGAAGAAAATTGCATATGATCTTTCCTCACAAATTAGAAGCAGATTCCCTCCTAACAACCTACTTGAAGCCATGTCTATTGTGTTTCCTCATTATTGGAGCCTCAACAGTGCATCTGATTTTCGAAGTAAGCTACTGACTTTGGTAAAACGATTTTGCATTTCTAGAATTTAATGGAGTAACTATAAATGGAATATTAGAGGAAACTCATCTTTGATAGAAATCAGCTCGTTTTGCATACACTATGAAAGAACAATATGCCAAAATGGATACCCCCCGCGAAGAGGGATCAGTAACAAGGGTTTGTAAATATATAGCTGAGAACAAAACCTTGCATGATTCAATGCTAGAATATGTGAAGCTTGCTAATTTATGTCTTACCATGATATTGGGTTCGGTGGAAGATGAGAGAGTTTTCAGTGCTTTGGGGTTCCTAAAATCAAAGCTAAGAAATAAACTAGACAAAAATTTGGAAAATTGCTTGAGGCTCTATACATCTAGGTATGATGTCCACACTTTTCCTTACGATAGGGCACTGCAAATATGGAGGTCCAAATGTGAAAGAAGAGGTTTGGGCAACACATCAAACCAAAGTGCCAGTGGGACTATTGGAGCTACTGGTAGCATTGAGATGTAGTTCGGCGAAGATATGCAGACTCAGACTCAGAGTGAAGAAACCACAGATGGGAATCAAGAAAGTACTGAATTTGATGAGGATGAATGGCAACTGTAACAATAAGAGATTGGTATTTATTAATCTTATTACTGTATCTCATCATTCAAATTACAAAAGCATATTAATTTTTGCAATTAGAATTTAATATTGATTTGTAATTATATTTTTCAACTTTCTATTTCTAGATTTAAAATAGCATAATTAAAAAAAAACCATAATGTGTTTATTGATACAGAGATGTTTATTGTTTATTTATACATGTTTGAGTCTCAAATCTGTGTGATACATTTCAGAACCATATGATACAATTCATTCAATAGTAATACACATATCAAGAACTTAGATTTTCATTAATTCTTTCAAAATATAGCCATATGATACAATTCATTCAATAGTAATACACCAAATTCCAATCTATCTGATTCTCCAATTCCATACCAATTGCAATAAGTGAATACAAAGTTTCAGAACCCTTTGCAAATGATCCTGAATTCCCTTTTATAAAAACAAGAGAGCAACAACAACTCCTGTGTGATTCTCCAATGTCCATGCAAAAGTGAATACAAATTTTCAGAAGTAGAACCCTTTGCAAAATTGCAAATGACCCTAAATTCCCTTTTATAGAAACAAGGGAGCAACAATAGCTTCAGGTCGAATTGCAATTTTGCAACATGTGAACACTAAACATCAAAATCACAAACTCAATACATATTTATATGGCCATCACAGGCCATATTAGCAATTTAACATCTACTACATGTTTGATGTCTCCTATTCAAAAAACAGAGTTCAAAATTAAATATTAATTCACGCCATGACAAATTAAACATAGATAATAGTAGTGCCTAAAACCTACTAATCAAAAATAGAGAAATGCATAAATGTTAAAGCAAGGGAGAAATTGAGAATATATATTTTACTGGCTGAAGTTTTGCACTGTGCATCATAGATTCATAGGCTGGATTAGCAAAATAGCATTAGCCAGTGCATCATAGATTCATAGGCTGGATTAGCAAAATAGCAAACAGAAAAAACATAAAACCTTGAAATTAAGAATAAATGAAGAAAATTGTGCAATACATACTATGATTCTTAAGAATTATGTGCCAGTTTTTGTATGGTGCTCCACTCTTCATCTGATGGAAGGTCAATATTTTGTAAACTATGGAAAGTCAACTCCAACTTCGTCAACATTCCATATTTATAAGATTTACTTGACATCATTGTTTCATCCAATACCGTATTTAGAGTTTTAAATGGTTGGATGAATTCCAGAAAGCTTTTGGGAGTTGTGTCCTTTGGAAGCAAGTCTAAATCAGACTTCATTTTTATCTCCATGATTTTTTTGTAAGCTTCTTCTCCAATGAATTTATTTGATGTGTCAACAGGCTTAGGAAAACCAAGTTTAATCAAATTATTTTTAATTTCTTGCAGATTCACTATCTTTTTTCCACAACTGTCCATAACTTATGATGTTTCCCTTAGCTTCTGGCATTTTTGAATGATAGATGATGTCTTAACTGTGGCATCAATACGGCTCTTAATTCCCTTGGATGCCAAGTAGCTGTCACTGGAACTGTAGACTACTTTCAGAATCTTTTTTGCCATTTCCTCTTTTGAATAAACATGTGTGCTCTTCTCATAGTGCCCTTTGATTTTTATAAAAAAATGTCTCATACTTTCAGTCAATTGAAACCATTCACACAACTTCTCACTACTCTGCATTATTCGCCGCCAAATGTTTTCTTGTATATACTTCATTGTGTTTTTCATATTGTCTTTCAATATATCCTCCAAAGTTTTTATTTTATCATTTGCATTGTGCAGGTCTTCTTTCATTTGTGCACATTTTTTTCTTTCTTCCTCTACTTCCTCTTGCAAATGTTTTTATTTTTCCTTCCCATGATCCAATAGGTCCTATAACTTTCTCATTTCTGCGGTAGCAGACTCATAACTTTTGTATAATTTTTGAAAACTAGCTTTTTCCTCAACAATTTTTTTTATTGCTTTTAGCCAATTTTTCAGTCAGGTCCTTCAATTCCACATCCTTCTTCTCCTGCTCTACAATTTCTACTACAAAGCCTATATTTTTAATCCTTTTCTGTAAATCATTGCACTTGCTATCTGTTGCTTTCCTCCTTGATTTTTCGTTTTCCAGGTCTGCCTGTAACTTTTCTATTTGTTTCTCCAGTTTATTTTTTTCTCTCTCCACCTTTAGCAGTGAAGTGTAGACCACTTCGTTAGTCCTTTTTGATACACTAATTTTGTCCACATTATGTACTTTGGAAAAATCCATTTGGAGGGTGCTCACTTGAAATTGAGAGGGATCTATCTAACTGTGTGGTGGATTTTTATCTTTAGATGTGTCCAGGGGCATAACAACCATGAACTCCATCATATCTTTCTGTGGGTCATATGTTGGAAATACCCTATTCCTTGCAGGTTGTTCGTTTACAACTTCAAACACGGAATTCCTATGAAATGCTTTCTTTTTTTCTTTATTTGCTTTTGTTGTGTGTTCATATTTTTCATAGTAATCACGAAATTGAAAATCTGGGTTTGCTGAAGCAATTGAATGTTTGAAAGGTGACATAGGAATACCATAGGCTTAGTTCCACTTATTCCTGTGGTTTTAACTAATGCTTGATGAGGATTACCAACAGCAGTTGCTTATGCTGTCCCATTCCCACTGACACTTTCATGTGTAGTTTTCATAGTCTTTTGAGGTGTGTGATCTGAAGCTACAAATGATTGATTTGTAGTGTCAGTGGCACTTGATATAGGATTCTCAATAGTATGAGATTGAGTATCTACCTCTAGTGGCCTCTTGCGAGAGATTTTTTGTTGTTTCCCTTGTCCAACACCAAGACAACTAGTATCGGTAGTAGTACCCATGCCAACCCCACCAATCACAGCGGCACTTGATTGAACATTAATAGGAATACTATCCCTAGATTCCCCACCAGTGGTAGTGGCACTTGATTCACCACCAATGGGAATACCATGATGTGGTGGTGGTTGTGGATTTGAACTTGAAACAAATGTAGGTGGAACCTAAGTGTAATGAGTAGTACCTATCCCTGATGAATCTGAAGAATCAAGTCCAATGACTGGTTTATAAGGACCTTTTGATTTTGACTATGATGGAAGTTGTACTTGAAGTGGATACCAAATGCCCTCTCCTATGGGACCTAGACCACCACCTTCAAAACCCATTTTTTCCACAAGGTTTGCCCCTTTGCTATATTTTTCTTTCATGGACTCACTAACTCCACCTAATATTTTAGGGACTATAGTAGTTGTTGGAGGGGGCTCAATGGCAACCTCATGCTCATCATCATCACCTTCAGCCCCGCCATGCTCCATATCCCACAATTTGCTAAACTCTGCATCCTTGTGGATGCTCTCAAATTCTGCACTTGTCTTCGGTTCACCGAGATTCCTCCTCATAGTCCAAAAATCATTTATTTTGGTTTGAGTGAAATAATTCTCTTTACATTCAAGTAGAATTGATTTGGGAATAGTTTTTTTAGATGGATTAGCAGATTTTAGGTAGAAATTGCTGGCCCTCCTATTTTGGATGCTCTGGCCCTCCTCTGTTGTCCTCTTTGTGTGCATTTGCAATGCCAGAATTTGTGATGAAATTTCTTCTGTTGAAATGTTATTGTCAGCTGCAATTTTCTCCATCTCTTTTTTAACCTCATCCCATGAGTCCTTGTTTCTAAGCTTTTCTATCAATGGCTTACTTTCATGTTGACATAACGTTGAAGAGTTCCCATTTTTCTTAAGCCTTGCTTGAACTACACCGATTGGATCATACTGCCAGAGACCCTGATCACCAAAGTTAAAAACTGTCAAGAAATCATGTGCCACAATGAATGCTTTTCTCTCAAATATGAACCCTCCACATGAGAAAGGCAAGGAAGGAAATATGCTCTTCTTTTGCTGACCATGGAAGTGTCTATCTGTGCTCTCCAATTTCCATACATACTCTAATGCAAATACCCTCTTTGTCACATGTATTGGAAGTCTGTATAGTTTTACTGTTGATCCATAAAACCTTAACACAGTGAATTCTTCCATGAAGAACTAGTCAGCCAATTGTATTTGACTTCCAAGTTGAATGCAATCTCTACAAGACACAGGCAACCTAGGCATTGGAGTGCTTGTAATTTCATTATACTTTGGTGCCAAAAAGAAGTCTACAAAATGGTTGTAGTTCTTTCTGTTATCATGCATCTTTATCTTTGGGGTCCAATCATATATTGGACACTCTGTTCTCTTCCCAGTCTTCTCATCAATCTTATAGCTCACAATTTGAAGCTTGTTGGTCTCAAATATTGCACGATACTTGGATAGAAGGAGATAGCACAAGTAGAATGAGAACCTAAATGTCTTATAGGAACCTTTTTTGATCACTAGTAACTGTTTTTGCATGGATTTTACAATGTGCTCAATAAAATTATATCTTACTGGCTGACCTGCACAATGGATATTATAAATCAATTCAAGAAGGCTTGCACCCACTTCCCTATCATTTTCCAATCCCAGGCAAAATGACAGCAAGGAAATAGTATCCCCAACCCATGGAACAAAAATTTTAGAATCATAAGGAGGCGTATGATATGATCTAACACAATACCAGTACCAATCTTTATTAGAGCTTTGATAAATGAATCTCTATGACTTGGATCATGACTCTCATAATTCTCTGCCAGCTTTCCTAGGTCAATTTGGACATTTGAGTTTTGGGCTTCAAATCCTAGGTTCAACAAACGAGCAAATTCTCCCTCGTTTATGGATAGAATTTCCTCTTTTGTATTTTTATTGACAATTGCTTTTTTATCTTCATCATAATTTTGGCGCAAACCATGACAAAATTAGGGCAAGGGAATACTTCAAGTAACACCATGCTTCCCAATCCAACATCCCACGATGCGATTTTATTTGTTTTTTGTTGTAACATTGGGTTGAAAATAGTAAATTTTTCCCTAGATGCATATGCCACCTTACTAGACAATGTATATCTAATATCTATGATACGCTTTTCACCATGGATAGCAGGGTCATAAATATCATGGTATTCATCAATGAAACCTGGTGTTTTAACTAGTTCAGTTAGGTACATTTTTTTTTTCACTTGGCTTCTTGTAGAACTACTGCTTCCCATTTTCCCCATCACTATTATTGTTAATAATTCAAAATAATGCTAGATAAAAACCTAAAAATGCTAACCCTCAAATTGGACCACAGGATTACCAAAAGCAAAAAAGGCGGGATGTAGGTGTTCTAGATTTTACCTGGAAATTGGAATTTCTATTTCACTAGATTGGTGCAGACAGTCTCAGTTGCAACTTGCATTCCTCAATCTAGTAGCTATTTCTGAATCTCCCTTGATTTACAGGTTTGTCCAAGAAATGAAAGACGATTATGATTTACGAGTCTCTTATTTTGAAAACTCTAAAAAGTAGAAAAGTAAAACCTAAATGGCAAAATATCAAGAATCATGTTGTAATTTTATTAATTACTATTAATAACTATTCGATGCCGAAGGACAAAACATTCATTACTTCAGTATAAATTCTGAGGACATTAAGAATCATGTTGTAATTTTATTAATTATTATTAATAAGTATTCGATGCCGAAGGACAAAACATTCACTACTTCAGTATAAATTTTGAGGACATTAAATGTAATCAGTAATACGTTCAATTCTGGGCGAAGTTCTCCCAAATGTGTTCACTTCCCACATTTAGGCAAAAATCCACCCTAAGCAGTTGATCTTTGCTCATCCAATGAACGAGGGACCAAGGTACCTATTGTGAATTTACGGGTCTATTTTTTAAGTCTGTTTAATAATTTTAAACTTCCGTCCGAAAAAGTGCTTTATAGACTTACTTATAGTTAATTAAATTTAAAACGTTTCAATTCTGGGTGAATTTCTCCCAAAAGTGTTCACTTCCCACATTCGGGCCGAATTCCACCCTAAGTCGTTGATCTTTGTTCATCTGATGGTCGATGGTACCTGTTTTAAGATGTAGTGGGTCCCACGACTTCTACCATTTTTTTGGCACATCACCATAATCGTGTCACTTTTCGGGTTTGATTTTTAGTCTATTTAATCATTTTAAACCTTGGCCCAAAAAAATTTTTTATAGACTTAATTATATTTAATTACATTTAAAATGTCCAATTTTGGGCGAAGTTCTCCCAAATGTGTTCACTTCCCACATTCGGGTCAAAATCCACCCTTGTCGTTGATCTTTGTTCATCCAATGGTCAATGGTACCTGTTTTAAGATGTAGTGGGTCCCATGACTTCTACCATTTTTCTGGCACGTCACCATACTCGTGTCACTTTTCCAGTTTTATTTTTAGTCTATTTAATCATTTTAAAATTTCGCTCGAAAAAGAGATTTTTAGACTTAATTATATTTAATTAAATTAAAAATGTCCAATTCTGGGCAAAGTTCTTAGAAAGGTGTTCACTTCCCACATTTGGGTCGAAATCCACCCTAGCCATTGATCTTTGTTCATCCAATGGTCGATGGTACCTATTTTTAGATGAAGTGGGTCCCACGACTTCTGCCATTTTTTCTGGCACGTCACCATACTCGTGTTACTTTTCAGGTTTGTTTTTAAAGTCTACTAAATCATTTTAAAATTCTGCCCGAAAAAGAGATTTATAGTTTATAGAGTCATAGACTATAAGTATAGACTTTCACTTAATTCTATTTAATTAAATTTAAAATGTTCAATTCCGGGCATTGGGCAATAGTTTGAGATAACTATTAAATATAATGTTAATATTATTTGTAAAAAATTTAAATTCAAAAATAGTATTAAACATGAAACTTAGTTTCTAGAATAAAACAAATAACTAAATAAAAATATAAATTTTGATATGCAATTTGAAAGGTAAAAGTTTAATATTAAAAAGAAAACATTCAATATTAAATCTAAAATATTAATTTAACGTTTAACAAAATTCTTTGAAAATATGTTTATGATATATAATTTTCAAAAATAGTTTAAAAATATATATAAAATTTCAACATAAATTTAGTCTATTAATTTTAAAAAATGTGCAACTACAGTCCTCAACCTGTTAAGGCAAGCAAATTTGGAAAGTACAAATGCCAAGGTGGCGATTAATTGTTGCACAAGGAGTTGTTTGCGGCATGCCGCACGAAAGGAGGAAGGGGAGGATGGCAGGAAATCTTTTTCCTGATCTCATGGCATTAATGTCTTATTGTGCACATTCATTACCTGGCCTATAAGAGTTAAGACGAAGGCCGATTTTTTTACCTTTTCATCTGTGTACCACTTTTTGCTTTGAAGTAGCTGCAAGTGCAAAACAAATCTGTAGTTCATAGAATTGTACCTTCTGTAAGACAATGGAGGCCAATTTCACAATTCAAATAGATAAGAAGTTGGTGCCCTTTTTGGGAAAAGTATTTGATAAATGAATGCAAGGACTATTAAGGTTTAAGGAGGAGAAGTTGTGGGCGGCAGCTTGATTGATGCTTGCGAAGGAGGTGGCACATATCAGTCACCGGTATCGAACTAACATGGAGGTTTACTCTCTGATTATGGCGTGGGCCTGTGAATTCGAACCGGAGGTGGAAAAGGTAAAACTCACAATGGTCAAATTGATTGATGGGGAGTTTTTGATTAACCTGGATTCAATCTTGGAGTGGGTGGTGCTGGGAGTTGGCATTCAAATTATGGAAGGGGACGACCAGGAGGAATTGCTTCCTTTTATTCGTGGCCCAGAGGATGAAATCAAATACCAGTGTCGTGAACAAGCCCGAGTGGGGTGGGAAGTGATGAAACTCTTTGTTAAATTAATGGGGGTGGATGAAGTCCTGAATGCTTTGCATGTGGTGGCAAGGATGGAGGTTGGTAGGGCATTGAGAGATAGGGCTGAAGAATGAAGGGCCATACAGCTACTGGCAAGCTTGGAGGGCGACCCCGACTTCAGTTTCCTAAACTGTATTCCAAAAATGAAAGTTGAAGTGGCAAAAGGGAAAGCCAAAGCGTCGACCTCTGAGGAGGGAAGGGACTGGGAGGAAGCGACCTAGGGGGATAGTGAGACTAAGTGAGCGCCCTATCGACAATGAACTAGTTTTTTTGTCGGCTTGCTATAAGCTGTGGAAAAATTTTGTATCTTGAAACGTTTCAATTAATTGAATGAAAAAACCTTGACCGATAAACTTTTGTATCTTGCAACTTTTGAAATTTTGTATTTTGAATGATTATATAGTAATAGTATATATTTATAAAATTATAATCAACCATAATCAATGTACAAATAATTAATGGAACGAATTGAATTTTTTTTTTTTTATAGCATTACATAAAAAGATCACTTAAATTTATTTCCATTGTTTAACAAATAATTGAAATAACGTAGCTCATATACAAAAAGCATTTGAAAGAAATTAATTAATAAAAATGAAATAGAAATATAGAAAGCATTTTTATATCCATAAGACTGTAAGAGGCAAAGTGAAACAAACTGGAATTTGAAAAATTATCATTAATGTTTATGCTTTTGAAATTTACAATTTTTTCGTCAGAGACTTGAGTCCCCCCAAAACTTAAAAGCCAAAATGAATGAGCTATTGGCACTCAGCCTGTTAGGGTTCAAGGACATAGGAAAAAAAAACTACAGGTAGTGGAATTGTTTACAATTTTTCCCTAAGAATCCGGCCCTCCTTCCATGTAGAATTCTTCAGACAGCATAAGCTGAGAAAATTCTTCAAGCCACATGTAGTTTGGAAAGTCATCCAGGAGGAACCATTTCTGGAGGAAGTCCTTGCCAATCCACACCCATTTTCTATGATGTGTCAGCTACTCCACATTCAGGTTTAGGAGAAACGGTTGCCTGGCCACTGGCAGTGTTTGGTCAGGGAGGAGAAGCTTGGATAAATCACTCGCCCAAGGGATCCCCACCCCCACTTCTACAAGAATGATAAGAGTAATGTCATCTCTGAGGAAGTCTTCCTTAAAAACCTTCCTCAACAGCATCAGCATATCCACCATGTCTCCTCCCAAGTCCAGAAGAGATGCTAAGAAGTGGGATGTAAGGTTCGTGTTAACATGGTACCTATTTTCATTTCGCAGAAATTCTCTGCCCAACACCATCCACACAGCTTCCTTGCAGACTGATTGGAGGGTTGGGTCTCTAACGGAGCCTAGAAAGGCCCTTTGGTCCTCTGCAGAAATGCTTCTCAAGCGGATGGGAGTGTCCATCTTGAGAAAACAGATTAACAAATTAAACAACCTGAGCAGTGACCCTATAAACCTAAAATACCACGAGCTCTGACGATTTATCTACTAAATGGAAAAGGCTAATTGAAGATGAAAGAAGCAGAGATCGTATATAAATTGTTGAAGCTCTTGATTGCAATAATTACTTCTTTAACAGTATTAACTGCTATAAATTTTTTTAAATCTTTCGTATCTCTGCAAATCTTTCCCATAAATGCACGAGTGTGCGAAATTGGAAATAGCTATGAACTAGTACCAAATTGGCAAGTATCACATTGGAAGTCATGGGGACAGAGTGGATTGTTGTAAGTGAAAATATATATATTAAATGAACAAAATTATTGATTGTGATTCGTGACATTTGATACGTGTTTATTGAATCCAATTCCATTCTAGACACTTTTTGGTGAGCTATGTTCTCGTCAGAAAATTGTGCCGAAATAAAACTTCAGCCATTGATATACGATCATCGAACGATTTAAAATCATTGATAGATTTTAGGTATGTGTCACCCTTTACGTGTCAAAGAGGCCGCGCTTATTGATACATCATGCAAAGTCCGGACTCAATGTATTATGTGATGTGCCTTGTCTATTAATGGTAATGAATTTATGAAATCACCAATGAATTATATATTGTACCATAAATAACAAAATATTCGCCAAAACAAATTAAAAAATTTTCAAGCGGTGGATAAAAATCGCCAATACATTTAAATAATTTTTCCTTCGGAGCAAAAATTTTCGCTCATACAATTATATATTTGTTCCTTTTAACAATAATTATTTGCCTCCCACAATAAATATTTTCCCCATAGAACAAGGTATTATTCGCTAGAAATTTATGGCATTTTCGCACCCTAGAAAAAAAATCGCCAATACAAAATAATTTTTTGCCTATTTTGAAAAAAAAAATTGCCATCGATATGAAAATATCCCCTCGAAAATAATGTCTGATTCGCTAGGATTTTACACAGTTGCTCGGGGGGGGGGGGTGGTTTCTTAAAGTTATTCCTGATGAGGTTGGTGATGATAACATGGAGATTGTTGACGGTATACAAATTTTGTGTTTCTATGGTATTGATGAGGAAGATGTTTTGTAGTAAAGGTGGTTAATGGTTATTATTGTGGATTTCCACCTCTTCAAGTGTCTAATGTCTACACTCTAAGATGTTGGTTTGATAAATGGAAATAGATATTTTGATGGTATTGTTAGCATTTTTTCTTGCTACCTTCAATCGTTAGGAGACACAAAATACCAGACTATGGGATTGGTAGCCTAGAACATGAAATCAACGCTACCAATAGACTAAAGATAAGAAAACCTAACTAAACAAGGTTGTTCAATCCTTATGCACTTTGAGCTCCACTACACTCATGAGGGTAATCCTATTGCAGGTCTAAAAATGATGATCCCTTAACAAACTTAAACAGTAGACCTATTTTGAAGTTGATGGTTCTTAGGTGTATAATGATGGGTGTTTCATATCTGACTTAACTACATGCATAATCCTATTTACCTTGATAGGTGTTGAGAACAAAGCTACGTCTACTCCTACTCCTACAAATAGAAAGGAAATAATACTTGATTTATCAATTAACCTGAAGCAAATCAAGAAGAGAAGACTAGTATCTTTATCCTATGGAGAATAGAGTCTAACAACAGAATGACTTGTTTCTATGAGCTTCTGGATTTGATTGTGTGATCTTTTCTGCATCGACATTTCAATTCACACTCTATGATCCATCATCAGGATGAAAGTAGAGAGCATAAGGAGAAAACTTCAACACATCACTTCAACAGATTGAATACAAAAAACTTGAATACATCACTTCATAAAAACCCATCACTAAACATTGCATACTTTGTATGCCATGTTAGTTGAAATTAGTGCCATTTACATACCATTCAAAAACATATATGTTGTAATATTCTTAAAGCAAAATTTAATTCCTTTAAAACAAACCTATTATCAAGAACATACATGATGAGGGCACAACCCAAGAAATAGAAAAAAAAAAACAATAAAAGAGACACAAAAGATATATTATAATTATCTGAAAACTTTTTTTCAATACATACAATTACAAATAAGAGGAATAAATCCTCACAAGCTGCAATTCAACAACTTACAGAGTTTTCTGGAAAACCCTTACAATGCAAATTCACAACTCCCAAAACTCACCTCCCAAAAACTATTACAAGTTTCCTCAAAATGAGTCCTAAATAACCTTCCACCATTTTGAAGCTAAAATTACAATTTAGAAATTACCAATTGGTGGACAAATGCCAAAACATCAAATTGGAAATATGAAAATACAACCAGATTTAAAAATTGAAACTTTTCGAAAAATTGTCCAACTTCTAGCAGCCATAACTTTTGATCCAAGAATCAGATTGACAAACTGCTTGAAGCGTCAAAAATCTTTCGGAGCAAATAATATGCTAAGAATCTACTCTATTGATTCTCGCCATTTTTTGGGGGCGTTTAATGCCTCAAATATGATTGGGAAGAATTTTTTTTCAATTTTTTGAGAAACTGAAACTTGAATAACTTTCAAATCATAAATGATTTTAATCTAATTATTTTTCCAAAGTTCTTATTTTTCCTTTGTTGAGCTTCCCGTAAAATTTGGGCTTTGTCCACCTTTAAATAAAAACTTGTTATTTTTGGCAGTCAGCTAGAAAAAGAGGATTGTCAATTTTGAGAGTTGGAAACTCTTATTTGTCCAAAAGGGTATCCACAACTGCAAAAACATTAAAAGAAAAATAAACAAAAAGAAATATTTTTTAGGTGATGCAGGATTGCCCTTACACCACCGGATGCTCCTGCATCAGACACCCGAGGTAGTTTGAGAAGTGACCATGTCATGTCTAAACTAGTTGAGGAAAACCCAAATAGTCAACCTCTATCTTGGACAGCCATGAAGAATCTTCAATAGGTCTTCCCCTCCATTTCACCAAATATTCCTCATACTGCCTATTCCTAGTACTCCTCCCCACACGGCTATCCAAAATTGCTTCCATCTCATCCTCTGAAGTAGGTGCATGAATTTTACATTGTTCTATCACTGGTTCTTCCTCTATTCCACCTTCATGATATTTTGTTAAGTCTATGATATTGAACATAGACTAAATATTAATTCCATCTAGAAACTCTACTTCATATGTGTTACCTAAATCATGCTTCTTCAAAATTTAATAGGGAGAAAATTCTTCACTTTCAACTTATTGTGTGTTCCCACTAGGAACCTTTCCTTCTTCAAATGAACCATCACCTCATCTCCAATCTAAAACTCCTTATACCTTGTTTTTTGATTTGTTTTTTCCTTATACTGCAAATTCATATTATTGATGTGCTTCTTCACCTCCCATGGCCTCTCTGGTACAGGTAATGGCTGATACAACCTTGTATTTTGACTTACTTCTTCAAGTATCTGGCATACTCTACAACTCTACACAAATTTATTTACATACTGTAATAACTAAGGCCAATAGTAATGCTCACTAATAATGGCAATGGTCTTCTCTCAACCAAAATATTCTTCCATCCCTCCACTATGCTTATCCTTGGTCAAGTTCCCTCTCATCGAACTTTTGGGAATACACAACTGACTTCCCTTAAACAACATGTCATCCTAGATTATGAAATCTAGCCATCTTGTCCTATCTAATGTAATAGGCTCCCTACAAACTTTCCAAGCCTTTGCAAAATCAGGATTCTTAGGATACAATCTCTTGAGTTAATTGAACCCAATCACCTTAATCTACATCTATGTCAGCAATGTTTGCCTCCTACTTAAGACATTTGCAACTCCATTAGACCTTCCACTTGGTAAACCTTTAGGCACATTATTCGACACAATGTTCTGAAACTCATTCAACAATTTACCTAAAACTTCTACAGGCACCTCTTTACAATCTTCTCTATCTAGTTTAGGACCTAAAGCATAACACATACATTCATGTTTTGGGCCTTCCAAAAATTATTTTCCACCAACAAAACACATTATAGCACCACTACATACCTTCTCTTCCACCTCCTTTAGGGGCTTCAATTTATGGCGAATTCCATCTTTCATCAGGGTATAGGTATTAGCATGTCCATCATGTGCAACACTCCTATCAAACTACCATGGTCTCCCTAACAACATGTGACATGCATCCATGGCCATGATATCATAGAGTGCCTCATCATGGTACCTGCCAATCTTGAATTTCACTAGCCATTGTTCATTGACCAAAACTTTGTGGTAATTCTACAGCCAAGCTATCTGATAAGGATATGGATTTCTTTCCCTTTTCAGCTTCAACTTTATGTCCATCTCTTCAGACACCAGATTATTAGTGCACCCACTATCAATAATCACATCACAACACTTATCCTTACATTTGCATCTGGTGCAAAATAAACTCTGACTCTTATCTAGTTATTTTACCTCATTCGTTAGGGCTCTTCTAACAACTAGTGTTTCTCCCCTTTTAGCATCATCAGAATGTTTAGATTGAGCTTCTTGTTCTGCATGCA
This sequence comes from Cryptomeria japonica, assembly GCF_030272615.1. Taxonomy (NCBI): domain Eukaryota; kingdom Viridiplantae; phylum Streptophyta; class Pinopsida; order Cupressales; family Cupressaceae; genus Cryptomeria; species Cryptomeria japonica. The sequence continues at coordinate 483,534,863 of NC_081406.1, read as the reverse complement.
CAACTCATGCATGGCCATCATTTCTTCTATGTGTCCTCCCTTGGTGTTGTAGACATTCAAAGGCTCTGTGTCCTTCTTCTCCACATTGGAAATAGGTTCCTCTAAAACCTCATCTCTCAGACCCTTGTCTAGGCCTTCCTCTTCCTCTTCCTCATTGTTCACCATTGTTTTGATCATGGGGGTGATACAAATTTTCACCCTTTTGATTTCTGCTGGTACCCACTTCATCATTTTTTTTTTTTGATCTTCATTTCGGCTTTCAAAAGATTTTCCACCACCTCTGTCACCTTGGGCTTTCCCTTTTTGTTTGCTTTCAAATACCTTATTCAACTTCTCTTCAACCTTCAAAGTAAACTGATATGCTTCTTCAATACTAGCCATTCTGACCAGACTCAACTCCTCTTGAATACTCGGTCATAACCTATTAAGATAACAAGCGACTTTCTCCTTGTTGGCCTTTGTATGGCCTATTCTGATAATTATTTTATAAAATTACTCTATATATTCCTTCACAGATTTACTTCCTTGTTTCAATCCTTGCAGTTTCTTCAGCAGATCTAATTCATTTTCCATAGGAATGAACTATTTCTTCTACTTATCAACCATTCGATCCCATCTGGTGATCTTTCCCTTTCCTCTACAATTTCTATCTCGCTACACCTCTTTCCACCAAATATTTGCATGACCCTTCAACTTCTTTTTTGTAAACTTGACCCAATTTGGGTCTTTTATCTCCTCATATTCAAAATATTCCTCCAACTCATTTATCCAGTCGGTCAACTCTTCTGGGTTTTGATATCCAGAATAATTTGAAACCTGAATTTTGGGTCTTTTTCAAATCTAAAAAATGGCCCTCAACAATCGAGCCTGATCTTGATCTATTGCTTCTTCCAATTCACTTGAGGATGTATCTTTAACCTCTCCTTCAACATCACTTTCTCCTCTCCTCGGATTAAACCCTCTCCTCAGCTCTTCTTGCAATGCATCAATTTCTCTTTGGAGGGCTCTCAAACCCTCATTTTCTAAATCATTTCTTCTGCTAGCATTTTTGGCACCTTCATTTCTACCACCATGCATCACTCTTGGAGGCATCTTGACCATGATCCTACAATTACATATCCTAGTATGAACTACCTCACATTCGACGATCTATCCACACACTCAGGAACAACCCGCTCTGATACCAATTGATGAGGGCACAACCTGAGAAACAAAAAAACACAACAAAAGATACATAAAAGATATAAATTATTATTATCTAAAAACTTATTTTCAATACATGCAATTAAAAATAAGAGGAATAACTCCTCATAGGCTGCAATTCAAGAGCTTACAGAGCTTTCTGGAAAACCCTTACAATACAAATTCACAACTCCCAAAACTCACCTCCCAAAAACTATTACAAGTTTCCTCAAAATGAGTCCTAAATAGCCTTCCACCATTTTTGAACTAATATTACAATTTAGAAATTACCAATTGGCAAACAAATGCCAAAACATGAAATTGGAAACATGAAAATATAGTCAAATTTGAAAATTGAAACTTTCTCAAAAATTGTCCAACTTCTGATAGCCATAACTTTTGATCTAGGAATCGGATTGATGACCTGTTTAAAGCATAAAAAATCTCTTTGATTAAAGAATATGCTAAGAATTTTTTCTATCGATTCCCACCATTTTTGAGGCCGTTCGGGGCCATTTAATGCCTCAAATATGACTTGGAAGAATTTTTTTCAGTTTTTCGGGAAACTAAAACTTGAATAACTTTCAAACCACAAATGATTTTAATATGATTCTTTTGCCAAAGTTCTTATTTTTCCTTAATATTACCACAAAATATGGGCTCCATCTGCATTTAAATAAAAACCTACTATTTTTGGTAGTTAGCTAGAAAAAATAGCTTGTCAATTCTGAGAGTTAGAATCTCTTATTCATCCAAAAGGGTATCCGGAACTGCAAAAAATTTAAAAGAAAACTAAACAAAAAGAAATATTTTTGGGTGATGCAGGATTGCCCTTACACCATTGGATGCTCCTGCATCAATACATTCTCCATTAGAGAAGGCAAATCAATGTATTCTTAACACATTAATTCATGCAACCCACATACACAAGGTGGGAAGAAACAAAGAACTAATTTCTTTCATTAAACTTCAAAATAAATTAGATACAATGTATTGAGAATCCATGTTCTTCCTACAAAAAGTAGTTCTTCTATTAACTTTCAAGCTATCACCTAATACAATCTACTTCTCAAAATATTTAGGATCTTTTCCTATTAGCCTTGATTTCCATTTTATAGAACAAGGGAGAAAAACAAACTTCAAGCTAAATAGGACACTTGTCAAAAAATGATTGCTTAATACAATAGAATATGTTGAAAGGCATCAGTTACATGTACAGTATAAATTCCTTCTAGAAGAAATAAGATAAGGCGGCTAGAATAACAACTTCTTGGGGCTAGCGCAGTAGGCTTGGAAGGAGTGGAGCTGATCTCATGTCATTGTCAAAATTCAAAAATCTAGAGAAGAAAGCAATGTAGAACTAGGCCAGTATGTGCTTAATGTGTGGTCAAAATGTACCTACAAATAGGAGACTTGGAAAAAGGATAAGGAAGACAAAAGTGGTAGAAGCAACAACTATTCTTCGTATGGTTGATCTTTTCCAAGTGAGCAGTACTTCTTGTGCTAGTCATCAACTTGTTTAATGGTTGGCCAATCATAAGATCTTAATTCTTTGAGCTTGTTGATAACTTCAACAGTTGTACTATCCAACCAATTTTTAGCTTCTACCACAAAATTTTGATAGAAAGAATCAATTTCCAAAATTCTATCAATAGTTAAATAATATATATCCTTTTGGGCGGGGTCCCCCCATATCAACTAGTCTAGTACTATTGATATTGCTTCTTTTAAGTTAGCTTTCCATTCTTCTAGACCAATGATTTGCCCCTCATTATTCATAATTGTGGGGATGTCCCATTTTTGCAGACCCTTAAAGGAAGCCACTCTCTCCTTTAGGGTTGAGTCTCTATTTTCAACATGGGGAATTTCTTTAATCATGAGATTATATTTTCTCCACATTGTCCCTATGACTTGGGGAGCTATAGGTAGGTTCTTTGTTGCCAAAAATATTTCTTTTAAACTGATGACTCTGGGCTGCCACGTGGCCTTCAATGAATCAAAGAAATATAACTTGGTCCTACAATTGTTGGTAGACCATGGAGACATGTGAATATGAGGTATGAACCTCATCCAATTTATTTATCATTTTCCTGGTCACCTGCAGAATTGTACTCTTCCTAATTGAAAGACATTTGTCTTCCTCTTCTTCTTTCATTTGGATAATTCTCCTGTCCTTGTTTTTAGAAATTGTGGCCAATTCCTTATTTTGAAATGTCATCATTTTAAAATCATGAATTTAAGAAAGAGGGATCCCTTCCAATTCACCCAACCCAACCTTCTCTTTCCTTTGTGTTTTCTACTCTATTACTATTGTTGTAGGTGCATCCCTCTTTTCTATTTCCTTTTATAATTGTGCATTTTTTATGTATAGCTAATTAAAACTAGCAAAAAGGGTAGTATGTTGCTTCATCAGTTTAACATGCTTTATTTCTTCTTCTTCAATAGAGATTTTAGAAAAATATGAGGCATTGAATGCCAATGTGGCATCCTCTAGAGCTATGGTGACTGTGAGTGTTCTAACAATGGCATCACCCACATTTTCTTGTACCTCATATGACAAACTAGCTTCTCAGTATTGGGAACCTTTACCCATTGTGCAAATGTCTTAATGCTCGAGCTAAATCCTAAACCATGTTTTCCAAATTCTTGGGCATAAATGGAGTTTTCTTGCCTCATGATTTGGTCTAAAATAAATATCTTTTGCATGTCCTAGCCTAGGACCAACATCATGAAGTCATCCCTAATCATCTTCGTACCTTCTTTAGGGGTGCAATCTACATTATCTTTATCAAAATTTGCCAACTCTTCTTCTGATATTTTTAAATTTTATTTGTAGCCAAAAGGCCTTGAATTCTATAGTTTTAATGAAATTTTCATCAGACAAAAATTGTGTCACAACAAGAATTCTTTCATCTTTGGCCTCTTCCTCAAGGATGAATCTAGGGATAATTTCCCTATCTTCATCCATTTTCTCATCAGAAAAATCAATATTTATAAAGGTTTCTAGAGGAGGAGAGGGTGGAGGAACCTTTGCATCATGTTCATCATCTTCAACAATCTCAATAAAATCAGACAAGATTGCCTTACCCTTTTCAACTTTTCTTATGACCTCTACAACTGGCTAACTTTTGTATGGAATTTGTTGAGAGGGGCAGCTTGGGAAGACTCTCCTGTCAAAATTTCCTTCCCTTTCCTATATCCTGAGTCACCTCTAGAGGCTCATAGGTAGGCCTTTCTTCTTTATCTCTATCTAATGTCTTCTCTTCTCATGCCTCTATTACAATAGCCAAAAAAATTCTCAACTTACACAAAATCATTTTTGATGTTGGACCAAAATCCAGAAGTTAGGTTCCCTTTGCCTTCTTTCTTGTTCCATCCCCTTGAATATATCCCACTTTCTCCTTCTTTAGATGGCATCATTGGGACAACAATTTATGATTAGATCCTCATATTCATCATGTTCATGGTAGATGCCTTTCACTTTCATCTTCTATGTCTTAAGTTCATCTATGTATACCTATGGGTCATACTCCTGAGATTTTCCAATTTTGAGAAAATATGTGTCTACCAAAAAGTCCTACACCTTTTCTAGTGTCTCACTCCCAACAACAAAATCATCATATATAGTAAACCTAGGGAGGTGTGTCCCCTTTTTCTCCATTTGAATCCACTTCTTCTCCATCCACATCATTTGCCACATGAATTCAATGAATGCTAACCTTGGAGAAATAGTAAGTGGTAAGAAATGAGGTGGTTGAGGGAATCCAAATAACCTAATGATTGTGCAATCATAATACATGAAAAATCTCCAAAATTGTGGGTAAATGCACCCTCTAGGAATTGTACGCTTTTTGGCTTGCCATATCTAACCTTTAATACCTTCACTATATCCTTAGGGAGCCTTGTGGTTGGGAACCCACAATATCCTAGTACCTTCATCACAAAATGATCAAAGAATACAAAATAATTGGACCATGTGAACCTCGTATCCCATATTTGGGCCCACCTTTGCACCGTCCATTTGATACCGAAATCATATCAAACATTTTTTATCTTCAAAGTTACATCCTAATCAATATTGTTTTGGAAGAGAATTAAATGGGAAAGAAAACAATAGTATTTGAAATCTAATGGGGCCTTCTCATCTTTTTCACTTATTGTCCCTTCATGCAACTTATCTTGAATGTATGCTGAAAAATCATACAATTCATTGGATAGAGGATGTTGAATTATCATTGAAATTATTGTAAAGTCTACAAGCATCTTAGATCTTCCACAATCCATCCCTAAAATTGAGCAGAGAGCATAGTATATTTTCACAAACTAGTTTTCAAATGTCATTGGGTTGAAGGTCTCCTTTTCAATATTCAAAATATAATTCTTTCTGATTTGGTACATCCTTTTCCTATAATGGAGGATCTCATCATTCTTGAAAAAATATTTCTTAATGCCATATTTTGTTTCCATCCTCTTCAAGTCAATTGGCTTGAGTGCACTTCTGTTCAAACCAAAATAGGTAATGATGGCATCCTTGGCTATATAAACAAAAATATGCCTAGTTGTTTATCTTACTATCATGTTCTTAGGATGGTATTGCATTCTTAACTTCCTGATGAGAAGTAGCTCCACAAAAACTTTGGGGACAACAAGCTTGGCCAAATCTAAATACTAACAATTTAAAACTGGTGTTGTCTTGTCTCTATTGCCACAAAAGTAATAGAATATGTCCCACCCCCTCTCAGTGGTGGTAGCATCTCTACACTTTGAGATTTTATCTAAAAAACATTTTTCAAAGTCTCCTACATTGTTGACCCTATGAAGAGATCCAATAGATCCGGATGCAGGCCCTTGGCATCCCTCTTCTTTTTCTCTATTTCTTCCAATATTTTTTCAACCTCCTCAGCCAATTATTGAGCGACTTTGGCTAGATTTGATGTAGTGGGGTCTTGTGTGGGTGGCACATCCTAAGTGGGTGGAGGGTTTTCTACAACTAGAGGTTTTTCTACAACTGGAGGAGTTTGAATTGGGGCCAAGGTCATGGCTTTCTTGGGAACCTTTTTTCTTTAGCTTGGAGGACTCATCTTGAGGGGGCGAGTTTGGTTCAGCAGCTAGAGGGTTCTTCTCAACAACTAGCTCATTGGAAATTGTTGGGAATGGGTGAATTAATGCAATTGGGGTGGCATGGGAGATTTTTGGGGTGGTGGTCTTCTTCTTCTTTGATTTTGATGCCTCTCCTTTCTTAGGAGTCTTCTCAGAGGTTTGGGTAGTGGTTTTGTTCCTTTTAGGTGCCATTTCTATGTTATAGGGCACTGAATTATGCTTTTATTCTAAATAAAAACCCTACACAACATCCTAAATCTTCAACAAAAACATAGAAACATAGGATTTATAATTACTTACTTGGGTTTTGAAGGATCTTAGGGTGCAATTGAAGCTTTATAAATCACTTTGAGTCGCCTAGGGTTGCAATTTTCTAGAACTCTTTAAAGTGGGGTGTGCATATGAGCTACAAATATTAGTTTTATTATTCAAAGGATTCCACCATTAATTTCCTTCATGCGAGAAATGCGAGTTGGTGGCCTTGAGATTTGAATTTTATCATTGATTGAAAAATGAACAATCAAGATTTCATTTTGACTCCCCTTAACTATTGGTATGGTGCCTTTAATTTAATTTCTGCCCCCCTTTGATTTTTCTTCATTCTCTATGGTCTATCCCCACAATCCCTCACCACCTTTTCTCCTTTAAAATTTACCACGCAGGATAGTGGGGAGTAATACTTTATTTAGCTTAAGCTTATCCCTTTAGACCGCGAGACCATCTTTCCTTTTATTTCTTCCCCACAGGGTAACGGGGAGTTCCTTTTCCTTCATTGGTTTCTCTATCCTGCTAACTCACGAGATGACTAACTATTTTTTCTTAGCTCATGGGGTAGCAGGGACAAGTCTTTGATTTGATATCTTCAACTATCCTACTATCCCATGTAATTTCTATTATGGCATTTAGACCCCCGCGATGTGAAGTTTCTTTATCTGTTAAGGTCATATCGCCAACTCACGGGATGATTTCTTCTTTGATTTTGCCTCTATGGGGTCACAAGGTGATCCTTTTCTTCTTCATTATATGTTATCCTGCAAGCCCGTAGGATACCTTTTGCCTTTGATTAACCATTTGTGGGGATGTAGGGCAACCCATTTCACTGTATAATACATACATCCCGCGACCCTATGGGACATAATTACTTGATGAATAAATCATGTGGGGTGGAATTTTCTTCTTTGCTAATATACATCCCACTTCCCTACAATCCTATTTTAAGTTCTATATAGACCTTGTAAGGTGCAAGGGAAAGGCACAAAAATTAAGCCCTTGCCATCCCACAACACTTTTAGACTGGCTAATATGGCCTTGTGGGGGGAACATAAGACCATCACTTAAGTAAATTTATTTAGCACATGGTCTATAAATTGAGGGTAAAGGGGGTTGTGAATGTTGGCAAATGCACACTCCAATGAGACATTGTAGGTGATTGAAGGTTTTGTCATTGATGGCAACCTTACAATCCTATGACATTGGCAAGACAATTTACCGGCACTAGCAAGATCAGACTTTATACTGGCACACATACCACCGGCACCGGTAGTAAAAGGAAGCATATTGGTACAAAAGCCGACAAGAATTTTGTTTTTAATATATTTTGTTAATTATTGTAAAATTGTTGTAAGCCAACTTGGCAAGTTGTAAAATGACTCATATATATAAGAGATCATTGTAGAACATTTTGTAATAGATGGAAAAAAATATATAGGCAAAATAAGGCAGACCTATTATGCGAATTATAGGTTAAGGGTTTATGTATGAAGCAAAGCTATAAACCAGTGTTGGATCTAGCATAGTAGATGCTATTTTAAAGCAGTACAAGGCATTGGATTTATATAATCCATTTTGTAAGTCAGTGAGACTTCCCATTTTGTAATTGAGCAGTGAGCTCTAGGCACTTGGCCTTCTTGCATGTGCAGGCCCCATTTGTAGGAGTAATATTCTCTTATTGGCTAGTAAGTGAATATTGTGGGTCACAAATCCCACTGAGGTTTTTCCCACACTAGGTTTCCTTGTTAAACTACTATGTTATGGTGTGTTTTTCATGTGCTTGTTGTTATCTCTGTTTATCACATTATTTCTTGTTTACTGATATATAGTATTAATATGTTCTACATGTTTTAAGTGAAGAAAATCATTAAACCAGTTAGATACTGATTCACCCCCCCTCTTAGTATCTGTGGGATCCTAACAATTGGTATCAGAGCTTGGTCCTCTATTTTTAGAAGCCTAACATCTTGAGGAAGATCTTGACACTGGTAGAGATGGAAAACTTGATGAAGCATTAGAAGTAGCTCTCTCAAACTATGATGCAAAAAAATTGAAAAATATCAAACTTGAAGATGATCTAAAAGCTGCACAAGATATTATTCAAGCACTTCAAGAAAATCTTACCATTTCAAGAAACAAGAGAAGAGAACTTTGTGAAAATATGCAAAATGAGAATGATGAAAAGGAAACTCTTAGTGATTTGATGAATAAGCTGAAACAAGAAAACATGACAACAAAGAATGAGATGCAGGATATGACTATGAGATTTTGTAAAGAAATTGAAGATAGAAAGAATAATGAAGAAGACTTGACTAAAAGACTAAATGATGTTGCAATTGAAAACACAAGACTTAGTTATGAAAATGATATGTTGAAAATAGATCTGATGCATGCACAGAATGACTCAAATGAGCTCATGAGACAAAAAGGTATCTTGGAAGGAGAACTGGCTGCTGCAAATCAACATAAAGAAAAATTCAAGAAAAGCTCAGAAGAACTTGGTGACTTATTGAAGAATTAGAAACCTAATGGTGACACTAATGGTCTTGGCTTTGAAACTAGTGAAAGCTCTGGTACTGCAAACACACGGGATCATGGCAAATTGGTAAGACAACCTACTACTTATAAATTTAATGGCAAATTCTTTAACTGTAACAAGTATGATCATAGAGCAAATCAATGTAGATCTAGAAATTATCAAAATACCAATACACCCACTGGTCAATGTTCAAAATGCAACAAAGTTGGTCATAATTCTGAAAATTGCAGAATGAATGTGAGATGTTATGTTTGTGGAAGATTTGGACACTTATCTAATCAATGTAGAACACAAACCGGCATAGGATATGGAAAAGCTATTCAGAAAAATAATGTGACTTGTTATGCTTGTAACAAAATTGGACATATTGCTAAATTTTGTAGAAGCAAGTCCTCACCAGTAAATAACAAAGGTCCTAGTTTGAAAGGCAAAGAAAAAGTTGAAGAAGTTAAGCAGGAATTCTCAAAACAATGGATTAGGAAATCAAATCTAAATGGTGATAGGAACACTCCTCCACCAACAAAACAGATTAACACTCCACCGATAGAATAGAGTAACATTCCACCAATAGGAGAGTCTTCATCTAACTAAAGAAAATTCCCTTGAGGGTTTAGCAATCAAATGTGAAACATGGTATTATTCCCTCGGTTGATGGTGATAAGTTGAAATTACTTCTATACTAGCAGATAAGTTAAGTCATTACTTAACTGACAAGCATTAAATGTGGTGGTTGACAAAAATAACATTATAAATCAATGTTTTGGCTCCAATTTCATTTCACCGAGCATTCAAACATTCAAAGAGTGCGAAAATTCCAGAGCAAAGGCATTTCGAGCAAAGAAGTGAAGCAATTCATCAAGCAATCATCCTTAAGGCAAATAAAGGTATTTATATCCATGGCTTCTTCATATGTTCCTGAATTCATAGAAAACCCTATTGTAGTCGAAGTGATCAAACACCCTAGACCCATATTCCAGTTAGTTCCTGAGATTGCCAAGAAAGATGATAATGTTGGTGCATTTTCTCAAATCCCCAAAGGAGTAGTTTTTGCTGAAGACCCTAGAATGTACATTCATTGTCACATAGAAGAATTAGGTGATGAGTAAATCAAGAGCATGTATAAGACTATAATTTGTGATGATTCCGGTAATGTGAAACCTGAACACAAAATAGTTGAAACCCTAGGATTCACTGAAATCCTCAGTATTCCATAATTCCCTAAGGATGTTATATGGATAGTTCTAAGCAGGGTTCATGGTGAATTCTTCTGGTTAGACTCAGTTCGCAAAATTACAAAAGAGGCAGTAAAAGTTGTGATAGGGTTACCTTCCACCGGTAACAAGCCTAATAAGACAAAGAAGGTCTCAAATGACCTAGTGATCAACCTAACAGGTGCAACATCTGACAAGAGATCTTTAAGAGCGAATGATGTAACCAACATCAATGTCAGATTCATTAGCATGATTTTAGGCTATAAAACCACACATGCAAATAGGTTAAACTCAGTCTCTAGCCTATGCATAAAGAGTGCCTATGATATGATCAAGGATAAGGCAAAAATAGATGTGTGTGAATGGTTGAAAGATGAGCTTATTGATAATCTTGGAAAAATTAAGAAAGACAAAAAGGGGACATTTAAATTTGGAAACCTACTTGTCTGTTTAATGTTGCACATAACAAAATAGGTGCCCGGTATCGGTAATAAGAATCTTGGTTTTGATATACCGGTAGGTAAACAATTGTCTGATTTACTAAATAACATGGGTGAAAACAGAGAAAAGAATATAAATGAGTACTTTCAGGCATTGAAGGCCCAGATGAATACTAGAGTCAAACTTTCACAAGCAATTGTAAATAAGTATAAGGATGAAATATGCTTTGTTATTAAGAAGGATGAGATTTGGATGGAGGTAGTTATCCCAAGAACCATTTGGGTCACTGAAATGGGTTATGAAACTGATGACCACATAATTGAAACATATGCAAAAGCCCTTCTGGAAGCACCCAAGGAACCTGAAGAAGAGGTATTTGGCAGTGCTGAGAATATTGAGAATCAAATTCAATCTAAGAAAAGGGTAAAGAAGGTAGAAGAAACAGTAAGAGGAGGATCTAGGCAAGCAAAGGCTATCAAAGAAGATGTACTTAAACAAACTGGTATCACTGAAGATGAGTTAGAAACACTACAGCCAGAAACTCACCTTTCACCGGTAGCAACTTCTTCAGAAAGTGATATGCCAGCTACATTTAAAAGAGTTGTGAGGAAAAGAGAACCTTCAACGGTATCTACACCTTCTCCTAGAAGAACCAGATAGAAACAACAGGCAGTAAGGCCCCCAGATAGAAAAGTAACTTCAAAGAAGAAGTTAACACCCAAGAAGAAGACTCAACAAAACATTGCTCCAATTGAAAAACTACTAGATGAAATAACAGAGGATGGACAGCTAAAAAACATCAATAAATTATATGATTCATTATCAGTTGATGACAAGGAGAAAATTGAAAACAGTGTAATTCTACACTTGGACATTTACAAGAAATTTCTAATGCAAGTTGTAGATGAATTACTAGGAGAACTGTTTAAAAGACTTGAAGCTAGAAGGCAAGTTGTTGTAGAGCTTGATAAGAAAATGAAAATTGAAAAACTACTTGATGTTTATCCTGTCAACTCACAAAAAGAGATAGATGATCTGATCTTAGAGGCTAATCGGTCAGTATTTTCAACTACACACTGGCATGTATCACTTATGGTTGGTAGAGTAAATGAGGTTGCAGAGGAAACTGCCAATGTATGGGACATATTCCTTGTAGAGAAGGAAAAGCAAGAAGAATATAGAAAACCCAAACCCATCAAAGTATATCAGAAGGATAAGGATACAGGAAAAGGCAAGGTTGGTGGACCACCTAGCATAAAAATAAAAGATAACTTATCCCCACCGCCTTTGAATACTCCACCGGTAGTGACTACTAATAATCAACTGGATAGTGAGAGCATGGACATACCACAAGAGGACACAAATCCTAACTTTGACGTATTATACAGTGGATATTGATACTCAAAAGGTCAATATTGTGGTAGATAAGGATACAACTAAGAAGACAAATATGGCTAATGAGAAACTGGTAACTGATGGTATAGAAGGTAAACCGACAGATGATAACACAAAGCAACAAGCATAGAAACAAGCTCCATCACCGCAACAGGTTCACATAGAGTCAGTGCCATCGGCAACAGCTGAGCAAGACAAACCTTTGCTTAAAGAAATGGAAACACAAACTAACCTACCAAAGGTCACCACAAGCAAGGATATTTCTCCCACCGGTGGAATATAGAGTGTTGGCTCTTCAAGTACAAAATTCAAACCAACTAATATAACAGAAGTTCTTTTGGATTCCATAAATAAGATAACAGATTGTAGCTTACAAGCCTACAAGGCAATAGATGACACCATTCCAATTTTGAAAATGATAGCACCAAAATGTAATGTAGATAATAAAGATTCTTTGAGTCAACTTGACACTTTGTCTAAGTATATTACTGAAAACACTGTGGCAGTTGAACAAATAAAAGAGGAAGCATTCAAGGACAGATTAGAGAAGGAAAAACACAAATTCTTTGAGGAAGAAATAAAGAAGTGTACAAGGCAATTTGACACACTTCTACCGGAACTATGTAGCACATTGAAGGAATTCAAAACTTTGTACAAGGATACATGTAAAACTAACTTTTTGACAGTTGATATAGACAAGAAAATTAGCAAGATACAGGAAGAAATAAATCAACTAGCTAACAATTTCATTAATTCATCTGATTCATTATCTGTTTTTGAGCAGAAAATAACTGGTTTTGAGGAAGAACTACTAAAGTTGGAAAGAGACAAATTAAGAATAAAAGGAAAGGCTCAATATCTTAAATGGAGACTTAGTCCAAAATTGGACTATCTCACCTCCTTAAGAAAACAAATATCGGATGCCTTGATTCAAGGACAAAAAACATCGGCAGAGCAAATGCAACACCTCACCAGTACAGTTCAGAGGACAGAGGCCACAATAAAAGACAACAAAAAGTTCATAGAGAGCTTGAATCTAGTTTTGGCAGATCTTTTTCAGATTGTAACCAAATGGTTACAAGGATGAAGCAGGAAACCACACTCATTAACACTTTGACAACCTTTGTCATTGATGCCAAAGGGGGAGTAGTGGAATGAGAAAAATAATCAGTAAAATGACTCATCAACTCAGGGGGAGTACACATTCTTTTGGTACATATTTTTGATAAGACAATACTGGCAGATTCTTTTTGGATGATAGTTTTTGGATTTTTCTCATGAGTGTTGCCATCAATGACAAAGGGGGAGATTGTTGGCAAATGCACACTCCAATGAGACATTGTAGGTGATTGAAGGTTTTGTCATTGATGGCAACCTTACAATCCTATGACACCAGCAAGACAATTTATCGACACTAGCAAGATGAGACTTTACACTGGCACACAGACCACCGGCACCAGCAGTAAAAGGAAGCATACCGACATAGAAGCCGACAAGAATTTTGTTTGTAATATATTTCGTTAATTATTGTAAAATCATTGTAAGTTGACTTGGCAAGTTGTAAAATGACTCATATATATAAGAGATCATTGTAGAACATTTTGTAATAGATGGAAAAAATATATAGGTGAAATAAGGTAGACCTATTATGCAAATTATAGGTTAAGGGTTTATGTATGAAGCAAAGCTATAAACCGATACTGGATCTGGCATAGTAGATGCTATTTTGAAGCAGTACAAGACATTGGATTTATATAATCTATTTTGTAAGTCAGTGAGACTTCCCATTTTGTAATTGAGCAGTGAGCTCTAGGCACTTGGCCTTCCTACATGTGTAGGCCCCTATTGTACTAGTAATATTCTCTTATTGGCTAGTAAGTGAATATTGTGGGTCACAAATCCCACTGAGGTTTTTCCCACACTGGGTTTCCTCATTAAACTACTGTGCTATGGTGTGTTTTTCATGTGGTTGTTGTTGTCTCTATTTATTGCATTATTTCTTGTTTACCGGTATACAATATTAATATGTTCTACATGTTTTAAGTTAAGAAAATCATTAAACAAGTTAGATACTTATTCACCCCCCCTTCTCAATATCTATGGGAATCCTAATAGTGAACAATATGAAAATAAGAACTAAGGACTTTGGAAAAATATGAAAATTCGCCCCTCACATTTAAAAGGTAACTAACCTGAGAGACAAAGAGCTAGTACAGGAGGTCGGTCACGAGATGATTAAAAACCCTCCCGATGACAACTTAAAGGATTGCAACCTACCATTACTAGTCAACATAAAAATAGAAAAGGAGGGACATTTCCATGCATAATTTTAAAGGATAAATCCCTATCAAAATTTAATAAAACATTAACCCTAGAGTGGACTTAGGAGACAAAGAGGAGAGATATGCAACACAATTTTACACTCCTAATAGCGGCTATAGTTGGGGATTCTTGATTTCTTGGATCAGAGAAAGGATCCAAAATCTTTGGGAGAGTAGACCAACCAATAAAAAACACCATAGATATTTACAACTGTACAAATATACAAAACCTATTATGCATGGAAGAAGAATATCAAATAAATTCTTCAAGAATTGTCCATCAAATCATACTTTAACTTAGTAGCTTGAAGTGACTTACTATAAAAAGCTATAAGCTACTCATGTCCTTCGTCATTCTTTTGAAGCATCATAGTTGCAACTATGTGAAAGGAAGCAAATGATTTTTTTTGGAAAGGCTTACTAAAATTAGGAGACTTTAGTCCTAGTGCTTCTTTTATTTCTTTCTTGGTAGCCATAAAAGAATTTAAATCTTTAGTAGTCCATTCAATCTAGGCCCCCTTCTTCAATATTTTAGAAATAGGCTTTACAGTCTCAACAAAATTAGGGATAAATATCCTAACAAAATTTATTTAGCCAAAAAATGACTGTATGGACTTCATAGTTTTTTGAATGGGCACACTATCTATTGCTTCTACTCTTTTTGGATCTATTCTTATTCCATATTTTGACACTATATGACCCACTAGTCTATCCTCAATCACAACAAAATTGCGCTATTTGGTGTTCAAAGAAATCCCATATTCTAGTACCTTGGTGAATACTCTCTCAAGATGAAAACAATGATCATTTTCTTTTTATAAAATGTAGTCAAATCATCCTAGTAGACTACCATGATGATATCAATCAAATTTGAAAATGCCACATCCATAGCCCTTTAAAAGGTAGCTCCAAATTAGTCAATCCAAAAGGTATTCTCATATATACATATGTTCCCCATGGTGTAGTAAAGGTAATTTTATATTTCTTAGATTCCTTTACTTTGACATGGTTGTATCCTAAAAAACCATCCATCATTGATAGTAACTCTCAACCAATAATTACCTTTTGTAGAATAGCCTCCATATTTGGGAGTGGATAGTTGTCTTTAAGAGAAGACATATTTAGGTTCCTGAAATCCACACATAGTTTGATTGTTGGATGCTGATAAGAAGATTGTTGGAACGATGTGTTGTCATTGATGTTAACATATTCTTATGTGTTTTCCAGTGTTGCAGTTTGGTTGGATGAGGTGGTTTAGCTTGTATGTTGCAGATAAGCTGATGTGGTTCAAAGGGTTTCTAGTATATTGTTTGTAGATGGTTTATTACCATTGCAGAGGTCCACATGATGTTTTGATTGAGTTATGAAATCTGGTATTATGGATGTTATTCAGTTGTTCATGTTATTCAGTATTTTGGTTTGTGCTCTATATTGCTCTAGAATTGCTATATCTTTAGTTGCAGATGTGTGGGATATATTATGGACATTGATGTGTGTCCTTAGTTCGATTGGTTCATGATTTGGAAATCCACAAGCAAATCTTTCAGGTTGACAGTCAATTACGATGGTGTTCTTGAGATCCAGTAGAAAGATGATGATGATTCTAGTGATATAATTTGTTGTGGTTGTTGTGGTGCAATTCGTGTTGCTTGTGATTATCTCTAGATTGTGTTCTATGCATATTGGTGGTCCACATTGGTTATTATGCATGATATTGAATATTTTCTTTGTCTAGTGATGTTCTTTATGTTATGTGGCATTCTTGGTGGTTGTAGTGTGTTGTGGATGATTGAGGCATAATTCTTGGAGGTGTTTCATATTTGTGATATTTATTTGGGTCAAGACTATGTCTTAGCTGACATTATTTTTGTTCGCATGTATTGTTGTAATGTGTGAGGTTATTATTTTGTTATTTGTGTTGAGGGTTCAGCCGACTTTGAAATATAAGCTGATGACTTGTATAAATGAATATAATAATCATTGAAACATAGTATGATATGTGCGAATATTGTATCAATCACTTAGTAGTAGGGAATTTGTGTGAAGTTGTGGGAAGAAGTGTGTTATATAGAAGATTTGATAGTGAGATTAACTAGAACTCTACATAGGCATATGAAGATTCTATTTTCATAGTTCATGTAATCTAGATTATTGTCCGAATGTTTTTGTAAGTCAGTGAGACTTCTTGTAAGACAGTGAGCCTTCTCTAAAGGTTGTTGCCTTTTTGGGTTTTCTTTTATGAGCAGTGAGCTCTAGGTAGTGTACCTGAATGCATGTGCATTCCCAGTTGTAAAATTTATATTTAGTCCTAACAAGGTATTATCTCATTGTAGGTAGGTTCCCATCATGTTTTTTACCTTAACTGGGTTTTCCACGTCAAAAATATTGGTGTTATGTGTGTTATTGATGTGCTGTTGTTTCATTCTTTAACCATTAATTATCATATCTGATTTGTGGTTTAAGTTGTAGTGAGTCTTTGTGTAAACTACTTCACCCCCTTCTCAGTTTGCTGCATTGTTTCCAAAAATTGGTATCAGAGCTAGATCCTCTAGAAGAAGCTTGACTACTTGAGGAGATCTGGGATGGCAACCTTTTCTTTCAAGAAGGATAGTCTGAGATTTGATGGAACGAACTACACTCTCTGGAAAAACCGGATGCAATGTCATTTGAGATGCATTGGAGAAGAGTACTGGAAGATTACTAAGAATGTATATAATGTTCCTCAGAATGATTTTACTACTCCAAATGAGATAAAGGAAGCAAAACTCAATATTAGAGCTAAGGAAGCATTGTTGAGTTCCTTGTCAGATTCTGAGATGACTAATGTGATGGACTTATAGACTACTCATGAGATCTGGATAAAGTTGGATACCTTGCATGAAGGTGATAGTCATGTGAAGATTTCTAAGTTGCAGATTTTGAAGGGTAAATATGAGAACCTGAAGATGGGTGAAGATGAGTGATGAATAATAAGAGGGGGGGGGTGAATTAGTATGCCAAAAATCTCTATACTTAAACAGTCTAAAGATAAACTGGTAAAACAGTTTAACAGACAGACTGGTTATCACACATGCAAACCAAAATGCAAATAAAGCATTCACCCACAAAAGAAATACAACCATAACACAAGATATTTGATGTGGAAACCCAAATGGGAAAAACCATGGTGAGATGGAACTCACAAGTCACTATCTGTAGAATAGAAACCAGACCGGTTAAGGTCTTACAATGTTCTTCACCAGAACAGATGCTGTTAGGAATCTCAATCTCTATTAGGAGATAAGTTCTATTAAAGACTACCTTGCTAGAGGATTTAAGATTCATAGTGGTGAACCACCTTGTTAGAGGATTTTACAAAGGTTTTTAGGCCTACCCAGTTAAGGGCTACAGACTTGTCAAAGATGTGAGTAATCAACAAGTGTTTGATCTATCTAATAGCACAAACTGCTTGGTTAGATCTAGTATTGCTCACTAATAATGCATTCTAGCATTACTTCAGTCTTCTCTATCTCTCTCTCAGTTACAACTTGATCTTCTCAGATAAGATCGCTATTAGAACAACTTAACAACCACCTTAAATAAACCCTTTCAACAACAACTTAAAACCCTAGACATGATGTCCTTTTAAAGGAATCTGATTTCATGTCGATCCAATAGGATTTCATTACAATTTCTTAGGTTCAATGAATCTAGACATACTCAGTAACATGACACAAAAAGCACCATCAGTGTGTCAGCACCGTCAATCAATCAGTGGATTGGTAACTCATCACAAAATGCCGATTGGTAACTCATCACAGAGTATTACCAATTCATACAAAATACCAGTTGCCGGTTTGACAAAAATGAAGACTGGTAAGAATGTGTTATGCCGCTTTGCTTCCTCATACCTCTTGAGATCTACGAATCGCTTGGGGTTGACATGCTGCTTCAGACCGGGAAACACATTCTACAAAATCACCAATAGTCTAAAGACTAGAATACAACATACCAGTTGGAACAAATACCGGTTGAGCTCTAGCTCATACATAAAAAGGAGATCTCAATACAAGTGTGTGTCCATCAATGACAATCACAACATAAACATCAAAAATGCCAACAATCTCCCCCTTTGGCATTGATGGCAACACTTAGGAAAATAAAATTTTGACATCTAAGTGTTTTACAATCAAAAACATGCCTTTAACAAAATTGCTCCCCCTAGGCATATACACTATCCCTTAATCAATACAATGTATAGCAATTTTGCATACAAAACACAAACATTGAGATATCAGAGCATATAGCATATATCAAAACATATATCAAGATTTTAAAACCAGATACTTCTCCCTATTTGTGTCCAAAATAGATAGAGTAATTCTCCCCCTTTGCCAACAATGACAAAGTACCGCTGAACAACCCTGTTTCCATTTGATATTGAAATAATAAAAGTTTATGACAACAATGAATAATACCTATCAAAAACTGATTTATAGTCCTGCAAAAATTGTTTCATGGATAGAGACTAGGACTCAAGTAGGGAGGTGGCCACTTCTTTCTCTGTTTGCATCTGGGATACCTGTTCTTCCATGGCATCAACTATGCTCAGCTCTTGTGTAACTGTCAAGGCATCCAAGTTCAGATAACACTTCTAAAGAATTTGTAGACATGGAAGTAAAACTAGTTGTAGCTCCTGCAAATCTCTAGATCGTGTACTGATCTCTTGCTCCATTTTGGCTAACTGGATCTAGAACCGGTGAACGGTTTGCCCATAGGTTGCAAAGGAATCATAGGGTGGCTTAAACATGCTCAAGTAGGACTGTAAGTCCATTTGAAGCTTTTGCTTCTGAGTTAGCACATCATCGCAAAATAGATGGGGTTGATAGATTTTGCTTAGTAGAAAGTTTCCCTCATCCAAAGCGTCCGTTATATCCTTTTGGTCTTTTAGAAGTTCAGACCGGAGTTCATTCAACTTTTTCACCATAGCAATGTTAAGAGCCTTTTGATGCTCTTTCTTGACATTTGCCTCAGCTGCTTCTTCTAGACTCTACACCTGATCATCCACTACATTACATAGTAGTTTGAGCTATGCTAGTGATGATTCAGTGTTAGGAAGATTGGTACCGGGGATCAAACCGGTAAGGGTGTCTACAACAGCCTGAATTATGTCTTGCTCCTTTTTCCTTCAAATGATTCAAGGCGCTCTTGAGCAACCTTGATGCTCTGCATAAGCTCTGACTCACTTACAGACTGGAGATTGATAGGACTGGCGATATCAGCCGGTTTGGCTTGAATCCTGGTTGCCTTTGGAGTCTCCATCTGTGTGCTCTTCATTGCTTCCACTGCCTTGTCTGCTTCTTCTTTCTTCTTTTTCTCTACTTCCTTCTTCTTCTCCTCTTCTTTCTTTTCTTCCTCTTCCTTTTTCTTCTTCTCTTCTTCCTTCTTCTTCTTTTCATCCTCTTCCTTCTTCTTTTCTTCCTCTTCCTTCTTCTTCTTTTTTTCCTCTTCCTTCTTCTTCTTTTCTTCCTTATCCTCTTCTTCTTTCTTCTTCCTATCATCCTCTTTCTTCTTCTTCTCTTCTTCTTTTCTTTTCTCTGCTTCCTCTTTTCTCTTCTCTTCCTCTTTCTACTTTTTCTCATCTTCATCCCTCTTCTTTTTCTCTTCCTATTCCTTAGCCACTTCCTGTGTGTCCTTGGTTTGCTCACTGCCATGTTCGGCTTGTTGCCCCTATTCCATTCCTTTAGAAGGTATGTCCTGAGTGACATCTTCTATGTCCAGTGCGTCAACATCAATAGTGTCGATTGGTTCTTCAACCAAGTTTCCTTCTTCATCAAAAACTTCATCCGGTTTGGATACAACCGGTTCTTTTTCCACTTGCAGGTTGGCCATTAGTGCTTTGTGAGAATTGATAGCATAATCCATATGCTGATGAGTGTCTTTTTCAACATCATCAATTCTCCCCTCTAATAGCCTGAGTCTTCTTCTCCTTGTGAAGAAGAGTCCTTTATTTTGATCTAATACATCAAATAATTCTGAATTTGAGAGGTCAGAAAAGTACTGTGCAAATACTTTCTCCCTAATCTCCTATTCTTTTTCAATGGTAATGCACCATTTGTTATCTAATACTTTATATAAAGAATCCGGTGTCTGAGATTTAATCTCTGATGGCGACCGGTCATTTTTACACAAATAAATAATGATTTCCTGTAATACTTCTTCTTTCTCCTCATCACTAAAATCATCATAATAACCTACTAAATCATGAAGTAATTTTATCCTAATATTCTTTATTGTCCTTTGATAATGTGTCAAAGGTTTGTATGAGGAGATACCAATATTTACTGGTGCGGATGCTGTCAGTTCATTCTTCTTCATTTTCTTTGTCTATCTGGCCTTCTTTGGCTTTTCATTAGACTTGGTCTCTTCAGAGTCTAGTTCATTTGACTTAGTCTTTCTTTTTATTTCAAAGACTTTTTCCAGTGCCACTTCAGGTTTCTTCTTTGTAGGTGACTGCTTGGTCACTCTTGGAGTTGCAGTAGTAGCCGATGTCGATGCTGCAGGCCCTGCCTTGGCTTTCTTTGCTGCCAGTTCTTTTCCTTTCTTAACAGATGGTTCCTCGGCAAATGCAATCCTCTCCAAATAGGTTCTAGTCCTCTCCTTAGGATCAAGAGGCAAGGCAATAAGGGTTGAGGCATACCCTTCCAGCATATCATACATCACCTCATAGCCCATTGGCTCCACTTCTTCCATTCTAGGCTCAACAACCTCCATTAGGCATTTGTCCACCTAAATGGTGAAATAGATGTCATCTTCGTATTTCTTAACGATGTCACCTGAGATCCTTACCCTTTGACTCATCTTCCTTTTGAACTCATCAAAATATTTGTTCAGCACATTAGGGTAACTGGTTCCAATGGCTTGTATGCTTTCCTTGATTTGCTTGGTTACCAGTTGGTCAGGAGACCACTGGACATCTCCTACTCTAGGAAAGTAGCCTTGGAAATAGAAAAACAACCCAACTAATAGTTGTCTGAACTTGAATCTCAGTGCATTATCCTATTTAATCGACTTCAAATTAGACACGAGTTGCCTCTGCATATCGGTGCATAGGTCAAATGATGCATCCTCTTTAATCATCCGGTAAGTGGCATTTACCGCTGCAGCAGATACAGAATTAATCTTGCTAGCTGAGAATGTTTTGTAGCCTATCACCATGTAGGCATATTTCACTAGATCATCCTTGATAGGATTAACTGTCATACCTCATGAGTCACTTGTTGAATCGGTGAGCTTGGCCATTTCCATTTTGCTTACCATTCTTAGGGCTGGCACTTCCCCTATGTTACAGAAACCGGTGACTGCATGAATTGCCTGTGGTGTGATATCATGCATCCTCTCCAGGTACATCTTGTCACTATGGACTCTTCTCCAAATGATCCTGATATGATCCTCCGAAAAAGTCTTCCAGAAAGTATACTGCATTATGGAGTTTCTTCTTCTCTAGGATACTAAACTCAGGTTTGATTTTCTTGTCCTTGCCGCAAAATAAACCTAACTGGGTGTGAATCACTAAAGACCCTAGGTCTTCTATTTTGCAATCAATATAGTCTGAAATTCCCTCTTCAACTATGAATCGAACTGGAACTTGTGATAAGGCATTATATTTGGACCTCCCTTGAATGAAACCTTCCAACTCAATGGATGTACTAGAATTGGTATGAGATGCGGAAGCCATTGTAAAGTATTTCAAGAACATGAAAAATACCTTTAACATGCGAATTTAGGGCTTCCTGATTCTACTTCACTCCACTCTTCGTCGATTGCCAAATCACCACTTTGTGTTCTCCATACCCACTTGCAAACTGAATTTGAATCTTCTTCAAGACTTGTCAATTTCTTGAAATCTTAGGTCAAATCGCCTTTTCTTTGCTCTACACTTTCAAAAACTTTTCTTCACTCAAAAATAGATAGTGAGAAATGATTTGAAATATGCTTTTATACATGTCTCTCACCTACTGCCATTAATGCTCCTCTATTAGGGTGTAAACCCTAATTTGCCTCTTTTACCATTTCCGGTCTTCTGCCAAGCGACGGGTATTACATACCAGTTAAGGTCTTTTACTGGTGAAACTGGGGGTTCACAATCATTTCGTTGTTTTCTCCCCCTAAGCCTCTTTGGAGCTTAGTTTGTCGGTTCCGATATTTCCACACTAGGTGCAAAAACCGGTTCCTCTTCCAACATTGTTGGTTTCTTCCTCCAGGTTTTGTTCATGTCTGCTTGAACTATTTCAACATCAATTTCTCCTTTTTGAGTGACCGGTATATCATCAAATATACTCTTTCTACTTTTGTAGAATCTTGCAATGTGACCCGGTTTGTTGTAGTGATAGCAAACCAATCCAGGTGCTCTCCAAGGTCCATTGTTCATGTTTCCATTCTTCCTTCTGCATGTAGTAGCAGTGTGACCATGTCCATGACAAATCCAATAGTTTTCACTCCATCCGATTGTTGGTTGATAACCATTGTTGCCTGATCAATAATTGTAAGCATTAAACCGGTTAGGGTTCTGGTTCACAAAAGATTCCGGACCAGCTCCTTGGGTCCTCTGAGGATATCTTCCGGTATTGTTTATGACAGACCTGCATTCACATGCTCTATGCCCAGACTTGTTGCATGCATAACAATGACCATTGAACTTATTGGATCTAGGTACATTGTTGATATGCACTTATTACTAGAATATTGCCTAAAGATGTCAATAATTATAAAGGAAAGTTACCTCTTAAATGTTTTTCATGTAATAAGATAGGACATTTTCCATCAAGGTGTCCGGAAAGAGATAAAATCCTAAGAAGCCATTTATGCCATATAAGACTAAATATCAGAAGTGTTATTATAGTGTCGATGAAGGTGTGACAGATCATGAGTCAGATAAGGAAATTCAGGAGATGAATTTGTCTTCATTGCTATCAAGGAAGATGATCCTATAATTAAATATTTTACAAGCTGCATTAATGAGGAGAAATATGAATGGGTAATTGACAGTGGTTGTTCTCATCATATGATAGGTGATAAGAGTAAATTTGTAAATTTGAAAAGGTATGATTGTGGTATAGTAAGATTTGGTGATAATAAATCTTGTGCAATTTGTGGCAAAGGCTCTATTTCTCTTGATGGCAAGAACAATATTCATGATGTGTTGTATGTTGAAGGTTTAAAGAATAATGTTTTGAGTGTTGGTCAGATGGTTGATAAGGTATATAACTTGCAATTCAAGAATGGTAAATGTGAAATCTTAAGTAGCTTGAGAACTGAGATTGCATCAGGAACAAAGACTAAAGGTAATATCTTTCACTCGAATGCAGGCGGTAAAAGTTGTTTGATTTCTTAGATTGATAAAAGCTGGTTATGGCATTGTATACACATAAAATTGGCTATGAGAAATTAAATAAATATTTTATATTTATTTAATGATTATTCTTCTATTAAATAGTTAATTTGAAATGATTAATTTATTTAATATTCTTCTATTAATTAATTTAATTGAAACATTTAATTAATTTATTCATTATCTCCCTTTCTTCTAACCGATTAATTAAATACTTAATATTTAATTAACTCCCTTCCACTATTCTATAGTCTCATCAATTAAATATTTCTTAATTATTTAATTTTCCCTTTTCAACTCACCTCATCTCCACATCATTTGCTTCTTTTCCAACTCATCAATCATGTGGCTAAAAATATTAATATTTTTAAATATTAATATGCATCATTATCTTCAACTTCCAAATCATTCTTCAAATAATGTGTACGTACACACATTTCTCAACTTCCCTATATTTTCTCCAACCTTCCTACATATTTGGAGGGAGTTGAGCCACTTGTCCTCTTATTCCTAAATCTTCTCCAACTATCCTAGATTCTCTTAAGTCTTCTCCTAAGTCAGTATTAGCCTTTTAACACTTGGCTTCTACTTCCACCTTTTCCTCCACTATGTAGGTGTAGGAGGAATGTCCTCCACCTTTATCTATCACATCTCAACCTCTTGCTCATAGCCATCCAAATTGCAAGATTTAATCAGGATCGTTGATCTCTGCCACCTAAGCTTATGCACTCAAAAATCTATAAATAGAGGTATCTTAAGCCATTTTAAAAACTAATAGCTAATCTTATAGGAACTAGGAGTCTTAATCTTTGCATCTGTGAGTTCATTTGTTTAAGCATTTTTAGAGTTTTTGAGCAATTTAGCATAAATCATTATCATAGCATTAGCTTTTGCATATCATATCATCTATCAGTCCATTCCACACTTGCCATCTTGGAAGCTACTAGTGTTTGTCTGAGAGAAAAATCATATGCAACCAAGAACAATGGGGTTAGGACACAATGAGACATAAATCATGAAGGTAATTTATCTAAGGTGCAACTTAAGTTGATACATTTTTTGGTGCCCACCGTGGGGCTCGAGCCTCGCACATCATTTTACTAATATCCTATCTAATTCTCACTATAATAGAATGAATGAACACTTTCATAAACCCATTTCACACCTATGTGAAATGTGGCAATGCTTTTATTGCCTATACTAGCACTTTTACAACACAATTTAGCGCTTTCACTTCATAGGTTAGCATTTTTATCATTTAGGTTAGCACTTTTACTATTCAGGTCAACACTTTTGTTTGTGAAATCATGCATTCATTACACAATTTAGCACTTTTATTACATAGGTTAATGCTTTTGTTCTATAGATTAACACTTTTTCTTTCTAGGATAGCATTTTTTTTTGTTTTAGCGTTTTAATACCTTTTGCCTACAAAAATTTGAAATTTTACAATCTGTCAGCTAATAGATCTTTGTAGGTTCAACTGTCCACGACCAATTTTTTTTGCAAACTACTGACTTGTGTGCATGAAGGTTTTATTTTGAGCAACTTTAATGCATTTTCTCACTTAGTTTAACTACGAGTCTTTTGGGAAGTAAAAAATCATGTATCTTTCACCTAGCTTAACTAAGGGGTTAATGAACAACATGCAACTTGCATCATGTGTTTTCAGTAAGGTAGTTGCACCTAGGTAATCTAAAGGGTAAAAGAACCATTATCTACCATGCTTGTTTATGTTAGTTAGATGAGAGGGGGGGGTGAATCAGATAAACTCACAATTCAAAATATTCGTCAGATTCAACCTCGGTAGAACTTACTTAACATGCAACTATGACTGTAAATCATTCAAACTCATAAATTGATAAACTTGAAACAACAAAACACATTTAACACTAGATTTAATGTGGAAACCCAAATAGGGAAAAACCACTGTGGGATTTCGGATCCACTAAGAAAATATACTCTTCTAGAGTATGCTTGGTTAAAAGCCAATCCTATTAAAGATTACATAAACACATTGCTAGATGTGACCCGGTCAAGGGATTTCCCTCTGATTTATCAGAATCTTGCACTTTGTTAGAAGTGACCTTGTCAAAGGATTTCAAACACTCATTCAAAATGTTACCTTCCTAGAGGATTTACAAATAAGACTGTTAGGTCCACTCGGTTAAGAGATTTCCTGTCACTTAGAAAAATAAATAACAATAATAAAATATATCTGTAACTTCACATCTGAAATGTTAAAGAAGACTCTATGTGCTCAAAATAATCTTGTCATAAGACTTATCTTCCTCCTTGTTGTGCTTCTCAATCTGTTCTTCAATTAGATCTTCAATCTTCTGTACTCGGTAATCACCTCTGCAGTATCACTACTCTTCTATTTTCTCGCTTCCTCTATTCAATTTTTTTTTCTTATTTATAAGCAATTCCTAACCGCTTAATCTCCTTAATCACATTTCCCATGATT
Organism: Cryptomeria japonica; assembly: GCF_030272615.1. Classification (NCBI taxonomy): domain Eukaryota; kingdom Viridiplantae; phylum Streptophyta; class Pinopsida; order Cupressales; family Cupressaceae; genus Cryptomeria; species Cryptomeria japonica. The sequence continues at coordinate 483,508,567 of NC_081406.1, read as the reverse complement.
AGTCTTAGCCATCAGATCTTCAAACTTGACTAAGTTCATTGAATCCTTCGAACTAAAAATGTTTTATCTTGCCTTGGAACTTGTATACCTTCCTTGGTACTTGTGCTCGGTTATGACCATTCAATCTGTACTATAGATCCAACTCTTGAATTTTCATTTCCATTGATCCTTAACAAACTTCTTGCATGACATTCCAATCTTCTATAAATCTCCAACTCATTGGCATCCTTCATTTAATAATGTATTTATTCATCCAATGCATCCTATTACTGCTTGGTTGATACTCGGTAAATAATGAACTTTACTCGGTAGACATTCTTTCTTCTTTAACCAACATTGATAACCTTGGTGTTTACTGACTAGCTCCTCACTCGGTAAAATAGAACAGTATCAAACCTTTACTCATTTTGATGCATGAAATCTTTTCTCCTTCTTATTCAGTCTTCGAATACACATATATAGGATATCAAAACAATCAAAATAACATAATCTCATCACTGTCTAACTCGGTAATAGTTTCCCATTGAATATCTTATTACTCCCCTTCATTTTCATATTCTTTCTATGTCACTTACCGACATCTTTATACTTATCAAAACATACTCTTTAAGATATGGCAACATCATACTAAATCAGAAAATCAATTGCTTGACATCAATGACAAAATAATATTATTAAGACAGTAATCATCCTTTATCAATTATATCATCAATCCCCAACAACCTTCTTAATATCATCATACCAACAAACTTAATGTAATGCCAACAATCCCCCCCTTTGGCATTGATGGCAATACCAACTTGATTTATTCTAATTGATTCAGACTGGTATTTTTCTTCTCCTGTTGTCCTTGAGCTATAAAATTCTCCTATGATCTTCTCCCCCTGTCATTAGTCTTCTCCCCCTTTGACAACAATGTCAAAAGTAAAACTAATCCATGATTACTTCCACTGTGAAGTAATTTTCTTGCTTGTTAAAACATATACAAATGTATCATCTCAGTCTCGGTCAGGGCATCTTGCCTTCATTCACTATTTCTTGCACAACTTTATATGACCTTCTAAAGTGTGTAAATCAGCATCAACTCGCAAATAGTATTCTGTAGAGTCATAGAATTGATGCTTTCACCGAACTCTGTCAGTGAGTACTAGATAGGGGTAGGACCCCTAACTTACTTCTGAGATACTCAAAAGTGTCCCTTGGTAGTGGCTTTGTGAAGATGCCTACTATTTGTTCCTTTGTGCTAACATACTCCAGCACAACTTTCTTTTCTTGAACTTCTTCTCTTAGATAAGGATACTTTATAGAGATATGCTTTGTCTTAGAGTGCATTACTGGATTCTTTGAAATGTTAATAGCACTTATATTATCACAAAATATAGTTGCTCGATAATTGTATCATTCATACCTTCCAATAGTTGTTTGATCCATGCTATATTGGTACAATTTAATGCTGTAGTGACATATTTAGCTTTAGCTATTGATTGTGAAATGCATCCTTGTTTCTTGCTAAGCCAACTCACTAGTCTTTCTCCCAAAAAGGAAGCTCCACCGCTTGTGCTTTTCTTGTCATCAATATTTCCTGCCCAATTAGCATCAGTATAGACTTTTAAATCAAAATCAATCCTCTTTTTATATAGTAAACCATAATCTTCAGTGCCTCTCAAGTATCTGAAAATTCTCTTGATTGTTGTCATATGGGTTTCTTTGGGATTTGTAGAAAATCTTGCAACTATACCTACTGCATGTGCTATATCAGGCCTGCTCTGAACTACATATTGCAACTTTCTAATCATAGATCGGTAAAGTGTCTCATCAACAGATGCAGATTCATCATTCTTTGATAGTTTACAATTAGTAGTCATAGGAGTACTTACAGGTTTAGAATCCTCCATTCCAAATCTCTTCAAGATTTCCTTTATATACTTGGATTGAGTAATGAAAATCCCATTTTTCATTTGCAGTATCTGTAAACCTATAAAATAATTTATTTAACCGATTAATGACATCTCAAATTCTTTGCACATTTCATTTCCAAAGTTCTTGCATAAAGAATCATTTCCACAAAAAATAATATCATCAACAAATATGGCTGAAATCAGTATTCCATTATCCTCATCATTCTTCATATACATGTTGTTGTTTTCACTAGTCCTCATAAATCCAATCTTGATTAAGTAAGAGTGCAACCTTTCATACCATGCTCTAGGTGCTTGCTTTAGGCCATATAAAGCTTTGTTCAACTTACATACCTGATCTTTATTCTTCTCTTAAATAAATCCTTCAGGTTGTTCAATATAGACTTCTTCTTCTAGTATACCATTCAAAAATGCAGATTTAACATCCATTTGATATACCTTGAAATTTTTGTAAGCAGCATATGCCAACAATGTTCTCACTCCTTCAAGTCTTTCCACAGGTGCAAAAGTCTCACCATAATCAATTCCTTCTTCTTGAGCATATCCTTTGCAAACTAGTCTTGCTTTGTTCCAAATGACCTCTCCTTTTTCATTTAGCTTGTTTCTAAAAATCCACTTTGTACCGATTACATTTTTCTCTTTTGGTCTTGGGACCAGTGTCCATGTTTCATTCTTCTTGATTTGTTCAATTTATTCTGTCATAGCATTTATCCAATCTTCATTACTAAATGCCTCTTTTACTATCCTCGGTTCAAATTCAGATATCCAACATGTATTTTGTCTCAGTTTGTTCCTTGTCATCACTGGATCATCCTTATCTCCTATAATATGACTTGATGCATGATTTCTTTTGACATACTTGGCTAATATGGGCTTGGTATGCTCTGTTTTATCTTCTTCATCACTCGGTAACTGAGTATTTTCTTCATTTTCTTAATCAACTTTCTCGATTGAACATAAATAAATTCTTCATAAGTTTATGGTTCTTTGGAATTTCCTTCATCATTTCTTTCTGCAAATTCATCAATTTTCACATTATCACTTTCTACTATTTTGTTAGATGATTTGATCAGACATTTAAATGCTTTACTTCTAGAAGAATAACCAAGGAATGTTCCTTCCTCGCTTTTCTGATCAAGCTTTCCATTTTTGTCATCTTTGTGAACATAACATCTACTTCCAAATATTTTAAAATAACTTACATTGGGTTTCTTATCATACCAGATTTCATATGGTGTCTTCAAAGTTCCTTTCTTTAGTTGTACTCGGTTCAGGGTGTAAACTGCAGTGTTGATTGCTTCTCTCGAAAATGTTTGAGGTACCCTCTTTTCTATCATCAGGGTTCTGGCACAATCTACAATTGATCTGTTTCTTCTTTCAGCTATCCCATTTTGCTGAGGTGTTCTTGGTACAGACACTTGTCTCTTTATACCATGATCATTGCAAAATAGGTTAAATTCATCAGAAATAAATTCTCCTCCTCTATCAGATCTTAGACATTTCAACTGTCTTCCTATATATTTTTCAACTCTAGCCTTATACCATTTGAACATTTGAAAGGATTCTAATTTTTCTTTTAAAAACATAATTGACATCATTCTTGAGTAATCATCCACAAATAATATGAAGTATTTATCTCTATAATAACTTTGAACTTTCATAGGACCACAAAGATCAGTGTGCACTAGATCTAAAATTCCTTTAGAAGTGCAGGAATTACTTGTAAAGCTTGACTTGGTCATCTTACCCATCTAGCATCCTCGACATATTGCATTCTGAGGTTTTTCCAAGCTTGGTAGACCTCTTACTCGGTGCTTCTTACTTATTTTGATCATGTTATCAAAATTTACATGACAAAACCTTTTATGCCATAACCAAGTATCTTCTAGTTTAGCATACAGATAATTGATCCGAGTTGAGACAAGATGAAATGTATTACCTTTTGTTTGTGTCCCGGTAGCAGCCAGCTTTCCATGTTTGTCATGAACTTTGACACATCCCTTCTGGAATTCTATTCGGTATCCTGTATTGTTTAGTTGTGCTACACTCAACAAATTATATTTCAAACCTTCAACCTAGTATACATCATCACATTTAGTATTGTCAAGAAGTGTTATAGATCCTTTACCTTTCACCGGACATGGTGCATCATTACCAAATCTTACATATCCTCCATCATAGTCTTCTAATTTAACAAACTTGTGTTTATCACCTGTCATGTGATGTAAGCATCCACTATCTATGATCCAAGAATGATTTTTAGTTATGTGAGATATTAAGGCTTTTTCTTCATACCTTTCTTCATCTGATCCATCTTTGATAGCCACATATACAACTTCCTCTATCTCAGTCCCATCAGATTTTTCATCATTGGATTCCTCATCAGCTACTAGGCATGTCTTTCTATCTCTCCTTCCGAAGTCTCAATGCCCTCTATATTGGTTGTCTTTCTGTCTGTCATCTTGGTATTCTCTCTTTTCACTAGATTCTTTGTCAGGACAGTTTAAAGCCATATGTCCAAAACATTTCAAAGGTAACTTTCCTTCCTCGCTTTTCTGATCAAATTTTCCATTTTTGTCATCTTTGTGAACATAACATCTACTTCCAAATATTTTAAAATAACTTATATTTGGTTTCTTGTCATACCAGATTTCATGCAGTGTCTTCATAGTTCCTTTCTTCAGTTGTACTCGGTTCAGGGTGTAAACTGCAGTGCTTATTGCTTCTCTCTAGAATATTTGAGGTACTCTCTTTTCTATCATCAAGGTTCTGGCACAATCTACAATTGATCGGTTTCTTCTTTTAGCTATCCCATTTTGTTGTGGTGTTCTTGGTGCAGACACTTGTCTCTTTATACCATGATCACTACAAAATAAGTTAAATTCATCTGAAATGAACTCTCCTCTATCAGATCTTAGACATTTCAACTGTCTTCCTATTTCATTTTCAACTCTTGCCTTATACCATTTGAACATTTGAAAGGCTTCTGATTTCTCTTTTAAAAACATAACTGACATCATCCTTGAGTAATCATCCACAAATAATATGAAGTATTTATCACCAGAATAAGTTTGAACTTTCATAGGACCACAAAGATCAGTGTGTACAAGATCTAAAATTCCTTTAGAAGTGTAATACTTACTTGTAAAGCTTGATTTTGTCATCTTACCCATCTGGCATCCTCAGCATATTGCATTCTCAGGTTTTTCCAAGCTCGGTAGACCTCTTACCCGGTGCTTCTTACTTACTTTGATCAGGTTGTCAAAATTTACATGACAAAACATTTTATGTCGTAACCAGGTGTCTTCTATTTTTGCATACAGACAATTGTTCTGAGTTGAGTCAAGATGAAATGTATTACCTCTTGTTTGAGTCTCGGTAGTAGCCAACTTTCCAAGTTTGTCATGAACTTTGGCAATTCCTTTCTGAAATTCTATTCGGTATCCTATATTGTTTAGCTATGCTACACTCAACGAAATGTATTTCAGACCTTCAACCCAATATACATCATCACATTTAGCATTGTCAACAAGTGTGATAGATACTCTACCTTTCACAGTTGATGGTGCATCATTACCAAATCTTACATAACCTCCATCATAATCTTCTAATTTAACAAACTTGTGTTTATCACCTGTCATGTGATGTGAGCATCCACTATCTATGATCCAAGAATCATTATTATTTATGTGTGATATTAAGGCTTTTTCTTCATACCTTTCTTCATCTGATTCATCTTTGATAGCCACATATACAACTTCCTCTATCTCAGTCCCATCAGATTTTTCATCATTGGATTCCTCATCAGCTACTAGGCATGTCTTTCTATCTCTCCTTCTGAAGTTTCAGTGCCCTCTGTATTGGTTGTCTTTCTGTCTGTCATCTCGGTATTCTCTCTTTTCACTAGATTCTTTGTCAGGACAGTTTGAAGCCATATATCCAATTTTATCACAGTTAAAACATTTCAAAGGTAACTTTCCTTTATACTTACCTTTGCCTCTTGGTAACCTTCTGGCCAATAATGCTTCAAACTCTTCTTGCTTTCTGATTTCCTCTTATAGTTTGTGTACTTCTTCCATGTTTTCACAAAATGTCTCACTTGCTCCATTGTGATTTCCTTCAGCATACTTATAAATTCTATCATTATAATCATTAGATTCATCAAGATGAAAAGAACTGAATACAGATTCAACTTTGTTAACCGAAGACCCACTATTATCAAAATTACTCAACTCAAAAGCATGTAGCTTACTGATAGTAGCATCTAAAGTGAGTGGCATGTTTGGTATAGACCTTAATTCATTAATTGCAGAGACTCGAATGACATAAGCGAGTAGAAGTGTTCTCAACAACTTACTTGTTACATCCTTTTCTTCAATAGTTCCTCTCGCTCCTTTGATTTGATTGACAATTTCCTTTAACCTTGTATTGTATTGGATTATGTTCTCACCTTCATTTATTCTCATGGATTCAAGTTGTCCTCTTAGACTGTCTACTTTTTCTCTTTGAACATGTTCATCACCACCATACACATATATAATCTTATTCCACATAGCTTTGGCATCTTTACAACCTTCTAGATCGTTAAACTCTGAGTCGGTCAATGTTGATGTCATTTCAATAATTGCTTGAATATGTTCTTGCTTTGCCTTTATCTCTTCCATTGTCATCGGTTAGGTGCTAGGTGCAGTGTAATCATTCTCCAAATAATAGGTTGCATATTCTCCAATTCCTGATAAGTGCAGCTTCATCCTTTTCTACCATATGGAGAAACTTGACTTGTTCAACTTTGGTGCATCCCTTTTATACATCTTTGGATCTTACCTCAAGTTCCTTTAAACTTTTCTTTTAGATTTCTATCTCTGATACCAATTGTTAGTTAGATGAGAGGGGGGGTGAATCAGATAAACTCACAATTCAAAATACTCATCAGATTCAACCTCGGTAGAACTTACTTGACATGCAACTATGACTGTAAATCATTCAAACTCATAAATTGATAAACTTGAAACAACAAAACACATTTAACACCAGATTTAATGTGGAAACCCAAATAGGGAAAAACCACTATGGGATTTTGAACCCACTAAGAAAATATGCTCTTCTAGAGTATGCTCGATTAAAAGCCAATCCTGTTAAAGATTACATAAACACATTGCTAGATGTGACCCGGTCAAGGGATTTCCCTCAGATCTATTAGAATCTCGCACTTTGTTAGAAGTGACCTTGTCAAAGGATTTCAAACACTCCTGCAGAATGTTACCTTGCTAGAGGATTTACAAATAAGACTGTTAGGTCCACTCGATTAAAAGATTTCCTGTCACTTACAAAAATAAATAACAGTAATAAAATATATCTGCAACTTCAAATCTGAAATGTTAAAGCAGACTCTATGTGCTCAAAATAATCTTGTCATAAGACTTATCTTCCTCCTTGCTGGGCTTCTCAATCTGTTCTTCAATCAAATATTCAATCTTCTGTACTCGGTAATCACCTCTGCAGTATCACTGCTCTTCTATTTGCCCGCTTCCTTTGTTCAACAACTTTTCCTTATTTATAAGTAATTATTATCTGCTTAATCTCCTTAATCACATTTCCCATGATTAATCTTAGCCATTAGATCTTCAAACTTGACTAGGTTCATTGAATCCTTCGAACTGAAATTGTTTTATCTTGCCTTGGAACATGTATACCTTCCTTCGTACTTGTGCTCGGTTATGACCATTCAATATGTACTGTAGATCCAACTCTTGAATTTTCATTGCTGTTGATCCTTAACAAACTTCTTGCATGATATTCCAATATTCTATAAATCTCCAGCTCATTGGCATCCTTCATTTAATAATGTATTTATTCATCCAATGCATTCTATTACTGCTCGGTTGATAACTGGTAAATACTGAACTTTACTCGGTAGACATTCTTTCTTCTTTAACCAACATCGATAACCTTGGTGTTTACCGACTAGCTCCTTGCTTAGTAAAATAGAACAATATCAAACCTTTACTCATTCTGATGCATGAAATATTTTCTCCTTCTTATTCAATCTTTGAATACACATATATAGGAAATCAAAACAATCAAAATAACATAATCTCATCACTGTCTAACTCGGTAATAGCTGCACATTGAGAAACTTATTACTCCACTTCATTTTCACATTATTCTTGTGTCACTTACCGACATCTTTATACTTATCAAAACATACTCTTTAAGATATGGCAACATCATACTGAATCATAAAATCAATTGCTTGACATCAATGATAAAATAATATTATTAAGACAGTAATCATCCTTTATCAATTATATCATCAATCTCCAACAGCCTTCTCCATATCATCATACCAGCAAACTTAATGTTGTCATGCCCAAAATTTAGGGCAAGAACAGGATAATTTTTTTTCTAAAATTCCAACATAATAACATTAAATTGTCATTATGAAATGTACTATCAAGTTTTGTCTTAACTATGTTTAGAGTTAACTTTATCTACTAGCTCAAGTAATCAAAAATAATTAAAATTAAATGCGGAATTCTAATTGAATAGTTTTATTTTCTCATCGCTCTTAATCAATAATTAAATCAATTAATTAACGTAGAAAAAGATTAATCTCCAATATCCATTCACTGATCTTAGGATCTAATTATACTAGTCCTAGCACTTAGTTTTATAAGTGTCTTTATTTTACTTAGCAATAATTAATTAGTAGATTGAACTAAATCAACTAAAGGGTCGGTTATATTCGCAAATGAATATTTTTCTATAAAGTTTAATCACATGCATCTATGCCTAGTAGAGTTAAAAATTAAACCCTTTAGCCAAATAATTTACATTTAAAATAAAATTTCCTAATTGTTTAATTTAAAATGTTTAAATTTATAAATTTAAAATTAAATATTAACTTCATTAATATTTAATCCATAAAACCTCAAAAAACTATTTAAATTTAAAATTAAATATTAACTTTGTTAATATTTAATTTGAAACATCTCCCCCTATATAAATATATATATTTATACATATATATATTTATATAATTATATATTCAAATATATATACAACTATATATATATAAATATAAATAATATTATATTTATATATATATATATATAATAACATTTATTAAATCAAAAGGGTTTAACCCATGGAAACCCTAACCCTTATTTATGTTATATAATAAGCCCTTTCATATTTTATTTTATCTTTTTTTATTAACCACTTTCTACCCTAGCCCTAACCGGGCTAGGGTTTCTTCCCATTTTTTTTTTGTTTGGGTTTGTGTAGGGCCGAATGGTGTCCACAGCGGCGGCCATGGTAAATGGGTGGTAGTTTTGGGGAAGGTCAGGCGTGGTGGTGCACACAGCTCCACTGGTGGGTCGCCCCACTGTGGGGGTCGCGGCCCACACAGTGGCCTTGGCCGTTGTGTGAGTCGCGACCCGCACAGTGGTACGGCCCGCACAGGGAGTCACAGCCTCCTGTGAGGGTCACAACCCGCACAGAGGCTATAGCCTCTGTGAGAGTCGTGGCCCGCATAGGCGCTGCACCCCCTGCGCGGCCGGAGCTCCGCAGAGGTCCTAAAAACCCCGTTACCCTTGATGCATACTAATTTTTTTTTTGCTAAATTTTTTTTTTTAAAATATATATAAAATATACTTATATATATATAAAATATACTTATATATATATATATATATATATATATATATTGTTGGTATTTTGGTATAGTTTTGTCATTGATGTCAACACCTACTGAAAACAAGCACTTTGGAGATCCAACAACATTCACCGGCAAGCAAGTAAACTATTGCACAATTACTGGTATATGGTTCACCGGAAGGATATAATGTTCACTGGTACCTGGAATGATATGGAAGACACTTGGCAATGTTGAAGACATTGTGTGGACACTTTGTTTTGAAGAATTGATGATTGGTATATTCATATTTGCATATTTGCTTTTACCAGCAAATAGGTCCAGGGTTATCTAGGGTTACACCGACAGGTTTATCTTTTCCAGATCAGCGTGGCACGCTATGGAGATGATTTATTATTGATGTAAATGCATTAAGACGACATGTTTAATCGGTTATTGCATCGGATATTATATTGTATGTAAAATGTTTTTATTGTAATATCTTGTAGAGCCGACCTACTAAAATTGGTCTTAGGGTATGGTATAAATGTAAGATCTTATTTGTAAGATCAATTGTGAAATGCGAAAAAGGATTGAGTGAAGGTATATGCGAGATTAAATAGAGGTATACACAAAGACATCATTGAAGGTGAAGCTAGGTTTTTGTATAAGCATATCAGCATTACACCAGTACTGAATCCATCATATGAAGATGTTATTTTGTGTAGTACATTTTTATTGGATTTAACCATCCAACTGTAGTCAGTGTGACTCCCATTTTGTGATTGAGTAGTGAGCTCTAGGCTGTTGGCCTTTCTGCATGTGCAGACCCCATTTATGTACACTTACTATCTGCAATAGTATCATCTGATTGTGGGTAAGGTTTCCCACCGTGGTTTTTCCCCTTACATGGTTTCCACGTACAAATATTGGTGGTATGTGTTGTGGATGACTTTATGTTTATGTTTCATGCATTAATCTTTACCGATATAGTAATTACTGTTAACACTGTCTACCGACATACTTAACTAGTTTACCGGTATTAAGCATCAAGTTGATTAATTGGTTTTTGGTTTGAATTTATTTTACAACTAATTCACCCCCCCCTCTTAGTTGTCTCCAGGACCTAACAATTCGTATCAGAGCCTAGTCCTCTTTTGCAGAAGTTTAACAACTTGAGGAGATCCAATGTCTACTAATTACTTTAGGAAGGATAGTCCTAAACTTGATGGAACCAACTATGGGATATGGAAGATCAGAATGGAGACACATCTGAATTGCATTGGTAAAGACATCTGGGAAGTTACAAAGAATGGTTATACTGCTGCTGTAGCTGGTCAGACTGCTCCAACTACCTTAGCTAAAGATGAAGAGAATGATTGCAAAGCAAGAGAAGCACTTTTGAGCGCATTATCAGATCAACAAATCATGGGATTATCGGATAGGTCTACTGCTAAAGCTATTTGGGATCATTTTGAAACACTAAATGAAGGAGATTCCATAGTCAAGATTGCAAAACTTGAAAGCTTCCGAATCAGGTATGAACATCTAAAAATGGAAGAAGATGAAAGGATTTCTACTTTTATGGAAAGAGTAAATGAAATTGTTTTGGGTATTAAATGTTGTGGAGGAACTCTGAGTGAGGATGAAATTGTTTCAAAAATCTTAAGAGGATTACCACCGGCATACAAAATGAAGGTTACTGCTATAAATGAGTTAAGAACAATGCCTAATACACCAGTAACTAGGGATACATTGATTGGAAAACTTTTAGCCTTTCAAATTGAGGAATTTGGTCTTGTTGGTACTATAAAGACTGATTTGGCCTTTAAAGCATCAACATCATCTGCTCCATCATTTGACAAATCAGATTGGGGAGCCTTTTATGCAAGAGAACTTGAAGAAACCAGGAAGGAAAATGAAGAGCTTGAAGAACTTGAAGCACTATTTGCAAGAAAAATGCCAAAAGGTCCAGTTGGAAGTAAGTATGAAGGTAAAGCACCCTTTAAATGTTTTAACTGTAATAAGATTGGTCATATGGCTTCAAGATGCCCTGATAGACATGCTAGACTAAGAGAAGAACATACAAGCCTAATCCTGAATATCAGAGATACAGATTTAAGAAGAACAAAGACAAATCCTGTTACATTGCTGATGAAGGTGTGATTGATGATTCTGATGAGGATCTAGCAAACAATGGATGGGGTTTTGTTGCTATAACTGAGGATCAACCGACACCTACTGCTCAACCGGTAGAATAAGCCCTAGCAACTAAAGTTGAAACAAAGGATGAATGGATCATTGACTCAAGATGCTCACATCACATGACTAGAGACAAAAGTAAATTTTTGAACTTTCAGGAATTCAATGGAGGTTTAGTAAGATTTGGAGATGACAAAGGCTGTTCAATCAAAGGTAAGGGTTCAATATCTCTTGATGGTAAGCATAACACTGACAATGTCTACTATGTTGAAGGATTAAAGAATAATCTTTTAAGTGTTGGTCAATTTGTTGAGAAAGGATTTCAGTTACAATTTAAAAATGGAAAATGCAAAATCATGAATAGAACTAGTTTGGAAATTGCAACCGGTAATCATACTAGAGGTAATATCTATCATTTGAATAATAGTGAAAAGGCATGTTTAATTGCACATATAGATGAAAGTTGGTTATGGCATAAGAGACTATGTCATGTAAAATCTGATTGCATGGTAAAGATCAATACTTCTAAGGCAGTTAGAGATCTACCTAAAATTATGAAACCTCAGAATACAATTTGTAAGGAATGTCAATTTGGAAAACAAGCTAGAGCTAGTTTCAAATGTATTCCAGAAAAATCCAATAATGCTCTTGATTTAATTCACACTTATTTATGTGGTCTAGATAGAACTAAAAGCTTACAAGGTGATAGATATTTCATGCTAATTATTGATGATTATTCTAGAATGTGTTGGGTTACTTTTCTCAGAGAAAAATCAGAAGCACTTGGGAAGTTCAAATTATTCAAAGCAATGGTTGAGAATGAAACGGGTAAGAAAATCAAATGCTTAAGATCAGATCAAGGAGGAGAATTCACATCTAAGTACTTTAATACATTTTGTGAAATGAAAGGAATCAGAAGACAATTATCAGCACCTCAGACACCACAACAGAATGGAGTTGTTGAAAGGAAAAATAGAACTATCTTGGATGCAGCAAGAAGTATGTTATCAGAAGCAAATCTACCACATGTGTATTGGAGAGGGGCAGTTAGCACTGTTGTCTATACATTCAACAAAGTTCACATCAAAGATGAAACTGATAAGACCCCTCATGAACTATGGTTTGGTAATACTCCTACTCTTAAGTATTTCAGAATTTTTGGAGGTAAATGTTATATTAGAAGAGATGAGTATATTGGCAAATTTGATCCTAGAAGTGATGAAGGAATATTTCTTGGTTATTCATCTAAGAGAAAGACATATAGATGTTTTAATAAGAGATTGCAGAAAATTTTTGAGAGTACAAATGTAAAGATTGATGAACAATTTAGAGGAACTTCAAGGTATATAGACATTGAACTGGCAATAGAAATTATGACAAATGAATCTACACTGAATCCACCGGTATAGAATGAAGATTCAGTTACCCCAGTATCATTAGAGGATTCCATAGTAATTGAAGAACAACAGCAAACTAAGACACCTCGGTATGTAAGATTGAATCATTCTGAAGATCAGATAATTGGAAACAAATGTAAAGGAGTTATGACAAGAGGAAGATTGGCAAATGAAGAGGTATGTCTTATTTCTCAAATTGAACCATCATCTATCAATGAGGCATGTGAAGATAAATTTTGGATTAAAGCTATGGAAGAAGAATTAGGACAAATTGAGAAAAATAATACTTGGACATTAGCTCCCCGACCTAAAGATAAAAATGTAATTGGAACCAAATGGGTATTTAGAAACAAACTTAATGAAGATGGAAAAGTTGTCAGAAATAAAGCAAGACTAGTGTGTAAGGGATATTCTCAGAAAGAAGGAGTTGATTACAATGAAACCTTTGCACCGGTAGCAAGAATTGAGGCAGTCAGATTATTCTTGGCTTTTGCAGCTCACAAGGACTACAAAGTTTATCAAATGGATATTAATTGTGCATTTTTGAATGGAGATCTTGAAGAGGAAGTATATATTGAACAACCTGATGGATTTTCCTTGATAGATGATAATGATATGGTTTTTAGGTTAAGAAAAGCTCTGTATGGATTAAAACAAGCCCCAAGAGCTTGGTATGCAAGGTTGGATAAGTATCTTTTAAAGATTGGTTTTACTAAAGGAAATGCAGATAGCAATTTATAATACAAAATAACTAATGATGACATCTTGATTATTGAAGTATTTGTTGATGATATAATCTTTGGAGGAGAAGATGAATTATGTAAGGAATTTTCTATTAAAATGCAGCAAGAATTTGAAATGTCTATGATTGGAGAAATAAAATTCATTTTAGGATTACAGATTTCACAGACTAATAAAGGTATATTTTTTAGTCAATCAAGGTACTTGAAAGAATTACTAAAGAAATTTGGGATGGAGAACTTTAAACCGGTAAGCACACCTATGACTACAAATGACCAATTATCTCAAATGGATGAATCTACACCTGTTAATCCAACTAGATACAAATCTATGATAGGAGGTTTACTGTATTTGACACAAACCAGACCTGATATTATGAATGCAGTATGTATTGTTTCTATATTTCAGAGTAATCCTAGGGAAAATCATGAATCAGCAGTAAAAAGGATTTTCTGGTACCTACAAGGCACAACAAATCTTGGATTATGGTATCCTAGAGATGAAAATTTTGACCTATGTGCATACACAGATGCAAATTGGGCAGGAGATGTGGATGATAGAAAAAGAACCACTGGAGGAGCATTCTTTCTTGGAAAGAGATTAGTTTCTTGGTTGAGTAAGAAATAGAGTTGTACATCTTTATCAACAATAGAATCAGAATATGTTGCAGTAGCAACTAACTGTACACGGGTACTATGGCTTAAACAAATGTTGAAAGACATAAAGGTAAAATACAAGGAACCTATTACTATATATTGTGATAACACTGCAACAATTGATATATTCAAGAATCCGGTATTACATTCTAAAACAAAACATGTTTCTATCAAACTGAATTTTCTAAGGGAAAAAGTTGAAGAAAAAGAGATAAAACTGGTTTATGTGGATACTAAAGAACAGCTTGCAGATATTTTCACAAAACCTTTGCCTAAGGAGACTTTTGAATATCTTAGAGATCAGCTTGGAGTCATACCACCACCGGTAGAGACTTAGACAGTCGATGATTGCCATCAACCAGCAGAATTAAAAGACAAATCTTTTATTCTAGTCTTTGATAAGGAAGCTACTTCTCAGGGGGAGTAGTTGGTATTTTGTATGAACTTGATTTTTGTAACTTTGGCATTTGATGTCAAATGGGGAGAGATATCTATGGAAAAACACATTTAAGGAGAGATTGGTATTGAAGATAAATCTTTGGATAAACTCATGTTGCTCCCAGGGGGAGGAATTGAGATTGTTGGTTTTTGGTATTTGGCATTTCTGTTTTGGCACTTTAATGGTTTTTCCATCTTGTGTTGCCATCAATGCCAAAGGGGGAGATTGTTGGTATTTTGGTATGGTTTTGTCATTGATGTCAACACCTACTGAAAACAAGCACTTTGGAGATCCAGCAACATTCACCGGCAAGCAAGTAAACTATTGCACAATTACTGGTATATGGTTCACTGACAGGATATAATGTTCACCGGTATCTGGAATGATATGGAAGACACTTTGCAATGTCGAAGACATTGTGTGGACACTTTGTTTTGAAGAATTGATCATTGGTATATTCATATTTGCATATTTTCTTTTACCAGCAAATAGGTCCAAGGTTATCTAGGGTTACACCGATAGGTTTATCTTTTCTAGATCAGCATGGCACGCTATGGAGATGATTTATTATTTATGTAAATGCATTAAGATGATATGTTTAATTAGTTATTGCATCGGATATTATATTGTATGTAAAATGTTTTTATTGTAATATCTTGTAGAGCCAACCTACTAAAATTGGTCTTAGGGTATGGTATAAATGTAAGATCTTATTTGTAAGATCAATTGTGAAATGCGAAAAAGGATTGAGTGAAGGTATATGCGAGATTAAGCAGAGGTATACATGAAGAGATCATTTGAAGGTGAAGCTAGGTTTTTGTATAAGCATGTCAGCATTACACTGGTACTGAATCCAACATATGAAGATGCTATTTTGTGCAGTACATTCTTATTGGATTTAACCATCCAACTGTAGTTAGTGTGACTCCCATTTTGTGATTGAGCAGTGAGCTCTAGGTTGTTGGCCTTTCTGCATGTGCAGACCCCATTTATGTACACTTACTATCTGCAGTAGTATCATCTGATTGTGGGTAAGGTTTCCCACTGTGGTTTTTCCCCTTACAGGGTTTCCACGTACAAATATTGGTGTTATGTGTTGTGGATGACTTTATGTTTATGTTTCATGCTTTAATATTTACTAGTATAGCAATTTACTGTTAACACTGTCCACCGACATACTTAACTAGTTTACTAGTATTAAGCATCAAGTTGATTAATTGATTTTTGGTTTGAATTTATTTGACAATTGATTCACACCCCCACCCTCTTAGTTGTCTCTGGGACCTAACATATATATATGTATATAAATATATATATATATATATATATGAATATAAATATATATATATGTATATAAATATATATATTTTTATTTTCATAGGTATTTATTTATATAAATATACATGTAATTTGTATGTATATAATTATATATTTATATATATATATTATATAATAGAAAATATATAATGAATGGACAAAAGTATTTTAATTGCAAGTATGTATTCGAACACAGAATCTTACTGTACAAACAAGGTAAATAACAAAATTTAATATACTTAAAACAGTAACTCTAGAACTATTTAATTCCTTTCATTAATCTCCTAATTGCTAAAGGAAATAATTAGGCTAACTAAATATGGATTTTATATTCTGCAATAAGTAAATAACAGAGTTTAAAAAAATTTTTAATAGCAACTATATACAAATGCGATTATTTAAATTAGATAGGCCATCTAGTTTCTAAATTCAAATCTCTGCAATGAAATATGTGATTTTATTTTTTGCAACTTTATTTATCTAAAATCAATTCAACTTATCTTTAGAGATACACACATAGGAAATAAACTGAATATTTACATTCAAAATAGCATGCATGCAATTATTAAATCATTTCTTTGCAATAGGATATGAATTGAAACATTTACTTTTCAAAACAACATGCATTAAATTAAAACCTATGACCATGGAGAGCTCACCTCCCAGCCTAGGCTAACCAGTAGCCACCCCTGAGCTTGGAAAACCAAGCCTTAGACAGGTAACACACATGCAAACACAAAAGACAAGGGAAAACACAATCGCAAACACAATCCCAACCCAGGCTACACTACGCCATACATTGTGATGTCTTTTCAATGGTGGTAGTGGACCAAGTACCCTGAGGAGACTACAAGTATGGTAAAACATATAGCCACCTCAGGGCAAACCAAATACATCAAGAATAACAACCCCACATTCCTTATGCCCCCAAGGCATTCATGTCTTATTTCCCTCCTTATGACCCCCAATGCATAAACAAGCCATGCAGCAAGGGTCACATAAAATCCCTTGTGGTAACTCTCATAATGAGAGCCTCTCACTTGAGGGCTGTCACTTCTACCACCCACAAGACCATCCTCTCTCCCAAGAGTAGGAGGCCTTGATTACTCCCAAAACACATAAATTGCATAAGAACAAAACACCAAATAAATTTCCAAGGAATACTTGCAAGGAAAACTAGTCTTTACACAAGCAATTCTTTCAATAAAACATGCAATAAGAAAACATTACAAGAAAGGTAGAACCAACCTTAAACTGCCCAAAGGTATTCTAGTTTTATTGAGGATGAGCAGCTCAATTCCATAAGTCTTTCCCTTCCACCCTTAGCCAAATTCTTAATTCAAAAATCTATTTTTTGCCTTTCAAAAATTCCTTGTCTCCAAAAATGGAGAGTGGGTGATTACCCCCAAAATCTCTCATTCTTGCTTAAGAAGACCCTAGTGAGAGTTCCCACAAGTTTCTAAAATTGAAAGGGAAGGTAAGGTAAAATGGGAAAGGGAACTCTCGTTCAAAAAGGAAGGTTCACAACTTAGTTCAAGCCTTTTAATTTGAATTTTCGCACAACTTAGAAAAGTCACTTTTTTGGGTGTCTAGAAGGTCACAGGGGAGTAGAAACTTGCCTAAAATTACCCCTAACCCTTAGGTATACCTTATGGGCTTTAGGAAACCCTAATAAACTACCCCTAGGAGCCCACTTAACCCTTTTTAAACCCCTTTGAAGTTTATTTTCGGGTCAAACCTAAGTTGACCATACCAAAGATTCTTTACCCAAGGCATTTATGGAATCATATTAAATTAATTGAAAAAGCTATAGTTAAACAACTCCCTCCAAGAGACCAATTTAAAAACTCAAACATAAATCAAAACATGTGTCAAGTGACACAAAGAAAATACTTTTACAAAATTATACATGAAATCTTGTCTCTTGTTGGATTTACACAAATAAACAAAATTCAATTTAACATTCATGCAACAATCACTTTCATGAATAAAATACGATACAAACGGGGTGTTGTCTCTCCAAATAGACAAACCCTAGTTTTACGAACGCACATAGGTCTAGGTTTGGTTCTCCATAATATTTCCATGGTCACATGGATAATTTTCCTGCGCATCTCAATTACACATTAGTAATTTCAAATAAACTCATATAATACAAAACACATGAATATGTATACACATCAAACACTTGCATACAATTTACATTTGAACAATTTAATATATCTTATATCCAAGTAATTTCACATAAGCAATTATCCTAATTCTCATAATTTTTATCCACAAATAAAACATACATCATAATTATATTACCATAATTAAAGTCCTACAAATCCAATACGACATACATCATCACAATTATATCCTATTCTAGAATCATATAGATGTCTAAATCATTAAGCATATAACTGAAGCATCAACATACATCAATGTTATCCCTCAAATCATGGAATCATATAAGTTCTAACATCAAAATGCTTAAAATAAAGTATCCAAAATAGTCTCAACATAAAAATAACTTAAATGTCAGACTGAGTCGAGGTAGGGCCTCACACCCTCCCCCTCTAGGCATGAACTTCCTCCTAGAGTTCATCAAAAACATGGGGGTACTCTGATCTCATACGTGATGTATCCTCCCATGAAGCTGTAACATCTGACTCCACTTGCAAGGCATCCCAATCTAAAATATGAGACTCATCATAGATATATTTCCTCAAAACTGATACATGAAACACATCGTGGATGTGTGATAGGCTAGGTGCCAATGCTAAACGGTAGGCAACTGGGCCTATCGTCTCAAGGATCTCAAAAGGTCCTACAAAGTGAGGTGCAAGCTTAGAACCCTTTCCATAACGGATTGGACTCTTATGGGGTCGCACTCTCAAGAAAACTCTATCTCCAACCAAGTAGCTACGATCTATCCTCTTCGCATCTGCATATTTATTTTGTCTATCCTCTGCCTCTCTAAGACGCTGCCTAATCAAATCCACCTATTGTTCCATATCCCGAACTATCTGTGGGACAATAGAAACTCTGTCCTCTATGCGGTCCCAACTCAACGGTGTCCTGCAATGCCTGCTATATAATGTCTGATAGGGTGGCATCCCCAAAGAAGTGTGATGCCCATTGTTATAGGCAAACTCCACTAAGGGAAGATACTCTTCCCATCTGGTCTGATGATCCATGACGTACATGTGAAGCATATCCTCAAACACCTGATTAACCCTCTCTGTCTGACCATCTATTTCCAAGTGATAGGCTCTACTGAAATTGAGCTTAATGCCCATAGCTGCTTATAATGCCTTCCAAAAGGAAGAAGTGAAGAGGGAATCCCTGTCAGAAATAATCTTGTGTGGAACACCATGAATTCTAACAATGTCTTGCAAGAACACCTGTACTACTGCTGGTGTTGTGAAGGTAGTCCGAACTGGTGAAAAGTGAGCCACTTTGGTCAACTTGTCAACTGTCACCAAGATGTCATCATGGAGACGAGAAGACATAGGAAGACCAATGATGAAATCCATGGATATAGTATCCCACTTCCACTCTAGTATAGCATGAGATTGCAGCAACCCACCTGGATGGTGGTGCTCCACCTTTACTCTCTAACACTCGAGGCATCGAGCTACTAACTCAGCAATGAGCTGCCACATTCCTGGCCAATGATATAACTGTCTCAAGTCAGCATACATCTTCTTAACTCTGGGATGCACTACATAAGGAGCTCTATGAGCCTTCGTGACAATGAACTCTCACAATCCCCTGGAAGAAGGTACATAGATATGCCCTCTATGGTGTAATAGTCCATTAGACTCCAAAGAATAATCTACATAATTCACCTCTAGAGTATCCTGAGATCGTATTACCTGACAAACTTCTGAATACCATCCATTGTCTGGCAATTGATGTAGTATACGATCTCTCAAATCCGTGCCCATAGATAGGATGTATACCTCATCACATCTCCTACTCAAAGCATCTGCAACTACGTTTTCCTTTCCTTTGATATAGTGAACATCAAAATCATATTCGCACAAGAACTCCATCCATCTCCTCTGACATGCATTAAGGTTCGGCTAAGTGAAAATGTACTGAAAACTCTGATGATCTGAATGCAACTCAAAATGATGACCTAGAAGGAAGTCTCTCCACCTCACAAGTGCATGCACTACTTCTGCAAGCTCAAGGTGATGAGTAGGATAATTAAGTTAATGAGTCTTAAGTTTCCTAGACTCAAAAGCTATAGCCCTACCATCCTGCATAAGAACTGCTCCTAAACCCTCTAGGGAAGAATCTGTGCAAATCATGAAGTCAGCTGAGGGATCCGGTACTACAAGGATAGGTGTGCTAGTAAGTGCCTTTTTGAGTTCTTGAAAGGCCCTCTCGCACTTCTCTATCCACTCAAATTTCTTCCCTTTACGCTGAAGAGAAGTAATAGGATGAGCGACTCTGGAGAATCCCTCAATAAAGCATCGGTAATAACCTACTAAGCCCATGAAACTCCTGACCTCTGTCACATTGGTTGGCACTGGCCAATCCATAATAGCTCTGATCTTTGATGGTCAACTGAGATCCCATCACCGGAAATAACGTGCCTAAGGTACTTGACCTCTGATCGAAAGAAAGCACACTTTGACAAACTGCCAAACAACTGATTGTCCTACAAACACTGCAATACCTATTTCAGGTGCTCCTCATGCTCCTTCTCATTCTGAGAATATATCAATATATCATCGAGGAACATAATCACGAAGCGGTCTAGAAATGTGCGGAATACCCTATTCATGAGGCTCATGAAAATAGCGGGAGCATTCGTAAGACCGAATGGTACCATGGTGAACTCATAGTGGCCATATCTAGTGCAAAACATTGTCTTTTGGATATCGCTCTCCACTATTCTCAGCTGATGGTATCGTGACTTTAGATCAATTTTGGAAAAGACTTTGGCACCTTGAAGTTGGTCAAATAAATCATCAATTCTGGGTAATGGATAACGATTCTTTATAGTTACTTTGTTTAACTGACGATAATCCATGCATAATCGGAGAGATCTTTCCTTCTTCTTTACGAAGATGACTGGTGCACCCCATGGGGATACACTAGGATGAATGTGCCCCTTTTCAAGGAGTTCCTCAAGCTACATCTTGATCTCATTAAGCTCATTTGTGATCATCCTATAAGGTGCTCTAAAAACTGGCTCAGCTCTTGGTACAAGGTCTATATGAAAATCAATCTCTCTACAAGGTGGCATTCCAGGTAGTTTCGAAGGAAACAGGTTTGAATATCCCTTAAGGATAGGATGGTCATCAATCAATATTTCCTTTTCATCCTCTTCTCCTCTATCACTGATAGTGATGGCAAAAAGCTAACATCCCTTTCACATGCCCCGCTTAAGCTGCATTGCGGAGATCATACAAAGAGACACGGGTCTTTGAATCCTGGTGATAACTATGGGCAAACCATGATCATCCTCATACTCGATCTTTTTTAGGCAGCAATCCATCTTGGCTCTGTGGGCATAAAGCCAATCCATTTTAAGTACGATACCATAAGATCCAAGTGGTGTCACTCTAAGGTCTACTAAAGTGGTGGTCTTGCCAATCTATAGCTGACATGCCCTAACCTTTGATTCCACTAACACTCTAACCCTTGAAGCTAACTCCACTTCCCAACTTACACCCTGTCTAGTTGCCACTAGCCTACAATGCTCCACAACCAATGGAGATATAAAGGAGTTAGTAGCTCCTGAATAAAATAAAATAGATACATTGTTACCTTTGATCATACCTGCAACCTCAATGACCGTCGCCTGGTGCTCACCCTTGCGGTTGTCAACCACTACGAATACTCTATGGGACCTACCCATATCACCAACTGTAGTCTCTGAAGAGGCCATCTACTGATTTCCTGCCATCTGACCCTAAGGACAATCCCTCGCCATATGCCCCGTGCATGAAACTGGGCACCCTGAGGCCTAGAGAAAGCCTATCCTCCTGTCTTGCTAGATCCACTGTACCCACCCCTGGAGGACTGTTGAGTCCTTGCTAGAGGTGTGTAAGGCACCTGAGCTCTCTGATCTCGCCTTTGACCCTGAAACTGCCACTACTTGGGCTTTGTGCCCTACTAATACTATGGAGGCTTATGCCTCTGGTTCCTATTGTGACTGTTGCGGAAGAGGGGGTTTCGAGAACCCTTGTGAGTTTCGGTTATTTCCCTTCCAATGGGGTTTCTGAAATCCATAAGTCTGGGGTGTAGAGTTTCGGTTTTGAAACCAATCCCTAGTGTCCTGTGGTCTGACCTGAATCTCCTCTACTATCAATGCTTTCTCCACGGCAACCCGAAGGCTCTCTAGAGCAAACATCCTCACTGCCCCTGCTATGCCGGTATTCAACCCTCTAATGAAGTGGTTGACGAGAAGTTTCTCATCCTTTAGATAATCCATGTAAGGCAAGAGCTCAAATAATTTTCTCTCGTATTGGGTCACTGATAAGCCCTTTTGTTGGAAGTCATGAAACTTGTCTATCCGACACTGTCTGTAATGTTCCGACAGGTACCTCTCCCTAAACCTCTCTGTAAATATCTCCCAAGTGAGAGTATCAGGAACTAATCCGCACTTGTACTCCTCTTGTCTCTAGCATGTGGAGGTCATTCCTCTCAACAGATGGACTGCGACACGTGCTTTTAGATTGCTCTCATAAGAGCACAATGCAAAGCACCTCTCAAGGCTCAAAAGCCATGCCTCAGCTTCTACCCCATTGGTAGAACCCCAAAAAGATGGTGGCTGGAGGCACATAACCTCCCTGATAAGATCCCCTAGCTCCCGACGAGCTCTCTCATAATATATTGGCCCTGCCACTGGAGGTGGTCCTGGTAGGTGCACAGATTCTGGCTCATTCCCACCCTGACTCTCTACGGGAATAGGAGGTGGACTCCTTCTCTGTTCCCTATTAGCTGATCTATGACTCCCAGAGTTCTGATTTCTAACATGATGGTCCTCTACTGGAAGCCTTTCCTGAACTATACCAATTAGGTTCTGGATTGCTTCTAAGAGGTTTCAGTTTGGATCATTTGGCTGTTTGGGAGGAGCCTTTGGGTTCTCTTCTGAAACTGATTCCTCCCTATCTACCTCTTCACATGCTATGTGTGCACGCCTAGGATCCCTTCTGTGCTTTCGAGCTTGTCGCGTAGTCGGAGGCATTCTAAGAGAACAAATGAAATAAAATAAATTAAATAACTAATTTCTTTGGAGTAATATTTTATTATTTAAATTTAAATATCCTAGAAAAATTAATTAAATTAATTAAATAATTTTAAGAGAAACGTAATGGAGAAAGGTTCCTAGTGTTGGAAACTTGGTTCCGATACCAAAATGTCATGCCCAAAATTTAGGGCTAGAACGGGATAATTTTTTTTTAAAAATTCCAACGTAATAACATTAAATTGCCATTATGAAATGTACTATCAAGTTTTGTCTTAACTATGTTTAGAGTTAACTTTATCTACAAGCTCAAGTAAAAAATAATAATTAAAATTAAAATTCTAATTGAATAGTTTTATTGTCGCATCGCTCTTAATCAATAATTAAATCAATTAATTAACGCAGAAAAAGATTAATCTCCAATATCCATTCATTGATCTTAGGATCTAATTATACTAGTCCTAGCACTTAGTTTTATAAGTGTCTTTATTTTACTTAGCAATAATTAATTAGTAGATTGAACTAAATCAACTAAAGGGTCGATTATATTCGCAAATGAATATTTTTGTATAAAGTTTAATCACATGCATCTATGCCTAGTAGAGTTAAAAATTAAACCCTTTAGCCCAATAATTTGCATTTAAAATAAAATTCCCTAATTGTTTAACTATTTAAATTTATGAATTTAAAATTAAATATTAACTTCGCTAATATTTAATTTGAAACATCTCCCCCCATATATATATATTTATATATATTTATATAATTATATATTCGAATATATATACAACTATATATATATAAATATAAATAATATTATATTTATATATATATATATATAATAACATATATCAAATCAAAAGGGTTTAACCCATGCAAACCCTAACCCTTATTTATGTTATAAAATAAGCCCTTTCATATTTTATTTTATCTTTTTTTATTAACCACTTTCTACCCTAGCCCTAACCAAGCTAGGGTTTCTTCCCATTTTTTTTTGTTTGGGTTTGTGTAGGGCCAAATGGTGTCCACGGTGGTGGCCATGGCAAATGGGTGGTAGTTTTGGGGAAGGTCAGGCGTGGTGGTGCACACAGCTCCACCGATGGGTCGCCCCACTGTGGGGGTCACGGCCCACATAGTGGCCTTGGCTGCTGTGTGAGTCGCGACTGGCACAGTGGCACGACCTGCATAGGGGCTGCGCCCCTTGCGCGGCCGGAGCTCCACGGAGGTCCTAAAAACCCCTTTACCCTCAATGCATACTATTTTTTTTTTTGTTTTAAATATAAAATATACTTATATATATTTATTTTTATAGGTATTTATTTATATAAATATATTATATATATATATATACATGTAATTTGTATGTATATAATTATATATTTTTATATATATATTTTATATAACAGAAAATATATAATGAATAGATAAAAGTATTTTAATTACAAGTATGTATTCGAACACAGAATCTTACTGTACAAAATACTGAAGTTATTATATTGTTGTTTTTTTTTTATTTACTTACTGTACAAACAAGGTATATAACAGAATTTAATATACTTAAAATAGTAACTCTAGAACTATTTAATTCCTTTCATTAATCTCCTAATTGCTAAAGGAAATAATTAGGCTAACTAAATATGGATTTTATATTCTGCAATAAGTAAATAACAGAGTTTAAAAAAAAATTTAACAGCAACTATATACAAATGCAATTATTTAAATAAGATAGGCCATCTAGTTTCTAAATTCAAATCTCTGCAATTAAATATGTGATTTTATTTTCTACAACTTTATTTATCTAAAATAAATTCAACTTATCTTTAGAGATATGCACATAGGAAATAAACTGAATATTTACATTCAAAACAACATACATGCAATTATTAAATCATTTCTTTGTAATAGGATATGAACTGAAACATTTATTTTTCAAAACAACATGCATTAAATTAAAACCTATGACCATGGAGAGCTCACCTCCCAACCTAGGCTAACCAATAGCCACCCCCGAACTTGGAGAACCAAGCCTTAGACAGGTAACACACATGCAAACACAAAAGACAAGGGAAAACACAATCTCAAACACAATCCCAACCCAGGCTACAATGTGCCAGACATTGTGATGTCTTTTCAAAGGTGGTAGTGGACCAAGTACCCTGAGGAGATTGCAAGTATGGTAAAACATATAGCCACCTCATGGCAAACCAAATACATCAAGAATAACAACCCCACATTCCTTAAGCCCCCCAAGGCATTCATGCCTTATTTCCCTCCTTATGACCCCCAATGCATAAATAAGCCATGCAACAAGGGTCACATAAAATCCCTTGTTATCACTCTCATAATGAGAGCCTCTCACTCGAGGGCTGTCACTTCTACCACCCACAAGACCATCCTCTCTCCCAAGAGTAGGAGGCCTTGATTACTCCAAAAACACATAAATTGCAGAAGCAGAAAACACCAAATAAATTTCTAAGGAATACTTGCAAGGAAAACTAGCCTTTACACAAGTAATTCTTTCAATACAACATGCAATAAGAAAACATTACAAGAAAGGTAGAACCAACCTTAAACTGCCCAAAGGTATGCTAGTTTTATTGAGGATGAGCAGCCCAATTCCACAACTCTTTCCCTTCCACCCTTAGTCAAATTCTTAATTCAAAAATCTATTTTTTTCCTTTCAAAAATTCCTTGTCTCCAAAAATGGGGAGTGGTTGATTACCCCCAAAATCTCTCATTCTTGCTTAAGAAGACCCTAGTGAGAGTTCCCACAAGTTTCTAAAACTGAAAGGGAAGGTAAGGTAAAATGGGAAAGGGAACTCTCCTTCAAAAAGGAAGGTTCACAACTTAGTTCTGTAGGTCCCAGAGACAACTGAGAGGGGGTGGGGTGAATCAATTGTCTAATAAATTCAAACCAAAAACTTATTAACCAACTAAATTCTTAATACCGGTAAATCAATTAAGTATGCCGGTAGATAGTGTTAATAGTAAATTGCTATACCGATAAGAATTAATGCATGAAACGTAAGCACAAAGTCATCCACAACACATGACACCAATATTTGTACGTGGAAACCCTGTAAGGGGAAAAACCATGGTGGGAAACCTTACCCACAATCAGATGATACTACTACGGATAGTAAGTGTACAAAAGGGGTTTGCACATGCTGAAAGGCCAACAGCCTAGAGCTCACTGCTCAATCACAAATGGGAGTCACACTGACTAAAGTTGGATAGTTAAATCCAATAAGAATGTACTGCACAAAATAGCATCTTCATATGCTGGATTCAGTACCGGTGTAATGCTGATATGCTTCTACAAAACCCTAACTTTACCTTCAAATGATGTCTTCATGTATGCCTTTGCTTTATCTCACATATACCTTTACTTAAATCTTTTTCGCATTCCACACTTGATCTTACAAATAAGATCTTTCATTTATATCATACCCTAAGACCAATTTTAGTAGGTCGGCTCTACAAGATATTACAATAAAAACATTCTACAAACAATACAATATCTGATGCAATAATCGATTGAACATGTCGGTTTAATGCATTTACAACAATAATAAATCATCTCCATAGCATGCCATGCTGATCTGGAAAAGATAAACCTACTGGTGTAACCCTAGATAACCTGGACCTATTTGTCGGTAAAAGCAAATATGCAAATAAGAATATACCAATGATTATTACTTGAAAATAAAGTGTCCACATGATGTCTTGAACATTACCAAGTGTCTTCCATGTCATTGCAGGTACCGGTGAACATTATATCCTGCCGGTTAATCATATACTGGTAACTGTTGCACAGTTTACTGTTTGCCGGTGAATGTTGCTAGATCTCCAAAGTAGGTGTATTTAGTAGGCGTTGACATCAATGGCAAAACCATACCAAAATACCAACAATCTCCCCCTTTGGCATTGATGGCAACACAAGATGGAAAAACCATCAAAGTGCCAAAACAGAAATGCCAAGTGTAAAACCAACAATCTCCTCAAAGTGACAATCTCTCCCCCTGGAAGTAACATGAGTTATTTTATGTTATCCTGTACCAATTTTTACCATAGATATCTCTCCTTAATTGATAATGTGTTTTTCCATATATCTCTCCCCCTTTGACATCAAATGCCAAAGATACAAAATTTAAGTCCATAAAAAAATACCAATTACTCCCCCTGAGAAGTAGCTTCCTCATCAAATACCGAAATAAAAGATTTGTCCATTTAATTCTACCGGTTGATGACAATCATCAACTGTCTAAGTCTCTACCAGTGGAGGTATGACTCCGAGCTGATCTCTGAGATACTCAAAAGTTTCTTTAGGCAAAGGTTTTTTGAAAATATCTACAAGTTGTTCTTTAGTATTCACATAAACTAGTTTTATCTCCTTCTCTTCAACTTTTTCCCTTAGAAAATTCAGTTTGATAGAAACATGTTTTGTTTTAGAATGTAATACTAGATTCTTAGATATATCAATTGCTGCAGTGTTATCACAATATATAGTAATAGGTTCCTTGCATTTTACCTTTATGTCTTTCAACATTTGCTTAAGCCAAAGTACCTGTGTACAGTTTGTTGCTGCTGCAACATATTCTGATTCTACCATTGATAAAGATGTACAACTCTATTTCTTACTTAACCAAGAAACTAATCTCTTTCCAAGAAAGAATGCTCCTCCAGTGGTGCTTTTCCTATCATCCACATCTCCTGCCCAATTTGCATCTGTGTATGCATATAGATCAAAATTTTCATCTTTAGGATACCATAATCCAAGATTTGTTGTGCCTTGTAAGTACCAGAAAATCCTTTTTACTACTAATTCATGATTTTCCTTAGGATTACTCTGAAATCTAGAAACTATACATACTGCATTCATAATATCAGGTCTGGTTTGTGTCAAATACAGTAAACCTCCTATCATAGATTTGTATCTAGTTGGATTAACAGGTGTAGATTCATCCATTTGAGATAATTTTTCATTTGTAGTCATAGGTGTTCTTACCAGTTTAGAGTTCTCCATCCCAAATTTCTTAAGTTGTTCTTTCAAGTACTTAGATTGACTCAAAAATATGCCTTTATCAGTCTGTAAAATATGCAATCCTAGAAAGAATTTTATTTCTCCGATCATAGACATTTCAAATTCTTACTACATTTCAAGAGAAAATTATTTGCATAATCTATCTCCTCCTCCAAAGATTATATCATCAACAAATACTTCCATAATCAAGATGTCATCATTAGTTACTTTGTAATATAAATTGCTATCTGCATTTCCTTTAGTAAAACCAATCTTTAAAAGATACTTATCCAATCTTGCATACCAAGCTCTTGGAGCTTGTTTTAATCCATACAGAGCTTTTCTTAATCTACAAACCATATCATTGTCATCTGTCAAGGAAAATCCATCAGGTTGTTCAATATAGACTTCCTCTTCAAGATCTCCATTCAAAAATGCACATTTAATATCCATTTGATAAACTTTGTAATCCTTGTGAGCTGCAAAAGCCAAGAATAATCTAACTGCCTCAATTCTGGCTACCGGTGCAAAGGTCTCATTGTAATCAACTCCTTTCTGAGAATATCCCTTACACACTAGTCTTGCTTTATTTCTGACAACCTTACCATCTTCATTGAGTTTATTTCTAAATACCCATTTGGTTATAATTATATTTTTATTTTTAGGCCAGGGAACTAATGTCCAAGTATTATTTTTCTCAATTTGTCCTAATTCGTCTTCCATAGCTTTAATCCAAAATTTATCTTCACATGCCTCATTGACAAATAATGGTTCAATTTGAGAAATAAGACATACCTCTTCATTTGCCAATCTTCCTCTTGTCATGACTCCTTTAAATTTGCTTCCAATTATCTAATCTTCAGAATGATTCAGTCTTACATACCAAGGTGTCTTAGTCTATTGTTGTTCTTCAATTACTATGGAATCCTCTGATGATACCGGAGTAACTGGATCATCATTCTTTACCGGTGGATTTATATTTGTCATAATTTCTATTTCCGGTTTAGAGTCTATATACCTTGAAGTTCCTCTGAATTGTTTATCAATCTTTACATTTGTAATCTCAACAATTTTCTGTAATCTTTTATTAAAACATCTATATGCTTTACTCTTAGATGAATAACCAAGAAATATTCCTTCATCACTTCTAGGATCAAACTTGCCAATATACTCATCTCTTCTAATATAACATTTACTTCCAAAAATTCTGAAATACTTAAGAGTAGGAGTATTACCAGACCATAGTTCATGAGGGGTCTTACCGGTTTCACCTTTGATGTGAACTTTGTTGAATGTATAGACAGCAATTCTTACTACCTCTCTCCAGTATACATGTGGTAGATTTGCTTTTGATAACATACTTCTTGCTGCATCCAAAATAGTTCTATTTTTTCTTTCAACAACTCCATTCTGTTGTGGTGTCCGAGGTGCTGATAACTGTCTTTTGATTCCATTTACTTCACAGGATGTATTAAAATCTTTAGATGTGAATTCTCCTCCTTGATCTGATCTTAAACATTTAATTTTCTTATCGGTTTCATTTTCAACCATTTCTTTGAATAGCTTGAACTTCCCAAGTGCTTCTGATTTTTCTTTGAGAAAAGTAACCCAGCACATTCTAGAATAATCATCAATAATTAGCATGAAATATCTATCACCGTGTAAGCTTTTAGTTCTAGTTGGACCACATAAATCAATGTGAATTAAATCAAGGGCATTATTGGATTTTTTTGGAATACTTTTGAAACTAGCTCTAACTTGTTTTCCAAATTGACATTCCTTGCAAATTGTATTGTGAGGTTTCACAATTTTAGGTAGATCTCTAACTGCCTTAGAAGTACTGATTTTTACCATGCAATCAAAATTTACATGACATAGTCTTTTATGCCATAGCCAACTTTCATCTATATGTGCAATTAAGCATACCTTTTCACTGTTATTCAAATGAAAGATATTACCTCTAGTCTGATTACCGGTTGCAATTTCCAAACTAGTTCTATTCATGATTTTTTATTTTCCATTTTTAAATTGTAACTGAAAACCTTTCTCAACTAATTGACCAACACTTAAAAGATTATGTTTTAATCCTTCAACATAGTAGACATTGTCAGTGTTATGTTTACCATCAAGAGATATTGAACCCTTACCTTTGATTGAATAGGTTTTTTTCATCTCTGAATCTTACTAAACCACCATTGTATTCTTGAAAGTTCAAGAATTTACCTTTGTCTCCAGTCATGTGATGTCAGGATCCTGAGTCAATAATCCATTCATCCTTTAATTCAACTTTAGCTTCTAGGGCTTATTCTACTAGTTGAGCAATAGGTACTGGTTGATCTTCTGTTATAGCAACAAAGACCCATCCATTGTATGTTGGATCCTCATCAGAATCATCAGTCACACCTTCATCAGCAATGTAACAAGGTTTATCTTTGTTTTTCTTAAATCTATATCTCTGATATTCAGGATTAGGTTTGTATTTTCTTCTAGCTTCTTCTCTTAGTCTAGCATGTCTATCAAGGCATCTTGAAGCCATATGACCAATCTTATTGCAGTTAAAACATTTAAAGGGTGCTTTACCTTCATACTTACTTCCAATTGGGCCTTTTGGCATTTTTCTTGCAAATAGTGCTTCAAGTTCTTCAAGCTCTTCATTCTCCTTCCTGGTTTCTTCAAGTTCTCTTGCATAAAAGGCTCTCCAGTTTGATTTGTCAAAGGATGGAGCAGATGATGTTGATACTTTGAAGGCCAAATCAGTTCTTATAGTAGTAACAGGACCAAATTCCTCAATTTCAAAAGCTGAAAGTTTTCCAATCAATGTATCCCTAGTTATTGATGTATTAGGCATTGTTCTCAACTCATTTATAGCACTAACCTTCATTTTATATACCGGTGGCAAACCTCTTAAGATTTTTTAAACAATCTCATCTTCACTCAAGGTTCCTCCACAACATTTGATACCTAAAACAATTTCATTTACTCTTTCCATAAAAGAAGAAATCCTTTCATCTTTAGCTAAAGTAGTGGGAGCAGTCTGACCAGCTACAGCAGCAGTATAACCATTCTTAGTAACTTCCCAGATGTCTTTACCAATGCAATTCAGATGTGTCTCCATTCTGATTTTCCATATCCCATAGTTGGTTCCATCAAGTTTAGGACTATCCTTTCTGAAATAATTAGTAGACATTGGATCTCCTCAAGTTGTTAAACTTCTGCAAAAAGTGGACTAAGCTCTGATACCAATTGTAGGTCCCAGAGACAACTGAGAGGGGGCGGGGGGTGAATCAGTTGTCTAATAAATTCAAACCAAAAACTTATTAACCAACTAAATGCTTAATACTGGTCAATCAGTTAAGTATGTCGGTAGACAGTGTTAACAGTAAATTGCTATACCGGTAAGAATTAATGCATGAAACATAAGCACAAAGTCATCCACAACACATGACACCAATATTTGTACGTGGAAACCCTGTAAGAGGAAAAACCACGGTGGGAAACCTTACCCACAATCAGATGATACTACTGCAGATAGTAAGTGTACAAAAGGGGTCTACACATGCAGAAAGGCCAACAGCCTAGAGCTCACTGCTCAATCACAAATGGGAGTCACACTGACTACAGCTGGATAGTTAAATCCAATAAGAATGTACTACACAAAATAGCATCTTCATATGCTGGATTCAGTATCGGTGTAATGCTGATATGCTTCTACAAAAACCTAACTTCACCTTCAAATGATGTCTTCACGTATGCCTCTGCTTTATCTCGCATATACCTTTATTTAAATCTTTTTCGCATTCCACACTTGATCTTACAAATAAGGTCTTACATTTATATCATACCCTAAGACCAATTTTAGTAGGTCGGCTCTAGAAGATATTACAATAAAAACATTTTACAAACAATACAATATCCGATGCAATAACCGATTGAACATGTCGGCTTAATGCATTTACAACAATAATAAATCATCTCCATAGCATGCCATGCTGATCTGGAAAAGATAAACCTGTCGGTGTAACCCTAGATAACCTGGACCTATTTGCCGGTAAAAGAAAATATGCAAATAAGAATATACCAATGAATATTACTTCAAAATAAAGTGTCCACATGATGTCTTTGACATTACCAAGTGTCTTCCATGTCATTGCAGGTACCGGTGAACATTATATCCTGTCGGTTAATCATATACCGGTAACTGTTGCACAGTTTACTGTTTGCCGGTGAATGTTGCTGGATCTCCAAAGTAGGTGTATTTAGTAGGTGTTGACATCAATGACAAAACCATATCAAAATACCAACAAGTTCAAGCCTTCTAATTTCAATTTTCACACAACTTAGAAAAGTCACTTTTTTGGGTGTCTAAAAGGTCACATGGGAGTAGAAACTTGCCTAAAATTACCCCTAATGCTTAGGTATACCTTATGGGCTTTAGGAAACCCTAATAAACTACCCCTAGGAGTCCATTTAACCCTTTTTAAACCCCTCTGAAGTTAATTTTCGGGTCAAACCTAAGTTGACCATACCAAAGATTCTTTACCCAAGGCATTTATGGAATCATATTAAATTAATTGATAAAGCTATAGTTAAACAACTCCCTCCAAGAGACCAATTTAAAAACTTGAACAAAAATCAAAACATGTGTCAAGTGACACAAAGAAAATACTTTTACAAAATTATACATGAAATCTTGTCTCTTGTTGGATTCACACAAATAAACAAAATTCAATTTAACATTCATGCAAAAATCACTTTCACAAATAAAATACGATACAAATGGGGTGTTGTCTCTCCAAATAGACAAACCCTGGTTTTATGAACACACATAGGTCTAGGTTTGGCTCTCCATAATATTTCAATGGTCACATGAATAATTTTCCTACGCATCTCAATTACACATTAGTAATTTCAAATAGCCTCATATAATACAAAACACATGAATATGAATACACATAAAACACTTGCATACAATTTACATTTGAACAATTTAATATATCTTATATCCAAGTAATTTCACATAAGCAATTATCATAATTCTCATAATTTTGATCAACACATAAAACATACATCCTAATTATATTACCATAATTAAAGTCCTGCAAATCCAATACGACATACATCATCGCAATTATATCTTATTCTAGAATCATATAGATGTCTAAATCATTAAGCATATAACTGAAGCATCAACATACATCAATGTTATCCCCCAAATCATGGAATCATATAAGTTCTAACATCAAAATGCATAAAATAAAGTATCCAAAATAGTCTCAATGTAAAAACCACTGAAATGTTAGACTGAGTCGGGGTAGGGCCTCACACCCTCCCCCTCTAGGCATGAACTTCCTCCTGGAGTTCATCAAAAAGATGGGGGTACTCTGATCTCATACATGCTGCATCCTCCCATGAAGTTGTAACCTCATCATAACAATCCCACTGGACCCTAACCTAGTCCAGCTCTCAACATCGAAGGGCCAACGTCTAACGTGCCAAAATG
Source organism: Cryptomeria japonica (assembly GCF_030272615.1). NCBI lineage: Eukaryota > Viridiplantae > Streptophyta > Pinopsida > Cupressales > Cupressaceae > Cryptomeria > Cryptomeria japonica. The sequence goes on along the minus strand of NC_081406.1, from coordinate 483,474,542 downwards.
TGAATGGGCTCCAAAGCTAGCTACCCGTCTGACTCCACCTGCAACGCATCCCAATCTAAAATATGAGACTCATCATAGATATATTTCCTCAAAACTGATACATGAAACACATCGTGGATGTGTGATAGGCTAGGTGGCAATGCTAAATGGTAGGCAACTAGGCCTATCCTCTCAAGGATCTCAAAAGGTCCTATAAAGCGAGGTGTGAGCTTAGAACCCTTTCTGTAATGGATTGGACTCTTATGTGGTCGCACTCTCAAGAAAACTCTATCTCCAACCAAGTAGCTACGATCTATCCTCTTCGCATCTGCATATTTCTTCTGTCTATCCTCTGCCTTTCTAAGACACTGCCTAATCGAATCCATCTACTATTCCATATCCTGAACTATCTCTGGGCCAATAGCAACTCTGTCCTCTATGCAGTCCCAACTCAGCGGTGTCCTGCAAGGCCTATCATATAATGCCTGATAGGGTGGCATCCCCAAAGAAGTGTGATGCCCATTGTTATAGGAAAACTCCACTAAGGGAAGGTAATCTTACCATCTGGTCTGATGATCCATGACATAGATGCGAAGCATCTCCTCTAACACCTGATTAACCCTCTCTATCTGACCATCTATTTCCGAGTGATAGGCTGTACTGAAATTGAGCTTAGTGCCCATAGCTGCCTATAATGCCTTCCAAAAGGAAGAAGTGAAGAGGGAATCCCTGTCAGAAATAATCTTGCATGGAACACCATGAAGTCTGACAATGTCTCGCAAGAACACCTGTGCTACTACTAGTGTTGTGAAGGTAGTCCAAACTGGTGAAAAGTGAGCCACTTTGGTCAACTTGTCAACTATCACCAAGATGGCATCATGGCGACAAGAAGACATAGGAAGACCAATGATGAAATCCATGGATATAGTATCCCACTTCCACTCTAGTATAGCATGAGACTAGAGCAACCCACCTGGATGGCGGTGCTCCGCCTTTACTCTCTAACACTTGAGGCATCGGGCTACTAACTCAGCAATGAGCTGCCGCATTCTTGGCCAATGATATAACTATCTCAAGTCAGCATGCATCTTCTTAACTCTGGGATGCATCGCATAAGGAGCTCTATGAGCCTCCATGACAATGAACTCTCACAATCCCCCGGAAGAAGGTACATAGATACGCCCTCTATGGCATAATAGTCCATCAGACTCCAAAGAATAATCTACATATTTCCCCTCTAGAGTATCCCTAGATCGTATTACCTGACAAACCTCTGAATACCATCCATCCTTTGGCAATTTTTATAGTATACAATCTCTCAAATCCATGCCCATAGATATGGTGTATACCTCGTGACGTCTCCTACTAAAAGCATCTACAACTATGTTTTCCTTTCCTTTGATATAGTGAACGTCAAAATCATATTCGCACAAGAACTCCATCCATCTCCTCTGACATGCATTAAGGTTTGACTGAGTGAAAATGTACTGAAGACTCTGATTATCTGAATGCAGCTCAAAATGATAACCTAGAAGGAACTGTCTCCACCTCACAATTGCATGCACTACTGCTGGAAGCTCAAGGTCATGAGTAGGATAATTAAGTTCATGAGTCTTAAGTTTCCTAGACTCAAAAGCTATAGCCCTACCATCCTGCATAAGAACTACTCCTAAACCCTCTAGGGAAGCATCTATGCAAACCATGAAGTCAGCTGAGCGATCTAGTACTACAAGGATAGGTGCACTAGGAAGTGCCTTTTTGAGTTCCTGAAAGGCCTTCTCGCAATTCTCTATCCACTGAAATTTCTTCCCTTTACGCTGAAGGGAAGTAATAGGATGAGCGACTCTGGAGAATCCCTCAATAAAGCGTTGGTAATAACCTGCTAAGATCATGAAGCTCTTGACCTCTGTCACACTGGTTGGCACTGGCCAATCCATAATAGCTCTAATCTTTGATGGGTCAACTGAGATCCCAGCACCGGAAATAACGTGCCCAAGGTACTTGACCTCTGATTGAAAGAAAGCACACTTTGACAAACTGCCAAACAACTGATTGTCCCACAAACACTGCAATACCTATTTCAAGTGCTCCTCATGCTCCTTCTCATTCCAAGAATACATCAATATATCATCGAGGAACACAATCATGAAGCAGTCCAGAAATGTGCGGAATACCCCATTCATGAGGCTCATGAAAATAGCAGGAGCATTCATAAGACCAAATGGTACCACGGTGAACTCATAGTGGCCATATCTAGTGTGAAATGTGATCTTGTGGATATCGCTCTCCACCATTCTCAGCTGATGGTATCCTGACTTTAGATCAATTTTGGAATAGACTTTGGCACCTTGAAGTTGGTCAAATAAATCATCGATTCTGGGTAATGGATAACGATTCTTGATAGTTACTTTGTTTAACTAACGATAATCCATGCATAATCGGAGAGATTCGTCCTTCTTCTTTACGAAGATGACTAGTGCATCCCATGGGGATGCACTAGGATGAATGTGCCCCTTTTCAAGGAGTTCCTCAAGCTGCATCTTGAGCTCATTAAGCTCATTTGTGGTCATCCTATAAGGTGCTTTGGAAACTGGCTTAGCTCCTGGTACAAGGTCTATATGAAAATCAATCTCTTTATGAGGCGGCATTCCAGGTAGTTTCGAAGGAAACACGTCTGAATATCCCTTTGATTTTCCAAACATTGTGTCTGCAAAATGTTCTCAAAATGGTCAAAAACTTGGAAAATCATCATCCTGAAATGAGTAAAAAATTTGGCAACTTGCTGGAAAACTAAGAAATTCATTCAACACGGTAAAAATTATGCTTTTACAATGCTAAACAATGATTTTACAACATAGAACAACATTTTTACACCTTAAGACAATGTTTTTGATCAACAATGCAACACTTTTAAACTCTAGGATCACACATTTGTTAAAAGAGAGAGAGCTTTTGCAATTGAAACAACACATTTATACCCTAGGTTCACGCTTTTGTAGCATAGAACAACTCTTTCATTCAACAAAATAATGCATTTGTTGCGCGGGACAACGCATTTGTTCAATAGGTTAGCACATTTGTTTTCCTGCAACTGCAACAATGAGCATTTCCACATACCAGACAAAAATTTCAACATCAGTTTCAAATACCCTCTTTCAAGGAGGTTCGTCTTCAACTATCACACATCTTCAAGCTAGTCAAACAATCGGATTATCAATCAAATAAGATATTTCCAAAGATTTTCATAAGGATAAACATCCAACAAGCTATTCATTCAACCATCTCAAGTGGAAAATCAACATCACTGTCAATTTCTTATCAGGATACATCAAATCCTTTAATCACGAAACTAGATCATATCAACCTTTGTTCATTATCTTAGATATATTGTTCCTATTTGAACCTAGGTTTTATTAAAATCAATATTGCACTCACTTTGGAATCAAACAACTTGTAAGTCATTAGATGCTTATATGACTTTTAGATATCACCTCAAGAAAATAAAACCAAGTTGGAAAGCTATCTTGAAGAAGAGGAAATTCTTATACATCAATCACAAAATTTTGTTGAAACATAGAACATTCCTACACCATTTTTGTAACTATTTACGTGGTTACGGAATGGAGTTTGATGAAGAAACCTTACAAGTTGTTCTTTTCAACAATAAGATGCCTTATCACAATGCACTAATAGGGGTGGTAAAATTAACTTATCTTATCTTCCTAAACCAATGATTACCTATTGAGTTGTATTTAGAAAATTAAAACTTGGGAAGTTTTCAAGTCAATTACATGTCAGTTTGGACCAGAACTTAACACAAGCAATTGAGAAGACAAAAACAAATGGAAGATGACGATTCAATATTTAAAACATTTGGGTACACAGATGTTGATGTGGAAGTAGTCAATAACACCATTAGAGGCCTTGAACAAGATTCTAGATTTGACAAACTAATGGAAAAACTATTGGAAAACAAAAGGAAAAGTACATTCTAATGTTGGCAAATTCAGGAGCTAAATTGCCACAAGATTTTAACGTAGAAAGTTTGAAACAAGATGTGGAAAGAAGTCATAATTAAAACACTGGTGATCCCAATAATGATGTAAATTGAGTAGATCATGAGGAAACAAGAGGAGATAGAAAAAGAAGAGACCGTGATGATGCAAGGAACCAAGATGAAACAAGAAGAGAGCATAGTGGCAGAAGAACTTATGAAGATGCAAGGAGATCCCATGTTGATCATCCTTTGTTAACTCTTACTCAACAAATGTAAACCTTGCAACAACAAATACAGGATATGCAGAATGGAATAGGTTCCAAGAAATATTTATTGGAGGACATCTGTCCATATCCTTTTAACAAAAAATTAAACATGACACCATTCCTACAACATTGTGAATTCCATAAATATGATAAATATGATGGGAAATCTGATCCTCGAGATTAGATTAGGGAATTTTGCACCATGAGTATGGAGTTTTCACACAATGAAACTTACCTGATACGTTTATTTCCTAAAACCTTAAGCGGACAATCAATGGAATAGTTCACAAGATTGCCATCTGGGATTCAATATTTTGAAGAACTTGTGAATAGATTTATCTCACAATACTCCTACAACATAAGAAATGAGATAACAATGCTAGACCTATGCAATATCAAATAAAGGAATGGTGAACCTTTCATGGTCTTTTTACAACGATGGAGACAACTATTTAATACATATCCGAGAGATGTAATAGATCAAGAGAAAATGAACATATTCATTGACAACCTTACCAGTGAAATGAGTTATTGTCTCAAATTGCAATGTCCTACTTTTGCTAAAATGATTGAGAATGTTGTAAAGAGAGAGGATGCAATGGTAAAGAAAGGAGAGTTAAAAATACAACAGTTCATGTTATCACTGTTTAAGAAATGGGTTTTCTTTTCCCATAATTGGCTAAGTTTTTTGAAATTTTGAGTCAAGCACACTATTAACTACTTCAAATTTATCTTTAAGGGTTTAGGGTTTTTGGTTTTAAAATCGCTCAAATGTCTAATTAAAACCCTCTAGTTTCTATTCCTATGTTACTTTAATTCACTTAAGTAATGGGTCTTGGGGTCGTATGAAGTGTTCCGCCTTGTCATTTACCTAGGCGGTCGTTAAATAATAATTAAAAATTTATGCCTTATGTCTTTTTCCTTCTAATGTTGTCGGGCCCATTAAGTGTCATGCAGCTCTTTGATGGATCTACAGCTTTTGCCATTTCATTAGGTGAAGTTGCGAGTGCTTTAAGCTATGTGAAATAACAAAAGGAAAAACATGTTCAATGGTGCACATTTGGTTTGGTTTAACGAGATTCCATCTCGCTCAAGATCTAATAGTTGGCATTGATCCACAGCTGAAAATAGCAAGAAAATTACCTTTCGTGAAATGGCAAAAAGGTTTGGTGGGACCTAACGGTGAAGAATTTTCAAATGGCTAAAGGGTGATCAAGTTCAAAAGAAATCAATAGTTCTCGTTGTTTCATGGCTGATAGGTGCTCACATGTTATGCCTTGCAAAATAGCAAAAGGTTTTTGGCCCGAGCAAAAGAGGTTTTTAAAGAGCATAACAAATGCGCAGGTTCCCGAAGATCTAACGGCTAGGGCAACTTCACAGGGGAGAGATGCTCAAAAGATAGCTTTTGCGAAACAGTGAAATGACATGGCGTTCCACGCAAGCAGTCTAGTTGGTTGAGATGGTGAGTAAGATAACGGCACGTGGCGGAAAGTCAAAGTAGTCAGCAAGTCGGATCTAAGGATTAAATGGTGGGTCCAAGAGGATGAGTCATGTCACAGGGTGTGAAGTGACTTGGCAGATCCATGTGGCAAGGATGAAGTGGAATCCGGTGTTTTCTCTCAGTGAATAAAAGGTTGACATGTTAGTTTGGGAATAATTAGACACCAGGTGGATAGAGATGAGTCAGAGTGCCCACATCTACCGAACCTTAGTAGGTTGTTAAGCATCAAGCAAGTTAGCTCTAATCCAGCAGTCCACGTGAGTTTGTGAAGGTAAAGTGCTCGTGCTTTAAAACTCGTGAAATGGCAAAATGTTTTGGGGCCCGAAGAATAGATAAAGCATGAAGGTAAAAGGGGATCAACTCCAAAAATATCCAAGGGCTAACATTGTTTCATGGCTGTGAATTAATCGAGCGTCAAAGCCTGTGAAATGGTGAAAGAGAAAAGAAGGTTCTTCCTGGTGTAAAGCTTGATGGTGACGTGTCGATTGACACGTGGTTTCAAAAGGGATTGAGGGCGCCAAGGTGTAACCGGTGGTTATAAGGGAAATACGACACGTGTCTGACTCTGAACTAAACTCGAAGAGTTTTCCAAGGCTAATGGCTGAGTGCCACGTGGTGTTTGGTAACCAGTGGAAGAGCAGGGTAAGAGATGCAAGCATACAGGTCTCGCTTAAAGGATGGTCATCTCTGGATTGATCCAACGCTTCGCATTGTTTCGTGGCCCAAATTTGAAAGCGGGTTAAGCTATGCGAAATAGCAAAAAACCATTAGCCGTCAGGATGAGGCACGGTTAGTGAAAAGGCTGACTGTTTGGGTAAGAGTTAAAGGTCCGGTGGTTAGAGTCCCATCTAACACCTAGCGTAACTTCGCGAAAGAAAAGTGCTCAGAGGATAAAGCCCATGAAATGGAGAAAAGGAAGTAGGCCCCAATGTAAAGGCCGATCAAGTCTCTTCTGATCGGACTGTTGGCGTGATTTCGTTAAGAGAAATTGCTAGGACGTTATGCTCTGCAAAATTGTGAAAAAGTGAAAAGGAAAATACATAGGCATGTTGTGACCCGTTGGAGTGAAAGTTTTGAATTCTTTTATGAATGCAATTCTGAAGGGATGACCGAAGCATACGGTATCAATGTCGCAGTTAAGAGCCCGACTACCGTATATGATCTTGTATCAATTGAATGATGGTATCATTCTAAAGAATAGTTGCAGAGAAGTAGTTGCAGAGTTAATTTCTTCAGTTGCAGAGCTAATTTCTTCGAGCAAAAAATAGGTTCTCTTATACTCTTGTTTGGCAATCACTTAACACTGTGTTTAAATTAAGGTCTTGATTTGTCACAAAATAGTTGGGGGTAATAGTTAGATTGCTTGCATAATTTTTAAAGATGGCACCCAAGAGAGAATTCTCAGGAAAAGTTAATTACCAGGAGAGGGCTATCTATGATGACTTCCTTGAACAGTTGACATTGCCAACTAATTTGGCTGCAAAGGTAAAATAACTTGTGCCAAGAGCTCCTTGCCTAAAAATAGGAGAGGGATTATATGATAAGGGTAACTGGGTAAGAGACCCTCGAATTGGGTTGTCTGGGTTGGGATTGTTTAAAGTTGGATTTGGAATGAGAAACTCCTCAGCCCCACAGAACAGTATCTGGGAGTTCGACGTTGGGAAATTAGTGGTCCCTGGAGTATTCATGGATGTGGATCTCCTAACTCAAATTGTACACAACTATGACCCAATTAAAAGGAGTAATAAAGATATAAGTGGGAAAATCCTCATTGAAATAAATAATGAGGAGTTCAGAAATGCTTTCGGGCTTAGTGAATTTACTAATTTTCTAGAACCTATTAATTTTAAATCGCTAGTACAGGTATACAGTGTGCAGAGGAACCACCTTAGAAATGGGCCTCTTAAAGAATTCTTTGTGAAGATAGGTGGGTTGATAGTTGTAGGACCCAATATTGAGGAGCCCTTCTAATTAAATCTATTCACCCTTAGGGCCAAAGGATTATATTGGTCACTCTACCAAATTCTAGGAGAAGATGCTGAAGCAAATATGCCAACCCATTACATGCTAATGGTTGCTCAGATTTTGAATCCTTCTCTTGCAGTGACCTTTGATTATGCTTCCTTTATCACTGATGCTATCCATGAAGGATTGATAGGAATAAAGAATGGGAAGGTAGATAGGCCTTTTGGATGGTATTCCCTCCTCATGCATTTATTTTTATTCAAGGGTGGTGATTATTTTACAAGTGGGATGGATATTGTGAAAGAGAAGAATGGAGAGAAGGTGCCAGTGCAGTTATGGAGTACAATGTTGTCATGGGACATAGAAGATGCAAGCTTCTTAAAGTTTGATAAGTGTTTTGCATCTAAGATTAGGAATCTTATCTGTTCAAAGAATCCAAGAGTCCCTAAGGTTCTGTTGGAATTCATTAGGCCAAAAGAGTTTGCTGAGAATGTTAAAATTGTCCACAGTTGGGGTGATATTTACTTATACCCTATCTCCACGGTTTTCAGAGTATATGGTTTCACAGGCACTCCATTTGTGTTACCCTATTAGGTCCCTCTTAAAGTGGGAATTGCAAAGATCCTCAAGCAGATTGGTGGTGTGCAGGAGGCAGAGTTAATAGGAAGATGTAAAGGGACCATTTTCCCTAGAGTTACCATAGCACACCAGTTTGTGATAATTAAAGGAGGTTGGAAGTGTTTTGAAGATTTCCTTCAACCGCATCATTTGTCAACTGCAGTATCCCAGTGTGCTAACCCTGAAGATTTCCTCAACAACAAGTTCAAAAAGAGTGCAATATGCAGAGGTAAACCCCACCAATTCTAGTTTCCTGAAGACCTCATTAGGAATGAGTTTGATTTAGATGAGCAAGAGCTAAGGAAGGAAAAGTGGGTGACTTATAAAAAAGCCATAGACTTTGTACACCAATTTGATACCAGCTATGTCCCATTGTCTAGCTTCCACCCTTTTGAGGAGAAGATAAAGTTTCTAATTCTTTGTTTTGAGGATGTGATGCAGACTTTGAAAGAAAAGAGAGAGGTTGTAATTAAAAACAACCCTGAGAAAGAAAGACTGGTTCTAAGTAGGTCTGCATCCACTAGAGCAATCCCTCTTGGTGACTACATGTTGCATAAGAAGTCCAACTACAGTGTGTTGATTCCTACAACAAGGGAGCCCTCTACTTCAAAGGGGAAGAGGAAGATACAGGATGTCATTGACATTCAAGATAGCCCAAAGAAACAAAGAGTGGGAAAAGAAATACATTCTGATGAACCTTTGTACTCTCCATCTCAATCCTATATTCATATAGGAGATGAACAACTAGTAGATGAGCAACTGTTGCAGTTAGGCAACCTTGGAGAGATAGCACATACATATGATGAAGTGGAAGAGGGAATGCCAGAAGAGCCCCTTAATGCTGAAATGAACATCACTGCTGATGAGTTCAAAGGCCAAGAATGGGACCCTGAGATCAAAAAAGCCAGTGAATATTTCTTGGCTGATGATAACTTTGTCACATCAGGAGCTTTCATGCAGTTTGTGTGGAAGCAGAACATTGATAAGTTTAATGCTAGGTGTGAAAAGAGGAAAAGTGAACAACCTCATAGAGATCTAGCTATGGTGGAGGAAGAGATAAAGCAATAAATGACCAATGAATTTAAGACCATCAACCCTGAGTAGGGAAGAGACATGGTAGCATAGGCTGGGGTACTCATTCTCCCCGAATGGAACATAGCAGATGCCTTGGTTTTAGAGGCTGTAAGAAAAGATACCCAACCTATGGAGGGAGTCACTTTCAGCAAAGACAATGCTGCACTAGTCATGTGGTCTCTTAAAAGAGATGAAAATAAGAGAAATAAGAACACCGCAGGGTCAAGTTACCTTGGTGGAATGATAGTAAAAAGAGTTCAGAGCACTCGGGTAGTGGAAGCTACTTGCACTGTGCTAGAGACTGCAAAGTTTAGTGTTGCAGTGGTAGAAAGGGAGGCTAAGGAAAAGGCAGATCTCCAGGTTAAGCTGGAGATAGTTTTAAAAGCCTATAATAGTGCCAAGGAAGAGGTAAGGGGTAAAGACAACATCATTGCCAAGCTAGAAAGCCAGTTGGCAGGACAGTACCATCAAGCTGAGTCTTCTGTAATGCCCCTACCCTAGTCGGCCTTATAAAACCTGTTTGACCTTGGTTGACTTCCTATGTGGCATTTTTGAATGGTTGGTTAACTGTGATGCAAGGTTGTAGATTAGATAATTTAAATAATGGTGCATAGCTATTATTGCGCTTTTGCATCGATTCTTGTGTAAATGTAATTGTTTCCTAATTTTTGTGATAAATCTTGAGCTAATGCCTTCATTGAATATGTATATGTATATGTATGCTTGCATGATTCATGGGTGTAGGAGATTGCAGGTACAACACCGCCTAGGACGAGGTTCAGCTCCTTCGGGATTCACAGGGTTGAGTAAACCTCCTCCATCCTCAGAATTCGGATTTGGGGGTCATAAAACTCTCGTCTTGCCTTAGCCATGGTTAGGTGAGCGTTGTGTGTGGTTCGTGGGGCTTTCTTTTCGTTGGGTTGCATGTCGTGTGATTTGGTGGACTTCCTCGGTTTACGTGCCTTGCGTGGGGTAAGTGGAGTTTGTTATCCTAAGTATTTAATCCAATTTAATGAGTAGATGTACGCATTAGTAATTTAGAAATTTAAAATAGGTAGTTTCTTTTATATGATTAATCGTTAATTTAAAGAGATCACTTTAATTATAATTGTAGCAAGCTTAAAGTATTTAACTTGAATTAATGTGTTCATTTATGCATTAGTAGTTGAGAAAATTAGAATAAATAGGTTTCTTTCATGAGATTAGTCATTTATTAAAAAGGTCACTTTATTATGTTGTAGCGAGTTAATTTAATAGTTAATTTAATAATAACAAAATTCAATGAGTTATGCGTTTTAGAAAGGAAAGATTTAAAGTCATTGGGAAATAGAAATAAATTAATCATTTTCGCATTTTGGAAGAGAAAGGGTAAATTTTATTATTTAAAAGAAATTATTTTTTTAACTTGTAAAGTTGATATAGTATAAAAGATTGATTTTTTGAAATTTAAATTAATCAAAATGCTTTACCCTGGTCAATAGTTTCGAAATATAATGTAGGCCTAAATTAATATTGAGAAATTAAAATTTAAAACTAAATAAGAGATAGAAGCATGTTAATTTTAATTAGAATAAAACGAGTTAGATTTATTGAGTAGTGGAAAAGAATGATTTCCATTTTCATGTTTCTTTTATTTTCAAAAAAAATAAATGCTTAAATTCGAAATTGAAAATTAGGTCAAAAAAGAGGGGTTTCTCATTTTAACCTAGTTTTGAAATATTTTTGGGGGGTTCTTTTTTTGGTGATCCTTTTGGAAAAAAAAATGGTTTTGGAAGGGAGATTAGGGATTTTGGAAAAAGATGGAGTTTTACAACAGCAGATTTGGGGGCTCATCATAAAAAAAAAAATCCTTCCAGGAAAGCTTATTGAGGTAGGAATCTCTTTTATCGATTTGATTAAGTTGTTTTTAACAAAAAAAAAAAAGAGAAAAGGGGCTTGTATGTTTTTCTTGCAATTTCGGTTTTCAGATTCTCCATTGTTGTCCATGAGTAAGTTTTATTGTAGAAATTTGTTAAAGAGTAGCTTTGTTGGATCTTTGTGTGAGAGGTGAGCTTCCTTGTGCCAAAGATTTGCTAAATGGGTGGGTTATTCAACAATTTCCTCTATTGTTTTGAAACTCTTGACATTCTGTGATAAATGGAAAATGGGGGTTTTTACGTTTTGTTTTGGTTATTTCGTTCATGTTTATTTCAAAAAAAAATAGTTCCCCAGTTGGTTGTTTATTTTGAGCAATCTGGAAAATATATGGACTGTGATTTTCTTTCAAAAAACTGGGAGATTGCTGGAAAATATATGGACTGTGATTTTCTTTCAAAAATGGGAGATTGCTGGAATGTGATTTTTTTCCAAAAAAAAAAAATGGGGGATTGTTGGAAAATGCTTTAAATCCCTGTCTGAGACTGTGAGGGTTGTATTGGGGATTTGTTATTTATTTTATTACTAATTGTAAAAGCTATTTAGAAAGAAAAAAAAATAGTAAAATAAATTATTTCTTATGAAAACCTCATCGCTGCGAGGCAGCAGGTAGCTACTGCTACCAGTTGGTAGCAGCACTACCAATGGTAGCGAACTGCTACCATTTGGTAGCAGCGCTACCAATGGTAGCATGGGCTGCCAAGGGGGGGGGGGGGCACGTGGGTACCTTCCCTTTCTTGTTTTTTAAAAATTAAAATTTTATTTTTTTTATTTTATATTTTTTTTATTATTATATATAAATGGATTAAAAAGAATATATATAATATATAAAAAAAAAAAAATCAAATTAATAAGTGAATTTAAATTTAGTTTAAGAGATTTAAATTCAGTTTTTTTTTATTATTTAATTTTAAATTCAGTTTCTTTTATATTATTTAATCCTAGATTATTAAATAATATATTTGGATTTTAGATAATCAACACTTAGTAAATCCATACTTTAATACAAGTTATTAATTTCATATTGATTACATCATACTCGGGTTAATACATATTATTAACATGGACTAAATAGTAATGGTGGATTAATGTGAATTTTTAAATAAAAGTTAATTTAGCAAATCCATAAACTTGATCGACATTAATAGTTAAAGCAATATGGTAAACGAATACCTCTACCGGATAATGCCTATGCAGATTTAAATTTCTATAATAGAATTTGGTTAAGTAATGGTAAGACTTGATATGCTAGTGTCTGGTCATAAGTCGGTCAAGCCCCTAGTTAGGGTACTGTCAGACAAGAGAATCTATGTTCTTGTTTTTTTTTATGGTTCAATTTGATCCGCTTCTAGAAGGGATCACTATGTAATAATCTATCGAGGTAGATGTTGTATAGTGGATGTGTTCGCCTAAAGGGCAAAGATGTAATTGACATGAAAACTTATGTAATCCTAACTATATTAAATGCCAGAGGGGTCTTGCAGTTGAGCAGACCCAGAGATGTAGCCCTCTAGGGGTGAACTCCGAGATCATATCTGTGTTATGCTATGTTTTAGCTTCCTTTATTTCATACTTTAAGTTATCATGTATGGTTGTATCTTGTATGTGTTTAATGGGAATTAAATGAAACTAAATCAAAGTGCATAAAATTATTCATCTTGATAAATGTAGTAATCAGGTTCATAAAACATTGTAAATTATGATTATGGAAAAATATTTTGCTTATGTTAATTAAAAGTAGTAATAGTGGAAAGAATCTCGCTAGGTTACCATTATTGTTTTAGCTTGATTTAAGTTGGTAAATTGAACAAATGTGAATGGGTAACAAAGTTAGAATTAATGTCATAATTTCTAGATTGAAATTTAAAGGATAATCCTCATATAGGTATTTACCTTTTTATCTTAGTTAATAAGCATCGTCATGTTAGTTATATTGCACTATATTAGATGAATTAATTTACTTATTTATGTTTTAATCTTAACAAATAATCTTTACTAGATTAATTTGATAATTGGGTGAACTCAACTATTTATCCATAATTATAACCCTAATAAAAGAATATCTTTATGTTTGCTAAAATTGAACTGAAAAGGGAAGTATTCGTATAGTTGTTTATATCTTAATCTTAGTAAATGTATCTTTTCATATTAACTTCATTTAATAAAAAGAGTGACATGCAATAAGATAATTATATTTTAATCCTAATGGAAGAACGTCACTATGAACTTATATTTTAATCCTGTAATGATGAATTTCATCTTGCTAACTATATTTTAATTTAAAGGATGAACTCATGTGTCCTAATACATATCCACCTTAATGAATTGAGTCCATCTAATAGCACTATTAAAGCTTCAATGAATGAACTCTATGGCTTCTTGCATCTTATCCTCCATAAAAGAACTACGACTCATTAGTTGGTTATGCTTGAATTCAAATGAAGGAACCTCACTCTATTAATGGTAGTTTAATCCTTAATGAATGAATCACATCTTATTAACCATACTTTTAATTATAAAGGATGATAACAATTGTGGGTGGTTACCTTAAACCCAAATGAATGAACTACGTGATATTAGTCATATTGAACCTTATGGGTGGCCCCTTAGTTTAATTATGTTTTAAAGTGCATTGAGTAAATAACCTCACGATGGCCTCCTAACCACCCAAAGTAAATGAGCGCTTCCTAAAATTCTAAGACGTCAATTTATCGAACATAAATATATGTCCATGTCTTATGCATTATCTCATAATTAAGATATCCTGCTTATTGGATCATTTGACGCGAGTTGAGTCAGGTGTAAGGTTACGTAATCACGTTGGGAAACTCCTTAGGTTCGTTTATCCTTCCGCTGTGTTATCTAAGTTTTAGATAACTCCAGATTATCTTAATGTTGTAACTTATCAGTAATACTCTTAACTATTATTATAAAAAAAAAAAAATTTACACTCTATTTCAGTGTTTTTAACTTAAACCCTTAGGGGTTTCCTAGCGGGGCATTACATCTTTGACACTGATGATCTCCTCTTCTCCTGCAAGACCTCCACCTACTAGCCCCAGTATTGAGTTCCCACCATCTCCAGCACCTTCTAGCTCTCAATTGGTTGAGATCACTCTTCATGAGTTGGAGGATTTAAAACAGGCTCAAGCCTCGTATGCAAAGAAATATGAAGAAAGAGTAAGGGCTACAATTTTAATTTTTGCCGACACCATGGGGGCCTCATTATTGTATAACAACATGAGCAAGATTTTAGATATGTGGAATGAACTTAATGGAGACAAGGCCATTTTAATGCCTATTTTTGACAAGTGGAAGCCTAGAGAACAGGATTTGGAGCTTATTTGTGTATCCTATGATGAAGCAAGGGCTGATCCTATTATCAAATCCACTTGTGATACCTCAAAGGACCTAGTAAAATTAGCAGAAGGAATAGATAATGTAGCTAGGAAGATCAATTTGTACAAGAAAGAGTGCACTGATCAAGTATTTGAATTAGTTCCAAGGGGTTTTGCTAGCCCAGTTCAATAGAAGGACAAACAAGTATGGCTTAAGGAATTAGAAGCCAAATTGTCAGTTAGAATAAAAGGAATTATTAACTCAAAAGATGCTTCCTTTTTTGTCATAACAATTGAGGAGATAGAGAGAATTAAATCTCATTATGGTTTTCTCAATTCAGAGGTTAACAAAAAGAGGAATTCTTGGAAAAGGTTAGCCAAGGCAAAAGCAAAATTGATTAACTTCGTGTGGCCAGCTGATGATGTATACAATGAGTAGACAAGAAAATATGCCATACAGGATGTAGAGTAGCTAGAAGAGGTTGCAACTGGACAACAAGCAGAAGAAGCCACGGAGGTTGAAAAGGACTTGTAACCGCATTTGTAAAAGATTTTGTAACTTCTTCTTGAAAAGTAATGATTGTAACAAACTCTCCTAGGAAAGTCCGAAGCTTTGTATGCATCCATATTGTTATAAATGGATACTAGGACTAGTAGAAAAGGGACCACAAAGAATTGTAAGAAAACGTTGCAGAAATTTATCTGAGCTTTTCCAAGTTATAATGGAGAACATTCGAAGGTTTCTTGTAATACTTTTTTGAAGAAAATATCAATATACAGACCATTGGTTTGAGTTAAAACTTTGTGTTTTCTTCAAATGTGTTTGCAAGTGTTTACTGTTTCATTCTAAATAATCCAGGGTTATTTCATTTGAATAGGGGTTGTAAGGCAACTTTCAGTAGATATGTTTCTTAGCTTTTCTCTTCAGGAGGGGAATTAAATATGTAGGAATCACTTCTACCAGTAAATTCCTTGTGAGATATTTTGAATCTTGATGAGCATAGTTTAATTTGGTATGAATAAATTCTTATGTGTGTTAGGCATATATAGGGATCTACAGAAGCCAAACTAATGGGATATGTAGAGATATTTGATTGTCGGAGTATTGTTTGAACTTAGATGACTATGTGACCTTGGATAAGGCACTAGTATAGATCGAGGTTGTCTATTACATATTTTGTAGGTCAATAATGAACATGAATACAATTTTCATTCCTTTGTTTCAGTTAGTTTTAAGGTGATTAGATCCACTGGTTTTTGGACTAGTTTGATGTGGATTTATCTTTTAAAAGTGTGAATTTAGTTCACAAAGGTATACCCACCTGGATTTTGAATAAGTCTGAAGTGTAGAAGGTTAATCAAACCTTGTCATATGTTGTCCTGGAAGTTTCCTTCTCTTTAATATCACTTCTGCATACAGAGTTATCATATCACTATAAGGATGTTAAAGTGAATCAAATTTTGAAGACAACAAAAGTGGTGACTCTGCTGGGGAGAGTCACAATAAGGATCTAGACATAGATTTGTGTTTAAATTTATAAAGAAAATCATTGTGTGTTTGTGGATTAGATCGGTGCGTAATTGAATATAGCAGTGGTGCTTGGAGGTCCCTATCTGGAATTTCCCTCTATTTTCCTTTGATATATGATTTTGGTCTAAAGATTTCTTACATTTTTTCAAAGCTTGTTTTCATAATTCCCATAGTCCTGTGGGTGGCAACTCTGTTATCTTGGAACCAGTCCTTGTGATGTACAAAAAAGAAAGGAAGACAAGAACAATGCAAGGAGGAAAAAACACTAGATCATTCATGAAGAAGCACCCTCATGAAACTTTGCAAGAAGGTTTGCCAGAATAGTCATGAAGTGGTCAGAAGAGATCAGTGCTTCACGAACCATCAAATGCTACTTGGGTGCAAAAGAATAAAAATACCGGTAAGATACCTGATCAACCTGTTTATAAAAAATCTAATTCTTCTTCCAGAGAATCTGAACATGATATATTAGGTTTCCATTCTAGATTGTTTTGAAATATAGATAATGCTCATGTTGTAAATCAAGATATATCTCATGTTAGTGTGTCTGCGAGAGATAGGACTAGTTCACATGCAATTAGACATTCTATTCCTAGGACAATTGATGGAAACATCAGCTTGATTGATATAGATCAAGTCAATTTATTTGACTCTGAGGAGAATTTCCCCGATGACGATGAAGTGTCACAAGAAATAGAAAATTTAAATAGGAGAGTTCATCACTTAATCTCCTTAAGAGCCCAAAAGGAAGCAAATAAGGAGAAGGAGGTTAAAGAAAAACTAATGGAGAGAGATAGGCTTCTTAGATAGATAGCTGATCTTGAAGTATTGGCCAAAGAAAAAGAAAAGAGTGATGAGGAAGGCCCTGTGATCAGAGAAATTCTGATCCCCAAGGCTAAGCCAACATATAGGTCAGTAGTCCAGCCAAATAAGGAAATGCTGAGTGATTCACAGCCTCCTAGGAATAATGTTGATAAAGGAAAGCAGAAATGGGTGGATGATGGAACTGGATCTAAAAACACTGAAGAGATTTCTCATAGGCTATCAACACATGAGAGAGAGATAGAAACAATGAGGAAGGAAAACGAGGATCTCCAAATGGAACTAGAGAAAGCTAAGTTGGAAGCAGCAAATCAGGAAGTGAAGAGAAAAATTAGTTACCTAAAAGCTCCCCCTATCATTTTCCCATTAGAAGATCTTAGTAAGCTTGATCCTCAACAAGTTTCCCTTCCCCCAGTTAAGATTCAACCTACTGTGACTGCTAATACAACATCAGTGAGTCAAACCCCTGTGAACAATTAGCATGGCCAAGTATCTCAGTCCCTAATTCTAAAAGTCAGAATGAACATGGGAAATAATAATGTTGCTTCCCCTTTTCAAAGGAGACCTATCAATTTAGAACAGTATAGGCAATTGTTCTTTGATGGGATTCTAGGATATCCCAACCATGTTCTTACTGAGTTAAGGGATAGACTCCATAAGTGTACTAGAAATAATGCAATTAGTGCTGAGAAACATTTGAAATCTTTTGGTGACCTAATAAATGACTATGAGATAGTGGATGAAGATGTTATAATGAAACTGTTTGTTCAATCCCTAGTTGATGATGCAAGAGATTAGTACAGAGGTCTTCCAGTTAATAGCATAGGGTCATGGGAGGATTTTAAGAATTGTTTCAAGAACAATACAGTGATAAAACAAATGTGAGCTTCATGCTCAATGAATTTAATAAACATTAGAAAGTCTGATAATGAAATGGTCACTGACTTCAATGCCATATTTCAAAAGGCCATGCATAGATTATATCAGGTGATGAGGTTAGATGAAAACATGTGTTTGAATACCTACTATAATGCATTTGATTCTAATATGGCCTATATCTTGAGGGATAAAAATCCACATAACCTGAGGGATGCTTTTAGGATTGCCAATAATGTTGAAAGAAATAGGAAAGCATCTGGGAAGTTAGGAAGGAGAATAGATGGTAGGTTATGGCAAGAAACAAAACAACAACCTGGCAAAGCTGCTAAGGAGGAAGACAAGATAGAGAAGTTGGTCATTGCTATGAAGGATCTGACTGCCAAAGTGAACAAAAATGACAAGCCTCATTATAACTGGCAAGATAGGCCCCCTAGACTGCATGATATGCCTTATAATACCAACTGGAAATATGGTAAACCCCAGAATGAGAAGCCTAAAATTGCTCAAAATCAGGACACTCCAGATCCCTTAAAAGGGAAAAATGTCCATAATATAGAAAATACTCCCTGGTGTATTGCTTGTGATGGGCCACATTCTCCTCATCAATGTGTAGTAGCTCAAGCTCTTGAAGAATCCATGAGACAAGAAGCTGAGCCTGACATTAACATGTTTGAGACTATTATAGAAAGTGATGAGGAATCTATACAAAGTGAATATAGTGATGTGCTGGATAATGAAAGGTTTGTTCAAGGACAACTAACCTTGGACTGGCATCCTACATTGAATGTGGTAACAATTGAGGATGAATAAGTTCATCTTAGAAGGCCTAGTGAGGAAGAAGTTAAGAGTCTCACCAAAGATGCTATTGCTAAAGCAAAACACTATTATAACGTAAGGAGCACCAAGAAGGATACTGATCAGGGTGAACCTGGTTCCATGTTCATAAAAGAGATTACCCAAAAGGGGGCAACAATTAGTGCTACTACTATCCCTAAAATTGGTCAAGAAAAGAAGGAACGGGTTAAAGATGTACCCAAGAGTACAAAGGATAAAAATACTACTGATGTATAAGGAGCTGCCACAACAAAAAGGGCAAACTAGCTTAAGGTAGAAAGAGTTAGAGCTAATATTGATTTAAGCAGTAGTTCTACATTTGACATGGCTCAAGCCCTTACACAAATGAAGGTCACTGTCCCATTAGTAGAATTACTAAAAATAAAAGAGCATAGGGATGCAACTTTGTCTTTGTTTTCTAATATATCTAATAGTGGCACAGTCCTACCCACCAGTTCAGCTAGAATTGGAAAGGATCAAGAATTCCAAACCCCAGAGGTTTATGTTGGAACCACCATCACTCAAGAGCCTTCACAAGTAGATCCATTCTATGTTACTTTGTTGGTAAATAATCGGTTGATAAAAAGCTGCATGATAGATTTAGGAGCTGCTGCTAATGTGATTCCCTATGGTGTCATGAAAGAATTAGGACTATCAGTGACCACTGTATATGGAAAGTGTTATGCTATGGATAATAGGGAAGTACTTGTGATAGGTACAATGAGAGATGTTGAAGTAAAAATAGCAACATTCCCTAAGGCAACTTATAAAATGGATGTTATTGTTACTGACACTAAACCCCATTATGGTATGTTGTTGTCCAGGCAGTGGGCAACAGCAGTAGGAGGAAATATCCAACTGGATTTGTCTTATGCCACCATTCCAATAAATGGGAATCAGGTCAAGTTGTATAGAGAACCACGTGCTCTCAAAGTAATTGAGAGTGTAGATCCTAATATGCTCAATTGTATGATTGATGTGGATCTTGATAATTTCATATTACAACCAATTTTACCCCAGTTGAAGAATACTGACCCCATTGTGGTCGAATTAGAATCACAATAGTATGGTTTATGGCAAATGTATTTTGATGGAGCTTGTTCCAATGAAGGATCTGGAGTAGGGGTTCTTTTTGTATCCCCATCAGGTATAACTTTTAAGTATTCTTTCTTATTGGCCTTCCAGTGCACAAATAATACTGTAGAGTATGAAGCCCTGTTATTGGGACTTGAGGTTGCAAAAAGGCATGGAATCCAACTGTTGAAAGTATTGGGGGATTCAAAATTGGTTGTCTCTCAGGTAAGATCCAAATATGCATCCAAAAATGATAGATTAAAGAGATATAAACATGCAGTTTGGGATGTCATTGAGCATTTTAGTGCATTTTCTATTAATTGGATAGAGCGATCAAAGAATATTATGGCAGATTTTCTAGCTAATGTTGCATTGAACAATGATGATGCAACACTAACCGACATCTCCACTATGGAGATAAAATATAGGCCTGCCATCCCCAATAATGTGTATAATTGGCAAGTTTTTGCTGATGATGAAGATATTCTTAAGTTCATCCAATGTGTTGATGATTATGATGGACAAAAGATTGATTGCAATGCACCGGTGGAGGTGGTTGACAATAAGGAAACAATGTTTGGAAATGACTTGGTTCAGTTGGAAACAAATGAGATACCTAAAGGGTTAGTAGAGCTAGAGAGCATGTTTAGTTATAATGACAGTCACTTACATCAGCAGTCTACCACTAAGTTGGAAGAATTGGAGTAGGTAAACTTGGGGACTGAGTCATCCCCTAAGTTAGTGTACATTGGAAAGAAATTACCCCCTCATGTCAGAATTAATCTTATTAATTTATTAAAAAGATATAAGCATGTTTTTGCTTGGTCTTATGAAGACCTAAAGGCGTATAGACAAGACCTCTTTCAGCTTGAAGTTCCTTTACTTCTAGATGCTAAGCCTTTCAGACAGAAGTAGAGACCTATTAATCCCTTGTTAGAAACTAAGATACAGCAAGAGTTGACTAAGTTAAGAGAAGGGGGGATTATCAAACCTATAAGGCATTCTTCATGGGTCTCCAACCTGGTCCCAGTAAGAAAGAAAAATGGGGACATTAGATTGTGTGTGGATTTTAGAAATTTCAATGTTGCTTCTTTGAAAGATAACTACTCTTCTCCAAATATGGAAGCCATGCTAAAGAGAGTAACAGGTTGTGATCTCTTGTCCATGATGGATGGTTTTTTAGGATACAATCAAGTGTTAGTGAGAGAATCTGAACAGTTTAAAACTACTTTCACTACTCCATGGGGAACATATGTCTATCTAAGAATGCCATTCGGATTGAAAAATGTTGGAGCTACATTTCAGAGAGCCATGGATGTAGCTTTCAAAGAATTCATTAATATCATCATGGTGGTTTATCAAGATGATCTAACTTGCTTCTCCAAAAGGGTTGATGATCACTGTGGACTTTTGGAAAAGGTGTTCAACAAAGCTTTGGAATTTGGTGTCATTAAATCCCAAGAAATGTCATTTTGGGGTCACTGAAGGAAAATTATTGGGGCAAATTGTCCCCAAGGAGGGGGTAAGAATAGACCCTGAAAGAATTGAAGCAATAAACAAAGTATCTGAACCGAAGAACGTTAAAGGTATTCAATCCTTTTTAGGAAAAGTAAAATTTGTTAGAAGATTCATTGCAAACTTTGCAGAGATAGTGAAACCCATTGTCAAGTTGCTCAAGAAGGATACCAAGTTTTTTTGGGATCAAGAAGCCTCTAAGGCTTTTGCTGAAATTAAAAGAGCCATTCAGGAAGCACTAGTGCTGAAATCTCCTGATTACAGTAAGCCCTTTTCTCTGTTCTCTTTTGCTTCATACCATACAGTAGCTGCAGTATTGTTACAAAAGGATAATGAGGGATATGAACATCCAATAGCTTTCTATAGCAAGTGTTTGTGAGCAGCAGAATTAAAGTATGAAACCATGGAGAAATAGGCTTATTCTTTAGTTAAAACTATCAAAGCTTTCAGGCCATACCTTGTGAATGCAAAAATCACTGCTTATGTCCCACATGCTGCAGTTAAGGATATTTTGTCCCAATCTGAGGTTACAGGAAAAAGATGCAGATGGATCAATAGAATCCAAGAATTTGACTTGGAAATAAAGATCACCAAATTGGTGAGAGGCCTAGGTCTAGCCAAGCTCATGACTGAATCTAATCTTCTGAATGTTGAGGTAAATAATGTTGAAATCAAAAGTACTTCAGTCACTAGTATTGAAAGGCAACCTTGGTATTCAGAGATAGTCCGATTTTTGAAAAATGCTACATTTTCAGAAGGAATGACACATAATCAGAGAAGGACTCTAAAATTGAAGTCTCAGAAATATGTTCTCATTCAAGGTGATTTGTTTTAGAGAAACAGAGGTGGAGGGTTACTCATGTGTTTAGATGAATTCCAAGCAAAGAAAATGTTGATTGAAATGCATGATGGAATGTGCAGAGGTCATTATTCTGCTAAGACAACTGCTGGGAAGATAGTCCGAGTTGGGTATTATTGGCCTACCCTATTCAAGGATGCTCATGAATATGTCATGAGATGTGACCCATGTCAAAGGTTTTCATCCAAACTAAAATATGAAGGAGCTCTGCCCTTGAACCCAGTTACAGTGGAAGCACCTTTTTTCCAATGGGGGATAGACTTTATTGGAGAGATTGTTGAGAGATCAGGAAGAGGTCATAGATGGATCATAGTAGCCAATGATTATTTTACTAAATGGATTGAAGCCATTCCCACCAGAAGAGCTACAAGTAAAATTTTTATTGATTTCTTGATGGATTGTATCATAACTAGATTTGGAGTTCCTGTGAAATTAGTAATGGACAATGCTATGAGTTTCAGATCAGAAGAGTTTGTCAATTTTTGCACTAGTCATGGGATACTCATGTCTTACTCTTCACCTTATCATCCTCAAGGAAATGGGAAGTAGAATCCAGTAATAAAAGCCTCTTGAATATTATCAAGAAAATCTTAGAAGAAAACAGGAGGTCATGGGATCAAAAGTTGAAACTAGCTTTGTGGGCAGATAGAATCATTGTCAAGAAGGCCATTAGGATGTCACCATTTGAATTGGTATATGGTACACATGCTAGAGTGCCTATAAACAATCTTCTTCTAGTGTATAGGTTCTTGTAAGCTGAGGACATGGATTTATCAGAGCCTATGGAGGATCGAATGATCCAGATGGTCGAAGTGGAAGAGATCAGAGCTCTAGCTCATAAGAGAAACCTAAAGATCCAACTGCAGTCCAATTACCTTTTTGATAAAAGGACATCATTAAGGAAGTTTCAAATTGATGATATTGTTCTTCAGTGGAATGCAAGAGGACAAGACAAGGGAAAGCACAAGAAATTTGAATCATTATGGATTGGCCCTTTTGTGGTCTATGATCTAAATGGAAATGATTCTTATTTTTGAAAAATATGAATGATGGAGTATAGGAATTTCCAGTGCATGGACAATTCTTGAAACATTATTTCTCTTGAAGTTCATGCACAGTAGGTCCTTTGTTTGTATATATTTTGTTTCTTTCCTGTTGTTTTGTTTGGGTCTTTGTTTTGGTCTGTTCTCCAAAGTTTTCTGAGTTTCTTGTGTTGACCTTGCGATCAATCATCCCCAGTCAGAGCCGTTGTTATCACTGTTTAAGAAATGGGTTTTCTTTTCCCATAATTGGCTAAGTTTTTTGAAATTTTGAGTCAAGCACACTATTAAATGCTTCAAATCTGTGTTAAGTCTTTAAGGGTTTAGGGTTTTTGGTTTTAAAATCGCTCAAATGTCTGATTAAAATCCTCTAGTTTCTATTCCTGCGTTACCTTAATTCACTTAAGTAATGGGTCTTGGGGTTGTATGAAGTGTTCCCCCTTGTCATTTATCTAGGCGGTCATTAAATAATCGTAAAAAAATTATGCCTTATGTCTTTTTCCTTCTAATGTTGTGAGGCCCAGTAAGTGTCATGCAGCTCTCTGATGGATCTACGGATTTCGCCATTTCCTTAGGCGAAGTTGCGAGTGCTTTAAGCTATGCGAAATAGCGAAAGGAAAAATATGTTCAATGGTGCGAATTTGGTCTGGTTTAACAAGATTCCATCTTGCTCAAGATCTAACGGCTGGCGTTGATTCGCAGTTGAAAACAACAAGCAAATTACCTTTCGCGAAATGGCAAAAAGGTTTGGCGGCACCCGGCGGTGAAGACTTTTCAAACGGCTAAAGGGTGATCAAGTTCAAAAGAAATCAACTGTTCTCGTTGTTTTGTGGCTGATAGGTGCTCACATGTTATGCTTTGTGAAATAGCGAAAGGTTTTTGGCCTAGGCAAAAGAGGTTTTTAAAGAGCATAACAAATGCATAGGTTCCCGAAGATCTAACCGCTAGCACAGCTTTGCAAGGGAGCAATGCTCGAAAGATAGCTTTCGCGAAATAGCAAAATGACATGGCGTTCCAGGTAAGCAGTCCAGTTGGTTGAGATGGCGAGTAAGATAATGGCACATTGTGAAAAGTCAAAGTAGTCAGCAAGTCAGATCAGAGGATTAAATGGTGGGTCCAAGAGGATGAGTCATGTCATTGGGTGTGAAGTTACTTGGCAGATCCATGTGGCAAGGATGAAGTGGAATCTGGTGTTTTCTCTCAGCGAATAAAAGGTTGACATGTCAGTTCAGGAATGATTAGACACCAGGTGGACAAAGTTGAGTCAGAGGGCCCACGTCTACCGAACCTTAGTAGGTTGTTAAGCATTGAGCAAGTCAGCTCTAATCCAGTAGTCCGTGTGAGTTTGTGAAGGTAAAGTGCTCGTGCTTTAAAACTCACAAAATGGCAAAATGTTTTGGGGCCCGAAGAACAGATAAAGCATGAAGGTAAAAGAGGATCAACTCCGAAAAGATCCAAGGGCTTGCATTGTTTCGTGGTTGTGAATTAACCAAGCGTTAAATCCTACGAAATGGTGAAAGAGAAATGAAGGTTCTTCCCAGCGTAAAGCTTGATGGTGATGTGTCGATTGACACGTGGTTTCAAAAGGGATTGAGGGCACCAAGGTGTAACCGGCGGTTATAAGGGAAATATGACACGTGGCTGACTCTGAACTAAACTCGAAGTGTTTTCCAAGGCTAATGGCTGAGTGCCACATGGTGTTTGGTAACCATTAGAAGAGCGGGGTAAGCAATGCAAGCATAAAGGTCTCGCTTAAAGGATGGTCATCTCAGGATTGATCCAATGCTTTGCGTTGTTTCCTGGCCCAAAGTTGAAAGCGGGTTAAGCTATGCGAAATAGAAAAAAACCATTAGCCATCAGGATGAGGCGAAGTTAGTGAAAAGGTTGACTATCTAGGTAAGAGTCAAAGGCCGGGCGGGTAGAGTCCCATCTAATGCCTGGCGTAGCTTCATGAAAGAAAAGTGCTCAGAGGATAAAGCTCGCGAAATGGCAAAAAGGAAGTAGGGCCCAATGCAAAGGCAGAGATGTTAAGACAGTTTAAAGGCTGATCAAGTCTCATCTGATTGGATGGTTGGCGTGATTTCATTAAGTGAAATTGCTAGGATGTTATGCTCTGTGAAATGGCAAAAGAGCAAAAAGAAAAATACACAGGCATGTTGTGACCGGTGGAGCGAAAGTTTCGAATTCTTTTATGAATGCAATTCTAAAGGGACGACCAAAGCATGTGGTATAAATGTCATAGTTAAGAGCCCGACTACCGTATATGATTTTGTATCAATTGAATGAAGGTATCATTCTAAAGAATAGTTGCAGAGAAGCGGTTGTAGAGTTAATTTCTTGAGTTGCAGAGCTAATTTCTTCGAGCAAAAAATAGGTTCTCTTATACTCTTGTTTGGCAATCACTTAACAGTGTGTTTAAATTAAGGTCTTGATTTGTCACAGAACGGGTTGGGGTAATAGTTAGATTGCTTCCATAATTTTTAAAGATGGCACTCAAGAGAGAATTCTCAGGAAAAGTTAATTACCAGGAGAGGGCTATCTATGATGACTTCCTTGAACAGTTGACATTGTCAACTAATTTGGCCATAAAGGTAAAATAACTTGTGCCAAGAGCTCCTTGCCTAAAAATAGGAGAGGGATTATATGATAAGGGTAACTGGATAAGAGACCCTCAAATTGGGTTGTCTGGGTTGGGATTGTTTAAAGTTGGATTTGGCATGAGAAACTCCTCAGCCCCGCAGAATAGTACCTGGGAGTTGGACGTTGGCAAATTAGTGGTCCCTAGAGTATTCATGGATGTGGATCTCCTAACTCAAATTGCACACAACTATAACCCAATTACAAGGAGTAATAAAGATATAAGTGGGAAAATCCTCATTGAAATAAATAATGAGGAGTTTAGAAATGCTTTCAGGCTTAGTGAATTTACTAATTTTCTAGAGCCTATTAATTTTAAATCACTAGTTCAGGTATATAGTGTGCAGAGGAACCACCTTAGAAATGGGCCTCTTAAAGAATTCTTTGTGAAGATAGGTGGGTTGATAGTTGTAGGACCCAATACTAAGGTGCCCTTCTCATTAAATCTATTCACCCTTAGATCAAAAGGATTATATTGGTCACTCTACCAAATTCTAGGAGAAGATGCTGAAGCAAATATGCCAACCCATTACATGCTGATGCTTGCTCAGATTTTGAATCCTTCTCTTGTAGTGACCTTTGATTATGCTTCCTTTATCACTGATTCTATCCATGAAGGATTAATAGGAATAAAGAATGGGAAGGTAGATAGGCCTTTTGGATGGTATTCCCTCCTCATGCATTTATTTTTATTCAAGGGTGGTGATTATTTTGTAAGTGGGATGGATATTGTGAAAGAGAAGAATGGAGAGAAGGTGCCAGTGCAGTTATGGAGTATAGAGTTGTCATGGGACAGAGAAGATGCAAGCTTCTTAAAGTTTGATAAGTGTTTTGCATCTAAGATTAGGACTCTTATCTGTTCAGAGAATCCAAGAGTCCCTAAGGTTCTTTTGGAATTCATTAGGCCAAAAGAGTCTGCTGAGATGTTAAAATTGTCCACAGTTGGGGTGATATTTACTTATACCCTGTCTCCATAGTTTTTAGAGTTTATGGTTTCACAGGCACTCCATTTGTGTTACCCTATCAGGTCCCTCTTAAAGTGGGAATAGCAGAGATCCTCAGATAGATTGGTGGTGTGCAGGAGGCAGAGTTAACAGGCAAAGGTAAAGGGTCCATTTTCCCTACAGTTACCATAGCACACCAATTTGTGATAATTAAAGGAGGTTGGAAGTGTTTTGAAGATTTCCTTCAACCGCATCATTTGTCAACTACAGTATCCCAGTGTGCTAACCCTAAAGATTTCCTCAATGACATGTTTAGAAAGAGGGCAATATGCAGAGGTAAACCCCATCAATTCTAGTTTCCTAAAGACCTCATTGGGAATGAGTTTGATTTAGATGAGCAAGAGCCAAGGAAGGAAAAGTGGGTGGCTTATAAAAAAGCCTTAGACTTTGTACACCAATTTGATACCAGCTATGACCCATTGTCTAGCTTCCACCCTTTTGAGGAGAAGATAAAGTTTCTAATTCTTTGTTTTGAGGATTTTAAGTAGACTTTGAAAGAAAAGAGGGAGGTTGTAATTAAAAACAACCCTAAGAAAGCAAGACTGGTTCTAAGTAGGTCTGCATCCACTAGAGAAATCCCTCCTGGTGACTACACTGTTTTATTAGAAGTCCAACTACAGTGTGTTGATTCCTACAACAAGGGAACCCTCTACTTCAAAGGGGAAGAGGAAGATACAGGATGTCATTGACATTCAAGATAGCCCAAAGAAACAAAGAGTGGGAAAAGAAATACAATCTGATGAACCTTTGTACTCTCCATCTCAATCCCCTATAAATATAGGAGTTGAATAGGCAATAGCTGAGCAACTGTTGTAGTTAGGCAGCCTTGGAGAGATAGCATATACATATGATGAAGTGGAAGAGGGAATGCTAGAAGAGCCCCATACTGCTGAAATGAACATCACTGCTGATGAGTTCAAAGGCCAGGAATGGGACCCTGAGATCAAATAGGCCAGTGACGATTTCTTGGCTGATGGTAACTTTTTCACATCAGGAGCTTTCATGCAATTTGTGTGGAAGAAGAACATTGATAAGTTTAATGTTAGGTGTGAAAAGAGGAAAAGTGAGTAACCTCACAGAAATCCAGCTGTGGTGGAGGAAGAGATAAAGCAAGAAATGGCTGATGAGTTTAAGACCATCACTCCTGAGCAGGGAAGAGACATGATAGCACAGGATGGGCTACTCATTCTCCCCGAATGGGACATAGTAGATGCCTTGGTTTTAGAGGCAGTAAGAAAAGAGACCAAACCTATGGAGGGATTCACTTTCAGCAAAGACAATGCTACACTGGTCATGTGGTCTCTTAAAAGACATGAAAATAAGAGAAATAAGAACACCCTAGGGTCAAGTTACCTTGGTGGAATGATAGTAAAAAGAGTTCAGAGCACTAGGGTAGTGGAAGCTGCTAGCACTGTGCTAGAGACTACAAAGTTTAGTGTTGCAGTGGCAGAAAGGGAGGCTAGGGAAAAGGCAGATCTCCAGGTTAAGCTACAGATAGTTTTAAAATCCTATAATAGTGCCAAGGAAGAGGTAAGGGGTAAAGATAGCATCATTGCCAAGTTACAAAGCCAGTTGGCAGGACAGTACCATCGAGGTGAGTCTTTGACACTGATGATCTTCTCTTCCCCTACAAGACCTCCACCTACCAGCCCCATTATTGAGTTCCCACCATCTCCAACACCTTTTGGCTCTCAATTGGTTGAGATCACTCTTCATGAGTTGGAGGATTTAAAACAGGCTCAAGCCTCATATGCAAAGAAATATGAAGAAAGAGTAAGGGCTACAATTTCAAGTTTTGCCGACACCATGGGGGGCTCATTATTGTATAACAACATGAGCAAGATTTTAGATATGTGGGATGAACTTAATGGAGACAAGGCCATTTTAATGCCTATTTTTGACAAGTGGAAGCCTAGAGAACAGGATTTGGAGCTTATTTGTGTATCCTATGATGAAGCAGGGGCTTATCCTATTATCAAATCCATTTGTGATACCACAAAGGACCTAGTAAAATTAGCAGAAGGAATAGATAATGTAGATAGGAAGATCAATTTGTACAAGAAAGAGTACACTGATCAAGTATTTGATTTAATTTTAGGGGGTTTTGCTAGCCCAGTTCAATTGAAGGACAAACAAGTATGGCTTAAGGAATTAGAAGCCAAATTGTCAGTTAGAATAAAAGGAATTATTAACTCAGAAGATGCTTCCTTTTTTTGTCATAACAATTGAGGAGATAGAGAGAATTAAATCTCATTATGGTTTTCTCAATTCAGAGGTTAACAAAATGAGGAATTCTTGGAAAAGGTTAGCCAAGGCAAAAGAAAAATTGATTAACTTCGTGTGGCCAGTTGATGATGTATATAATGAGTGGACAAGAAAATATGCCATACAAGATGTAGAGTAGTTAGAAGAGGTTGCAACTGGACAACAAGCAGAAGAAGTTGTGGAGGTTGAAAAGGACTTGTAACCATTTTTTTAAAAGATTTTGTAACTTCTTCTTGAAAAGTAATGATTGTAACAAACTCTCCTAGGAAATTCCAAAGCTTTGTATGCATGCATATTGTTATAAATGGATACCAAGACTAGTAGAAAAGGGATCACAAAGAATTGTAAGAAAACGCTGCAGAAATTTATCTGAGCTTTTCCAAGTTTTAATGGAGAACATTCGAAGGTTTCTTGTAATACTTTTTTGAAGAAAATATCAATATACAGACCATTGGTTTGAGTTAAAACTTTGTGTTGTCTTCAAATGTGTTTGCAAGTGTTTACTATTTCATTCTAAATAATCCAGGGTTATTTCGTTTGAATAGGGGTTGTAAGGCAACTTTCAGTAGATATGTTTCTTAGCTTTTATCTTCAGGAGGGGAATTAAATATGTGGGAATCACTTCTACTTGTAAATTCCTTGTGAGATATTTTTAATCTTGATGAGCATAGTTTAATTTGGTATGAATAAATTCTTATGTGTGTCAAGCATATATAGGGATCTACAAAAGCCAAACTAGTGGGATATGTAGAGATATTTGATTGTGGGAGTATTGTTTGAACTTAAATGACTCTATGACCTTGGATAAGGCACTGGTATAGATCAAGGTTGTCTATTACATATTTTGTAGGTCAATACTAAACATGAATACAATTTTCATTCCTTTGTTTCAGTTAGTTTTAAGTTGATTAGATCCACTAGTTTTTGGACTAGTTTGCTGTGGATTTATCTTTTAAAAGTGTGAATTTAGTTCACAAAGGTATACCTACGTGGATTTTGAATAAGTCCAAAGTGTAGAAGGTTAATCAAACCTTGTCATATGTTGTCCTGGAAGTTTCCTTCTCTTTAATATCACTTCTACAAATAGAGTTATCATGTCACTATAAGGATGTTAAAGTGAATCAGATTTTGAAGACAACGGTTCCTACAACAACAATTACAACAACAATAACAATAATGATAACAATAACAATGACAAACCTAATTTCTCATCAAAGAATAGGAACATTACCAATGGAGGAAATGATGATATCAATGCTAACAAACGAAAAACCAATATTCAACTGATCAAGTCAAGTGCCAAACAACAACAATCAAGAGAGTAGTAAACCCAAGTCTTTCTTCTCGAATCCGCATAGGAAATTCACAAACATTGGGGAACCATTGGAATAAGCTTTGAAGACTCTTCTTGTGAATAAATTGATTACCTTACCATAAGAAAGAAATTATGAGCGTCAAGTCAAAACAAGTTGGTGGAATGACAATAATTTTTGCAACTTTCATTGAAACAAAGGACACCATGTTATTATGAGGATCCGGTAACTCCTGAGAGATGAGGCAGAATTAGTAGTTAAACAATTCTACAATACTTCAAAAAAATGTACCAGTAACTACTCAAACAATCTTCATAAGCAGATTTACTAAACCATTCATTCAAGTGTTCATCATTACACAAACAATGTAAAGATATCAAATGCACAAATCAACAATGCAACCACCATATGAACATAGATATTTTTCACATGGAATCCCAAATGGGAAAAAACACAATGGGAATTAGCACCCACAAAATATTTGCACTCTTTTGGAATGTGCTCGGTTAAAGGTCTAGCCCGGTTAGGAGCTTACAATATGCCCGATTAAGAGCATACCCTATTAGGAGTCACCCGGTCAAGGGATTTTACCTTGTCCCTATTAGGAGATCTACCCTATTACGAGTAACCTTGTTAGAGGATTTTAAACTCAAGTAAATGAGCCACCCGATGAAGATATTTACAATGTAAGACCTGTTAGGATCTACTCGGTTAAGGGATTTCAAACTGTTGTAACTATTAGGGAACAACAGGGCAAATGATCTGATCACATCACTTCCTTACTTGCTAGTACTGCTTTTTAGCACAATCTCTGCTACACACATGTAGACACTTCAATCTGGTTTGGCAATACCTTCTCTCAAAATACCAACACAATCTCTTCCCCAACTAGCCCTAAATAT
The DNA here is from genome assembly GCF_030272615.1 of Cryptomeria japonica. Taxonomy (NCBI): domain Eukaryota; kingdom Viridiplantae; phylum Streptophyta; class Pinopsida; order Cupressales; family Cupressaceae; genus Cryptomeria; species Cryptomeria japonica. The sequence goes on along the minus strand of NC_081406.1, from coordinate 483,443,215 downwards.
ATTTTTCAATTAGATCAGTTACATAACCCTAACTACATTCAAAATATAATAAATTTACATTATAGATCATTCCAACAAATTTCTAGATAATTTCCACCATTGAATGATCACTGCACATCACCACACATCGATTTGATAAGAAATCAAACCCTTTGTCACATTCTAATAAGAAATTTGTTGTTTCCCAAGAAATTTGATCTGTGTATGCAGTCAAACACCATCTTATCATTACACACAGATTTTGACACATCATCACTAAGTTATGAACATGATAAGATCCACTGCCAAACCTTAAATCATTACCAGTTAAAGATCACAAAGTTCATGACAGTCAATCATAACTCACTTAATACTTTGAATTTGCTAATGCAGTTTGGAACATAGGTGCATGTTCTTGTCTTCAACACTCTGCAACATCTACCTATTCACCGATCATTTGTACCAGTCTCTTGATCATCACTCTATTCCTATTTACCAGTTTACAACAATATAGCAATTTTTTTGTCTAACACATTCCTCTACCGGTTAGGCTATACTGGTAGGTCTAGATGACTTAAATGACTCAAAAAACATGGTTGCCATCAATGACAACACAAATAAAGTCATCAAACAACTTACAATTATATCATCATCATCTAGCCAACAATCTCCATCAACTTTACCAGTCATCTTCATCTCATCAACATCTTCATATGCCAACAATCTCCCCATCATTATCTTCATCAGTTATGCCAACAATCTCCCCCTTTGACATTGATGGCAACACCAAATTAGCAATACCGAAAGCTCATCAAAAGCTTATCATGCAAAACTAGAACACTAACTGTTATGGCTGTTGTACTTAACTGTTCTTCTCATCCTTTACTTTACTTCTCCCTTTGCTTTAATTCTCCCCCTATCACTTTTCTTCTCCCCCTTTGACAAAAATTCCAAAGGTACAAAGTGTTAAATTAATCTTCTATTCCTAGTGTTTTCTTCATCTTTTTTCCTCCCTCTAAGGAGTAGTCCTTGTCTCATCAATCCATAGTGAAATATCTTCAATTAGTCCACTGGATTGATGTTGCAACAATATCTTAGTTGACCTTTTGTAGATGTATAGCCCATATCTTGCCTCTAACATACTCAAAGATTTCTTTAGGAAATGGCTTAGTGAAACTTTCAACCAACTTCTCCTTGACACATGATCCATCCTGACTTGCTTTTCCTGCACTCTTTCTCTTAGAAAATGATACTCAGTTCAATATGCTTTGTTCTACAATGAAATACAAGATTTTTTGAAATACTTATTGCACTTGTATTATCACAATATATGACCACTGGTTCTATCATAGTCTCCTTGAATCCTTCCAATACATGTCTCATCCATATTGCTTGAGTATTATTCATAGATGCAGCCACATACTCTGCTTTTGTTGTAGATTGAGAAATACAACTTTGTTTCTTACTAGCCCAGGATACCAGTCTTTCTCCTAGAAAGAATGCACCCCTGGTTGTGCTCTTCCGGTCATCTATATTACCTTCCCAATCATCATCTATGAATACCTTATAAGAGAAGTTTCCTTTGTATGGATACCATAATCTATAATCAATAGTTCCTCTAAGATACGTGAAAATTCTCTTCACTGCCACCATATGAGTCTCTTTAGGATTTTCCTTAAATCTAGCCACTATACCAACTGCATGAGCAATGCCTGGTTTTCTATGAACAACATAGTGTAGCTTTCCAGTCATGGATCTATACTTAGTTTTATTCACTAGATCTGAATCATCTTCCTTGGATAAGCTGCAACCAGTAACCATAGGGGTTCTAACTGGTTTACAGTCTTCCATTCTAAATGTTTTCAATACCTCCTTCACATACTTAGACTGATTGATAAAGATTCCTCCTTTCATCTGTTGGACCTACAAACCAATGAAAACTTTGATTTCTCCTATCAAAGACATTTCAAATTCCTTTTTCATTTCTTCTGCAAAAGTTAAACTCATGTCATCATCTCCTCCAAATATGATATCATCTACAAACACTTCTACAATCAATAACTTGTCTCCTTATATCTTCAAGTAAATTTTGTTGTCCTCACTGGTTCTTTGAAATCCAATATTTATCAGGTGTGAATGGAATCTTTCATACCATTCCCTTGGATCTTGCTTTAACCCATATAAAGGTTTATGCAGTTTACACACCATGTCCTTGTTTTTAGTCAATGTAAACCTCTTCTTCTAGAATTCCATTCAAAAATGTAGACTTAACATCCATTTGGTATACCTTGAATCCTTTGAATGTTGCAAATACAAGTAGCATTCTTACTCATTCAATTCTAGCAACTGGTATAAAGGTTTCTCCATAATCCTCACCTTCTTCTTGTGCATATCCTTTGCAAACTAGTCTAGCCTTATTCCTAATCACTTCACCATCTTCATTCAATTTGCTCCTGAATACCCACTTAGTACCAATCACATTTTTATCAGCTAGTATGGGGACAAGTTACCAAGTGTTGTTCTTCTCTATTTGGTCAAGATCTTCATTCATAGCCTTTATCCAATCATCATCCTTGAGAGATTCCCTCATTGTCTTAGGTTCAACTGTGTAAATCAGACAAGCACTTTCTCTGATCTTTCTTCTTATTTGTACTCTAGCATTCCTATCTCCAATTATCTGATCTGCAGAGTGATTCAACTTTACATATCTAGGTATAATTGGTTCTGATATAGAAGTTTCTTCTTGTTCTTCTTCTTCATCTTCATCTTCCGGTTGGATAGTATCCTCCACACTATTCTGCTCAACATCATTTTGAACTTTCAGTTCAATGATCACTATCTTTTGTTCTTTTACTGCATCAGATTTTCTAGTATCATCAGATCTGTTAGAATACTCATCAACTTTCACATTAACACTTTCCACAATCTTCCTGGTTCTTTTGTTAAATTACTTGAATGTTTTTCTCTCAGTTGAATAACCAAGGAAATTTCCTTCATCACTCTTAGGATCAAACTTTCTAGTATACTCATCTCTCTTTATGTAACACCTACTGCCAAAGACTTTGAAATAACTAACATTAGGAGTATGACCATACCATAATTCGTTGGGATTTTTGTCACTACCTTTCTTGAACAATACCCGGTTCATTGTGTATACTGCAATGCTAACTGCTTCTCTCCAAAATATTGTAGGTACATCTCCTTGTACTATGGTCTGGTTCCTCCTTTCTGCAATCCCATTTTGTTGTGGTGTCCTTGGTGGAGATAGTTGTCTCTTGATTCCATTCTCATCATAGTATTTCATAACATCAGCTGATGTGAATTCTCCACCCCAGTCAGATCTTAGGCACTTTCGGTTCTTACTGGTTTCTTTCTCCACTAAGGATTTGAATTCTTTAAACATTTTGAAAGCATCAGAGTTATCCTTCAAAAATGTAACCCACATCATTCTTGAATGATCATCAGTAAATATCATGAAATATTTATCACCATGAAAACTCCTAGTCCTCATAGGACCACATAAATCAGTGTGCACCAAATCTAAAATATTTTCAGAAGAAAATGATTTTCTTTTGAAAGAGGAAGTAGTCATCTAACCCAACTGACACTCTTTACAAATCACATTGTCTGGTTTGAATAGTTATGGCATACCTCTAACCATACTTGACTTGCTGACCTTAACCAAATTATCAAAATTTACATGACAAAATCTTCTATGCCATAACCAATTGTCCTCAACTTTTACAACCAAACAACTGTTAACATTAGTATTCAGATGGAATAAGTTACCTTTTGTCTATTTACCGATAGCAATCAGTTCTCCTTTGCTTCCTAAAATATTGCACACTCCATTCTTGAACTCAAGATGATAACCTTTATCATTTAGTTGACCAACACTCAACAAGTTATGTTTCAATCCTTCGACCCAATACACATCATCAGCATTACTTTTTCCATTTAAAAAAATTGAACCTTTACCTTTTACTAAGCATGGTGTATTGTTGCCAAATCTCACTACTCCACCATAAAATTCTTCAAGTGAGATGAACTTGTTCTTGTCACCAATAATGTGGTGTGAGCAACCACTATCAATGACCCACTCATCACTGTTGTCAATATGGGACACTAAAGATATCTTTTCAGAGAGTTCTTCCTTAACTGCTACAATAACAATTTCCTCATTATCTTCATCCTCTAATTCCTCATTGGTAACACCTTCATCTACAGCAACATAACATTGTTTCTTACCTTTTCCCTTTAACCTTTTGAACTTTTCCTTTTGATCACTGTTAGGACAATTAACAACAATATGTCATATTTTTTTTTGATAAATTAAAAATAGGTTTTTGAAAGGAACCCAAAACCTTGTTACAAAGTAGGAGAAAGATAAAGCATAAAAGAGGCATAAAACAACAGTGCCTGATCACCCACACATAGAATAGTTCCCAATCAAAACAAAAAGGGAACACAAGACAAAGGAAGCAACACTAGACAGCCAAAGGAAAGCACAAAGATAGCATAAGGACAACTAAATGTTTCTCATAAGTTCTTCAGCATGAACCACCATCTGCTTCATATTGATCGCAAAATTTTTCATTTCTTCCAGCTCTTTTTCCTTAAATTAACCTATTTCCGAGTATTGGCCCTTGTTCTTTTTTCATGACCCTTCTTCTCCATCTGATCCTTATCATCCTCCTTGCCTTTAATCTTTTTAAATTTGTTAATCAAGATGTTAATATGGTCAACAATGGCCTTAAGGGTCTGGAAGTTTTGCTCAGCAATCCTCTTCATAGTAAGCTCCATCCTATCCACTCTAGTGACTAGATTATTTAGGTTAGTATCCAGACCCTTAGAATATGTGTTCCCTTCCAACTCCACCTTCTTTTCCATTTCCAAAATTTTACTAACCATAGCCTCAATTGCTTTAGCCTTGTTAATAGCAACCATTAATTCTTTTACATTTTCAAAGAGAGGCTTCTCACCCATAGTAGCCTTTTTTATCACATTGAGGTTAGTCTTCAAGTCACTAATCTCTTTCACCATTTTGCTAATGACATCACAAAAACCCTTGATGCTATCATTACCAATGTCACCATGACAGTCATTTTGAATTCCCATGTTGTTCTCCTGACCCTCATTCTCCATTCTCTGTGTGCTTAGGTTCTCCCCATGATCTCCATCCAACATTTTATCTTCCTCCTTACCCTTCTTATTATTGGTTTTTTCACCCTCAGTATCCTCATTAGAAGAAATGATAATATATCATATTTTGTTACATGAGAAGCACTTAAGAGGAAGCTTTCCTTTGTACTTACTAGTGCCTCTAGGAAGTTTCTTTGCCAATAAAGCCTTAATTTCCATCACGTTATGTTCACCATCCATTTCTTCATTACCACCACCATGATGACTTGATCTATATTTATTCTTTTCTTTTCTTACCAGTGCATTAGATACTATTACTTTCAAAAAAGATTCTACTTTAGATGCACTATTGTCAAAGCTATTCAATTCAAAAGTAGTAAGCTTGCCTATCAATGAATTAACTGTAACTTTACCTTTGCTGATTGACCTCAATTATTGGATAGCAGATACTCTAATAGAATAAGTACGCAATAAGGTTCTAAGCATTTTACTTACCACTGTGTCTTCTTTTATGGTTCTACTAGCACTTTTGATTCCTCCAACTACTTCTTTTATCCTCTGTCCATACTAGGTGATGCTCTCACCTTCCATAATCTTCATTTGATCAAACTTGCCTCTTAGGCTTTCTTCTTTAGCTTTTTTCACATGCTCATCTCCACCATAAATCAACTTCAACTTTTCCCAAACTTCATAAGTGGTTTCTAAATCATGAACATCAATATACTCAGAATTAGAAAGAGTGCTTACAATGGATTCCAATGCTTTAATATTCTCTTGCTACTCCTTAAGTTGATTTGAAGTCAGAGTACCAGTAGGAGGTGAGTACTAATTAACCACATGCTCCCAAAACTATGGCCATATACCTTTGATGCAGATCTTAATTTTGTTGCTCTAGATTTTGTAATTATCCTTTGTGAACTTAGGCCCCTCCTTCTTCATCATCTTAGATATTTACCTCAAGTGGTTAAGCTTCTGCCCAAAGAGGACCAAGGGCTCTGATACCAATTGTTATTATGAGGAACTGGTAACTACTTAAAGGGGGGTGAATTAGTTGTTAAACAATTCTACAATACTTCAAAAAACTATACCGGTAACTACTCAAACAATCTTCATAAGAAAATTTACCAAACCATTCATTCAAGTGTTCATCATTGTGCAAACAATGTAAATATATCAAATGCACAAATCAATAATGCAACCACCATATGAACACATAGATTTTTAACATGGAAACCCAAATGGGAAAAACCACAATGGGAATTAGAACTCACAAAATATTTGCACTCTTTTGGAATGCACCTGGTTAAAGGCCTAGCCCGATTAGGAGCTTACAATATGCCCAGTTAAGAGAAAACCCAGTTAGGAGTCACTCGATCAAGGGATTTTACCTTAGCCCTGTTAGGAGCTCTACCCTGTTAGGAGTAACCTTGTTAGAGGATTTTCAACTCAAGTTAATGAGCCACCTGGTGAAGAGATTTATAATGTAATACTTTTTAGGATCTACCCGGTTAAGGGATTTCAAATTATTGTAACTATTAGGGAACAACAGGGCAAATGATTTGATTACAATACTTCCTTTCTTGCTAGTATATGTCCTTTTCAGCACAATCTCTGCTACACACATGCAGACACTTCAATCTAGTTCGACAATACCTTCTCTCAAACTACCGACACACAATCTCTTCTCCAACTAGCCCTAAATACATTTTTCAGTTAGGTCAGCTACATAGACCATTACAACAAATTTCTAGACAATTTCCAACATTGAATGATCACCGCACATCACCGTACATCAATTTGATCAAACCCTTATCACATTATACTAAGCACTTTGCTATTTCCCAAGAAATTTGATCCTTGTACATGCTCAAAAACCATCTTATCATTACACATGGAGTCTGACACATCACCACTATGTTATGAACATGATAAGATCCACCGCCAAATCTTAAATCATTGCTAGTTAAATATTTGTTAATGGTATGCATTCTTCTTCACACAGTTCATGAAATTCAATCATAATTAACTCAATACTCCAAATTTGTTGATGCGGTTTGGACATAGGTGTATGTTCTTGTCTTCAACACTCTTGTAAAACCACAACATCTAACTCTTCATCGATCGTTCGTACCAGTCTCTTGATCATCTCTTTGTTCCTATTTACCGATTTACAACAACTTAGGAGTTTTGTTGTCTAACACATTCCTCTACTAGTTAGGCTATACTAGTAGGTCTAGATGACTTAGATGACTCAACAAACATAGTTACCATCAATGACAAAACAAATAAAGTCATCAAACAACTTACAACTATATCATCATCATCTAGCCAACAATGTCCATCAACTTTACTGGTCATCTTCATCTCATCAACATCTCCATATACCAACAATCTCCCCATCATTATCTTCGTTAGTTATTCCAACTCACCAAACTAATGATTGTCAAAGATTAAAGAACCTTATTCAAGACTTATTTGATAATAGAACTATCACAATGGATGGTCATAAAACGAATGAATCACATCTAGCATTCAAAACTCCACTCCCAAATTATAAAAAAAGGTGAAAAATTCAACTCAAAGGATGACAAGGGAAAAGACAAGGTAAACTATACTCACACATATGATGATTTGGTAAATGTCTTCATTGTAAAAAACAAAACACCTTCAGAACCAATCAACACCATCACTAGAAGAAAAGCAAAGGTTATATTTTCGTGTATAACAAATGAATCAACATCCACTTCATGACAATACAACTTAGTGGAAAAATTACAAAAGATACCTGCCCAAATATCAATTTTGGAGCTCCTAAAAGTTTCACCTATGCATAAGGAAATATTAGAGAGAGCTCTAGCAGAAACAATGGTCTCAAAAGACCTATATGTGGATCAATTCCAAAACATGGTGGGACACCTCATAGCCCCTCATTTCTTATCCTTTTCTAAAAATGATGACACATCCTTACAACACCCTCATAATGTTCCCCTACATATTGAAGTCGCCATTCATGCAAGCCATGTCAAACGGGTACTCATAGATGGTGGAGTTGGCTTGAACATTTGTGCATTAAGTTTAATAAAGGCTTTGGGATATTCAAAGAATGTTGTGGATCCAAAGAAGAAAATAACCATCAAGGCTTATGATGAAGAAGAGTGTTCTTCTAAAGGGACTGTGGTGTTGCCAATAAAAATAGGACCAGTAGAAAGATACATTGTGCCAGGTTCTAGATTTAAATCTATCTTATAACATTATTTTGGGAAGACCATGGATTCATGAAATGTAAGTAGTTCCTTCTACATACCATTAGTGTGTTAAGTTTCCTCATAATGGACACGAAATCACTATAGCATTAGACTCCAACCAATATTGCAATAATCTAAAACCAACACAAGATGCAAGAGTTCCACATAATAGAGAAGCAGTTTATCCCACAAAGAAAACTCAAGAAAAATTATGGGAAAAATTTGAGAAAAAGATCAAATTAAATGATGAAGGAATGGGGAAGTACTCTTTACCACTTTCACCTAAATCATATAGAAAACCTACAAATGCTCAACAACGGATCCCACATAAATCAGTTGAAATGTTTGATGGAGCATTTGTTAGAGATGGAACACTTTAAGAAGAAACTGAAGACAAGGACATTCTTAGCTGGTTGTACAAAGATGAAAATGAAACTATAGCAATACCTGCAGAAGTTAGTACTCCCATAGATCAATATGGTAATGGTTACAGAATAATGAAAAAGATGGGATATGAAAGAAAAGGACCACTTGGCAAGCGTGAGGAAGGTTTTTCAAAACCCATTTGTCCTCACACACAATCTAAGGAAGATAAATCAGGACTCGGGTATTCTAAATCAAAACAAAAGTAGCACAATTATCAACACTCAAAGTGGAGAAAGAAAGCAATTCCTAAGGAAGAACCATGGCAAGAAAGGCTACATCAAGGAGTAGAAACAATAGACAACAAGCAGAAACAAGAAGAACATGAGAGACAATAGGAAGAGCGTGCTATCAAAAGAGAAGAAGAATCTTACAAACAAGTCCAAAGAGTACAAGCAATCATGGAACCTGATCAAGATATTTCAGAAACAGTGAAAGAACAGATGGCAAAAATCAAAGAACTATTCTCACCATATAACATCCCTATCAGATATAGTGGTGTGATTCTAGACAATGATTTAGAGATAGATTCAAATGAATCTGAATGGGGTCCATATCCATTATTCAATGTATCAAGTGAAGAAAATGATGAGGAACAAACTATTGGTACAAGTGAAGACACACTTTTTACAAAATAAAGAATAGAGCTGGAAAGAAGGCAAGAAGAAATTAGGGTTCAAAGAAAAGATGCATATGCAAGACAACATAAAAATACAAATGAGAAGGATCAAGCAGTGACAACATAGGAAACACAAATAGTCACTCATCAATTATCAGAAGATCAATAGAATATTAGGACTATATCAAAGATTGAGCAAGAGAAACCAATGTATGGAAGAACTCTAGAAGAACTAATAGAAAGTTAAGCAGGAATGATTATTAGTCAAGAAGAAGCTGAGTTCGACAGAAGGTAGAAGCTAGCAAAGAAAATAGTGACAAAATCATCTATGCCATGTGCACGAATATGTCAACTTCATGCCACAAATGAATCTGATGAAATTTACCCAGAGGGAACCTATAGTATCAAAGATGTATGTGTTGATATAATCCATTCATTTGAGGGACAAATTTCAGATGATGAGTCACTTGAGAGTGAATCACAAAATAACCATCCAAACTTCGTTAGAGATAATTGGAGAGAACTTGAGAGAGATTATCCTCAAGAGAGATCTATCTATGAAACTACCTACTCTACACCAAATTATGACTATTACATCATGAACCTTGAAATACCCAACAATTAAAATGACTATTACCTACCCTTGCTTCATCGAGAACTGAATGATTGGGATAACTTAGAAAACCCTGAGTTGGATATATTTTCCAATGATCATGAATTAGTCATATATCTTAATGCCATTGAACCAATCACACCTAAGATATCTTCCATTGGTGAATCAAGTAACATTTCTTGCAGTTGGGAGAGAGCCAAACTATCTAGTTGCAAAATTGAAATAAAACAAGGAAAAAGACCTAGTATTGAAAACCATTTTATGACAACACTAGATCAATCAAGAGGAAAACTAAAGGACGCATCTGATGGTGAAAACCTCCTTGAGGCATCAGAAGATGTAAAGTTTGACACCCTCCCTGTGTTAGATGTAATGACAGTCCCAAAGACACTGAGAGGGGGGGTGAACCAGTGTCTAACCGGTGAGTGGAATATTTGAACTTATTTATAACTTTGAAACCCAAATCAATGTACTGGTAAGAAAGAAATAATGCAGTAAACAGAAATAACAGAGACATCATAAATGCACACCATAACACAAGATATTTTAACAAGGAAACCTGACATGGGAAAAACCTCAGTGGGATTTGTGAACCACAATATTTACTCACTGGACAACATGAATAAATATTACTTACAATAGGGGCCTGCACATGTAGGAAGGCCAACAGCCTAGAGCTCACTGCTCAAAAGAAGAGTCTCACTGACTATAATAAGGATAATTAAATCCAATACAATGTACTACTCAAAATAGCATCTCTAATGCCTGGTTCAGTACCAGTTTAAGCTTAGTCAGATACCTTAACCAAAACCTTTCGCTATCCACTATATCACCTCATACATACAAAAGAATCTCCTAATACAAAATGACCTATGAGATCTCATACATATATGAGTCTTTAGAATATACCAAGTCATCTTACAAAAGATAATTATATTTACAATACAATTCACATAAACAAAATGTGTCTCATGTTGGCCTAAGTGCCAGTGTAATCTGGATGTCGGTGAATATGCCTGCCGGTGTTGGTAGATGGTATTGGTGTTGACCCTATTGCCGGTGTGTGTGTGTAGAGACCTAATACCAGTTGGTTTCCATCAATGACAACATCAACCATTCTCATATGAGTGTAGAATTCCAACAATCTCCCCCTTTGGCATTGGTGGCAACACTCATGAGAAAAATCCAAAATTGTTATCCCAAAACTGAAATCCAAAAAGAAGTGTGCTCCCCCTGAGCAAGTGATTTCCTTTGTGTGTATATTTTTCTCTTCACTACTCCCCCTTTGAAATCAATGACAAAGGATGTAAAAAAGAAAAAAAAAATTCTACCTCAAATTCTGTAACCGGTTGGTTACAATCTAAAAAGTTATTTGCCAAAACTAAGTTCAAACTCTGCATAAACTTGTTACTGTCAGAACGATTTTCTTAGTCTATTGGATCATACTGGTGAGATAGAGCATCTGCTACTCAGGTGATCTTTCTCCAGGGATTGTCACCTTAGTTAATTCAACTTGCTGAGTAATAAGACTATCCAATCTTGGACCAAGTTTTCTCTTCAACTCCTGGGCCTTCAGCCTTATTCTTGCCTTTTCTTTCTCCAAGTTCTCCAATTTTTCTTCAAACACTATCATTTCCTATTCAAAAATGATGTAAGTTCCAAAGAACCTATCATATTGTCTGCCATGTCATCAATCTCTTTTTGTGTCTTTTTAATCTCCTCATCAATATCCTCTATCAAATAGTGAGGCTTACAGGCTTCTCTATACAACTCCTTATACTCCAAAATTGTAGAATTGAGTATCGATAACAGTCAATCTAAGTTCTCTGTATAATTTGTAATAGTGCTCTCAAAGAATTCACCCTTCTCTTTATCAACTCTCTCCTTAATTGTTCCTTCATCCACCCTCTCTAGAGTTGGAACATTTTCAGCAATGAATTTGGACAAGGTGTCCAATTTACCTAAAGAAATGTCAATGTGATCTATCTTACATGTTGGTGAAATCATCCTCAACATAGGTAGTGTGTCATCAATAGCCTTAAATGCTCAGGCATTGTAATCTATTACCCTTTTAATAGAATTGAAAAGAACATCTGTTACTTTAGTAGGTCTAAATTCACCTGTAGATGTGCTCGGTTCAGCAATAGCTTTCCTCTCAACAAATACTTCTCCAATAACCTTAATTATTTCTTCCTTATTACCAACAATTGATTCCTCTTTATTCACATTCTTTATTGGTTTCTTTGTCTCAACATGAACCTCTACCTCAGATTGTTTCTCAGTATTAGTTCCTTTATCTTCTGTCGGTGTCTCAGTATTCTAAGAGTCAACAGTATTTGTCGATGTCTTAGAGATCTTGATATTCTCACCATCAGCTGCCTTAACTTCTGTAGTCTGCTTATCTACAACAATGTTAATATCCTGTTTATCAACGTTCATAGAAAAAAGAATCTCAAAATCCGGGTTAGTATTATCAAGAGTAACATCTTCAGTTCCCATATCAAGTGGACTGACAGTATGTACCGGTGGGATATCCTGAGCTGGAGGTGGAAGATTATCTGTAATCTTTATTGCAGGAACACCACCAACTTTTCCTTTACCCTTATCCTTATCCTTCTAATATACCTTAAAGGTTTTGTCCATTTTCGATATGCTCATTTCTTCTTGCTTTTCTTTTTCAACAAAGAATATATCCCATTTGTTTGCAGTCTCATCAGCAATCTCCTTAACTCTCCCTGTCATTAGGCTCACTTGCCGGTGTCCACTAATAAAAACTGACCGGTTTGCCTTAGAAATTAATTCATCAATTTCCTCTTTTGAATTCACAGGATGTACCACCAATAATGCTTCAACTTTTAACTTCTTATCAAGTTCCATTACTGATAATCTTTTTGCTTCTAATCTCATATATAGATCATTTGGAAAATCCTCTATTACTTCAATCGAAACCTTCTTATAGATACCTAAATGCAAAATAATGTTCTCTTCTATTGTTTCCATGTCAGAATCCTTAAAAGAATCATAGAATTACTTTACTATTGTCACGAAGGATTGCACCCATGATGCTAAGTGTGAAACCAAGCAATTCTATGAAACATGGAAACACCTTTGAGCCTGTGGGTTGCTCAAGTTGAAGGTGAATCTTCGGGTTATGGGCCGGCTTCCCTTGAATCCCTCCTAAAACTAAATACTAATGTGGAAAAGAGTGAAAGAATAATATGAAAATACTGGAAAAACTGCAATTAAACTAGGAGGTGCTACACCCAAATTGTAATGGTAATAGCCTAAAACTCACAAAAATGTGACAAAACTTCACCCACATAAAGTAATTTTTACTCTCCAATCACATAAATATTTCCTAGGAAGGCCAATGAGAATGTAAACTTGGAAGGAAAAACCAATTTTTACAACCAAATTGACAAAATACCCCTTTTACACAACCTAAAACCTGTGATTATATGAAAAGCAGAAGATACATGCACATAAAAGAGACTGAAATTGAAAGGTTTTAAATTAAAACATGCTAAATTTCTTTCAAACCTGCAAATGAACATGCACAATTACCAAGGCAAATATATGAAACTTTGAAATATCAAAGGAAATCTGCTATAAAACTATAATACTAAAGTGTTGAGCTACAATGCTTTTTTGCAAAAATGTGTATGTAAAAAAGAATGAACCAAAGGGAAAATGAAGGAGAGAGAGAGAATATATAGATATCATGATGAATGTCTCCTCCAAAAAACCCTAAAAAAAAAGAAAAAATTGCATGAAACTCTTGGGCGAATTTGCCTAAAAAAATGGCATAAAAACTCATGCATAATACTGTAAAAATAATATCTAATACCCCAAAAATAGGACTCCAACTGATGCTAGATGAAAAGAAACCCTCACTACTAAATATAGAATTGCTAGTCTCGCCCAAAATAGCTCCACTGAAAAAGAAAAAACCACTCCCTAAAAATCTGCATGAAACTCTGGAATCTCCTTTTGTATTGAAACTTCTATTGAAACTAATTGTGGAAATGATCTCCCTATTTCGTGAGCTTTTCAACGGTATATAACACTTAATATTTCATGCAAAAATCAACCATCAATATTTCACGCAGAAAAAGACTCCTCATTTGCAACAACCAGTTCTCCCAATCTCCAATAATACCTTGATCACTGAAGGCAATTCCATCGGGTCATCGACAAGACAAATAAATAGCTATCCTGATCATCTGATCTTCCTTGATCTCTTTCTATGCTCTACCGCTAGATCTTCATGAACTTGCTTGGTCTTTAAACCTCTTCTTTTTCTTCAAAATGGGCCCACTTTTGAGTCTACAGATCTTTGCCATGTGTCAGCCTTCGGTTCGCTCATGGGTCCACCTCGACTGCCATCTGGACTGCCATCTTGACTGCCATCTCAACCTACCACTGGACCTAGACCCACCTTAACTCTTCATCTACTCTCTACCACATGGCGCATCCTCATTCATTCTGAGCCCACCTGGACGACCACCTTAGCTGCCACCTTGTCAGTCGCTATGTCGTGGGAGATAACCAGTGAGCATCTTCATCTTGCAGTATAGCGATGATCATTGATCTACCCTCAAATTGCTTGATCTTTAGCACCTGAGTCGCTCACCTTTTCTGCATGTGCTTTCTCACCAAGTCACGGGGATAACTAGAAAGCTTCTTTGTATTGCAGTGTAGCAACTACTATTAGATCTCTCACATCACTGTTTGATCTTCCTTGATCTTCCCAACCATTAACCCCGATTGATCTACTCCCCTTTGTCATGTGTCACCATGTGGCACCCCCTGGTTTGCTCATGAGATCCGCTTGGGGACCACCTATCTCTCAAGCCTTCCACGCATTATCCTATGGACCGCTCGCGGATCCCCCTAGACCGCCATGTCGCCTTTGGTTCTATTGGATATCATTCTTTCAGCCAAACTGCTCCCTCGGTGAGCCGTTTACAAGTCTCATCGAACCCGCAGTTTCATCGATGCCTTTATTTTATCGGTAGGACCAATTCTGATTTCTTCAACATACCCTATGTCGATGGAACTGAGCCTTCGATGAAACCTTTTAGAAATTCATCATGGCCAAGGTTTACTTGATAAGTCACCCTTTGGTGACATGCCACCTATTCTACCATGTCATCACCACTAGACCTTCCATCTCTTCGTCCATTCGTGCCACATCACCAGCCACCTCACCTGTCGCGATGATATTTGGTGAGCATCTAATCATCGTGATATAGCGACAACCATTGGATATCTGCAATATGCATCTGATCTGCCCAACCTTTAGCCTTCTCTTTGCCAACCTCTCATAAAATTTGGATGCCTTGAGATATGCGTGCATGTGGGGGACCCACCAACATTGAGCTGCTCCTTGTCAAAAGCCCGAAAGCTTTGACACTAAGGATATATGCGCCTTTGCCTTTAAATGTTATAAAATCCCTCTACACTACCAATGTGGGATAAATGCTTTACACATTCCTAGCTATTTCCTGTGTTCTACACCTGAGCCTTTGTCTTGAAACCTTCTGAGCCTTTCTTTGTCGCTATTTTATCATGCAACAGAGAGGATTTGGCAAGAGTTATGTCGGTTTCACGCCTGGGAATAATGTATTTGATTGAAAGTTTGATAAGCCACGCCATTTCATCTACAATGGATCATAAATATCTTTGTGATCTACAACATGTTGAGTTCAACCCTCATGGGAGCCATATTTTAACCCACATGTTGTCTTACTTTTCCTGTATCTGCACATGAAGCAAACAAGTTAGACAAAAATAGTGGATTTCTGATTTCTAGTTCATAATTTGATCTTTTCAAAATGAATGAATGCAAGGCTTCATTAGGGCACTAAATTTGGCATGTGCAAAATTTGGTAACATTTTTGGCAACCTCTCAAGGGTGTTTGCCTGCTAAACAGTAGAATCTAGTAGCCTGGCATATCCATTGGGCATTGAGTCAATTCTGTCTTCCTCAAAAATCTGGAACCTCATCTCACCTCTCTAAACAAAACTTGAAAATGAAACTACAAAGGTTCTACATATAGTTGAGCCTACACATTGTGCAACCTACACTTGTGGAAACCAAAAACAAAACTGAACTGAACTGAAAACAAGGTGCTGGAAGCACTTATTAAGCTAAAAATTATTGAAAACCAAACTGCAGCTATCCTACCATGTACATATGCAAACTGTTAGTACTCAATAGCATAGTTTGAGGTGAATCCCATTGACAAGGATTGGAAACATTTCTCCATTCAATTTAGCAAGATGGAATGCATTATTTTTTTTGCATTCTATGATAACATACAAGCCATCCCACATGGCATAAAACTTGGTATGTCTACCAAGTTTTTTTTTTAACTCGTCCCACTTGAAAACAAGATCACCTTGATTAAATATGTGTGGTACAACTTTTCTATCAAAGGTTTTCTTCATCTGAGCATGGTGACATTCTAATTTTCTGTATGCTTCCTTGTGAGTTTCTTCTAACTCCATAAACTGAGCAAGCCTAATATGCATTGGCATCTCTTCAAGTAATTCAAGCTCTTTTACATAATTTAAAGTTGGCAATTCAAATGAAATAGGTAACTTGGCTTCTTTGCCATAAGTTAAAACATAAGGAGAGTTACCTATTGATCTCTTTGGTGTAATTATGTTAGCCCAAAGGGCTAACTTGAGCTTTTCATGCCCAGTTCTCTGATTCTCAACAATGGTCTTCTTAATGATGTTGATCAAGTTTTTATTAGTTGATTCGGCTTGTCCATTACCTTGAGGGTAATAATTGGATGAAGTATTTAAATATATATTATGTTTAACTGACCAATCTAAAAATCTAAGACCAATAAAAGCTAAAGCATTATCAGAAATGATTGATTCTGGGGTACCAAACCCGAACACTAAGTCTTGATAGAAATTCAGGACAAAAGTTCCATTAGCTTCTTTCAATGGAATTTCTTCTATCCATTTTATAAAATAATTAGTTGCTATAAGAATCCATTTGTGACCTGCAATAGAAGTTGGATTAATAGGTCCTATAAAATCAAGCCCCCACTTTGCAAAGGGATGCTCTACTTCAATTGGTTGCAAAGGCAAGGTTGTCAGCCTCTGTTTGCCTGCAAACATTGAACATTTTTCACATTTCCTTACCCATGAGTGAGCATCTTTAAAAAATTCAGGCCAATAATAACCAACTCTCATAATTTTTAGAGCTGTTGTTCTTGCCGCAAAATGACCTCCTGCAGGTCCTTCATGAAATTCTTTCAAAACTATTTCAATCTGATCTGGCTCAATGCATCTTAATAGAACATTGTTATAGTCTTTTTTGAACAAAATACCATCTATTAAAGCATAAGGAATGGCTTGTAGCCTAAAATACCTTCATTTTGATATGTCTAAGCCTTCCGAACAGTCACCAGTTTGTAAATAATGGACAATTTGCTGACTCCAAGTGACTGGTAAAGTTGTGACAGCGGGTCGTTCTTCATTATTAAGCACTGTTTCAGTTTGTTGCTCCTCTTCTTTACTATTTTCTGTACTTCCAGCAAGCTATTCACATAAACCCTTTCCTCTAACTAGCATGGCTACCTTGATAGAAATGTCATATTCCATTGCCTTAGTAATCCAACCTTCCCTTTTGTCATTTATGTCTTTGCTGAGCAAAAACTCTTTCACTGTAGGATGAGCAACCATAAGCTGAATCTTATTGTTAGAGAGCATGTGCCTAAATTTCTCAAGGCTTCTTATTACTACTAATACATGTTTTTCTACAAATGAGTACCTAGTCTCATAATCATGTAAAATCTGACTAAAGAAAGCAATTGGTTGTTCTAAGCCTTCATCATTTTGCTGACACAACATTGCAGAAATAGTATCCTCACTCCCAAAAGCTAATAGAATAAAATCTTTCTTAAAATTAGGATTAATGAGGGTAGGAGCTGCTACAATTGCCTCATTAATTTCTTTAAAACTCTTCTTACCTTCCTTAGTTCACTAGAAAGGAATTATTTTCTTAAGCATGGTTGTAAGTGGCTACATCAATGCTACAATATTAGGAATAAACCTTATGATAAATTTAATCCTACCTATGAAACTCTGGAGTCCATTTTTATGTGATGGTAATGGAAATGCAAGTATGGTTGTGATCCTCTCAAGATCTATTCAAATCCCATGCTTTGAAACAATATATCCTAACAACTTGCCTTCATGAACAACAAATATGCTCTTCTTGGGATTTAATGAAACTCCATATTCCCTGCATCTCTCAAATACCCGTTTGAGATGGTCAAGATGTTCATTAGAATTTTTAGAAAAAATAGTTACATAAACTAGGTAAACTAAAACAAACTTGTTAATCAGGCCTTGAAATGCCATATCCATCACACGCTGAAATTTTGCCCCTGCATTGGTTAGTCTGAATGGCATTTTATTATAAGCCATTGTACCCCACTTGGTGGCAAATGTTGTTTTGTACTAGTCTTCTTCTTTGACCAGAATTTGGTTATATCTTGAATAACCATCAAGTAATGAGAATCTCTCTGATCCTAATACAACTTGCAAAATTTGCTCCATTGAGGGCAGTGGGTAATGGTCTTTCAGGGATGCTCTATTTACGTCTCTAAAATCAACACATAGTCTGAGTTCACCATTCTTCTTCCTAATGGGAACTAGATTGGACACCCAAGATGTGTGCTTGATTGGAAATATGATATTTCCTTCAATTAGCTTATTTAACTCAGTCTTCATAAGATGTTTTAATTTTGGATTAGGAGGCCTTTGTTTCTGCCTTACTAGTTTTGCATTATCTACCAGCTCTATGGTATGTTGGGCTAAATTAGGATCAAATCCTTTCAAATCTTCATACCTCCATGCAAATATGTCATTGAATTCTTGACAAAGTTTTACAAAAGCATGTTTTTCTTCAGGGGTACATACCTTGCCAACTTTCAGTAGTTTATCCTTGAATATTTCAATAGGTTCATAATATTCTTCCTTTACAAACATGTTGCCTTTATCTTTCCTGACCTGATCATCTATATTAAAAATGGATTCAAGGGTTACCAAGCCCTTGGGAAGCTTGTTGGTTTTCAATTGGAGAAATTGATTTTCATATTGCTCATTGAACTTACGCTGATTTTCAATAGAAAACTCAGCTTCTTGAATTAGGAAATTAGTAATCTTCTCATCCGAGTCAAAAACTTGCCAATTAATAGTGTTATCTGTAATTGAGGGCCTTACGGAAACTTTAACATATTGTTGTCTATCAATATTTTCTAGTTCTTTTTGAATATTGAACTGAGCTCCTAAAATAGCAAGCCTATCTTCTTCTTTATTTTGACTTCTAGGTATGGACAACAAATTAAATGCATCAAAATATTCAATTAAATCTCAAATTCTATGCTTGTACATCTTCAAAACATCATTTTTGGTGACATGGATATTCCTTACTTGGTTCACAACTAGTTCACTATCACCAAAAACTTGTAAACACCTTACATTTATTTTTCTAGCCCATTCCAATCCATGTGCAAGTGACTCATATTCAGCTGTATTATTTGTACAACTAAAAGAAAATCTGAAAGTAGTGTAGTATTTCATACCTTCAGGTGAAACCAACATAACACCACCTCTGGAACCATTTTTACCTCTTGAACCATCAAAATAGAGCTGCCAAACTTGATTTTTCTGTTGTTCTAACTGCTAGTCGAGCAAAATATCCTCTTTTTCAGGCTTCAGAAAAACAACATCCTCCTCATGAATCACATAAACACTAATACCTATTTCATCCATGCTAATGAAAGGATCTTCTACAGTATTCTGGGCTGCCCACTCATCCAAATTCACATAAGGTATGCATTGAATAGGTGTATCTGGATCCTGGATAGGTGGTAACTCCTCGTGGTCTCTGATGGTAAGATCTGCATTTATAGGACTTGGGATATATGGTTCTAAGTGACAAGTGGCTTGGGGTTATGACTTAATGGTAACCTTAGTACCATACCGGGTTCTAAAAACTAAGTGTGACCAATTAGTAGAAAGGTATCCTCCTAATTTTCCTATGAAATATCTAGATAGGCAAATAGCAAAGTGTGGAGGTAAGTGAGCTATGTACATGTCCTGAGGTATTACAAAATTAGGCCAAGCATGCAAGGTCAAACCAAGATCTTTGACCAATCCAATTGACTTAACTGTTGTTCCATCTAATTGTACAACTTCTCTAGAAACAGGCTCATAAATTAGACCAAGTTTATCTGCAAGGTCTTTGGGCATAATTGAACTACTGGCTCCTAAGTCTATAAAGCAATTATGGACTAGATGGTTACCAATTATCAATGTTATGAAAAACGAAGGAGGCTTTGGTGTTTGGATTGGCTGATTATTCTTAACTAGGATATCATTAGCTAATGCAAGTCTGGGTTGATCTTTTTGAGGCTCATTAGTCAAGGAAAAAATATCCAATTTGTCTCTCAACAATTCCTTTTGTCCAAGAATTTGCAATTCATCTATCATTGTCATGGAAATAGTGGGTTTCTTCATAGATTCAACAATATTAAATGAAACACCACTAACCTTATGTTGTACTTTTGGAACAACAGGCTCTGGATGAGCTGGTTTTGACTGAGATTAAACTTTTTGTTGTTCTTTAGGTGCTGCAGGTTGTCCTCTTAGTAAAATCTACACATTCTAGACAAGTAGAGGTGTTCTAACAGCTTGTTGACTTGTAGAAGCTTGTTGTTTTCCTTTATCTGACTGTTGTCTGGACTTATTTTGTTGTTGTCCAATGTCAATAGCATATTTTTTTGACCTTGTATTAGCTGCAATAGGTGAAAAAGGTCTATTTTGTACTTGCGGATAATTAACCCCGCATAATTCCTCACCTTGCCAATTCATCATAGCCACCTCGGGACCTTCTGGATCTTCATTTGTACCTATATCCTGATAAGACATGTTATTTTGTACCATCAAGGCTTGTGATTGAGAATTCATTGCATTTTGATATGATGCTTGATTATGAGGTTGTTGGCACAGAAAACACCACTCTTGTGCCATATTGTTCTGAGCAGGAATAATTTCTTTAGAATTGCTAGTTGTATTATGATTATATTGTTGGTTTTGCCTATTATTGTAGTTCCTCCTTTTATTCTGAGCATCAACTTGGTAGTTAGGCCTATTAGGTTGATAAGGAGCTTGATATGGGGCTTGATACCTTTGATTTTGGTTTTGATTTTTCTTGAGGTTCACCAATTCATTGCCAAAATTTTGCATAGTCTGCTGGATTTGGTGAGTTTCTTCAACATTCTTTATAGACATCTCTTTTAACTCTTGTAATTACTTTGACATGTCTGCTACAACACTATTTTGAGCATAATTTTGAAAACCTAGTGCTCGAACAATAAGTATTGCAGCTAAAAGGGGTACTTGTAAAGGCATTAATGGTTGTATATCAGGAAAAATAGGCATAGGAGGCCTAGGGGAAATTTTACCAGCTTGTATAAGGTTGTAATCTACTCTAATAGATATATCATAAGCTATTGGTAATGTAACCCCACCCATAGATTGAATCATAACAATAATATCGCTATTTAAAGCCTTAAAATAATAAAAAAAGGCATGTTCAGGAGAGGGTTTTACTATTGTAGGAATTCTATTCTAGGTTCACTCAAAATGATAATTGAAATCAGTCATCTGCTCTTGTGGTGCCCTCTTGATAGTGGTCATTTGCTCAACCAATGATAGGTGATCTGATTTATCTGCAAACTTCTTTGTTAGCTTATCACCCAAATCATCCCAATCACTAACTAAATTAATTTGTAAGCCCCTGAACCATTGTAGTGCTTTGAATTTGAATGATGATGCTAGTAGCTTGAGCGCCACATTCTCTTGGGTTATATGGTGAACTACACATAGAGATTCTATATCTCTTATGTTCTCAATGGGTATGATGTGGTCTTCACTAGTGAAAATAGGCAGACTTTTCAGAGCTACTCCTGGTATAGGATCATATTGGGTCAAATTCAAAGGGTTGCCTCCATTGAAGGGTACAAAAGCATGTGCTCTTGGTATAGCCATTGGAAATATTGGTGGATTCTGGGTAATAGATGGTTGAATTGGAGTAGTTGCAAAAAGAGGATTTATGAGGGTGGCAAAATTGGGTAGAGGAGAAGAATTAGACAAGAGATTAGAATCTGGAGTTTCCTGAAAAACTTCAACTGATGAACTTTCTGGAAACTCAACTATTGAATTTGTTGCTTTCTCTATCTTTTTCATTGTCCTTGACCTTCTCTGTGATGGTGGTAGCTCAATATGCTCAACTAGATCCCAGTCTATCTAGTTTGATACTTTTTCATATGCTGTTAAGATCCGTTCTGCACATAGAACCAAAAAAATAGAGTTGCTAGGTACTTAGAAAAATAACCTCAATAGGCTGAAATACTGCTGTCAATACCAAAACAACAACACAAAATGGATTTTCTTTGAGCTGTAACAGCTCAAATGTGTCCCACTGGGTGTGCGAAAAATTGTTGTCATGGAGGATTGCACCCATGATGCTAAGTGTGAAACCAAGCAATCCTGTGAAACATGGAAACACCTTCGAGCCTGTGGGTTGCTCAAGTTGAAGGTGAATCTCTAGGTTATGGGTCGGCTTCCCTTGAATCCCTCCTAAAAATAAATACTAATGTGGAAAAGAGTGGGAGAATAATCTGAAAATACTTGAAAAACTGCAATTAAACTAGGAGGTGATACACCCAAATTGTAATGGTAATAGCCTAAAATTCACAAAAATATGACAAAACTTCACCAACACAAAGTAATTTTTACTCTCCAATCACATAAATATTTCCTAGGAAGGCCAAGGAGAATGTAAAACTGGAAGGAAAAACTAGTTTTCACAACCAAATTGACAAAATACCCCTTTTACACAACCTTAAACCTATGATTATATGAAAAGCAGAAGATACATGCACATAAAAGAGACTGAAATTCAAAGGTTTTAAATTAAAACACGGTAAAAAAATTTCAAATCTGCAAATGAACCAATGATAACTTTAAGAAACCCCCCCCTCAAAAAATTGTATAAATTCCTAGTGAATATTTAATTTTTTCTAAAAATAATAATAATGTTTATTGGCAAATTTTTCCTTTTTATAAAAAAAAATTAATTTTATTGGCGAATTTGTTTATATCAATTTTTTTTGGTAGAAAATATTAGTGAATCGTGGAAAATAATCATTGTATCCATTAATTACTATTGCATTTCCTTTCATTTAAAAATAATCTTTTATAAAAAAGTAAAGGCATGAAGGTTGAAATCATTAATGAGTTTAAGGGTTAGACTATACTTTATTTGGTTTCTACCATTAACTTAAAATAATCTAATAGCCCTCTTTCTATTTTATGAGATAAAATTTACAAACAATTTGTAATACTTATGGGGCCTAAAATTGCTTTTAGACCATTGGTTTTCATTGAAGTGAACAATTCAAAAGCAATTTCAAACCCCACAAGCATTACAACTTGCAGATACATTTTACCTCATGGAATACAATGAAGGTCATTAGATTATATTTTTAATCAATGGTGGAAACAAAAGATTGTTGATATAACCCTAAAGTAACTAATAATTATGATATATTACTGGTGAATTAATTTGGATTTCTACAATAAATTATAAAATGTTGGCGAATCTGATCCAATCATGTATCAAATATTGTGGCAAATCTTTAAGTTAAAAAAATCAATAAAATAAATTCTCTGGCGATTTAAATAACATTAAAATAAAAATTTGTAAAAATGTGGCAATTTCGGTCACCTTAAAAGTTGAAATTATTAGCCAAATTTGATTCCCAATTTTCAAAAAATAGCCAATTACCAAATATTAGCCACTAAAGTTTTCACTGAAATGAACATGCACAATTACCAAGGCAAATATATGAAACTCTAAAATATCAAAGGAAATCTGCTATAAAACTATAATACTAAAGTGCTGAGATACAATGCTTTTTTGTAAAAATGTGTATGCAAAAAGGAAAGAACCAAAGGGAAAAAGAAGGGGAGAGAGAGAGAATATATAGATATCATGATGAATATCTCCTCCAAAAAACCCTTAAAAAAAAGAAAAAATTGCATGAAACTCTTGGGCGAATTTGCCCCAAAAATGGCATAAAAACTCATGCATAATACTGTAAAAATAATATCTAATGCCCCAAAAATAGGACTCCAACTGATGTTGTATGAAAAGAAACCCTCACTGCTGAGTATAGAACTGCCAGTCTCGCCCAAAATAGCTCCACTGAAAAAGAAAAAACCACTTCCTAAAAATCTACATGAAACTCTAGAATCTCCTTTTGTGTTGAAACTTCTATTGAAACTGATTGTGGAAATGATCTCCCTGTTTCGTGACCTTTTCAATGGTATATAACACTTAATCTTTCATGCGCAAATCAACCATCAATCTTTCACACAGTAAAAAACTCCTCGTATGCAACAACCAGTTCTCCCGATCTCCGATAATACCCTAATCACCAAAGGTAATTCCATCGGGTCATCGGCAAGACAAATAAACAGCTATCCTGGTCATCTGATCTTCCTTGATCTCTTTCTGTGCTCTGCTGCTAGACCTTCAGGAACTTGCTCGGTCTTTAAACCTTTGCTTTTTCTTTGAAACAGGCCCACTTTTGAGTTTGCAGATCCTTGCCATGTGTCAGCCTTCGGTTCACTTGCGGGTCCACCTTAACTACCATTTGGACTACCATCTCAACCTACTACTAGACCTGGACCCACCTTAACTCTTCATCTACTCTCTACCACATGGCGTATCCTCATTCGTTCTGAGCCCACTTGGATGACCACCTCAACTGCCATGTTGCCAGTCGCTATGTCATAGGAGATAACTAGCGAGCATCTTCATCTTGTGGTATAGCAATGGCCATTGATCTGCCCTCAGACTTCTCGATCTTTACCACTTGAGCTACTCACCTTTTCTGCACGTGCTTTGTACCAAGTCGCGGGGATAACTGGTGAGCTTCTTTCTATTGCGGTATAGCGACCTCCGTTAGATCTCTCACATCATCGTTCGATCTTCCTTGATTTTCCCGACTGTTAATCCTAGCTTATCTGCTCCCCTCTGGCTCACTCATGAGACCCGCCTGGGCACCACCCATCTGTCAGGCTTGCCATGCATCGGCCTACGACCCACTCACTGATCCACGTGGAGTTCCATGTCACCTTTGGTTTTGTTGGATATCATTCTTTCGGCCAAACTACTCCCTCAGTGAGCTGTTTACAAGTCTCATCGAACCTACAGTTTCATAGATCCCTTTATTTTATCTTGTGGGACCAGTTTTCATTTCTTCAATATACCCTATGTTGATAGAACTGAGCCTTCGATGAAACCTTTTAGAGATTTATCATGGCCAAGGTCTGCTCGATAAGTCACCCTTTGGTGACATGCCACCCGTTCTTCTACGTCATCACCACTGGACCTTCCATCTCTTTGTCCATCCATGCCACATCACCAGCCACTAGACTGCCACCTTACCCGTCGCCAAGTCGCAATGATATCTTGCAAGCATCTAATCATCACAACATAGAAACAACCATTGGATCTCTGCATTATCTGTCCGATCTGCCCAACCTTTACCCTCCTCTTTGTCAACCTATCACAAAATTTGGATGCCTTGAGATGTGTGCGCATGCAGGGGACCCACCAACGCTGAGCTGCTCCTTGTCAATAGCCCAAAAGCTTTGACACTAAAGATATATGTGGCTTTGCCTTTAAATGCAATAAACTCCCTATGTATTGCCAATGTGGGATAAATGCTTTACACATTCCTAGCTATTTCCTGTGTTCTACACCTGAGGCTTTATCTTGAAACCTTCTGAGCCTTTCTTTGTCACTATTTCAGCATGTAGTAGGGAGGATTTGGCAACAGTTATGTCGGTTTCATGCTTGGAAATAATGTATTTGTTTGAAATTTTGATAAGCCACACCATTCATCTGCAATGGAGCATAAATATCTCTATGATCTATAGCATGCTGAGCTCAACCCTTGTGGGAGCCACATTTTAGCCCACATGTTGTCTTACATTTCTTGTATCTGCACATGAAGCAAATAAGTTAGACAAAAACAGTGCATTTATGATTTCTCGTTCATGGTTTGACCTTTTCAAAATGAATGAATGCAAGGCTTCATTAGGGCACTAAATTTGGCATGTGCAAAATTTGGTAACATTTACATTGATCATATTTCCTTCCTGTGTTATCTCATTCAATAGTTCTTCCAGAGCAGGGGTATCCAGTGTCTGTTTCTTCTTTGGTGTAAGCTTCTTCTTAGGTTCCCTAACTTCCTGTTGCTTCTTCCTTAGTGTTCTGGTTCTCTTGGGAGAAGGAGAAGGTACCGGTGAGGGTTTTCTCTTCTTCCTCTCTACTCTTTTGAATTCAGCTGCCTTTCTACTTTTGGTATCAGAAGAAGTGACAACTGGTGAAACATGTGCTTCTAGTTTCAATCCTTCTAGTTCACTAGTAGATATACCACTTAAATTCATTACATTTTCTTTAACCTCCTTAGCCATCTTGGATGCATCTCTGATAAATGTATCTCTTCTTTTTCTCTACTTCTACATAGAAACAACACTCTCAATAGTCTCAACATTACCAAAAATTTATTTAGATGGTTTTGTAGATGCATCAAGTAGTGTTTTTGCATATGTTTCAAGAATGGGTAAATCAACTTCATAACCCATTTTAGTAACCCAAATAGTTCTAGGGATAACTAATTCTATCCATGTCTCATCACATTTAATAACAAAGAAAATTTGTTTGTCATACTTGTCAACTAAACTCTGCAGTAACCTCTCTGTTGCCTTCATTTTGGTTGAAATTTTTTTTAAATAATTTGTGATGATCTTGTCATAGTCAGTGCCCATACCGGTGAAATCTTCCAAAATCTGTTTTCCTACCGAGATGTCATATCCAAAATCCTTATGACCAATGTTGGGTATCTCTTTGGTTAAGTAAAGCATCAAACAGACAAGCAGGTTGCCAAAGTGAAAAGTTCCTTTCTTGTCACCTTTAATCTTCTTCAAGTTATCAATCAATTCATCCTTAAGCCATTCACAAACATCAATTTTAGTGTTGTTAATTACCATGTCATATGCACTGTGAATACAAAGGATAGAAACTGAACTCAATCTATTTGCATGTGTTACTCTATAGCCAAGTACCATACTCACATATCTCACATTTTCATCTCTAACATCATTGACTATAAGGGATCTACTGTCGGATGTAGCTTCGGTTAAGCTCATCACACCCTTGTTAGGTATTTTCTTGGTTTTGTCAGGCCTACTACCGGTTGAGGGTAAACTAGTAACTGTCTTAATTTCTTCCTTGGTTATTTTGCAAACTGACTCTAACCACATAAATTCTCCATCGACTCTGCTCAACACAAGATGGACTACTTCCTTTGGAAATTCAGGAATGCTTAGAATTTCAACAAAACCTAAGTCTTCAACAATCTTATGTTTAGGTTTAATCAGACCTTTCTCATTAGTAATAACATCATTAAACATTTTCTTCAAGTCCTCGGTCCCTAGCTCTTCTATGTTGCAGTGGATATAGATTCCCGGGTCTTCGACAAAAGCGAAACCCTTCGGAATTTTCAAAAAAGCTCCAATAGAATCATCGTGTTTAGCAATTTTAGGGATAATCTTGAATACAGGTCTAGGGTGCTTGATGTTCTCTACCACAGTAGGGTTTGCAATAAACTCAGTTGCAAAAGGTGAAGATGCCATTTTGAAAGATAAATACCTTTTAACTTGAAATCCTTGAATGGCTAAAAATCAATTCGCTGCTTTGCCTTTAGATTGCCTTTGCTCAATTTCACACTCTCTGAATGTTTGAATGCTTGGTGAGTAAAAATTAGGGTTTAATGCTTGTCAATTAAGTGAAATCTTAACACATCTGCCGATAAAAAAGAAATGTATCTTCTTACCATCAACCAAGGGTAGAATGCATGATTTTCAACTTGCTGCAATACCCCCTAAGGAATATTCCTTAGTTAGATGAAGAATCTCCTACCGGTGGAAGATTGCTCTATTCTACCGATGCAGTGTTAGTTTCATCAACTTTCTGATCTCCCTTCTTAATCCATTTTTTTGAAAACTCTTACTTTATTTCGTTTACCTTTTGTTTTCCCTTCATACTAGATCTTTTATTGTTCACCGGTATAGTCTTGCTCCTACAAAAATTTTCAGTATGCCCAATCTTGTTACATGCATAACAAGTTACATTATTCCTCTGAATAGCCTTTCCATATCCTTGACCAGTTTGTGTTCTGCATTGATTAGATAAATGCCCAAATCTACCACAAACATAGCATTTCACATTCATTCTACAATTTTCTGAATTATCACCAACTTTGTTGCATTTGGAACATTGACTAGTGGGTAAGTTTGTATTATGATTATTTCTAATTCTGCACTGATTTTCTCTATGACCAAACTTGTTGCAATTAAAACATTTCCCATTAAATTTATAAGAATTATGTTGTCTTACTGGTTTACTGTGATCTTGAATATTTGCAGTCCTGGAACTTTCTCCATGTTCAAATCCAAGTCCAATTGTATCTCCATAAGGTTTTTGTCTTTTCAGCATTGTGAGGCCCTACCCCGACCCATCCTATCTCTTCAGTTATTTTCATATTGGAACTATTATGGATGCCAGTTTTGACACACTATGGATATAGAACTTTATATGGTCCTACGATTTTGGTAATATTGATATATATTGATGCTTCATTTCTATGCCTTGTGGTTATAGAATATTATACGATTCTAGATTAGGGTAACATTGTGATGATGTATGTTATTATCTGAATTTTAGGATTTGTTATAATGCTAGAAATATGTTTGCATATCTTGTAGATGGATCAAATTTTGAGGATTATGATGAATTGCTTTGATTTGTGACAAATCGTATTTTATAATGACAAGTCTTTGCAGAATGAATGTATTGTATTCTAATTATGTGTTTTATATTATATGAGGCTATTGGGAAGTACTAATGTTTAAATTGAGATGTGCAGGAAATTATCCATGTGACCATGGAAATATTATGGAGAATCAAGCCTAGGCCTATGTGCGTTCGTAAAACCAGGGGTTGTCTATTTGGAGAGGCAACACCCCATATGTATTGTATTTTATTCGTAAATGTAAAATGTTGCATGAGTGTAAATTGTATTTATTGAATTGTTTAAATCGTTTAAGGGACAATTGCCACGTGTGTATTATGATGTGGAATTATTTTGTAGTGTCACTTGACACCTATGTAGTATGTTGTGTTGGCCATTTGTCATGTCACCTTTTTGGAGAGTTTTATTTTGTTAATTGTTATATCTCCTAATTATCCTTGAAGGAACCAAGAAATCTAGGTTAGTGAGCCACAAGGAGGGTCAACTCAGAGTTGACCCGTAGGTTAACTTTAGGTGGACTTTCTGAGGGTCAAATAAACTCCTAGAGTCAATTTTAGAGCATTTCTATTAGGCCTCATGGGGTACCTATGGGTGAAGGTCAAAATTGGCCATGTGTCCTTCCCTTAGGACTTGTTTAACCACCCAAAAAAGTGGTTTTCCCAAGATGGACGAATTCCATCTATAGGAGTGCCATCCTTGGTAGGATAACCTTCTTGATGGGAGTAATCCCTCTTCCTCGTTCCATTTCCCTTCTCTAGGTACCTAGGTTAGGGAGTGTGTAAGACCTAGGGAAGACCAATCCAATGGGGGATCCCTCACTCTATCCAAGAGGTTGGAAGGAGTGAGAGAGGCCTTCTTAGGCTAGGAATGGAAGCTTAGTGAGCTAATCACTTACTCTCCATCCTTGGAGATTTTTGGAAAAATTTTGGAGGAAAACCAGTTTTTAGGGATAGTAAACTGGGGCTAAGGAATTGCAGAAAAAGATTGAGGATTGGGCAGCTCTTCATCAAGCTTTCCCCTAGATTTTCTTTGGTAGGTCAAGGTTGGTGTTACTTTTCCCTCTCTTGTAAATGTAAAAATGTTCTAGAATGCTTGAATGGAAATTGTTGTATTTCTTTATTTGTGTTGTACTTGTAAAAATCTATGTGATTTCTTGCTTATTTCTGTTTTATGTATTGTTGTGTTTGGGGAGTGTTCAAGACCATCCTTTCCTTGGGAGGAAAGATTGGTCTTGGGGGTGGAAGGAGCTTGACAGCCCTTAGGGTGAGAGGCTCTCATTATGAGAGTGGTCTCAAGGGTCTGTCCATGAGACCCTTGCTGCTTTCCTTTGTGTTATTACTCTTGGGGGTCATAAGGGGGAGCAAATATGGCATGTTTGCCTTTTTTGGGGTCATAAGGGGGAGCAAATATGGCATGTTTGCCTTTTTGGGGGTCATAAGGGGGAGCAAATATGGCATGTTTGCCTTTTTGGGCGTCATAAGGGTGTAGGGATTAAGGATGATTGTTGGTTATGCTTTCATGGATGCCATGAGTTATGTGTAAGTTCTATCTAGCAGAATTCTCCCCTAGGGTACTTGGTCCACTTCCACCCTAGTAAGACATCACATTTTGTGATGGAGTTTCAGCTTGGGAAGGGATGTGTCTGTTGTGTTGATTTTCCCCCTTTGCTTGTTGTGTTGCTTGGTTGTAACCCCGTCTAGGTCTTGATTCTCCAAGCTCGGGGGTGGCTTCTGGTAAGCCTAGGATGGGAGGTGAGCACCCCATGGTCACAGCCCTAAAATTCTGTATGCAGGTTGCTTGGAAAGGAGACTAGGAGTTGCAGATTTGTTTGGTTGCAGATTTTTATTTAGATACAGATTTTTATTCAGATGCAGAAAAGCAAAAAGGAATAATACCATGTTTTGTTGCAGAAAAATATTATAAAGAGCCTTGTGTTGTTTTCTTTCATTCTCTGTATAAAGAAATGTATTATTGTACTTGAGTCCTCATTATTGGAATGAGGGAATCAGTTGGGTTATTCCCTCCCATTGTAATAGATGATTTTGTATTTGAAATTATTATGAGAAGAGTGCATTTTATAAATTTCTGAAATCTACAATGTTGTTGTAAATAAATTTAATTCTATTTCATAATGAGTTATGTATTCTATTTATTTCTGCAATTTTAAGTAAAGAAATATGTATTAAAAAAAAAGAGAAGATGGGAGAAATGAAATGTGTGAATAAGTAAATTTCTATAGTATTTGAATACTGTTATTTTGTTACTTTTATCTCTGTTTAGGCATAGCTGAAAACTAGTATTTAAACAAAGCAGATTGTTGTAGAAAACATGTTGCATAACTGTTTAAAAAAAAGAGATATCTTCTAAATTGCTGCACATTAAAATAATACACACCTAGGAAATGAAATATTTAGTCAAAGCATAAGCTGTCATTATTTTAACCCTTCCTGCAAAGTTTTTAAATATAAAAAAGAAAAGTAAGACTTATACGTATTGTTGTTAAAAGACTAAGGTTTGCATGCTTATGTGATAAAATTATTCGAAATAAGCTTCCTAATCCTAACCCTATTTGGTTGATATATATATATATATATATATATATATATATATCCCTGCATCTGAAAACATACTCAATGGATACCTTTAAAAAAAAGATATATGTATATATTTTGGTCATGGCAGTGTATATATATATATAAATATATACATATAAATATATATCTATATATATATAAATATATATTTACATATACATATAAATATAAATATAAATATATATATATATATATATATATTTATATACTTTTATATTTAAAAAAAGAAATATCATATAAAAAAAAAACTAAGAAAAAAAAAAGAGGAAATCGGGGGTACCAACCGAGCCACTGTGTTTACACATAGTGGGCGGCGCAGGAGGCACCGCACTGTGTGTAGACATAGTGGAATGGCCGCGGCCGCCACTGTGCTACACACAGTGAGCGGCACCTCGCCACTATGTGTATACACAGTGGGCGGTAGTAATGTCATCCGCCACTGTGTGTGCACACAATGGGCGGCGGTAATGTCGTCCGCCACTGTGTGTGCACATAGTGGGCGGCGCTGCCCGCCACTGTGTGTACGCATAGTGGCGTTAGGGGGATCCCGCGCCACTACCTCCACTCCTTCCCTCTTCGAAACCTCTCCGTCATCCATGGCCGTCGTGCCCTAATCCATCCCCGTACCTACAAACACACACACACACACACAATCTAAACCAAAAAAAAATGGTATAATAAACCCTAACCCATTTCGGGTTAGGGTATAAATTATTAAGAAATAAAACAAAGTGGGTAATAAATAGAAATGCAACCCTAATCCCAATTTTGGGTTAGGGTTAGCATTTTATGAATAAGGGATTTCCTTATTTAAAAGAATTTTGGAATTTGAAATTGAGTCTTAATATTTTAACTAATAATTAGGGTTATTTAAATAATTGAATTATTAGATTCTTATATTCCTTAGAGAATTAAAATTTTAATATAGTTATTTCATAGGGGTTTAAAATGAAGAGATAATGTAGTTGGATACACTATACACTTAATCAAATTGATATATTTAATTAGTCGATAGATTTTCCTCGATTTAATTGTGGGTGTTAGGTTATATTGTAAATGGGAAAATTTAATAGGGGAGATTGTAAATTAATTTTATGAACCATAAGCCTTTGAGACCGGCATTGGCCGGATTAATTAAATCGTCAAAATTAAGGGTTTAGGGAAATTAGAACTGGCTTTAGCTTAATATCGGTTTTAGTGGGCAAATGGCATTATAGGAATTCGAACCCTTATCGGTTGGATTTAAATAATAAATTTGCGTGTGCATCAATTAATTAATAACATTATCATTTTATGGTCGGGAATGATTTAATACATTTAGATAACCAATTAACCCTCATTTTTAATTAGTGACAACTTAATTAAGGTAATTGAGCTAGCTAACTAATCCGTGACACTAATTAATCTCCACCAAATAAAGTCGCTCGTTCGAGTTGGTTAATTAACCCAACCTTAGTAAAAAATTTTATTTACATCCTAGATAAGACAAAACTCTAATAAAGTTATTATAATGTAGGATATGTTGCGAGTTCATGTTGTCAAAAAAAAATTTGTTGTTCCATTTTTTGCCCAAAAATTTGGGCACGACAAGCATGTCATCAAGTCTTTCTAAACTTTTCTTGAATTTGTCTTTGCATTCATTTGCAGTGATCAACTCATTTTCCAAAATTCCAATTTGTCTGATAAGCTCATCTTTATCATGTTGCATGTGAATTAGATCTGTCTTTAGTATATCATTCTCATGGCAAAGTCTCAAATTTTCATTTTCTACATCATTAAGTCTCCTATTCAAGTCTTCTTCATTCTTATTTCTATCTTCAAGATCCTTACATAGCCTCATGGTTAAATCTTGCATTTCATTCCTCATGTTAGTGTTCTCTTGTCTCAACTTGTCTTCAATATCACTAAGAGTTTCTTTTTCATCATCATGTTTCTACATTTGCTCATGAAGTTCCTTCCTCTTGTTTTGTGCTATAACCAAGTTCTCATAAAGTCTTTTAATGAATTCCTTAGCAGTCCTCAGATCATCTTCAAGTTTGACATTATTCAATTTTTTGGCATCAAAATATTCAAGAGCTCCTTCCAACTTTTTTCTCAAACTCTCCATCTGTACCGGTTTCAGAATCTTCCTCAAGCTATTAAGCTTTTGCAAATAGAGGACTAGGCTTTGATACCAATTGTTAGATGTAATGATAGTCCCAAAGACACTGATAGGGGGGGGGGTGAATCCGTGTCTAACCAATGAGTGGAATAGTTGAACTTATTTATAACTTTGAAACCCAAATCAATGTACCGGTAAGCAAGAAATAATGCAGTAAACAGAAATAACAGAGATAGCATAAATGCACACCATAACACAAGATATTTTAATGAGGAAACCCGATGTGGGAAAAAACTCAGTGGGATTTGTGACCCACAATATTTACACACTAGCCAATATGAATAATATTACTTACAATAGGGGCCTGCACATGCAGGAAAGCTAACAACCTAGAGCTCACTGCTCAAAAGAAGAGTCTCACTGACTACAATAGGGATAATTAAATCCAATACAATGTACTTCTCAAAATAGCATCTGTAATGCCTGGTTCAGTATTGGATTAAGATTAGTTAGATACCTTAACCAAAACCTTCTGTTATTCACTAATCACCTCATACATACAAAAAATCTCCTAATACAAAATGACCTATGAGATCTCATACATATATGAGTCTTTACAATATACCAAGTCAGATTACAAAAGATATACAATTCATATAAACAAAACTTGTCTCAAGTTAGCCTAAGTGTTGATATACTTATTTACCGGTGTAATCTGGATGCTAGTGAATATGCCTGTTGGTTTCGGTAGATGGTATCGGTGTTGACCTTGTTTTCGGTGTGTGTGTAGAGACCTAATATCGGTTGGTTTCCATAAATGACAACATCAACCATTCTCATATGAGTGTAGAATGCCAACACCCTGCATATTTTCAGGAGAGATCTTCTATATTGATAGAGCCAACAAAATCAATAAACATTGATACACCAAAGGATCCCAAGGTCCTTCATCCTGTTGCATCATTATTAGATGAATAAAAGGAAGACTACATAGAATTCTTCAAACAAAGGTAGATAATTTTTTCTTGGTCCTATGCAGACATGCTAGGACTTGATCCTTATGTTATCATGCACCATCTTAATGTGGATCCAAAAGAAAAACAAATTAAGCAAAAGATAAGGAAGATGAATCCACATATCACTCTACCTGTCAAAATAGAGCTAAAGAAACTATTAGATGTGGGTTTTATAAGACCTGTCGCTTATCTAGAGTGGGTCTCAAGCATTGTACCAATGTCCAAGATAGATAAAAGAATAAGAGTCTACACCGACTTCATGGATTTGAACAAAGCATGTCCCAAAGATGATTTCCCACTGCCCAACATTGATATAATTGTAGACTTATCAGCAGGACATGAGATGTGTTCCTTAATGGATGGATTATTTGGGTATAATCAACTAAGAATTGTCCCTAAGATCAAGAAAAGATAACATTCACTTGTGCATGGGATGCTTACTGCTAGAATGGCATGCCATTTGTACTTAAAAATGTAGAAGAAACTCATCAGAGAGTCATGACAACAATATTCCATGATATGATGCATACATTTATAGAAGACTATGTAGAAGACATGCTTGCAAAATATCATACAAGGAAAGAAAACTTGAATATCTTGGGCAAGAGATTTGATAGGATTGGACAATATCAGTTAATATTGAACCTAAAGAAATGTATAGTTGGAGTTACCTTTAGAAAACTTCTCGGGTACATTATATCAGCTCGTGGAGTCTAAGTAGACCCTGAGAAAGTAAAAGCTATCATGGAGATGGAGTCACCTAAGAATATAAGTCAATTGTATTCTCTACAAGGGAGATTGCAATCAATTAGAAGATTCATTTCTTAACTAGCAGATAGATATCATCCCTTCACTCACCTATTACACAAAAAATGTTCCATTCAAATGGGATCATAACTGTGAGGAATTTTTATGCAAATCAAGGAATATCTGGTGAATCCTCTAGTAAAGGTATCACCGATCAAAGGGAAACACTTATTGCTTTACATATCAATAATATTGTATCACTAGGTGCTCTCTTAGCACAACATGACGAAGATGGAAAAGAAAGAGAAGTATATTACATTAGCAGAACACTTGTAGGCTATGAATTGAACTATACATCAATTGAGAAGACATGCCTAGCAGTTGTATTTGCAACTCATAAATAACGACACTATATGTTGACTCACTCTATGA
This sequence comes from Cryptomeria japonica, assembly GCF_030272615.1. Classification (NCBI taxonomy): domain Eukaryota; kingdom Viridiplantae; phylum Streptophyta; class Pinopsida; order Cupressales; family Cupressaceae; genus Cryptomeria; species Cryptomeria japonica. The sequence continues at coordinate 483,407,318 of NC_081406.1, read as the reverse complement.
AATTGATAATAAGAATAGATCCATTGAAGTATTTTCTAAACAAGCCAACATTGACAGGTAAATGGGTTATGATGCTAACTGAGTTTGACATAGAATATGTTGATCAAAAATCTATCAAAGGACAAGTAACTGCTGACCAATTGGTTCAAGTACCACTGAAAGATGATATACCATTGCACATTGAATTTCCTAATATAGACATTCTGATAGTTAGCACATATTTTTGGGAGTTATACTTTGATGGCTTCTATACATAGCATGGATCAGGTGTTGGAATCTTGTTCGTAACACCTCAAGGTCACACAATTCCAATATCATATAGATTGTGATTTCCATGCATGAACAACACTATAGAGTATGAGGCATTGGTCATTGGGATCAAAATAGCCATTGAATGGAACATCAAGGAATTGCATGTTTATGGAGATTCACAGCTCATAATCAACCAGATAAATGATGATTATCAAACCAAGGATGACAAGCTGATGCCCTATAAATAGCTTGTTCAAGATTTTAAAGAGCACTTTTAATAAATATCATTCACTCAGATCCCAAGGAATGAGAACAAAGTGGTAGATGTAATGGCTATAATAGAATCTCTTTTGCACAACCAAGAGAATCAACAATGTTATGAATTTCTGGTGGAAGATATCTTGTATCCTACTATTGAATCCCAGAATACCCATATGATTTGCCACATATCTAGAACCGATCAATCCTTATATAGCCAAACTTATCGATATCTAAAGGAGAATATCCTTCCCCTTGACCTATCCTATAATCAAAAAAGAAATTTATCCGTCAGTCTTCCCGCTATACTATCATTGTTGATACCTTATATAGACAAGGTCTAGATAGCACTCTATTGAGATGTCTCAAACAAGAGGAATTTGAGAAAGTTCTCAACAAAGTCCATGCAGGTATTTGTGGCACGCACTCAAGTGGTTTAATGCTAGCTAAGAAACTTATTCGATTGGGTTATTATTGGCCTATTATGGAGAGAGATTCATTTACATATGCAAAAAAATACAAACAATGTTAGATCCATGGGAACCTCATCCATGCACTAGCACAAGAACAACATCCTATGGTAGGATCATGGCTATTTTCTCAATGGGGTCCTGATCTAGTGGGTAAGATAAATCCTTCATCTTCTAATGGACATAAGTTCATTTTGACTGCTACTGAGTATTTCACTAAATGGATTGAAGAAGTTCCTTTGACAAAGGTGAGAGGAAAGAAAATATCATTATTCATCTTGAACTATATAATATATCGCTATGGAGTCCTTATGATGATAATTGTTGATAATGGGAGACCATTTAAGAATGAATATGTGAAGGAACTATGTGAGTGATTACATATCCAACATAGGTTTTCTACACGATATTACCCACAGGGAAACGGTCTAGCTGAGGCATCAAACAAAAAAATCCTAAAGATCTTGAAGAAGACAATCAATAAAGATGGTAAAGACTAGCATATTCAATTAAATCCTTCTCTATGGGCATACCAAACCAGTATTTGCACACCAACATGAGCAACTCCATATCATCTAGTCTATGGATCAGAAGTCATATTACTAGTAGAAGCAGAGATACCTTCTCTACGAGTATCCTTGAAAGGTCTTATCCTAGAGGAAGAACAACGAGTCTCTAGACTTCAAGAACTTGAGTTGATTCGGGAACGTCGCCAAAATGCTTCAAATCATTCAAAAGCTTCAAAAAATCCAAAAATATTCAAAATCTTAGAAAAACCAAAAATACCTAGGGTTTTGAGACAGACGACAAGCAACAAAGCAACAGAGGTCAAGACGTTTCTAACAATTGAATTGTGAAACTCAGAATATAAAGATTCAACCAAAAAGTAATGAAGGATTATCAATGATCATTCATCAAGATGATTATATCAGTTAATGGCAATGAGAACATATGTCCGGCATACATGATTTAATGTTTATATCTTGATTTTTACTAATCATGTACCCTATACAACTCAATAATGTCCATGACTACAGGAGCTATGATGGGGCATGGTTATTTTCTTTGTTTACTATCTATGGTTTATCTCTTAGTAAGGTATGTACTTGTCTAAGGATATGATCGACAAAAGATCATGGAGGACATTTTGATTCATACATGAAAATGGATAATCCTTGTCTATTCTGTAAGAAATACTTAGGGAAACTTGGTTCATCATATCAAGTTGCTTGTATTAAGTTGCTATATCAAAATCCATGTAAGTAGTACTCAAGTCAACTTGAATCATTATGTCAAGTTGCTTGTATTTTCTTACAACATTTAAAAGTTCAATGATGAAATCAAGCACTTTTACAAGAAAGCATGTGAGGAATGGTAGTATCATTTAAGTTAGATCATTTTAGGTTAGTTCATTATCATCTGCATTATAAGAATTCATTGTCAGTTGCATTATAAGCATTTCATCTCATTTCATTCAAGATCAACGGTTGAAATAAAAGATTGAGTATATTTGGATAAACAAAAACAATTTGCATTGATCATGTTAAGGTGCATTAGGTTGCATTTAATTATTTGGGTTCATTTCATATTTCAAATCATTTAGGTTTGAATGTGATCATAATCATCATGTCATTTATCATTCATCATTCATTAATTACAATCATTTTAGTTGGATTAGTTTAAATTAGTTTAATTTACATTGATCATATCATTAGTAGTTGTATTAGATACATTATCATCTTTGTATCTAGTTATCATTAGTTTCTTTAGAATCATTTATCCATTAGGTACATGTAATTGCATTTGTTCATTTAGATTCATTAACCATATTATTACATCATCATTGTTCATATCTCATTATCTAATTACCATAGGCATTTATATTTACATCCATAACCATCATATTGCATTCAAAATAATCAAAATCAAATGCATTTCATTAGTATAATTTCATCATTTCATCATCATATGCATATACAACAAGGAATAGAAATGAACATCCATTGCATATGTAATCATTATAAGAATTTTCATATCGATCATTGCATTTCATCATTTAAATAATTGAATCATAGAAACAACATCATCATCATATAGATCATACAATTCATAGATTGAATCATTTTCATCATCATATAGATCAAGTAAATCATAAATATCATCACATTATTCTATCATCACATCATCAAGATCATCACCATATCATCAAGGCATATAAAACATCATGAAACATAAAGGAAAGGAAAGATCATCAAAGCATCATCTATGTAATCACTGCAAATAGATCATCATAACATCATCTATGTAATCACTGCAAATAGATCATCATAACATCATCCATCAATGCATATATGTCATATAGATCATCATCATAGTAACATGTATAATCAATCATGAATCATAAGCATCATATAGAGTCCATGTCTGCATATCATCATAAATAATAAACAGTCCAATTATACAATGATATCAAAGAAATAATCAATAAAATGCAATGTCCCATGATACAAATTAATGTCTCATATCAAGATGTCAACTAGGACAAAGATCACCACTCTTTTTAGATGTTGTAGGCCTCAATGATCCTCCTGCTCCCCCTTAGATGAATTGATGCATCCTAGATTCTCTTGCAACATGGTATCAACAAAATGTTAGTTCTTGATCCAATCAATCACTTTGATCAATCAATCAGTTATCCTATCCGCTCACTTGAGATTTCTATCAATCTCTTTAACCACATATTAGTGACACTCATTCATCATGAGATTATGCATCTACTCTATCCAATCTTGAGTTTACATCATTGAAGTTCATAAATCATGAAGTCAATCAAACTCTATCCTATCAGATCATCAAAGCTTCGAGTTTATATCATTGACCCCCATTGATCATGAGGTCAATCAAACTATATAATGTTGGAAATTGACACTCATCTAGTAAGGATTAATGGCTTTTAGGGTTGACCTTGATGGAAACTCTTCTTCACGTGATTGGAAATCATCTTTAGGTTACATATTCCTTGTTTGAGTTAACCAACATTCACTTTGCTTCACAACTGGCTAAGTCTTGATCTCGGTAACTAATCCTGGTAATGTGCATTTAGAACCCAGTAATGGATAGGACCCAACTAGGATATCTTAAGGCCCTGATCATTTATTTCATGGATTTTATGGTAACGTGTGAAGGCCAACATGATCATTGGGATTATGGTTGAGAGTCATTATGATTCAGTAGCCGACAAGTTTATACTTTTTATTGAAGCAGACATGGTAGAAGATAGAATGATATTTAAGGAGATCCTTTTAGCATTAGATTGATGAAGTTGTGAAATGCGTATTTTTGGTTGTGAATTATTCAATAATTTTAGGTATGCATTTTTGGTCAGAAATTAGAAGCATTTGTGTGCAGTTTGACATGCACAACATAATCGGTAGCAGAACAGGGCAAAACAGAGCATCAGCAAACTAGTAAATAGTAAGGATTATCAGAGAATGAATTGGAACTTATCCAGCATGGTCAAATGCATCTTATAGGTTTATTCTACCTTGTGATTACTTTGTAATGTTTTGTAAGTTAGTAAGACTTTCCATTCTATGTTTGAGCAGTGAGCTCTAGGCGGCTAGCCTAATTGCATGTGCAATCCCCTTCATCTAATATTTGTATACCTTGATCAAGTATATAGATATTGTAGGTATCAGCCCCACCATGTTTTTTCCCTTTGCATGGTTTTCCATGTATAAATATTGGTGTTATGGTGTTACATATTTATGTGTTATTTGGTGTATGCACTTTAATTTTATATAATGTTAACCGATTAATAATCAATAAGTTCAAAACTGTCATTACTAGTAGAACATTGATTAACCCCCCCCCCCCCTCTCAGTGTTCTTGTATTCCAACAATTGGTATAAGAGCTTGGTTCTCAGAAGAAGTTTAACCACTTGAGGAAGATTTGAAATTTGGAATCAATAGAATCCAGTCTGCAACAACAACTTCGACTTTCCCTTGAGGATCTTGATAATGAGCAGATGGAGAATAGTAAACTGAAAAATGAACTAAAGAAATCTAGAGAACACATCATTTCATTACAAGGAAAGCTTTCAGTTGTTAAGGATAAGAGAAGGGAACTTTATGATCAATTGCAAAATTAGAACAACATTGAGGATGATTCTATGAAGGATCAATGCCAAAAACTCACTTAGGAGAACATTATCTTAAAGAATGAGATGCAAGCCCTAACCATGAGAATGTGCAAGGAGATTGAGGACAGAAAGAAAAACGTAGCTCAAGAATTAAAGGATAAATTTGGTGAATGCAATAGACTGACACATGAGAATGATATGCTGAAACTTGAGTTGACCCAGTCCCGAAACAATGAACAGGAACTTGAGAAACATATTATAATCATGAGAGATGACCTAGTTATTACAAATGAGTACAAGGACAAGTTCAAGGATAGCTCTTCTAAAGAATCAAAGAGATGCTAATGACAAGAGAGGTCTTGGTTATGAAGAAGGAGAATGCTTTGACACTGCACAACAAGATCAATCATCCAGACAAAAGCAAAATCCTACCAACAACCGAAATGAGAAATCATCAGTAAGATAGCCTAATGCTCACAAATTCAATCGTACATGCTTTGTTTGTAATAAATATGGTCATATGGCTAGTCAGTGAAGAAATAAGAATAATCATAACAATAAATCATTCACCGGTCTTGGAAATGTAATATGTCATGCATGTAGAAAATTTGGACACATGGCTAACAAATGTAGATCAAATGCTAATCAAGGAAATCCAGGGTTTAACAAAGCAATTCAAAAGAACAATATTGTCTATTATGCATACAACAAGGTTGGAAATATTGCTAAATATTGCAGAACTAAGAACCCACCGGCAACTAATGAAAATGTAGATGAGAAGGGAAAGGCAAAAGTGGAAGACATCAAACAACATCATGAGAAAATATGGGTAAGAAGATCGGATACACAACCGACAGATCACCTGGTAGAGTCATCAAGTACTACACCGGTAGCAGATACAATTGGTAACTAAGGTACTTTGTCTTAAGGGAAGGCAAATCATTGAATATCATACAAATACCCCAGATTGGATTTGTAGTCAGGGAGCTCTGATTGTGGATAGGTACTCAAGAAATTTTAGGAGTTTACCGAAACCTACTTACAAACTATGTGAATTGGTAATGCTTCCCGACAACATTTATGATAGTGAAAATTAGGGTTAACGAAGATAAAAGGGAAAAGTAAAGTTATTTTTATCACATAGCGATCGAGCATTCAGACAAGCGATTTAGAGTTCAAGGTGATTTGAGAAAGCACTTTACTTTTAAAAGCAATTTCTTCTTCGACAGTGTCTTGAGGTATTTTTCATTTGCAGAAACCCTAGTTTATGTATTTGGTTATTATGGCTTCTTCATCATCCAACATCAACACTTCTTTGGTGGTGGAAATCAAGAACCGCCCCCATCCATTTTTCAAGAAACATCCTTTCAAGTCTCTTTTAGATGAACCATTGGATGCATTTTTTGAGCGTTTGTCATGGTACTCTTCACACGAAGGATATTAGGGCATACATACAGTGCAATTTTGAGGAGCTTGGAGGATATGAGTTGTTCTGCATTTTCACAGAAAAATAATCACCGACAACCAACTAAAATATGAATTTGCACACTTGTAGAGGAAGGGTTTCACTCAGTTCTTGGATTTTCCCACTTTTGATGAGGCGGAATGGGTGTGATATGTTTTGAGCTGCATTCATGGAGAGTTTATCTGGTTGTACCAATCGTACAAGATTATAGAGGAAGTGACCAAGAATGTCACCTGTTTACACAAAGTTGGAGGTGTACTCAGCCCTAGGTGCAAGATTTATATCTCTAAACTCAACAAACTCACCGGCGCTACTTTTGATGGACAATCTATTAGAGTTGATGATGTAAGGGATATTGATGTCAAAAATTTTGCGATGATTATAGGTTACAAGGTTTATCAAACTAACTAACTGAACTCTGTCTCTGACAACAATATTTTGGTTGCTCATCAAATGGTTAAGGAGGATGCACAGTATGATCTTTGCAACGTAATGATGAAAGAACTCATGACAAATCTCTAGAAAATCAAGCAAGACAAAAAGAATACTTTCCAGTATGGATATTTTGTTATATGTTTGGTATTTTACTTTTTGGGTACAGTTCCTAGTTTTGGAAAGATTTAACAGGCTTTTGACTACCCAGTAGCATCTCAGATAGGTCAAATTTTGGATAGGCAATGGGATAAGCTTAGCAAGGCAAATCTATGGGGCATTTTTCAAGACTTTTCAAGAAGAAATAAAGAACAAATCTAGGATCCCTAAATCTATAGTAGAAAAATATAAGGATACTATAAGTTTTATGGTTAACAAAGATGAATGCATGATGGAAGTTGTTCAACCAAGAATAATTTGGATCATGCCAATGGGATATGAGGTGGATGAGGCCACACTAGATCCCTATGCACAACACCTACTGCAGGCACCAATAGATGATTAGGAAGAAAAATTTGGCACAACCCAAGAAAAAGGACTTAAGGATCACTAGGAATAGGTTGCACCAGAAATAAGAAATAAAATGACTAAGGTTGCAGCAGAATCTCTTATTGATGAAGGTCGTGACAGGGTAGAAGTTGAATAAAAAGTTAAAATTCTTGAAGCCTGCGGGAAAGAAGAGATGAAGAAAAAAAGGAAAGAGGAAAGGGAAGCCCATGAATTAGCTCGGGCCACTCCCAATGTTCTCCCAGTACAAACAGAGACTTCCAAGAAACTGAAAGAACCATCCACAAAGCTTGCAACTTCTAAACTAAATTTAATAAATAACCAAATTAATAAAATCGTCTCATCCAAATTTAATCCCAGGTACAGAATAAATAACCTAATGTTGGAAAGATTTGAGGAGATTCGAAAGGAAACTATAGATATGTGGGTGAGAATTCTTTTGAGTTTGGGTTATGAGCTTAGTCCTAATTTTGTGGAATCTCAGAATATTCAGTTGCCAAAAGGTCAGCAACTGGCAGAACATCAAAGTGTACATATTGAGAAACCAACTAGTACTCCACTGGCTACCACTGTACCGGTTAGTGAGTCACATTTTACATTAGAGGATTTACCAGTAGATAATGTACAAATTAAAGATGACATAAAGGTAAAAATAGATAATGATACAGTTAATAAGGGTGCAGAGGATGTTCAGGATCTAGATAGGACACCAAGTGGTGAATCCACCGGTGCACAAGAGATAAAATATTTTAAGGTTATCTCACTGACGGACAAGGGTAAGGAAGTTGTGATAGAACTCTCTTCTGGCTTGGCAATTGACTCTGCAGTCCTAGCCAAAGGGAATTTGTAACAATTTTTTATTAAGTTTGACAAACTCTATCACAAAATGTCACCAACAGAGAAAATTTTGGTGGCAACAGCTCTTCAGGCTCAAGCTACCTAGGAATTGGTTCAGGAAGAGTCAAAAGACATAAAATTAATTGAACACAGTTTTGAAGTTTTGAAATGGTTAGTACCAGAATTTCAAGCACAAGAAAGTGCAAACTCATCTGGTAAACTAGAAGAAATTATTAATTTTATTCCCAAGTGCTATGATTCCTTATTGAAAATTTCATTAATGGAGGCTAAAGAAAATTTTGTTGTGGTCCAGAAGTTAACATTTTTGCAAATGATTGAGATTGATAAAGGCAAACTCCAAACTTGCTTGCAATCCATTGATGCATCTTTGGCAGAAGGAGGTAGTATATATAAGAAATGTCTATATTTTGGTAAACTCACAACATCCATAGACAAGCAATTGTCAGATTGTAGGAACAATTTAATTCAGATTTCCAATTCTTACAACCTGACAACAAATCTTACAAGTTCTTTAGATGGTCCAATTTTGGTAGTCTTGGATCAAATTTTGAAATTGGAGAAGGATAGGGAAGGAATAATAAAGAGATAAAATGAGCTCCAGAATCTTATTGGTCCCCGGTTAAATAATTTATTGTTTCATAAAATTGAATGTATTTATAATATGCAGAGAGAGGATCCCACTATATTAGAAGAAATTGAGTATCATGCTAGTCTCTTGAATGCATTTATCTCCATTCTCGATTCACTCAAGAAAGGTTGGGATATATACTTTTCATTTTTGAAGAATATGTATGTGGACATTATGAAACCTGTATAGAATTGGTTTATATTATAATTGTATGGAATTCTTTGAGGATACTTCGCTTTGTCATTGATGCCAAAGGGGGAGAGGATTAAAGTGAAAAATGTATATATTTCTCAAGGGGAGCATCTGATGCATATGTATAGGTCAGGATGTCAAGAAAATTCTAAGGAAAATTGATGCTATCATCATTTTTCACATGAGTGTTGCCATCAATGCCAAAGGGGGATATTGTTGGCAATTGACACTCATCTGGTAAGGGTTAATGGATTTTAGGGTTGTCATTGATGGAAACTCTTCTTTGGGTGATTTGAACTCATCTTTATGTGTACATATTCCTTGTTTTGATTAATTTAGAAAAATAGGTTTTCAGGACCCAAAACCTTTAACATAGGAGATTAAGATAAGACATCTAAAAGTCCAGAGCTTATAAACCACTTACAAAATGACTGGAAAAAAATCCAGCAAACCAAAAAGATAGCTAAAGATAAAAACAACAAAGAAACTAGGAAAGCACTACACAACTATAGTCTTCAGAAGGTCCCCCGCCTTATTCACCAACTAGTCATAGGTGGCCCCAATAGCTTTGAGATCATCCAGGTCCTTGTTAGGTTTCTTTTCTTTCTTTTTGCCTCTGGTTCTTGGTCTAGGTCCTTAAGCGTCTCCCATGCCTTCAGTGTCAGGGTCAATATCCAAGATATCCTTCTCCTCATCCAATTTGTTGATGAGAGTATTAGTGTTGCTAGCAGAAATCTTAAGGATGCTTAAACTCTATTCTACAATACTCTTGAGGCAATCCTCAATTTTGCTGACTTTACTGGCAATGCCCGAAATAGTTTGATCATTAGTGTAAGCAAGAGTTTTCCTTTCCAGCAGGTCTTTCTCTATTTTCTCAAATCTTGGGTTGAAGGAATCTCTTATGTTTTCAGCTTTTGCAATGGTATTTTTTCAGGTCCTCAATGTAATCAGCCATAGTCTTCCCTTCCCCAATGTTGAAAGTTTCCAAAATCTGAATTCTATGGCTAAGCTTTTTGTTGTCATCCACAACTTTCTTGTAACTAGTTATAAGTCACTCCATAGTGTCCATACAACCTTGCATACCCTTTGGAGGGGGGTTAGGGGGAGGATCAATCTTACCAGGGATATCTTGTTCCTTTTTTGGACAACAAATAGTAGCTATGTCTTCAACCCTAAGAGCCTCGCCAGTGGTCACCTGCTCTAGGTTCTGTTCGGCTTCCGAAGTCCTTTCCTTCTTATAAACCTCCATCTCCTTCACATTCTCCTCCTTCCTCTTATGCTTGTTTCTAGTCTGAGTCTGGACTTTAGTTTTCTTTTTTAGAGAACCCTGAGGTTTCTCCTTCTCTAAGTCTTCAAAGACCTCCTCCTCCAAGGAAGAGCTAATCTGGAGGATTCTGCCTTTAGGTTTTTACCCTTTGAGGAAGAAGGTCTTGTTTTCATATATTTCCTCTTCTTACCAATTTCAAAATGTGAAACATCCAAGCTCTCCTCAAAATCACTCGATGGGTCACTGTTGGAATCCTCATCCACTGAAAAGACAAAGTCAGACCCATCCTCCTCAGACTCTATAGAGGGTTGAAGGTGGTCTATTTGATTGGCCTTGAGATGGTCATAAATAAGGACCATTAAGCCTTGATGCATGGCAGTGTCCCCCATAGGGTTTACTTAACTTCACCAGGCATTTTTTCTCCTTTTCAGTTTCCGGATATTTGTCAATGGCCTCCTTACTGACTTTTCTATCTTTATAGAAGTTGCATCCTTCCCTTCTGAGGCTAGTGGCTTGGGTAATAAGGTCTTCATCAATTACAACAGACTGGTTTCCGATTTTCAACATACCCTTTCTCCAATTTTTGTAGAGAAAATAGGTAATCATGCCATCCCGTCCATGGAGTCTCTCCATGAATTTTGAAAAACCACCCTTCTGCAAAATGCTCCAAATCGCCTCCTTTTGTTTCCATTCCTTGCAACTACTAGGTTCGTATCACCATCTGTTTCTGCCCATATTTTTGCTGTTCAGAGCCAAATTTTGAAACTTGTAGAGAGTTTTAGCCAGAAAGCTTATCAGAACTATCAATTTAACCCAGAAAGCATGGGAAGTGATAGAATAATTATTATAATAAATGAGGCTAACATTATTATAATAATTCAAAGTACTCCATTTAGTCCTTTTCATTATTATTATGTCCATCAAAAATCTTTGGAGTGCTTCTATATCAGTCCTTAAAAATGATGTCTGACATCCTCAAGGAGTCCTTGTTCTCCCGTCCACATAATCATTTCATCTTTTTTAACCACCGCATTGGCTGCCCAGTCAGCAGACCCATTGGCTTCACGGTAGATATGTGATATGTAACTTTTTTCAAAAGTGTTGATAAGGTCTCTAGCAGCTTTTATGATATTGTTGATAGACCATGAGGGCTTAGAGGTCCCCTTGAGACATTTGATGATATTGTTTGAATCTCCTTCAATCCATATGTAGGGGCAATTCCATTTTTTAGCAAGGAGAATACCTTGGAGAGCTTCCATTTCTTCTTCTTTATGGTTTGTTTGGCTCCCTATTGGAACAACAACCATTTCCTTGCAAATACCTTTATCATCTCTAAGAATAGCTCCACAACCCACAAGGCCCAGGTTACCTTTTACAGCACTATCAAAATTGTTTTTGAACTAGCCATGGGGGGGTTTGCCACCTAGTTTCAAGTCTTTTATTTTGATTAGGGTCAGAACTGCCAACAATCTTAAAATTCTAGGAGCTTAAAATGTTGGATTCCAGGGGGTTGGTCGAGAAATAGGGACCCTCAATGATACCAATATTCTCCACAATTGCCCATTGTATTTTTTGGAACATAATATCATGATTGAGGGATATGTCCCTGAAGATACGATTATTTCTTTCTTTCCATAATCCCCACAGGATGTGAGGAAGTGATAGCTGCCACAGAGATCTCAAAAAGGAGTTAGTCCAATGAAAATTCCAAGAGGAGAACAGATCACTGATAGTGTTAGGAAACACCCAATCGATACTACAACTTTTAAGAAATCTTTCCCAGATTGAGGTAGAATAGGAATAGTGGATGGCCAAGTGGTCCACAGACTCTTCCTCCTAAAGACACAATGCACATCTATTAGGGAAGGCAAAACCTCTGCCCTTGAGGTTGTCTATGGTCAAGATCTTATTTTGAAGGATGGTCCAATAGAAAAAGTTGATTTTGGGGGTCAGACCCTTAATCCAGGCTTTAAACCAGAAAGGATTAACAGGAGGGGTGGAGGAAAGGACACCATACATTGAAGAAACAATTATAATACCTTTGCGTTCATGTTTCCAAATAAGGGAGTCTTCCTCTTTATTCAACCAGATCGAAGACAAATGGGTCTTGAGCTTAGTAAGGCTAGGATGGATACTTTCAATGTTCTTCCATTTATTACCAAACCAATACTCTACAACTAAAGGGCCAAAAATTCTAATACAGGAGGGAGCATGAGGGGCCCATTCAGGGATTTCAGTCAAAGGTTTATAAAAAAGCCAGGGGTCTTCCCAGAATTTAACTTTCCTGCCATTTCCTACTTTCCAAATCACTCCTTTAGCAATGCTTTCTTTGCACTTAGAGGCATGATTCGATATATGGGACCCATTAATACTGATTTCTGAATTGATAAAAGAAGAAAGAGAGGAGGACAGAAGAGAGTACTTACTTCGTCAGATTTTACACCATTCAATGTCTGAATGGAACATTCTCTAGACCTGTTTGGATAGGAGAGCTTCATTTAAGGTTTGGATTCTTCTTAGGCCCAGATCACCTTTATTTTTTGGTCTACAAACCTGATCCCAGGCCACCAGAGACATTCTTTTCTTGTCCTCAATCCCCTACCATAGGAATTTTCTTTGAATTTTCTCAATTGTGTCAGCATACTTAACTAGAATTCTGAAAAGACCTAGGGCATAAATCGGTATACTTTGAAGAGAAGCTTTTAGAATTTGAAGCTTTCCAGCCTGATTTAAAAGGGTTCCTTTCCAACCAGCTAGTTTTTTATGAAATTTATCCACTAGTGAGCTCTAAAAAGGATCAGGAGGTGCAATGGCCATGGGGAGGCCAAGATAGGTCACAGGAAGATTAACAATCCTACATTCTAGGATTCTATTGATTCTTTGTTGTCTTCTCTCAAGAGTATTGATGAAAAAAACTTCGCTTTTGACCCAATTAATAAGCTCACCAGAAGCTGAGGAAAACTTACAAAGAGTACTCTTCAGGATTTTAGCTTCAGAGGTACTAGATTCCCCCATGATAATAGTATCATCCACAAACTGTTGGTGGGAGAAAATAAGGTTAGCAAAAGAAGGTTGAAGTCCCTTAAAGGAGCCTTGCATAACCATATTTTCCATGGACCTTCCAAAACATTCTGCCATAATGATGAAGAGGATGGGGGAAATGGGATCCCCTTGCCTTAGTCCTCTAGAAACTTGGAAAAAAAGGGAAGGGGAACCATTGAAAAGAACAAAAAAATAGGCTGAGGTGATAAGTTTGTTGAAGAGGTCGATAACTCTAGAGGAAAAACCATAAGCCATAAGAACCTTCACAAGAAAAGGCTAGTCAACCCGGTCATAAGCCTTGGAGAGATCAAGCTTGAGGATGAGACCCTGCTTCTTAGCTCTAACAAGAGAATGAATGTTCTCATGGATAGTTATAATAGAGTCAAGAATTTGTCTTCCAGGGAAAAAAACATTTTGCTAGTGATCAATCAAAGTAGGAAGGACAAAGAGAATTCTTGTAGTAAGAACCTTGGAGATAATCTTATAAAATGAATTGCATAAACTGATTGGTCTAAACTTGTCCATAGAGTCTGCACCTTGGGGTTTGGGGATGAGAGCAATGAAAGTACCATTGATTTCTTTCAAAAAATTTCTAGCCCCAAAAAATTCCTTGACCCCATTGGAGACATTTTTCCCGACAATGTCCCAGAAATCTTGGAAAAAGAACACGAGGAAACCATCTGGGCCAGGCGCTTTGTTACCATCAGAATAAAAAATAGCATTTTTGATTTCCAAGATCGAAGAAATGGAAGAGAGGGAGATGTTCATCTGTTCATCAATGAGACAGGGGATGTTATGAAGGAAAGAAGTTTGAGCTTCAGCATCCAATTTTTGATCCCTCTTGAGCAGTTATGAGAAACACCTTTTAGCTCCATTCCTTATTTCTTCCTCCTTGACCAACTCCCCATTATCCACAATTAGTTTGGTTATCCTATTAGCCGCTTTATGCTTGATCGTCGACATATGAAATAATCTTGTATTTATATCTTCTTTCTTAAGCCAAATTCATCTTGATCTCTATTTCTAGAAAGTTTCCTCTTTAGCAATGATTTTGTGGTATTTTTTAAGAGTCTCATTTTCATCAGCAATGGACACAGTACTGAAACCATCCTTCTGAATTTGGGTCTGTATTTTTTTTAGGTCTTCCTGGACTTTACCTTTAGCCTCAAAGATATTCCCAAAGTTGGATTTATTCCAGAGTCTTATGTTATCCTTTACACTTTTAAGCTTCTTAACAACTCTTTACATAGCAGTTCCCTCAACTTGGATACTCCACCATTTCTGAATATTACTTTTGATATCTGGGTGAAGGGTCCACATTTTTTCAAATCTAAAGGGGAAGTCTCTCCTTCTATTAATAGAGTCGACAATGAATGTGATAGGAAGATGATCTAACCCAACTCAAATGTGGACTGATAGAGAACATAAATAATGACTATACCAGTCATCAGAGATGAGAGTCATGTCAAGACGAACTTGGATAAGATCATTACCAGTTCTCCTATTATTCCAACTGTAATTGCATCCTTGTATTTCCACATCATTGAGAGCCTAAGTATTTATAAAGTCCATAAGGGCCAGCCTACTTTCCAGCTGAGATGTGCTTCCTCCAAATTTTTCATCCTCTCTCAAAGGAGTATTGAAGTCTCACATGACCAGCCAACTAAGATTTTTGAAGTTGTCCCTAGATTCTATGAGTTTTTTCCAGAAGGAATTTCTAGCTTTCAAAGTATTGGGAGCATAAATGTTAGTGAGAACCCATGAAGTACCATCTTTTAAATGCTCAAATTTAATGTAAGAGAAATTATTTTCCTGAATAAGAACATGGTCTTTGATAGTATTAAGGCTCTAGATAGTAGATATGCCTCCCGAAGCACCTTCCGAACTACCACCACTAACATTACCATTTTTTGAAAGACTTCAAAGATTCAACTTTTTCTCTACTCATTTTGGTTTCTTGAATTAGAATAACATCAGGTTTACTATCCCTTATCATATTCCTAATGATGTCATGTTTATGAGGATTATTAAGTCCCCTAATATTCTAAGAGATAATCTTCATAGTTACTTACCAATTTGTAGCTCCTTAAGAGTCTTCTGGGTCCCATCTGCAATGTTCTTACTGGCCTCCTTGTCTCTAACTTTATGGTTAGAGGGTCGACCTGGGGAAGAGGAGATATACCCAGAATCAACTTGAGCTATTCTATTGGATTTCTTAGATGAGAAGATGAGGGAGTGGTTCCTTTCTTGTTCTTGTATTTTGGTATTTTCTACTTAGCATCTTTCTCAAGAGCCTCTTCCTGGTTACTGAGGATTATGGAAATTTCATCTTCATTACCCCAATTAGGGATTCTGGAAGCATTTGAATCATTATTTGTTTTCTTTGAGTTCTGGTCTGAGTCCAAAAGGTTCATACCCAGTACTGCACATTTTTGGGCTTCTTGCATTTCAGAACCTGTCATGAGCAGTGAAGAGTTAGTCTTTTCTTCTTGGGAGCCAGGGATCTCCCCTTCCTCAGGTTGGTCATCTTTCTCTTGCAATTCCTTTTCCACATAAGTGTCAGCTACCACTTTAGCTATGTCGATTGAAGATTCAGTCTGTTCTTTCAGTTCCTCTATTCAAGTTGTAACAAAGGTGTTGACTTTGGTTGACTCATTTCTCAATACTTCCTAGGTTGAGGGGCTGGATACAGAAGTTGAGGACACTTCCTTATTCTCCCCCAATGGATCAAAGTGATTATAGTCTGCTTCCTTATTCTCTAATTTTTTAACTTGCCATACCATTTTTTTTGGAGCCTTTTGATTTTCAATCTGGGGTTTAGACTGCTTGAACTCTACTTTCAGCTTGATTGGACGGGATTTTGCCCAGTGACCTTCTTTTTTACAATGGAAGCAGGCAAAGGGGATAGATTCATAATCAATTTGTTGTTTCCATGTTCCCCATTTTGACACTAGATCTATTTGTTCCAGCATATCTGCATCATGGGCTATCCCTACACAAAACCTAGCATGATTGAGTCTCCTTTTTGAATATGTGACTGGGTCTATAGAGAGGAGTTCACCAAAGGAGCTTGCAATTCCTGAGAAGATGCTTTCTGCCCAATATTCAAGAGGCAAACCTAGTAGCTTTACCCATACTGGGACTTGTTTGGGTTAACCGACATTCACTTTGATTCACAATTGGCTAAGTCATAATCCCAATAACTGATCCTAGTAACGTGCATTTGGAACCCGATAATGGATAGGACCCAACTAGGAGATCTTAAGGCCTTGATCATTTATTTCATGGATTTTATGGTAATGTGTGAAGGCTGACATGATCATTGGGATTATGTTTGAGACTAATTATGATTTGGCAAACGATAGGTTTATGCTTTTCATTGAAGCTGACATGGTGGAAGATAGAAGGATATTTAAGGAGATCCTTTCAGCGATAGATCAACGAAGTTGTGAAATGCAATGTTTTGGTTATGAATTATTCAGTGATTTTTGGTATGCATTTTTGTTCAGTGATTAGAAGCGTCTGTGTGCATTTTCACGTGCATAGCATAATCGGAAGCAGAATAGGGAAGAACAAAGCATGAACAAACTGGTACATAGTGAGCATTATTAGAGCATAAACTGGAACTTATCTATCATGGTCAGATGCATCTTATAAATTCATTCTACATTGTCATTAATTTGTAATGTTTTGTAAGTCAATGAGACTTCCCATTATGTGTTTGAGTAGTGAGCTCTAGGCAGTTGGCCTGATTGCTTGTGCAATCCCCTACATGTAATATTTGTATACCTTGATCAAGTATATATATATATATATATATATATATATATATTGTGGGTATCAGCCCCATCGTGGTTTTTTCCTTTACAGGGTTTTCCACTTATAAATATTGTTGTTATGGTGTTGCCTCTTTATGTATTATTTGGTGTATGCATTTTAATTTTATTTACTGTTAAACAGTTAATAATCAATAAGCTCAAAATTGTCATTACCGGTAGAACATTGATTCTCCCCTCTCAGTTTTCTTGGATTCCAACATATCAATCATCAAATCAAGAAGAATATCAAAGTAATCAAAGAGCGGACATTTTCATAAACCAAAGTAGTAGAAATTTAAAATAATTATCATGAGATTAATCGCTCAATCAAATTTTCAAACAATTTCATG
Organism: Cryptomeria japonica; assembly: GCF_030272615.1. NCBI lineage: Eukaryota > Viridiplantae > Streptophyta > Pinopsida > Cupressales > Cupressaceae > Cryptomeria > Cryptomeria japonica. Next base: position 483,389,637 of record NC_081406.1, on the reverse strand, counting down.
ATCAATCTCCAGAGGGGGCACACAATCAGGATTTTCATCTTTGTCAGAGGCATTATCGAGACTTGATTTAAGCTTTGAAACAATGTTACATCTCAACATCATTTCAAAGAGGGGAAAAATGTATACACATAAAATTGGCTATGAGCAATTAAATAAATATTTAATATTTATTTAATGATTATTCTTCTATTAAATAGTTAATTTGAAAAGATTTATTTATTTAATTCATTTGATATTCTTCTATTAATTAATTTAATTGAAACATTTAATTAATTCATTCATTATCTCCCTTTCTTCTAACCGATTAATTATATATTTAATATTTAATTAACTCCCTTCCACAATTCTATAGTCTCATCAATTAAATAATGTCTTAATTATTTAATTTTCCTTTTTCAATTCACCTCATCTCCACATCATCTTCTTCTTTGCTAGCTCATCAATCATGTGGCTAAAAATATTGATATACATCATTATCTTCAACTTCAAACTCATTCTTCAAATAATGTGCATGTACACACATTTCTCAACTTCCATATATTTTCTCCAACCTTCCTAAATCTTTAGAGTAAGTTGAGTCCACTTGTCCTCTTATCCCTAAATCTTCTCCAACTATCCTAGACTCTCTCAAGTCTTCTCCTCAATCAAGGTGAGCCTTCTGACACTTGGATTCTCCTTCCACCTTTTCCTCCATTCTATAGGTTTAGGAGGAACATCCTCCACCTTTATCTCTCACACCTCAACCTCTTTCTCATAACCATTCAAATTGCATGATTTAATCAGGACCGTTGATCTCTGCCACCTAAGATTATGCACTCAAAAAACTATAAATAGAGGTCTCCTAAGCCACCTTTAGAACTAAAAGCTAATCTTCTAGTAACTAGGAGTCTTAAGTTCATTTGTTTAAGCATTTTTAGAGTTTTTGAGCAATTTAGTATAAATCATTTTCATAGAATTATCTTTTGCATATCATATCATCTATCAGTCCATTCCACACTTGCCATCTTGGAAGCTACAAGTGCTTATCTGAGAGGAAAATGATCCGCAACCAAGAACAATGGGGTTAGGGCACAATGAGACATAAATCATGAAGGTAATTTCTCTAAGGTGAAACTTAAGTTGATACAGGCATAAAAGGGTGTGTCATGTAAATTTTGATTGCATGGTTAAGATAAGTTCTACTCAAGAAGTGAGAGATCTATCGTAGTCAATAAATTCTTCTAATCTGATATGTAAAGAATGTCAATTAGGGAAGCAAACAAGAGTTATAAGAGAAAATATCTAATTCTAATGGATTGTTGGATCTTGTGCATATTGATCTGTGTGGTCCTTCTAGAGTGAGAAGCTTGTAGGGTGATAGGTATTTCATGTTGTTGACTGATTATTATTCAAGGATTATGTGGGTTGCCTTCTTAAGGGAGAAGTCTAAAGCATTGGAGAAGTTCAAGATTTTCAAGGCTAGAGTTGAAACTAAGACTAGATTGAAGTTGAAGTGTCTGCGATCTAATAGAGGTAGAGAATTCACTTTCGATGAGTTTAATGCATATTGTGAAGAGCATGGAGTTCAAAGATAGTTATCTTCTCCTAGGACACCACAACAGAATGGTGTTGTGGAAAGAAATAATAGAACAGTTCAAGAAGTTTCTAGAACCATGATGATTGAAGGAAATGTTTCACATGTGTTTTGGAGAGAAGTTGTGATTGTTGTAGTATACACTCTTAAATGGGTAAATGTCAAAGGTGATACTGGTAAGACTCCTTATGAGATATGGTTTGTTCATGCTCCTACTGTTAGATATTTCAATTTTTTTGTAGTAAATGCTATATCAAAAGAGATGACGATCTTGGAAAGTTTGATGCTAGATGTGATGAAAGAATCTTTCTTGGTTATTTTACTAAAAGTAAGGCCTACCAGTGTTATAATAAAAGATTGTGAAAGATGGATGAAAGTGCTAATGTAAAAGTTGATGAAGGTAATATAAGACATATTATATCTTATGAATATGATTCTAATGATCAAGATGCCAGTTCAGATAAAGGAAGGCAAGTGCAGACCCTAAGTCAAGTTCAAATTGCTCCGGAAAAGCTTTATAATGAAGGTGCAGATGCTAGTGCAAAAGAAAGAGTTCAAGAACTTGAAATTCAAGAAAATCCTAAAACTCTGAGCTATGTAAGGTTGAATCATTTAGAAAATCAGATTATTGGTAATAAGAATAAAGGTGTGATGACTAGAAGAAGACTTGCTGAAGAAATTTGTTTGATTTCTAAGATTGAACCTAATAATGTTGATGAAGCATGTAAAGATGAAAATTGGATTAAAGCTATGGAAAAAGAATTAAATCGGATTGAGAAAAATAATAAATGGATTGTTGTTCCTATACCTAAGGATAAAAATGTAATTGGAACTAAATGGGTATTCTGGAATATGTTGAATGAACAGGGTGAAGTTGTTTGGAATAAAGCTAGACTTGTTTGTCAAGGTTATTCACAGAGAATTGATTATGAGGAGACTTTTTCTTTGGTAGCTACAATTGAAGTTGTTAGATTATGTCTTGCCTATGTTGCTCACAAAGATTTTAAGGTTCATTAGATGGATGTCTAATTGGCCTTTCTTAATGTTGAATTGGAAGAAGTCTACATTGAGCAACCAGATGGATTTCAACTAACAAATGAAAAAGACATGGTTTTTCGGTTGAAGAAAGCATTGTATGGATCGAAGCAAGCCTCTAGAGTTGGGCATGCCAAATTGGATAAGTATTTAGTGAAGCTTGGATTCAATAAAGGTACTGCTGACAATAATTTTTATTTTAAGATTGATCAGAGTAACATTTTGATTGTTGAAGTTTTTGTTGATGAAATTATCTTTGGAGGAAATGATTGCCTATGTAAGAAATTTTCTAAGGAGATGCAAAATGCATTTGAAATGTCTATGATTGGTGAAATGAAATTCTTTCTGGGATTGCAAATTACTCATTTGGATAAAGGTATTTTCATATCTTAGTCTAAGTATGTGAAGGAACTATTAAAGAAATTTGGTTTTGAGGACTCTAAAACTGTTGGTACACCTATGGTGACCGGATGTAAGATGACAAAAGATGATGATTCACAGAAAGGTAATCAGACCAGATATAGATATATGATTGGTGGTTTGTTGTATTTGACTTAAACTAGACCTTATATAATGAATGTTGTGTGTCATGTTGCTTGATTTCAAGATCATCCTAAGGAATCTCCTATTACTACTATAGAAAAAGATATTTAAATATTTGAAAGGGGTTGTTGATTTTGGTTTGTGGTATTTTAAAAATGATGATTTTACCTTGAGTTCTTTTACAAATACTAATTGGGCAGGTGATGCTGATGACCAAGAGAGTATTACAGGTGGTTCATTCTTTTTGGGTAAGAAGTTGGTCTCTTGGGAAAGTAAGAACCAGAATGCTATTTCCTTATCTCCTACAGAGGCTGAATACATTATTGGTGCTAGCAATTATACTCAGGTAATTTGGATGAAGCAGACGTTGAAGGACATAAGAGTTATTTATGATGAGATTATTGCTATATACTGTGACAATTCAAGTGCTATCAATATTTCAAAGAATCCAATGTTGAATTCCAAAACAGAGGATATATCAATCAAGTTTCATTTCTTGAGAGAGAAGGTGAATGAGAAAGAAGCCATATTGGAGTATGTATCTACAAAGGAATAGATTGGAGATATCTTTATGAATCCTTTTCCTAAAGATAATTTTGAGTATCTCAGAGAGAAGTTAGAGGTGATTTCCCCTCCTGATGAGAACTAAAATGCATGGATTCGCATCAGTTCGGTGAACTTCACAGAGATATCTTGTGATCTGGATTGATGAGTGAGGCTGCTAGTCAAGGGGGTAGTCAGTGTTGGTGTTCAATATTGGTTCAGATAATTCAAAGGGGGAGAAAATTATGATTTCTGAGCCTTTGTCATTGATGTCAAAGGAGGAGAGAAGCATGTGAAAAATCCTGATGCATTTTTGAGATAAGAATTGATCCTTGTAATTTTGAGGGAGATTGTTATGAGTTGATTTCTTTCTTTGCATTGATTGTTTTGTGCATTCATATGTTTCCATCAATACTAAAGGGGGATATTGTCGGGTTTTTCTGAGAAGATTGCTGGAATGATGTGTTCTCATTGATGTCAACATATTCTTCTGTGTATTCCAATGTTGCAGTTTGGTTGGATAAGTTGGTTTAGCATGTATGTTGTAGATGAACTAATGCAGTTCAAAGGGTTGTTTGTAGATGGTTCATTCCCATTACAGAGGTCCACATGATGTTTGGACCAAGTTATGAGATCTGGTATTATGGATGTTATTCAATTGTTCGTGTTATTTGGTATTCTGGTTTTTGCTCTGTATTGCTCTGGAATTGCTATATCTTTAGTTGTGAATGTGTGGGATGTGTTTTGGACATTGATGTGTGTCCTCAATTTGATTGGTTCATGATTTGGAAATCCACAAGAAAATCTTTCAGGTTGATAGTCAGTTATCATAGTGTTCTTGAGGTCTAGTAGAAAGATGATGATGATTCTAGTCATCCGAGTTATTGTGGTTGTTGTGGTACAATTCACATTGCTTCTGAATATCTCTAGATCATTTTTTATGCATATTGGTGGTCCACATTGGTTATTATGTGTTATTGAATAGTTTCTTTATCTGTTGATGTTCATCATGTTATGCGACATTCTTGGTGGTTGTAGCATGTTGCAAATGATCAAGGCATAATTCTTGGAGGTGTTTCATATTTGCAGTATTGATTTGGGTCCAGAATATGTCTTATAGCCGACATTGGTTTGGTCTGCATGTATTGTTGTAGCATATGAGGTTATTATTTTTTTATTTGCATTGAGGGTTTTTCTAACCTTGAAATATAGGTTGATGTCTTGTATAAATTAATATAATATTCATCGAAAGATAGTATGCTATGTGTGAATATTATATCAATCATTTAATAGTAGGGAAGTTGTGCGAAGTTGTGTGAAGAAGTGTGTTGCAAAGAAGATTTGATAGTGAGCATGATCAGAACTATACTCAGGCATCTAAAAATTCTATTTTCATAGTTCATGTAATTTGGATTTTTGTCTAAATGTTTTTGTAAGTCAATGAGACTTCCTATAAGGCAGGGAGACTTTACTAAAGGTTATATCTTTTCTAGGTTTCTTATTTGAGTAGTGAGCTCTAGGTAGTGTGCCTAAATGCATGTGCATTCCCCATTGTAATATTTACATTTACTCATAATAGGGTATTATCTCATTGTGGGTAGGTTCCCGCTGTGGTTTTTCCCTGAACTGGTTTTTCCACGTCAAAAACTTTGGTTTTATGTGTGTTATTGATGCAATGTTGTTTCATACTTTAATCATTAATTATCAGATCTAATTTGTGGTTTAAGTTGTACTTAGTCTTTGTGCAGACTAATTCACCCCCCCCCTCTCAGTTTACTGCATTGTTGCCAACACCAATATCTCCATTCTTCTTTTTGACAAGAACCAAGTTAGATACCTAGGTGGAAGGTCTAATTGGCTTGATAATCCCACCATCTTTGAGCTTCATAAGCTCCTCTTGCATTTTTGGTCTAATAATTGGATTTAGTAGTCTCTGCCTCTTCCTTAGAGGCTTTTCATCAAGATCCAAAGGGATTTCATGTTGAAACAAATTGTTAGATACTTTATCAATCACAAAGACACTGAGAGGGGGGGATGAATCAGTGTCTAATTGGTAGATGAAATATTTTAACTTGTTTGCAACTTTATAACCCAAGTTAATATACCAGTAAATAAATAATAATGCAGTAAAGAGAAACAAAAGTTTAAGCATTAAGGCACACCATAACATAGATATTTTTGGTGAGGAAACCTGGTAGAGTAAAAACCTTAGTGGGATTTGTGACCCACAATATTTATCACTGGCCAATATGAATAAATATTACTTGTACAATAGGGGCCAACACACGTAGGAAGGCCAACAACCTAGAGCTCACTGCTCAACACAAAATGGAGTCACACTGACTACAATTGGATGATGAAATCCAATAACAATGTACTACTCAAAATAGCATCTACAATGGTGGATTCGGTATCGGTTTAAGCTTTGTCAGAAACCTTTGCCATAAACCTTGCTTCGCTCTGCTCTTCTCTTATTCACTCATAGCATAATTACATCAAAATACATATATAGTTATTCACTTACATACATACCTAATTTCATTTCAAAATGACCTACAAGATCTCATACATATATGAGTCTTTACAATAAATCATGTTGGCTATACAAATATAATTATAATAGAAAACATTTCGCATAAGCAATATTAATTCCAAGTCGGCTTAGACTACCAATATAATTTGCTGACGGTGTAGACTAGATCCCAGTGTGAATAAACTTGTAGTGCCTGCTAGTGTAACCTGTGAACCATGTTACCAGTTGGTTGCCATCAATGACAACATCAACTATTCTCATCTGAGTGTATAATTCCAACAATCTCCCCCTTTGACATTAATGGCAACACTCATGAGAAAAATCCAAAAACTTATATCCAAAAATGAAGTCCAAAAACTAAGTGTGCTCCCCCTGAGAAAATGATCTCCTTCTATATATTTTTCTCATACACTACTACTCCCCCTTTGACATCAATGACAAACGATGTCAAAAGAATCAAAGAATTCAAAATTTACCTAGAAACCTATAACCGGTTATGTACAATCTGGAAAATGTCTGCCAAAACTAAGTTCATACATTGCAAAACTTAGTACTGTCAGAAATTATGGTCTCAGTTTGTCGGATCATACCGGTGAGATAATGCATCTATTTCTTTGGTGATCTTTCTCCTTGATTAGTCACTTTAGACAGCTCATTCTGGTATGTTAATACATTGTCCAATCTAGGACCAAGCTTGTTCTTCAACTCTCGGGTTTTCATTGTCAACCTTGCCTTCTCTCTTTCTAATTTCTCAATCTTCTCTTCATAGGTTGAAAATTCCTAATCCAAAATTGAAGTAAGTTCCAAATAACCAATCATATTATCAACTATATCATCAATTTCCTTTAGTGTTTTCCTTATTTCCTTATCAATATCCTTTGATAAATGGTGAGGCTTACATGCTTCCCTATATAACTCTTTGTATTCCAGAATGGTGGAATTTAGTGTCGGTAACAAAGAATCAATCTGTCCTGTACAGTCTTTAATTGTCCTGTCAAAGAATTCATCTTTCTCCTTATTCACTCTTTCCTTAACGGTCTCTTCCTTTATTTTATCCACAGTTTGAATGTTAGAAGCAATGAATTTGGACAATGTGTCCAATTTACCTATAGATCCATCAATATGATCAACTTTACATGTCGGTGCAATCATTTGCAAAATTGGTAAAGTATCATGAATGGGCTTAAATGCTAAGGCATTGCATTCTGTAATCCTCTTTATTGAATCTAAAATTACATCTGTAACATTTGTTGGTCTATAATCCATAGTAGAGGTGCTAGGTGGAGTGCTTGGTTCTACAATTGGTTTATTTTCTTCTCTGGATGCCTGCACAGTTATCTTAACCACTTTTGCTTCCTTGCTTCCATCCTTAACCTCTTCTTTATTCACTTTTTCTTCCTTCTTATCTTCATTCTTATCCTCATTCTTATTTTCAATCTTACTTTCTATCTTACTATTTGTCGGTTCAGATATATTCTATTCATGTCCCTTTTTTTCTTCTGCTTATGCTTCTGCCGGTATTTCAATGTTAAGCTGAGAGTCAACAATGTTCACCGGTGACTCAGAGATCACATCATTTGTAGCTTCAACTTTGTTTACCTCTGCAGTTTCCTTATCCAATATAATATTGATATCCTGAGTGTCCACATTCATGGTAAAAAGAATGTCTGACTCTGGATTAATGTCATCTTTTGTTACTTCCTCTGACTTCTTTTCTTCAGGTTGACTATCAATTTGTGTCGGTGCCTCTGAGATTATTGGTGGGGTGTCCTATGCTGGTGGAGGTAGATTATCCTTAACTTTAATATCCGATATATTGCCAATATTACTCTTACCCTTGTTTGTCTTCTGATACACTTTAGTGAATAATTTATCCATCTTTTGTCTATCTTTCTCTTCTTTCTTCTCTCTCTCAATAAAAAATATGTCCCATTTATTAGCCATTTCATCTACAATTTCTTTCACTCTGCCAACCATAAGACTAACTTGTCGGTGACCACTCACAAAAATAGTTCTATTGGCTTCAGATATAAGGTCATCAATTTCTAGCTTGGAATTAACAGGATGCATAGCTAATAGAGCTTCTACCTTCAATTTCTTATCAAGTTCTATAACAAACATTCTCTTTGCTTCTAATCTTAAGTACAAATCATTAGGTAGAACATCTACAACTTCAATAAGAACCTTCTTGTATATGTCTAGATACCAAATAATGCTTTTCTCTATAGTATCCTTATCTGAATCCTTAAAAGAATGATAAAATTTATTTACATTACTAAGATTACCATCTTGAGTGATTTCATTGACTAAGTCTTCCGATGAAAGAGTATCTGGTTCCTTTGGCTCAAATTTCTTCTTTGGAGTAACTTTCTTCTTAGGACCAATAGGCTCTCTTACAACTTGTTGCTTCTTTCTAAGTGTCCTGGATCTCTTAGGAGATGGAGCAGGTGCCAGTGAGGGTTTTCCTTTCTTTCTTTCCACTCTTTTGAATTCAACTACCCTATCATTGTCAGAATCAAATGAGGTAGCCACAAGAGAGATATGTGTTGCCGGTTGTTGTTTTGTTCTTCTTTCTTGTTCAGCAACACCTTTCATTGGATCTAGTTTCAATAAGCCTTTCTTAACAATTTCAACAAACATTGAAGTATCTTTCATTACCTTATCTCTTATCTTCTTCTACTTCTTAGCTTCAACACCTTTTTCAATTGTTTCAACATTTCCAAATATCTCCTTTGTTGGTTTCGGTGGAGCATCTAGGAGTATTTTAGCATATGAATCCAAGATGTGTGAATCCACCTCATAGACCATCTCTGTAATCAAGACTGTTTAAGGTCTAACTTTCTCCATCCATAATTCATCTCTTTTGATCACAAAGCATATTTGTTTGTCATACTTATCAACAATGCTTTGGGGAATCCTTTCCTTTTGCCTGAAAATTCTTGAAATACTCTTTTGCTAGTTTGTCACTATCAGATCCCGTGCTGGTTATTGCCTCCTTTATCTGGTTTCCAATAGAAATGTCATAGGCAAAATCCTTATGTCCAATACCAAGAATCTTCTTTGAGAAGTAAAGCATTAAACTCACAATCAGATTTCCAAATTTAAAGGTTTCCTTCTTATCTCCTTTTATCTTGATCAGATTCTCTAGCAATTCATCCTTTAACCATTCATAGATGTCAATTTTAGCATTATTCAAGATCATCTCATGAGCACTATTAATGCATAAACTAGATATAGAATTCAGTCTGTTAGTATGAGAAACTTTATAACCAATGACCATACTTGCAAATTTAACATTGTTATCTTTTATAGCATTAACCCTAAGTGACCTATTGTCAAATGTAGCTCCTGTTAAGCTCAAAACTTCCTTGTTTGGAATTTTCTTTTTCTTGTCAGGCCTAGTGCCAGTGGAGGGTAAACCAGTAAGAACCCTTATATCTTCCTTAGTGATCTTAAAAATTGAATCTAACCACATGAATTCACCATGAACCCTGCTAAGAACATAGTGGATGGTTTCATGTAAAAATTCTGGCATATGGAGGATGTTAATGAACCCTAAATCCTCAACAATCTTGTGTTCTGGTTTGACTATACCATGTTTGTCAGTGATAACATTCATGAACATATTCCTCAAATCTTCAGACCCTAAACTTTCAATGTAGAAATGTATGTATGCCCTAGGGTCTTCAACAAACGTGACTCCCTTCAGGATTCTAGAAAATGCACCAATGGAGTCATCCAGTTTTTCTATCTTAGGGATTATCTTGAAAATGGGTCTAGGTCATTTTATGTTCTCCACAATGGTAGGGTTTGCAAGGAATTCAAGAACAGAAGATGAAGATGCCATTGCGTAAGATAAATACCTTTTAGCTGAGAAATCCTTGAATGCTCTGAAAAACTTTTTGCTTCTTCGCCTTTGGGATTCCTTTGCTCAATTTGTCTCTTCTTCGAATGCTTGAATGATTTGGTGAGTTGAAATGAGAAATTACAGTGTTTTATAACCAAATAGTTAACTTACAACCGCAATAAATGCTTCGTCAGTGAAGTGAATTTCCATTGTAACTCAACATGTTTGTCGGTAAAGAAGAATTATAACTTCTTACCACCAACCAAGGATAAATGTATGATCTTAAAAAAGTTTCCTTACCCCTAAGGATTATTCCTTAGTTAGATGAATAATCTCTTGCCGGTGCAGAGATAGATTCATCATTTCTCTAATCTCTCTTCCTGATCCATTGTTTAGTGAATTCTTGCTTGATTTCAATTACCTTTTCTTTGCCTTTGTCATTAGATCCTTTGTTGTTCACCGGTACACTCTTGCTTCTACAAAATTTTGCAATATGCCCATTCTTGTTACATGCATAACAAGTTACATTGTTTTTCTAAATAGCTTTTCCATAACCTTGACTAGTTTGAGTTCTGCATTGATTAGATAAATATCTAGATCTACTACAAATATAGCATTTCACATTCATTCTGCAATTGTCTGATTTATGACCATTTTTATTGCATTTGGAACATTGACCGATGGATGAGTTTGTATTCTGATTATTCCTAAATCTGCCCTGATTTGCTCTATGACCAAATTTGTTGCAAATTAAACATTTCCCATTGAATTTATAAGCATTAGGTTGCCTTACTGGTTTTCTGTGATCATGATTATTTGCAGTCTCAAAACTTTCTCCATGTTCAAATCCAAGTCCAATTGTTTCTCCATTAGGTTTCTGACTTTTTAACATATCATCAAGCTTCTCTTAACTATTCTTGAATTTGTCTTTGTATTCATTTGCAGTGACCAACTCACTTTCCAAAGTGCAAACTCGTCTCATAAGCTCCTCTTTGTCATGTTGCATATGAATCAAATCTGTTTTAAGCATATCATTTTCATAAATAAGCCTTAGAGATTCATCTGATCTTTCATTAAGTCTTCTGGCCAAATCTTCTTCATTCCTCTTTCTATCTTCAACATCCTTGCATAATCTCATGGTTAAATTTTGCATTTGATTCTTCATGTTACTATTGTCTTGTCTCAATTTCTCTGCAATATCTCTGAGAGTTTCCTTTTCTTCATCATATTGATTTTTCAATTGTACATGTAATTATTTTCTCTTATTCTTTGCTATAACCAAGTTATCTTGAAGTGCTTTGATGAATTCCCGAGCAGTTCTGAGTTCATCTTCTAGTTTGATATTCTTCAATTTTTCTGCATCAAAATATTCAAGAGCTCCTTCCATCTATTGTCTCAAACTTTTCATCAGTACCCGTTTCAGAATCTTCCTCAAGCTATTAGGCTTCTATAAATACAGGACTAGGATCTAATACCAATTGTTAGATACTTGATCAGTCCCAAAGACATTGAAAGGGGGGGGTGAATCAATGTCTAACAGGTAGATTAAATATTTTAACTTGTTTGCAACTTTCTAACCAAAATTAATATATCGATAAACAAATAATAATGCAGTAAAGAGAAATAAAAGTATAAGCATCAATGCACACCATAACACAAATATTTTTGGTGAGGAAACCCAGTAGGGGAAAAACTCAGTGGGATTTGTGACTTGCAATATTTACTCACTGGCCAATATGAATAAATATTACTTGTACAATAGGGGCCTGCACATGCAGAAAGGCCAACAGCCTAGAGCTCATTGCTCAACACAAAATGGAGTCACACTGGCTACAATTGGATGGTTAAATCCAATAACAATGTACTGCTCAAAATAGCATCTAAAATCCTAGATTCAGTACCGGTTTAAGCTCTATCAGATACCTCTACCATAAACCTTGCTTCTCTCTGCTCTTCTCTTATTCTCTCATAGGATAATTACATCAAAATGCATATACAGTTATTCACTTACATACATACCTAATTTCATTACAAAATGACCTATAAGATCTTATACATATATGCATCTTTACAATACATCATGTCAGCTATACAAATATAATTACAATACAAAACATTTCACATAAGCAATATCAATTCCAAGTTGGCTTGGAATACCGGTATAATTTGCTGACGGTGTAGACTTGATGCTGGTGTGAGTAAAATTGTAGTGCCCACCGATGCCGGTAGATGATGTATGTTGCTGGTGTAACCTATGAACCATGTTACCAGTTGGTTGCCATCAATGACAACATCAACTTTTCTCATCCGAGTGTATATTTTCAACACAAATCTTCTCTATAAGTCTTTAGATCATTATGTTAGACATAATGCACCACTAAGAGGGGGGTGAATTAGTGGTTCTCAATATTTTCCCTTTAACTATCCTATGAGAGTATACAAGTTCATAGATCTAACTCAATGTAGACATATCAGTTAGTGGGGAGACCAACACAAATGCAACCACACACAAGGGGACATCTCATAACACTAGTATGTACGAGGAAAACCCAAGATGGGAAAAACCTCCATGAGCAATGTTGTTTGAGTCTACTAATCCAATCTAGCCTCACAATGAAATCTATTACAAAGTTTAGGGCACTAACCCAAGGAGCTACAACACTTGATTTAGGGTACCAATCCAAGGATCACCAACCCCTAACTGATTTATGGGCTACAACCCCTGCTAGTTTATGGGCAACAATCCAAAGGAGCTACAACCCCTACATCGAGCTACAACTCAGTGATCACAATGATAGCATCAAATACAAAAGTAGTTATTCTGTTACAAGTGAATCTTCTAACCATTTCATATACTTTACTTTTTCGGTAAGACACCTTCTCTCCTACACTGGTTCACCTCTCTCTGTTGTTTCTTTATCGGTTTACACTCTACCGGTTCTCTCTGCTAGTCACCTCTTCTCTCAACTACTTTACTTCTCTCCACCATCAGTCTTGATAACTCAATCAGATATCTATCATCTGATTCCAATCGGTCCTTAGCTTCCCTTCTCTGCAATCTGCTATGGCTCTTTTATGTTGGTTTAGTCACCACCAGTTTCCTCCTTTGTCAGACTCAAAGGCCGACTTCTGGTTGCCTCGCTCTTACCGGTTGAACTCTTCAACCTGATTCTCTCTCACACTCTGACTCTTGATGAGCACTTGACTAATTTTATCTCTTTTTATAGTAGCAACACTCTCTCCTCTAGCACTCAATCACTTCACAACAGCTTTATCAATATATTTGGCTTGCATATTTATAGTCTTGTCTTCCCGTCAAAAGCCAATTCAAACTTGGCACCTTAGGTTTTCCTCCACTAATCACGAGGCACATTGAATCTAATCAGATATGATTGGATCACAACTCTGAGATGACTACCTGCACATTTCCACCATTATCATGTCTTCCAAAACATGCCTCCCTTCTTTAGCAACCTGCAATCAATCTATCGTCTTTTCTCAGTCAATCACCATAAATGGATTAGTTGTTTCCTTCGCCAAATCCGATCTGCACAATCAATTTGTCCTGAATATTTCTTATCTATTTTATCTTGAGTTTCACACCTCTGCAACTCCACCTCAAGCTTTGTAGTCACCATTAATGTCAGACCAACCTCAACAACCTCACCAATCTTTGCATGGTTCATCTGCCACTTCATGCAAGTTTGCCACTTCATCTTCACATGGCATCACTATCGATATCCACCTCATCACACTGCTCTGTTGGTTCATGCCTAGTCACCGACTACACATATAACCAATTTCATCTGCTAGTTAACAAACCCTACTGGCACATAACACCTTTTCGGTAAACCTTCATGCCAACACTAGCCTAATCTTGTTGGTATACTACATCAACTGTTCATCAACCATGTCGGTCCTCAACAACTATCAAGAGTAACTCAATATGTGTAGCTCCATCAGATGAAGGTCTTCCAATCTTTCATATTCTTCTCACTCAGCTGCATATCGATATCCTTGTTTACTGATAATTACCTAGATGACTTGATGTCATCATACTCCTTTAGATCTGCACCGGTGGCAACTCAACACACCTTCTTCAAATGCTTATCTGGTGTGTCTCTCTGATCACACTCTCCTTAACCTTCAGTTTGTTGCACTCCTCTTTATCAGGTGAGAACCTTATCTTCCTTGTTTCTTCTATGATGATTCAACAGTTGACATAACATGTCAACTATCACCAATGTAGATTCCAATAGATGTGTCTGTCGATGGACAACATACTTTCCTTCTTGCTGGTGAGACACATTGATGACACCAAGTCATGAAAATCCAACTGCTCTGTACTAACCTTCATCTGCATCCCGATGTCACCATGTATGTTCCAACAGAATCACTAGTGTCCTTCATCTAAATGGTTCTCCTCTTAACTAGTTTGTCAAGATGACAAACACACCATCTCAACACCTCATTCTTCCTTCACTATCCCGGTAGCACACCTTGTTTTAACTTGCTTATCCAGTGTGCATTTCTAATCTCATGCTTTGGAGGCTTTTTCATCTTCCACTTGTTCATCTGGTCTCTACATTCAATCACCTGCCTATATCAGGGAATCATTATGCTAGTACAAGTTTGAATTTATCAAGGGGAGGATACATCTTCAACTTGACATATGTCCTAGTATCTTTGTAGGGTCCACCCTTGACTTGACTTGTTTGACTAGAGTTGACCTTTAATTCATGCATGATAAACACTATTGGGCATAGGCTATTTCAGATGATTTATAGGATGTTGATACTATCATTAATGATCGTGTGATTTATTAGACACTATATGCTTATTATGTGATTGACTATTGAAAGATTATATTGATCATGTGATTTGATGAGCATAATTGTTGATGGATTTTACATGCCTTACTATAATCGTGAATTATACTAATCATGCACTTGATGATGTTTTTATGTACTAACCATATTTAATGATTATCTATGATGAGTTGATCTTATTGTGTGTTTGATTGTTGTATGACTGTCTTCGGGATAGAGACAATTCTACATCACTCATTGCGAGCGGGATGTGTCGTTGCGATTCTCTAACCCTTGTCTATTATAATATATATATGTATATGTTGTATCGTTTCTTTGTGGATGAAGGATCTGCAGGTACCAGACACCGACTCCACCTGGCTCCACAGGTCTGAGCATGTCTTTAAATCCCAATGGTATGTGATTCGGAGTTGGCACAATTTCCCCTCACATACTCTAGGTCTAAGTTGTTCACTGTGAGTCGTCAGTGTCTTGGCACAAGTCGTCATGATAGTTAGTAAGCTGGGTTTCTTCTGTGTTGTGAATATGTTAGTATTGGCTGATTATTTCTTTTATGTTGAGATTGACTATTTGATTATTGATGCAAGATTAAATAATTAATGATGTTTATTTTAATTATTTTGATTAATAGCGATTTGATTATTTGGTTATCTAATGTTTAATTTAATTTATTGGATTCTTTCCTTTTTGGTTATTTGATTATTTGATATTTAAATGTTTATTTATTTTAATGATGATTTAATATTTATTTAATATTTATTGTTTAGCTTATGATGTGTTTTATATTTATTTGTGATTTGACCTTTATTGGTATTTATTTATTTATTTAATCGCCTATGGTTTAATATTTATTTGTCTTTTAGTGTTTATCTAGTTCATTAATTCATTTATGAGCCTTTGGTTTATTTAATTTAATTTTCCCATTTAATTTATTTAACTGTGGCTCATGTTTTATTTATTAGTTTGACTTTTATATTAAGTGGGTTGTATAAATAATAAAATGATAAAACATTCCCACCAAATTGTAAAAAAACATGATTTATATTTACCTTAACTACCCTCTTCTCTTATTGGTTGAATTTAGAAAGGGAGGTAAAATTATATTATATGGTGGGGTTGGTAAAATATATTATAGATTGGAATATTTTGATTGGCTGAGATTGAGGCTAGGGTTTTTTGTTAATGTTTGTCTTTTTATTTTCTTTTCCGTGAAGTTTTTCGTGGGTTGGTTCCTCTCTGGAAAATTTTCTCTAGCAAGTTTTCTTCTTGGTTTTGGTTTTCTTCTCTCTTGGATTTTGGCTAGAGCTTGGGTTGGATTTGGTTTGGTTGGTGGAATCTATTCTTTAGCTTCTTCCATAACATGGGTTGCAGGTTGGAGATGTTATTCTACCTTTTTATATTTTATTTTACAGTTTTCCTATATGCTCCGTGTCTGCAGATTGAATGTGTGAGCTTGGGGAAATGAATCTAAAATTTGTATAGTGAGGAAGGAAATATATTAAGGCATAAATTTGTTGTAAGGTTTTATTTTATAGTTTGTGGGAAATATTTGTATTTCTGGGTTTGCTGAAAGCCTTCTGTGTCTTTCTGAGTCCGTGTCATGCATGGAGTTTTTATTTAATATTGGCCTTCAAGTGTTTATTATTTATTTAATGTTGAAGTGGATTTTTATTTATTGGGTAATATTATTTTACCCATTAAGTAATTAAAAGGGGGTAATTTGTATTCTTTTAATTAAAAGTTATTTTCACCCGAGGTCAATGGTTTAATTTATTTTACCTACCCTTGGATTTGATTGGCTGGAATTTTATGGTAGGTAGAAAATATATTTTATTTTCTTGAACTTTGGGAAGGAAAGTATGGAATATAATGTTTTTGGAATATTTTGATTGGAGGATGGTTTTGCTTGGTTTTTTTTTGTTTTTTTTTTTTTTTTTTAATAAATAGGCCTTCCTGTGCATTCATGGGAATTGGCATCTTTGGTGAATGAATTTCTGAGATTAATTTGGAGATTTCTGGTGGTTGGATTTAAATTGGTTTAAAGGCTTGGACTGGTTTTTCCTGTAGGTTAATTTGCTATTTGTTTGCTTGTGTGGTACTTTCTGGATTAATTTTTGTACCGGAGGTTTTATTTGAGGGCTGTTATATTTTCCAGATTTGGCTTTTATCAATTTTGATGTATTTGGATGGTCTTATGTATATTTGCTCCTCTGTACCATTGTGGACATTATAGACTCTCTTCCATGTGAATAGGCCATGGATGATTGAGGTGAATATATATGTTATTTTGGACCAGCAAGTGAGTAGGCCTTGTTGTGATGTTATCTTCTATTTGATGGCTTGATATGCCTTTGTTTATTGCTATCCAAGAGGCTCATTTTGTTATATCGATGTTGTTGTAGCCTTGCATATGTTGTGAGAGTATGTGTGGAAGTTATTGGCTGCATTGAGTATTATTTTCATGTATTTATGTTGGTAGAGCCTCTTGTGATGTGTTGTTGGGCCATGTTAGGAGGAGTGGGCTTCCTTGTGATGACCGGGGTCATGAGAGATAGGCTGGCATGAGGTTCCTTGTAAGGATGCATGAAGTCTAGACCACCAGGGCACATTGAAGTTTTCCATGATTTGTAAGCAAGTGATAACATTGGTAATGAATTAATTGGGATGGGAAAATTATAACTCATTTAAACAAGATAATGAATAGTTTTGACCCTCATGGCTTAGTCCTAGGGAGGATGTTTTAGGATAAGCATGAGAAGGCCATGAAGATGGTAAGCTAATCTCCCTTGGTCTCTCATAGGTTGAGATGGCTCCACATGTCCATTAGGCTAGTGCCTTCTGTTATTATGTTATGAGGATGGCATGTGATGACACTCCACTCCTACATGTGTTCCCCCCTTTGTGATTTATGAATATGCTTATTGGATGCATTTATGTCCTTATGAGTTTTACGCCTCTGGGATTTTCTTCTTGTGGCTCTGTGTGCGTTCTTGCTTGAGAGTCCTTGTTGGTTAGTCTCTTTGGTTTTGAGTGTCAGCCTAGATGTAGAATTTGTGTTGGGACCTTGTGTCATCTCCTAGCACGGGGGGTGGTTCCTTTGGTTCCACATGGTCGGGTGGTTGGTGATTTTAAACCATTGGGAAGTTTCAATCTTTGGATTCTTCTTGTGTGGATGAGGATGCTTCTTTATATTATTCATGGATAATAATTGTAGCAAGAATGTAAATGATGATGTGATTTATGTAATCAAATTCTTATGTAATGGTTGTAAAAGAAGTCATGTATATGAGAAATGATTATGTTGTTCTACTTATAGTGATAGCTTTTGATTATGGTAGATGATTGTAATGATGAACCTTGAGTTGTATTGTAACATATTTATATTAAATGAAATGGATGCATGAGATGTGGATAAGTATTGTTGTTTAAAATGAAATGATGTATTTTGTATTCTTGATGAGCCATGTTAAAAGTAAATTGGGTAAATGTTATGATAATGGTATTAGATTTGAAATGATGTCTTTAACTAATAATTTAAGTAGAAGAAATGTTATGTCTTGATAGGATGTATGAGTTTGAGTAATGTTGGAAGATATCTTAGCACATGTTTATGAGTTGTGATTAAAGAATTTGAAATTATAGTATCATACTTCGTAGTTAGTGATCTAATGGTAGGATTGAAAATCTTATAATGCTTCGGATGTAGTTGAATGTTCCTTATGAAAATATTGTATGGATGTTCTTAATGAATGAATTACTAATCTTATTAATGGAAATTACTAGTAAGTGTATGGAAGACGATTAAATGAGTTCTTGTCTTTTAGGAAAGGATTAGAATGTATCATGTGTTATGGTTTAAGAATTATATCTACATTTGGTGGATGCTATTAGTTGTTATGGAATTAGGATATTGTACCTTAATTTGTGTCGAGATGAATTCGTGTAGTTACTTAATTTTTTAATGAGATGATTGTTGGTTAGTTGATATAGTGTAAGAGATTTTATGAGTATTAAATGAGATATGGGTTAAATGGTTTGTGAGTATTGCCTTATGTACTTTAGGAATCATGATGAAGTAATAAGTATGCTAGAAGCATAGAATCATAAATGATTATGTGGAAGTTAATCGTAAATGGAAATGATGTTAATGCAATGTAAGGGTTAATCCTGATATATGAATGGTGATGTCCATAGTCGAAGGTTGGTTAAAGGTAATAGGAACATTTGGACTTGGTGTATAAAATGAATCTAAGTGAAAAAGGAAATAGTGGTGCATTGAAAGATAGAATCTCATATTTAATAAAATATTAAGTAGGTTGCATATCATGAGTGTTAGGTATGTCTATGATGCACCTATGTGTGTATAATGATTAATATTATGAGGTATTGATCTAGAAGAAAGTAAATGTTTATTTCTTATGTAGGTAGATTAAGTAATGTTGTTGAGATACCCTAGGGAGGTAGTAGTAATGATTTATTGTATTCCGCTTGCGTAATTGTTTGAATAGCTTGAGTGAATTATTCTATGTTCATAACACTTAAATGTTGTTGTGTGCTCACTGCATTGCTTAAGTGATGTTATGTGTTGTATTGTTTTAAAAAAAATTAAATTAGCATGTTTTTAGCTATATTTCTCTGGGGTATTTTGGCGAGCATTACAATATTTCCATATGTCAGCTTGCTCACAAAAGCACCTTACTCTATCAACCTATCACAATTAGTGTAACAGTATGCCTTATCTTTCATGTCGGTTGTATGCATCACTATGTCAATGACCTTTTACTCACCGGTCTCTTTAATCACTGGTCTCTTAATCTTTACCACTAGCATATCGGTACATACCGATTCATCCTTTTGCATATTGATGGTCACTAATGACAACACATCAACTCTTCTCCTATATTGGTTATCCTGCTATATCGGTTGACATCAATGATAGCAATACCAACAATCTATCATACTGATTGCATTCTTCTATATCGGTTGACATCAATGACAACACAATGCCAACACATCATAAGCCCAAGAAAAAACATGCTTGTATTTCCTTAATAAGGCTATCAACATAGTCCTTATTTGTGGGTTGATTTTCTTACCAATGTACACCTTTTTAGGAGATGATTCATTTCCCAAGTTTACTTCTTCTGAATCTTCCTTGCTGACTGGGGATGGATTTATAGCTTGACTATCATTTCTATCAAACTCTCTCTCTAATTATACCAGTCCCCTTGGGATCTTGTTGGTTTTTAATTGAACAAATTCAGTCCCAAACACTGTGTCTTTACCCTCAACAACTTCAACAAATGTATTGAAGTCTATCTCTTGTCTTTCATTTTCATCAACATAGTGAAGGAATCTGAGTAGACCATCATCATCATTGAAAACTTGCCAAATGCATACATTGTTTGGGATAGATGGCCTAGTTTTCACTTCCACCTTAGATATGCCTGCAAGAGTGATATCATTACTTTTCAAGGATATGTTATCCAAAAAATTTACCATTATATTTTTTGATCTTTCAACCCAACTTATATTGAAAGCATCAAATAACTCTATCAAGTCCAAGACAACACATTTGTATTGCTTCAAACTCTTGTTCTTGGAATTATATTTTTATTTGATCTAGGATACAACCAATTCTAAATCCCCACATATTGTCAACATTTTTATCCCATGCTTAGTGGCTAGATTCAATCCTAAGAGAAATACCTCATACTCGGCCACATTATTTGTGCATTCAAATAGTAGCTAGAATGATTATTTGAATGCCTTTCCATTAGGTGCAATATAGATTATTCTAGCTCTTGAACCTTCTTTGCTACATGCCCCATCAGCGTACATTTGACACAAATACTTCCCAGTCCTCTTCACTTCCTCATTGATGGGGAATGTGTTTTGAGGGAGTTGTTGATCTCATTCAACCCTAAACAATCCATATCAATGTCATAGAAACATACTATGTTATTTCGGTCTATATGCTCAACTGTAGTATCAGACCTTGACTCTCTTTCCATTTTGACCTCACTTTTATTCACTAGGATAGTTGCATAAGACAAGTCTAACTACAGATTGCCACCTACAACATTGGTCCATTGTCTAGATAGGAGAATACCATAGTTTGGTGGGACATCAACTACTGACACATCAACTTTGTAAGTGGCTTAAGGTAAATTAGCCAATTTGACCTCTAAATCATTGAGGACTCCTATTAATGGAATTGATCTGTTATCCATGGCATATTATTTCCCATAATTACTATCAATCCACATCCCTAATTATTTCATGACTCCAAAGGGAATAATATTTATAGTTGTTGGATATTGGTTGATATGTTGTCATTAATGTCAACATGTGTGGAGATTGTTGGAAATTTTTATTTTGTGTATTTCAGTGTTGCATTTGATTGGATGAGTTAGTTTAGCCTATGTATTGTAGATAAGTTGATGTGGTTTAAAGGGTTTCTATATGTTGTCTATAGATGGTTCAATCCCATTTGTAGAGGTTTGCATGATGATTTGATCAATTTATGAGATACGCTATTGCGATTTTATGCAATTATTCATGTTATTTAGTATTATGGTTTGTGCTTCGTATTGCTCCAAAATTATTATATATTTGGTTGTGGATGAGTGGAATGTGTTTTGGAAGTTGACGTGTGTCCTTAGTTAGTTTGCTCCATGATATGGATATCCACAAGAAAATCTTTCAGGTTAAAGTTAGTTATGTTGTTGTTCTTGTTCTCTGGTAGAGAGATGATGATGATCCTAGTAATACAAGTTGTTGCGGTTGTTGTGATGCAATTCACATTGCTTGTCAATGATTTTAGATCATGTTCTGTGCTTATTGGTGGTCTGCATTAATTATTATGTGCATTATTGAATATTTTCCTTATCCAGTGATGCTCTTCTTGTTATGTGACATTCTTGATGGTTGTAACGTGTTGCAGATGATCGAGATGTAATTCTTGGAGGTGTTTCATATTTGCGGTATTGATTTGGGTCCAGACTATGTCTTAGCCGACATTGTTTTGGTCTACATGTATTATTTTATCATGTGAGGATAATATTTTGTAATTTTTATTGAGGGTTCTGCCAACCTTGAAATATAGGTTGAGGGTTTGTATAAATATATGTAATAATCATGTAATTCTTGGCCATTTGGAAGAATTTATTATGTGTTACACTAATGTTTTGTCATTGATGTCTGTTAGGATTCCCAAAGATACTGAGAGGGGGGGTGAATCAGTATCTTTCCGGTTAATGGATTTTCCTAACTTATTAGATGAAAAGCATTTCAAAATTGTGTACTGGTAAACAAGAATTAATGCAGTAAATAAGAACAATAACACAACATAAAAGGAACACCATAACACAATATTTTTAACGAGGAAACCCGGTGTGGGAAAAACCTTGGTGGGATTTGTGACCCATAATATTCGCTTAATGGCTAATAAGTGAATATTACTGTTACAATTGTTGGTATTATGTGAACTGGTATGAAGACATGATGACATTCTATGTTGTCATTGATGTCAATATGTTGAAGAGGAGAGAACCAATATATGTGAGAACCGGTATGTTACCAAGAACCGGTATATGTGAGAACCGGTATAACACTGTGAATTGGTATTTGTGCCAAAGTGAAGTGGTGTGTTTGCTTAAGGTGAATTGGTATGTGGTTATGGGAACTGACACATGGAAGCTTTGTATGACTACCGATTGGTAGTCTCAACTTCAGGGTTTCCAGTTGAAGTGCCTCAAGCCTGTGTGACTCAATCAGTGACTTTTTGTAATGAGTTAGCATTGTAATGAAGAACAGATCGTGTTTCCACATTAGCCTTGTGCGTGTGAAGGAGCTTGCATGAAGGAGATTGTTCCTATCTACCTTGAGAATGTGAGAAGTCTATAAACAGTGATAACGCGTGATGGGTTATTAGCCGCCATGAAATCAGTGGAAAATGAATGATGGAGAACGTCTTGAGATTGGATCAAGACTAATGCATTTAATGCAATGTGCTCAATGGTCAAGATTGAACCATTTTAATTCCTTAACCTAATAGGTTTATGGTTTAGGGTTTATGCTACCAACCTATCTGTTTCCTATAAGGTCGATGTTGTGTTTCTTTTTGAGGTTGTTGGCAAAAGTTGTGTGTGTGTATCCAAGAGAAGAGATACGTGATTCTTGCCAGACTAGAAGAGAGAAGTGATACCTACAGAGTGTAAGTGCAGAAGGTGAAGAGGAGCTAAAGCAGATCTACATTGGCATTGAGTGATGTTACTAGATCATTGTAATACCTGTTGATCTCTAACCACTTCAACAGTTGGGAAATCCCTTAACAGGGTAGCTTTAACCGGCTTACTGTAAATCCTTTAACAGGGTGACTGAAAACCATTGAGTTCTTGAAATCCTCTAACAAGGTAACCTTTAACAGGGTTTAACCCTTAACCGGGTATTCTAGCCATCCCTTAATCGAGTGATCCTGAACAAGATCGGTTCCTAACAAAACCTATTGTATTAGTCCTTAACCAGACAAGGCTCCTAACAGAGTGGACTTCTAAAGACTTCAAAAAAACTTGTGGGTATTCATCCCCACCGTGGTTTTTCCTAGTTGGGTTTCCATGTGAAAAATATGTGTGTCATATGTGATGTCTTTTTCATGTGATGCTATGTTGTTTTATGTCAAGCGGTGAATCATGTTGATCTAGCTGTTTATATATATATCTTTGATGATAGATTACCTAGTCATGCACTAGGGTGAAATGGAATGAATTATTAGATTGTATGAAAAGATAAGTGTCAATTGGTTTATGCTTGTCTCAGTTATTCTGGGTTTTGCCAGCTGTACACTGTTTGAGAACTGGTATTACTGTTTGTCTGCCTAAGCACAATGTCTATTGACAAACCGGTTTAAGATTGAGGCTTTTGTCTGTACTAATTCACCCCCCCCCTCTCAGTACCTATTTGGTACTATCCATTAATCATTGAGTTATCAATTGGTATCAAAGCATCCTCCAGGTCCTCTGTGTTATAAGCTTTACCGCTTGAGGTAAAGATCCCAGTCTAATGATGAAGAGGGAAGGTCCAAAGTTCAACAGAGAAAATTTTAGTATATGGAAAGACAGAATGAAGATATACATTAGAAGCATGGGTGCTCAAAACTGGAGCTATGTTGAGAATGCCTATGTTTCCCCTACCGATACTCTCACCGACGACCAAAAGAGAGAAATGCAGGAGAATGGGCAAGTCATGGAAGCCCTAATTAGTAGTTTATCTGACATTGAGTTTATTGATGTCCAGGATAAGGTAAATCCTAAAGAGGTATGGGATACTCTTGAAAATATCTATGGCGGTGATGAGCATGTAAAACAAGCTAAGGAAGAAACCCTTAGAGGGAAGTTTGAAGACATGCAGATGGTTGAAGGTGAGACCATTCAACAGTATGGAATCAGAATCAAAACTATTGTTGGAGATATCAAGAGTGCGGGTGGTAAAATGGAAGATTCCACTATGGTAAGCAAAGTCCTGAGATCCTTATTATCGGTCTATGCAATAAGGGTTGCCACTATTCAGGAGTTGAGAACAATAGACAAGTCTAAGTTGTCCCTAGACTCCATCATTGCAAAGCTGATAGCTTATGAGCTAAATAGTTTTGATGGCAGTGTTCAAAAGACTGAATCAACTTTTAAAGCTTCTGTTGTACCATCCAGAAAAGGAAAATAAGCTAGCACCAGTGGTGAACCAAGACAGAGTAGAGAAATGGATGATGAGGAGATTCTGATGGCATTTGAAGATCTTCTTGCCAGGAAACTCCCTAAAGGAACTGGCAAATACAGAGGTAAGCTCCCTTTGAAATAATTTTCTTGCAACCAGATAGGACATATAGTTGTAAACTATCCTAATAGCGACAACAAGGACAAACTGAAAAGGTTCAAGAAATTCAAAGGAGGAAACCAGAGAAACTGTTTTGTGGCAGTTGATGAAGGTGTCACAGATGAGGAATCAAAAGATGAAGAAGATGAAGATATTGTGTTTGTTTCTATCAAGGAAGATGTGTCAGACAAGAAGGCTCTTGTCTCCTGGTTTGATAATTCCAATGAGTGGATTATTGACAGTGGTTGTTCTCACCATATCAATGGTGACCAGAGAAAGTTTCTATCCTTGGAAGAGTATGATGGTGATGTGGTTCGCTTTGGTAATGATGCACCATGTATGGTCAAAGGAAGAGGGTCCATCTCTTTGAATGGAAAGAGTAGTGCTGACAATGTGTATTGGGTTGATGGTCTCAGACACAACCTTCTGAGTGTTGCCAAGCTGAATGACAGTGGTCTCACTCTAGAATTCAAGAATGGTGAATTGGTGGCCACTGGCATGCAGACCAAAGGTAATCTATTTCAGCCGAGTGCAAATATAAGTACATGTCTTATGGCTAAATTTGATGATAGCTGGATATGGCATAGGAGACTCTGCCATGTAAACTTTGATAACATTGTGAAGGCTATTAAGATCAAGGAAGTTAGAGGGTTGCCGGTGCTAAGAAAACCAAATAATACCTTGTGCAGAGAGTGTCAATTTGGGAAAATGTCTTCCTCAACCTTTAAAGGTAAACCTTTCACTACTAACAATTTACTTGATCTTGTGCATACTGATTTGTGTGGTCCTATGAAAACTAGGAGTGTGTAGGGTGATAGGTACTTCATGATTCTCACTGATGACTACTCAAGAATGATGTGGGTCACATTCTTGAAAGATAATTCTAAAGCTTTTGTAAAGTTCAAAGCTTTCAAAGCAGTAGTGCAGAAGGAAAGCGGTTAAAGGATCAAGTGCCTAAGAACTGATCAAGGAGGGGAATTCACTTCCAGTGAATTCAACAAGTACTATGAAGAACATGGCATCAAGAGGCAGCTGTCTATCCCCCGGACTCCATAGCAGAATGGCCTAGTAGAGAGGAATAACTAGATTGTGGTTGAAGCAACTAGAACTATGTTGATTCAAGGAAAGGTAGCCCACACCTTTTGGAGAGAAACGGTGAGCACTGCAGTCTACACAATCAACCGGGTACTCATCAAGAAAGGTAAGGATAAAACTCGTTATGAGTATTGAACTGGTAAGACGCCTGTGGTTAGCTACTTTAGAGTGTTTGGTAGCAAATGTTACATCAAGAGGACTGAACACCAGAGAAAATTTGATGCGAAATGTGATGAGGGAATATTCCTAGGGTATTCCACTAAGAGCAAAGCTCTCAAGTGTTTCAATAATAGGACTCAGAGAATTATGGAAAGCATCAATGTAAGAGTTGATGAAACCTTTGAGAAAACTGAGGAAACTGATAGTGAGCAAGCGGTAAATGAACCAGTTGTAACCTTCTGGGAACCAGTTGTCAGTCAACCAAGTACTAGTAATAGTGTTCCTAGACTGGTAGATGTAGATGCTGATACTGATGGAGATGAGGATG
This sequence comes from Cryptomeria japonica, assembly GCF_030272615.1. NCBI lineage: Eukaryota > Viridiplantae > Streptophyta > Pinopsida > Cupressales > Cupressaceae > Cryptomeria > Cryptomeria japonica. Next base: position 483,363,282 of record NC_081406.1, on the reverse strand, counting down.
AAGAAGAAAAGAAAGAGGAATCTATCAAGACCATTCCTCGGTATGTCAAGATGAATCATGATCCTAAGCAGATCATAGGAGATAAGGATGTAGGAATTCTTACAAGAAGAAAGGTCAGAGAAAACTCATGTATGATCTTTGAATTTGAGACTAAATCATTCAAAGAGGCACATAAAATGAAGACTGGGTCAAGGAAATGGAAGAGGAACTTGACCAGATAGAGAAAAATGGTACATGGTTTGGTACCCAGACCGGAGCATAAAAATGTCATTGGCACCAAATGGGTTTTCAGAAATAAATTGAATGAGGATGGCACAGTGATTAGAAACAAATCCAGACTAGTGTGTAAAGGATATGCCCAAGAAGAAGGAGAAGACTATGGAGAAACCTTTGCTCCTATAGCTAGATTGGAAGGAGTTTGTATGCTTCTTGCATATGCAGCTTTTAAAGGATTCAAAGTATATCAAATGGATGTAAAATCTGCATTCCTAAATGGTGTACTTGAAGAGGAAGTGTATATAGAGCAACCAGATGAGTTTTCCCTATCTAAAGATAATGACATGGTGTGTAGGCTACATAAAGCCTTATATGATCTAAAGTAGGCACCTAGAGCATGGTATGAATGCCTGCATTCCCATCTTGTGAAGATTGGATTTGAGAGAACAAGTGAAGATAGCAATATCTACTTGAAGTTTGAAGGAGATCAGATCCTAATCTGTGAGGTTTTTGTTGATGACATTATCTTTGGTGGAGATGACAAGATGAGTCATGAGTTTGTAGATGAGATGAAGAAAGAGTTTGAGATGTCAGTCATAGGGGAGATTAAGTTCTTCATTGGACTGTAGATCTAGTAGATGAAAGATGGAATCTTTATCACTCAGTCCAAGTATGTCAAAGAGGTGTTGAAGACCTTTGGCATGGAAGATAGCAAACCAGTTGGTATACCGATGGTGACCGGTTGTAAACTATCCAAAGAGGATGACTCAACATTGGTTGATGAGAAGGAATACCGATCAGTGATTGGTAAGTTGCATTATGTAGTGCATAGAAGACCAGATATTGCACATGTAGTTGGCATTACTACAAGGTTCCAAAAAAGTCCAAGAGAATCCCACTTGGTTGCAATCAAGCAGATTCTTAGGTATCTGAAGGGAACTATTGACTATGGGTTATGGTATCCATACAATAATGATTTTAAACTGAAAGTGTTCATAGATGTTGATTAGGTTGGTAATGTAGAAGACCAGAAGAGCACAACCGATGGTGCATTATTTCTCGGTGATAGACTGGTCTCATGGATGAGTAAGAAGCAGAGTTGTATCTCTCAGTCTACAGTGGAAGCAGAGTATGTTGCAGCTTTCATGAACTGCACTCAGACAATTTCGATGAAGCATGTATTAAATGGCTTCAAAGTTCCTGTATCTGAACCGATAAGTATATTTTGTGACAATACTAGTGCAATTAACATCTCCAAGAATATGGTTTTACATTCTAGAACCAAGCACTTTGAGCTTAAGTATCATTTCTTGAGGGAAAAGGTTCACAACAAAGAAATTGCACTGGAAGATGTTTCCAGTAAGGAGTAGTTAGCAGACATATTCACCAAGCCTCTCCCAAAGGCTATGTTTATGTATTAAGATGTGAATTAGGGGTGTTGCCCCTTCAGGAGGTAAACTAAAGGTATATGCTCCACATCAGTTAGGTATTGCATAGTCAAATTATTTTTGGATTGATGTGTTGAAGGATGCTACTCCTCAAGGGGAGCAGCATAATGGAACAGGGAAGCTTGTGCCTCCACTTTGACAATGTTTTCAAAGGGGGAGAAGAAGAGAAGTTGAAAAGATATCTATAGAAATTGAGAGAGAAGATGTGAAGTGAAGAGATATCTTTGTGTATTACCATCAATGCCAAAGGGGGAGATTGTTGGCATTATGTGAACCGATATGAAGACATCGTGACATTGTATGTTGTCATTGATGTCAATATGTTGAACAGGAGAGAACTGGTATACGTGAGAGCCAATATGTTACCAAGAACTGGTATATGTGAGAACTGGTATAGCATTGTGAACCGGTATTTGTGCCAAAGTTAAGCGGTGTGTTTGCTTAAGGTGAACCAACATGTGGTTATGGGAACTGGCACATGGAAGCTTTGTATGACTACTGGTTGGTAGTCTCAACTTCAGGGTTTTCGGTTGAAGTGCCTCAAGCCTATGTGACTCAATTGGTGACTTTGTGTAATGAGTTAGCATTGTAATGAAGAACAGATCATGTTGCCACGTCAACCTTGTGCACGTGAAGGATCTTGCATGAAGAAGATTGTTCCTACCTACATCGGGAATGTGCGAAGTCTATAAACAGTAATAACACGTGATGGGTTATCAGCCACCATGAAATCAGTGGAAAACAAATGATGGAGAACGTCTTGAGATTGGATCAAGACTGTTGCATTTAATGCAATGTACTCAATGGTTAGGATTGAACCATTTTAATTCCTTAACCTAATAGGTTTAGGGTTTAGGGTTTATGCTACGGACCTATCTATTTCCTATAAGGTCGATGTTGTGTTTCTTTTTGAGGTTGTTGGCAAAAGTTGTGTGTGTGTATCCAAGAGAAGAGATACATGATTCTTGCCAGACCAAAAGAGAGAAGTGATGCCTGTAGAGTGTAAGTGCAGAAGGTGAAGAGGAGCTAAAGTGGATCTGCATTAGCATTGAGTGTTGTTACCAGAACATTGTAATACCTATTGATCTCTAACCACTTCAACAATTGGGAAATCCCTTAACATGGTAGCTTTAACCAGCTTACTGTGAATCCTTTAACAGGGTGACTCAAAGCTATTGAGTTCTTGAAATCCTCTAACAAGGTTGATAACTCAATGATGAACCACTAGTACCAAACTGGTACTAAGAGTGGGGGGTGAATCAGTACAGACACAAATACAGTTCAAAACCGGTTTGACAGCAACCACTCTCAATGACTGATAAATAAAGATACCAGTAAAAAAGAGTGCAACCGGTAGCATCCAGAATAACTCAATCAGTCATGAACTGATTACTTGCTAATATTTTCTCTTAGCTCAATACCACATTATCATAATATTCTCATGCATGAACTAGTAGACCTAACCATCAAATCTTCACAATAGTGAGTTCAATATGTTTTATAGACAGGCATAAAACATAGAAACTTCATGTGCATAGCAGATAAAACAAAGCATCACAAGACAAAAGCATTTCACATGACACACATATTTTTCACGTGGAAACCCAACTAGGAAAAACCATGGTGGGGATGAATACCCACAAGCTTCTTTTTGAACTCTTTAGAAGTCCGCTCTGTTAGGAGCCTTGTCCGGTTAAGAACATTACAATAGGATCTGGTAGGAACCGATCCTGTTAGGGATCACCCAGTTAAGGGATACCCGGTTAAGGGTTAAACCCGGTAGGGTCACCTTGTTAGAGGATTTTAAGAACTCAATAGCTGAAAGGATCTCCTAAGCTTTTCTAGCTTCTCAGAACTCATTAGCTTCGAGTTACCCGGTTAAGACCACCCAATTTAAGGGATTTTGAATCAAGCCAGTTAAGGCTACCCTGTTAGGGGATTTTGCAACTGTTGAAGTGGTTAGAGATCAACAGGTATTACAATGATCTATGAATAGTACTTAATACTAATATAGATCCATTTAGGCTCCTCTTCTCCTTCTACACATACACTTTGCAGGTATCTCTTTTCTCCTATGGTCTAGCAAGAAACTTGTATCACTTTCGTTGGATACGCACTCACTACTTTTTGCCAACAACTTTGGATAGAAACCTAACATCGACCTTGTAGGGAACATACAGGTCGGTAGCAAAAACCCTAAACCCTAAACCTGTTAGGTTGAGCAATTCAAACGGTTCGATCTTGACCATTGAAACATACTGCATTGAATGCACCAGTCTTGAGTCGATCTCAAGACATTCTCCATCATCCATTATCCCCCATTTTCATGGCGGCTGATAACCCATCACATGTTATCACTATTTGACAGACTTCGCACATTCCCGAGGTAGATAGGAATAGTCTTCTTCATGCAAGATCCTTCACGCGCACAAAACTTACATGGCAACACGATCTGTCCTCCATCATACTACTGACTCATCACACAAAGATCACCGATTGAGTCACATAGACTTGAGATACTCCAACTGGAAACCCTGAAGTGGAAGCTACCTTACCAACTAGTAGTCATACAGTGCTTCCATGTGCCGATTCCCATAACTGCATGCCAGTTCACTTTGAACAAATGTGCTGCTTCACTTAGGCATATACCGGTTCACACATATGCCAATATCTCTTTCTTCTCTTATCTCCTGTGTCGGTTCACACTATGTCTCATATTGACATCAATGACAACATACAATATCATTATGTCTTCATGCCAGTTTACATAAGGCTCATGTTGGTTCTCATAATGCCAACAAAGGTAACCTTTAACAGGGTTTAACCCTTAACCGGGTATTCTAGCCATCCCTTAACTGGGTGATCCCTAACAGGATCGGTTCCTAACAGAACCTATTGTATTAGTCCTTAATCGGACAAGGCTCCTAACAGAGCAGACTTCTAAAGAGTTGAAAACAAATTGTGGGTATTCATCCCCACCGTGGTTTTTCCCAATTGGGTTTCCATGTGAAAAATATGTGTGTCATATGTGATGTCTTTTTCATGTGATGCTATGTTGTTTTTTTTCAAGTGGTGAATCATGTTGATCTAGCTATTTATATATATATCTTTGATGATAGATTACCTGCTCATGCACTAGGGTGAAATGGAATGAAGTATTAGATTATATGAAAAGATAAGTGTCAACCGGTTTATGTTTGTCTCAGTTATTCTGGGTTTTCGAGGTTGTACTTTGTTTGAGAACCATTATTACTGTTTGTCTACCTAAGCACAGTGTTTGCTGACAAACCGGTTTAAGATTGAGGCTTTTGTCTATATTGATTCACCGCCCCCTCTCAGTACCTATTTGGTACTATCTGTTCATCATTGAGTTATCAACAATAGGGGCCTACACATGGAGGAAGGCCAACTGCCTAAATGTCACTGCTTAAATACAAAACATAAGTCTCACTGACTTACAAAAGTGGATTATGAAAATCCAATGTCATGTACTACTTTGAATCAACATCTGCTATGCTAGGTTCAGTACCGATTTAAGCTCATACAACTTCCAAAACTTTATTCCAAACTCTGCCTTAATATTTGCATCTTAGTTCTGCAATAATCTAACCATATCCGCATCTATTCTAAATGATTTACAAGAGCTCATACTTATATGAGTCATATTACAACTTTCCTTGTTGGCTTTCAAAAAGATATTGCAATTAATTACAAAATACAATAAATAAAATCTTGTCGGCCAGGATGTCGGTGAACATCTTTGCTGCTGCTGATGTCTATGCTTGTGTTTTCCAGTGCCATACGATTGTTTGGTTGCTATCAATGATATCTTCAATCACCTACAATTTCTCATTGGAGTGTGCATTTGCTAACAATCTCCCCCTCTGGCATTGATGGCAACACTCATGAGAAAAATCTAAAAAGTGTTGTCCAAAAAAAAAGTCTTACCAAAACTGTCAAAACTATGTGCTCTGCGTACTCCCCCTGAGTAGATGATCTCTTTTGTTATCCTTTTTTCTCATCCTCAACTATTCCCCCTTTGGAATCAATGACAAAGGCTGTCATTCAATGTCAATTGAGTGTAGTTCTTGTCTAGTTCCATGTAACCGGTTGATTACAATCTGATAAATTTATGCTAAGGCAAAATTCAGACTATTGATGAACCTCTCACTGTCATTTATTTCTACTTCTGTTCTCTGAATTGTACCAGTGAGAAAGTGCATTTTCTCTTCCGGTGTCTTAAGTCCTAGAACAAGAGCCTCAGAAATATCTTTTCTCAAAGAGATGAGGATATCCAGTTTAGGACTTAGTCTGTACTTAAGTTCTTTTTCAACTTCATCCTTTCCATGTCTTTCTCAAGTTTTTCTATTTTTCCTTCAAATCTTGCAATTTCTTGTCCAATTATTGATATTGAATCCGATGAACCTATCAAGTTGTCAACAATATCATTAATTTCCTTTTGGGCTATGCTAATCTCTTTATCTATGTCTTTTGTCAAAATGTCTGTTTTGCATGTGTCTCTATACAATTTCTTGAAGTCCAAAATTGTTTTGCCTAATACCGGTAATAAGGTTTCCATATGGTCCTTATTCTTCTTTACTGTCTCCTCAAAGAATTTTTTCTTTTCTTTATTCATTTTCTCTCTGAAGGTGTCTTCATTTATCTGATCCAGTGTTATTAGGTTTCTAGTTATATATTTGGACAATGTGTCTAATTGGCTCAAAGAATCTTTATTTTCTATGTTACACTTTGGAGCTATCATCTTCAAAATTTGTAAAGTGTCATTTATAGCCTTATAAGCTTGTGCATTGCACTTTGTTATTTTCTTTATTAAATCTAATAGTACCTCTGTTACATTAGTAGGTCTAAATTTAGACATAGAGGTTCTAGATGACTGTCCAACTATTTTTACAATCTATAATCCGTCGGTGGTAGTGATAGCTTTTCTTTCCTCTTTCTCTAGAGGGTCAGCTTGAGTTTGCATTTCTACTACCAAGGCTTGGGCTTGTCAGTTGTGGTTGGTGGCACTATCTGTGAAGGATCCTGTTGCTCTGCCTTTTTCTCAATGTTTTTCTTAGTATGGACCTGTTGCTCTACTAGTTTCTTAGTGTCCTCTCTTGATGGTGTCTCTGTTTGTGCCTCTGAAGATTTTACTGTGGTGTCCACTACTGGTTTTTCTTTGTTTACCTCAATACTGTCTACTGGCGGTGACTCGGTAGGTTTTCAAGTTTCAGTAGTTGCTGGTGGCTCAGTAGATGCATTAGTATGCACACCTGTGGTCTCTACCTTTCTTGTGTCCAAGGGTTCATTTCATTTTTTAGTTTGTTGTTTTACCCCAATTCCAATGTTTTCAACTACAATATTTCCTGTTGGTGGCTCAATTGCCACATCTCTTTTGTCAGTTGTTTCCTTATCCACCAGAATATTGACTTCCTATGTGTCAATGTTCATTGTGTATAGTACCTCAGAATCAGGATTTGTATCCTCATGTGGTGTTTCCATACTCTATGTTGCTGGCATTTGGCATGAAAACAGACAATGGGAGATTGTTGGCATTTCAATAAGCATATTGAGAAGGTTGTTGATGATTATGGATATAACTGATTAAGGATGTTTACTGTTTTGATATTATTATTTTGTCATTGATGTCAAGAAATTGATTTTCTAATTCAGTATGATGTTGCCATATCTTGAGAAGTATTATTTGAAGAGTATAAAGATGTTGGTAAAAGACAGAAAGAATATGATGAATAAGGGGATGAATAAGATATTCAATGGGCAACTATTACCAAGTCAGAAAATGATGAGATCATGATGTTTAGATTGTTTTAACATCATACATATGTTGTAAATTGTAAGGTTAATACTATACTATGTTACTGAGCAAAGAACCTAGTTGGTAAACACTAAGGTTATCGCTATCGGTTAATGAAGGCGGAATGTCTACTGAGTGAAGTTTAGTATTTACTGAGTTGTTACCGAGCTGTAACAAAATACATTAAATGGTTACATGCGTTATTTAATGAAGGAAGCTGATGAGTTGGAACTGATTAAATGATTGGTATGCCGTGCATGAAGTTTGTTAATGAATCTATGGCAAAGGAAAATTGGCATGAAGATCTATAGCTCAGATTGAACCGCAATACCCTAGCACAAGTTCCAAGAAATGTATGCAAGTTCCAAGGCAGGGTAAAACATTTTCAGATCGAAGGATACATTGAACTTGGTCAAATTTTGAAGATTTGATAGCTATGATTGATCATGGGAAATGTGATCAAGGAGATTAAGCGGTTAGCTAATTGTTTATAAATAGGGAACTATTGATAAACAATGTATGCGGGCAAATTTATGCACAAGGATGCTACATATTGATTACCGAGCACAGAAGCTTGAAGACCTATTTGAATAATAGAGTATAGAAGCCCAGCAGATGGACAAGATTAGTTCTATGTCTAGATTGTATTGAGCAAATAAGAATCTGCTTTAGCATTTTAGATGTGAAGTTGTAGATAGATTTTTATTACTGTTATTTTGTGAAAGTGATAGAAAATCTCTTAACCGAGTGGACTTAACAGTCTTATTTGTAAAACCCTCTAGAAAGGTGACATTCTAATTGAGTGTTTGAAATCCTTTAACAAGGTCACTTCTAATAAGGTGAAGATCCTAACAGATCTGAGGGAAATCCCTTAACCGGGTCACATCTAGCAATGTGTTTGTAATCTTTAACAGGATTTGCTGTTAACCGAGCATACTCTAGAAGAGTATATTTCTTAGTGGGTCCGAAATCCCACAGTGGTTTTTCCCTATTTGAGTTTCCACGTTAAATCTGGTGTTATGAGGTTTATGATGTTTATATGCTTTTGAGTTTGCATGTTTAGCAGTTTTGGTTATATTACTGAAGTATATGTTGCCGAGGTTGAATCTAATGTTTTTATGGTAGATTAAGTTTGTATGATTCACCCCCCCCCCTCTCATCTTGTTGGCTATTAGCTCTGTACTTACATTAAGTATCAGAACTATCAGTTGTGTGTCAATAGTTTGTACCGGTGGAGTATCAAAAGGAGGTGGGGGTAAGTTATCTGTCACCTTTATGCTTGGAGGTCCACCTACCTTACCTTTCCCCTTATCCTTGTCCTTTTCTTTTTGATAGACTTTAAAAGTCTTTGGTCTCTTAAGCTCTTCTTGTTTCTCCTTTTCGACAAAGAATATATCCCACTTGTCTACAGTTTCTTCTGATATTTCATTTACTCTATCTGCCATCAGTGCTACATGTCAGTGACCGGTTGAGAATATTGTTCGGTTAGCCTCACTGATTAATTCATCTATCTCTTGAGTGGAGTTCACTAGGTGAACTGCAAGTAGTTTCTCTATTTTTATGTTTTTATCTAATTCCACAATAGCTACCCTTCTAGCTTCTAATATTTTGTACAAGTCATTTGGTATATCATCAACCACTTCCATCAAAAATTTCTTATAAATATCAAGATGTAAAATGACACTATTTTCTATACTTTCTTTTTCATCATCTGATAGTGTGTTATACAACTTGCTGATGTTAGCCAATTTCCCATCTTCAGTTATTTCACTCAGAAGTTTGTCAAGTGGAGGAACAACTTGTTTTTATTTCTTCTTCTTTGGTGTCAACTTCCTTGCCGGAGCCCTAACTGCCTATTTTTTTTGTCTTGTTCTTTTTGGTGTAGGAGCACATGTCGGTGATGGTATTTCACTATCAGAGGAAGTAGCAATTGGTGAAAGATGTGCTTCCATTTGTAGTCCTTCCAATTCACTCTCCTTAATGCCAATTTTGTTTAATACATCTTCTTTTATTGTTTTTTCCTATCTTGTTCCCTTCCTCACTATCTATTCAGTTTTCTTGATTCTTTTCTCATATTGGATTTTGCTATCTATGGTCTCCACATTGCCAAAAACTTTCTCAGTTGGTTCCTTAGGTGCTTCTAAGAGGGATTTTGCATAGGTTTCAACTATGTTGTCATCTACCTCATATCCCATCTCCGTGACCCAAACAGTCCTAGGGATAACTGCCTCCATCCAAATTTCATCTTTCTTGATCACAAAGCATATCTCTTTTTGATACTTATCAACAATTGCTTGAGATAGCCTCATTCTTGTCTTCATCTTTTCTTTCAAAGTTTGAAAATATCCATTTATGTTTTTCTCCCTATCATCTCCCATGTTGTTCAGTATGTCTAGAAGTTGTTTTCCTTCCAATATATTAAAACCAAAGTCTTTCCTACAAATACCAGGAACTTGCTTGGTAATGTACAACATTAAACACACAAGCAGGTTGCCAAATCTGAAAGTTCCTTTCTTATCACCTTTGATTTTCTTCAAATTTTCTATTAGTTCATCTTTTAGCCACTCACATACAACAATCATAGCATTGTTATTCACCATGTCATATGCTCTTTTGATACATAAGCTAGAAAAAGAGTTTAGTCTATTTACATGTGTAGCCTTATAAACAAGAATCATGCTAACAAATCTAACATTGATGTCCTTCACATCATTGACTCTTAGGGATCTTTTATCAAATGTTGTGCCGGTTAGGGTCGTCACAGTGTCATTTGGAACCTTTTTAGTTTTATCAAGCCTGCTACCGATGGAAGGTAAGCCTATCACTACCCTAACTACTTCTTTGGTAATATTATGGATGAAATCCAACCAAAAGGACTCTCCATGAACTCTGCTCAAGATGACCCTTATAACATCCTTGGGAAAATTAGGGATACTAAGAATGTCCACAAAGCCTAGGGTTTCCACTATCTTGTGTTCCGGTTTAACATTTCCTTGACCATCACAAATTAAAGTTCTATATATGTTCATTATTTCTTCAGCTCCTAGTTCCTCAATATGACAATGTATATAGATTCTAGGATCCTCAACATAAACTACTCCCTTAGGTATTTTTGAAAAAGCTCCTAGGGTATCATCTTTCTTCACAATTTTGGGAATAAGTTTGAACATGGGTCTAGGGTGCTTAATACCTTCAATCACAGTAGGGTTTGCAATGATTTCGGGTGCAGAGGAAGAAGCCATAGCTATAAATACCTTAATATGCCTTTAGGATGATTTGCTCGGATGATTTGTTTCACTTTTCACTGTGGATGCCTTCACTCAGGAATTTCGCGCTCTCTAGAGATTTGAATGCTCGTTGAATGAAAAGGGCCAGAACACTTGCTTTATAATGTTATTTCCTTCAACTACCACATTTAATGTTTGTCGATTAAGTCAAAACTTAACTCATGTACCAGTAAAAGAGTAATCCAACTTCTTACCATCAACCGAAGGTAAATTAGCATGTTTTACAGTTTATTGCCATACCCACAAAAGATTTTTCTTTAGTTAGATGAAGAATCTCCTATCGGTGGAGTGATAATTTGTTCTACCAGTGAAGGAATAGCTTCACTAACATTCATGTCAGACTTTCTGATCCATTGTTTTGAAAATTCTTCCTTTACTTCTTGAACCTTTTCTTTACCTTTCAAACTGGATCCTTTGTTACTTGTCGGTGATGTCTTACTTCTATAAAATTTTGCAATATGTCTAATCTTGTTACAAGCATAACAAGTCACATTGTTTTTTCTAAATAGATTTTCCATATCTTATGTCAGTATGTGTTCTGCATTGATTATATAAGTGTCCAAATCTTCCACAAATATAACATCTTACATTCATTCTGCAGTTTTCCTAGTTATGACATTGTTGCATTGGTGTTCTGATAGTTTCTAGATCTACACTAATTGGCTCTATGATCATACTTGTTACAATTAAATCATTTTCTATTGAATTTGTAAGCATTAGGGTGTCTTACCAATTTACTATGATCATGGGTGTTTGCAGTACCAGAGCTCTCACCAACTTCAAAGCCAAGGCCATTAGTGTCACCATTAGGTTTCTAATTTTTCAGAATGTCATCAAATTCTTCTAAACTTTTCTTGAACTTCTCCTTGTATTGATTTGCAATAGCCAACTCATTTTCCAAGAAATCATTCTATCTCATGAGTTCAATTTTATCATGTTCCAAGTGTATCATATATGTTTTTAACATATCATTCTCATGACTGAGTCTTATATTTTCATTTGCAGCATCATTGATTCTTCTAGCCAGATCATCTTCATTCTTCTTTGTATCTTCAATGTCTTTACAAAATCTCATGGTCATATCTTGCATCTCATTCTTCAGTGTACTATTTTCTTGTCTTAGTTTGTTCATAGGGTCATTAAGAGTTTCTTTCTCATCATCATCACTCTGCATCTTCGTAGAAAGTTCTCTTCTTTTTTTCCTAGCAATAGTGAGATTTTTCTGAAGTCCTTGAATGATTTCCTGTGTAGCCTTCACATAATCTTCAAGTTTCATATTCTTCAACTTTTTTGCATCATAGTCTGCAAGAGATGTTTCTATTTGCTTTCTCAAGTTTTCCATCTCTACTGGTGTCAGAATCTTCCTCAAGCTGTTAGGCTTTTGAAAATAGAGGACCAAGCTCTGATACCAATTGTTAGGATTCCCAAAGATACTAAGAGGGGGGAGTGAATCAGTATCTTGGCGGTTAATGGATTTTCTTAACTTATTAAATGAAAAACATTCCAAAAATGTGTACTGGTAAACAAGAATTAATGCAGTAAATAAGAACAATAAACACAACATAAAAGGCACACCATAACACAATATTTTTAACAAGGAAACTTGGTGTGGGAAAAACCTTGGTGGGATTTGTGACCCACAATATTCGCTTACTAGCCAATAAGTTAATATTATTGTTACAATAGGGGCCTGCACATGCAGGAAGGCCAACTGCCTAAATCTCACTACTTAAATACAAAAAAGAAGTCTCACTGACTTACAAAAGTGGAATATGAAAATCCAATGTCATGTATTGCTTTGAATCAACATCTGCTATGCCAGGTTCAGTACCAGTTCAAGCTCATACAACTTCCAATACTTTATTCCAAACTCTGCCTTAATATTCACATCTTAGTTTTACAATAATCTAACCATATCTGCATCTATTCTAAATGATTTACAAGAGCTCATACTTATATGAGTCATATTACAACTTGCCTTGTCGGCTTTCAAAAAGATATTGTAATTAATTACAAAATACAATAAATAAAATCTTGTCAACCAAGATGTCGGTGAACATCTTTGTTGTTGCCGCTGCCGGAATCTATACCTATGTCTGCTGGTGCCATAGAATTGTAAGGTTGACATCAATGACAATACCTTTAGTCACCTACAATTTATCATTGGAGTGTGCATTTGCCAACAATGTCAACACTAGTTCTATTGGATGCTTTACTAACACCCTTCTAGTCCCAGTACGTTGAGTAGTTTCTGGTTGGTTTAGATCCGACATGATTTGGTAGGCTCTAATATGGTTTAGTTATGGAATTGGCTTATTCATGATACTCATGTTTATATTCAATAAGTTGGTTTTTGTCTGGTGATTAGATGTTATCTTGTTTGCTTGGAAGCTTGGCTTGTGGTTCCGGTGAGGGTTTCAACTACAAATCTTTTGATGAAGATCTTTGATCAATTGCATAAGTGGTGTTGGTGCAACTTCTGGTGGAGATTCAAGATTTTGATGGTGATCATGTTCGATACTTGGTGGATGGAGATCATTGCTTTAGTGTATGGAGCTATATTGGGTCCCAGTTGATCTAGGTTATGGACCGACTTAATGTAACGTGTGGATTAGACCTCTTGATGTATTTCTGAGATGTCTTATGTGTTGGATATTATTTGTTTGGTCTAAGACTGACATATTTTGTAATTATGTAATTGGTTTATTGTTTCATAGGTGACCTGATTGTTTATGGTCGAGGGTTTGTATATATATGATGTAAGATCTCATTGTAGATCATCATGGTATAGGATTCGGATATAGGAATGGGATATAGATATGTAATGTGCAAATAATGTAATATCATGCAGAGAGAGGATTTGGTTGATCATTGGAGATTGAATTGGGTTTATGTAAGAGGATTTAGTCCTCCGGTATTGAGCTTAACTGAAACTATACTCAGGCATAGGAGATGCTATCTTTGTAGTTCATTCCTTCTTCCGAATTGTAGTCTGGATTTCTATGTAGTCAGTGAGACTCCTTTTTGGTGAGCATTGCGCTCTAAGCTATTGGCCTTCCTGCAAGTGCAGGCCCCTCAATTCTAATTCACATACTTACTACATAAGTATTATTTGATTGTGGGTAGGCTTCCCACCGTGGTTTTTCCCTTTACCGAGTTTTCCATGTATAAATCATGGTTTCATGTGGATGGCATTTATTCTGTGATTATTATTTATGCTTAATTGATTTAACTACTATTCTGGTATTTGGTTTAAGCATTCTAGTATTAATGTTTTGGGTTCTGGTATTAAAGTTTTAATTGCTAAATGTTTTGATAATCTGTGAAAACTGATTCACCTCCCCCTCTCAGTTGTCTTCTTGTTATTTGAACTGTCTAACAATTGGTATCAGAGTTTTGGTCCTCTTTGCAGAAAGCTTAACTGCTTGAGGAAGATCCTATGGTGACTAACAATTCAAGTTCATCCAATTCATCTGGAGGTATCTTTTGGAGAGATATTCCTAGGCTTGATGGAACAAATTACACTGTATAGAAGCTTTCGATGGAGACTTGTCTGAGATGTCTCGGTAAGGAGATTTGGAGATCACGGAGAATGGTGTTACACCTCATAATCCGGCATCTAGAAATCCTCCTCTAGAAAACTTGGATAAGGAGCTTGAGAATGATTGTAGAGAAAGAGAAGCCCTCTTGTGTGCACTTTCTAATAAACAAATAGTGGGATTAACTGACAAATCATCTATTAAGGCTATATGGGATAAGTTGGAGACTCTTAATGAAGGTGGCCCTATAGTGAAGATTGGTAAACTTGATGGTTAATGGGTGAGATATGAAAACTCGAATATGGAAGAAGATGAAAGGAATACTGCATTCATGGAAAGGGTAAATGAGATTGTTATGGGAATTAATGTTGTGGTGGAACTTTGAGTGAAGATGAAATTGTTTCTAAAGTTTTGAGATCCCTAATACCGGCTTACAAGATGAAGGCTACTATTATTAATGAGTTGAGAACAATGGCTAATACATCTATCAACAGAGATACCTTGGTTGGTAAATTATGTGCTTTTGAGCTTAAGGAATTTGGACCTTCTAGAGCTGTGAAGACTGAACCTTCTATTCATGCATCTGCATCGACAACTGGTAAGAAAGATTGGAAATCTTTATATGCAAAGGAATTGGATGATATAAAGAGAGAATATGATGAGTATGATAAACTTGAAGCACTATTTTCTACAAGAGTACCTAAAGGATGGTAGGAAGTAAGTATGAAGGAAAAGCACCTTTTAAATGTTTTTCATGCAATAAGATTGTTCATTTTACATCTAGATGTCCTGAAAGGAATTCAAGATTTGAAGAAAGAGTTAGAAGAAGAAGATTCTGCTAGTGGTTCTAGTAATGGGAAGGAATGGGTGTTCCTAGCTATCAAGAAAGATATTTCGACACTAGAAGAGAATTTACCTGAAGAGAAGGCATTTGTTGCTAAAATTCAAGACAAGGATGAATGGGTAATTGATAGTGGTTATTCACATCATATGACTACAGATAAAGGGAAGTTTCTGTCTTTGCAAGAATTTGATGGCAGTTTGGTTAGATTTGGAGATGACAAAGCATGTATGATAAAAGGAAAAGGGACTATATCATTGGATGGTAAGAACAATACTGATAATGTTTATTATGTTGAAGGTTTAAGGCATAATCTTTTGAGTGTAGGACAATTGGTAGATAAGGGATTTCAATTATAGTTCAAGGATGGAAAATGCAAAATCATTAACAGATCTAGTTTGGAGATTGCAACCAGTATATAGACAAAAGGTAATATATTTCATTTGAATTCCGATGAGAAGACATGTTTGATTGCACAAATTGATGAGAGTTGGCTATGACATAAGAGGTTGTGTCATATAAATTTTGATTGCAATATGAAGATCGGTTCAACTAAGGCAGTTAGAGATATACCTAAGATTGTGAAGCCCTATAATCTAGTATGTAAAGAATGTCAAATGGGTAAATAGGTCGGAACCTCTTTTAGGAGTATACAAGATAAATCTAATGATGTTCTTGATCTTATTCATATTGATTTGTGTTGGTGTAAATAATTATTCATCATGGATATTATTAAACTATACTTAAGTTTACTTAGGATAATGCATTTCATAGTAGTTTGGGTATGAGACACTTGGGTGTTTGTGCCACATTGGGATAGTGTGTGTAGGAGAATTTCCACCTTTTATGGTGTTGATCTTGTTGTTACACTCCACATTCAGTGGGTGATCCACCTCATGTGGAATATTATATTGTTTCTCCTACCTACCCTTGTTTCTTATTGAGCCACATGTCATGTTTGTGTGCTCACATATCCATAAGCCTTGCCTATATAAGAAGGCTTATATTCATTGTATGTAACGCTTAATGATCCAGTTGCTCATATTTTTCATCTTGATAGAATACAGTTTATTTCTATCATCTATTTTGTTTTCTCTTATTTATGCTTTCCATTGCCTCTTGATCATGGAAAAATCTCACATGGTATCAGAGCCAGGTCCAGGCTAGGAGCCCCAAGCACACATGAGGTGTGGCTTAAGGGGGGGTGTTGGTGTTGGAAATAAGCCACACCCGGACCGACGATGGACTAGTCCAAGAGGGGCCAGTAGCTCAGTGGTAGAGCACTCTAGCAGTGTATAGAAGGTCCTAGGTTCGAGTCCTAGTTGGTCCATGTCTCAACATGGTATCAGAGCCATTAGAGTGTCATTGGTTTGCCAATTGAGATAAATTTGATGCTATTTGGGGTTTGCATTTTGGAATTTTCTATTGCAGGTTATTATTGAAGCTTGATAGATCAAATCTGAGGTTACCATTGGATTGAGGAGGTCCAAGAAAGTCATTTTTACCTTTTGTTTCATCCAAATCGGACTTCGAAGGCCAAATCTAGAGGCACTTGAAGTTTGAAGCCGTGACGGAAATTTTCTAGAAATTATAATTTTGCAGGCGATTTTCAAATAGCGATATCTCACTCATCAAAAAAGCAATTTTTTTTGTTTTGGGGTAGAATTTCGTGATCTATACAATGGTGTAGGATTTTTCTGTTTCTCGGATACAGGTTTTTTGGATATCATGAAATCCTGATTTTTACAACTTTGGAGGCTTCATTTAGGCTCATATGGACTCTTTTTCAGGTGCCATTTTTTTTGAAAGTGAATATTTTTTCATCTACTTTCATAATCTGCCATTTGTTTGCAGTAATTTTAAGTAGAAATTGTACTTTCATTATTTGGCCATTTTTGGCATATTTGGTACTTGCATTTTGCTTGGATCTCAGTTTAGATCACTAGCAGTATTTGTTGAAGTCTCTTAGATCTCATTTTGAGAAGTTGTAAATTGAAATCAAAAGTCCACTTAGCCTTGTTTTGCAAGTGGCCTATTGTACACGCACTACATATAAAGTGCCAAAATCATTATTTTAGGAGGGGTACTTTGATTGAGTGAATTTGGGGGGGTGTCTCTTGTGCTTTTGTGCTCTTATGTTCCTTCCTTTTTGCTGCTATGGGTTATTCTAAGTTTCCTCTCTTAACTCCTCATAATTATGCTACTTCAAAAATTGATGCATGGAGTAAACTTATGGAAAAAGGACTAACTCATTACATTGATGGAACTATTGTTGCTCCTATTGATCCTAAGGTTGATCCAATTGGTCACTTGGATTGGCTCACTAAAAATATCACAGCAATTGGTACCTTAAGAAAGTATGTATCAAAAGATCTCATTTTTCATATTGAGAAGTGTACTCTAATCAAGGATGCTTGGCAAAAGTTTAAAGACTTGTATGGTCAAGTTGATGAGATTAGGGGATATCAAATTGATAGTGATCTCACCATGTTAGATCCTAAGAACTTTGATACTATACAAGATTATGTCACTAAGGAAAATGAGTTGAGGGCACAACTCAAAGATTGTGGCATTGATAAGAAGGATACTCAATTGATATTCAACTTGATAGGCAAGCTTCCACAAGAATATGCAGCATTTGTT
This sequence comes from Cryptomeria japonica, assembly GCF_030272615.1. Lineage (NCBI taxonomy): Eukaryota > Viridiplantae > Streptophyta > Pinopsida > Cupressales > Cupressaceae > Cryptomeria > Cryptomeria japonica. Next base: position 483,345,493 of record NC_081406.1, on the reverse strand, counting down.
TCTAGTTTCCAAACCCATAGGATGACAATGGATTCAAGCGTTGCCACATGCCACAGATTTTGATGGGCAATCATACATACATGGATGTGATTGGGAAAGGATCTATTGCCATTGGGGATAACTTCTTCAATGATGTGTTGTGTGTACCCCACTTGACAAATAATCTTCTTTCCATCTATCAAATCACACATGGGGCAACTAAGAAAAATGTGGAGTTCACACCTGATTTAGTTATCATTAGAGACTTGGAGAGTGGAGCTATCATTGCAACTGGGGTGGTTGATCATTCATCTCGATTGTACTCTTTTTCACATTTTGGTCCTATTGATGAGGTTGATTCTTCCTATGTTGATGATTCAGATTTTGAGGAGAACTTTGGGCATTTGAACTTGGGGATTCTCACATGTGACCCCATTCTTTAGCCTTGCATTTCATCTCCTTCTATTGATATCACACCACCTATTGCACCCGATGATGCAACTAGTGCAACAGTTTTGCCTTCTTATGATTCAGTGCAGCAGGATATTTCATGTCTTCCAGCTTTAGTTGATTGGGATGCCTACTTGATAGATATTGCAGATTTGTTTGTGGACTCCTACATTGCAGATTTGGGAGACACCATTGATGACATTCATCTTCTCTTTGATGAAGATGGTCCTTCTTTGATTGTTGTGAGGGATAACTCTGACCCTCTTGTGCATTCTCTACATGATCAATCTTTAGAGGTTGACATGATTGTGGATACTTATTTACAACAATTGGAGGAGGTCTCTTTATCTTTTGAGGAGACATATGAGTCTTTGGATATTGTTCTACATTTATCTCCACTAGCTCTTGGAGTGCCTTTTTCAGCAGTGTGGCACAGTTTACCACCTTTGGAGGAGGTTACTTTCAGCATCGACATGGGGACACTTGAGCAGTTTTCAGAGATTCCTTTCATCATGAGTATTTTTGCTTCATCTTCCCTTCATGGTTGGGGACACTTGGGTGTTTGTGCCACATTGGGATAGTGTGTGTAGGAGAATTTCCACCTTTTATGGTGTTGATCTTGTTGTTACACTCCACATTCAGTGGGTGATCCACCTCAAGTGGAATATTATATTGTTTCTCCTACCTACCCACACCTATTTCCTACCTACCCTTGTTTCTTATTGAGCCACATGTCATGTTTGTGTGCTCACATATCCATAAGCCTTTCCTATATAAGTAGGCTTATATTCATTGTATGTAATGCTTAATGATCCAGTTGATCATATTTTTCATCTTGATAGAATACAGTTTATTTCTATCATCTATTTTGTTTTCTCTTATTTGTGCTTTCCATTGCCTCTTGATCTTGGAAAAATCTCACAATTTGTGTGGCCCTGCTAGAGTTAAAAGCTTTCAAGGTGATAGATATTTTATGCTAATCATTGATGATTATTCTTGAATGATGTGGGTTACTTTTCTAAGGGAGAAATTTAATGTATTTGAAAATTTTAAAATCTTTAAGGCTAAAGTGTAAACTGAGATAGGATTTAATATTAAATGTTTGAGGTCAGATCATGGTGGAGAATTCACATCCAGTGAGTTTAATAACTTTTGTGAGAATCATGGTATAAGAAGACAATTTTCTACTCCCCAAACACCTCAGCAGAATGGAGTTGTGGAAAGGAAGAATAGAACTATCTTGGATGCTGCTAGAAAAATGATGATGGAAGCTAGTCTACCTCATATCTACTGGAGAGAAGCAATGAGCATAGAAGTTTATACATTCAATAGAGTACATATCAAAGGAGAAACTGGTAAGACACCTTATGAATTATGGTTTCACAATACATCTACTGATAAGTATTTCAAAATATTTGGTAGTAAATGTTATGTTAGGAGAGATGATATCATTCAAAAATTTGATCCTAGATGTGATGAAGACATATTTCTTGGTTATTCTAATGAAAGCAAGGCATATAGATGTTATAACACGAGATTGGAGAGAATTGTGGAGAGTGATAATGTCAATGTGGATGAGCTAAATAGAGGTTAAATTGGAGTTTATGAGAAGGAACTAGTGGTGAAAATGGTTATATCTGAACCGATAGCACCTTTACCAAAACAGAGTGTTGAACTAGTTACTCCGGCAGCATCAGAAAATTCTATAGTAACTGAAGAACCGAGAAGAGGAACAGAGAGTCAGAGGACTCCTAGTTATGTGAGATTGAATCATTCAGAAGATTAGATCATTGGGGATAAGAACAATGGAGTGATGACAAGAAGAAGACTGACAACTAATGAGGTATGTTTAATTTCACAAGTTGAACTGGTATAAGTAATTGAGGCATGTAAATATGAATATTGGTTGAAAGCTATGGAAGAAGAATTAGATTAGTTTGAGAAGAATAACACATGGACTTTGGTTCCCCAGCCTAAAAATAAGAATGTTATTGGAAATAAATATGTTTTTTAGAAATAAATTGAATGAGGATGGTCAAGTTGTAAGGAATAAGGCTAGACTAGTTGGTAAAGGATATTCTCAGAAGGAAGGAATTTATTATGGTGAGACTTTTGCACCTATAGCTAGGATTGAAGCTGTAAGATTATTTCTTACCTATACTGCCCATAAAAACTACAAGGTTTATCAGATGGATGTTAAGTGTACATTTTTGAATGGGAATCTTGATGAGGAAGTTTATATTAAGAAACCTAATGGTTTTTCACTATGAGATGATACAAACATAGTTTGCAGGTTAAGGAAAGCTTTATATGGATTGAAATAGTCACCTAGAGCTTGGTATGCAAGGTTGGATAAATATCTTTTGAAGCTTGGTTTTACTAAGGGTAATGCTAACAGTAACTTATATTATAAAATCATTGATGATGATATATTGATTATTGAAATATTTGTTGATGACATTATTTTTGGAGGTAAGATAAGTTGTGCATGGAATTTTCTAAGAATATGGAGAAATAATTTGAAATGTCTATGATTGGGGAAATGAAATTTTTCTTAGGTTTGCAGATTACTTAGACTCACAAAGGTATTTTCATCTGTCAAACTAAGTATGCTAGGGAATTGTTGAAGAAATTTTGTATGGGAGATTCAAAACTGGTAAGTACTCCTATGATTACAAGTGAGAAATTGACAAAGAAAGATGTTTCTACACTGGTAAATACTACAAGGTACAAATCTATGATTGGAGGTCTACTTTATTTGACTCAGACTAGGCCTGACATAATGAATGTTGTTTGTATTGCACCTAGATTTCAAAGTGATCCTAGAGAAAATCATGAGAGTGCGGGGAAAAGGATTTTTAGATACTTGCAAGGTACATCAAAATATGGTTTGTTGTACCCTAAGATTGATGACTTTAATTTATGTGCATATACATATGTTGATTGGGCTAGAGATGTTGATGATTGGAAAAGTACTTCTGGTGGAGCTTTCTTTCTTGGAAAGAAGTTGGTTTCATGGATCAACAAGAAACAATTATGTACTTCTTTATCTACTACTGAAGATAAGTATGTTGATGCTGCTACTAACTATACACATGTTTTATGGATGAAGCAAATGTTGATGGATATCAAAGTGCATTGCACTGGACCGGTAGTTATTCACTGTGATAACTTTGTTGCTATTGACATATCAAAGAATCTAGTATTTCACTCTAAGACAAAGCACATATCTATCAAGTATAACTTTTTGAAGGAGAAGGTGGAAGAAAATGAAGTCAGATTGGTTTATGTGAACACTAAAGAGCAGATTGCAGATATTTTCACTAAACCTTTTCCTAAAGAACCATTTGAGTATCTGAGAGATAGGTTACGGGTTTCTGCCCCTCCGACAGAAAACTGATTGATGCTTTTTGGAATCAGTCTGGCATGCATTATCAAAGATATTTTTCATTTTGGCACTAATGTGGGGATGCTACTATTGAGGAGGAGTAGTTAGCTTTGTGATTCAATGGTTTATGTTTTTACTTTGATATTTTTTTCAGATTTCTGGCATTGATGTCAAAGGGAGAGAGATATTGATGTGAAAAAGAAAAACTTAAGGAGTTGTATACATTAAAGGGAGAGATATATGTATAATTTAGAGCTTTACAGAGATATCATTCATGGGGGGAGTTTTGTCTTTATTTAAGAACTTCATTGCTATATCTTTATGCAGGAGATTGTTGGTTGTCTTCCATTGGGGGAAACTTGTTTGGCATTTCTTGGTACTTATATGTTTTTCACATCTAGTGTTTCCATCAATGCCAAAGGAGTAGATTGTTGGTCATTTAGAGGAGTTGATTATGTGTTTCACTGATGTTTTGTCATTGATGTCAACACTAGCTATTTTGGATGCTTTACCGACACCCTTTTGGTCCCAGTAGGTTGAGTAGTTTTTGGTTGGTTTGGATCCGACATGATCTGGTAGGCTCCAGTATGGTTTGGTTATGGAATTGGATTATTCATGATACTCATATTCATATTCAGTAAGTTGGTTTTGGTTTGGTGATCGGATGCTATCCTGTTTCCTTGGAAGCTTGGCTTGTGGTTTTAATGAGGGTTTCATCTGTAGATCTTTTGATGAAGATCTTTGATGAATTGCATAAATGGTGTTGGTGTAGCTTCTAGTAGAGATTCAGAATGTTGATGGTGATCATATTTGAGACTTGGTGGAGGGAGATCATTTCTTTAGTGTATGGACCTATATTGGGTCTCGATTGATCTAGGTTATGGATCGGCTTAATGTAACGTGTGGATTAGACCTCTTGATGTATTTCTTGGATGTGTTACGTGTTTGATATTACTTGTTTGGTCTAAGGCCAATGTGTTTTTTAATTATGTAATTGGTTTATTATCTAGTGGCCGATCTGATTGTTTATGGTCAAGGGTTTGTATATATATGATGTAAGATCTTATTGTAAATCATCATGGTATAGGATCAAGATATAGGAATGGCATATGGATATGTAATGTGTGAATAATGTAATATCATTCAGATAGAGGATTTGGTCGATCATTGGAGATTTAATTGGGTTTATGTAAAAGGATTTAGTCCTCTGGTATTGAGCTTAACCGATACTGTACTCGGGTATAGAAGATGTTATCTTTGCAGTTCATTCCTTCTTTCGGATTGTAGTCTACATTTTAATGTAGTAAGTGAGATTCCTTTTGTGATGAGTAGTGTGCTCTAGGTTTTTGGCCTTCTTGCAAGTACAAGCCCCTCAATTTTAATTCGCATACTTACTGTAAAACTATTATCTGACTGTGGGTAGGCTTCCCACCATAGTTTTTCCCTTTACTGGGTTTTCCACATATAAATCTTGGTGTCATGTGGATGGTATTTATTCAGGGATTATTGTTTATACTTAATTGATTTAACTGTTATTTCAGTATTTGGTTTAAGCATTCTAGTATTAATTTTTTTGGTTCCGGTATTAAAGTTTTAATTGCTAAATGTTCTGGTAGTCTATGACAACTGATTCGCCTCCCCTATAAGTTGTCTTCTAGTTATTTGAACTGTCTAACAGTAATATGTATATTTGTGAGTGTTTTCATTGTATATGTGAGTGAATGATCGAGTTGGATGTGTGAACAAGTGATTTTATCTTTTGAAAGTGTGAAGGAGAAGAGAAGTTATACAAAGTAGATTGTGTGCTTAACCAGAACTGTACTCAAGCATATGGAGATGCTACTTTCATAGTTCATATGATCTGGATTGTATTTCCCATATTTTTTTAAGTTAGTGAGACTTCCTGTAAGGTAGTGAGCCTTCTCTTAAAGGTTGCAGCCTTTCTATGTTTCTTAGTTTGAGCAGTGAGCTCTATGCAGTGTGTCTAAGTGCATGTATATTCCCATTGTAATATTCACATTTACTCCTAACAGGGTATTATCTCATTGTGGGTAGGTTCCCACCGTGTTTTCTTCTCTTAACCAGGTTTTCCATGTCAAAAATCTTGGTGTTATGTGTCTTATTGATGTAGTGTTGTTTAATGCTTTAACTATTCATTATTAGTTTTGATTTTTTATTTAAGTTGCAGTAAGTTTTTTGTGCAAACTCATTCACCCCTCTCTCAGTTTGTTGCATTGTTGCCAACAATTGGTATCAGAGCTAGATCCTTCCGAAGAAGCTTGACCACTTGAGGAGATTCGAGATGGAAACCTTTGCTTTCAAGAAGCATAGTCTAAGATTTGATGGAATGAACTACACTCACTAGAAGAGTCGGATGCAAGTTCATTTGAGATGCATTGGAGAACAGTATTGGAAGATCACTAAGAATGTCTATAATGTTCCTCAGAATGGTCCTACCACTCCAGATGAGATAAAGGAAGAAAAATGCAATATTAGAGCCAAGGAAGCATTATTGACTGCATTGTTAGATTGTGAGATGATTAAAGTGATGGACTTAGAGACCGCTCATGAGATCTAGGTAAAATTGGAGCCCTTGCATGAAGGTGATACCCATGTGAATATTGTTAAGTTGTAGATCTTGAAGGGTAAATATGATAACCTGAATATGGATGAAGATAAGAATATTACTTCTTATATGCAGAAAGTGAATGAGCTTGTGTGCGGAATTAGATGTGTCAGTGGAGTCCTTGAAGAGTTTAAGATTGTTGCTAAAGTGTAGAGATCCTTGCATCATGCTTACAAACATAAAGTTGTTTCTATTGATAAAATCCAGACTGTGACAAATATGACAAGAGACATGTTTATTGGTAAACTTGCCTCTTTTGAGCTGAGTGAGTTTGGAGACTCTCTTCCTAAGACCAAATCTGCATTTAGATCTATTGTTTTCGGGAATCAGAGATATGATCTGAGAGAAAGTTGTACAAGATTATTTAGATATGAGAAAGAGATGAAAGAGATGGAAGATGAGGAAAGAGAGCTTGAGGATCTTGAAGCATTTATTGCAAGAAGATTTCCTAAAGGTGTCAGTAAGTATGAAGGAAATTACCTCTTAAATGCTTTTTATGTAATAAGATAGGACATTTTGCATCAAAGTGTCTAGAAAGAGATAAAAATCCTAAAAAGTCATTTAAGCCATATAAACCTAAATATTAGAAGAAGTGTTATTATATTGTTGATGAAGGTGTGACGGATGATGAGATGGATAAGGGTAATTCAGGAGATGAATTTGTGTTCATTTCTATTAAGGAAGATGATCCTATTACTACAGATTCTACAAGTTGCACCAATGAAGAGAAAGCTTTAGCTGCTAAATTTGGGGAGAAAGATGAATGGGTAATTGACATTGGTTCCTCTCATCATATGAAAAGTGATAAGAGTAAATTTGTAAACTTGGAAAGGTATGATGGCGGTATACTAAGATTTGGTGATAACAAAGCTTATGTAACCCATGATAGAGGTTATATTTCTCTTGATGGTAAGCATAATACTGATGATGTGTTGTATATTGAACGTCTAAAGCATAACCTTTGAGTACTGGTCAGATGGTTTATAAGGGATATAACTTGCAATTCAAGAATGGGAAATGTGAGATCTTGAGTAGCTCCAAAACTAAGATTGCATCATGGACAAATGCTTAAGGTAATATCTTTCACTTGAATGCTGGTAGTAAAAGTTGTTTGATTGTTTAGATTGTTGAAATTTGGTTATCACATAAAAGGATGTGTCATGAAAATTTAAATTGCATGGTTAAGTTAAGTTTTACTCAAGCAATGAGAGATCTACCGAAGTTAATAAAGCCTTCTAATATGGTATGTAAGAAATGTCAATTAGGGAAGTAGAAAAGAGTTACTTATAAAAGAAAATAGTATAATTATAATGGATTATTGGATCTTGTGCATACTAATATGTATGGTACTTCTAGAGTAAGAAGCTTGCAGGGTGATAGGTATTTTATATTGTTGATTGATGATTATTCAAGAATGATCTGGGTTACCTTATTAAGGGAGAAGTCTAAAACATTGGAGAAGTTCAAGATTTTCAGAGCTAGAGTTGAAACTGAGACTCGAATGAAGATAAAGTGTCTGAGATCTAATAGAGGTGGATAATTCAATTCTAGTGAGTTTAATGCATACTGTGAAGAGCATGGAGTTAAGAGACAATTATATTCTCTTAGGACACCACAGTAAAATGATTTTATGGAGAGAAAGAATAGAATAGTTCAAGAAGTTGCTAGAACAATGATGATCGAAGGAAATGTTCCACGTGTATTTTGGAGAGAAGTTGTGAGTACTGCAGTATACACTCTTCACCAAGTAAATGTCAAAGGTGATACTGGTAAGACTCCTTATAAGTTATGGTTTGGTCATGCTCCTACTGTTAGATATTTTAGAATTTTTGGTAGTAACTATTATATCAAAAGAGATGAAGATCTTGGAAAGTCTGATGCTAGATATAATGAAGGAATATTTCTTGGTTATTCTACTAAAAGTAAAGCCTACTGATATTATAATAAAAGATTGAGAAAGATGGTTGAAAGTGTTGAAGGTTGATGAAGGTAATATAGGACAAATTAGATCTTGCGGATTTTGATGATCAGAATGCCAGTTCAGATAAAGGGAAGTTGGTGCAGACCCAAATTCAAGTTCAGATTGCTCTGGAAAAGTCTAAGAATGAAGGCGTAGATGCTAATATAGAAGAAAGAGTTCAAGAATCTAAAATTCAAGAAAATCCAAAAAATCCTAGGTATGTAAGGTTGAATCATCTAGAAAATCATATTATTGGTGATAAGAATAAAGGTGTGATGACTAGAGGAAGACTTGCTGAAGAATTTTTTTTGATTTCTAAGATTGAGCCTAAGAATGTTGATGAAGCTTGCAAAGATGAAAATTGGATTAAAGCTATGCAAGAAGAATTGAATCAGATTGAGAAAAATAATACATGGATTATCATTCTTAGACCTAAGGATAAAAATGTAATTGGAACTAAATGGGTATTCCAGAATAAGTTGAATTAATAGGGTGAAGTTGTCTGAAATAAAGCTAGACTAGTTTGTAAAGGTTATTCACAGATGGAAGGAATTGATTATGGTGTGATGACTAGAGGAAGACTTGCTGAATAAATTTTTTTGATTTTTAAGATTGAGCCTAAGAATGTTGATGAAGCTGCAAAGATGAAAATTGAATAAAAACTATGGAAGAAGAATTGAATCAGATTGAGAAAAATAATACATGGATTCTTGTTCCTAGACCTAAGGATAAAAATGTAATTGGAATTAAATGGGTATTCTAGAATAAGTTGAATGAATAGGGTGAAGTTATTTGAAATAAAGCTAGACTGGTTTGTAAAGGTTATTCACAGATGGAAGGAATTGATTATGAGGAGACCTTTTCTCTGGTAGCTAGAATTGAACCTGTTAGATTATTTCTTAACTATGTTGCTCACAAAGATTTCAATGTTTATCAAATGGATGTCAATTCAACATTTCTTAATGGATAATTGGAAGAAGAAGTTTACATTGAGAAAATTGATGGATTTCACTTGATAGTTGAAAATGACATGGTTTTTTAGTTGAAGAAAGCATTGTATTGCTTGAAACAAGCCTCTAGAGCCTGCTATACTAGATTGGATATTATGGACATTGCTACTGCGAGGATATGTTGTTGTCATTGATTTCAAAAAATTCCTACTTTGGTGATTGTAGATTGGTTTATTGGGATCATGGTTTGGTGTATGGATTATTTTTTGTATCAATATATTCTTCTATATTGGTTTTGGTGATCCGAGAAGCATAATTGATCATATCAGATGATCCGGTTTTGCAGTTAGTTTTTGTTATCAGTGCTTTGCAGAGTTTAGTATTTCCTCCGATATATTTCGGTGTGATTAGATCTTGTGCTAATATTTTGGGATATTGTTTGGGATGGTCTAGTGTATCTTCATTTTAGATGGTTCATGATTTGGTTCTCTGCAAGTTATCTTTATTCGTGACAGTTGTTGTTGTTGGAGTGTTCTTAAGTTCTAGATGTTGATCGATGAAGATTTGATAAGTGGTGTTGGTGCAGCTATATCTGATGATTCTAACATGCTTTCTGGTGTTTCCTAAGTATTTTCTATTTGTTTTTATAATCCACATTGATCATTGTATGAGTTCTAGGTGATTTTTCTGAACTGGTGATGTTCTTCATGTTATGCAGTTTTCCTAGTGGTGTAGCGTATTGCAACTGATCTTGGCATGATTTTTGATGGTGTTGCATGTTTGGATATTTGATTTAGGTCCATGTTATGTCATATAAATTATTATATTGGACTGGTGGTTGATCTTTGTATCATGTGATGTAATTTTATAATTGTGAGTTGGGGGTTTAGCCGACCTTGTTGTCAAGGTTGATGAATTGTATAAATAGGTGATATAGTCATGTAAATTAGGTATTGTGGTTGTGTCTGCATTATCAGAGAGTGGTGTATGTGCAATCAAGTTATTCATTCTTTGACATTGTGATTGAGCAGAGATTGGTCTTCTAGGTCAAACAATTGTACTTAACCGAAACTATAATCAGGCATTTGGAGATGCTATTATTGCATTCCATTACTTCCTGATTGTAGTCTGAATTTTGTTGTAAGTCGGTGAGACTTCCCTGAGGGTTGTAGCCTTTTAGGTCATTATCTTTTAAGCAGTGAGCTCTAGGCAGTGTGCCTAAATGTATGTGCATTCCCCATTGTAATATTTTCACATAGTACTGCAAAGTATCATCTTATTATGGGTAGGTTCCCACCATGGTTTTTCCCTTAACCAGGTTTTCCTCATCAAAATCTTGGTGTTGTGTATTGTGCTATCAATTTTCTTATCTTTCCTATTACTGCAATTTATCAGAGCTATTTTTGGGATTAAGTTTGTAGATCTGGTGAAAACTGATTCACACCCCCTCTCATTTTTCCTCCATTATTGCTATCAATAGGATAAGTATTTGATGAAGCTTAGATTCAATAAAGGTACGGTTAACAGTAATCTTTATTTCAAGATTGACTAGAATAATATCTTGATTCTTGAAGTTTTTGTTGATGACATTATCTTTGGAGGAAATGATTGTCCATGTAAGAAATTCGCTGAAGAAATCCAGAATGAATTTGAAATGTCTATGATTGGTGAAATGAAATTCTTTCTAGTATTATAAATTACTCAGTTGGATAAAGGTATTTTCATATCTCAGTCTAAGTATGTGAAGGAATTGTTGAAGAAATTTGGTTTTGAGGATTCTAAACCTATTGGTACACCTATGGTGACCAGATGTAAGCTGACAAAGGATGATGAAACTCTGAAAGCTAATCAGACTAGATATAGATTTATAATTGGTGGTTTATTATATATGACTCATACTAGACCCGATATAATGAATTTTGTATGTCATGTTCATCCTAAGGAATCTCATGTTACTGCTTTAAAGAGGATATTCAGATATTTGAAAGGAGCAGTTGATTTTGGTTTGTGGTATTCTAAGAATGATGACTTTACTTTGAGTGATTTTATAAATGCTGATTGGGCAGGTGATGTTGATGACCAGAAGAGTACTATAGGTGGTGCATTATTTTTAGGAAAGAAGTTGGTTTCTTGGGCAAGTAAGAAGCAGAATCCTATTTCCTTATCTACTATAGAAGTTGAATGCATTGTTACTGCTAGCAATTGTACTCAAGTAATTTGGATGAAGTAGATGTTGAAGGATATAGGAGTTATTTATGGTGATCCTATTTCTATATACTATTACAATTCAAGTGCTATCAATATTTCAAAGAATCTAGTGTTGCATTACAAGACAAATCATATATCAATCAAGTTTCATTTCTTGAGAGAGAAGGTGAATGAAAAAGAAGTCAAATTGGGGTATGTATCTACAAAGGAACATATTGCAAATATCTTTACAAAACCTTTGCCTAAAGATACTTTTCATTATCTCAGAGAGAAGTTAGGGGTAATTGCCCCTCCTAATGAGAACTAAGGTGCATGGATTTGCATCAATCCGGTGAACTTCACAGAGGTATTTTATGCTCTAGATTGATGAGTGAGGCTACTATTCACGGGGAGTAGTCAGTGCCAGTGTTGGTAGTTCAAATGTCCAGATTTATGGGGATAGATGCCTGATTCCTAAGACTTTTTCATTTTTCAAAAGGAGAGAGAAGCATGTGAAAAAACTTGAAGTATTTTGAGTTGTTTTGTCAAAGGATTTTGAGGGAGATTGTTGAGAATTCATTTCTTTCTTTGCATTGATTATTTTTCACATTCATATTTTTCCATCAATACCAAAGGGTGAGATTATTGGATATTAACTTATATGTTGTCATTGATGTGTTTTCATTGATGTCAACATATGTGTATATTTTTGATGAGGAGATTGTAGTAAATTTTTCTTCTATGTATTCTAGTGTTGCAGTTTGATTGGATGAGTTGGTTTAGCCTGTGCATTGCAGATGAATTGATTTGGTTTAAAGGGTTTCTATTATGTTGTCTATAGATGGTTCATTCCTATTTGTAGAGGTTCACATGATGATTTGATCAAGTTATGAGATCTGGTATTGGGATACTATGCAGTTGTTCTTATTATTTTGTATTCTAGTTTGTGCTCCGTATTGCTCTGAAATTCTTATATCTTTGGTTGTGGATGAGTGGAATGTGTTTTGTATGTTGGTGTGTGTCCTTACCTAGTTTGGTCCATGATTTGGATATCCATAACAGAATATTTCAGGTTGACAGTTAATTATGTTGTTGTTCTTGTGTTCTGATAGAGAGATGATGATGATCCTAGTAATCCAAGTTGTTGCGGTTTTAGTGATGCAATTCACATTTCTTGTGAATATCTTTAGATCATGTTCTATGCTTATTGGTGGGCCACATTGATTATTACGTACATCATTGAATATTTTCCTTGTTCGGTGATGTTCTTCGTGTTATGCGATATTCTTGATAGTTGTAACATTTTGCGGATGATTGAAACATAATTCTTGGAGGTGTTTCATATTTGAAGTATTGGTTTGGATCCAGAATATTTCTTAGCTGACATTGTTTTGGTCCATATATATTGTTGTAGTGTGTGAGGATATTATTTTGTAATTTGTATAGAGGGTTTAGTCAACCTTGAAATATAGATTGAGGGTTTGTATAAATATATGTAATAATCATGTAAGATTTATGTCTATGAGTGAATGTGTTGTATATGCGAGTGAATGATCGAGTTGGATGTGTGAACAAGTGATTTGATCTTTCAGAAGTATGAAGGAGAAGAGAAGTATTCCAAAGAAAATTGTGTGCTTAACCTAGAATGTACTCAGGCATATGGAGATGCTACTTTCAAAGCTCATATGATCTGGATTGTAGTCTAAATGTTTTTGTAAGTCAGTGACTTCTTGTAAGGAAGTGAGCCTTCCATTAAGGTTGTAGCCTTTCTAGGTTTCTTATTCTGAGTAGTGAGCTCTAGGCAATGTGTCTAAATGCATGTGCATTCCTATTATAATATTCACATTTACTCCTAACAAGGTATTATTTCATTGTTGGTAGGTTCCCATTGTGGTTTTTTCTTTAATTGGGTTTTCCATGTCAAAAATATTGGTGATATGTTGGTGCAGGAGCACCTAGGACTTAGGCAATTTAGTTTTTACAATTTTGGCTTGTACTGACCCTAGCCAAGTCAGTGATGAATAAGGACTCTAGGAGGGTCCAAGAGTTAGCATTTTTGTCAATATAGGCCTAGGTTGTGTTCATTCTACTTAGGTTTGCATTTTTATGTAAATAGTGAGTTTGAGTAGCCAATTGACCTTTTTGATGGTCAAAAGTGTCAAAAAGTGGCTTGAGAATTAGGGAGGGTTAAATAGGTCTTAGACATGTTTGAAAAGTAATTTATGATGATTTGGAATAGGTCTTATAAGTTGGAGAGACCAAAAGTGCAAAAGTTGCAAAGTTGCAAAAAGTTGTCATGACAACTTTTGTCCTGAATTGGTTAGCATTGGAGTTAGGGATTGTTTAATGCCCTAGGAGGAATCTACACATGGTAAACCTATATATACCCTCTTTTTCAAATCTACCAAGGTTGGAGAAGTGTGTAATGTAAGTTCAACAACTAAAACTACTCATTTTCAATCTTGTTGGCAGTATGTTGGCTTGATTTTAATCATTTGGCAATTGAATATGGATTGAATCCATTGATCCAGAAATGGATTGAATTACTCTTGTGTTTTATTGAGTTGTTGGTTCATTTTAGAGTCTTGTAAATACTGTTCTTTGGTGTTTTCTTGTTCAATTTTGCAAACAACCAGTTTTGGCTTGTAAATAGCAATTTTCTTGTAAATATGGTTGCCCCATGAGTTTCGCACGTGTTGCCATCATGGCTTGTTGGAACATGATGGGAAACCCTTTGTATAGTGTACATATACAGGTTCAAGTGTTGGAGAAGATCTTTGACGTGACTATCACCTTATTCTAGGTGAGTCCAGGAGCAACCCGGTTAGAGGAAATAAGGTGAAGATGGAGTGTTAAGTGCAGGGGTGTGTGCCAAATCACCATTTAAGAGTTTGGAGGGGTTCATGGAGTTGGGGAAGACTTGTCCATGTAGGGAGAATCTTTTAAAAAGCCATTCAATACCAAAATCCCAACTTGTTCATTCACTACTAGTTAAAGGCCTTATAAACCCTTCAAAACCCTCATTTTGGGGTTCATACATTGTACGGTGAGACCAGGGGCCTAAACCACAAGAATAATTTAGGGCTAGGTGAATATTTGAAGAAAATTCAAACTTATTTGGGGGTCCTTTGAACTATTTTCACCCAAGTTCTAGAAAACTAGATTTGGAGGCTTAATTAGGCCTAATTCCTTATGGCGCTTTTCTAGGCAATATTTTGAAATCGGTAAGAAACCTATTGATTGTAAGCCACTAATGGACCTCAAATGAATAAAAAACATGTCAGTAGACACCTCCACACCTCTGCAACATCTTATAATTATAGGAGGTCATTTTGGCAACTTGAAGCCAAGAATCCACAATTGAGCAACTGAGAAGCACAGTGCATTGGTAGGGTTCCTAGCCAAAACACTTGAAGAAAAAACCTTGGAAAGAGAAAGAATCAAGCTCTAGAAGATATTGAGAAGGAATTGAAGGTATAGAGAGAAACTAGGCCTAGTGAGTTGGTGCAATTGAGCAACACCAGCTAGGTGAAGTGTCGAGCAACCTAGGTAAACCCCATAAAATTGGTATCAGAGCATATAAGATTTGGGCTAGAAGAGTTGATGTCCTTAGTGGAATATTTAGGAGACAAAAACATGGTTACCAATGCAGAGTTGGCCATGAAAGTGGATGATCAAGAGGAGGAGAATAGACTCCTGAAAGAGAAATTGATTGAATTGGAGAGTAAGCTTGGTGCAATTGAAACCAAGGCTAATGAAGTGTTGGTAAAGGTGGAAGGAGCAGAAGGAAAGGGTAAAAAAGTGTTAGAGATAGACAAGATACTTGAACCTAATCCTATCCTAGAGAAAGAACCTTTCTTGAAGGCATTGAAGGCCTTGAGTGGCAAATCACTAGAAGGATTGCCATTGTTCACTGGTAAGATTGAGGAAGAAGTAGTCCTAGAATGGATAGAAGGTATGGAGAACCACTTTGAATGTGAAGGAATAAATGAAGCCCAAAGAGTCAAGGTATCCAAGTCAAGGATGAGAGGAGGTACCCTCACATGGTGGCAATTTGTACAAGATGAGAGGAAGAAAATGGGTAAATCACCCATCTCTTCTTGGAAAGAGATGCTAGTCAAAATCAAAGAAGTCTACCTCCCTGATGACTATGAAGTGCAAATTCATAGGAAGAGGCAAAACTTAAGACAAAAGGATCTTGATGTTAGTAACTATACAAAGGAGTTTCACAAACCTAGCTTTAGATCTCATGCAGTGGAAGAAGAGAGTCTCAAGGTAGCTAGATACCTAAATGGTCTATGGTGGAACATCCAAGAAGAAATCAGTCTAATGAGCCCAAAAACAATCCATCAAACCTTTAAACTTGCCCTTAAAATGGAGGAAAAACTAAAAACAAGACATGACTCAAGAAACAATAGGGGTAGAGGTAGAGGAAAAGACAATAAAGTTCAAAGAGGAGGCTTTGGTGGAAGAAGTTATGAACAAAGAACACAAGGAGAGTCTAAACTCACTGAGAAACAAGATAGTGGTAGAAGTAGAGGAGGATTCAATAGAGGAAGGGGATCAAACAGTGGTTCTAGAGGAAGATCTAGTTGACAAGGTAGAGGTTCCTCATACTTGGCAACAATGAAGTGTTACCATTGTAACCAACTTGGTCATCCACCATATAGGTGTCCAGAGAAGGGATCATCATCACATGGTGGTGAAAGAAATTGAGTTATCTCCAAGAAGAGTCTTCAAGCAGCAGGACTTCAGAGGTTCCCTTAGAGTTAGAAGTAGGTGACAACTTTATGACAAGGATAACTTTGATCAAATAACCAGTCAGAAAAGAGCCTAGCCAAAGAAGGTCCTTATTTAGGATCAAATGCAAGATTTTGGATAAAGTGTGCAAAGTGATCATTGATTCAGGGTCTATAGATAACATTGTGTCAAAAGAGGAAGTGAGAAAGCTCAAATTGCAAAGGATACATCACAACAATCCTTATAGAGTCACTTGGTTGAACAAAGGTCAACATGTTCTTGTTAATGAGAAAGCATGGGTGGATTTTACCATTGGAAGGTATAAGGACAAGGTGTTATGTGATGTCTTACCCATGGATGCATTCCATCTTCTATTAGGAAGACCATGGCAATTTGATAGACAAGCTATCCATGATGGAGCCAAGAATGCATACTCATTCAAGAAATATGGAGTCACATTCAAGATTCAGTCCATCCTTGAGGAAGGTAAAAAAAGGCCAGCAGGTCCTAATGTTCTTTTGGTGAGTGAAAAATAGTTCTTAAAGACATTTGAGGCAGGTGAAGGTATAGGGTTTGTACTTGTGATGAAGCCCAAAGAAGAAGACAAGAAAGAGCAACAAGATTTTCCATTAGAGGTGCAAGATTTGTTGAAGAAATTCAAAGGCATAGTAAGTGAAGGAAAGCCAGCTACCTTACCTCCTAAAAGAACCATAAGCCATCAGATAGACTTCATTCCCAGAGCATCCTTGCCTCATAAGGTAGCCTAAAAAATGACTCCTCAACAAAACATTTAAATTGCCAAGCAAATCCAAGAGCTGTTAGATCAAGGCCTAATTAGGAAGAGTATTAGCCCTTGTTCTATCCCTACCGTGTTAGCACCAAAAAAAGGTGGTACTTGGAGATTGTGTACTGATTCTCGAGCCATAAATAGGATCACCATCAGATATAGGTTCCCTATTCCTAGAATAGAAGACCTAATGGATTGTTTAGGGGAAGCCAAGTACTTTACCAAGATTGACCTTAAGAGTGGCTATCATCAAATTAGGATTAAGGAGGGTGATGAATGGAAAACTGCATTCACGATGACTAAGGGTCTTTATGAGTGTCTTGTAATGCCATTTGGCTTATCCAACGCTCCAAGAACCTTCATGAGAATCATGAATGAGGTAATGAAGGACTCATAGGTAAATTTGTAGTAGTATATCTTTATGATATTCTCATTTTCAGTAAAGATAGGGCAGATCACATTAATCATTTGCAAGATGTATTACAAAGATTGTATGATGAAAAGCTAACCATGAATTTGGATAAGTGTGAGTTTTTCAAGAAGGAGTTGGTTTACCTTGGGTTTGTGTTGTATCAAGGAAACCTCAAGATGGATCCAAGAAAGGTTGAAGCCATTGTAAATTGGCCTACTCCTAAGACAACAACAGAGGTGAGAAGCTTCCATGGACTAGCTTAGTACTACAAGAAGTTCATTAGGTAGTTCAGTGCTATATGTGCACCCTTGTTAGACACCATTAGAGGTGGAGTAAAGGAAAAGTTTAAGTGGGGTGAAGCAGCAAACAAAGGTTTTGAAACCTTAAAGGAGAAGATAGCTACCCAACCAATACTAGTGTTGCCTAGTTTTGAGAAACTTTTCATTGTAGAATGTGATGCAAGCAATGTTGCAGTAGGTGTTGTCCAAACACAAGAAGAAAGACTAGTAGCTTTCCATAGTGAGAAGCTAAGTGATGCCAGGAAGAAATACTCTTCATATGATCTTGAGTTGCATGCTTTAGTGCAGGCATTAAGGAAGTGGAGACACTATCTCCTCCCTAAAGAATTTGTGGTCTACACGGACAACCAAGCCTTGAGTTTCCTAAACTCGCAGGATAAACTTAGTCATAAACACATGAAATGGGTGGAGTATATGCAGGCCTATACATTCATCATTAAGAACGAGAAAGGGCAATTAAACTAGGTAGTTGATGCATTAAGTAGAAGACTTTTGACAGTCCAAGAAATCCAATTGAGAAGCATAGGTGTGGACAGTTTTAGAGACTTGTACCTGGAGGATGAAGACTTCTCAAATGCATACAATTTGTGTAAATAATATCAAAATCACTTCCATAGTGAGTATTCTGATTTTACTTTGCAAAATGGACTATTGTTCAAGGGTGGGCGGCTTTATGTGCCTAAAGGCTCAATGAGAGAAAACCTTATTCAAGAGAAGCATAATGGAAGCCTTAGTGGACATTTTGGAGTCAATAAGACTCAAGAATTGGTTCAAAGATAATATTATTGGCCAAGGATGAATCAAGATATTAAGAAATATGTGGAGACTTGCATAGTTTGCTAAAAGGCCAAGGGTACTTCAACAAATGCCGGTTTATACCAACCTCTCCCCATACCAAATAGAACTTGGGAATGCATTAGCATGGACTTTGTAGTAGGTTTACCAAGGACAAAGTAGGGATATGATAACATTTATGTCATTATGGACAGATTTAGCAAAATGGCTCACTTTGTTCCTTGTAAGACTACTCATGATGCATGCCAAATTGCTCAATTGTTCTTCAAAGAGGTAGTGAGGATACATGGTTTACCCATGAGCATTGTTTCAGATAGGGACTCAAATTTTATGAGTCATTTTGGGAAGACACTATGGAAGAAGATTGGCACCAACCTTTCTTTTGGATCAGCCTACCATCCTCAAATAGATGGGCAGACCAAAGTGGTGAATAGGAGCTTAGGAAAATTTTTAAGGTGCCTTACTAAGGAATATGGTCAAACATGGGATCAAGTACTCTCACAAGGTGAATATGCATACAATGACACCATAAATAGGACTACCAGAAAGAGCCCTTTTGAAGTGGTCTATCGTGTGCACCCAAGAGGCATTTTGGAATTGAGAGACTTAGGAAGTGTAGCAGCGAGAAGTGGATATGCAGAGAACTTTTCTCAATCAATGAAGGAAGTCCATGATTCAGTTAGACAAGCATTGATAGAGAACACAAGCAAGCTCAAACAAAAAGTCGATGAAAAGAGGAAAAACCTCCAATTTCAAGTAGGAGATCTTGTCATGGTACACTTGAATAAAGAAAGGCTACAACAAGTGCCAAACAAGTTAAAAATGAGGAGGATAGGTCCATGTGCCATTCTAGCCAAGTATGGAGAAAATGCATACAAGGTGGATCTACCTAGTGACATAGGCTTGTCACCGGTTTTTAATATAGCAGACTTAGTTGCATGCAAGGGAATAGTTCAAGGTTCAGATTGTAGTCACTAAGAGGTTTCAGTTGATGTAAACAACCTTCAATTACCAGTCAAACCAAATCCAAATGCCTAGAAGGTGTTGAGTTCAAGGATCGCCAAGAAGACAACACATCAAGTCTATTGGGAGCACCTAATCAAATGGAAGGGTATGGATGAAGTTGAAGCTACATGGGTGATGTAGAAAAAGTTTAAGAGGATTGGGATTGATCAGAATTTGATTCCCAAAGAGGTGACATGATCTTCTTTTGTTTGGGAGAATGGTGCAGGAGCACCTAGGACTTAGGCAATTTAGTTTTTAAAATTTTGGCTTCTACTAACCCTAGCCAGGTTAGTGATGAATAAGGACTCTAGGAGGGTCCAAGAGTTAGCATTTTGTGTCAATGTAGGCCTAGGTTGTGTTCATTCTACTTAGGTTTGCATTTTTGTGTAAATAGTGAGTTTGAGTAGCCAATTGACTTTTTTGATGGTCAAAAGTGTCAAAAATTAGCATGAGAATTAGGGAGGGTTAAATAGGTCTTAGAAATGTTTTAAAGGTAATTTATGATGATTGGGAATAGGTCTTATAAGTTGGAGAGACCAAAAGTGCAAAAGTTGCAAAGTTGCAAAGTTGCAAAAAGTTGTCATGACAACTTTTGTCCTGAATTGGTTAGCATTGGTGTTAGGGATTTTTTAATGCCCTAGGAGGAATCCACACATGGGAAAACTATATATACCCTTTTTTCACATTTACCAAGGTTGGAGAAGTGTGTAATGTAAGTTCAACAACTGAAACTACTCATTTTCAGTCTTGTTGGCAGCATTTTGGCTTGATTTTACTCATTTGGAAATTGAATATGGATTGAATCCATTGATCCATAAATGGATTGAGTTACTCCTATGTGTTATTGATTTTTTGGTTCATTTTGGAGTCTTGTAAATACTATTCTTTGGTGTTTTCTTGTTCAAGTTTGCAAACAACCAGTTTTGGCTTGTAAATAGCAATTTTCTTGTAAATATGGTTGCCCCATGAGTTCCACACATGCTACCATCATAGCTTGTCAGAACATCATGGGAAACCCTCTATATAGTGTACATATTTAGGCTCAAGTGCTGGAGAAGAGATTTGATGTGACTGTCACCTTATTCTAGGCGAGTCCAAGAGCAACCCGGTTAGAGGAAATAATGTGAAGATGGAGTGTTAAGTGAAGGGGTGTGTGCCAAATCGCCATTTTAGAGTTTGGAGGGGTTCATGGAGATTTGGAAGACTTTTCCATGTAGGGAGAAGCTTTGAAAAATCCATTCAATACCAAAACCGCAATTTGTTCATTCACTACCAGTTAAAGGCCTTGTAAACCCTTCAAAACCCTCATTTTGGGGTTCATACATTGTACAGTGAGACTAGGGGCCTAAACCACAAAAATACTTTAGGGATAGGTGAATCTTTGAAGAAAATGCAAACTTATTTGGGGGTCCTTTGAACCTTTTTCACCCAAGCTCTAGCTCTTAAGTTGTAATCAATATTAACTTGATCAATTATGTCTACAATGAGCTCTTTGATTTCTTCTTCAATAGGTCTTCTCAAATTCACCTCCCCAAACTGGTCATTATCTGCATTTATCCTATAGTCATCCACTTCTTCATCATCTGAGAAGATTTCTTGATGTTCTCCCCTACTCCACCTTCTTTTGTTATTAACATCAAGTTCTGCTCCATCCTCCTCAAAAAAGGAATACCCTATATCATCATTACAAGTTCCAATTGAAAGCATATTGACCATATGATTCGGTTCAAAACTATATTCCCTGTAGCTAGCATGCATTTCATCAAGTTCTTCTACTACCTTAGCAATGGTACATTGGGATTGAGAATATGGTAGATTACATAAAACACACCATGGATTGTCTTCTACAAAATGTACCCCTTGCTTCTTCAAGGGATCAGGTGTTTCCTTGTTTCTTTGGAAATTTTGATTGTTATTCTAAGGTCTCTCATCTTTCTAGTTTGTGTTGTAGGGAAATAAGATAGGTCATTTTGCTAAAGGTGTGATAGATGATGAATCTGATAAAGGTGGTTCAAGTGATAATGAATGGGTGTTTATTTCTATCAAGGAAGATGATCCTAAACCTACAAATTCTGCTAGTTGCATGAATGTGGAAAGAGATTTAGTTGCACAAGTTGAAGAGAAAGATGAAAGGGTGATTGACACTGAATGATCTCACCATATGATAGATGATAAGAGCAAGTTTGTGATTTTGGAAAAGTATGAAGGTGGTATTGTAATATTTGGTGACGATAAAGCTAGTATAATTCATGGTAGAGGTTCCATTTCTCTTGATGGTAAGTAGCATAATAAAGATATCTTGTATGTAGAATGTCTAAATCATAATCTTTTGAGTGTTGGATAAATGGTTGACAAGGGATATGATCTACAATGCAAGAATGACAAATTTAGAATCTTGAGTAGTTCCAAATTTGAGATTATGTTAGCTACAAAGACAAAAAGGTAATATCTTTCACTTAAATGTTGCTGGTAAAAGATGTTTGATTCCTCATACTGATGAAAGTAGGTTTTGGCATAGAAGGATGTGTCATGTGAATTTCTATATCATTGTTAAGATAAGCTCTACTCAAGCAGTGAGAGATCTTCCTAAGTTGATGAAACCTACTAACCCTATATTCAAGGAATGTTAGTTAGGGAAACAAACCAGAGTTAATTTCAAGAGTAAAAAGTATTTTTCAAATGGATTATTGGATCTTATGCATACTGATTTTTATGTTCCTTCTAGAGTCATAATTTTTTAAGGAGATAGACATTCTATGTTGTTGATTGATGATTATCTAGGATGATGTGGATTAATTTCTTGAGGGATAAGTGTGAAGCTCTAGAGAAGTTCAAGATTTTCAAATCTATGGTTGAGACTAAGACGGGTTTGAAGATGAAGTGTTTGATATCTAATAGAGGTGGTGAATTCACTTCCAATGAATTCAATGCATTTTGTGAAGAGCATGGGATAAAGAGACAATTGTCTGCTCTTATAACTCCTCAGCAAAATGGATTTGTAGAAATGAAGAACAAAACCATTCAAGAAGGTGCTAGAACCATGATGTTGAAGCGAAATGTTTCACATATCTACTAGAGAGAAGTTGTGAGTATTGTTGTTTACACACTTAACCAACTGCATATCAGAGGTGATACCGGTAAGACTTCTTATGAACTATGGTTTGGTCATGATCCTACTATTAAATGTTTCAAAAAATTTGGAAGTAAATGTTAGATCAAGAGGGATGAAGATATAGGAAATTTTGATAATAGATGTGATGAAGGAATATTTTTTGGTTATTATACTAAAAGCAAGGCCTACTAGTGTTATAGTAAGAGATTGAGAAAGATAGTTGAGAGTGATGGTATGATGAAAGAATAAGAATCCAGTCAACTACTGAGAGGGGGGGGGGGGAATCAGTAGATAGAAAAACTGATACTAAGTTCACCAATCTCAATATCAATCTCTCAAAGTAAACTTAGAACTATCAATGCAATATCACTGTCAAGATAAAAACCCTCAAGATAAACTGGTTGACTGTTACAACAAACTAACAATAAATAACTTTAAACTAATAAACATCCAAATGCTTTTACTGGCATAAGTAAAACTTCATTTCACAATGCTTCTGGTTATCATGATTTATCAAAGTGGATTAAGTAGTTAAGAAAATCAACCATAAGAACATAACCACAAAAACATTCACCACTTGACACAATATTTTTGACATTCAAACCCAAATGGGAAAAACCACGATGAGATGAGACCCACAAGATAACTATCTGAACTCTTCTAAAGTTCGCCCTATTAGGAGCCTAGCCTGTTAAAGCTTTAAAAAAATCCTATTAAGAACAAATCCTGTTAGGGACCACTCGGTTAAGGAATTGACTATAATGCCTTGTTAGAAGCAATACCCTGCAAGGAGTAACCTCAGTAGAGGATTTGAAATCCAAGTTAATGGATCACCTGGTTAGAGGATTTCAATAGCACCAAGCTTGTTAGAGCTTACTTGGTTAGGGGATTTCAATCTGTTGTAATTGTTAGAAAACAACAGGAGTTTGTTGATTTATTTGAATAACACTACACTTGCTTGTTGAGATCATTTTCATGCTCCTATCTGCCTTTACTCAAACTGTAGATACATCATCCAGTTTGACAACCATACACTCAACTAAAACTTTGCCAACTTTGAAACTAAACAACTCATCGACCTTATAAACAAATCAATTAGGTTGGTAATATTACAAAAACCTAATTCTCTCATAGAGATTACAAAAAAGTCGGTTCAAGTATGACCATTGGATTACATAGCAATCTCTGCACATCAATCAAAAAACACCGACCACTCCTTGATCACCGATTCATCGAACTCAGTAACTCATCACGTGCTTTGCATTACATGCAATATACTTTCTCATTCCGTAGACAAAAACCATTTCATCAACATGCCAAAATTTCTTTGAAACTCTCTTCATACAATAATCATGTATGTCATAATCATTACCGCTCATCATCAGATCATAAACCAATATAAACAATTCACCAAACTTAATCGGTTAGGGTTTATCAAATCCATAGGTAAGGTTTACCGGTTCAACTCTCCAATACATAGAAATACTGGTTTACTCCACAAATTATTCCTACCAGTTACAAAACATCATTACAATGTTAGGTTTCCCAAAGATACTGAGAGGGCGGGGTGAATCAATATCTTGCCGGTGAGTGGATTTTCTTAACTTATTAAATGAATTGCATTCTCAAAACAGTAAACCAGTAAACCAGAATTAATGCAGTAAATAAGAACAATAACCGCAACATAGAAAACAAACCATAACACAATATTTTTAATGAGGAAACCCGATGTGGGAAAAAACTCGGTGGGATTTGTGACCCACAATATTCACTCACTGGCCAATAAGTCAATATTACTGATACAATAGGGGCCTGCACATGCAGGAAGGCCAACTACCTAAAGCTCACTGCTTAAGTATAAAAAGGGAAGTCTCACAGACTTACAAAAGTGGATTATGAAAATCCAATGTCATGTACTGCTTTGGATCAGTATCTACTATGCCAGGTTGAGTACCAGTTTTAAGCTTATACAACTTCCAAAACCTTATTCCAAACTTTGCCTTAACATTCACATCTTAGTTCTGTAATAATCTAACCATATCTGCATATCCTAAATGATTTACAAGAACTCATACTTATATGAGTCATATTACAACTCGCCTTGTCGGCTTACAAAAATATTTTACAATTAAATACAAAATACAATAAATAAAATCTTGTCAGCTAGGGTGCTGGTGAACATCTTTGCCGGTGTCGGTGTCAGTGTCTACATTTATGTCTTCCAGTGCTAGTGCCATAGGATTGTAAGGTTGCCATCAATGAAAATACCTTCAATCACCTACAATTTCTCATTGGAGTGTGTGTTTGCCAACAATCTCCCCCTTTGGAATTGATGGCAACACTCATGAGAAAAATCCAAAAGTGTATCCAAAACTATTGTCAAAAACTGTCTTACCAAAACTGTCAAAATTGTGTGCTCCCCCTGAGCAGATGATCTCTTCTCATCCTCATTCCTTTTTCTCATCCTCTACTACTCCCCCTTTGGCATCAATGACAAAGGTTGTCATTCAATGTTAATTGAGTGTAGTTCCTATCTTGATCCTTGTAACCGGTTGGTTACAATCTGATAAAGTTCCGCTAAAGCAACATTCATACTATTGTAGAATCTTTCACTGTCTTTCAGTGCTGCTTCAGTCCTCTAAATTGCTCTTCTAGCATCTTAATTCCTGGAACAAGAGCCTCAAAAATCTCTTTTCTCAAAGAGATGAGGATATCCAGTTTAGGACCTAGTCTGCACTTAAGTTCTTTTGCCTTAAACTTTATCCTTTCCTTGTCTTTCTCAAGTTTTTCTATTTTCTCTTCAAATCCTGCAATTTCTTGTTCTATTACTGCTATTGAATCCGATGAACCTATCAAGTTGTCAGCAATATCATTGATTTCCTTTAGAGCTATGTTGATCTCTTTATCTATATCTTTTGTCAAAATGTCTGTTTTGCATGTATCTCTATATAATTTCTTGAAGTCCAAAATTGTCTTGCCTAGTACTGGTAATAAGGTATCCATATGTTCCTTATTCTTCTTGACTGTCTCCTCAAAGAATTTTTCCTTCTCTTTATTCATGTTCTCTTTGAATGCCTCATTGATTTGATCAATTGTTAGAAGATTGTCAGTTATGTACTTAGACAATGTGTCTAATTGACCTAAAGAATCTTTATTCTGTATATTACACTTAGGTACAATCATCTTCAAAATTGATAATATATCATCAATAGCCTTATATGCTAGTGTGTTACACTATTATTTTCTTGATTGAATCTAGCAATACCTCTGTCACATTAGTAGGTCTGAATTCAAACATAGAGGTTCCGCATGATTGTCCATATACCTTCACAATATGTAATCCATTGGTGGTGGTAATAGATTTGGCTCCCTCTTTCTCTAGAGGGTCAGTTTGTGTCTCCATTTCCACTACCAAAGGTTTAGGTTTTTCTTTTGTAGCGGGTGGCACTGTCTCTGAATGTACCTATGAATAATGTTGCTCTACCTGTTTCTTTGTATTTGTCTCTGTCGATTTCTCTGTGCTCTCTACTGATTGTTTCTATGATTGTGCCTCTGATGATTTTACAGTGGTATCCACTACCGGTTTTTCTATTTTCACCTTAGAAACATCTACAACCAGTATCTCAATAGATTTTTCATTGCTATCAGTTTTTGGTTGCTCAGTAGATACATCAGTATGTGTACCAGTGGTATCTACAATTCCTGTATCTGGAGAATCAGTTGCCTATTTAGTTTGTTGTTCAATCCCAATCTCAAGGTTTCCAACTATATCCTCAATGTTTGTCTCAACTATTGTGTCTTCTACTGGTGGCTCAGTTGCCACATCTCTCTTCTCACTTGATCCCTTATGAACCACAATGTTCACTGCTTGTGTGCCTATATTCATTGTGTACAACACCTCTAAATCAGGATTTGTGTCCTCATGTGTTGTCTCCATACTCTCTATTGTTGGTGGAATATCAGAGGAAGGTGGGTGTAAGTTATCTATCACCTTTATGCTTGGAGGTCCACCTACCTTACCTTTACCTTTGTCCTTTTCCTTTTGATAGACTTTAAAGGTCTTTGGTCTCTTAAGCTCTTCTTGTTTCTCTCTTTCAACAAAGAATATATCCCACTTGTCTGTAGTTTCTTCTGATATCTCATTAACTCTTCCTACCATTAGTCCTACATGTCGGTGACCAGTTGAAAATATTGTCCAGTTAGCCTCACTTATTAACTCATCAATCTCTTGAGTTGAGTTCACTGGGTGAACTGCAAGTAGTTTTTCTATTTTGGTCTTTTTATCTAATTCCATAATTGCTACCCTTCTTGCTTCTAACCTTCTATACAAGTAATTGGGTATATAATCTATAACTTCCATAAAATATTTCTTATAAATATCAAGATGTAAAATAACACTATTTTCTATACTTTCCTTTTTATCATCTAAAAGTGTGTTATACAACTTGCTGATATTTATCAATTGCCATGTTCAATTATCTCATCCAAAATTTTTTCCAAAGGATGGACAACTTGTTTTTCCTTTCTTTTCTTTGGTGTTAACTTCTTTGCCGGAGGCCTAACTGCCTGTTTTTCTATCTTGTTCTTTTAGGTGTAGGAGTGGGTAACAGTAAAGGTTTCCTTTTCCTGACTACCCTTTTAAACTCTGCTGGTATTTCACTGTCAGAGGAGGTAGCAACCGATGAAAGATGTGTTTCCGGTTGCAGTCCTTCTAAGTCACTCTCCTTGATACCAGTTTTATTTAATACATCTTCCTTGATTGCTTTTTCCTACCTTGTTCCTTTCCTAACTATCTGCTCAGTTTTAGTTATTCTTTTTTGAGATTGAATTTTTCTTTCTATTGTTTCAACACTACCAAATATTTCTTTAGTTGGTTCTTTAAGGGCTTCTAAGAGGGCTTTTGCATAGGTTTCAATTATGTTCTCATCAGCCTCATATCCCATTTCAGTAACCCAAATAGTCCTCGGGACCACTACCTCCATCTAGATTTCATCTTTCTTTATTACAAAGCATATCTTTGTTTGATATTTGTCAACAATAGCTTGAGATAGCCTTATCCTAGTTTTCATTCTAGCCTTTAATGCCTGAAAGTATTCATTTATGTTCTTTTCTCTGTTATCTCCCATGTTTTTTAGAATGTCTAGTAGTTGTTTTCCTACTGGGATGTCAAAGCCAAAATCCTTTCTACCAATACCGGGAACTTGCTTGGTTATATACAACATTAAACATACAAGTAGGTTGCCAAATCTGAAAGTCCCTTTCTTGTCTCCTTTGATTTTCTTTAGATTATCTATCAGTTCATCCTTCTACCATTCACATATGTCAATCATTGCATTGTTGTTTACCAAGTCATAGGCACTTTTGATACATAAGCTAGAAACAAAGTTTAATCTGTTGGCATGAGTAGC
This sequence comes from Cryptomeria japonica, assembly GCF_030272615.1. NCBI lineage: Eukaryota > Viridiplantae > Streptophyta > Pinopsida > Cupressales > Cupressaceae > Cryptomeria > Cryptomeria japonica. The sequence goes on along the minus strand of NC_081406.1, from coordinate 483,317,395 downwards.
TTTGTATCCAAGTATAATGCTAATGAACCTTACATTGATATCCTTTACATCATTTACTCTCAAGGATCTCTTATCAAAGGTTGCATCGGTTAGGGTCATTATAGTGTCATTAGAAACCTTTTTCCCTTTCTTAGGTCTGCTAATGGTTGAAGGTAAGCATGTCATTACCCTAACTGCTTCTTTAGTTATCTTGTGAATTGAATCCAACCAAAATAATTTTCCATGAACTCTTCTTAATACTATTCTTATAACATCCTTGGGAAAATCATGGATACTAAGAATTTCCACAAAACCTAGGGTTTCAACTATCTTGTGTTCCAGTTTAACATTTCCATTTTTATCACATATAATAGTTCTGTACATGTTCTTAATTTCATCATCTCCTAGTTCATCTATATGACAATGTATGTAGATTCTAGGATCCTTAGCATAAGCAACTCCATTGGGTATTTTTGAGAATGCTCCTAGGGTATCATCTTTCTTGGCAATTTCGGGAATAATTTTAAATACGGGCCTAGGGCGCTTAACAAATTCAACTATAGTAGGGTTTGCAATGAATTTAGGTGCAAAGGAAGAAGCCATTGTTATAAATACCTTAATCTGCCTTTATGTATGAGTGCTTGAATGATTTGCTTCACTTCTCTCTATGGATGCCTTCGCTCAGGATTTTCACGGTCTCAGGAAGTTTGAATGCTCGGTGAATGGAAAAAAGAGCCAAAACACTTGCTTTATAATGTCATTTCCTTTAGCTACCACATTTAATGTCTGTCGATTAAGTAAAATTTAATACATCTGTCGGTAAAGAAGTGATTTAACTTCTCACCATTGACTGAGGGTAAATAAGAATATTTTGCATTAGTTTCCATACCCCCAAGGGATTATTTCTCAGTTAGATGAAGAATCTCCTACCAGTGGAGTGATACTTTGTTCTATCGGTGAAGGAATAGCTTCATTGACATTCATATCTGACTTTCTAATCCATTTCTTTGAGAATTCTTGCTTTACTTCTTCAACTTTTTCTTTACCTTTCAAGCTGGGTCCTTTGTTATTTGCCGGTGATGTCTTACTTCTACAAAATTTTGCAATATGTCCAATTTTGCTACAAGAATAACAAGTCACATTGTTTTTCTGAATAGCTTTTCCATATCCTATGTCAGTATGTGTTCTGCATTGATTAGATAAGTGTCCAAATCTTCCACAAACATAACATCTTACATTCATTTTGCAATTTTTTGAATTATGTCCAAGTTTGTTGCATTTAGAACATTGACCAGTGGGTGCATTGGTGTTCTGATAGTTTCTAGATCTGCACTGATTTTTTCTATGACCATACTTGTTACAATTAAAGCATTTTCCATTAAATTTATAAGCATTAGGTTGTCTTACCGGTTTGTTATGATCATGTTTGTTTGCAGTGTCGAAGCTTTCACCAACTTCAAAGCCAAGACCATTAGTATCTCCATTAGGTTTATGATTTTTCAACATGTCATCAAGTTCTTTTGAACTTTTCTTGAATTTCTCCTTGTCTTGATTTGCAGTAGCCAACTCATTTTCCAAGAAATCCTTCTGTCTCATGAGTTCAGTTTTATCATGCTCCAAGTGAATTATATTTGTCTTCAACATATCATTTTCATGAGTGAGTCTTAGATTTTCATTTCTAGCATCATTGATTCTCCTGGATAGGTCATCTTCATTCTTCTTTTGGTCTTCAATGTCTTTACAAAACCTTATAGTCATATCTTGCATTTCATTCTTCAAGGCCATGTTATCCTGATTCAACTTGCTTACAAGATCATTAAGAGTTTCTTTCTCATCATCATCATCACTCTGTATCTTCTCATGAATTTCTCTTCTTTTGTTCCTAGAAATAGTGAGATTTTCTTGAAGTCCTTGAATTATTTCCTGTGCAGCCTTCAGATCATCTTCAAGTTTTATATTCTTCAATTTTTTAGCATCATAATCTACAAGAGATGTTTCCAATTTCTTTCTCAGATTATCCATTTGTACCAGTGTCAGAATCTTCCTCAAGCTATTAGGCTTTTGAAAATAGAGGACCGGGCTCTGATACCAATTGTTAGGATTCCCAAAGATACTGAGAGGGTGGGGAGGTGAATCAATATCTTGTCGGTGAGTGGATTTTCTTAACTTATTAAATTAATTGCATCTCAAAATAGTATATTGGTAAACCAGAATTAATGCAGTAAATAAGAATAATAACCACAACATAGAAAACACACCAGAACACAATATTTTTAACGAGGAAACCTGGTGTGGGAAAAACCTCGGTGGGATTTGTGACCCACAATATTCGCTCACTGGCCAATAAGTCAATATTATTGATACAATAGGGGCCTGCACATGCAGGAAGGCCAACTGCCTAAAGCTTACTACTTATGTATAAAAAGGGAAGTCTCACTGACTTACAAAAGTGGATTATGAAAATCCAATGTCATGTACTGCTTCAGATCAGCATCTGCTATGCCAGGTTCAGTACCGGTTTTAAGCTCATACAACTTCCAAAACCTTATTCCAAACTCTATCTCAATATTCACATCTTAGTTCTACAATAATCTAACCATTTCCGCATATCCTAAATGATTTACAAGAAATCATACTTATATGAGTCATATTACAACTCGCCTTGTCAGCTTACAAAAAGATTCTACAATTAAATAAAAAATACAATAAATAAAATCTTGTTGACCAGGGTGTCGGTGAACATCTTTGTCGATGCCGGTGCCGGTGTTTGTGCCTGTGTCTGTCGATGCCGATGCCATAGGATTGTAAGGTTGCCATCAATGAAAATACCTTTAAACACCTAAAATTTCTCATTGGAGTGTGCATTTTCCAGCATACAACAATATCAACAATATCATTACCAGTTAATTGACATCAATGACAACATAACATATCATTAATGCAATCTGCATGCAAATGCCAACAATCTCTCCCTTTGGCATTGATGGCAATAAAAATTTCAATACCATTGATTGTTGTGATTGTAAATAGGAATTATGGTTTACATTACCAAGTATTCACCTTGTCTTCATCTTGTCTTCTTTCTCTCTATCAATCATACAAATCACATAGTTCTTTTCCCCCGTTGATAGAAATGCCAAATTGAAAGTAAAATATGTAATGTCAAACTTCACTGTTCAACATCAACAACTTGCAACTTGATGCTCCCCATATGGAATAACTCCACTTCTACAGTAATCCTACTGTAAAATTCAGCAAGTAGCTTCGAGATTGATGTAATCTACATCATGCTCAACTACCCTTATGAAGGGGTACAACCCCTAGCTAACTTCTAAGATACTCAAAAGTAGTCTTAGGCAAAGGTTTAGTAAAGATATCAGCAAGCTTCTCCTTGGTAGAAACATGCTCCAAGATCACATCTTTACTCTGCACTTTTTCCCTTAAGAAATGATACTTTAATTCAATATGCTTGGTTCATGCATGGAAAACAGGGTTCTTGGAAATATTTATGACACTTGTATTATCACATAAGATCTTTATAGGTTCTAAAATCTTCATCTTAAAACCTTCCAAAATGTGCCTCATCCAGATAGCCTAGGTACAATTCATGTAAGATAAAACATACTCAGCTTCAGCAGTAGATTGTGATGCACAACTCTTCTTCTTACTACTCCATGAAACAAGTCTTCCTCCAAGAAAAAATGCTCCACTGGTTGTGCTTTTCCTATCATCAACATTTCCTGCCCAATCTGCATCTGTATACACCTTCAAGTCAAAGTTTCCTCCATATGGATACCATAATCCATAGTCAACAGTATGTTTCAAATATCTAAAAATCCTCTTGGTTTCTATCAAATGTGTTTCCTTAGGATTCTTCCGGAATCTAGCAACTAGGCCAACTGCATGACCTATATCCGGTATGTTGTGAACAACATAGTGCAATTTTCCAATCATTGACCTATATTCCTTCTCATCAACAAATATGGATTCATCTTCCTTCAACAACTTACAACCTATAACCATTGGTGTCCCAACTGGTTTACAGTCACTCATACCAAATTTCTTCAAGACCTCTTTCACATACTTAGACTATGTAATGAAAATACCATTCTTCATTTGTTGTATTTGCAAGCCTATGAAATTTTTTATTTCACCCTCTAGAGACATTTCAAACTCATTTTTCATTACATCTGCAAAATCATTTCTTATGTCATCATTACCTCCAAAAATGATATCATCTACAAATACTTCATTGACCAGTATTTTATCTCCTTCAGATTTGAGATATATGTTTCTATCTTCACCGGTTCTTAGAAAAACTATCTTCATCAGATGTGTATGAATCCTTTCATATCATACTCTTGGTGTCTACTTTAATCCATATAAAGCCTTATGCAATCTGCATACCATGTCTTTCTCATTAGTCAAAGCATAACCATCTAGATTCTCAATGTATACTTCTTCTTCCAGTATTCCATTCAAAAATGTTGACTTAACATCCATCTAGTATACCTTGAATTTCTTATGTACTACAAATGCAAGTAAAGTTCTGACACCTTCCAGTCTTGGCACTGGTGCAAAAGTCTCACCATAATCTTCTCCTTCCTCTTGTGCATAACCTTTGCGAACCAACCTATCTTTGTTGTGAACTACAAAACCATCTTCACTCAGCTTGTTCCTCAATACCCACTTAGTACCTATCACATTTTTATTTACCGATCGGGGTACTAGGGTCCATGTGTTGTTCTTCTCAATTTGATCTAGTTCCTCCTCCATAGCTTTAACTCAATGATCATCACCAAATTCTTCCTTAGCGGTTCTTGGTTCAATAGTGGAGATCCAGCAGGAATTCTCTCTGATTATTCTTCTGGTTAGTACTTCAGCATCCTTATCTCCAATAATCTTCTCATGATTGTGATTGAGTCTCATATATCTCCGAATAACATGATCATTATCTTCAGGTTCATATTCTTCATTATCATCATCTTCTTTTGAATTTATGTGTTCCAGTTGAACTGGTACATTGGTATTTGCTTTACCGGTTTCAGGTTTCACAGTTTCTAGTTCCAAAAAAAAATGCAAGGATCTTCATCCTTTTTCTCCAAACTGGTTTTCTCTTAAACTTCAAGATATTCATCCACTTGAACATCAATACTCTTAATAATTCCTTGTGTCCAGTTGTTAAAACACTTGTAGGCCTTACTCTTGGTGGAATAACCATGAAATATACCTTCATCACTTTTAGCCTCAAATTTGCTAACATAGTCACCTCTCTTAATAAAACATTTTCTACCAAATATCTTGAAATAACTAACATTAGGTGATCTTTCATACCAGTATTCATAAGGAGTCTTGTCCTTACCTCTCTTTAATAGAATCCAATTCATAGTGTAGACAGTTGTGCTGACATCTTCTCTCCAAAAAGTTTTCGCTACACCTCCTTGTATCAACATCATCCTAGAAGCTTCAACAACTGATTGGTTGTTTCTCTCTGCAATACCATTCTGCAGTGGTGTCCTCGATGTAGAAATTTGTTGTTTGATACCATTTTCTTCACAATATCTAATGAATTCCTCAGAAGTAAATTCACCGCCTTGATCAACCCTCAGACACTTTATCTTCTTACCACTCTCCTTCTGAGCTAATGCCCTACATGCTTTGAGCTTACTACAAGCTTCAGCCTAATCCTTCAAGAATGTGACCCACATCATCCTTGAGCAATCATCAGTGAAGATCATAAAATATTTGTCACCTTGAATACTTTTTGTCCTTATTGGTCCACAAAGATCTGTATGAACCAAATCTAACAAATGTTCCACTCAAAAAGATTTGCTCTTAAAAGTTGAGGATGTCATCTTTCCCAATTGATATTCCTTACATAGAGCACTAACCGGTTTGTGTAACTGAGGCAATCCTCTCACTGTCTTGGACTTACTCACTATAACAATGCTATCAAAGTTTATATGACAAAATATCCTATGCCAAAGCCAACTATCATCTATCTTTGCAATTAAACAATTGCTGACTTTAGGATTAAGGTGAAATAGGTTACCTTTAGGTTGCATCCCAGTTGCAATCAGTTCACCTTTTCTCCCATAGATTTTGCACATACCATTCTTAAAATCTAATGGGTATCCTCTATCATTGAGTTGTGCCACACTCAAAATATTGTGCTTTGAACCTTCAACCCAGTAGACATCATCTGTACTCCTCTTTCCATTAAGAGAAATAGTTCCCTTACCTTTAACCATGTAAGGTGAGTCATTACCAAATATTACAACTTTGCCATCAAATTCCTTCAAAGAAATAAATTTGCTCCGATCACCGGTCATGTGATGTGAACAACCACTATCAATGATCCAATTATCAGAGTTATCCATTCAAGATACTAACACCTTCTGATCATATATCTCCTCTTTAATGGCTACAAACACAATATCTTCATTAGCATCACCATCAAATTCCTCATTAGTGATACCACCATAAAAGATAATAAGACAATCTCTTTTGCCTTTACCCTTATACTTCTTGAATTTCTCTTGTTTGTACTCATTATCACCATTAGGACAGTTAGCAGCTATGTGTCTGATATTTTTGCATGAAAAATATTTCAAAGGTAATCTACCTCTATATTTACCAGTACCTCTACAAAACCACATGGCCAACAATGCTTCAAGCTCTACTAAACTGTCTTCAACATCATCTTCTCTGCTGGATCTAGATTCATACCTGTTACTGACATCTCTAGTTTTCCTCATAGATGGGTTAGAAACAAAAGCTCTAAATGCAGACTCAAATTTTTGTACACTACCCTCATAACCATTTAATTCAAAAGTAGTAAGCTTGCCAATGATGGAGTCGGGGGTTACCTTAGTTTTGTCAATAGACTTTAGCTTCTGAATGCCTACAACTTGGATAGCGTAGATCGGTAGCAAGGTTCTCAGTACCTTACTAATCACCGTGGCATCTTTCACTTTACCTCCTGCACTCTTAATTTCACCGGCTATCTCTTTTATCCTTTGACCATACTATTGGATATTCTCACCTTCATCTATCCGCATGTCATCAAAATTTCCTCTTAGACTCTCTTCTTTAGAAATCTTAATATGTTCATCATTGCTATAAATATCTTCAATTTTTTTCCATAAATCATATGCAGTCTCTAGACCATGAACATCTACATACTCTACATCGGACAAAGAACTGATAATAGCCTCTAATGCTTGATTGTTTTCTTGTTGCTCTTTCTTCTGATCATCAGTCATAATCCCACTAGGTGCGACATATTGAGTAATGACATGTTCCTAGTATTGATTTCCTAGACTCTTAATATAAATTTTCATTCCATCACTCCATATCCTATAGTTCTCTCTATTAAACTTTGGACCTTCCTTATTCATCATGATCTACAAGATCTTTACCTCAAGTTGTTAGGCTTAGACCTTAGAGGACCTGATTAGCTCTGATACCAATTGATGGTATGATCAAAGAATAATAATATGGTTAGCTACTGAGAGAGGGGGTGAATTAGTAGATAGAAAAACTGATACTAACTTCACCAATCTCAAAATCAATCTCTCAAAGTAAAATTAGAACTATCAATGCAATATATCTGTCAAAATAGAAACCCTCAAGATAAACTGGTTGACTGTTACAACAAACTAATGGTAAACAACTTCAAACTAATAAGAATCCAAATGCTTTTACTGACATAATTAAAACTTCATTTCACAATGCTTCCAGTTATCATGATTTATCAAAGTGGAATAAGTAGTTAAGCAAATCAACCATAAGAACATAACCACAAAAACATTCACCACTTGATACAATATTTTTGACATGGAAACCCAAATTTTAAAAACCATGGTGAGATGAGACTCACAAGATAACTATCTAAACTCTTCTCAAGTTCTCCCTATTAGGAGACTAGCCTATTAAAGCTTTACAAAAGTCCTGTTAAGAACAAATCCTATTAGGGACCACCCGGTTAAGGGATTGACTATAATGCCTTGTTAGAAGCAAAACCCTGTAAGGAGTAACCTCGGTAGAGGATTTGAAATCTAATCTAATGGATCACCTGGCTAGAGTATTTGAATATTACCAAGCTTGTTAGAGCCTACCCGGTTAGAGGATTTCAATCTGTTGTAATTGTTAGAAAAGAATAGGATTTTGTTGATCTGTTTGAATAGCACTACACTTGCTTGTTCAGATCCTTTTCATGCTCCTATCCACCTTTACTCAAATTGCAGATACATCATCCAGTTTGGCAACCACACACTCAACTAAAACTTTGCCAACTCTGAAACTAAACAACTCATTGACATTATAAACAAATCAATTAGGTCAGTAACACAACGACAACCTGAATCTCTCATAGAGATTATAAACAAGTCGGTTCAAGTATGATCGCTGGATTACATAGAAATCTCTGCACATCAATCAAGAAAACCTCGAGCGCTCCTTGATCACTGCTTCATCAAACTCAGTACCTCATCATGTGCTTTGCATTACATGCAATATAATTGCTCATTCCCTAGACAAAAATTGTTTCATCAACATGCCAAAAGCACTTTGAAAATCTCTTCATACAATATTCATACATGTCATAATCATTATTTCTCATCATTATATCATAAACCAATACAACTAATTCACCAAACTTAATCTGTTAGGGTTTATCAAATCAACAAGTAGGGTTTACCGATTCAACTCCACAATACATAGCAATACCAGTTTACTCCACAAATTCTTCCTACCGGTTACAAAACATCATTACAACAATATCAACAATATCATTACCCATTAATTGAAATCAACGACAACATAACATATCATTAATGCAATCTTCATGAAAATGCTAATAGAGAGTGCAAATATCAGGGTTGATCAAGGAAATGAAAGACAATTTACATCCTCCAGATATGATTTAAATGATCAAAATGGAAACTTAGACAAAGGGAAGCAATCTAAAACTTATAATCAAGATCAGATCATTGAAGTGAATCCTATAACTCAAGAAGAAGGAACTAGTGCAAGTGTTGAAGAAAGAACACGAGTCTGAAAATCAAGAAAATCCTAAGACTCCCAAGTATGTAAGATTGAATCATTTTGAAAATTAGATCATAGGAGATAGAAATAAAGTTGTCCAAACAAGAAGAGTTGTTGAAGATCAAGTTGAGTATTGTTTGATTTAAAAGATTGAACCTAAGGATGTGAATGAAGCATGTAAAGATGAACATTGTGTAAAAGAAATGGAAGAAGAATTGAATCATATTGAAAAGAATAATACATGGAGTCTTGTTCCCAAACCTAAGGATAAAAAATGTAATTGGAACCAAATGAGTTTTTCAGAACAAATTGAATGAGCAAGGTGAAGTTGTTAGAAACAAAGAAAGACTTGTTTACAAAGGATATTCACAAATATTTTGAAGAGACTTTTGCACCTGTGGCAAGGATTGAGGTGGTAAGATTATTTCTTTCTTATGCTACTTACAAGGATTTCAATGTCTATCAGATGGATGTCAAGTCAGCATTCCTAAATGGTGAATTATAATCTTATAGCCTTTTCTTTCCTCATTTGAAGGATCCATCTAGTAATTTTGAAGGAGCCTCTTATCAAGTGAAAGTGTAGGTTTAAGTGAAGTACTCAATCAAACAATCAAGCATTTATCAAGTCTACATAAACAATTTTTTGTTGGTAATTTTGATGATGATGTTGTGATTACCATTGATGGACACACACTTGCTTTGAGATCACTTTTTGTATGTACGAGTTATGCTCAATCGGTATTTGTTCCAACTGTTATTATGTATTATAGTCTTTAGACTATTGGTGTTTTGCAGAAAGTGTTTACCGATCTCAAGTGGTATGAAGAACCAAGTAGTATGAAGACCTCAAGTGATTCGAGGATCCCAAAGAGGTACAAAGGAACAAAGCGGTTGTTATCATTTTTTCCAGTCTTCATTTTGACAAACTGGTAATTGGTAAAATATGTAAACCAGTAATCGGTTAAATGTATGAACCAGTATTACTCTGTGATGAGTTATCATCCACCAACACTTTGGTGGTGATTTTGTGCCATGTTACAAAATGTGTCCAGATGCACTAAACCTAGGAACTTGCAATGTAATCCTATTGGACCGACATGAAATCAGATTCCTTTATAAGGACATCATGTCTAGGTTTTTAGGTGTTGCTAGGGTTTTAGGTGGTTGATGAGGTTTTTATATGTGCGATCACAGAAGAATTTTAGGTCTGTGTGAAGAAACAGAGTGTGGAGATACTGAAGACTGAATTAATGCTAAATGTGCATTAACAATGAGCTATCAAGGATCTAACCAAGCATACTGTTTTAGTATTTAGATCACTCACTTGTTCATTACTCACATCTTCGACAAGTCTGAAACCCTTAACCGAATAGGCTTGGAAAAGCCTTTGTAAATACTCTAAATAGGTGGTTCACAACTATGGATCTGAAATCCTCTCACAAGGTAGTCTTTAATCAGACTTTTCTCCTAACAGGGATTGAGATTCCTAACAGGATCTGTTCTGGTGAAGAACATTGTATGACCTTAACCGGTCTGGTTACTATTCTATAGATAGTTACTTGTGAGTTTCATCTCACCATGGTTTTTCCCATTTGGGTTTCCATCTCAAAATCTCTTGTGTTATGGTGATTGTGCTCCTGCAGGTGAATGCCTTATTTGTTGTTTGGTTTGCATTTATTTTAACCAGTTTGTTAGTAAATCTGTTATACCAGTATACTGCTAAACTGTTTAAGTATTTGAGTTCAGTATTTTTTGGTATACTAATTCACCCCCCCCTCTTAGTATTCATCAATTAGTATCAGAGCCAACCTTTCTATAAGTTTAACCACTTGGAAGGAGATATGGGGGAATACACTATGAGGGAGCTTACTCATCGCCTCACTCGGACTGAGAAAGCCTTTGATGAACTCAAAGTCAAATATAAAGCCTCTCTAGCAAAGAGAAGAGAGAATGCTAAGAAATTGATGAAGCTTACTGAAAATAGTTCTTCTGATGAAGCGGACATGGAAGCCCTAGTTGAAGAAGTTGAAAAACTGAATGAGTCTAATGCCAACCTGAGAAGGGAACTAGAAGGACTGATTATCAGAATGTGTCAAGAGCTTGAGAACTGGAGGAAAGCTGAAGATCTGGTAAAAGAAAAAGATCATGAGATCTCCAAGCTGAAGCAAGAAATCAGTGCCCTTACTACTCATCTCCAAGAGAGTAAATTGGAAAAAGAAGAAATGCAAGGTGAAATAAACATGGCTATTTTTGAGAATGCAACCTTGAAGGAATTCAATGCTACTATTTCCAAGGAACTCACTGAGTCAAAGGAAATACTTGCCAAATTCAATAAGAGTATTGTTAAACTAGAACAAAATCTTGAATTAGCAAAACCGATAAAGAATACCACTAGACTTGGTTTTTTTGGTTATGAGGAAGGTAAGACCTCTGGAACAAAAGATGGAGCATCAAAGAAGCAACCAACACCAAAGGATAAAGGTAAGAAAAAATTCAAATCTGTTTGCTTTAATTGTCTCAAGGAAGGACATACTGCTAATGTATGTAGAAATAAGGCTTACAATAATTTTCCTTACTTTCTAAATAATAAGCCTAGATCCAATAGATTCAATGGTAACTGTTATGCATGCAACAAGTTTGGACATAAAGCATTTGAATGCAGGTCTGTTATACACAACACTGGAAGATATCCTCAAAGGAGTCAAGGAGTTTTTCCTGAATCCTCTGTGAACCAGAATCCAAATTGGTATAATGCCTATGACTGTTAGTTAAGTGGTGGTGGATATCAAGTGGAAACCAGTTGGAGAGCAACCTGTTTGATTTGCCATGGTAGCGGTCACACTGCTGCAACATGCAGGAGGAAGAATGGTAGAATGAACAATGGACCATGGAGAACACCTGGAATGGTTTACTATCATTGCAACAAACTGAGAAACCCTACCAGAACATGTCAGATGATATACCAATCACTCTGGAAGGAAAGAGTGATGTTGAAATTGTTTAAGCAAATATGAAGACAACATGGAAGAAGAAACCTGAAGTAGTGTCACAAGAAGAACCAGTTTCTGCACCTAGTGTGGAAGTCGTTGAACCACCAAACTAAGCTTCAGAAAAGCTTAGGGGGAACAAATCGGTGAAATATTTTGAACCCTGGGTTTACACCGATAAAAGACCTTAACCGATATGTGTTACCTGTCAATCAACAGAAGACCGAAAATGGTAAAAGGCAAAATTAGGGTTTATAACCTAATGGTGGAGCATTTATTATGGTAGGTGAAGAATTTGTTTAAAAGGGATTTTCAATTCATTTTCACTTATCAATTTGCGAGTGAAGAAATTCTCAAGTGCAGAGCGACCAAAGGCGATTTGTTTTGTGATTCAGAGAGATTTCAAAACCTTGAAGTAGAATCCAGAGATAGTATCAATCAGTCAAGTGAAGAACACTAAGCAGTGTTCCAAGTGATCGAAGTGGTGTGTTGCTAGCTATAGTGTCAAAGCCCTAAATCTCGACTCGTGAAGGTATTTTTTGAGCTTCTTTGTTTATCATGGCTTCTGCTTCGCACTCTAGTTCAAGTGCACCTAGTGATTCAACGGATTTCATTCAAAGGAAGATGAAATACAATGCCCTATCCTAGATACCCGCTGGTGTTATAGTTGAGGAAGGTATTTCAGATTATATTGATTACAAAATAGAATACCTAGGATCTCTAGTGATCCATTCTCAGTTAGATTTATTCTGCGGGGATGACAAGAAGATCAAATCAGAATACAAAATCCTGGAAAGAAGGAAACTTCACAATGCAGTCTATTTTCTTGAAGAATTCACAAAATATTACATCTACATCATCCTAAGCAGAGTGCACGGTGACAAAGTGTACCTTGAGTGGGCACATGACATCACACGAGAAGCGATTCATGTCATCACCAGTTTCTGTAACATTGGAGAAGTGCCAACCCTAAGGAAATTCATTAAGATGGAAATGACCAAGCTTATCAGTTCTGTGAGCGACCAATGGGGAATGACCATTAACACCATCAAGGATGAGTTGATCAAATATGCCTACATGGTGATCAGATACCAGATGTTCTATGCTATCAAAATTAACTTTGTCTCTGCTGTTGCGGTAAATGCCACCTACAGAATGATCATGGAAGATGCATCATTTGATCGATGCACCTGTATGCAGAGGCAACTTCTAGTAAACCTGAAGTCTATCAAATAGGACAATGCCTTAAGATTTAAATTTGGACAACTATTGGTAGGTTTTTTTTTCTATTTTTTGGGAATTGGTGATATTCAATGGTCTGCTGACCAATTGGTTACCAAGAAAATCAGAGAAAGTCTTCAAGCAGTGGGAACCGGTTATCCTGAAGTCCTGAACAAATACTTTGATGAATTCAGATGCAAGATGAGCCAGAGGATGAGAATATCTGGCGATATTGTCAAGAAGTATAAAGAGGACATTTTCTTTATCATCAGAGTAGATGAGTGCATAATGGAGGCGGTTGAGCCCAGAAAGGAAGAAGCGGAGCCCATGGGATATGAGGTGGTGTATGACATGCTCGATGGGTATCCTCTACACTACTTGCCTTGCCTCTTGATCCAAAGAAGAAGAGAACTGACAGCTACATGGAAAGGGTAACATCGGTTGAAGAACCTTCAGTGAACAAGGGAAAGGTAGTGCCATCGGTATCGGCACCGGTTACTTCAGCAAGTCCTAAAGTGACCAAGCGGTCATCGGCCAAGAAGAAGCCGGAAGTTGCACCTGCCAAGGTCTTTGAAAGAAAGTGGAAAACTAAGAACACCTCACCAAATTCTAAGGATACAGAACCTAAAGTTCAGCCTAAAAAGACTAGGCAAATGAGGAAGAAGACAAAGACAACTAGCAATGAACCAGCATCATCAGCACCAGTAAATATAGACATTTCCTCTTACAAACCATTGACAAATTGTCAAAGAACTATCAAGAATATTAGGAGAAAAGTGCTAAGTGACTTAATAGATCATTTTGATGATTTTAATGATAATGAAAAGGAGGAAGTCGAATAGGAAGTTATTCAATATCTATGTATTAATGACCGGTTACCATAAAAAATTAGATCTGTGACACCTAATTATTTATACAATTCTTTAGATTGTTAATGGCGCATTGCCATAGAAAAGGAACAGGAAATCAGAGAAGAATTTTTTGCACAATATTCTCCTGATGTTGCAAATTCAGAACTCTACGAAGTTATGGATAAATACAAAGGTCTCTTCTTCATGAGAAGAAGAAGACTCCTGTTACTGGAAGGGAAAGTTCCTGAAGTGGTGAAAGATACACACTCACATGCCAAAGCCGCTCTGAGGTTGCACCAAGTGTCTGAAGCCAATAGGAAGGCTAAGCAAGAACCAGAAACTGGAAAACCAGATGAGGTATATGACAGTGAAGGAGAACCGGTCACTAAATAGATGGACACAAATAATGCTGATGCTTTGGATGGTGAAAATGTCACTTTGGATGCAACAAAGGAAAAGGTTGATAAAGAGAGAGTGGACAAGGAAAAATAGGAAAAAGAAAAGGCTGATAAAGTGCAAGCGGAGAAAGAGAAAAAGAATCAAGAGGAAGAGAAGAGGAAACAAGCAGAAGAGGAGAAAAAGAAATAGGAAGAGGAGAAGAGAAAAGAAGAAGAGAAAAGGAAACGGGAAGAGGAGAAGAAGAAAAAGGAAGACGAGAAGAGAAAAGAAGAAGAGAAAAGGAAACAGGAAGAGGAGAAGAAGAAAAAGGAAGAGGAGAAGAGAAAAGGAAATAGGAAGAGGAGAAAAGGAAATAGGAAGAGGAGAAGAAGAAAAAGGAAGAGGAGAAGAGGAAACAGGAAGAGGAGAAGAAGAAAGAAGAAGAGAAGTAGAAGAAAGAAGAAGAGAAGCAGAAGAAAGAAGAAAGGAAGAAGGGTAAAGAGAAGAAAAAGAAAGAAGAAGAGGAACAAAAGAAGGCAGAAGAGGAAAAGCAAAGAGCCAAAGAGAAGAAGGAAGTGGCAAAGAGAACACATGTGGAGAAACCAAAGGCAACCGGTAGTCAAGCCAAACCGGCTAACATTACCAGTCCTATTGACCTCCAATCTGCGAATGAATTGGGGCTGCTCCAAAGCATTAAGCTTCCACAGGAGCGACTGGAAGAATTAAGGAGGAAAAAGGAACAAGATGTTGTTCAAACTGCGGTTGAAACTTTTACCAGTTTGATTCCTGGTACAAATCTCCCTAGTACCGATTCCTCTCTGGCCCAATTAAAAATTCTATGTACAGTTGTGGAAGACCAGGTACAATGCCTAGAAGAGCTGGTTGAAGCTAATGCACAAAAGAAGCATCAAAAGGCACTAAACACTTCCTTACTGAAGAAACTGAATGAGCTCCGGTCTGAACTTCAGAAAGAACAAAAGGACATAAGAGATGCTATGGATGAGGGAAATATACTACTCAGTAAGATAAGCCAACCCCATCTCTTTTGTGATGATGTGCTTGCACAGAAAGAAAAACTGCAATATGATTTGCAGGCATTTATAAGCACCTTCAAGATGCCCTATGATTCCTTTACTACATATGGGCAAACTATTCACCAGGTTCAGCTCCAGTCCGCTAGAATAGAGTTGGATATTAGCAACCAGACCAGAGATTTGTAGGAACTTCAACTGGTTCTAATACCCAGACTGCAAATACTTCAGAAGTGCTATCTTAATCTGGATGCCTTAACAATCACTCAAGAGATGAGCACAATAGATTCCATGGAGGAACAGGTATCCCAGATGCAAACAGAAAGTGAGGTGGCTACCTCATTACTTCAATCAT
This sequence comes from Cryptomeria japonica, assembly GCF_030272615.1. Taxonomy (NCBI): domain Eukaryota; kingdom Viridiplantae; phylum Streptophyta; class Pinopsida; order Cupressales; family Cupressaceae; genus Cryptomeria; species Cryptomeria japonica. Next base: position 483,301,545 of record NC_081406.1, on the reverse strand, counting down.
GGTCTTTATCCATGAAAACCTTCATGCAAGATTTTAAATCGGTTTTTGATAAGTTTCACTCATTATTGTCATAAACATTTATTATATTAATGATAATGAGAAACAGGGGTTATTCTGCAATACTTTGTCATTGTTGGCAAAGCGGGAGTAGTATTTTGTATTTAAAATTTTTGTGAATGCTATGTATACTTTCACGTTATCTCTTTTAGGGAGTAGTACTAAAAAAAGGGATAGTGTATATGCTTAGGGGGAAAATTTTTATTATGGCATATTTTTTGTTGTAAAACACTTAGATGTCAAAATTTTTCTTAAGTGTTTCCATCAATGCCAAAGTGGGAGATTGTTGGCATTTTTGATGATGATGTTGTGATTGTCATTGATGGACACACACTTGCTTTGAGATCACTTTTTGTATGTATGAGTTATGCTCAACCGATATTTGTTCCAACTGGTATTATGTATTATAGTCTTTAGACTATTGGTGTTTTGCAGAAAGTCTTTATCGATCTCGAGCGGTATGAAGACCCAAGCGGTATGAAGACCTCAAGTGGTTCAAGGATCACAAAGTGGTACGAAGGAACAAAGTGGTTGTTATCATATTTCCCAGTATTCATTTTGACAAACTAGTAATTGGTAAAATGTGTGAACCAATAATCAATTAAATGTATGAACCGGTATTACTCTGTGAGAGTTACCAACCGGTATTTTTGTGATGAGTTATCATCCACTGACACTTTGGCGATGATTTTGTGTCATGTTACCAAATGTGTCTAGATGCACTGAACCTAGGAACTGTTGGTATTTTGGTGTGGTTTTTTCATTAATTTCAACACCTACTGAAACACTAGCACTTTGGAGATCCAGCAACATTCATCGGCAAGCAAGTAACTATTGCACAGTTACTAGTATATGGTTCACCAGCAGGATATAATGTTCACCGACACTTGGAATGATATGGAAGACACTTGTTAATGTCAAAGACATCATGTGGACACTTTGTTTTGAGGAATTAATCATTGGTATATTCATATTTGCATATTTGCTTTTACCGACAAATAGGTCCAGGGTTACCTAGGGTTACACCGACAGGTTTATCTTTTCCAAATCAGTATGGCACGCTATGGAAATGATTTATTATTGTTGTAAATGCATTAAGCCGACATGTTCAATTCGTTATTGCATCGGATATTATATTATTTGTAAAATGTTTTTATTGTAATATCTTGTAGAGCCGACCTACTAAAATTGGTCTTAGGTTATGATATAAATGTAAGATCTTATTTGTAAGATCGAAAGTGGAATGCGAAGAATAATTGTGAGAAGGTATATGTGAGATTAAGGAAAGGTATACACGAAGACATCATTTGAAGGTGAAGCTAGGTTTTTGTAGAAGCATATCATCATTACACCAGTACTGAATCCAGCATATGAAGATGCTATTTTGTGCAGTACATTCTTATTGGATTTAACCATCCAACTATAGTCAATGTGACTCCCATTTTGTGATTGAGCAATGAGCTCCAGGCTATTGGCCTTTTTGCATGTGCAGACCCCATTTATGTACACTTACTATCTATAGTAGTATCATCTGACTATGGGTAAGGTTTCCCACCGTGGTTTTTCCCCTTACAAAGTTTCCAGGTACAAATATTGGTGTTATGTGTTGTGGATGACTTTATGTTTATGTTTCATACATTAATCTTTACTAGTATAGTAATTTACTATTAACACTGTCTACCGGCATACTTAACTGGTTTACCGGTATTAAGCATTAAGTTGGTTAAATGGTTTTGGTTTAAATTTATTAGACAACTAATTCACCCCCCCCTCTCAATTGTCTCCAGGACCTAACAATTGGTATCAGAGCTTAGCCCTCTTTTGCAAAAGTTTAACAACTTGAGGAGATCCAATGTCTACTAATTATTTCAGGAAGGATAGTCCTAAACTTCATGGAACCAACTATAGGATATGGAAGATCAGGATGGAGACACATTTGAATTGCATTGGTAAAGATATCTGGGAAGTTACAAAGAATGGTTATACTGTTGCTGTAGCTGGTCAGACTGCTCCAACTACCTTTGCTAAAGATGAAGAGAATGATTGCAAAGCAAGAGAAGCACTTTTGAGTGCATTATCAGATCAACAAATCATGGGATTATCAGATAGGTCTACTGCTAAAGCTATTTGGGATCATTTGGAAACACTAAATGAAGGAGATTCCATAGTCAAGATTGCGAAACTTGAAAGCTTCTGAGTCAGGTATGAACATCTGAAAATGGAAGAAGATGAAAGAATTTTTGCTTTTATGGAAAGAGTAAATGAAATTGTTTTGGGTATTAAATGTTGTGGAGGAACCTTGAGTGAGGATGAAATTGTTTCAAAAATCTTAAGAGGATTGCCACTGGCATATAAAATGAAGGTTACTACTATAAATGAGTTCAGAACAATACCTAATACATCAGTAACTAGGGATACATTGATTGGAAAACTTTCAGCTTTTGAAATTGAGGAATTTGGTCCTGTTGCTACTATAAAGACAGATTTGGCCTTTAAAGCATCAACATCATCTGCTCCATCATTTGACAAATCAGACTAGAAAACCTTTTATGCAAGAGAACTTGAAGAAACTAGGAAGGAGAATGAAGAGCTTGAAGAACTTGAAGCACTATTTGCAAGGAAAATGCCAAAAGGTCCAGTTGGAAGTAAGTATGAAGGTAAAGCACCCTTTAAATGTTTCAACTGCAATAAGATTGGTCATATGGCTTCGAGATGCCCTGATAGACATGCTAGACTAAGAGAACAAGAGAGAAGAACATACAAGCCTAATCCTGAATAACAGAGATACAGATTTAAGAAGAACAAAGACAAATCTTGCTACATTGTTGATGAAGGTGTGACTGATGATTCTGATGAGGATCCAACAGACAATGGATGGGTTTTTGTTTCTATAACAGAAGATCAACCGGCACCTACTGCTCAACTGGTAGAACAGGCCCTAGCAACTAAAGTTGAAGTAAAGGATGAATGGATCATTGACTCAGGATGCTCACATCATATGACAGGAGACAAAGGTAAATTCTTGAACTTTCAAGAATACAATGGAGGTTTAGTAAGATTTGGAGATGAAAAAGCCTGTTCAATCAAAGGTAAGGGTTCATTATCTCTTGATGGTAAGCATAACACTGACAATGTCTACTATGTTGAAGGATTAAAGCATAATCTTTAAGTGTTGGTCAATTAGTTGAGAAGGGATTTCAGTTACAATTTAAAAATGAAAATGCAAAATCATGAATAGAAATGGTTTGGAAATTGCAACCGGTAATCAGACTAGAGGGAATATCTTTCATTTGAACAATAGTGAAAAGGCATGCTTGATTGCACATATAGATGAAAGTTGGTTATGGCATAAGAGACTATGTCATGTAAATTTTGATTGCATCGTAAAAATCAGTACTTCTAAGGCAGTTAGAGATCTACCTAAAATTGTGAAACCTCAGAATACAATTTGTAAGGAATATCAATTTGGAAAACAAGTTAGAGCTAGTTTCAAAAGTATTCTAGAAAAATCCAATAATGCTCTTGATTTGATTCACACGTATTTATGTGGTCCAACTAGAACTAAAAGCTTACAACGTGATAGATATTTCATGCTAATTATTGATGATTATTCTAGAATGTGTTGGATTACTTTTCTCAAAGAAAAATCAGAAGCACTTGGAAAGTTCAAAGTGTTCAAAGAAATGGTTGAAAATGAAACTGGTAAGAAAATCAAATGTTTAAGATCATATCAAGGAGGATAATTCACATCTAAGGACTTTAATACATTCTATGAAGTGAATGGAACCAGAAGACAGTTATCAGCACCTCGGACACCATAGCACAATGGAGTTGTTGAAAGGAAAAATAGAACTATCTTGGATGTGTTGGTATTTTGGTATGGTTTTGTCATTGATGTCAACACCTACTAAATACACCTACTTTGGAGATCCAGCAACATTCACCGGCAAGCAATAATATGTGCAACAGTTACTGGTATATGATCAACCGACAGGATATAATGTTAACTAGTACTTGGAATGACATGGAAGACACTTGATAATGTCAAAGACATCATGTGGACACTTTATTTTAAAGTACTAATCATTGATATATTCCTATTTGCATATTTGCCTTTACCGGCAAATAGGTCCAGGTTATCTAGGGTTACACCGACAGGTTTATCTTTTCCAGATCAGCATGGCACGCTATGGAAATGATTTATTATTGTTACAAATGCACTAAGCCGACATGTTTTATCAGTTATTGCATCATATATTATATTATTTGTAAAATGTTTTAATGTAATATCTTGTAGAGCCGACCTACTAAAATTCGTCTTAGGGTATGGTATAAATGTAAGATCTTATTTGTAAGATCAAGTGTGGAATGCAAAAAAGATTTGAGTGAAGGTATATGTGAGATCAAACAGAGGTATACATGAAGACATCATCTGAAGGTGAAGTTAGGTTTTTGTAGAAGCATATCAGCATTACACCGGTACTGAATTCAGCATATGAAGATGCGATTTTGTACAGTACATTCTTATTGGATTTAACCATCCAGCTGTAGTCAGTGTGACTCCCATTTGTGATTGAGAAGTGAGCTCTAGGCTGTTGGCCTTTCTGCATGTGCAGGCCCCTCTTTGTACACTTACTATCTGCAGTAGTATCATCTGATTGTGGGTAAGGTTTCCCACCGTGGTTTTTCCCCTTACAGGGTTTCCACATACAAATATTGGTGTCATGTGTTGTGGATGACTTTGTGTTTATGTTTCATGCATTAATTCTTACCAGTATGGCAATTTACTATTAACACTATCTACCGGCATACTTAACTAGTTTATCGGTATTAAGCATTAAGTTGGTTAATAAGTTTTTGGTTTGAATTTATTAGACAACTGATTCACCCCCCCCCCCCCCCACCTCTCAGTTGTCTCTGGGACCTAACAGGATGCAGCAAGAAGTATGTTATCTAAAGCAAATTTACCACATGTATATTGGAGAGAAGCAGTTAGCACTGTTGTCTATACATTCAACAAAGTTCACATCAAAGGTGAAACCGGTAAGACCCCTCATGAACTATGGTTTGGTAATACTCCTACTCTTAAGTATTTCAGAATTTTTGGAAGTAAATGTTATATTAGAAGAGATGAGTATATTGGCAAATTTGATCCTAGAAGTGATGAAGGAATATTTCTTGGTTATTCATCTAAGAGAAAGACATATAGATGTTTTAATAAGAGATTGCAGAAAATTGTTGAGAGTACAAATGTAAAGATTGATGAACAATTCAGAGGAACTTCAAGGTATATAGACTCTAAACCGGCAATAGAAATTGTGACAAATGAACCTACACTAAATCCACTAGTACAGAATGAAGATCCAGTTACCCCGGTACCATCAGAGGATTCCACAGTAATTGAAGAACAACAGCAAACTAAGACACCTCGGTATGTAAGATTGAATCATTCTGAAGATCAGATAATTTGAAACAAATTTAAAGGGGTTATGACAAGAAGAAGATTGGCAAATGAAGAGGTATGTCTTATTTCTCAAATTGAACCATCATCTATCAATGAGGCATGTGAAGATAAATTTTGGATTAAAGCTATGGAAGAAGAATTAGGACAAATTGAGAAAAATAATACTTGGACATTAGTTCCCCGGCCTAAAGATAAAAATGTAATTGGAACCAAATGGGTATTTAGAAACAAAATTAATGAAGATGGTAAGGTTGTCAGAAATAAAGAAAGACTAGTGTGTAAGGGATATTCTCAGAAAGAAGGAGTTGATTACAATGAAACCTTTGCACCGATAGCTAAAATTAAGGCAATCATATTATTCTTGGCTCTTTCAGCTCACAAGAACTACAAAGTTTATCAAATGGATATTAAATGTGCATTCTTGAATGCAGATCTTGAAGAGGAAGTCTATATTGAACAGCCTGATGGATTTTCTTTGACAGATGACAATGATATGGTTTGTAGGTTAAGAAAAGCTCTGTATGGACTAAAACAAGCCCCAAGAGCTTGGTATGCAAGGTTGAATAAGTATCTTTTAAAGATTGGTTTTACTAAAGGAAATGAAGACAACAATTTATATTACAAATTAACTAATGATGACATCTTGATTATAGAAGTATTTGTTGATGATATAATCTTTCGAGGAGAAGATGGATTATGTAAAGAATTTTCTATTAAAATGCAGCAAGAATTTGAAATGTCTATGATTGGAGAGATAAAATTCTTTTTAGGATTGCAGATTTCACAGACTGATAAAGGTATATTTTTTAGTCAATCCAAGTACTTGAAAGAATTGCTAAAGAAATTTGGGATGGAGAACTCTAAACCGGTAAGCACACCTATAACTACAAATGACAAATTACTTCAAAGGGATGAATCTACACCTGTTAATCCAACTATATACAAATCTATGATAGGAGGTTTACTTTATTTGACACAAACTAGGCCTGATATTATGAATGCACTATGTATTGTTTCTAGATTTCAAAGTAATCCTAAGGAAAATCATGAATCAAGAGTAAAAAGGATTTTTTGGTACTTACAAGGCACTGCAAATCCTGGATTATGGTATCCTAGAGATGAAAATTTTGATCTATGTGCATACACAGATGCAAATTGGGCAGGAGATGTGGATGATAGAAAAAGCACCACCGGCGGAGAATTCTTTCTTGGAAAGAGATTAGTTTCTTGGTTGATTAAGAAACAGAGTTGTACATCTTTATCAATAGCAGAATCAGAATATGTTGCAGTAGCAACTAACTGTACACAGGTACTATGGCTTCCGAAAATGTTGAAAGACATAAAGGTAAAATGCAAGGAACCTATTACTATATATTGTGATAACACTACAACAATTGATATATCTAAGAATCCGGTATTACATTCTAAAACAAAACATGTTTCTATCAAACTGAATTTTCTAAGGGAAAAAGTTGAAGAAAAAGAGATAAAACTAGTTTATGTGAATACTAAAGAACAGCTTGCAGATATTTTCAAAAAACCTTTGCCTAAGGAGACTTTTGAATATCTCAAAGATCAGCTTGGAGTCATACGACCACCAGTAGAGACTTAGACAGTTAATGATTGTCATCAACCGGCAGAATTGAAAGACAAATCTTCTACTCTGGTCTTTGATGAGGAAGCTACTTCTCAGGGGGAGTAGTTGGTATATTGAATTGATTGGTATTTTGTATATGAACTTTGGCATTTGATGTCAAAGGGGGAGAGATATCTATAGAAAAACACATTATGTATTGAAAATAAAACTTTGGATAAACACATGTTGCTCCCACGGGGAGAGATTGTTGTTTAGGAGAGATTGTTTGTTTTTGGTATTTTGGTATGGTTTTGTCATTGATGTCAACACCTACTGAAACACTAGCACTTTGGAGATCCAACAACATTCACCAGCAAGCAAGTAACTATTGCACAATTACTGGTATATGGTTCACCGGGAGGATATAATATTCACCGGCACTTGGAATGATATTGAAGACACTTGGTAATGTCGAAGACATCATGTGGACACTTTGTTTTGAAGAATTAATCATTGGTATGTTCATATTTGCATATTTGCTTTTACCGGCAAATAGGTCCAGGGTTACCTAGGGTTACATCGACAGGTTTATCTTTTCCAGATCAATATGGCATGCTATGGAGATGATTTATTATTGTTGTAAATGCATTAAGCCGACATGTTCAATCGGTTATTGCATCGGATATTATATTATTTGTAAAATGTTTTTATTGTAATATCTTGTAGAGCCAACCTACTAAAATTGGTCTTAGGTTATGATATAAATGTAAGATCTTATTTGTAAGATCGAATGTGGAATGTGAAGAAGAATTGTGATAAGGTATATGCGAGATTAAGCAGAGGTATACATGAAGACATCATTTGAAGGTAAAGCTAGGTTTTTGTAGAAGCATATCAGCATTACACCAGTAGTGAATCCAGCATATGAAGATGCTATTTTGTGTAGTACATTATTACTGGATTTAACCATCCAACTGTAATCAGTGTGACTCCCATTTTGTGATTGAGCAGTGAGCTCTAGGCTGTTGGCCTTTCTGCACGTGTAGACCCCATTTATGTACACTTACTATCTGCAGTAGTATCATCTGATTATGGGTAAGGTTTCCCACCGTGGTTTTTCCCCTTACAGGGTTTCCACATACAAATATTGGTATTATGTGTCATGGATGACTTTATGTTTATGTTTCATGCATTAATCTTTATCGGTATATCAATTTACTGTTAACACTGTCTACCGGCATACTTAACTGGTTTACCGATATTAAGCATTAAGCTGGTTAAATGGTTTTGGTTTAAATTTATTAGACAACTGATTCACCCCCCCTCTTAGTTGTCTTTGGGACCTAACGAGAACTTGCAATGTAATTTTATTGGACCGACATGAAATCAAATTCCTTTATAAGGACATCATGTCTAGGGTTTTAGTTGTTGCTAGGGTTTAAGGTGGTTGATGAGGTTTTTATATGTGCGATCACAAAAGAAGATTAGGTTTGTGTGAAGAAACAAAGTGTGGAGATACTGAAGACTGAAGTAATGCTAAATATGCATTAACAATGAGCTATCAAGGATCTAACCAAGCATACTATGCTAGTATTTAGATCACTCACTTGTTCATTACTCACATCTTCAACAAGTCTGAAACCCTTAAGCAGGTAGGCCTAGCAAAGCCTTTGTAAATCCTCTAACAAGGTGGTTCACAACTATGGACCTGAAATCCTCTCACAAGGTAGTCTTTAATTGGACTTATCTCCTAACAGATATTGAGATTCCTAATAGGATCTGTTCTGGTGAAGAACATTGTATGACCTTAACCAGTCTAACCTTAACCAGTCTGGTTACTATTCTGTAGATAGTTACTTGTGAGTTTCATCTCACCATGGTTTTTCCCATTTGGGTTTCCATGTCAAAATCTCTTGTGTTATGGTGATTGTGCTCTTGTGGGTGAATGCCTTATTTGTTGTTTGGTTTGCATTTGTTTTAACAGATTTGTTAGTGAATCTACTATTTCGGTTTACTGCTAAATTGTTTAAGTGTTTGAGTTCAGTATTTTTTGGTATACTAATTCACCCCCCCCTACCCCTCTTAGTATTCATCAGTTTTATCATCAATTGGAGCTTTGAAGATGTTCAATAATAATAGGAGATCATCGATTGTTGATTGGCTTGTACCTCTCCCTTAGAGTTTGGTATGATTTCAGGTTATTTTCACATCTTTGTAAGAAGCTTCATAACAATGATTTTCATATTTACCTTAATGCTTTAGATCCATTATTGTATTTTTTATTCAAAGCATTTACATTTACATTCATTTAGGGTTTACTCTCCAAAGTATAGGGTAGAATTATAGATTTACTTTCTTGTTCATTTAGGATCTTGTACACACACAAGATTCTTGCACACACATTTTTAGTATATTATCGGCTATTTGTGCAGATAGAAAACACCAAAACAATGGGTTTGACTAAGGAAAAACCAATATAGCCACCTAGAAAACATTTTCTAAGTTGTAGGTGTAGATACATAGATTTGATGGATGCATGATCTTCAGGACCGATGAAACGCACAAGTGCAGACTTAGTATCATAATAAGATCTCAGATTTCTAAGACTAGGGCATCGCACCCTAGTCTAGGACTAAGGTGTAGCGCCCTGGTCGCTTATTTTTTACAACATTTTATGGTAGTTCGACAGTGCAGAGTTTTAGGACTTGATTTCCAAAAGGATAGCCCTATGTAGTATCAGAGGCCAAGGTGTGGTACCTTGGTCGTGCTCAGTCAACCTCAAATTCTAGTGATAGGTGCACATTTGAGTTCCTTTTTCTTCTCTATACTCAGTTTCTTATTTTTAGATTTGTAATTTCTAGTATTTTAGTTTACATTTTCATTCTTTCTTATCTCTCTTACCATAGTTGATCATTTTATTACATCTGCTCTTCATAGCAACAAAGGAATAGAAACCCTAAATTTATTCCTTGACTCTCTCTCTTTTGCAAGAAGTCAAAGTGAATCATCTCCTTAGGCTCTTTCATATTACAATGTGTGCATGAGAGTGGGATTAGGTCTTAGTTTACTTGATTCCATTTTCATCCTACCCACCACCATGACTCTATAGACGTTTCTCTCGATCGCCCATGCTCATTTATTGCATATTGAAAACTTTTTGGGTCTAGCAAAGGACAATTATATGCCATTCATGCAAGGATTCTCCCTTTTTTTCTGGGATTGTTTCTCTTTCTCAGTTCTAGGAGATATTTTTAGACACACAACCATCAGATCAATCTATCTGATCTGATCCTCTCTTTTTTGTAACCTAACCCTAGCTAGTTAGGGTTTTTGAACCCAATGTTCATCTAAGGTATGCCTGATCTATAAAGTCAAATTTTGTAACTCTTTCTAGGGGTTCTTATCCCTTTTCTCTTGGAGATTTTTTGTGTTTTCTACAACTATAAATTGCCTTTCCTTTATACTAATAGATCATGTGTTCTTACCTTAGATTTTTTGTTGAATACACTATGTGTTGTGCACCTCTTATTCTACAATCTTTCTTCATTGTGTCTTTTGCTTTCAATCTGTGTTAATTTTCTTGCATGTGTTTTTTGTGGATATATTTCAACCCCTCTTAGCATCTAGCTAGGTTATAACCTCTTTTCTTTTCTTTGGAGATAGTTGTTGGACTTAGATTTGTATATACTTTTGGGTGGTTTGTTGATATTTTGTGCAGTCACACACGAGGAAAGAAAAATATTTCAATCTAGGTGCATCACCTCTTTTCCCTTTCATCATTCCTTCTCCCCTTTTCTCCTCAAATCATTAGAATAGGTTTTACAAGTGTTGGGTTGTTCCAACACTGCACCCTAATTAATAAGGAATTCGGCCTTCTTTGAAGATTCAACCTCACATTCGCAAGGTCCCACACTTGGAGGTTGTTTCCATGTTTCAAAAGGTTCTTGAGCACTATTATTCAACAAGGGTGCAAACTATTGTGACAATAGATATCAAAACACCCTTTTATCTCTATGGTTGCCTCTAGTTTGGATTCAGATGAAATTATTCTTTTTAGTAATGTTTATCCTCCAAATATTTTAGGCAAATCACAAATTTAGGATCATATTAGATTTATCTAATATCTGGTGTCTTTTCTCCCTTGGATTATGGTTATTGAATTTAATGTAATTTGTAGTTTAGAAGAAAAATAATGGGTCTTAGTAAAACTCAATATTTCTACTAACCTTCTATAGGGATAATATTGATCTCTTGAATGTTATCAATGTGAAGACAAATAATGGTATCTTCACTTGGAATAATAGAACAAGTGGATAAAATTCTATTTTAGAGAGGCTTGATAGATTTTCTATCTTGCTATTGGATGGGGAATAGTTAGACTACCAACTCGGAGATATTAGATTAAAGAGGTTTTGATCACTGGCCAATCAAAATCTTAGTAGTTTTTTTCAGAGATTCAAAGAATCCTTCTTTCAATTTTCAGCTTATGTGGTGGTGGGACCTCTTATTGGTTCCCAAATCAACAAATTGATGGTATAATAAAAGAATAAGGTTCAGGTCAACTACTGAGGGGGGGGGGTGAATCAATAGATAGAAAACTAATATAAACTTTCACCAATCTCATAATCAACCTCTCAAAGTAAACTTTATACTAACAAGTTAAACCACTGAACTACAAATGCAATATCATTGTCAAGTTTAACTGGTTCATTGTTATCACAGACTAACAATAAAACAACTTGAAACTCACAAACATCCAAATACTTTACTAACATAAGTAAAACTTCATTTCAGAATGATGTCGGTTAACATAACATATCAAAGTGGATTAAGCAGTTAAGTAATTCAACCAAAGTAAACATAACCACAAACAATTTAACACTTGACACAATATTTTTGACGTGGAAACCCAAATGGGAAAAACCACAGTGGGGATGAATACCCACAAGTATTGTGAACTCTTTTGAAGTTCACCCTATTAGGAGCCAACCCTGTTAAAGCTTTACAATAAGTCCTACTAAGAATATGTCCTATTAGGGACCACTCGGTTAAGGGATTGATTATAATGCCTTGTTAGAAGCAATACCCTATGAGGAGTAACCTTGGTAGAGGATTTGAAATTCAAGCTAATGGACCACCTGGTTAGAGGATTTGAATAACACTAAGCTTGTTAGAGCTTACCGAGTTAGGGGATTTAACTGTTGTAATTGTTAGAAAACAACACGGGTTTGCTGATCTATTTGAATAGCACTATACTTGCTTGTTCATATCATTTTCATGATCCTATCTACTTTTACACAAACTATAGATACATCATCCAGTTCAGTAACCACACTCAACTACAAATTTTCCAACACTTCAACAAAACAACTCATCGACCTTATAAACAAATCAATAGGTCAGTAATACAACAAAAACCTAATTCTCTCATAGAGATTACAAACAAATCAGTTCAAGTATCACCATTGGATTACATAACAATATCTGAACATCATTCAAGATAGCCTCGACTGCTCCTTGATCACCACTTCATCAATCTCAGCAATTCATCATGCGGTTTGCATTACATGCAATATACTTTCTCATTTCCAAGATAAAAACCATTATCTCAATGCACTAAAAACACTTTGAAACTCTTCTTATACAACATGCATACATGTCATAATCATTACCACTCATCATCAGATCATAAAACAATATAATAAACTTACCAAACTTAATCGGTGAGGGTTTATCATATCAACAGGTAGGGTTTACCGGTTCAACTCCCCATTACTTAGCAATATCGGTTTCTTCCACAAACTCACCTACTAGTTTTAGTTCCTTTCACTAGCTCTTCCTATCGGTTACAAAACATCATTATAACAACATCATTAGTGGTTAATTGACATCAATGATAACATAACATTTCATTAATGCAATCTTCATGCAAATGCCAACACAAATAATAAACCTTATAGGTTTAGCCACTTTCTCATTGACAAGCTTATGATAGAACTTGTCTAGCAAACAAGATTCAGTCTCAAGACTAAAATACTCTACACTTTTGGCTCTACAATACCAAGGTGGGTGGACCTAAACAATGTCTTAACAAACTACTCAAGTGTATACATGGACATTATTATGTAAGAAGATATCCCAATGAAAATATACCAAGGAAAGATTCAACGCTCTAGGCTTTGGCTGCAATTCTGGTTTTAAGCTCTCACTCAGCTATTGGGACTGATTACAAACTAATACTAATTATACACCTACTACTACAAGCAAAAATGAAAAGTATTTTGAAGATGGATGATTTTGAAATAATCCAAGAAGATGGGACTAGTGATTATCTTATGGTGAACAGATTCAATTCTACAAATAAATTAAAACTCACTGTAATGTATCATCATTCTAGTACATTTGAATGCTTTATGACTTGCATACTACATTCATTAAAACCATAACAAATTGAAACATGTTTCAACGTGCATGCATTGTTACAATCCTAATACAAAATTTAACCCCTTCCTTAAAGGAGACCCGCTATCAAGATCACACATTCCTATTTGTAGAAGACAAATCAATGTACCATTAACACATAGATTCATACAAAATACACACAAAGAAATGAAACATTTTGCTAATGATTTCCTTTATTAATCTTCAAAAGTTGATACAATATGATAGAAGTGAAAAATACCTATAGAAAGGAAATGTTCTGGCTTATATTGCCTCTAACTGGTTCCTATTACATTTTACTTCTCAAAATTTTCCAGAATTCTTCCTAATTGGACCTGATTTCCCTTTTATAGGACAAGGGAGCAAAAGCAAGCTTTAGGTCAAGTAAGACACTTGTCAAGATTTGATTGCCTAAATCTAGAATATTCCCTGAGGCATCTTTTACATGTACAAAATGAAATCCTCCTAGAAGCATTAAAGAGGGTGACTATGATGACGACGTCTAGAGACTGGAGTCACAAGCCTGATGGAAGTGATGCTAGGATGTTCTTCTACTATAGCACCCATCACAATCAAAATTTGAACTCTAGCACTATATGTTAGGTGCATTGGGGCTGGTATGTGTTCGTTGAGCGCTCATATCATTTCTTCCAAAATGGAAACCTATAGAAAATCATAGGAAATACAAAAATGGAAAAGGACATTGACTAGGCCTCCTCCTCTAGCTGCTCCTCTTCAAGAGAATAGAAATTCTTGTGCCAACTGTCAATTTCACTTGTGGGCCACACAAAGGATTTCAAATTTTGTAACTTATTCATAGCTTCTTTTTTTCTATTGACGAGTACAATTGAAACTTCCAAAGTGAACTTATGATATAAAGAATCAATGTCAATGATTTTATCTATAATGAAATGATACATGCATCAACTGGTTCCTTGAAATCCTTCCTCCACCTATATAAATCTTTTACCTGCCCATCTTCAGTCAAAATAGAAGGGATATTCCATCTTTTAAGACCTTTAAATTATTCAACCTTTTCCCATAGTGCCTTCCTTTCTTCTTCCACATGTGGGAGCTCTTTTATCAGTAGATTGTAGTTTTTCCATGTTGTCCCCATAATCCGGGGTGCATCAAGCACATTTTTCACAACTAAAAGAGTTTCTTTTAGAATTGTGTCCTTATGGAACCACATGACCTTTAGAGGTTGAAAAAATGAAATAATATCATCTAATTGATTGCACAACTAGAATATAAAAGAATAAGAAGTATGCACTTCATTTAATTTGTTGAGCATCTTATTTGTGGTTTACAAAATTGTTTTTTTTTCTGATTTCTATGTATTTCCTCTCTACCTCTTTCTTTATCTTTTGCAACTCCTCAAGCTTATGCCCTATTATGGACATTGAGTCTTTCTTTTCCAACTCCTTTCTCAACATGACATTTTCTATATAAAAAGTTTTCTGGTCTAATTGGAGGGCAACATGTTTTTACTTTAATGCCTCATGCCTTTTTTCCTCTTCCTATGCTATTTCCTTTGCAAAATGTGCAACATGAAACAATAATATGACCACCTCCACCATTATAGTGTCAGAAAATGTTCTGACAATTGCATCCTCTACAAACTACTCTATCCAATGCAACAAAATTGTCTTGTCTATATTAGGGGCCCTTACCCACTGTGCAAAATCTTTAATGTTGGGGTTAAACCTTGAGCCATGCTTATCAAACTCCTGGGCATAAATAGGGTCCCTTTTCCTCATTGCCTAGTCTAAAATGAATATTTTCTCCATGTTCCAATCTAGTATTACCATCATACCACTGGCCCTTATGATATCTCTGGCCTCTTGTGTTGTACAATCAATATGGTCTTTGTTAAAATTGGCAAGCTCATCATCAGACATGCCTTTCCCCTTCTCCTACAACCAAAATGCCTTGAACTTGGGTGTCTTAATAAAATAATTATCTAACAAAAATTGAGCAACTACAATGATTCTTTCATCTTGTGCCTCATCTTCTGAAATTAAACTTAGAATAATGGATCTATCCAATTCCATTAATACTTCTACAACCTCATCATCCCTAAAAGTTTCCCTTGGAGGAGAAGGCAGTGAGACATCTGCACCTATCCCATCATCAATAACTTCAACAAAATCTGCAATAGTAGACTTCCCCTTTTCCACTTTCCTAATTGGTTCAACAGCTGGCTAAGTTTGTGGGACTTGTTGTGCAACCTCTTGTGAAGGGGTGGCCTAGGAAGATCCCTCCACCAAAATCTCTTTTCCTTTCATCTTATAGAGAGTTGGAGAAGGGTCACTTGGCCTTTCTTCATCCTTCTCAATTGGATGCTCTATTTATGCCTATTTCAACTCAATGGTAACAATGGCTTCAAAATTTCTCATCTTATTTAGCATCCTTGCAAAATCATTCTTTATATTTGAGAAAAATCCCTAAAAGTGAAGGTCCTTTTCTCTCCTCTCCCTTTCCAGCTTCTTTAGATATTTCCTCTGCTTCCTCCTCTGGACAACATCATTTGGACCATAGTTCCTTATTAGATCCTCATTCTCATCAAACTAGTGGGAAAATCCCTTCACCTTCATTTTTTTTGTTCTTAGCTCATTGATATATCCTTCTGGATCAAAGTCACAAGCCATTCCTACTTGGAGGAAGTAGGTGCTTGCCATGAAATCTTGCACCCTCTCAAGTTTCTCACTCCCCACATTAAAATCCTCATCAACTGTAAGCTAAGGAAAGTGAGTTCCTTTTCTTTCAGAATGCATCAAATTCTTCTCCATCCACATGATCTTCCACATGAATTCCATGAAGCAAGTCTGGAGAAGACAATCAATGGCAAAATATGGGGTGGAGGAGGGCAACATACACCCTTATTACTATACAATCTGAATAGAAAAATAGGTCTCCAAAATTATGGATGAATGCACCCTCAAGAAACTAAACATTCTTTGGTTTGGAATCCTTGACTCTTAAGACCTTTATGATATGTTTTGGCAGCCTTGGAAGATGAACTCTAATGATATGATGAATCAATAAGGATCCAGATGACTACTGAGAGGGGGGGCTGAATCAGTAGATAGAAAACTCATTAAACTTTCATCAAACTCAAAAACAATCTCACAAGTCAATCACTGAACTAACTTGTTCAAATACTGAACTACAAATTGCAATAGCACTGACAATTTACCGGTTTGACTGGCATATCAAAATAACAGTATAACAGCTCTAAAACTCCCAAACCATTTAACCAATACATCAAAATACTTTATTGACACTAGTAAAAGCACATTTCAGATAACTATCGGTCATCTTATCATAACTAAGTGGATTTAACAGTTAAGCAAATTAACCATATCAAACATAACCACAAAACCATTCACCACTTGACAATGATTTTTGACGTGGAAACCCAAATGGGAAAAACCATGGTGGGGATGAATACCCACAAGTATTCTAAACTCTTCTAAAGTTTTCCCTGTTATGAGCCAAGCCTATTAAAGCTTTACAAAATGTCCTGTTAGGAACAGATCCTGTTAAGGACCACCCGGTTAAGGGATTGACTATAATGCCCTGTTAGAAGCAATACCCTGTTAGGAGTAACCTCGATAGAGGATTTGAAATCCAATCTAATGGATCACCTGGTTAGAGGAATTAGATATCACTAAGCCTATTAAAGCTTACCTGGTTAAGGGATTTAACTGCTGTAATTGTTAGAGAACAACAAGGGTTTGTTGATCTGGTAAATAGAAATACTTTGCTTGATAAGATTGTTTTCATTCTCCTATATGCCTTCACACATACTACATATACTTCTTATGGTTCAACAACCAATCACACTAACACTTAACCAAAATTGCCAACACTACAACAAAACAACTCATCGACCTTATAAGAAAAACAATAGATCAGTAACACATCACAAACCTAAGATCTCATAGAGGTTAAAAACAAATTGGTTCAAGTATGACTGTTATATTACATAGAAATCATTGCACATTGTTCAAGACAACCTCGACCACTCCTTGATCACTGCTTCATCGAATCCTGTAACTCATCACGCAGTCTCCTCTTCATGCAATGTACTCGCTCATTCCCAAGATAAAACTGTTATCTCTACGTGCATAATCATTATCGTTCACCATTTGATTATAAACCAATACAACCAATTTACCAAGTTTCATCGGTTAGGGTTTGGCACATCAATAGGTAGGGTTACTGGTTGATCTCACTGCTTCTAAAGTAATATTGGTTTCCTCCACTAGCTCACCTATCGGTTGCAAAACAACATCATAACAACATCATTACCAGTTACAATTGACATCAATGACAACACAATAGTTCATCAATGCAATCAGCAATAAAATACCAACAATCTCCCCCTTTGGCATTGATGGCAATACAAATATTAATAAACTTGATTATGTGATTGAGAGTAATGTACATACATAGGTATAGGAATCCTAGTTTACATTTTACCATGTACTCTCCTTAAACTGACTCTCTATGTCTTCAGCTGGTAACTGGCTATAGTTCCTTTCTCTATCAATCATACAGTTCTTCTCGCTGTAATCAAATAGTTCTTATCCCCCTTTGACAATAATGCCAAAGTGAAAGTAAAACATGCAGTGTCATACTTCATTGTTCTGCATCAACAATCTCCAACTTGATGCTCCCCCTATGGAGTAACTCCACTCTACACCAATCCTACTTCAAGATTCTTCAATTATCTCTAGGACTGATGTCTTTCACATCTACTCAATTGACCTCATGTAGGGGCACAACCCCTAGCTGACCTCTAAGATACTCAAAAGTATTCTTAGGCATAGGTTTAGTAAAGATATCTGCTAGCTACTCCTTAGTAGATACATGCTCCAATAACACATCTTTAATCTGCACTTTCTCTCTCAAGAAATGATATTTCAGCTCAATATGCTTGATTCTAGCATGCAACACTAGGTTCTTTAAAATATTTATTGCACTCATGTTATCACATAAAATCCTTACTGTTTCTATGATTTTCAACTTGAATCCTTCTAGGATGTGTTTCATCCAGATTGCCTGGGTACAATTCATATAAGTTGCAACATATTCAGCTTCAGTAGTGGACTGTGATATACAACTCTGCTTCTTGTTGCTCCAAGATACAAGTCTTCCTCCAAGAAATAATGCACCACCGGTTGTGCTCTTCCTGTCATCAACATTTCTTGCCCAGTCTGCATCTATATAAACCTTCAAATCAAAGTTACCTGCATATGGATACCATAATCCATAATCAATAGTACCTTTCAAAAATCTGAATATCCTTTTAGTTGCAATCATGTGTGTCTCCTTAGGGTTCTTTCGAAATCTGGCAACTAATCCAACTGCATGAGCAATATCTGCTCTGCTGTGAACAACATAATGTCATTTCCCTATCATTGATTTGTACTCCTTTTCATCAATAGATGTAGCGTCATCCTCTTTAGACATTTTACAACCTTTAACCATTGGTGTCCCAACTGGTTTACAGTCACTCATTCCAAATGTCTTCAATACCTCTTTCACATATTTAGACTGTGTGATAAAAATATCACTCTTCATCTATTGAATTTTGAAACCTATCAAGAATTTTATCTCTCCTACTAGAGACATTTCAAATTCACTTTTCATCTCATTTGCAAAGTCATCACTCATGTCATCATTTCCTCCAAAAATGATATCATCCACAAACACTTCAATAACCATTATCTTATCTCCTTCATTCTTGAGATATATATTGTTGTCTTCACTAGTTCTCTAAAAACCTATCTTCATTAGGTGTGAATTTAGTCTTTTATACCATTCTCTTGGTGCTTGCTTCAAACCATATAGTGCCTTGTGTAGTTTACACACCATATCCTTTGCATAGAATAACCATCTGGTTGTTCAATGTATTCTTCCTCTTCCAGTATTCCATTTAGAAATGTTGACTTCACATCCATCTGATATACTTTGAATCCCCTATATGTTGCAAATGCAAGTAGAGTCCTAACACCTTCCAATCTAGCAACTGGTGCAAATGTCTCACCATAGTCTTCTCCTTCTTTTTGTGCATAACCTTTGCATACCAATTTATCTTTGTTTCTAACTACTACTCCATCTTCATTCAGTTTATTCCAGAATGCCCATTTAGTGCCTATCACATTTTTATTCACCAGTATGGGTACTAGGGTCCATGTATTGTTCTTCTCAATATGGTCAAGCTCCTCTTCCATAGCCTTGATCTAGTGATCATCTCCAAAGGCTTCCTTAGCAGTTCTAGGCTCAATAGTGGAGATCATACAAGAATTGTCTCTAATTCTTCTTCTGGTTAATACTCCAGCATCTTTATCTCCAATAATCTAGTCAAGATAATGATTGAGTCTCACATACCTTGGAATTACATGATCATTATCTTTAGGTTCTTCTTCCTCACTATCATCATCTTCTTCTGTAGAATATTCCTATTTCGGTTGAACTGGTACTACAACATTCACTTCACCAACTTCTAGCTTCATCGGTTCTGGTTCCAAAATTGGGATATAAGGTTCATCTTCCTTCTTCTCCTCATTGGTTTCTCCTGAGACTTCAGGACACTCATTCACATAGACGTCAACACTTTCAATGATTCTCTTCGTCTAGTTGTTGTAACATTTGTAGGCCTTACTCTTGGTGGAGTAACCAAGAAATATGCCTTCATCACTCTTAGCATCAAACTTACTAACATAGTCACCTCTCTTGATAAAACATTTATTACCAAAAAATATTAAAATAACTAACATTAGGTGATCTACCATACCAGTATTCATAAGGAGTTTTATCCTTACCTCTCTTTACCAATATCTAGTTCATAGTGTATATAGCTATGTTGACAACTTCTCTCCAGAAATGTTTTGCTACACCTTGTATTAGCATCATTCTAGCAGCTTCAACAACTGACTGGTTGTTCATCTCTATAATACCATTCTGTTGTGGTGCTCTAGGTGCGTAAAGTTGACTCTTAATTCCATTGTCTTCATAATATATAGTGAATTCCTCTAAAGTAAATTCACCTCCTTGATCAATCCTTAGACACTTTATCTTCTTACCACTTTCCTTTTCAGCTAAGGCCCTAAATGCCTTAAACTTACTAAAAGCTTCTATTTGGTCCTTCAATAATGTGACCCACATCATTCTTGAGCAATCATCAGTGAAGATCATAAAATATTTATCACCTTGAATACTTTTATTCCTTATTGGTCCACAGAGGTTTGTATGAACCAAATCTAATAAATGTTCTGCTGAGAAATATTTTCTTTTAAAAGTTGAGGATGTCATCTTTCCTAACTGACATTCCTTACATAGAGCATTCACCGGTTTGTCCAACTGAGGCAAACCTCTTACCGAGTTGGACTTATTGACTTTGACAATGTTATCAAAATTTATATGACAAAATCTCTTATGCCAAAGCCAACTATCATCTAATTTAGCAATTAAACAGTTGTTGACTTTAAGATTTAGGTGAAACAGGTTACCTTTTTGATGTGGAGCATGAAATCAAAACCAACTATCATACCTATAAGTGGCACAACTTCTATCAAATATGACAAAACAACTCAAGATAACTTGTTCAAAGGCAACAATTTCACATTAACCAACACATTACTTGGACTCATACTCAAGGTTCTTAATCCACTTCCTCAACAAGATACACAAAACACACCTCATACCCTCATGATTGTCATGACTGAGACATACATTTCTTTTCTTGGTTTTGACAATATATATTAGACCAAACACAAAAATCCTTTAACTTATGACCACAATACAAAATCCCATTACGCATGCTTGATGGGATTAAACTTTTTGTGACAACAAAAACCAACCACTAACCACATTCCCTCACAATACAACCTTTCACCATTCATGGTGTCATTCACATCTGGATGGCAATCACAAAGTTCATTCACTGTAGTAGCAACAAGACTTCTTGTCATGACAACTTGTATGAAAACTATCAACAACAGTCTTCTTTAGGCTTCTTGTTTGCTACAAAACCCATACCACCATAGTGTGATGGTTTTAACATCTTCCATACTATCTCCATGTGCCTTCTATATGTAGGTCCCGGGGACAACTGAGAAGGGGGGGAGGTGACTCAGTTGTCTAATAAATTCAAACCAAAATCTTATTAACCAACTTATTGCTTAATACCGGTAAGACAGTTAATTGTGCCGGTAAACAATGTTAACAGGAAATGTTGTACCGGTAAGAATTAATGCATGAAACATAAGCACAAAGTCAACCACAACACATGACACAAATATTTGTATGTGGAAACACTATAAGGGGAAAAACCATAGTGGGAAACCTTACCCACAATCAGATGATACTACTACAGATAGTAAGTATACAAAGAGGGGTCTGCACATGCAGAAAGGCCAATAGCCTAGAGCTCACTACTCAAACACAAATGGGAGTCACACTGACTATAGTTGGATGGTTAAATCCAATGAGAATGTACTACACAAAATAGCATCTTCATATGTTGGATTCAGTACCGGTGTAATGCTGATATTCTTTTCCAAAAACCTAACTTCACTTTCAAATGATTTCTTCGTGTATATCTCTGCTTGATCTCGCATATACCCTTCCTTAAATCTTTTTCGCATTCCAAATTTGATCTTACAAATAAGATCTTACATTTATACCATACCCTAAGACCAATTTTAGTTGGTCAGCTCTACAAGATATTACAATAAAATATTTTACAAATAATACAATGTCCGATGCAATAACCGATTGAACATGTCGGCTTAATGCATTTACAACAATAATAAATCATCTCCATAGCATGCCATGCTGATCTGGAAAAGATAAACCTGCCGGTGTAACCCTAGATAACCTGGACCTATTTGTCGGTAAAAGCAAATATGCAAATAAGAATATACCAATGATATTACTTCAAGGAAAAGTGTCCACATGATGTCTTCGACATTACCAAGTGTCTTCCATATCATTGCATGTACCAGTGAACATTATATCCTGTCGGTTAACTATATAATGGTGATTGTTTGAGCATTTTACTGATTTCCGGTGAATGTTGTTGGATCTCCAAAGTAGGTCTGTTAGCAGGTGTTGACATCAATAACAAAACCATACCAAAATACCAACAATCTCCCCCTTTGGCATTGATGGCAACACAAGATGGAAAAACCGTCAAAGTGCCAAAATAGAAATGCCAAGTACAAAATCCAATTCTCCCCCTGGGAGTAATATGTGTTTATACAAAGATTTATTTACAATACCAATCTCTCCGCAAAAAGATAATGCATTTTTCCATATATTTTTCTTTAATGTTTTTCCATATATCTCTCCCCCTTTGACATAAAATGCCAAAGTCACAAAAAGGTCAAGTTCATACAAAATACCAACCAATTCAATATACCAACTACTCCCCCTAAGAAGTAGCTTCCTCATCAAATACCGGAATAAAAGATTTGTCCATTTAATTCTGTCGGTTGATGACAATCATCAACTATCTAAGTCTCTACAGGTGGAGGTAAGACTCCGAGCTGATCTCTGAGATACTCAAAAGTTTCCTTAGGCAAAGGTTTTGTAAAAATATCTGCAAGTTGTTCTTTAGTATTCACATAAACCAGTTTTATTTCCTTTTCTTCAACTTTTTCCCTTAGAAAATTCAGTTCGATAGAAACATGTTTTGTTTTAGAATGTAATACTGGATTCTTAGATATATCAATTTCTGCAGTGTTATCACAATATATAGTAATAGGTTCCTTGCATTTTACCTTTATGTCTTTCAACATTTGCTTAAGCCAAAGTACCTGTGTACAGTTTGTTGCTGATGCAACATATTCTGATTTTGCTGTTGATAATGATGTACAACTCTATTTCTTACTTAACCAAGAAACTAATCTCTTTCCAAGAAAGAATGCTCCTCCAGTGGTGCTCTTTCTATCTTCCACATCTCCTGCCCAATTTGCATCTGTGTATGCATATAGATCAAAATTTTCATCTTTATGATACCATAATCCAAGATTTGTTGTGCCTTGTAAGTACCAAAAAATCCTTTTTACTGCTGATTCATGATTTTCCTTGGGATTACTCTGAAATCTAGAAACTATACATATTGCATTCATAATATCAGGTCTAGTTTGTGTCAAATACAGTAAACCTCCTATCATAGATTTGTGTCTAGTTGGATTAACAGGTGTAGATTCATCCCTTTGAGATAATTTGTCATTTGTAGTCATAGGTGTGCTTACCGGTTTAGAGTTCTCCATCCTAAATTTCTTGAGTAGTTCTTTCAAGTACTTAGATTGACTCAAAAATATGCCTTTATCAGTCTATAAAATCTGCAATCCTAAAAAGAATTTTATTTCTCCAATCATAGACATTTCAAATTCATGCTGCATTTTAAGAGAAAATTCTTTGCATAATCCATCTTCTCCTCCAAAGATTATATCATCAACAAATACTTCCATAATCAAAATGTCATCATTAGTTACTTTGTAATATAAATTGCTATCTGCATTTCCTTTAGTAAAACCAATTTTTAAGAGATACTTATCCAATCTTGCATACCAGGCTCTTGGAGCTTGTTTTAGTCCATACAAAGCTTTTCTTAATCTGCAAACCATATCATTGTTATCTATCAAAGAAAATCTATCAGGTTGTTCAATATAAACTTCTTCTTCAAGATCTCCATTAAAAAATGCACATTTAATATCCATTTGATAAACTTTGTAATCCTTGTGAGCTGTAAAGGCTAAGAATAATCTAATTGCTTCAATTCTAGCTACTGGTGCAAAGGTTTCATTGTAATCAACTCCTTCTTTCTAAGAATATCCCTTACACATTAGTCTTGCTTTATTCCTGACAACCTTACCATCTTCATTGAGTTTGTTTCTAAATACCCATTTGGTTCCAATTACATTTTTATTTTCAAGCCAGGGAACTAATGTCCAAGTATTCTTTTTCTCAATTTGTCCTAATTCTTCTTCCATAGCTTTAATCCAAAATTTATCTTCACATGCCTCATTGATAGATAATGGTTCAATTTGAGAAATAAGACATACCTCTTCATTTGCCAATCTTCCTCTTGTCATGACTCCTTTAAATTTGCTTCCAATTATCTGATCTTCAGAATGATTCAGTCTTACATACCGAGGTGTCTTAGTCTATTGTTTTTCTTCAATTACTGTGGTATCCTTTGATGATACCGAAGTAACTGGGTCATCATTCTGTACCGGTGGATTTACTGTTGGTTCATTTGTCATAATTTCTATTACCGGTTCAGAGTCTATATACCTTGAAGTTCCTCTGAATTGTTCATCAATCTTTACATTTGTACTCTCAACAATTTTCTGTAATCTTTTATTAAAACATCTATAAGCTTTACTCTTAGATGAATAACCAAGAAATATTCCTTCATCACTTCTAGGATCAAACTTGCCAATATACTCATCTCTTCTAATATAACATTTACTTCCAAAAATTCTGAAATACTTAAGAGTAGGAGTATTACCAAACCATAGTTCATGAGGGGTCTTACCAGTTTCACCTTTGATGTGAACTTTGTTGAATGTATAGACAATAGTGCTTACTGCCTCTCTCCAGTACACATGTGGTAGATTTGCTTCTGATAACATACTTCTTGCTGCATCCAAAATAGTTCTGTTTTTCCTTTCAACAACTCCATTCTGTTGTGGTGTCCGAGGTGCTGATAACTGTCTTTTGATTCCATTCACTTCACAGAATGTATTAAAATCTCTAGATGTGAATTCTCCTCCTTGATCTGATCTTAAAGATTTAATTTTCTTACCGGTTTCATTTTCAACCATTGCTTTGAATAGTTTGAACTTCCCAAGTGCTTCTGACTTTTCTCTGAGAAAAGTAACCCAACACATTCTAGAATAATCATCAATAATTAGTATGAAATATCTATCACCTTGTAAGCTTTTAGTTCTAGCCAGACCACATAAATCAGTGTGAATTAAATCAAGAGCATTATTGGATTTTTCTAGAATACTTTTGAAACTAGCTCTAACCTATTTTCCAAATTGACATTCCTTGCAAATTGTATTCTGAGGTTTCACAATTTTAGGTTTCTCAACTAATTGACCAACATTTAAAAGATTATGTTTTAATCCTTCAACATAGTAGACATTTTCAGTGTTATGTTTACCATCAAGAGATATTGAACCCTTACCTTTGATTGAACAGGCTTTGTCATCTCCGAATCTTACTAAACCACCATTGTATTCTTGAAAGTTCAAGAATTTGCCTTTGTCTCCAGTCATGTGATGTGAGCATCCTGAGTCAATATTCCATTCATCCTTTGATTCAACTTTAGTTTCTAGGGCTTGTTCTACCGATGGAGCAATAGGTACCGGTTGATCTTCTATTATAGCAACAAAGACCCATCTGTTGTCTGCTGGATCCTGATCAGAATCATCAGTCACACCTTCATCAGCAATGTAACAGGATTTATCTTTGTTTTTCTTAAATCTGTATCTCTGATATTCAGGATTAGGTTTGTATGTCCTTCTAGCTTCTTCTCTTAGTCTAGCATGTCTATCAGGGCATCTTGAATCCATATGACCAATCTTATTGCAATTGAAACATTTAAAGGGTGCTTTACCTTCATACTTACTTCCAATTGGACCTTTTGGCATTTTTCTTGCAAATAGTGCTTCAAGTTCTTCAAGCTCTTCATTCTCCTTCCTGGTTTCTTCAAGTTCTCTTGCATAAAAGGCTATCCAGTCTGATTTGTCAAAAGATGGAGCAGATGATGTTGATGCTTTGAAGGCCAAATCAGTTTTTATAGCAACAGGACCAAATTCCTCTATTTCAAAAGCTGAAAGTTTTCCAATCAATGTATCCCTAGTTACTGATGTATTAGGCATTGTTCTCAGCTCATTAATAGCAGTAACCTTCATTTTATATGCTGGTGGCAAACTTCTTAAGATTTTTGAAACAATCTCATCTTCACTCAACGTTCCTCCACAACATTTGATACCTAAAACAATTTCATTTACTCTTTCCATAAAGGCAGAAATTCTTTCATCTTCTTCCATTTTCAGATGTTCATACCTGACTCGGAAGCTTTCAAGTTTTGCAATTTTGACTGTGGAATCCCCTTCATTCAATGTTTCCAAATGATCCCAAATAGCTTTTGCAGTAGATCTATCTGATAATCCCATGATTTGTTGATCTGATAATGCGCTCAAAAGTGCTTCTCTTGCTTTGCAATCATTTTCTTCATCTTTAGCTAAAGTAATAGGAACAGGCTGACCAGCTATAGGAGCAGTATAACCATTCTTAGTAACTTCCCAAATGTCTTTACCAATGCAATTCAGATGTGTCTGCATTCTAATTTTCTATATTCCATAGTTGGTTCCATCAAGTTTAAGACTATCCTTCCTAAAATAATTAGTAGACATTGGATCTCCTCAAGTTGTTAAACTTCTACGAAAAGAGGACTAAGCTTTGATACCAATTGTAGGTCATGGGGACAACTGAGAGGGGGAGGGTGAATCAATTGTGTAATAAATTCAAACCAAAATCTTATTAACCAACTTTTTGCTTAATACCGGTAAGACAGTTAATTGTGTCGGTAAACAATGTTAATAGGAAATGTTGTACCGGTAAGAATTAATGCATGAAACATAAGCACAAAGTCAACCACAACACATGACACAAATACTTGTATGTGGAAACCCTGTAAGGGGAAAAACCATGGTGGGAAACCTTACCCACAATCAGATGATACTACTGCAGATAGTAAGTGTACAAAGAGGGGTCTACACATGCAGAAAGGCCAACAGCCTAGAGCTCACTGCTCAAACACAAATGGGAGTCACACTGACTATAGTTGGATGGTTAAATCCAATGAGAATGTACTGCACAAAATAGCATCTTCATATGCTAGATTCAGTACCGGTGTAATGATGATATGCTTTTCCAAAAACCTAACTTCACTTTCAAATGATGTCTTCGTGTATATCTCTGCTTGATCTCGCATATACCCTTCCTCAAATCTTTTTCGCATTCCACATTTGATCTTACAAATAAGATCTTTCATTTATACCATACCCTAATACCAATTTTAGTAGGTCGGCTCTACAAGATATTACAATAAAACATTTTACAAATAATACAATATCTGATGCAATAACCGATGGAACATGTCTGCTTAATGCATTTACAACAATAATAAATCATCTCCATCGCGTGCCATGCTGATCTGGAAAAGATAAACCTATCGATGTAACCCTAGATAACTTGGACCTATTTGCCAGTAAAAGAAAATATGCAAATAAGAATATACCAATGATATTACTTCAAGGAAAAGTGTCCACATGATGTCTTCGACATTACCAAGTGTCTTCCATGTCATTGCATGTACCGGTGAACATTATATCCTACCGATTAACATTATTTTACTAATTGCTAGTGAATGTTGCTGGATCTCCAAAGTAGGTGTGTTAGGAGGTGTTGACATCAATGACAAAACCATACCAAAATACCAACACTATAGACATACATAACCTGTATTCATGAGTATACATGCAAAGAACTGAAAGTATACTGTCCAATACCAGGGAATAAGAAAATACAGTCTCGTACAGTCATTAATGCTTTTAAAATATTTCTCATAGCACCAATAGCTCTAGTTGGATTGTACATTTAATAGTTGAAGAACTTTAATCCAAGTTATAGCTTGATCCAACGGTTTAATCAAAAGTTATGGCATTTTTTTCTAAAACTGGTTACCTAGGTTAGGGCTCTGGCAGTTACAAACGGTTTTGACAAAAATCAATGTAGCTTACTCAAATCTTTATGAAAATAAATGCCACTTGAACCAAATGAAAGAAGAGACTCAGTTATAACTTAACTCATCATTAATACAATATTCCTAGGCCATACTAGACTGTACAAGCCTGAAAATGGCAAGGAATGCTTCTAAAACCACAAAGTGAAAATCGAAAATAACTCAAATATGAAATGCAAATACTTTCTATTGCTCTCCTATCCCTTTGGTTTGAGTTACAAGGAATTATATAGATTCTTTCAATCCAAAAACTGATTAAGAACTCTTAACTACCTTCTACAACCAACTATGATTATTGGTGTTCCCTTGATTATGCATATTTGAAAAGTTGTTAAGACAACTTAGCAATATTTTGTGAATTTCCACTGAATGACTCAAACCTTATGCAAAATACATTGAAATGACCTTAATAGGCCTTACAACCATGAAATAGACCATTTCCTTTCTTGACCTTATACCATAATTAACCCATATGACAACTTTTACACCAAGGTTACAAATTACATGCAATCAAGGTAAAAACATTAAAATGGAGTCTTCAACACCTTGATGGACCTTATACATGCTTAATCTCCTTCAACACTTGATTTAGCCTCCTCTTGAATCCTCTGATCAAGGTGCTCCTGCACCATACTTCTGACCTTGGAAGCTTTCCAAGTCTCTTGGAAACATAGAACAACAACACATTCTTGGCTTGATGCCTTTGTCTTCATCTTTATCGCTTACCATCTTCTTGGCTCTGCTATTAACCTCTTTTTCAAAAGCACACGGGACTATCCTTGTAAACTATCTTCTCATCTACTCCCATCAGTGGAGTATTGAAATGGGTGCCACTTAGGTTCTTTACTAGGTATCCACCTCTTCTACTACCTCAACACACAAACTCACAACTTCCTTGCCTCACCTAGGAGTCTCTTTCTCCTCTCTCCCTATTCTCTTGGCAACCAACAACCAGGTTCTTTCCTAACCTGTTACAACACCTTCTCTGTAGTTAGGTGGATTAACACCTACAACCAAACACAACAAAAACCACAAAACAACTTTTCTAACCCAGACCTTTTGCTGGGCTTTGGTACCAATTTGATGTGGAGCATGAAATCAAAACCAACTATCATACCTATAACTGGCACAACTTCTGTTAAATATGACAAAAAAACTCAAGACAACTTGTTTCAAGGAAACAATTTCACATTAACCAACACATTACTTGGATTCATACTCAAGGTTCTTAATCCACTTCTTCAACAAGATACACAAAACACACGGTCTACGTTCATGATTTTCATGACTAAGACATACATTTCTTTTTTGGGTCTTCACGATATATATTAGACCAAAGACAAAAATACTTCAACTTATGACCACAATACACAAGACCATTACACATGATTGATGGGATGAAACTCTTTGTGACAACCAAAAACCCAACCACTAACCACATTCCTTCAAAATAAAACCTTGCATAGTTCATGGTGTCATTCACATTTGGATGGCAATCACAAAGTTCATTCACTGTAGTAGCAACAAGACTTCTTGTCATGACTACTTGTATGGAAACCGTCAGCAATAGTCTTGTTTAGGCTTCTTGTTTTCTCCAAAAACCATACCACCATACTGTGATGTTTTTAACATCTTTCATACTGTCTCCAAGTGCCTTCCATATCCATATATAACCTACATTCATGAGTATACATCCAAAGAACTGAAAGTACACTATCCAATACCAGGGAACAAGAAAATACAGTCCGATACAGTCATTAATACTTTTGAAATATTGATCACAACACCAATTTCTCTATTTGGATTGTAGATTTAATAGTTGCAGAACTTTTGTCCAACTTATAGCCTAATCCAATGGTTTAATCAAAAGTTATGGCATTTTTTTTAAATTGGTTACCCAGGTCAGGGGCTTGGTAGTTACAAATGCTTTTGACAAAATAAAATGTATCTTACTCAAATCTTCATGAAAATAAATGCCACTTGAACCAAATGAAAGAAGAGACTCAGTTATAACTTAACTCATCATTAATACAATATTCCTAGGCTGTACTAGACTGTACAGGCCTGGAAGCAGCAAGGAATGCTTCTAAAACCACAAAATTAGAATTGAAAATAACTCAAATATGAAATGCAAATGCTTTCTATTGCTCTCCTCTCCCTTTGGTTTGAGGTACAAGGCATTATATAGATGCTTTCAATCCAAAAAATTATTAAGACCTCCTAACTACCTTCTACTACCAACTATGATCATTGGTGTTCCCTTGATTATCCATATTTAAAAAGTTGTTAAGACAACTTAGCAATATTTTATGATTTTCCACTAAAAGACTCAAACCTTATGCAAAATACATTTAAATGACCTTAATAGGCCTTACAACCATGAAATAGACCATTTCCTTTCTTGACCTTATACCATAGTTAACCCATATGACAACTTTTACACCAAGGTTACAAATTACATGAAATCAAGTTAAACACATTAAAATGGAGTCTTCAACACCTTGATGGACCTTCTACATGATTAATCACCTTCAAAACTTGATTTAGCCTCCTCTTAAAGTATTTGAACAAGGTGCTCTTGCACCATACTTCTGACCTTGGAAGCTTTCCAAGTCTCTTGGAAACATAGAACAACAACACATTCTTGGCTTGATGCCTTTGTCTTCATCTTTATCACTTACCGTCTTCTTGCCTCTGCTATCAACCTCTTTTTCAAAAGGACATAGAACTATCCTTGTAAACTATCTTCTCATCTAGTCCCATCAGTGGAGTATTGAAATGTCTACCACTTAGGTGCTTTACCAGGTATCCACCTCTTCTATTGCCTCACCTAGGAGTCTCTTTCTCCTGTCTCCCTAGTCTCTTGGCAACCAACAACTAGGTTCTCTCCTAACCTGTACCAACAATTTCTCTGCAGTTAGCTAGATTAACACCTAAAACCAAACACAACACAAACCACAAAACAACTTTTCTAACCTTGACCTTTTGCTGGGCTCTGATACCAATTTGATGCGGAACATGAAATCAAAACCAACTAACATACCTATAAGTGGCACAACTTCTTATAAACATGAAAAAACAACTCAAGACAACTTGTTTCTATTGGAATTATGGATGAATTGATTATGAGTCGCATTGATGTTAATACTAGCTATTATGGATGGTTACCAGCAGACAGGTTTTGGTTACTGGTAGAAGATCTAGTGTTACCTGTAGAAGAGATTATCTATTGGACACTTCAGACATGTTTGAATGTGATATGTACTTCTGGAGCATTTTTTGGTTAGTTAGTATTGGCTTGGTATTGGATACTATCATACACTTTTGTAAACCCTTACCGGCATTGGTTTAAGGCTTTACCAGTAGAGCTTTCATTGAGGAATAGTGATAGGATGCATAAGTGGTGTTGGTGTGTCTTCTAGATGGATTTCAGGATGCTGAAGATATTCTTTGATCGTGCTTCAACTGCTTCAAGACATTTCTTTGGCATGGTGGACCCAGAATAGGTTTGGTACCTATCCAGATTATGGACCGGTATCATGCTAACATGTACTCTACAAGTTACTAGCATGTTTCAGGAGGATTTATGGATTTGTTATTGTTGTTTTGGTCTTAAGACGACATGACATATCAATGTAATATGTAATTTTGTAATGATCTTATTATAATATCTCTTAGGTGCCTGGTCTAATTGGTTTAGGCCTTAGGGTTTGTATAAAATGATGTAAAATCTCATTGTAGATCATGGGGATTATGTCTCGTGGTCATGGAATGCAATATCATATGCAAAGGAGATTTGGTCGATCATAGGTGATCGAATTGGGATTAAGGAAGAGGTCAAAGGCCTCTGATATTAAGCTTAACCAGGACTGTAATCAAACATGGTAGATGCTATCTCTGGCAATTCACTTTATTGGACTTTTGTCCATTTATCTTTTGGTGGTTTTAACCTCTGTAGTCAGTGAGACTCCTTTGTAATGAGCAGTACGCTCTAGGCAGTGTGCCTTTGTTGGCATATGATGAAGCGGTGACAAAGTATGTTGTTATTGATGTCAATATGTGCTCAAGCAGGTAAATAGGTATGCACTGGTATGAATATTGGAAGCGGTATAGGTCAACCAGTATGAAGAGATGTAGTGAACCGGTGTTAGGGTTTCACTAAGTGTAACTACCGGTTGGTAGTCTCAGCTCTAGGGTTTCCAGTTTGGAAATCTAGCTTATGCGATGCAATCGGTGATATTTTGTAATTAGTTAGCTAAGAACTAAGGATGAGATCAAGATGCCATGTCAGTTTTGTGCACATGAAGAATTTCCTTGAGGATCTTACATGTAAAGATTGACTGCATTAAATGTCTACCTCAGGAATGAACATTCTTCTTAGCGGTATGAGAAGAAAGCATGATGGGTTACTAATTTCTATGTGCGGTGAAGAATGGAGGATGCAGAATGAATTGTGATCTATTTGAGATTGTTTCATTCTATGTAAAGTGTTTGGATGGTCAGGATTGGACCTCTTGTAATTGTAAACCTAAAATACTTAGGGTTTAGGGTTTATGTTACCAACCTAATTCTTGTCTATAAGGTCGATGAGTTTGATATTGTTTTTGTTGGAAAAAGTTGTGTGTGTATCCGAGTGATGAGATACTTGCTAGAGTAGTGAGTGAAAACTACAGAGTATGATTGCAGAGTAGAGGAACTGAAAAGGATTTGCCTTAGCATATAGTGCTTTTATCAGATCAGAGTTTTACGTATTGTCTTCTAACCATTTCAACAGAAGGAAAATACCTTTGTCGGGTAGCTTTAACAGGCTTACTATAAATCCTCTAACTAGGTGACTCAAGTTCATTGATTTCTTTAAATCCTCTAGCGAGGTAACCTTAACAGGGTGTCAACCTTTAACAGGGTATATAGCCATCCCTTAACCGGGTGATCTTCAACAGGATCAGTTCCTAGCAGAACCTTATTGTAAATTCTTTAACCGAACTAGGCTCCTAACAAAGAAAGCTTCAAAAGAGTTCAAAACAAGCTTGTGGGCATTCATCCCCACCATGGTTTTTCCCATTTGGGTTTCCACATGAAAAATTTGTGTGTCATGAGTTGTGCATTTTTCATGTGATGATTGAGTATTCTTTGTTTAGGTGATTATGCATGCAAAGCTAATGGTTATGATATTACTAATACACCTCATGCATATGTTTATGGGTGAAGTAGTTATCAAGTATTGAATGATATTTGAAGTATTCAGTTTACCCGTTTAAGTTGTCTGAATTCTTACTATGTTTAACCAGTATTGCCATGGTTAAGTTTAGTAATGAAGACAACCAGTTAGCTGTGTTTTAACTTGATAAGTTGTGGAGAAGTTTTTGTATGTATTGATTCACCCCCCCCACTCTTAGTACCAATTAGGGTATTTTTTGTTCATCATTATTCATCAATTGGTATCAGAGTAACTCCAGGTCCTTGATGATATAAGCTTAACCGCTTAAGGTAAAAGATCTTTCTTTAATGATGAAGAGGGAAGGTCCTAAGTTCAATAGATAACTTCAAAATATGGAAGGATAGAATGAAGATCTATATCAAGAGTTTGGGTGCTCAACACTAGAGCTATGTTGAGAATGTCTATGTAATCCCCACTGGCACTCTAACCAATGATCAGAAAAGAGAGATTCAAGAAAATGGGCAAGTCATGGAAGCCCTTATTAGCAGTTTGTCCGATATTGAGTTCATTAATGTATAAGATAAGGACACTCCTAAGGATGTATGGGACACATTAGAAACTATTGATGGCGGTGATGAGCATGTCAAGCAAGATAAGAAAGAGAGCCTTAGAGGAAAATTTGAAGACATGAGGATGGTTGAAGGTGAAACCATTTAGCAATATGGCAGAAGGATCAAGACTATGGTTGGAGATATCAAGAGCATTGGTGGAACAATTGAATATGCCACCGTTGTCAGTAAAGTTTTGAGATCATTGTTACTAGTTTATGCAATCAGAGTTGCTCCTATTTAGGATCTAAGGTCTATCGACAAAACCAAGGTATCCTTAGACTCTATCATTGCAAAGTTGACTACATATGAGTTGAATAGCTATGATGGCAGAGTTGAGAAGATTGAGTCAGCCTTTAGAGCATTTGTTGTACCAACCAAAAAAGGAAAAGAAGTAAGTACCAGTTATGAATCCAGGCAATCCAGAGATATGGATGATGAAGAGATTCTAATGGAGTTTTAAGCTCTTCTTTCCAAGAGACTTCCAAAAGGCATTGGAAAATATAGAGGTTAGCTTCCTTTAAAATGTTTTTCCTACAATAAGATAGGGCATATAGTTGTTAACTATCCTAACAATGACAATAAGGATAAACTAGAGAGGTTTAGAAAGTATAAATGAGGAAATAGAAGAAATTGTCTCATGGCAGTGGATGAAGGTGTTACTGATGAAGAATATGAGGATGAAGAGAATGAGAACATAGTGTTTGTAGTTGTAAAGGAAGAAGTATCTGACAAGAAATCACTTGTCTCTCGCATTGACGACTATAATGAGTGGATTATTGATAGTGGTTGCCACATGACTGGTGACCAGGGAAAGTTTTTATCTCTAGAAGAATATGATGGAGGCGTTGTCCGATTTGGCAACAATGCACCATGCTTGGTAAAAGGAAAAGGATCCATCTCATTGAATGGAAAGATCAGTATGGATGATGTCTATAGGGTAGAAGGTCTTACGCATAACCTATTGAGTGTTTCTCAGCTACATGATAAAGGACTCATTTTGGTGTTCAAAGGTGGAGTTTGCAGTATAATTGGAAAGTGTGGTGAACTTATTGCCACTGGTAAGCAGACCAGAGCGAACTTGTTTCAGCTCAATGCCAAGATTAGTCAGTGTTTGATGAAAAAGTTTGATGATAGTTGGATATGGCATTGGAAAATTTGTCATATGAACATTGATAATATTGTAAAGGCTAGTAAGATCAAGGCAGTAAGAGGATTGCCTTTGTGCTTTGTGCAGAGAATGTCAACTTGGGAAGATGTCTTCCTCAACATTCAAAGGTAAGTCTTTTTCAGCAGAGAACTTACTTGATCTTGTGCATACCGATTTGTGTGGTCCAATGAAAACTAGAAGTATTCAGGGAGATCGGTATTTCATGATTCTTACCGATGACTGCTCAAGAATGATGTGGGTCACATTCTTGAAAAACAAGTTTAAGGTGTTTGGAAAGTTCAAATCCTTTAGAGAATTAGTAGAGAAGGAAAGTGGTCAAAAGATAAAGCGTCTTAGAACTAATCAAGTAGGTGAATTCACTTCTGATGAATTCAACAAGTACTGTGAAGAGAATGGTATCAATAGGCAATTGTCTTCCCCAAGGACACCACAATAGAATGACATAGCAAAAAGGAATAACATGACTATAGTTGAAGTGGCCATAACTATAGTGATCCAAGGAAAGGTTGCTCACACTTTTTAGAGAGAAGCGGTGAGCACTATAGTCCATACTATGAATTGGATACTCATCAAGAAAGGTAAAGATAAAACCCCTTATGAGTATTGGACCGGGAAGACTCCCACTGTGATTTATTTTAAAGTATTTGGCAGTAAGTGTTACATCAAGAGAGGTGAGCATCTGAGCAAGTTTGATGCTAAATGTGATAAAGGAATATTTCTAGGATATTCCACTAAGAGCAAAGCTCTCAAGTGCTACAACAATAGAACACATAAATTTGTTGAGAGTATCAATGTTAGGGTTGATGAATCCCCTAAGGAACCTGAGGAAACCTGCAGCAAGAAAGTGGAAGATGAACCTGATGAATACTAAGAGGGGGGGTGAATTAGTATGCCAAAAAATACTTTAGACAAACTTTTAAATAGTTTAGCAGATAACTAGTACAACAGATTCACTAATAAACCGGTTAAGATAAGTGCAAACCAAATAGCAAACAAAGCATTCACCCACAAGAGCACAATCACCATAACATAAGATATTTGATGTGGAAACACAAATGGGAAAAACCACGGTGAGCAGAAACTCACAAGTAACTATTTGCAGAATAGAAACCAGATCGGTTAAGGTCATACAATGTTCTTCACCAGAACAGATCCTGTTAGGAATCTAGATCTTTGTTAGGAGATAAGTCTTGTTAAAGACTACCTTGTTAAAGGATTTCAGATCCATAGTTGTGAACCACCCTTTTAGAGGATTTACAAAGGCTTTGCTAGGCCTACTCGGTTAAGGGTTTCAAACTTGTCGAAGATATTAGTAATCAACAAGTGAATGATCTAGATAATAGCATAGTATGCTTAGTTATATCCTTGATAGCTCATTGTTAATGCATTTCAGCATTACTTTAGTCTTCAATATCTCCACACTCTATCTCTTCTCAGAGACCTAATATTCTCTATGATGATCGCACATAACCATTTCAAATCTATATCTCACATATCATACATCTCACATGCAAACCCTAGACATGATGTCCTTATAAAGGAAACTGATTTCATGTCGGTCAAATAGGATTAGACTATAAGTTCCTAGGTTCAGTGCATCTGGACACATTTGGTAACACGGCACAAAAACACCACCAAAGTGTCGGTGGATGATAACTCATCACACATTACAGTAATACCGGTTGGTAACTCATCACAGAGTAATACCAGTTAATACAATAAAGCGATTACTGGTTGTCAAAAATGAAGACTAGTAGATCGTAGTGTTCCAATCAAAATTTAACTACCACTTGGTTCCTTCATACCACTTGAGCTCCTCGAACCGCTGGGGGTATTCATATCACTTGCGGTCTTCATACAATCTATGACTGGTAAACCATTTTCTGCAAAACATCGATAGTCTAAATACTATACATTCAATAATACACAATACCAGTTGGAACAATTACTGGTTGAGCATAACTCATACATCAAGAAAGTGTGTGTCCATCAATGACAATCAAAACATCATAAAAAATGCTAACAATCTCCCCCTTTGCCATTGATGGCAACACTTAGGAAAAATTTGACATCTAAGTGCTTTACAACAATAACACAAAAGATGCTACAATCAAAATTACTCCCCCTAAGCATATACACTACCCCTTTTCAAAAATTACAAGTGCATGAAATGGTAACATTCACCACAATTTTAAGTACACTACTCCCCCTTTGCCAACAATGACAAACTAATGCAAAATAACCCCTATTTCCTTATACAATAAAAGTAGAGTAAATGTTCATGACAATAAGGAATGAAATTTCTCAAAAATAGATTTAAAGTCCTGCATAAAAGTTTTCATGTCCAATGTCCATGAATCAAGTAAGGAGGTAGCAACCTCACTTTCAGTCTTCATCTGGAACACCAGTTCTTCCATTGCATCAATGGTACTCATCTCTTGAGTTACCGTGATAGCTTCCAGGTTGAGAAAACATTTTTGAAGAATATACAGTCTTGGCAATAGGAGAAATTGAAGCTCCTATAAATATTTAGTATGGTTGTTGATCTCTGAGTCCATCTTGGCAATCTGATGCTGATAATGATGGACCATTTGTCCATAGGTAGTGAATGAATCATATGGCATCTTGAAATTGCTGATATATGCCTATAACTCCGATTGGAGTTGAGCTTGTTGTTTAAGTACATCTTCACAAATAGATGGGGTTGGCAAATTTTACTCAACAGTAATTTACCTTCACCCATAGCAACACTGATATCATTCTATTGTTTCAGTAGTTGTGTCTGGAGCTCATTCATTTGCTTGACTAAGGCAGTATTGAGTGCCTTTTCATGGTTCTTCTTTGTAGTTTCTTCAATAACATCTTCCAAGCATGGTACCAAGTCCTCCACTATGGTACAAAGAAGTTTGAGCTTGGATAGAGAGGAATCAGTACTAGGGAGGTTGGTATCGAGAATTAGACTAATAAGAGTGTCAACCGCAGTTTGTATGACATCCTATTCTTTCTTCCTTCGCAATTCTTCTAGTCTCTTCTGTGCAAGTTTGATGCTTTGTAGTAGCTCAGATTCATATGCTGATTGAGTCAGACTTGCAAGAGCTAGATCAATAGGACCGACAATATCAACCTGTTTGGTTTGATCACCGGTTTCCTTAGGAGTCTACCCTCCTTCTTTTGTTTTGATCTCTGCTTGTTTTTTCTTCTCTGTTTCCTTCTCCTCTTCTTCTCTTTTCTTATCCTCTTCTTTCTTCTTTTGCCCCTCTTCTTGTTTTTTCTTCTCTTCTTCCTTCTTCTTGTCCTCCTTCTTTTTCTTCTCTTCCTCCTTCTTCCTTTCTTCTTCCTTCCTTTTGTCTTCTTCTTTCTTCTTCTCTTCTTCTTTTCTCTTATCTTCTTCTCTCTTCTTCTCTTCCTCTTTCTTCTTTTCTTCCTCTTTCTTCTTCTCTGACTCTTTCCTCTTGATTTCTTCTTGTCTTGCTTTTTCCTCTTGCTCTTTCTCTGCTTTCTCTTTGTCATGTTTCTCTTTCTCTTTGTCAGGAGTGACATCCTCTAATGCATCAACATCAATAGTGTCAATTTGTTTTGTCACTCTTTCTCCTTGACTATCAAATATCTCATCCAATTGGCCTGATGATAGGTCAGGTTCTTGTTCAGTCTTCTTAGTGGCTTCAGCTACCCAATGTATTTTGAAAGCAACTTTAACATGTATATGTGTGTCTTTTTCCACTTCAGAAGCTTTACCTTCTAGTAGCTCGAGTCTTCTCCTTCTCATGAAGAAGATGCCTTTGTTCTTATCCATTATTTCAAATAATTTAGAATTTGAAGCATCAGGAAAGTATTGTGCAAAAATTTTCTCCCTGATCTCCTTTTCTCTTTCAATGGAAATGTGTCATTTATTATCTAAAGAATTATACAAAGAATCTGGTGTAACTGATCTAATCTCAGATGGTGACCGATCATTAATACATAAGTATTTAATGACTTCCTATTCTACCTCTTCTTTCTCATTATCATTAAAATCATCAAAATGTTCTTAATTGTCCTTTGACAATGTGTCATTGGCTTATAAGAAGAAATGTCTATATTTACCGGTGCAGAAGTTGTTGGTACATTACCAGTAGACTTTGTCTTTTTGCTTGATTTCCTTGTCTTCTTTGTTTGAATCTCTAGTTCAGTGTCTTCTTCCTCCGGTGAGATGGGTCCTAGATTTTTGCTTCCTCTCAAAGACTTTTGTAGGACTAATCTTAGGTTTCTTCTTAGCTGGTGACTCCTTGGTCACTTTCGGACTGGCAAAGGTAACCGATGCAGATACCGATGGCACTTCTTTTCCCTTTTTCTATTTTGGTTCTTCAATCGATGTGACCCTCTCCAAGTAGGTACAGGTTCTCTTTTTCTTTGCTTCCAGTGGTGAGGCAAGTAGGATAGAGGCATACCTAATCAACATGTCATTCACCACTTCATACCCCATAGGTTCAACTACTTCCTTTCTGGGTTCCACCGCTTCCATTATACATTCATCTATCCTTATTGTGAAGCAGATGTCATCTTCATACTTCTTCACAATATCATTAGATATCCTCATTCTCTGGTTCATTTTCTACTTGAATTCATCAAAATACTTATTAAGAACCTCAAGATATCTAGTTCCTACTACTTGTAGACTTTCCTTAATTTTTCTGGAAATCGGTAGGTTAGCAGACCATTGAACATCACCTACTCCAGGGAAATAACCTTGAAAGTAGAAGAATAAACCAACCAGAAGTTGGTCAAACTTGAACCTTAGAGAATTTTCCTATTTGATGGACTTCAAATTCAAAAGCAATTGCTTTTGTAGACAGGTACATAGGTCAAATGTAGTGTCTTCCTTGATCATCCTGTAAGCGGCATTCACCGCAATAGTGGGGATAGAATTTATTCTATTGGCATAAAAATCCGGTAACCAATCA
Organism: Cryptomeria japonica; assembly: GCF_030272615.1. NCBI lineage: Eukaryota > Viridiplantae > Streptophyta > Pinopsida > Cupressales > Cupressaceae > Cryptomeria > Cryptomeria japonica. The sequence continues at coordinate 483,261,285 of NC_081406.1, read as the reverse complement.
CCATGCAAGCATATTTTACTAGATCACCAAAGATGGTGTTGATGGTCATTTCTCATTGGTCACTCATAGAACTGGTGATCTTTGTCATTTTAGTTTTGGCGACCTTCTGTAGAGCTGGTACCTCTCCAATATTGCATAAATCAGTGACAGCATAAATTGCTTCCAGTGTGATGTCATGGGTCTGCTCGAGATACATCTTGTCACCATGCACTCTGCTAAGGATGATGTGAATATGTTCTTCTATGAATTATTCTAGAAAATATACCAGATTGTGTAGTTTCATCTTCTCAAGGACACTATACTCAAGTTTGATCTTCTTGTAATCCCCACAGAATAGGCTTAGCTGGGAATGAATCACTAGGGATCCTAGGTCTTCCAATTTATAGTCTATATACCCTGAAATATCTCCCTCAACAATAAATCTGGTGGGTATTTGAGATAGGGCATTGTATTTCATTTTCTTTTGAAGAAATTTGGCTGAATCTTCAGGTGCACTAGAACTAGAGTGCGATGCAGAAGCCATGATCAAAAAATAAGTAAGAATTTCAGAAAATACATTCACAAACTTGAATTTAGGTTTTCCAATGTCACACACAAAACACCACTTTGGTTGCAAGTTCACCACTTATATTTCTTCACTGATTGCTTGAAGATGGTTGCAAGATTTCACACAAGATTTCGTCAACTGCTAGATAAATCACTTTGGTTGCTCTACTCTTGAATAATTCTTCTTTCAAAAATAGATAAGTGATAATGATGATGAAAATCCCTTTTAAACAACTCTCACTGACTATAATAAATGCATCACCTCTAGGGTGCAAACCCTAATTTTGCATTTTACCGCTTCAGATCTTTTGTCGACTAACAGGTAACATATACTAGTTAAGGTCTTTACTGATATAAACCAGGGGTTCAAAATATTTCACCGATATGTTCCCCCTAATCTTTTTTGAAGCTTAGTTTGTTGGTTTAGAGACTTCCACACTAGGTGCAGAAGTAGGTTCATCTTGTGACTCTTCTTCAGATTTCTTTTTCCAAGTTTTATTCATTTCCACTTGAACGGTTTCAACATTAATCTTCCCTTTTGGAGTGATCGATATATCATCCGATAGGTTCTTTATTAGTCTACAAGCTCTAGCAGTGTGTCCTAGTTTGTTGCAATGATAGCATACCATTCCAAGTGTTCTCCATGGTACGTTATTCATACTACCATTCTTTCTTCTGCATGTTTCAGTAGTGTGACCGCTACCATGACAGATCAAACAAGTTGCTCTCCAACTAGTAACCTCTTGATAACCACCTGACCGATGGTCATAGGCATTGTACCGGTTGGGATTCCGGTTCACAGGAAGTTCCAGAATAACTCCTTGAGTCCTTGGAGGATATCTCCTAGTGTTGTGCAAAATTGGCCTGCATTCAAATGCTCTATGCCCAAAATTTTTGCATGCATAACAGTTTCCATTGAATCTATTGGATCTAGGCATATTGTTTTGAAAATAAGGAAAATTGTTGTAGGCCTTGCTTCTACACACATTAGCAGTATGTCCTTTGACACAATTAAAGCAAACAGGTTTAAATTTTTGCTTACCATTTCCTTTGGATGTCAGTTGCTTCTTTGATGCTTTAGATTTTGTTCCAAAGGTCTCACATTCCTCATATCTACAGAAACAAAGTCCAGTGGTATTCTTTACTGGCTTTCCCGATTCTAGATTTTGCTCTAGCTTAGCAGGACATTGATTGAATTTGGCAAGTATCTCCTTTGACTTAGTAAGTTTCTTGGAAATGGCAGCATTAGATTCCATCAAGGTTGCATTCTCAGAATTAGTCATGCTTACTTCACCTTGCATTTCTTCTTTTTCCACTTTACTCTCCTGGAGATGAGCGGTAAGGCTACTATTTTCTTGCTTCAGCTTGGAGATCTCATGATCTTTCTGTTTTACCAGATCTTCAGCTTTCCTTCTATTCTCAAGCTCCTGACTCATTCTGATAGTCAATCCTTCCAACTCTCTTCTCAGGTTGTCTTTAGATTCATTTAGTTTTTCAACTTCTTCAACTAGGGCATCCATGTCTGCTTCTTTAGAAGAGTTGTTTTCAGTGAGTTCCATCAGTTTCTCAGAATGCTCTCTTCTTTTGGCCAAAGAGGCTTTGTACTTGACTTTGAGTTCATCATAGGCTCTCTTAGTCTGAGTGAGACAATGAGTAAGTTCCCTCACACTGCATTCCCCCATATCTCCTTCCAAGTGGTTAGACTTATAGAAAGGTTGGCTCTGATACCAATTGATGAATACTAAGAGGGGGGGTGAATTAGTATGCCAAAAAATACTATAAACAAACTTTTAAATAGTTTAGCAGATAACCGGTGCAACAGATTCACTAATAAACTGATTAAGATAAGTGCAAACCAAATAGAAAACAAAGCATTGACCCACAAGAGCACAATCACCATAACACAAGATATTTGATGTGGAAACCCAAATGGGAAAAACCATGGTGAGCAGAAACTCACAAGTAACTATCTGCAGAATAGAAACCAGACCAATTAAGGTCATACAATGTTCTTCATGAGAACAGATCCTGTTAGGAATCTAGATCTCTGTTAGGAGATAAGTCCCATTAAAGACTACCTTGTTAAAGGATTTCAGATCCACAGTTGTGAACCACCTTGTTAGAGGATTTACAAAGGCTTTGTTGGGCCTACCCGGTTAAGGGTTTCAGACTTGTCGAAGATATTAGTAATCAACAAGTGAATGATCTAGATAATAGAATAGTATGCTTAGTTAGATCCTTGACAACTCATTGTTAATGCATTTCACCATTACTTCAGTCTTCAATATCTCCACACTCTATCTCTTCTCACAGACCTAATATTCTCTATGATGACCGCACATAACCATTTCAAATCTATATCTCACATATCATACATCTCACATGCAAACCCTAGATATGATGTCCTTATAAAGGAAATTGATTTCATGTCGGTTCAATAGGATTAGACTACAAGTTCCTAGGTTCAGTGCATCTGGACACATTTGGTAACACAGCACAAAAACACCACCAAAGTGTCGGTGGATGATAACTCATCACACATTAGAATAATACTAGTTGGTGACTCATCATTGAGTAATAGCAGTTAATACAATATATCGATTACTGGTTATCAAAAATGAAGACTGGTAGATCGTAGTGTTCCAATCAAAAGTTAACTACACTTGGTTCCTTTGTACCGCTTGAGCTCCTCAAACCGCTTGGGGTCTTCATACCGCTTGTGGTCTTCATACAATTTGTGACCGGTAAACCATTTTTTGCAAAACACCAATATTCTAAATACTATACATTCAATAATACACAACACCGATTGGAACAATTACTAGGTTAGCAGAACTCATACATTAAGAAAGTGTGTGTCCATCAATGACAATCAAAACATCATCAAAAATGCCAACAGAACTGGGTGTAGCCTTCTGGGAATCGGTTAAGATAGAAATAAGCAAAGACCTCACTGTTCTTGTTCCGGTAGAAGCTACAGTATGTGAATAAGAAGATGGAGATGAAGAAGAAGAGGAAAAGCAAGAAGAACTAGCTAGAGTCATTCCTAGATATGTGAAACTACATCATGATTCAAAGAAGATCATAGGAGATAAAGATGCAGGGGTACTCACAAGAAGAAAGGTGGCAGACAACTCTTGCATGATTTCTGAATTTGAGCCTAAGACCACTAGAGAGGCACTTACAGATGAAGACTAGATTAAGGAAATGGAATAGGAGCTAGACCACATAGAAAAGAATGCAACCTAGTCTTTAGTACCCAGACCAAAACACAAGAATGTCATAGGTACCAAATGGGTCTTCAAGAATAAGTTGAATGAAGAAGGCACATTTGTAAGGAACAAGGCAAGACTATGGAGAAACCTTTGCTCCTATGGCTAGATTGGAAGGTGTCTGAATGCTACTTGCATTTGCAGAATTCAAGGGATTTAACATATACTAGATGGATTTGAAGTATGCGTTCTTGAATGGAATCCTATAAGAGGAAGTGTATATTGAGCAACCGGATGGGTTTGCCTTATCAAACGATAGTAACATGGTGTGTAGATTACACAAGGCCCTGTATGGATTGAAACAAGCACCAAGGGCATGGTATGAATGGTTACACTCTCATCTGGTGAAAATAGGATTTCAGAGAACAAGTGAGGATAGTAATATATACCTGAAATCTAAAGGTGATCAGATTCTGATCGATAAAGCATTTGTAGATCACATAATCTTTAAAGGAGATAATGAAATGAGCCATGCATTTGTAGATGAAATGAAGAAAGAGTTTGAGATGTCTTTGATTGGAGAGATAAAGTTCTTCATTGGTTTACAGATTCAGCAAATGAAAGAGGGTATCTTTATTACCTAGTCCAAGTATGTCAAAGAGGTATTGAAGACCTTTGGCATGGAGGAGAGCAAACCGGTTGGTACACCGATGGTGACCGGTTGTAAATTAACTAAGGAAGATGATTCAACATTGGTGAATGAGAAGGAGTACCCATCAACGATCGGTAAGCTGCACTATGTGGTGCACAACAAACCAAATATTGCTCATGCAGTGGGCATAGTGGCTCTTTTTTCAGAAGATTCCAAGAGAATCCCACTTGGTAGCAGTAAAGAGGATTATTAGATACCTGAAAGGGACTATTGACTATGGATTGTGGTATCCATACAATGGTGATTTTAATCTCAAAGTGTTTACCGATGCAGATTGGGCAGGTAATGTGGACGACCAGAAGAGCACAACTAGTGGAGCATTCTTCCTTGGTGGAAGACTAGTCTCCTGGACAAGCAAGAAGCAAAGTTGTATCTCTCAGTCTACAACTAAAGAAGAATATGTGGCAACATTTATGAACTACACTCAGGCAATCTGGATGAAGCATGTACTGAATAGCTTCAAAGTACCTATATCTAATCCAGTGAGTATTTTCTATGATAATACTAGTGCAATCAATATTTCCAAGAATCTGGTATTGCATAGGAGAACTAAGCACATTGAGCTCTAGTATCATTTCTTGAGAGAGAACATTCAAAATAGAGAGGTCATATTACATCATGTTTCCAGTAAGGAGCAGCTAGCAGACATATTCACTAAGCCCTTACCGAAGACTACATTTACCTATTTGAGAGGTGAATTAGGGGTTTTGCCCCTTCATGAAATAAACTAAAGATGTGTGCTCCACATCAGTCAGTTATTATAGTGACAAATCTTTCAGGATTGATGTGTTGAAGGATGCTACTCCATAGGGGGAGCAACATAGTGGATTATGGAAGCTTGTGCCTCCACTTTGGCATTGTTGTCAAAGGGGGAGAAGATATATGATAGGGGAAAAGATATCTAGTGTATGGGGGAGAAGATATCTGATGATGAAGATATATGGTAGAGTACACACTGAATAGTCCAAAAGATGGTGATGGTCATCCTCTTTGAACTGGTATATGACAAATAGTATATGCTGTTGAGCATGATACATATATTGAGCAATGATACATTAAGTATTTCCATCAATGCCAAAGGGGGAGATTGTTGGCATATGATGAAGCGGTGACAAAGTATGTTGTCATTGATGTCAATATGTGTTCAAGCAGGTACACTGGTATGAAGATTGTGTTGTCTTCAAAATCTGATTCACTTCAACATCCTTATAATAAAATGATTAAACTCTGTGTAGAAGAGATATTAAAGGGAAGGAAACTCTTAGGACAACATATGACAAGGTTTGATTTAACCTTCTACACTTCGGACCTACTCAGAGTCCAGGTGGGTATACCTTTGTGAACTAAATTCACACTTTCAAAAGATAAATCCACAACAAACCAGTCCAGAAAACTAGTGGATCTAATCACCTTGAAACTAACTGAAACAAAGGAATGAAAATTATACTCATATTCAGTATTTTGACTTACAAAACATGTAATAGAAAACCTCGATCTATACTAGTGCCTTATCCAAGGTCACAGAGTCATCTAAATTCAAACAATACTCCCCAAACAAAATATCTTTACACATCCCATTGGCTCGACTTCTGTTGATCCCTATATATGCCTGACACACATAAGAATTTATGCATACCAAATTAAACTATGCTCATCAAGATTCAAAATATCCTATAGAAAATTTACTGGTAGAAATAATTCTTGCATATTTAATTCCCCTCCTGAAGAGAAAAGCTAAGAAAAATATCTACTGAAAGGTGCCTTACAACCCTATTCAAACAAAATAACCCTAGATTATTCAGAATGAAACAGTAAACAATTGCAAACACATTTGAAGATGACACAAAGTTTTTACTCAAAACCAATGGTCTATATATTGATATTATCTTCAAGAAAGTATTACAAAAATTATCGAATATTCTCCATTAAACTTAGAAAAGCTCAGATAAATTTCTGCAACATTTTCTTACAATTCTTTGCGATCCTCTTTCTATTAGTCCTGGTATCCATTTATAACAATATGGATGCACATAGCTTCGGACTTTCCTAGGAGAATTTGTTACAATCATTTCTTCTCAAGAAGAAGTTACAAAGATCTTTTACAAAAATAGTTACAAGTCCTTTTCGACCTCTGTAACTTCTTCTAATTGTTGTCTAGTTGCAACCTCTTCTAACTATTCAGGAGCACCCTCTAAGTGCTCTACATCCTGGATGGCATATTTTCTTGTCCACTCATTGTACACATCATCAGTTGGCCATGCAAAATTAATCACTTTACCTTTGCCTTGGTTAACCTTTTCTAGGAATTTCTCATCTTGTTGACCTCTGAATTGAGAAAACCATAATGAGATTTGATTTTCTCTATCTCCTAAATTGTTACAACAAAAAAGGAAGAATCATCTAAATCAACAATTCCTTTTATTCTGGCTGATAGTTTGGCCTCTAATTCCTTAAGCCACACTTGTTTGTCCTTCAGTTGATCTGGGCTGACAAAAACTCTTGGGAGCAATTCAAAAACTTGATTAGTGTACTCTTTCTTGTACAAGTTGATCTTCCTATCAGCATTATCCACCCCTTCTGCCAATTTTATTAAGTCCTTGGTGGTGTCACAAGTGGATTTGATGATAGGATCAACCCCTACTTCATCATAAGATACACAAATAAGCTCCAAGTCCTGCTCTCTAGGCTTCCACTTGTCAAAAATAGGTGTCAAAATAGCCTTATCTTTATTAAGCTCATTCCACATATCCAAAATCTTTCTTATGTTGTTATATAATAGTGAGGCACTCATGGTATCTACAAAACTTGAAATGGTATCCCATACTCTTTCTTCATACTTCTTTGCATACAAGGCCTGAGCCTGTTTTAAATTCTCCAATTCTTGGGGAGTAATCTCAACCATTTGGGAGCTAGAAGGTGTTGGAGATGGTGGGAACTCAATGATGGGGCTGGTTGGTGGAAGTCTTGTAGGAGAAGAGGAGATCATTAGTGTTGAAGACTCACCTTGATGGTATTGTCCTGTCAACTGGCTTTGCAACTTAGCAATGATGCTATCATTACCTCTTACCTCTTCCTTAGCACTGTTGTAAGCCTTCAAAATTGTCTCCAACTTGACTTGGAGGTCTGCTTTTTCCTTAGCTTCCCTTTTTGCTACTGCAACACTAAATTTTACAGTCTCTAGCACAGTGCTAGCAGCTTCCACCACCCCTATGTTTTGCACTCTTTTTACTATCATTCCACCAACATAACTTGACCCTAGGGTGTCCTTATTTCTTCTATTTTCATCTCTTTTGAGGGACCACATGACCAATGCAGCATTGTCTTTATTAAAAGTGATTCCCTCCATGGGTTTAGTTTCTTTCCTCACTGCCTCCAATACCAAGGCATATGCTATGTCCCACTTAGGGAGAATGAGTACTCCAGCTTGTGCCACCATATCTCTTCCTTGCTCAGGAGTGATGGTCTTAAACTCATCCATCATTTCTTTCCTTATCTCCTCCTCCACCAGAGTTGGATCTTTGTGAGGCTGCTCACCTTTTCTCTTCTCACATCTTGCATTGTATTTGTCAATATTTTGCTTCCATACAAATTTCATGAATGCTCCTGATGTAACAAAGTTATTGTCAACCAAGAAGTCCTCACTAGCTTGTTTGATCTCAGGATCCCACTCCTGGCCCTTAAATTCATTGGTAGTGATGTTCATCTCAGCAGCAAGGGGCTCTTCTGGCATTCCCTCTTCTACTTCATCATAAGTGTAGGCTATTTCTCCTAGATTGCCTAACTGTATCAGTTGTTCAGTTGTTGTCTATTCATCTCCTATGTGAATAGGGGATTGGGATGGAGAGTACAAGGGTGTATCAGATTGTACTTCTTTTCCTACTCTCTGCTTCTTTGGGCTCTCTTGGATGTCAATAACATCTTGTATCTTCCTCTTTCCTTTGGAAGTAGAGGGCTCCCCTGTTGTAGGCATCAGCATACTATAATTAGACTTCTTATGCAATGTATAGTCACCAGGAGGGATTTCTCTAGTGGAAGCAAACCTACTTAGAACCATTCTTGCCTTTTCAGGGTTGCTTTTAATCACAGCCTCCCTTTTTTCTTTCAGAGTCTGCATTGCATCCTCAAAGCAAAGAATTAGGAACTTTATTTTCTCCTCAAGAGGGAAAAAGATAGACAATGGGTCATAGCTAGCATCAAACTAATGTACAAAATCTAAGGCCTTTTTATAAGCCACCCATTTTTCCTTCCTCAGCTCCTACTCATCTATATCAAACTCATTTCTAATGAGGTCTTCAGGAAACGGAAATTGATGGGGTTTACCTCTGCACACCACTCTCTTTCTAAACATGCCATTAAAGAAATCTTCAGGATCGACACACCTGGACACTGCAGTTGACAAATGATAAGGTTTGAGAAAATCCTCAAAACAATTCCAACCTCCTTTGGTTATTACAAATTGATGGGCTATAGTAACCGTAGGGAAAATAGTCCCTTTACCCCTGCTTGTCAGCTCTACCTCTTGCACACTACCAATTTGTCTGAGGACTTCTACAATTCCCACTTTGAGAGGGACTTGATAGGGCAATAAGAATGGAGTGCCTCTAAAACCAAAAATTCTGAAAACTATGGAGACAGGGTATAAGTAAATATCACCCCAATTATGAACAATCTTTATACTTGCTGCAAATTCTTTTGGTCTAATAAATTCCAAAAGAACCTTGGGGATTCCTGGGTTTTCTGAGTAGAGGAGAGTCCTAATCTTTGATGCAAAATATTTATCAAATTTTAAGAAACTAGCATCACCTTTGTCCCATGACAGCACTGTACTCCATAGTTGCACCAACATCTTTTCTCCATCCTTCTCTTTTATAAGGTCCATTCCACTTGCAAAATAATCACTGCCTTTGAACAAAAAGAAATGCATGAGGAGTGAATACCATCCAAAAGGCCTATCCACCTTCCCATTTTTTATTCCTATCAACCCTCCATGGATAGCATCAGTAATAAAAGAAGCATAATCAAAGGTTACTGTGAGAGAAGGATTCAAAATCTGAGCAATCATTAGCATGTAGTGATTGGGCATATTTGCCTCAGCATCCTCTCCTAAAATCTGGCAAAGTGACCAATACAATCCCTTAGCTCTAAGGGTGAACAGATTCAATGAGAAGGGCCCTTTAGTGTTGGGTCCTACAACTGTCAACCCACCTATCTTCACAAAAAATTCCTTAAGAGGCCCATTTCTAAGGTGGTTCCTCTGTGCACTGTATACTTGAGCTAATGATTTGAAGTTAATGGGTTCCAGAAAATTGGTAAACTCATTAAGCCCAAAAGCACTTCTGAATTACTCATTATTGATTTCAATGAGGGATTTCCCATTTATATCCCTAATGCTCCTTGTGACTGGATCATAATTATGTGCAATTTGAGTCAATAGATCCATATCCATGAATACTCCTGGAACTACCAATTTCCCTACATCTAACTCCCAGATGCTATTCTGTGGGGCTGGGGAGTTTCTCATACCAAATCTAACTTTGAATAACCCCAACCCAGACAACCCAACTTGTGGATCTCTCAACCAATTACCCTTATAATATAACCCTTCTCCTATCTTCAAACGAGGAGCTCTTGGCACTAATTCTTTTACTTTTGATGCCTGATTAGTTGACAATGTCAACTGCTCAAGAAAATCATCACAAATGGCCCTTTCTTGGTAAGTAACTTTCCCTGAAAATTCTCTCTTAGGTGACATTTTGAAATATGCAAGAAATTAAACTATTATCCCCAACTGGTTTTGTGACAAATCAAAACCCCAATTAAAACACACTGCAAAGGAATTACCACACAAAAGTACAAGAAAACATGTTTCAGCTTGAAGGAATCTGCTCTGCAACTGAATTACTTTGCTCTGTATTTGAAGAAAATAGCTCTGCAACCGCTCTTCTACAATAATTCTTTGGAATGATACCTTCACTCAATTGATAGGAGATCATATATGGTACCCAGGCTCTTAACTGTGACATTGATACCGCATGCTTTGGCCGTCCCTTCAGAATTGAATTCATCAGAGAATTCAAATTTTTCGCTCCAACGGGTCACAACATACCTGCACATTCTTTCCTTTCGCTCTTTTGCTATTTCACAAAGCATAACCTTCGGGCAATTTCGTTAAATGAAATCACGCCAACCATCTGATCAAAAGAAACTTGATCGGCCTTTACACTGACTTAACAGCTTCGCCTTTGCGCTGGGCCCCACCTCTTTTTCGCCATTTCGCAGACTTTATCCTCCGAGCACTTTTCCTTCACGAAGTCGTGCTAGATGTTAGATGGAACTTTAACTACTCGATGTTTAACTCTTACCGAGACCATCAACTTCTTCATTAACCGTGCCTTTATCCTGACTGCTAACGGTCTTTTGCTATTTCACATAGCTTAAACAACTTTCAACTTCGGGCCACGAAACAACGTGAAGCGTTGGATCAAATAGGAGATGACCATCCTTTAAGGGGGACCTTTATGCTTACTTTACTTATGTCGCTCTGTCATTAGTTACTGAATACCATGTGGTAGTCAACCATTAGTCATGGAAAACTCTTCGAGTTTAGTTCAACGTCAGCCACGTGTCTTTCCTTTATAACCGCCAGTTACACCTTGGCGGGCCCGCAACTTCTTCTAAAACCACGTGTCCATGGACACGTCACCATCTAGCATTACACTTGGACGAGCCCTTTTTCCTTTCGCTATTTTGCGAAGCATATCCTTTGGTTGGTTTGCAACCATGAAACAATGCAGGCCCTTGGATCAAAACGAAGTTGATCCCCTTTTAACCTCATGCATTATCTGTCTTCGAGGCTGAAAAACCTTTTCGCTATTTCGCAAGGAATAAAACACGAGCACTTTACCATTGCAAATTCACACGGGCCATTGGATTATATTTGACTTGCTCGATGCTTAACAACATAACTGAATCCGGCAGATGTGGGCCCTCTGACTCAACTTCAAACACTTGGCATCTAGTGACTTTCAAACTGACATGTCAACCTTTCATTTGCTGAGAGAAAACAATAGATTCCACCTCATCCTTGCCACCTATATTTGCCAGGTCACTTCTCCCACAGCATGACTCACCTCTGGGACCCACCATTTAATCCTTAAATCCAACTTACTGACTATTTTGATCTTCTGCCATGTGCCATCATCTTACTCATCATCTCGACTAGCTGGACTGCCTGCTTGGAGTGCCATGTCATTTCGCTACTTCACGAAAGCTAACTATCAAGCATCTTCCTCCTGCGAAATAGCGCGAACCATCGGATCAGATTGGACTTGATCACCTTTTAGTCACTTAGAAAGTCTTCACTGCAGGGTCCCACCAAACGCTTTCACCATTTCGTGAAAGGTATTTCACTTGCAAGTTTTGGCTGCGAAATAACGCCAGCCGTTAGATCTTGAATCAGATGAAGCCATTTTAAACCGGACAAAATGTGCCATTTAGAACACATTTCCCTTTCGCCATTTCACGAGCCTTAAACCACGTGCAACTTCACCTAATGAAATAGTGAAAACCATAGATCCACCTGAGAACTGCGCACAACTTACTAGGCCCGACAACATTAGGAAGAAAAGACATAAGGCATAAAATTTTACGATTAATTCAACAACTGCCTAGGCAAATGACAAGGGGGGACACCTCCTACGACCCCAAGACCCATTACTTAAGTGGATAAAGTAATGAAGGAATAGAAACCAGAGGGTTTTTGACCAAACATTGAATGATTTAAAATTAAAACCCTAAACCCTTAAGACCTAACATAGAGCTTGAAGCAGTTGATAGTGTGTCTAACTTAAAATTTCAAAAACTTAGCCAATTATGGGAAAGGAAAACCCATTTTTTTAAAAGTGATAACAGATTGGAAGTGGTACAGGTCAACCAGTATGAAGAGATGTAGTGAACTGGTGTCAGCATTTCACTAAGTGTGACTACCGGTTAGTAGACTCAACTCTAGGGTTTCTGGTTTGGAAATCTAGCTTGTGTGACGCAACCGGTGATATTCTATGATGAGTTAGCTAAGAAATAAGGATGAGATCAAGATTCCACGTTATTTTTGTGCACGTGAAGGATTTCCTTGAGGATCTTGCATGTGAAGATCGACTGCATTAAATGTCTACCTCGAGAATGAACATTCTTCTTAGTGGTATGAGAAGAAACCGTGATGGGTTACTAATTCCCATGTACGGTGAAGAATGGACAATGCAAAATGACTTGTGATCTATTTGAGATTGTTTCATTCTATGTAAAGTGTTTAGACGGTCAAGATTGGACCGCTTGTAATTGTAAACCTAAAAAACTTAGGGTTTAGGGTGTATGTTACCGACCTAATTCTTGTCTATAAGGTCGATGAGTTTTTATATTGTTTTTGTTGGCAAAAGTTGTGTGTGTATCCAAGTGATGTGATACTTTCCAGACCAATGAGTGAAAACTATAGTGTGATTGCAGAGTAAAGCAACTGAAAAGGATCTACCTTAGCATATAGTGTTGTTATCAGATCAGATTTTTACCTATTGTCTTTTAACCATTTCAACAGAAGAAAAATCCCTTTGTCAAGTAGCTTTAACATGCTTACTATAAATCCTTTAACCAGGTGACTCAAGTTCATTTAGTTCTTTAAATCCTCTAATGAGGTAACCTTTAACCAAGTGATCTTTAACAAGATCAGTTCCTAGCAGAACCTTATTGTAAAGTCTTTAACCGGACTAGGCTCCTAACAGAGTGAGCCTCAAAAGAGTTCAAAACAAGCTTGTGGGTATACATCCCCACCATGGTTTTTCCCATTTGGGTTTCCACATGAAAAATCTGTGTGTCATGAGTTGTGCATTTTTCATGTGATGATTGAGTATCCTTTGTTTAGGTGAGTATGCATGCAGAGCTAATGGTTATGATATTACTGATACAACTCATGCATATGTTTATGTTTGAAGTAGTTATCAAGTATTGAATGCTATTTGAAGTATTCATTTTTACCGGTTTAAGTTGTCTGAAGTCTTACTGTGCTTAACCGGTATTGCCATGGTTAAGTTCAATAATGAAGACAACCCGGTTAGCAGTGTTTTAACTTGATAAGTTGTGGAGAAGTTTTTGTATGTACTGATTCACCCCCCCCCCCCTCTTAGTACCAGTTAGGGTATTTGTTGTTCATCATTATTCATCAGCCTTCCTGCATGTGCAGGCCCCTCATTGTATCACATACTTTTTGTAGAAGTATCATCTGACTATGGGTAGGCTTCCCACCGTGGTTTTTCCCTTTCTGGGTTTTCCATTAACAAATCATGGTGTTATGTGGTATGATTTATTTACATTGATTACCTGTTTAATTGTTGAGTTACATTGTTTACCGGTATTTGTGTCCATTAGCATTTGTTTCTTCTTTACCAGTATTTGAATGTTAATGTGCTCCAGTTTAAGGTTGTATTGTGGATTAAATGTTATAACTATTAACAACTAATTCACCCCCTCCCCCTCTTAGTTGTTCACTGGTCCTCTTATTGAGAATCTTAACTGCTTGAGGTAGATCCTATGACAACTAACACTTCTAATCCACCAGCAACTATTTTCAGAAGAGAAATTCCTAAGCTTGATGGAACAAATTATGGGATATGGAAAATTTGAATGCAGACTCATCTTAGATGCCTTGGAAAGGATATTTGGCAGATCACTGAGAAAGGATACACACCTTATGATTTGGCATTTGGCAATCCTACTCCTGCAGACTTGGATAAGAATATTAAAAATGATTGCAAAGCTAGAGAAGCCCTCTTGTGTGCACTTACTGATCAGCAAATCATGGGATTGACTGATAAATCATCGGCAAAGGTTATGTGGGACAAATTGAAAACTCTGAATGAAGGTGACCTTACTGTCAAAATTGCTAAACTTGATGGTTACCAGGTAAGATATGAAAACTTGAAAATGGAAGATAATGAGAGAATTGTTGTATTTATGGAAAGAGTAAATGAGATTGTTATGGGAATTCAATGTTGTGGAGGATTTCTAAGTGAAGATGAAATAGTTTCCAAAGTCTTGAGAGCTCTTCCACTGGCTTACAAGATGAAGGCAACTACAATTAATGAGTTAAGAACAATGGCAAACACTTCAATTAACAGACACATTCTGATTGGAAAATTATCTACTTATGAGATTGAAGAATTTGGATCTTCTAGAGCTATAAAGTTTGAACCTTCTTTTCATGCATCATCATCATCATCATCATCATCATCATCATCTATCGGCAAAAGTGATTGGAAAGCCCTATATTGAAAAGAATTGGAAGACACGAGGAAAGAAGATGAAGAACTTGAGCAACTTGAAGCCTTATTTTCTAGAAGAGTACCTAAAGGACCAACTGGAAGTAAGTATGAAGGAAAAGCACCTTTTAAATGTTTTGCTTGTAATAAGATTGGTAGTTTTGTATCTAGATGTCCTAAAAGGACTGCAAGGTTTGAGGAAAGAGTTAAGAAATCTTTTAAGCCTAACTAGAATAGATATAGATTCAAGAAAAGTAAACAATTCTACATAGTAGATGAGGAAGGAGTAACTGATAACTCTGGAGATGAACCAGTAGAAGACTCTTCTAGTGGATCTGGCAATGGAAGGACTGGGTGTTCTATGCTTTGAAGGAAGATGAACCAAAACTAGATATAGAGAATGAACAAAAGGCCCTAGTAGCAAAAGTTGAAGATAAGGATGAATGGGTAATTGATAGTGGATGCTCACATTATATGACTGGAGATAAAGGGAAATTCCTGTCCCTACAAAAATACAATGGCGGTCAAGTCAAATTTGGAGATAACAAGGCATGTATGATCAAAGGTAGAGGTATTATTTCTTTGGATGGGAAGCATAATATTGATAATGTCTATTATGTACAAGGTTTAAAGCATAATATTTTGAGTGTTGGTTAATTGGTTGATAAGGGTTTCCAACTTTAGTTTAAAGAGAGAAAATGCAAAATCATTAACAAGACTGGTTTGGAGATTGCAACCGGTATTCAAACAGGAAGTAATATCTTCCACTTGAACACTAGTAATAAGACATTCTTAATTGCTCATATTGATGAGAGTTTTCTATGGCATAAGAGGTTGTGTCATGTTAATTTTGATTGTATTGTTAAGATCAGTTCAACTAAGGCAGTTAGAGATATACCTAAGATTGTGAAGCCTCATAATACGGTATGTAAGGAATGTCAATTGGGTAAGAAAGTTAGAAGTTATATTAAGAGCATACATGATAAATCTAATGATGTACTTGATTTGATTCATACTAACTTATGTGGTCCAGCAAGGACTAGAAGCTTTCAAGGTGATAGGTATTTCATGCTAATTATTGACGACTATTCTAGAATGATGTTGGTGACATTTCTAAGGGAGAAGTCTGAAGCTTTTGAGAAATTCAAGATCTTTAAAGAGGAGGTTGAAACTAAAACTGGATGGAAAATCAAATTTCTAAGATCATATCAAGGAGGTGAGTTCACATCTTATGAATTTAACAGTTAATGTGAGACAAATGTAATCAAGAGATAGCTATCTGCACCTAGGAATCCTCAGCAAAATAGAGTAGTGGAGAGAAAGAACAGAACCATTTTGGATGCAGCAAGATCTATGATGATGGAAGCCAAATTTCCTCATATCTATAGGACAAAGGTTGTGAGTACAACAATCTACACATTTAGTAGAGTTCACATCAAAGGTATAACTGGTAAGACCCCTTATGAACTATGGTTTGGACATACACCTACTGTTAAATATTTCATAATTTTTGAAAGTAAATACTATATCAAAAGAGATGATTCAACTGGAAAGTGTGATCCTAGATGTGATGAAGGGATATTTCTTGGATATTCAATTCAAAGAAAATCATATAGATGTTATAACAAAAGATTGCAAAAAATTGTTGAGAGTGCTAATGTGAAAGTGGATGAGAAGTACAGAAATCATTCTATATCGTACGACAGGGAACTAGCAGTGGAAATGATCATAACTGAACCGACAATGCATCAACCGCTACAGGAAGCTCAGACAGTTACACTGGCACAATCAGAAAATTCAACTGTGATTGATGATCAGAGCAGTAAACCTGAAGTTCAAAAGACACCAAGATATGTAAGATTAAATTATTCTCAAATTTAACCGGAAACTATTATTGAAGCTTGTAAGAATAAACTTTGGTTAAAGGCTATGGAAGATAAATTAGATCAGATAGAGAAGAATGAAACATGAACTTTAGTTCCCAGACCTAAAAAATAAGAATGTTATTGGAATTAAATGGGTTTTTAGGAATAAACTAAATAAGGATGGTCAAGTTGTAAGAAACAAGGCTAGATTGGTTTGTAAAGGATATTCTCAAATGGAAGGAATTGATTATGGTAAGACATTTGCACCTGTAGCTAGAATTGAAGCTATTAGACTATTTCTTGCCTATGCAGCGTATAAAAACTATAAGGTCTATCAAATGGATGTTAAATGTGCATTTTTAAATGGTGAGCTTGAGGAAGAAGTATACATTGATCAACCTGATGGATTTTCACTGACAGATGATAAAGATATGGTTTGCAGATTGAAAAAAGCTTTATATGGTTTGAAACAAGCTCCTAGAGCTTGGTATGCAAGGTTGGATAAATATCTTTTGAAGCTTGGTTTTACTAATGACAGTGTTGATAGTAATTTATATTATAAGATCACTGATGATGATATTCTAATTGTGGAAGTATTTGTTGATGATATCATTTTTGGAGGAGAAGATAAATTATGCATGGAATTTGCTAACAATATGAAGAATGAATTTGAAATGTCCATGATTGGTGAGATGAAATTTTTCTTAGGTTTGCAGATTACTCAAATTGACAAAGGCATTTTTATCTGTCAAACTAAGTATCTGAGGGAATTGTTGAAAAAATTCCATATGGATAATTCCAAACCGGTAAGTACTCCTATGGTGACAAGTGAAAAATTATCTATTAAGGATACTTTTACATGGTAAATCCAACTAGGTATAAGTCTATGATTGGTGGTCTGTTATATCTAACTTAGACTTGACCTAATATTATGAATGTAGTAATTATTGTTTCAAGATATCAAAGTAATCCTAAAGAAAATCATGAATGTGCAGTAAAGAGAATATTCTGGTATTTGCAAGGAACAAAGAAAATATGGCTTATGGTATTCCAAAAATGGTGATTTCACTTTATGTGCATATACTGACTCAGATTGGGCGGGTGATATTGATGATAGGAAGAGTAGTTCTGGTGGAGCTTTCTTTCTTGGAAAGAAACTGGTTTCATGGATCAGCAAAAAACAATCATGCATTTCTTTATCTACTGCAGAAGCTAAGTATGTTATAGTAGCAACTAATTGCACTCAAGCCTTGTGGATGATGCAAATGTTGAAGGATATTAGGGTAAATTGTAGTGAACTGTTAGTTATCTACTATGATAACTCTACAGCTATTGACATATCTAAAAATATGGTACTTCACTCTAAGACTAAGCATATATCAATAAAGAACAACTTTCTGAAGGAAAAGGTAGAAGAAAAGGAAGTCAAATTGGTTTATGTGAACGCTAAAGAACAGATTGCAGACATATTCACTAAACCGTTGTCTAAGGAATCTTTTGAGTATTTGAGAGATAGGTTAGGGGTTTCTGCCCCTCCAGCAGAGACTTGATTCATGAAGTTTGGCATCAATCTGACATGCATTATCAGAGACATTATTCATTTCAGCACTAATGAGTGGTGCTATTACTCAAGGGAAGTAGTCAGCTTTGATATTTTTGTCAGATTTCTAGCATTGATGTCAAAGGGGGAGAGATATTGATGTGAAAATATAAAAAAATGAGGTGTATAGATTAGGGGGAGAGATTTATTCAGAACTTTACAAAGATATCATTCAGATAGATTGTTGGTTGTCTTCCACAAGGGGAGACTTGTTTAGAAATTCTTGGTACTTAGATGTTTTTCACATCTAGTGTTGCCATCAATGCCAAAGGGGGACATTTTTGGAATTATGGATGAATTAATTATGTGTTGCATTGATGTCAGCACTAGCTGTTATGGATGGTTACCAAAAAATAGGTTTTGGTTATCGGTAGAAGATATAGTGTTACCAGTAGAAGAGATCATCTATTGGACACTTCCGACATGTTTGAATGTGATTAGTTACATGTGATACATTCTTTTGGAGCATTTTTTAGTCAGTTAGTATTGGCTTGGTATTGGATACTATCATACAGTCTTGTAAACCCTTACCGACAATGGTTTAAGGCTTCACCGGCAAAGCTTTCATTGAGGAATCTTGACAGGATGCATAAATGGTGTTGGTGAGGCTTCTAGATGGATTTTAGGATGTTGAAGATATTCTTTGATAATGCTTCAACTGCTTGAAGACATTGCTTTAGCATGGTGGACCCATAATAGGTCTGGTACCTATCTAGGTTATAGACCGATATCATGCTAATGTGTACTGTACACATTACCGGGATGTTTCAGGAGGATTTATGGATTTGTTATTGTTGTCTTGGTATTAAGCTGACATGGCATATCAATGTAATATGGAATTATGTAATGATCTTATTGTAATATCTCTTAGGTGGCCGATGTATTTCTTTTAGGCCTTAGGGTTTGTATAAAATGATGTAAGATCTCATTGTAGATCATGGGGATTATGTCTCATGGTCTTGGAATGATATATCATATGCGAAGGAGATTTGGTCGATCATAGGTGATTGAATTGGGATTAAGGAAGAGGTCAAAGGCCTCCGGTATTGAGCTTAACCAGGACTGTAATCAAGTATGGTAGATGTTATCTCTGGTAGTTCACTTTATTGGATCGTTGTCTACTTATCATGAGGTGGTTTTAACCTCTGTAGTAAGTGAGACTCCTATGTAATGAGCATTACACTCTAGGTAGTGTTCCTTCTTGCATGTGCAGGCCCCTCATTGTATCACATACTTTCTGCAAAAGTATCATCTGACTGTGGGTAGGCTTCCCACCATGGTTTTCCCCTATCTGGGTTTTCCACGTACAAATCATGGTGTTATATGGTATGGTTGATTTGCATTTATTATCTATTTAATTGTTGAGCTACATTGTTTATCGATATCTGTGTCTACTAGCATCTGTTTCAACTTTACTGGTATTTGAATGTTTATGTGCTCCAATTTAAGGTTGTATTGTGGATTAAATGTTATAACTGTTAACAACTGATTCACCCCCCCTCTCATTTGTTCACCGGTTATCCTAATAGTTTCAAGGCAAAAATTCCACATTAACCAACACTTTACTTGGATTCATACTCAAGGTTCTTAATCCACTTCCTCAACAAGAAACACAAAACACACCTTCTACCCTCATGATTTTCATGACCGAGACATACATTGCTTTTTTGGGTCTTGACAATATATATTAGACTAAACACAAAAATCCTTCATCTTATGACCACAATACACAAGCCCATTACACATGCTTCATGGGACTAAACTCTTTGTAAAAACAAAAAAACCAACCACTTGTGTGTGTGAAAAGTGGACCTGTATCTGTATCTGAAATACACAACACTTCAATTAAGTCATTAGATGCATGGTTAGTAAATCAATAATCAATGAATAATAAAACCATAACAAAGCGACCCATTGCCTTCTAGTAGATGCGAGTTTAGATTACTCTCAGATTGCTAAGCTATCTAGTGACTAGACAACACCTAAATGAAGGATTTTTAAAATCTATATGAGCATGGATTTAAGCTAGATGAATGCAAGATTAATCTAACATGATTTAAGCAATATATGAATATTTAAGCTAAATGATTTAAGCAATATGAAGTAACTAATATGCAATATCTCAATGCAAATTCTTAATGAACCTAGAGAAAAAAACAACATAATAACAATATATTCTCCAGGATTTTTTAATAAGAGATGAGAGCCTGAATTTATAGAAAAATCAGAAAGAAACCAAAGGCTGAGATCAAATGATGATGGGCGGTCAAGATTTTTCAAGAGGATGCAAAATCTAGGTGAATTGATGTGATTGGATGCTTTTCTCAGTTTTAAAGGAAATTGAACTAAAATTAAGATAAAATTAGAAAAAATTGATTTATTCTCTATTTCATTCAATTTTAATATTTAATTGTTTTAATTGTTTTTGTAGACACCTAAAAATGTCTCATTGATCATGTACTAATTATTCCTCTAATTGATTAAATAATCTTTATTATTTAATTAATTTAAATAATCTTACTCTTCTAATTTCATATTTCCTCATAATCTTACTAATTATTCTATTTATTATTCTTTCATCATTTAGTCATTTTAATCATTTTCTAAATATTAATTAAATATTTATTATTTAATTAATTATAGTTAATTCCCCAATAAAAATAATCTTTATTATTTAAATAAATTAATTTTCAATTTCTATCTCCTATCATCTAATCATTCAACCCTCTTCTAAATATTAATTAAATATTTATTATTTAATTAATTATTATTTAATCCTTTAAATTAAATAATCTTTATTATTTAGTTAAAATTCAATTTCTAAATAATTAAATAGTTTCTTTAAATTATTTCATTAACTAATTAATTCTTCAATTCCAAATCCCCAAATTCTAATTTCATTTAATTTCATATTCTTCTAACTTCTTCCAAATTCAAATGCATGTGCATGATTTCAAAAACCAAATTGAAAATCAAAGTCAAGTTCTAAATATATTCAAATGCTAAATTGAATTAATAAATTCAATTATTTGAATAATATCTCATGCAAAGATTAAATTAATAATCTAAATCTAAATGCAAGCACATGCTAAATTAATTAATTAAATCATTTATCTCTCCAATCTTTATTTCCATCTTTCAATTAGCTTTTTTTAAATTAAGCTTTCTTTGTCATCCTCTTTATTTCCTCCAATCATTCTTTTTCTTCCCTCAATCAGCTTCTTCTCAATCAGTTGACTCAATTAATCTATTCAATCTATTGAGTTTCACTCCTACAATTAGCAGTTCAACTATCAATTTTCATTTGAGCTCACCTAAGTTCACACCTCATGATCAATATGTTCCACTTTTCAATCAATCTCATCCAATTTTCTATAAATTGAGCATCCAATCTCCATTTTCAACAATCATGAACTTTGAATCTTTGTGTCACTTGCAAGTTACCAACGCAATATCTAAGAGCCATCATACCACAAAGAGGAGAAGAGCAATGGAAGTTCTACACAGTCATGGAATAGGGAGTTTTTGATTTGATTTGATGATTTATAATTCCTATTTCTTAATTGTGTTATTTCAATGTATTGTTTGTTAAATTCTGATTAGGATAGGGATTCATGATTTCCCTTGTTTCTAATTGATTACTGTGTTAATAGAAGATGAATTTTGCATCCCACATTTGGTGAGCCTGACGTGAACTAACAACAATTTAACCTTTTTCTGTGTTCTATGTGATTTTTGCAGATTGTGCGGATTTTTCACTTTTTTTGCAAGTTGCACGAATTTCAAGAAAAGATATTTCCATCATGCAATCGAGCTTACATCATCACGCAATTGCATAGGCATAATTACGCATTTGACCCTTCGGGGTCACGCATTCATTCTGACAGGGTCACACAATCGCCCTGTCCAAATCACGCAATCGCCCTTTCTAGATCACGCATTTGCAGGAAGCTTTGCTGTTTAATTTTTTCTTCCATCTATTATCTGTTCTGTTTAATTTTGTCTTAAAATTGGTTAATCGAGGATCAAATTGCTTTTTATTTCATGATTTGATTAACACTATTTATGGCAAGAAAAGTTCAGTTCAAGATTTCAAGTGCAAGAAGGACGAAACAACAAAGGAGAGAAGCCAAACGATATCAAAAAGTTCTCCAAGCAGAAAAATTGATACAGGATTCGGAAGAACAACTGGCCTTAGACAAATATAATAGCCTAGTTCTTTCTTATACAGTTAAATATGATCTAATCAATATTGAATGGATGATGAGGGATTTGGCTAGGGCTTCACAATTGGTTTCGCAAGTTCCTGATCGGGTTTAGTTTTTCTTATTTTTTTTTAGTTTTTAACATTTTTTGTTGTGTGCATTCTGTCAGGAAATCAACCTGTTAGTGCTACACAATTGACCAGATACTGTCACACATTCGGTCTGTCAGATTTACACATTCGATCTGTCAAATTTACGCATTTGGTCTGTAATTATCACACAATCGCTTAGGTATTATTACGCAATCGCCTCTGTCAAGTTTTGAGTTTCTATTTTCTGTTGGTTTAATTTTACTACTAATCTTTTGTTTACAGCCTGTGTTGGATTCGCAAAGAGGATTAGATTAGTAATTTTGCATGCACACTTCACACTTCAATTTTTAGTTCTTAAAATCAACAACAGTTAAAATGGACATGCATGGATAATCTCACTCTTCAATTTTTTAGTGCTTAAAATCAACAACAGTTAAAAAGGACATGCATGGATAATCTCACACTTCATTGTTGGTGTTTAAAATGAACATGGGCTAAAACTGACATGCATGTATCTCACACTTGGTTTTTGGTGCTTAAAAATAAACAAATGGTTAAAATTGACATGTATGCCTTCATACTTGGATTTGGTGTTTAAAATTGACATGCACATGCGGATCTAACACCTAAATTTGGGCTATAAAATGAACGTAAATCAGGCTGCATTAGATTAAATCATTTTCTATTTTTTAAGGTAAAGAACTTTTCATTGTGTCTGGGGTGGGCCTACTATTGCACTAACTGACTTTCTACTCACCATCGGGCTCTTGGGAGAAATAAGGAAGGTGACAATGACATCCAAATTTTCTTTTGTTTTATGTAGTGAGGGGTATCTTTGACTAGGGATTTCATCACCCCACAAAGGTACTTTGAATTGGGATGCATTGGTGATATCATCTCTCCCACCATACTCTCGAGCGGGTTTTTCAAGCCACTATATAAATATATTGGTCAGGTGGCTAGAGTGTTGAGTGAATTCGACGTATGTGGGGGCCTTCCCTGCACCGGTAAGCTCAACTAAAGCCTTAAGTGGCTTTCTTTGAGAATTCATTGTTGGATCGAGACCCCTCAAAACCTAATACTAAGAACCAATTTAGTTGCCAAAAATCCTACATTCAATGGTTTCAGGAGTGCGGATCGTACCCCATAGATACCCTTCATGTACCTTACACTATGATACATGAATCCCTCAGTGATAAGATCCTTGAATCTTCAAGGTAAGAGAGACTGGCATGCCTGAGAAGTGTGTACCATGGAGTGGAGTCAGTGCTGCCAGACTCTCTATCTGTTCATTTTGTCTTGGTATTTCGTAAGGGCCTCACTGAATGGTGTCCACTATCTAGCCTAAGATTGTATTCTGTGCTTTTTTATGTATCATTGTGCTAGACCAGTATTGAGTCAGTCCCTTGGGCTATTTTATGCCCTATCTCACATATCTCCAAATTTTCTGAGATTGTATGAAAATTTAGTCAGTCAACTATACATACCTACCAGCAATTGTTCTCAGATTTGGAAAACTACAAAACATTGTCCTACACATGAAGTTACAGAAAACAAAGTCCATTTTGAAACTGATTCTCAAAAGTCCTTACATACTTGTGACCCTAGGCAGTCTTTTACATAGTCTTTTACATAGTCTTTTGCATAGTCCTAATTATGTCCTCATTATTATCCTACGTCTTTTGCATAGTCCCACTTATGGCCTCATTATCGTCCTAAGTCTTTTTCATTATCATCCATAGTAGGTGCATAGTCCTACATTATCATATACGTCTAAGTCCATTGTCAGTTATAGGTTCATAGCATGTGCCTTCATGGGTCTCCCAGGTGATGGTTTGCTCCCCTTCGAGCAACCTAATCTAGTTCCAAACGGCGGTCAATGAGAAATCATTGATGGTCTAGCTAACTTAGCTTGGGATTTAAGAAGAAGCACACCTCAATATATAGGAGTCATACATGAGATAAACATTGAGTCTAGGATTTCCCATATAATTGATAGAGAGATTGAGGCTAAACAAATTTTTCAACAAATGGAAAGACTTCCATTAGAGAAATCTAGAAATGCTAAAAAGGTCTCACATCAAAATCCTCAATAGAGTCTAGTATAGTCGTGCATACCTCATATTTATGTCTACTATCTAGTTTTAGGTCATCATCTTGCATAGAACCACCCTCATATAAGCAATTTTAGATGCCCGTCACAAGGTCCCAGAAAGTAAAAGGAATAATGGACCCGAACAACACACAGTCTATAAACCCTACTTGGAACATGGACATGTCAACAGGTCAACACTCAAGTACACAGACAATGTCCACCATAAACAAATTACAACAACATTTGACAAAAGAAGAAATTGAGTCTACACAGTAAGACCCACATGTCCTCATGATCCTAGATGCACTTATACATAGTGATAGGGACAAGTATCTTTCACTGTTAATACAAAATGGGGCAAAACTACCTGAGGATTTTGATGTCACAAATATTTTACCACTAGGAAAAACTTTAGGTCAAGGTAACCGTCAAACACCACCCTTGACACAAATACAAGCAATGACCTCCAGTTTTCCTCAAAACATGCCTATCCAAACAAATGTCAACACAAATGCAAACTTTCAAAAAAGTGTGTCATCCTCAACGATCAATGCTAGTATACCATCACAGAGCATACCAATAATATCAAGTGTCTCAACACCTATTCAAACACAAGCAACAAGTGCAACCCAACCTCCAGTTTCCTATTCCATGGGATCCACACATATTTATCAAAATTCAAATCTAGGTCTTGCCAATACAACAAGTACAACTCAACCAAACATGGGTTCGCATATCACCTATTTCATAGTACCTGGTGGAATGCACAACACACAAGCTTATAATCTTGGTACCTTCCAACAAATTCCTAGTTATGCAACCACGAATCCTTTTATGGGACATACACAAACACAAGCTATACATTTGACACAAACAGATATTCTGACACAACAAATACAAAGTTGGCAACAACAAATGACAACCATGCAAACTGGTAACAATAAAAAGAGCTACACAATGTAGGACCTACGTCCTTATCCATTCGATCACACATTATACATGCCACCTTTCCCACAACATTTTGAAACGCCCAAATTTGATAGATATCGAGGGAAGGGTGATCCTAGAGATCATATCAAAGAATTTTTTACGGCATTTATAGAATTTGCTTCAGAAGATACTTATCTAATGAGACTATTTCCTAAAAGTCTAGGAGGTCCAAATTTAGAGTGGTTTTCACATTTACCACCAACCATCACATCATGGGGAGAATTAGCTGAACAATTTATTGCAAGCTTCTCACACAACATTGACACCCTCGTTAATTTGATGGACTTATGTGCCGCTAAACAATATGAGAATGAAACATTTGCATCCTTCATACAATGATGGAGGACTCTCTATAGGAGGTGCAAGACAGTTATCCCAGAAACAGAGCAAGTGGATATGTTTACAGAAAATTTGATTCCTAAGATTAAATATCTAATACAAATGCAATGTCTAACCACATTCAAACAAATCACAGAAAAGGCTCTCAAATGTGAGAAGGGATTAGTAGAACAAGGTCTTATTAAGTATGGTAACACCAACAACAATGACAAATCTAAGTTTTGGTCGAAAAGAAAAAATGTGACCAATGATGGTATTGCAGACGCTAGAATGATAAACAGAACTCAACCCGTTTTATCTTTGGGAATGAGTCAGTCAAAAAATCCACATACAGGGAATAACACAACATCAGAAAATGTAAATTCTATGCAAAACATGAACACAAGATACCCCAGGGTAAATGCTCCAAGAAGAAATTACACACCTTTAGGAGAACCAATTGAGTCAGCTCAAAAAGTTAATACAGACAAATATGATCACTTTACCTGAAGTAAGAGTGTATGAACCAGGTCCTTTCAAACCCACATGGTGGAATGATAATGATTTCTATGATTATCATAGGACTAAAGGTCACAAAATGACAAGTTGCTACAAATTGAATAACTTGGTCCAAGATATGATAGACCAAGGGGACATCATAATTGATACCAATAAGACTTCAGCAAACACAAATCATACTATTTTTAAGGATCCTTTTGTTAAGCATGACAAGGTAAAAGCTACCACATCAGGTACCCAAGACAATACAAGTAACTATACAAAGGTCTCATATGACTACACTATTCATGCCATTAGCTCAGGAGATACAACAAACAATGATTCATAAGAAACACCTGATCAAGACGACCAATATCAAGACACTCATAGAGATGATAAACAAGTTTGCATGATATTTGAAGCACCAAAGTACAATGATGATACAAATCTTTGTCTCAGAGACTAGGGACATGATCAACCATCTCACTTAGGTTGGTTTGAAGATGAACTCATAGAACATATTATGGATGTCAAACATACACATCAAGACTATGAAGAGGGATTTAACATAAATCTTGATAAAACAACCTATGATACAAATGATACAATTGCTACAATCACTACTCCTAGAGACAGAGGTTGTGCAATGGTTACTTGCAAATCAAGGGTAACTTTACAAGGGATACCACAAACTCAACCACCAGGAATAGGGACTTACAATGTAGTTGATCAACTTAAGAAAACTCTGGCACAGATATCATTATTCGAACTATTGCGTATTTCACCCAATCATAGAGCTATACTGGACAAAGCACTTCAAGATTTAGTAGTGGATAGAGATATAGATGAACATGCCTTCCAGTCTATGGTAGGAAATCTGACACAAGGCACGCGTATTGCATTCACAGAACAAGATATTCCTAGTGATAAATTGCTTCATAATGACCCACAACATCTAGAAGCTTACATTCATAAGGAAAGAATCATAAGAGTACTCATAGATGGGGGAATCGGTCTCAACATTTGTACTTTCAAGCTGGTCAAAGCACTGGGATATTTTGAACTTCACATTGATTCTTCCAAAAGGATAAATATCAAGGCTTATGATGACGAAGAACACCCATCTAAAGGCATTGTAATATTACCTGTACAAGTAGGACCAATAACAACAGAGGTCTCTTTTCAAGTCTTGGACAGAGAGATGGGATATAACATGTTATTGGGCTGCCCATGGATTCACACCATGCAAGCAGTACCATCCATATTTCATCAATGTGTCAAATTCCCATACAATGGTATTGAAATCACCATAAAGGGTGATCCAAATCTGTTCCAACATTGCAATTATCTAAAAGACAGTGTTGATAATCAGGTACCTATCAATTAGGCCGCACCTCTCACTACAGAGCTGGAAACATTAAAGATTACAGAAACAAAAAAAGATATGCCTACAACATCGTCCTTACAAATAAAGGATATGGGTTGTGGAGAGTAATCTATTGCAAATACTTTAAGTGGCAAACAGTTGTCTCTTTCTCCTAAGTCCTTTGGGAAACCTCACACTATAGTGCAAAAGCGAGATGAAGGAAGAGAAATTGTCAAATAAACAGATTCATGCTCTTTCATTAGATGGGGTGACTTACAAGAACAATCCCTGAACGAAGATGTTAACCATTGGATATATAGAGAAGAAGATCATATGACTATACCCAGAATACACACAGATTAGTGTGGCAATGGATTCAAAATACTCCAAAGACATGGATATGATGGTACCATAGGCCTTGGGTTATAGAAACAAGGAATACTAGAACCTGTTGTTCCTAATGATAATCCAGGGAATCAAGGATTGGGATACAAGCATGCACAACATATTACTGAAGCAAGATGGCATACTCTTGATATACTAAATCGACCAAGCAAAACAACAAATTACATATCACACAGGAATTTGTCCACACAGGTTCTCCCATCTTCATCTCAAATGAGTAATTAGGTACCTACATTACCAAGTGCAGAATTAGATGGGGAAGACATGAGACAACTCTTGCAAGAACCTACCACTGAGTTACAAAATGATGTAGTTATTGACACAACAGTACAGGGTAATGTGGTAACAAATGCAAGATTACCCCCACCACCTAAATCCCACCCATGGTTATTGTCACTACTTCTACCACGAGAAGCAACTCAGGCTCAACCTAACAAAATAGATGAAGAAAGATTGCAAAGGCTTATACCATGCTTAAGAAGGGTCACTAATGTGCAAAGAAGACTAGTCAATCTACAACAGAATCAGGGACAGGAACAAGAAGAAATAAGTGATGATAACTCATATGATGAAACATATATTGAAAGTGAGATAGACTCTCATGGTTATGAATTCTTATCACTCCATGATTCTAGCCCACCAGAAAGTGTAATATTAAGGAATCAAATAAGGCTTATATAGGATGAAGATACACAAAGACAGTCAAACAATCAAGTCTTCATGTTATCCGAGTCTACTAAAGAATGGAGTAATGATTTACCCCTAGTACATTCACACTTGATTGATTAGGGGCAAGAAGGAAAACCAACACTAGATTGGTTTCAAAATGATGAAGCAATTTCAAAATTTCTAGGAGTCAGAGAGGGATTTCCGCAAGGTGATCATAAAGCAGGGTTTTCTATAGACCTGAATAGAACAACATACTTTGGAGAAGAAAGTACTTCTCCAATAGAAGATAAGGATCAAACCACCCATAATGACAAAAGTGACTTGGGTAATCTTCCTATGGAAAGAGAAAGTTCAGCATTACTTACAAAGGAAACAGAAGAAGTAAACATAACAGAAGGGGAGGTTGTACGTAACATCCATCTAGCAAAATCACTAAGCAAAGAAGAAAAAGACAGATTCATTCATTTTTTCAAGCAATGACCTATCAAATTTGCTTGGTCTTATTTAGACATGTCGGGCTTAGACTTTGAATTAGTGTTACATCACTTACCATTGATACCAGGAGTTAAACCTTACAAGAAAAAATTGAGAAAAATGCATCCAAGTATCGCATTACTGGTTAAAATAGAACTCCAAAAGTTGCTGGATGTAGGTTTTATTAGACCTATTGACTACACGGAATGGATATCCAACTTGGTACCTATAACTAAGCCCACGGGAGGCATAAGAATCTGTACTGATTTTCGAGATCTAAATAAAGCTTGTCCTAAGGATGACTTCCCGCTACCCAATATCGACATGATAGTTGACCTAATAGCTGGAAATGAGATGATATCCTTAATGGATGGTTTTTCAGGATACAACCAGATTAAAATTGCACCAGAAGATCAACATACAACAACCTTTACATGCCCATGGGGAACGTACTACTAGAATGTGATGCCATTTGGTCTTAAAAACATTGGAGCAACATACCAAAGATCCATGACAATGTTGTTTCATGACATGATCCATAACATAATGGAAGATTATGTGGATGACATATTAGCTAAATCACAAACCAGAGAAAGTCACCTTGTAGTTCTTACATAGATATTTGATCGGTTGGAACAGTATAATGTCATATTAAACCCGAAGAAATGTGTGTTTGGCGTAACAACAGGTAAACTATTAGGGTTTATAGTATCAAACAGAGGAATTGAAATAGACCCTACCAAGGTCAAGGCAATCATTGATATGCAACCTCCCTCAACACTTAAACAACTCAGAGGGTTACAAGGAAGATTGCAATCCATAAGGAGATTCATAGCACAGTTGGCAGATAAGTGTCACCCATTCCAGCATTTACTCGGGAAAGGATTTACTTTTAAATGGACAGAACAATGCCAAGAAGCTTTCCAAGCTCTGAATTTTGAACACACCAGTGTTAATATCTCCTACTCTAGGATAACCTCTATTATTATACATATCAGCAACAAACTCAGCTCTAGGAGCTCTATTGGCATAGCATGACAAAAATGGAAAAGAAAGAGCCATTTATTATATAAGTAGGACTGTGATCGGCTATGAGATTAATTATACCTCCATAGAGTGAGCATGCTTAGCAGTAATCTTTGCATCACAAAATCTCAGACATTACATGTTGAGTCATAAGGTACAACTCATTGCACGCTTTGACCCACTCAAGTATCTATTGAGCAGAGCAACATTGACCGGGCAATTGGCTAAGTGGGTTATGATCTTGAGCGAGTTTGATATAGAATACATAAACAGAAAAGCCATCAAAGGAAAAATCATAGCAGATCAATTAGCAGAGGCTCCTATACAGGATAGTCATTCATTGCTGATAGACTTTCCAGATGAATCCATGTTTACATTAACTGCCTCAGTAATGTGGAAGTTACACTTTGATGGGTCATATACAAGTCACAGATCTGGAGCAGGCATTCTCTTCATTACTCCTCAAGGGGGTGTTATACCCAAGTCCTTTAGGATCAATTTCCCATGCACCAACAATATGGCTGAATATGAAGCTCTCCTCATAGGGCTTCGTACAGCTGTACAATGGAAAATACAAGAATTATAGGTCTATGGTGATTCACAGTTGATTGTAAACTAGGTCAATGATGATTACAACATGAAGGATGACAAAATCATGCCTTATAAGAAGTTGGTAGAAGATAACAAGGAGCACTTCAGCAAAATTACCTTCGAACAAATCCCAAGAATACAAAACAAGGTAGCAGATGCAATGGCTACCATAGAATCTCTTCTGAATATCCCTGCTAACAAAAATCAGTTTGAGTTTATCATAGAACAGTTAATGCTACCTGCATATGAGACTCCCTTATCAGACTATGTATTTGCAATTGTGGGTCCAGAATCACCTTGGTACAATGAAATATATACATATTTACACACCCAATACATGTCACCAGATCTGTCCAGAATTCAAAAGAAGACCTTTATTCGTCAGACATCTATATACACCATTATAGCTGATACTTTGTATAGAAAGGGTTTCGAGGGAACTCTTCTTCGATGTCTGGATGGTAATGAAGCACACCTTGCTTTAAAAGAAGTCCATGATGGAATCTGTGGGGCTCACCAAAGCGATCCGCCATTGTCAAAGAAATTGCTGAGAACAGGGTATTACTGGCCAACCATGGAAAAAGATGCTTACAATTATGTACAAAAGTGTAAACGATGCCAAATGTGTGGAGACCTTATTCATGCACCAGCACAAGATCTTCAACCCATCACATCACCGTGGCCATTTTCACAATGGGGATTAGATCTAGTGGGTAAAATCAACCCTACTTCTTCTAATGGGCACAAGTTTATCTTAACAACCACTGAATACTTTACCAAATGGGTTGAGGCAATTCCTTTAACATACACTACTGGAAAGAAGATAGCAAAATTCATGCTCAACTACTTTATATGTAGATACAGAGTTCCAATGTGCTTTGTTACAGATAAAAAGCATCCATTTAAAAACCAGGAAGTGAAAGAGTTGTATGACAAATTCCACATACAATAGAGATTTTCCATGCCATACTATCCACAAAGTAATGGGCAAGCAGAGGCTACAAATAAAAAAATATTGAAAATTCTTAAGAAAGTAGTCACTAACATAGGACGGGACTGACATCTCCAGTTAAATCCCGCTCTTTGGACCTATAGAATAGGAGTACGCACACCTATAGGAGCAACACCATATTCCTTGGTCTATGGGACAGAAGTGATACTCCCCATTGAAATAGAAATACCGTCTCTAAGAGTCTCCTTACAGAACATCATATTAGAGGAGGACTATAGGGTAGAAAGGTTACAGGAACTCAAAACCCTTGATGAAAAAAGACAAACAACATTTAACCATCTACAAGGATATCAAAATAGACTGAGACGAAGTTATAATAAACGGGTCCACCCATGAACTTTTCAAGTGGGAGAGCTAGTACTTAAAGAGAATAAAAGGAACCTAGCAGAATGAGAAAGGCCAGGGAAATTCGAACCTAACTGGCTAGGTCCTTTCATTATAACAAGGGTCATAGGCAATGGAGCCTATAATTTGTCTACCATGGAGGGAGATCCAATCTCTGACCCTATGAACAACATGCACCTTAAGTGATATTATACCTAAGGGCTGTGTAGTTTAGGTTTTATTTTCTGCATTGCATATCATATCATTTAAAACATAGCTTTACATGTAGTTTCTTTTTTAGATGCATCACATTCTTAAACTTTCCACATTTTCATATAGAAGCATCAATAAAACAAGGCAATTGTTCGAGTTTATCATTCGTTTGCATCTAAGGAAAACAAGGGTCATTTCCTTTCTTAGATATTCGGACATGAAGTCTTTGAGGTTCTAAGGTCATTCATTCTCAACATTACCCTATGACGACGCTTTACTTATGGTTGGGTAGTGATTTCACCATTTGAGAACTTGTTAACCTAAAATCTATCAATTGCTATATCTCACATATTAATAAGATCTCTAATTCATTCTAAACACCTAGTTGATCATATGACTAGTGAAAAATCTAAAATTCTACTTCAGCGCCACTGTACTTGTCACACCCAAGTAGGTTTCATTACTTACAAGTTAAGGCAAGAAAATAAAAAGAAAAAATTCAAATATTCATCTAAAGGAAAAAAGAGCAATGATATATAACTGAAATATCATGTATACAAAATGCGATAAAAAGCTTGACTATGGGAACATGGAAGTAACTCCATCAGGGCTATGAACGCCTACTAGCAATGGAGCAATATTTGAGAAATTACAGTCTATAACCTCGTCGGAGCTCTCAAGGCTTGCTGGCAGCGAGGCTCTATTCGGGATGCTTTTGAAGTTAGAAAAATCATGTAGCTAGTCATATAGGATGCTAAGGATCTTTAGTGAACACAAGAGTGGGAATTAACGTATTTGCACACACATGGGCAAACAAAGATCAAAGTTTCAAGAACCAATGGGGAAGTTTTCCACGTCTCCATTTATAGATCCTAGTCACTAAGTTTGTTGAGATGAATGATCCCTGGGACCTTAAGGTGGATTGACCGCTTATCTATGAAATGTTTTGCACCCCCATTTCAATTGGTGTATTACAAATGCAAAAACAAACATAGTCAACCTTGTTCGAATAAGAAATGCATCTTCATCATGCATATTGCATTCACATAGGTCATGTCAAAAATTCATTTGTCTCCACATACATTTGGAGATCATCATGTCATACAGGTCTGCACACTGGGGGCATAACTGAAAAAATCCTAAAAATCATATAAAGTCCTAAAAAAATCCTAAAAAGAAGATAAAGTCCTAAAAAAATCCTAAAAAATAGATAAAGTCCTGAAAAAATCCTAAAAATCATATAGCGTCCTTCAAAAATATCCCAAAAATAGTGAAAAACTCAAAATCCAAAAATAAAAAAAATGAAAACCACAAAATCCAAAAACATTGAAAAATCTAAAAATACCAAAAACATTCAAATACGATCCTAAAAAAAATACCAAAAACATCGAAAAATCTCTTGGAAAAGAACTAAAAATCGAAAATCAATCAATCAGAAAAACTTGCAATAAAATGTCTTGTGAGAAACAAATACCCTAGCAGATATCCAGTAAACACTTTGCACAAAGTTAACAAAGGATACGACTATCTAGTCAAACATCTGCAATCAACTGATCAAACTATCTTATCAATCGTATCATATCCATATCAACATGATCATTATCTTATCTTAAATAGAAGAGGATACACTCGGAATTAGACGGGTCAGTCTTAAACGGGGTCTGCAACTTTCTGAGATCAGACATTATCAACCATCACATCAAGCAACTAAGAACAAAGGCACAAGGTCAGTATAGCTGCTAAATTTTGTCCAGGTCAGTCTTTATCTTTTTATCATTTGGTGACAGATATTGTTCCTATGCTACTCAAGGATGTCCACAAGTGACTAGAGGAGCCATGATGGGCATTATCTTTTTCTTTATTTGTTGCTTGTCTGCTATGTGTTTGTTTCTTTAATGAGATATCTTTACATCTTGGTTCCTTATACCCTAATGTGCAAAGCTCCATTGTTCAATAATAAGGCTCAGTGATGAATATATATTGTGCAATAAATAATGACACAGGTTCGTGATTCATTCAATTTCATTTTCATTTTCATATCATCTGTTTTTTGATAGTTTGTTGATTCTTCTCTCATCGTCTCTTTCTTAATCATTTTCTATCATCTAACATTATTCTATTTCACTATAAGGTTCATTCTCTCATATTCTATCTCAATATCATCTTCACATCACCTATCTCTATCTCTAATCAACTAACCATTCTTCTATCTTTCATCTCACATTCTTCTTTTTTCGAGAGATCATTCATGTATTTAATGCACAAACAATCTCTCGAGGGGGCATTACACCCTAAGTATCACTGGGGCATATTGGGGCAATTTTTTTTTAATTTTCTTTGAAACAATATCGTTTCGACTTTGTCTAAAAGAGGGGCAAATTTAGATACCTAAAAATGTCTCATTGATCACGTACTAATTATTCCTCTAATTGATTAAATAAGCTTTATTATTTAATTAATTTAATTAATCTTATTCTTCTAATTTCATATTTCCTGATAATCTTACTAATTATTCTATTTCTTATTCTTTCATCATTTAATCATTTTAATCATTTTCTAAATATTAATTAAATATTTATTATTTAATTAATTATTATTTAATCCTTTAAATTAAATAATCTTTATTATTTAGTTAAAATTCAATTTCTAAATAATTAAATAGTTTCTTTAAATTATTTAATTAACTAATTAATTCTTCAATTCCAAATCCCCAAATTCTAATTTCATTTAATTTCATATTCTTCTAATTTCTTCCAAATTCAAATACAAGTGCATGATTTCAAAAACCAAATTGAAAATCAAAGTCAAGTTCTAAATATATTCAAATGCTAAATTGAATTAATAAATTCAATTATTTGAATAATATCTCATGCAAAGATTAAATTAATAATCTAAATCTAAATGCAAGCACATGCTAAATTAATTAATTCAATCAATTAATTAATTAAATCATTTATCTCTCCAATCTCTATTTCCATCTTTCAATTAGCTTTTTTTAAATTAAGCTTTCTTTGTCATCCTCTTTATTTCCTCCAATCATTCTTTTTCTTCCCTCAATCAGTTTCTTCTCAATTAGTTGACTCAATTAATCTATTCAATCTATTGAGTTTCACTCCTACAATCAGCAGTTCAACTATGAATTTTCATTTGAGCTCACCTAAGTTCACACCTCTTGATCAATATGTTCCACCTTTCAATCAATCTCATCCAATTTTC
This sequence comes from Cryptomeria japonica, assembly GCF_030272615.1. Classification (NCBI taxonomy): domain Eukaryota; kingdom Viridiplantae; phylum Streptophyta; class Pinopsida; order Cupressales; family Cupressaceae; genus Cryptomeria; species Cryptomeria japonica. The sequence continues at coordinate 483,225,552 of NC_081406.1, read as the reverse complement.
TATAAATTGAGCATCCAATCTCCATTTTCAACAATCACGAACTTTGAATCTTTGTGTCACTTGTAGGTTACCAGCGCAATATCTGAGAGCCATCATACCACGAAGAGGAGAAGAGCAATGGAAGTCCTACGCAGTCACGGAATAGGGAGTTTTTGATTTGATTTGATGATTTATAATTCCTATTTCTTAATTGCATTATTTCATTGTATTGTTTGTTAAATTCTGATTAGGATAGGGATTCGTGATTTCCCTTGTTTCTTTGAGATTACTTTGTTAATAGAAGATGAATTTTGCATCCCACAGTTTTCTTTCAGATTATTCATCAATTTTAAATTTGTTTTTCAAGATTATATCCAATTGATTTCTTTTTCTCAATTTTTAATTCTTTCTTGGTCAGTTAATTCATTTTTTGATTTATTTCAATTTTTGAAGATTTGTGCTCATAATTTCCAATTCCTCTTTCTTGATTTGTTTCCTTTTTTGAAGATTTATGGAAAATTGATTTATTTAATTAAATGTGCTAGGATATTTAATAAAATAAATAAGATAATTATTTAAAAATGATTTACTTGGAATGATTTAATTAATTAAATAAATATTTAATTAATATTGAGTGATTGATTTTTCCATGTGACATTGATGATTAAAGAATTAATTGTATGCTCAAGATTTATTTAATTGCCTTTGGTTAGGACCTTGGTGATGTTGTCGAGATTAGGGGCTCAGGGTTTAGGTTACCATTTTTAGGGTATTACATTTTCCCCTCTTTGAATTAATGTGCGAGCAGCGCGTTGGTTCAAAGAATAGTTTATGTCTAGGCGATACCAGTTCTGAACTTGATTGATCACGAACTAGATGAAAGTGAGGTGTTTAGCATGTTTCAAAGCGACGAAGTTGAATGAAGTCTGATTAAAGAGATACCATTCCCGAACTTGATTGAACTTAGAACAATAGAAAATAAAAGATACCTAACTTGAACTTGATTGATCAAGAAGCAGAACTTACTGATCTAGAACTTGATTGAACTTAGATACAATGAGTGATGATAAAAATCGATCTTGAACTTGATTGATCAAGACACGATGAGCGAAGATAAATTGTCCAGCTTGATCCAAAGCGATGAAACTGAACACCTTCTTAGATTAAGCATGATCAAAGAAACTCTTTAAACACTTGATTGAGTTTAAATGAATAATCAGCTTGATGAAAAGTGATGAAACTAATTAACATTAAGAGATTGATTCGGATAAAATACAAGTATCAGCTTGATATGAAGCGATGAAACTGATATGCCCCTAGAGATTGATTTGATTCAGATGATCGAGAAATTTCAACTTGATATAAAGAGATGAAGTTGAGATGCCCCTAGTGATTGAATTGATTGATTTTCTTTAGTTGAAAAGGATGTTTTTCTTGACTTTCAAGGAAGATTTGAAAATTTTCTCGACTTTTGAAGATGTAAGGTCATAAGTTCATGTGTATGCCCCCTCGGGAGCGAAATCGAAAGATAGCGAGAGTACATGATTATAGGCAATTTTGAGCAATGATAAGTTGTTTTGAGCACAAATGGATTCAGAGGAATTTTTTTGAAAATTTTGCGTTGATTGATAAGAAATTGAGCGTAAAGTTGATTTGTAGAAATTAAATTGAGATTCAGCATTGATTCATGAGAAATTGAGCGCAATTAAAAGAGAAATGAGCCATTGATGAAAAGCACTAAGTGGTCCATACTTTGTGAAATTGACTAGCAAGATGATCTCGAATTTCGATTTTGATCCCGAAAATGGAGTTAGAACAGGCAAATTAGCTAAGGGTACAATTTTCATGACCATTGGAGCAAGTTGGAAAATTAGGTTTTTGGCTACATATGGGACAAAAGGGTCATTTTCAATTCATTTTTAACCCTCCAAAGTTTGAAAATTCAAAAATATTTCTGTGAGAAAAATGGTGGTCCCTACTCGTGAGCATCGATTCAAGCGCCAAAGATGATATAATCGACCGCGACACTATGAGCCACCAGTAAGTGATCTATCTTAAGCCAGTTATTCATTCCAAATTTGAATTTTTTTGTTGATTTTTCAAGTTTTTTGGCATGTTGAGTCGGGTTTTCTCATTTTGTCGTGCGAGATAGGATCCTGTCTCGTACGACAAACTGCTAAATTTAATTTTGTCATTTCAGACCATTAGATTTGTCATTCTAGGTCCACCCTTGTGTCGTACGACAACCTTCTTGAAAGATCATTTTGTCGTCCGGGGTCTAATCTTTTGTCGTTTGGGAGTGGCTCAATCTTGACTCGTACGAGTTTCTAATCTTCTGTGTTTTGTCGTTTGGAAAACAATGAGCATTTTTTAAGGTCTAAACTTGAAATTTTGTTTTTGCAATTGATGTAGTTGGATTTGCGTGATGTTTTACTCCTCTTGTAGGCTTAGTTGGAACGTATTATGATACTCCATTATTTGATTTTGCAAGTTCGATTGTCTCATGTGCTCTTTAGGTGTGTTTATCCACCTACCATGGCTTTAGTTTGGCAGCTATCAAACGTTGAGTAGGCTCATATTGACTTGTGTGGCTTGACACATTTGTTGAGATTACCTGATATCCGTGTGTATCACGGTATGCTCACAACATTGGTAGAGAGATTTCATTCTAAGCATAACACCTTTCACTTACCAGCTAGGGAGATGACTATCACTCCCAAAGATGTATATAGGATCCTCCATATCTCTTTTGCTAGGGATAAGCTGGACTACAATTCAGGACACCTTCCCGGATTATAGGCAGTGAGGCATGTCTTCAGGGATCCTGATATCCTGACACGTTCCATTAATTGGGACATCATGATGAGTAGGTACAGTGATGAGTTTTCTCTAGCTTGCATCCTAGCAGGTTTTATCGGTTGTTTTCTGATGTCGGATAGAGGTCAGCAGGGATTTTAGTGTGGATGGGGCCAGATGCTAGAGCGATTGATCGAGACCCCTTAGAGGCTTGGCCTGGGTTCATGCATTTTGGCCCACATGTATCGTGAGATGCATGAGATAGTGTACAGGGAGGGCAAGAGCATGGCTGTTGGTGTTTTGATCTTACAGGTTTGAGCTTGGGAGAACCTCCCAGTTTGTCGGCCTGTTGTTGATGATAGTAGAGAGCCTGGGCAGCCAATTGTATATAGGTATGTCGGTTATGTTACATAGCCCCATCTGGGCAAGATAGATTTTTTATGGCAACGGCTGGATGACCTGATAGGGGCTTAGAGCCATGGGATGACTGGAGGCTAGTACACAGGGACCTTTTTGTTACTTGCCCTCTTATTGGCAGAATACAGACAATAGTGGAGAGGTTTGTAGTATCATAGGTGATGAGGCAGTATGGCCAACCTCAGGGAGTATCACAGGAGTTTACAGTATATGCCCGATATGTTCATGAGGAGAGGGAAGGATGTTCCCTGAGATTGTCCTATGCCTTGGCCATGCAGGAGCTGACTGGTCTATAGAGACTGAGATGGGATTACCTGGGTGATATTGCAGATGCAGAGGTAGTCCCCCAGTATATAGATTTTTTTCAGCAGCATCCATTCCCTCGTTTGATGGATCCAGCTGAGCAGGCTCCTCACATTGAGGAGGTTGAGGATGATGCCCCTGCACAGGGACAGGGATAGGGTCAAAGGCAAGGCCAGAGATAAGGAAAAAGAGTTGAGGCTCTAAGGCAGACAAGTGGTGATCCTGGTGCTAGTAGTAGCAGGGTTCCAGCTGATGTAGGACAACAGAGGGGTGAGGGTGGATCTCTTGGGGGTATAGGCATGAGGTTGGGTGGAGCTGAGGAGGAGCGAGCAGCTCTAAGACAGGTCTATTAGTGGTGAGAGGAGGAGGGTGGAGCTAGAGGTGGAGATGGGGGTGGAGATCCTGTGAGAGAGCAAGGGACGGACGCTGGATAGTCGATGAGGGCACGTTTAGCGGAGTTGCAATCACAGTTGACAGTGGCTCAAACTCAGCTGGTAGAGTGAGATCGACAACTTGCCAATCTTAGGGTTGAGTGCGATCACTGATATTCAAAGATGAGAGCAAAGATAGAGCCCTTGTGACAGAAGGTCCTTCACCAGACTAGCAGGGCAGCCTACTATGTTGCAGCATATAGTGTCGCAGTTCTAGTTGCACAGCAGGTTATACCCTACTCGCAGTATATGGCACATTCAGAGGGAGCTCGGGCACCTCTTCAGGATCCCGGTCATTAGGCTCCACCTCCTCCACCAGGCGATGAGGTAGAGGCCCAGAGCTAGATATTCTTTTTGTAGCTCAGATATTTTTTGTAGACACACCCATTTTTTGTAGCCATACGATTCTTGCTCCGATGGGAGTTTATACATGTCATTGGACATCATTTTGTACTCTTAGACTTGATACGATATATGTGTGTGTGTGTGTGTGTGTGTGTGTGTGTGTGTGTGTGTGTGTGTGTGTGTGTGTGTGTGTGTGTGTATACAAGATCCGATTTGACTTCATTATACTTGTGTTTATTTGATTTTTGAGATGTTTTCTATATGCTTTATTCTACATGTATGCATTTCTAATTTAGTATGAATGTATGTAATGCAAATGATCATGGACGTATATGTTTCTTTCTTTTCATATGCAAATAAATGAATGTGAATGAGCAATGAGTAATGCAAATTTTTCTTTTTTTTATGCAATAAGATGAATGCAAATAATGAAATGTATGAATCTATATAAGATGGTTATGTATGCAGCTAACATCTCAAATCACAAGTACTCGATCGGAACAATGATGAAAAAAGACCACTTAGCTAAGAAATGATGATGCTTCCAACTCTCATTCTGAAGATAAGGAGATCATTGTTACCATACTGAAATCACTTTAAATTCACAAGATGCAGAATGAAATGCAAAATGAGATGCACAATGCAACCTAAACCTAGTCACTAGATTTTGAAAAGCTTAATTTTCATCATTGAGCATTTTACAACCACAACAGGCAGATTAGAGTTACTTTCTTTTTATGTGCAATATTAATTATCTTGTCCACAATGACCCCTTTTTCCTCATTCATATCCTTGGACAAATTACGCATGGACCCGGACTGCACAATAAAGAAATTCCCTCAAAACAGACAAAGAAATGATGGGAACCTCCCTGTAGCATTCAAATAAGCGGAGTTGAGGTATGTGAGGCGATTTCACCTTGATGTGAAGGCTCTTATCATAGACACCCAACTAATTTAGATGTTTCCAGATCATTGGGATCATTCCTACAAGCTGGAAAACAAGAAAATATTATGCCCCCAATCCTTGCTCCTCTTAGTAGAGATAGACTTCCTCGATTTACTCAGAGGGATAATAATAGAAAACCAATATAAAAGACAGCACACAAAGAAAAATTTTAAGCATTGCTCAAACTATTTAGTGATTGTTTTCCGTTATGTTGTTTTGCTTGTTAACTCAGTGATAAAACTCTTCAGTAGTCAAGAGATAGGTAACTGACTCAGAGTGGACGACCAGGTTTCACTGACGTAAGGTTGACTTGGTTGATATTGTTTAGGACATATAATGTGCTCTTGTCAATTAACCTAAGACTAGGAAATTGATCAGTTTCAAGCCATGAGGGTTCCAATGAACCAGGATGTCACAAAAGTGACTGAAATATTTACAAGTGAAAGCAAATATGTAGGAAAGCGGGAATGCCAATGTTGTGTTGATAGATGGAGCGCTTGAGTACAAGAGGCGCATGTTTACCAGGTTTTCACCTGCTTGGCAGAGATTCATTTTTATTTTTTTTACCAAGGTGCCTATTTACCAGGTTTTCACCAAGGCATTTTCTCAATCTTTTTTTTTGATTTCTTCAGGACTTTTTCTGATTTTTATGATTTCTTCAGGACTTTTTCTGGTTTTTAAGATTTTTTCAGGACTTTTTCTAATTTTTATGATTTCTTCGGGACTTTTTTTATATTTTTAGGATTTCTTTAGGACTTTTTAGCTGTATAGGCTACTAGAGTAGAGAATATTTAAGTGAAGAATTTCTTTAGATGGATGGTGTTGATTGGTTTGCAGAGCTGTTCTCCTTCCGATGTTCAATGTTGATAGGCACCAGAGCCAAAAGTTGCAGTAATGATATAGGGACCCAGCCAGTTGGGTTCGAACTTCCCTTTGTTGTCTCGAAACTGTTGATTTTTAGGATATTCTCTTAGAACTAGGTCGCCAACCTCAAATTCTCAGTGTCGAATCTTTTTGTTATATCCTCTAGACATTCTCTTTTGGTACACTCTAAGATGATCAAATGCCACTTGCCAATGCTCATCCAATAATTCAAGCTCTTGCAATCTAGATATTCTATATTCTTCACCAGTAACAAGACCTTGCAAAGAAACTCTTAGAGATGGTATTTCCACCTCAATAGGTAATACTACTTCGGACCCATACAACAAAGAAAAAGGTGTAGCCCTAGTAGGTGTTCTAATACTTGTTCTATAAGCCCACAATGCAGGATTGAGCTGCAGATGCCAATCCTTCCCAGATTTGTTCATTGTTCTGTGCAAGAGAGTCAATAGGTTTTTGTTAGATGCCTCTTCTTGTCCATTACCTTGAGGGTAATATATTGATGACCAGTGTTGTTTTGATTTTGAATTTCTCACAGAGTTCATTTAGGTCTTTGTTCTTGAACTATCCTCCATTGTCAGTTATAATGGATGAAGGTATACCATAACTATAGATGATATAATTAAGAATAAATAGAGCTACTTGTTTGTCGGTTTCTTTGATGAGTGGAACCGCTTCTACCCACTTAGTGAAGTACTCAGTGGCAGTGATGATAATTTTTTGTCGGTTAGATGATGTAGGATATATTTAGCAAATTAGATCAAATGCCCACTGTTGAAAGGGCCATTGTGTCACAAAGGGAATGAGATCCCTTGTTGGAGCATGGGTAAGGTGCCCATGCAGTTGGCACTTTTCACAAGTTTTAGCAAATTTTATAGCTTCTTTCTCCATGTCTAGCCAATAGTAGCCAGCCCTTAGTAGTTTTCGTGCTAAAGTTAGACCGTTCGAATGAGATCCACAAATAACTTCATGAACCTCAGATAATGCACGTTGGGACTCCTAAGTTTTTAGACATCTAAGAAAAGTATTATCTAAACCTCACTTGAATATGTCGTTAGCAATGATGACGTACCGTGACGCATTTCGAATTAGGTTCATTTTTTCATTTCGAGAAAGATTAGTAGGGACAACCTAGTCATGCAAGTAAGAGTAAATGTGGCTATAACGAGATGAGTCATGTCCAATAATAAAAAAAACCATCTGGGACTTGGGGGAATCATAGGCAATATAATGTAACTCTTCCACCGAGAATTCAAAGAGAAAATTAGATTCCTGTAGCTGTGGTATAGATGCCAAGGTGGCCATTGCATCCACTGCTCTATTTGATGTTCTGGGGATCTGTTGAAATGATACGAAGGCAAAGTATTTCTTGAGATCATCCACCATTCTCTTATAAGGCATCAGTTTCTCATCTCTTGTTTGATATAGATCATTGATTTGGTTGATAATGAGTTGAGAATCTCCATAGATGTGTAATTCAACAATCTTCCATTCGATGGCCAGCTTGATCCCGTTTACCAAAGCTTTATATTCTGCAATGTTGTTTGTGCAAGGGAAGAGAATCTTGTAAGCTTTCAGAATTGAATATTTTTGAGGAGTAATAAAAATTATTCCTACACCAGAACCATGTTGAGTGAAAGACCCATCAAAGAACATCTTCCATGATTGTTCAGTAAGGTGCATGATTGATTCATTTGGGAATTCTATACGTAGAGGTTGACTATCTTCAAGTGGAGCATCAGCAAGTTGGTTTGCAATAACCTGTCCTTTGATGGCTTCGCATTCCACATATTCGATATCAAATTCCGTAAGAACCATGACCTATTTAGCCAGTCTTCCTATAAGCGTTGCTTTACTGAGAAGATATTTGAGTGGATCAATCTTAGCTACCAACTTAATAGTGTGTGCCAACATATAGTGCCTTAATTTTTGTGATGCAAAGACCAATGCCAAGCATGCTTTCTCTATTATAGTGTAGTTCATTTCATATGACACCAATGTTTTGCTGATGTAATAGATAGCGCGTTCCTTTTTATTGTCATCATGTTGTGCCAGAAGTGCCCCCAATGAAGTATTTGAAGCTGATATGTATAGGATCAGTGGCTTACCTTGAATTGGTGGCATTAGTATGGGTGGATTAGAAAGATATTCTTTGATTTGTTGTAAAAGTTGTTCACAATCTTTATCCTAGTTGTATTGAACTCCTTTCCTTAATACCTTTGTGAAGGGTTGAGCTTTATCTGCTAGCTGAGATATAAATGCCTTATTGATTGAAGATGACCCTATAAACTTCTCATTTGACTGATGTTCTTGGGTGGAGGCATTTCCATTATAGCTTGGGCCTTTTCAGGGTCAACCTCAATTCTTTTTTTTGAAATTATGTAACCAAGAAATTTTCTTGATGTTACTCCAAATGCACACTTTTTAGGATTTAATTGGAGCTTGAATCTTTCCATTCTATCCAGTATGAGGTAGTTCTTGAATATGCATATATCTCTTCATGGTTTTTACCAAGGTGTCATCAACATAATCTTCTATGTTTTTATGCATAATATCATGGAAGATAGTGGTTACTACTCTTTGGTAAGTTCCAGTAGAAGGTTCCCCATGCACACGTGAAAGCTGTCTTTTCTTGATCTGCAGGTGCTATCTTGATCTGATTGTAACCAGAGAATCCATCCATTAATGAATACATCTCATATCCAGCAGTCATATCTACTATCATGTCAATGTTAGACAATGGAAAATCATCTTTTGGACATGCTTTGTTGAGATCCCTGAAGTCTATGCATTCTCTAATAGATTTGTCTACCTTTGATATAGGTAATATATTTGAAATCCATTCTACATAGTCTATAGTTCTAATAAATCTAGCTTTCAGCAATTTTTCTAGTTCATCTTTGACTAACAGTGCCACATGAGGATGCATCTTATGGAGTTTTTTCTTGACTGGTTTAACTCCTGGTGTAATAGAGAGATGATGCATGATGAGATCAAGATCTAGTCCTGGCATATCTGAGTATGTCCATGCAAAGTTGATCTTCTTTTCTAAAACAAGGTTGCTGAAATCTTTTAACTCTTCTATTGATAGTGATTGAGCTAAATGAATGATGTGTGGTCTCTCTTGACTCCCAATGTTCACTGGCTGAGTTGGCTTGATCAATATAGAAGACCTCTTCTGGAAATGACTTGGTAGTATATCAAGTATCTCACCTTCAGGTGCCTTGGGGAGGTTTTCACCTTTAGGTACATCCTTTATTTTCTCTTTTTTAGATTCTGATACCGCCACAATGTGGTTTTTGCCATCAAGTCTTTTATTCTTATTTTTCTTATTTTTGCGACTAAGATACTTGATATTTGTTTCAGTCATATTTTCACTCTGTTCACTGGTGGAAGAGTTCATGGGTTAGACGATATTGAGATAATAGGCTAATGTATAGTCATTAGCAAAAGTAGGTACATTCAAGGGTTGGTTATAAAGAGTACAATCAATCAGTTCCAGATGTATTAAGGATAAGGTTGGAACAAGCTCAAGGGAGTTCACGGTACTATCATCATGGCTTCGGACCAACTAGTCGAGTTCCTGAAGACTACCTTGTGTATGTGTCTCGAGACCAGCAAGAGTCACGACACAATTATCAAAATTAATGTTAGTATTTAGTGGACCTAATCCAACCAACCTACTTCTAGCATTGTCACTTACTTCAGACTAGACTACATACCATGGTGTGTCAGTAACAGGGTCAGCAGATAGCATCTCAACATTCATGATAGAGTAGTCATAATGTGTTTTTGAATAATTGTTGTTATAAATAGAGCTCCTATCTGAGTTATTAGATTCATAAGATGAGGTTTTCAACTCGTCTTCAAGTGGCTTAGTAAAAGTATATATAGTATCAATACCCACATCTTTGATGCTGCAATTTCCTTCATGATTTGGTTCATTGAGTACTTGTATTTGACACACTTGTGGACATAACCTTGATGGTTTTGTTAATCCCTATCGTCTGTTCCATTTAGCTTCTTCTGGACTGATGACTGGTTCTGTTTCTGTAGCTTCTAATTCTTCTTTTTTAGTTTCGTACCTGATTTGTCTTATCTTATTAGAGGGAGAGTTGGTAGGTGAAGAAGTTGCTCGTGTCTTTTCTTCCTCCAACTGTTGTTCATAGTCTTCTTGTCTTTTTAGTCTGATTTCTTCCATTTCCTTTTGCATTTTTAGGCATATCAGCTCTTGTACATCATCTATGATATCACTGGATTCTTCAGGGGTTTCTATAGTAGATGTATTTGAGAGATGGTCAGGACCCCATTCATACTCATTTGAATTAGTTTCTGAATCATCTACTTGTTGTCTGCCAATATATGTGACCGAAATGTTCAGCGGGGAAAATAATTCTCTGATTCTGTATACTTAGTCTCTCATATCCTCCAGGACTTCTACTTCCTGTGGTATTATAGCTGATATAACTGGAACTTGATTACCATTTGTTTCCTCTCTCTGGGTGAGTAATTCTTTTTGTTCATCGTCACACTCTTCCTGAGTTTGTTGAGTATTGATTTCTTGTGTTGTTAAAGGTACTACCTTTTTCTTCCACTTAAATTGATGGTCGCATGTGCACTTTTGATCTGATGACTTTCTTGGATCATATCGTAGTCCATCTTTATCATTTGGCAGACTTAGTTTGTAACTGAATAGGTTCAACAATACTTTTTTGACGTTTTCCTAGAGGACCAGTACCTGAATATCCCATACGTTGAAACATCTTATAGCATCGACCATATTGTGTCAGGGAACTCTCACAATGTTGTATTTCTTTATTTGCACTATCTTCTTTGAAAAGCGATTTGAGAACATCATCCTCTTCTATTTCACCTGCAAGAGAAGTAGAGGACTGTATAAAGAGACCATCATACATGACCTTTGGAGTTGAATTTTGTGGCTTCATAGCCTCTGATGGTTTTCCCAACTATCTTAGTGATGGAAGAAGAGACATTAGTGAGAGTATAGGCTCTATCTTGTAGCCATCCATGCCAGTGTTTGTGATTTTCAATTTCTTTTCTAAATCTTTCTGCAAATATTCTGAACTTTTAGCTGTAGAGGCTGCTCTATTATGAGGAACAAAAGCATCAACACTCTGTGTTAATGCATTGTAGGTATAACTTGTATCAACAGGAATACTGACTTCAACTCCATTATAAGGAAACTTCAAGCATTGATGATACATAGATGGTAGTGCTTTCATTTCATGAATCCATGGCCTGCCCAGTAAGATGTTGTATGAAAGATGAAGATCCAGGACTTGAAAAATGACACCTCTTTCTACAGCTCCTACCCTGATTGGCAACCACACCAGACCCTTAGAGGTTCTTTCTTCTTCATCATAAGCCTTGATTATAATTTTCTTTGTTGGATCAATAACATTTGCAGAAAATCTGAGCTGTGTCAGTAGATTGTATGTACAGATATTCAACCCAGTGCCTCCATCTATCAAAACATGTTTAACTCAGTGTTTATGGATCATGGCTTCAATGTGTAATGGTTGGTTATGTGGGTGACTCACTGAGTTATCATCTTCTTCAGAGAAAGTGAGGTAATGAGGTGAGGTCAGGTGACCCACCATAGATTGAAACCGATCTACGTCTAAATCTTCAGGGACACTGGTGGTAAGTAAATCCTTGTCTAGGACCTCTCTATGAGCAGAAGAGATCTTAAGCAATTCCAAAATGGAGATTTGAGCATTGGTTCTCTTCAATTTTTTGACAATACTATAACTAGGAGAAGATGATGAAGCCAGCTATTTTGATTTGGCCATGATTGTGTCTATTTTTCTATTTGGTAGATTTGATGTTGTTTGATCAAAAGTTGAGGAACTAGCTCCTGGGAGAGTAATCTTCCTTTGAGCATGAGTCATGGCATTAGCAGATTGTGCTTGACTTTGGTGATCCTGGATTATGATCACATTGCAATATTCAGGTTGAGAAGATTCAATCATGTTGATCACATTATCGTTGTTAGTGTAGGTATAATTGACCCTAGCTCCTCCCTTGGATTTTGAGGAATTTCCTTGTTCATAAGTTGATAAGGGATCTTTAAAGGCCTTATGATCAGCATTAGTCATGTGATTTCCAACAATGATCTTGCCAGCGTCAATGAGATCTTGGATTTCATGTCGGAGTTTCATGCAGTTGTTTATGTTATGTCCCTTGTTCTGATGGTAGTCACAGTATTTGTTCTCTCTCCACCATTTGGGTCTAATTTTTGGGTCATATGGTCTAGAATTGTCTAGCAATGTTATCAGATTATTTGCCAATAAGGTTTTAAAAGCAGATTCATATGATTCATCTAGAGGGGTAAAATCACGCTTAGGTTTTGAGAGCCAAGGCTTTTCTTTAAACCATTCTCTTGTTTTCTTTGGAGGATTTTATGTCGCAATTTCAGCTGCCTTGAGCACTTGCGTGCCACTAGCCAAGTTAAATATTGTGGATAGTATCTACCACTCCATCACTAACAATGTTTCTATTATTATCTTTGTCATATTTCCAATACTTGCTCTTTTCTTTAGAACTAGAACCTTGCGATGTTTCTTTCCAAAGCGATATATCTCCCTTTTTTATAAGCACATCTTCCATTCTAGGGGTGTTATCTACCATTTTGTTGAATGAAGGATGTACTTGCATTTGGAAACTGTACTTTGATTCAGGGATTAGGTTGTTGACAAAGATATCCATTTTCTCAAGATCTGGGATAGTCCGTGAATATCTAGAGAACATCTTTCTCCACCATTGGAGAAAAGTGAGAAAGGGTTCTCCTATCTTTTGTTTGGTATTGCAAAGCTCTATCATAGTCACAAGATGTCGAATGTTGTATGAGTATTGTTGTAAAAATAGTTGGATTAGTTCTTCAAACATTTTTATTCCTTTGGGTAGACTTGACAACCATTCCATTGCTTGACCCCCTAAACTTCTTGGGAAAAGGTGCATGAGGTATGTTTGATCGTGCATGAACTCCATACAGGCAGCACAAAACTCTCTGACATGATCTTGATGATATGAGGTACCATCATATTTGTCAAATTTTGGGATCTCAACTCCTGAAGGAAATGGAGGCATGTAAAGGTTTTTGTCAAATGGGAATGGGCATATTGTGTCCAGAGAATATTGTTTTGGTGTTTTATCTTTGTTTTGTAATTTTGTGACCACTATTTGTAATGTTTGCATTTGTTTGCTTATCTTTCCCCATTGTGTCTCTTCCTCTTTAGTGACGAGGGCCTCCACATTATAACCAGTAGTGAGGTTGGTGCCTTGTTTTGCTAATTCTAGGAAATAGTCTTCTTTTTCCCTAGCCATGATGACCTTCATCATTTTTTGGAACTCTTTATCATTCTAACATCTATGTACTTTGGCCTTGGGAGGTACAGGAAGCTCAGATTCAGTCGATGAGGAATCACTATTAGTGGCATGATTGCTGAACTCATCGTGAGTGTCTCATTTACTAGCTTGTCTTTCTTGTCTTTCCCCAGACATGGTGGGAGATAGGGGTTGACCAAAGATTGGTAGATCGTAAACTAGTCTCTATGACGAGGACAATTTATTGTAAAAGGGGTTTTCCATAAAGAATGGATTGTCTTTTGATGAAAAGGGTGTTTCTTTTTCTTTGTCTATTTTGCTGCAAGAATTTCTAGTTTGAACAGGCATTTGTAACCGATAGGACCGAGAGCTAGATGTGTTGCAGAAGTCAAGATCAAATTGTAGCTAGTGGTTTGTTTTAACATAGTGATTGAGTGAAGTAACTAAGATCTGGTTTGGTTTCAGGAATGATCTATCCTGTGTAAGACGTTTATCTAAGTTAATTTAGGTTTGATAAGATGTTTGTTTGAACTAGCTTAAAGATGATCGACAAAATCATGCAACGCAATAGCAGAGGTACACTATCAAGGTTGTTTATGCTCTGGAGGACGATAACCAGTTTTAGGCTTACCGTAGATTGTTTTAGACAAGTTTGACTATTCTGGACTGGCAATATCAGAGACTCGTACTATAGAATTTTTGAGACCGTACGACAGTATAAAAGCTTCAAGACGACAACAGTTCTATTTCGTACGAATTGCTACCTAGTACCGTACAACAAATGGGTAGGTCTCGAATGATAAAAGATTTAGTGCAATTTCGTCTTGTATGATACAGGATTTAGCTTAAATGATAGACTGCTTGGTCTCGTACGATAGAGGATTTAGCTTGGATGACAATTTAGAATACTCGTACGACACGGGATATGGTGCAAGACGACAAATGATCAGGCTCGTATGACTATTAACAGGACAAGACAAGAATTCTAAGTTTTTTCAATTGCTGGGTATGACAACTTAGTATGACCAATTCTGAGGTGGACTGATTTTTGATTGGGATAGACTAGTTTTTGACATAGATAGAGTTTTATCACTGAGTTGTTGATTTGTTTGATTTGTTTTCTCTAGTTTTGGTATTCCAGTTTTAGTTTCAGGGATGAAAACACAGAAAACACGCAGTATAAATAGTAACTCCAATCACAACATTCAAACCCTATGGAAGTTGGCTTAGAGAAGAAAATCTTTGCTTTCTTACTTAGGTACACACCTAATAGCTAATTAGAATATGGCCACTGAGTCTCACACAATGGATTCTCAATGTCGTATTAGCCAACTTGAAACGCTAATGGTGGCATGATATGGCAAGTGTCTTGGGATAGTTACTATCTCTCTTGCACAAATATTATCAACCTTTTGAAGGTGAATCAGGTAGCTTCTAATTTTAATTGGATCTAATAAGGGTTTTGTTCGATGCGTCGAGGTATAAACTCAATTAAGAGGTCTCCCAGCCTTGAAAACCAAGGTTTAATATACCCAAAGGTACTGAGGAGAGCTATTCCCAAGCACTTTCGTTGACTTTATTTTCATCAAATCACGTTTATTTTATAGTGGGTTGGAGTACTTGGTGTTTTGTCTTTCCCATTTAGGTCATTCCCCTCACACCGGTCGTAACGTCTTTAAGAGTTTTTCAACCCCTTGGGAGGGCAGGCCTACTAAAGATGTACAAATCTCAAACAAATAAAATGCCTCAAGGGTCTAGATTTCCGATTGTCTAAAAATAGACAAGAGAATACTCTCCTACCTCTCAGAATTTTCTAAAAACACAAAAGACAGATTTTTTCATTAACCAGATAGCAAGTTAGGTTCCTAAAAAAAATTAAAGAATACACAATTTTTGAATAGCAACCTGCAAAAACAACGTATCAATAGTCATGTTGTTTTTATTCTTTGACAGACATATGTTTGATTGATAAATTCTTTGACAAGCGTCCTACAAGAAACTGGTTAGGCTGTGAAAATACCAAGCAGACAGAAGACAATTCAGGGTTAGCGTTAGCGTAATCAAAATTTAATTCAAGAAAAACCCTGAAAAAGTGAAACTTGCTTTAATCCAACAAAAAATAGAATCATACGACAATTAACATAGAATGAAACGATGAGGATTTTTTCGTACGAGTTATAAATAAGCATAGGACGACAGAAGACAAAATCAAATATTCAGAACAGAAATCGTACGACACCATTTTCTGATTCGTACGACAAATAACAGGCTTCAATATAATGTTGTACGATGCAGTAAAACTACTCGTACGATATTTCACAGAGATTGTACGGACAAAACCTGCAGGATAAAAGAATGATTTTGAGGTCAAAAAATTAGTTTCTTGCCCCATAGTGGGTGCCAAAAATGTGTGTGTGAAAAGTGGACCTGTATATGTATCTGAAATAAACAACACTTCAATTAAGTCATTAGATGCATGGTTAGTAAATCAATAATCGATGAATAATAAAACCATTACAAAGTGACCCATTGCCTTCTAGTAGATGCGAGTTTAGATTGCTCTCAAATTGCTAAGTTATCCAGTGACTAGACAACACCTAAATGAAGGAATTTTAAAATCTATATGAGCATGGATTTAAGCTAGATGAATGCAAGATTAATCTAATATGATTTAAGCAATATATGAATATTTAAGCTAAATTATTTAAGCAATATGAAGTAACTAATATGCAATATCTAAATGCAAATTCTTAATGAACCTAGAGCAAAAACAACATAATAATAATATATTCTCTAGGATTTTTTAATAAGAGATGAGAGCCTGAATTTATAGAAAATTCAGAAAGAAACCAAAGGCTAAGATCAAACGATGATGAGCGGTCAAGATTTTCCAAGAGGAAGCACAATCCAGGTGAATTGATGTGATTGGATGCTTTTCTTAGTTTTAAAGGAAATTGAACTAAAATTAAGATAAAATATTAAAAAACTGATTTATTATCTATTTCATTCAATTTTAATATTTAATTGTTTTAATTGCTTTCTTTGAGATTATTCATCAATTTTTAATTTGTCTTTCAAGATTATCTCCAATTGATTTCTTTTTCTTAATTTTTAATTCTTTCTTGGTCAATTAATTCCTTTTCTGATTTATTTCCATATTTCAAGATTTGTGCTCATAATTTCCAATTCCTCTTTCTTGATTTGTTTCGTTTTTTGAAGATTTATGGCAAATTGATTTATTTAATTAAATGTGCTAGGATATTTAATAAAATAAATAAGATAATTGTTTAAAAATGATTTACTTGGAATGATTTAATTAATTAAATAAATATTTAATGAATATTAAGTGATTGATTTTTCCAAGTGACATTGATGATTAAAGAATTAATTGTGTGCTCAAGATTTATTTAATTGCCTTTGGTTAGGACCTTGGTGATGTTATCGAGATTAGGGGCTCATGGTTTAGATGACCATTTTTAGGGTATTACACCACTAACCACATTCCTTCATAATATAACCTTGCACCGTTCATGGTGTCATTCACATTTGGATGGCAATCACAAAGTTAATTCACTGTAGTAACAATAAGACTTCTTGTCATGACAACTTCTATGGAAACTGTCAACAACAGTCTTGTTTAGGCTTCTTGTTTGCTCCAAACATCATACCACCATATTGTGATGGTTTTAATATCTTCCATAGTATCTCCAAGTGCCTTCCATAGCCATACATAACCTGCATTCATGAGTATACGTGCAAAGAACTGAAAGTACATTGTCCAATACCAGGGAACAAGAAAATATAGTCTGGTACAGTCATTAATAATTTTTAAATATTGATCACAGCACCAATCGCTCCGATTGGATTGTAGATTTAATAGTTGTAGAACTTTTGTCCAAGTCATAGCCTGATCCAATGGTTTAATCAAAAGTTATGGCATTTTTTTCTAAAACTGGTTACATAGTTCAGGGGTCTAGCGGTTACAAATGGTTTTGACAAAAATCAATATAGCTTCCTGAAATCTTCAAGAAAATAAATGCCAGTTGAAAAAAATGAAATAAGAGACTTAGTTATAACTTAACTCATCATTAATACAATGTTCCCAGACCGTACTAGACTATACAGGCCTAGAAACAGCAAGGAATGCTTCTAAAACCACAAAATTAGAATTGAAAATAACTCAAATATGAAATGCAAATGCTTTCTATTCCTCTCCTCTCCCTTTGGTTTGAATTACAAAGAATTATATAGATGCTTTCAATCCAAAATCAGATTAAGACCTCCTAACTACCCTCTACAACCAACTATGATCGTTGGTGTTCCCTTGATTATCCATATTTGAAAAGTTGTTAAGATAGCTTAGCAATATTTTGTGATTTTCCACTAAATAGCTCAAATCTTATGCCAAATACATTGAAATGAGCTTAATAGGCCATACAACCATGAAATAGACCATTTCCTTTCTTGACCTTATACCATAATTAACCCATATGACAACTTTTACACCGAGGTTACAAATTACATGAAATCAAGTTAAACACATTAAAATGGAGTCTTCAACACCTTGATGGACCTTCTACATGCTTAATCACCTTCAAAACTTGATTTAGCCTCCTTTTGAAGCCTTTGAACAAGGTGCTCCTGCACCATGCTTTTGACCTTGAAAGATTTCCAAGTCTCTTGGAAACATAGAACAACAACACATTCTTGGCTTGATGCCTTTGTCTTCATCTTTATCTCTTACCATCTTCTTGCCTTTACTATCAACCTCTTTTTCAAAAGGAAATGGGATTGTCCTTGTAAACTATCATCTCATCTACTCCCATTAGTGGATTATTGAAATGGTTTCCACGTAGGTGCTTTACTAGGTATCCACCTCTTCTACTGCCTCAACACACAAACTCACAACTTCCTTTCCTCACCTAGGAGTCTGTTTCTCCTCTCTCCCTAGTCTCTTGGAAACCAACAACCAGGTTCTCTCCTAACCTATTCCAACACCTTCTCTGTAGTTAGGTGGATTAACACCTTCAGCCAAACACAACACAAACCACAAAACAAATTTTCAAACCCAAACCTTTTGCTAGGCTCTGGTACCAATTTGATGCAGAGCATGAATACCAACTATCATACCTATAAGTGGCACAACTTCTGTCAAATATGGCATAACAACTCAAGACAACTTGTTTCAAGGCAACAATTTCACATTAACCAACACATTACTTGGATTCATACTCAAGGTTCTTAATCCACTTCCTCAACAAGATACACAAAACAAACCTTCTACCCTCATGATTTTCATGAGTGAGACATGCATTGCATTTTTGGGTCTTGACAATATATTAGACCAAACACAAAAATCCTTCTACTTATGACCACAATACACAAGGCCATTACACATGCTTGATGGGACTAAACTCTTTGTGACAACAAAAACACAAACCAATAATCACATTCCTTCATAATACAACCTTGCACCGTTCATGGTGTCATTCATATTTGGATGGCAATCACAAATTTCATTCACTATAGTAGCAACAAGACTTTTTGTCATGACAACTTGTATGGAAACCGTCAGCAACAGTCCTTTTTAGGCATCTTGTTTTCTCCAAACACCATACCACTATAGTATAATGGTTTTAAAATATTCCATACAATCTCCAAGTGCCTTCCATATCCATACATAACTTGCATTCATGAGTATACATGCAAAAAACTGAAAGTACACGGTCCAATACCAGGGAACAAGAAAATACAGTCTGGTATAGTAATTAATACTTTTGAAATATTGATCACAATGCCAATCTCTCTAGTTGGATTCTAGATTTAATAGTTGTAGAACTTTTGTCCAAGTTATAGCTCGATCCAATGGTTTAATCAAAAGTTATGGCATTTTTTCTAAAACTTGTTACCTAGTTAGGGGTCTAGCAGTTACAAACGATTTTGACAAAAATCAATGTAGCTTACTCAAATCTTCATGAAAATAAATGCCACTTGAACCAAATGAAAGAAGAGACTTAGTTATAACTTAACTCATCATTAGTACAATGTGTTAGGTCCCGGAGACAACTGAGAGGGGGGGTGAATTAGTTGTCAAATAAATTCAAACCAAAAACTAATTAACCAAATTGATGCTTAATACCAGTAAACCAGTTAAATATGCCGATAGATAGTGTTAACAGTAAATTGCTATACTGGAAAAGATTAATGCATGAAACATAAACATAAAGTCATCCACAACACATAACACCAGTATTTGTACGTGGAAACCTTGTAAGGGGAAAACCACAGTGGGAAACCTTACCCATAATCAGATGATACTACTGCAGATAGTAAGTGTACATAAATGGGGTCTGCACATGCAGAAAGGCCAACAGCCTAGAGTTCACTGCTCAATCACAAAATGGGAGTCACACTAACTACAGTTGGATGGTTAAATCCAATAAGAATGTACTGCACAAAATAGCATCTTCATATGCTGGATTCAGTACCGGTGTAATGCTGATATGCTTATACAAAAACCTAGCTTCACCTTCAAATAATGTCTTCATGTATACCTCTGCTTAATCTGACATATACCTTCACTCAATTCTTTTTCACATTCCACACTTGATCTTACAAATAAGATCTTACATTTATACCATAACCTAAGACCAATTTTAGTAGGTTGGCTCTACAAGATATTAAACATGTTGGCTTAATGCATTTACATCAATAATAAATCATCTCCATAACGTTCCATGTTGATTTGGAAAAGAAAAACCTGCCGGTGTAACCCTAGATAACCCTGGACCTATTTGCCGGTAAAAGCAAATATGCAAATATGAATATACCAATGATCAATTCTTCAAAACAAAGTGTCCACATGATGTCTTTGACATTATCAAGTGTCTTCCATATCATTCCAGGTACCGGTGAACATTATATCATGTCGGTGAATCATCTACCAATAATTGTGCAATAGTTACTCGCTTGCCGGTGAATGTTGTTGGATCTCCAAAGTGCTTGTTTTCAATAGGTGTTGACATCAATGACAAAACCATACCAAAATACCAACACAATGTTCCCAGGCCATACTAGACTGTACAGGCCTAGAAACAAAAAGGAATGCTTCTAAAACCACAAAATTAGAATTGAAAATAACTCAAATATGAAATGCAAATGCTTTCCATTTCTCTCCTCACCCTTTGGTTTGAGTTACAAGACATTATAGATATTCTTTCAATCCAAAAACCTATTAAGACCTCCTAACTACCTTCTACAACCAACTATGATCGTTGTTGTTCCCTTGATTATCCATATTTGAAAAGTTGTTAAGGCAACTTAGCAATATTTTGTGATTTTCCACTAAATCACTCAAACTTTCTGCCAAATACATTGAAATGAACTTAATAGGCCTTACAACCATGAAATAGACCATTTCCTTTCTTGACCTTATACCATAATTAACCCATATGACAATTTTTACACCAAGGTTACAAATTACATGAAATCAAGTTAAACACATTAAAATGGAGTCTTCAACACCTTGATGGACCTTATACATGCTTAATCACCTTCAACACTTGATTTAGCCTCCTCTTTAAGCCTCTGAACAAGATGCTCCTACACCACTTTTCTCTGCTTTTTGGTTGCAATCAGTTCACCTTTGCTCCCATAGATTTTGCACATTCCATTCTTAAATTCTAATGGATAACCTTTGTCATTGATTTGAGCTACACTCAAAAGATTGTTCTTTAATCCTTCGACCTAGTAGACATCATCTGCACTTCTCTTTCCATTAATAAAAATGGTTCCCTTTCCTTTTACCATGTAGGGTGAGTCATTTCCAAATCTCACAACTCCTCCATCAAAATCCCTCAAATTAAGAAATTTACTCCAGTCACTGGTCATGTGGTGTGAACAACCACTATCTATGATTCAATCATCAAAACTATCCATGTGAGAAACTAATGCCTTATGATTAGATGTCTCCTCTTTAATATCAACAAATACAATGTCTTCATTAGCATCTCCCTCAGATTCCTCATCGGTGATACCACCATCAACTACAATGAGGCAATCTCTTTTTCCTTTTCCTTTCTACTTCTTGTACTTGTCACACTTATGGTCATTGTTACCATTAGGACAGTTAGCTGCAATATGTCCAATGTTGTTACATGCAAAAAAATTCAAAGGTAATTTACCTCTATACTTGTCGGTACCTCTGGGTAATCACTTGGCCAACAATGCTTCAAGCTCGATCAAACTGTCTTTATCTTCAACTTCTCTACTAGATCTAGACTCATAACTATGACTTTCATCTCTGCTTTTCCTCATAGGTAGATTAGAGACTACAGCTCTGAATGCAGACTGATTTCTAAGCACTACCATCATAGCCATTTAATTCAAATATAGTAAGTTTATCATTGATGGAGTCAAGAGTTACCTTTGTTTTGTCAATAGACTTTAGCTCATGAATGGCTGCAACTCGGATAGAGTAGACCAGTAGAAGGGTTATCAACACCTTACTAACCACTATGGCATCCTCCACTTTACCACCAGCACTTTTGATCTCACTAACTATCTCGTTGATCCTCTAACCATACTATTGAATATTCTTACCTTCAACCATCTACATGTCATTAAATTTACCTCTCAAACTCTCTTCTTTGGCAATCTTCACATGATCATCACCGCTATAGATTTCCCCAAGTTTCTTCCACACATCATAAGCAGTCTTCGGACCATGGAAATCAACATACTCTGAATCAGACAAAGAACTGATAATGGCCTCTAATGCTTGATTATTTTCTTGTTGCTCTTTCTTTTGATCATCAAACGTAGTCCCACTAGGTGTAGTATATTGTGTAACAACATGTTCCTAGTATTGATTTCCTAGACTCTTGATATAGATTTTCATCCTATCACTCCATATTTTGTAGTTTTCCCTATTAAACTTTGGACCTTCTTTCTTCATCACATTCTTCTAGATATTTACCTCAAGTTGTTAGGCTTAGACACTAGAGGACCTAAATTGCTCTAATACCAATTGATGATATGATGAATCAATAAGGATCCAAATGACTACTGAGAGGGGGGGTGAATCAATAGAAAGAAAACTGACTAAACTTTCACAAAACTTAAAAACAATCTCACAAGTCAATCACTAGACTAACTTGTTCAAATACTGAACTACAAACTGCAATAGCACTGATAGTTTACCGATTTGATTGGCATATCAAAATAATAGTATAACAACTCTGAAACTCCCAAACCATTTAACCAATACATGAAAACACTTTATTGACACTAGTAAAAGCACATTTCAGATAATTGTCGGTCATCTTATCATAACTAAGTAGATTTAATAGTTAAGCAAATTAACCATATCAAACGTAACCACAAAAACCCTTCACCACTTGACACAATGATTTTCGACGTGGAAACCCAAATGGGAAAACTCAGGGTGGGGATGAATGCCCACAAGTCTTTTGAACTCTTCTGAAGTTCGCCCTATTAGGAGCCAAGCCTCTTAAAGCTTTACAAAATTTCTTGTTAGGAACATATCCTGTTAGGGACCACCCGGTTAAAGGATTGACTATAATGCCCTGTTAGAAGAAATACCCTGTTAGGAGTAACCTCAATATAAGATTTGAAATCCAAGCTAATGGATCACCTAGTTAGAGGATTTAGATAGCACTAAGCCTATCAAAGCTTACCCGGTTAAGGGATTTAACTGTTGTAATTGTTAGAGAACAATGGGGGTTTTCTGATATGGTAAATAAAACTACTCTGCTTGATCAGGTCCTTTTCATGCTCCTATCTACCTTCACTCATACTATAAATACTCCTTCTGGTTCAGCAACCAATCACATTGACACTTAACCAAAATTGCCAACACTACAACAAAACAATTCATCAACCTTATAAGCAAAACAATAGGTCGGTAAAACACATCACCAACCTAACATCTCATATAGATTACAAATAAATCGGTTCAAGTATGACCATTAGATTACATAGCAATCATTGTACATTGTTCAAGAAAACCTCGACTGCTCCTTGATCACCGCTTTATTGAATCTTCTAACTGATCACGTGGTTTCCTCTTCATGCAATGTACTCTCTTATTCCCAAGATAAAACAGTTATCTCTACATACCAAAAACTACTTGAAACACATCACATACAACATGCATACATGGCATAATCATTATCGTTCACCATTTGATCATAAACCAATACAATCGATTCACCAAGCTCCATCGGTTAGGGTTTGGCACATCAACACGTAAGGTTACCGGTTGATCTCGCTACTTATAAAGTAATATCAGTTTCCTCCACTAGTTCACCTACCGGTTGCAAAACAACATCATAACAACATCATTACCAGACACAATTGATATCAATGACAACACAATAGTTCATCAATGCAATCTGGAATGAAATACCAACAAACTCCACATATTTCTAAGACTTTAAACATAAAATGATTAAAGAATGTTCTATAATTTAATACATTGACCCTTTTTCACACACTTGAGTCCATCTTTGAACTGGTCACTTGTTTCCTATTTGAGGGTCAATTTTGTCACCTTTAAGGCTTCATTCTGATCTGTTCTATTTTGAAAAGGAATCATATGGCACAATAAATAATAATGCTTAAAATCCAATTGGACTTTCGTATCTTTTTCCCTCATTAACCCCTCATGTAAATGTTAGGATTCCTATAGATACTGAGAGGGGGGGGTGAATCAATATCTAACCGGTAATTAAAATTTCTCAACTTAAAACATGCAGAACATATTATAACAGTGTACCGGTATGCAAGAAATAATGCAATGAACAAAGTTAAAAGCATCCACATAAAAATCACACCATGACACAAGGATTTAACAAGGAAACCTGGTGTGGGAAAAACCTCAGTGGGATTTTTAACCCACAATATCCACTTACTGGCCAATAAGATAATATTACTTACAAGAGGGGCCTGCACGTGCAGGAAGGCCAATTGCCTAGAGCTCACTACTCAATGGGAAGTCTCACTGACTTACAATGTGGATTATACAAATCCAATATCTTGTACTACTTTACAATAGCATCTATAACGCCTGATCCAGTACTGGTTTGTGCTCTGTTCTTTACATAAAACCTCTAACCTATATTTCGCATAATAGGTCTACCTAATATCTCCTTCTTTTTCGCTTCCTTAATTATTTTCCAATGTCTACAATGATCTCTCTTATATATAAGAGTCATTTTACAACTTTCCAAGTTGGCTTACAAAGTTTTTAAAATAATAAACAAAATATAATATAACAAAAATCCTATCAGCCTCTGTGTCGGTATGCTTCCTTTCTCTGTGCCGGTGCCGGTGGTCTAAATGCCGGTGTAGACTGTGATCTGTTGATGTCGGTGAACTAACATGCCGGTGTAATGCCTTGCCGGTGCCATAGGATTGTAAGGTTGCCATCAATGACAAAACCTTAAATCACATACAATGTCTCATTGGAGTGTGCATATGCCAACAATCTCCCCCTTTGGCATTAATGGAAACACTCATGAGAATTTTCAAAAAGTGTATCCAAAAATGTGAAGTACAAAAATGTTACCAAAAATGTGTGCTCCCCTTGAGCATATGATTCCTGTGGTGTTGAAATTTCTCATCCCACTACTCCCCCTTTGGCATCAATGACAAAGGTTGTCAAGATGTCAGTAGAGTTTGTAGTTTCAACCTTGTACCTGGGTAGTTACAATTTTAAATAGATCTGCCAAAATCAAGTTTATACTCTCCATAAACTTTTTACTATCTCTGATTGTTGTCTTTGTTCTTTTAACTATACCGGTGAGGTGCTGCATATGCTCTACCGGTGTTTTTTGTCCCTGTATCAGTGCCTCAGATATTTCCTTCCGCAATGATGCTAGATAGTCCAATCTTGGACTCAGTTTTAGTCTCTGATGCTTTGCCTTATTCACTATTCTTTTCTTTTCCCTTTCTAATTTAAGTAACTCTTCCTCAAAAAATTTTATCCTTTGCTCAAAAACTGATAATGTATCAAGTGAGTTAACAAAATTATCAACAAGTTTATTGATTTCATCTTGTACCTTGCTTATTTTCTTATCTATGTCTACTGTTAAAAAGTTTGTCTTGCAAGTGTCTTTGTACAGAGTTTTGTATTCCTTTAATAAGTTACACAGTTCTGATAGAAGTGTGTCAAATTCCCTAGTACACTTATTTATCTGATCTTCAAAGAATTTCTGCTTTTCAATTTCTACCTTGTCCTTCAATGTCTCTTCCTTTATTTTCTCAATGGTCACTGTGTTATCCGTGATTTATTTACACAAGGTATCAAGTTGTCCTAAAGAATCTTTATTGTCTATATTACAGTTAGGAGCAATTACCTTCAAAATTGGGATTGTGTCATCTATGGCTTTATAAGCCTGTGAACTACAATCTGTTATCCTTTTGATTGAATCCAACAGTACTTCAGTTACATTTGTTGGTTTGTGGCCTGCTGAGGAGGAACCAACATTCTGAATTCTGTCGGTGGAGGAAGTAACCAAGCTTGTTGTGACCTCTGGTAGATCTATTTGTGTTTGCATTTCTTTAAGCAATGGTTTGTGTACTTCTCCAGTTGTCGGTGGCACTATTTCCTCATGAACCTGTTCCTATTTCTGTTGCTCTTCTTGTTTCTCTATCTCAGTCTGAGTTCCTTCTTGTTGCTCTTTGCCATCTGTCAGTTTCTCTTGTGTGTTATCAGTTTTCTCAGCTACTGGTAGCTCACTAGCCATTTCAGTCCTACTAGTTGTATCTTTGTCTACCACAATGTTGATCTTTTGTGTATCAACATCTACTGTACATAAGACTTCAAGATTAGGATTGACATCCTCTACATCCATACTTTCAATTGTCGGTTGATCTTTAGTAGTTTTTACCAGTGATGTAGAAGGAGGTGGTGGGGATAAGTTATCTTTAACTTTTATACTCGGAGGTCCACCAACCTTTCCTTTACCCTTGTCTCTTTCCTTCTGATATACCTTTATTGGTTTGGGGTTCCGGTATTCTTCCTATTTTTCTTTCTCAACTAGGAATATATCCCGTGCATTTTTTGTTTCTTCAGTCACCTCATTGACTCTTCCAACCATTAATGCAATGTGTCGGTGTGCAGTAGAGAATACTGATCGGTTGGCTTCAACAATTAAATCATCAATTTCTTTAGGTGAGTTCACTGGATAAATAGCTAGTAGTTTTTCTATCTTGATTTTCTTGTCAAGTTCTATTACTGCTTGTCTCCTTGCTTCCAGTCTTTTGAACAGTTCATCTGGTACTTCATCTACAACTTCCATCAAAAATTTCTTATACATGTCCATATGCAATATAACACTGATTTCTACTTGTTCTTTTTCATCTGTAGTCAATGTGTCATACAATTTCTCTATATTCTTCAGTTTCCCTTCCTTTATAATTTCATTCAATAGTATGTCAAGAGGAGCCAAGTTTTGTTTTGTTCTCTTCTTCTTCTTGGGTATCAGTTTCTTCTTTGGTGTAGCCTTTTTAACTGGAGATCTCACTACTTGTTGTTTCTGTCTTGTCCTCCTAGGTGAGGGTGTGGTTGCCGGTGAGGGATCTCTTTTCCTTACAACTCTTTTGAAAGTTGCAGGCATGTCACTCTCCGAAGAAGTGCCTACCAGTGATAGATGAGTCTCAGGCTATTGAGTTCCTAGCTCATCCTCAGTGATATTGGTTTGCTTTAACACAACTTCTTTAATAGCCTTTGCCTATCTAGAACCTCTTCTCACAACTACCTCAACCTTTTTCACTCTTTTCTTAGATTGTATTTGACTTTCTATGGTCTCAGCACTACCAAATACTTCTTCCTTTGGTTTGTTTTGAGCTTCAAGAAGTGCTTTAGCATAAGTCTCAACTATATGATCATCTGTCTCATAACCCATCTCTGTTACCTAGATTGTTCTTGGGATGACCGCTTCCATCCAGATCTCATCCTTTTTTATTACAAAACATATATCATCCTTATACTTGTCAACAATCTTTTGTGATAATCTGATTCTCTTCTTCATTTTGGCCTTAAGTGCTTGAAAGTAATCATGGATATTGTTTTCCTTATCTTCTCCCATATTGTTGAATAGTTATGTCAATTGTTTTCCTACTGATATATCAAATCCAAGTTCTTTGTAGCCTATACCGAGAACCTGTTTGGTTATATGTAGCATCAAGCATACTAGCAAATTTCCAAACCTAAAAGTTCCTTTCTTATCCTTCTTAATCTTGCCTAGATTGTCAATTAACTCATCCTTCAACCACTCACATATGTCAATCTTTACATTATCTATGATCATGTCATAAGCACTCTTAATGCATAAACTTGAAACTGAATTGAGTCTATTTGCATGAGTTGCCTTATACCCTAATATCATGCTGATAAACCTTACATTGGTGTCAGTTGCATCATTGACTCTTAAGGACCTTTTATCAGATGTAGCACCAGTTAGCTTAGTAACTAGGTCATTGGAGACCTTCTTGGTTGTGTCTGGCCTTTTACCGGTGGTCAGTAACCCTGTGACATCTTTCACAGCTTCCTTGGTGATTTTGTGAATTGCATCTAACTAGAAAAATTCACCATGTACCCTGCTTAAGACTATCCTAATCACATCCTTGGGAAATTCAGGAATGCAGAGGATTTCAGTAAATCCTAGGGTTTCAATGATTTTATGTTCCGGTTTCACATTTCTGGAATTATCACATATGACAGATTTATACATATTTTTGATCTCTTCATCTCCTAATTCCTCTATGTTGCAGTGAATGTAAATTATGGGGTCTTCAGCATAAACAACTCCTTTTGGTATTTGAGAGAAAGCACCTACATTGTCATCTTTCTTGGCTACTTCAGGAACTAGTTGAAATATGGGCCTAGGGCATTTTATGACCTCGACTACAGTAGGGTTTTCTATATATTCAAGTGCAGAGGTGGATGCCATGATGATAAATACCTATTTTTGTCTTGGATGGATTGATTGCTTGAAGTGCTTCGCCTCTTTTCTTGAAATTCCTTAGCTCTACAAATTTCACGCTATATGAATGTTTGAAATCATGGTGAAATGAAATGGAGCCAAAACCACAATTTTATAGTGTTTATTTGCCATCTACCACATTTAATGCATGCCGGATAAGTATTCACTTAACATTGTCTGTCGGTAAGAAGTAATTTCCAACTTCTCATCTCTAACCGAAGGAATAATAGCACGTGTCATTAGATTTCCAACCCCTCGAGGAAACTTTCTTCAATTTGATGATGAACTTCCTACCAGTGGAGCATCTCTATCCTACCAGTGAAGCATTGATTAGTTCTACCAGTGGAGGAGTATTCCCAATATTTAGATCAGATTTTCTAATCCATTGTTTTGAGAATTCTTGCTTAACCTCTTCAACTTTTTCTTTACCTTTCAAGCTAGAACTTTTGTTGTCTGTCGGTGATCCTTTACTTCTATAGAATTTTGCAGTATGCCCAATCTTGTTACATGCATAACAAGTCACATTATTCTTCTGAATAGCTTTTCCATAACCTATGTCGGTTTGTGTTCAAATCTTCCACAAACATAACATCTCACATTCATTCTGCAATTTTTCAGAGTTGTGACCAACTTTGTTGCATTTTGAACATTGACTGGTGGGTGTGTTGATATTCTAAAAATTTCTAGATCTACATTCATTTTCTCTATGACCATACTTATTATAGTTAAAGCATTTTCCATTGAATTTATAAGCATTAGGTTGCCTTACCGGTTTGTTGTGATCCTGTGTGTTTGCAGTACCAGAGCTTTCACCAACTTCAAAGCCAATTCCAGAAGTGTCACCTTTAGGTTTTTTATTCTTCAACAAGTTACCAAGTTCCTCTGAGATTTTCTTGAATTTTTCTTTTTGTTGATTTGCAGTTTCTAGTTCTCTTTCTAAGATTTCTTTCTGCCTCATCAATTCATTGGAGTCATTTTGAGTGTGCATCAGATCTATCTTCAATAAATCATTTTCATAGCTAAGTCTTGTGTTCTCATTTGCTGCATCACTTAGTCTTATGGTTAATTCTTCCTCATTCTTCTTCCTATCTTCAATTTCTTTACAAAATCTCATAGTCATATCCTGCATCTCATTCTTTGTTGTTATGTTCTCCAGTTTCAGCTTGCTTAACATATCATTAAGTGATTCCTTTTCATCATTCTCATTTTGCATCTTTTCACAAAGTTCTCTTCTCTTGTTTCTTGCAATAGTAAGATTCTCTTGAAGTGCTTGAATGATATCCTGAGCTGCTTTTAGATCATCTTCTAGTTTGATATTTTTCAATTTCTATGTATCATAGTCTGAAAGAGCTGCTTCAAGTTGCTTCATCAGATTTTCCATCTTTATCGGTGTCAAGATCTTCCTCAAGTTGTTAGGCTTCTAAAAATAGAGGACCATGCTCTGATACCAATTGTTAGGAATCCCACAGATACTGAGAGGGGGGGTGAATTAGTATCTAACCAGTTATTAGAATTTCTCAACTTAAAACATGTAGAACATATTATAACAGTGTACCGGTATGCAAGAAATAATGCAATGAATAGAGTTAAAAGCATCCACATGAAAATCACACCATGACACAAGGATTTAATGAGGAAACCCGATGTGGGAAAAACCTCGGTGGGATTTGTCACCCACAATATCCACTTACTAGCTAATAAGATAATATTACTTACAAGAGGGGCCTACACATGCAGGAAGGCCAATTGCCTAGAGCTCACTGCTCAATGGGAAGTCTCACTGACTTACAATGTGGATCATAAAAATCCAATATCTTGTACTGCTTTACAATAGCATCTATAGTGCCTGATCCAGTACTGGTTTGTGCTCTATTCTTTACATAAAACCTCTAACCTATATTTCGCATAATAGGTCTGCCTAATATCTTCTTCTTTTTTGCTTCCTTAATTATTTTCCAATGTCTACAATGATCTCTCTTATATATAAGAGTCATTTTACAACTTGCCAAGTCGGCTTACAAAGTTTTTACAATAATAAACAAAATATAATATAACAAAAATCTTGTCGACCTCTGTGCCAGTATGCTTCCTTTCTCTGTGTCGGTGCCAGTGGTCTGAGTGTCGGTGTAGAGTGTGATCTACTGATGCCGGTGAATTAACTTGCTAGTGTAATGACTTGTTGGTGCCATAGGATTTTAAGGTTGCCATCAATGACAAAACCTTCAATCACATACAATGTCTCATTGGAGTGTGTGTATGCCAACAATAACTTATCCTTAACATAGGTGGAAAAATCATATAATTCATTTGAATGGGGTTGTTGAATTATCAGTGCCATCATCATGTAATCTACGGGCATTTTTTATTTTCCCACAATCCTCCCCCAAAATCTGATAGATAACATAGTAGGTATTTTCAAAATAGTGCTCAAAAGTTGTCAAACTGAAAGGCTCTTTCTCTGAATTTAAAATGTAATTCATTCCCATTTGATACATATTTTTCCTGAATTAGGGAATCACTTCCCTTTTGTAGAAGTCTCTCCTTGCAACTTCCTCTGCCCCTAACTTCTTTAAATCAATAGCCTTGAGAGCACTTTTGTCTAATGGTATGATGAGAGAGTAAGATTCTGGTCAACTCCTGAGAGGAGGGTGAATCAGTAGATAGAAAAAATGATTAAATTTCACCCAATTCTGAAATAACCTCTCAAAGTAAACTTTAAACTGACAAGTTAAACCAATGAACTATAAATGCAATATCACTATCATAATAAACTGTGAAGCTAAACCGGTTGACTATTACAACAGATAACAGTAAACAACTTGAAACTTACAAACATCCAAATACATTTACTTGACATAAGTAAAACCTTATTTCTCATTGTTGCCAGTTAACATAACTTGTCAAAGTGGATTAAGTAGTTAAGAAATTCAACCATAGAAAACATAACCACAAAAACATTCACCATTTGACACAATATTTTTGACGTGGAAACTCAAATGGGAAAAACCACAGTGACATGAGACTCACAAGATAACTATCTGAACTCTTCTGAAGTTCGCCTTGTTAGGAGCCAAGCCTGTTAAAGCTTTTACAAAAAGTCAGGTTAAGAACAAATCATGTTAGGGACCACCTGGTTAAGGAATTTACTATAATGCCTTGTTAGAAGCAATACCCAGTGAGGAGTAACCTCGTTAGAGGATTTAAAATCCAAGCTAATGGACCACCTGGTTAGAGGATTTGAATAACACAAAGCTTGTTAGAGCTTACCCGGTTAGGGGATTTTACTACTATAATTGTTAGAAAACAACAGGAGTTTGCGTATCTGTTAGAATAGCACTACACTTGCTTGTTTAGAACCTTTTCATGTTGTTATCTGCTTTTACACAAAATGTAGATACATCATCCGGTTCGCCAACCACACATTCAACTACAACTTTTCCAACACACTAAACAAAACAAATCATCGAACTTATAAACAAATCAATTAGGTCGGTAATACAACAAAAACCTAATTCTCTCATAGAGATTACAAACAAGTCGGTTCAGGTATGACCGTTGGATTACATAACAATCTTTGCACATCATTCAAGAAAGCCTCGACCGCTCCTTGATCAATGCTTCATCGAACTCAGTAACTCATCATGCACTTTGCATTACATATAATATACTTGCTCATTCCCAAGATAAAAACCATTATCTCAACATGCCAAAAACATTTTGAAACTCTCCTCATACAATATGCATACGTGTCGTAATCATTACCACTCATCATCAGATCATAAACCAATATCACCAATTCACCAAACTTAATTAGTTAGCTTTTATCAAATCAACAGGTAGGGTTTACTGGTTCAATTCTCCAATACTTAGCAATACCGGTTCACTCCACAAACTTACCTATCAGTTATAGTTCCCTTCACTATCTCTTCCTACTAGTTACAAAACAACATTATAACAATATCATTACCGGTTAATCGACATCAATGACAACATAATATTTCATTAATGCAATCTTCATGCAAATGCCAACAATCTCCCCCTTTGGCATTGATGGCAATACAAATATCAATACCATTGATTTCTATGATTGTGAATAGGAATCATGGTTTATATTTTACCATGTACTCTCCTTGTCTTTAGCTAGTAACTGGCAATAGAACAATCATACAATTCTTCACCTCCAAAAATCACATAGTTCTTCTCCCCCTTTGACAACAATGCCAAATTGAAAGTAAAATATGCAATGTTAAACTCACTGTTCAGCATCAACAACGTGCAACTTGATGTTTTGCCTTTGGAATAACTCCACTTCTACACCAATCTTGCTATAAAATTCTGCAAGTAGCTCTGAGACTGATGTAATCAACATCATGCTCAATTCACCTCATGAAGGGGTACAACCCCTAGCTAAATTCTAATATACTCAAATGTATTCTTAGGCAGAGATCTAGTAAAGATATCTGCAAGCTGCTCCTTAATAGAAACATGCTCCAAGATCACATCTTTAGTTTGCACTTTTTCCTTCAAGAAATGATACTTCAATTCAATATGCTTGGTTCATGCGTTCAAAACAGGGTTCTTGGAAATATTTATGGCACTAGTATTGTTACATAAGATCTTTATAGGTTTTGTAAACTTCATCTTCAAACATTCCAAAATGTGCCTCATCCAGATAGCTTGGGTACAATTCATATAAGCAACAACATACTCAACTTCAGCAACAGACTATGATATACAACTTTTCTTCTTGATACTCCATGAAACAAGTCTTCCTCCCAGAAAGAATGCTCCGCTGGTTGTGCTTTTCCTATCATCAATATTACCTACCCAATCTGCATCTATATACACCTTCAAGTCAAATTTTCCTTCATATGGATACCATAATCCATAGTCAACAGTGCCTTTCAAATATATGAATATCCTCTTGGTTGCTATCAAATGTGTTTCCTTAGGATTCTTCTGAAATCTAGAAACTAGACCAACTGCATGAGCTATATCCGGTCTACTATGAACAACATAGTGCAATTTTCCAATCATTGACTTGTACTCCTTTTCATCAAAAGATGTGGCATCATCTTCCTTAGACAACTTACAACCTGTAACCATTTGTGTCCCAACTAGTTTACAATCACTCATACCAAATGTCTTTAATACCTCTTTCACATACTTCAATTGTGTAATGAAAATACCACTCTTCATTTGTTGTATTTGCAAACCTATGAAATTTTTTATCTCTCCCACTAGAGACATTTCAAACTCACTTTTCATTTCATTTGCAAAGTCATTTCTCATGTCATCATTTCCTCCAAATATGATATCATCCACAAACACTTCACTAACCAATATATTATCTCCTTCAGATTTGAGATATATGTTTCTATCTTCATTGGTTCTCTAAAAACCTATCTTCATCAGGTGTGAATGAATCCTTTCATACCATGCTCTTGGTGCTTTCTTTAATCCATATAGTGCCTTGTGAAACTTACATACCATGTATTTTTCATCAGTTAAGGCATAACCATCTATTTTCTCAATGTATAATTCCTCTTCCAGTATTCCATTCAAAAATGCAGACTTCACATCCATCTAATATACTTTGAATCCCTTATGAGCTGCAAAAGCCAGTAGAGTTTTGACACCTTCTAGTCTAGCAACTGGTACAAAAGTCTCACCATAATCTTCTCCTTCTTCTTGTGCATAACCTTTGCAAACCAATCTAGATTTGTTTCGGACTACTACACTATCTTCATTCAACTTGTTCTTGAAAACCCACTTAGTACCTATCACATTTTTTTTCACTAGTCGGGGTACTAGGGTCCATGTATTGTTCTTCTCAAATTGATCAAGCTCCTCCTCCATAGCTTTGACCCAATGATCATCTCCAAATGCTTCCTTAGAAGTTCTAGGCTCAATAGTGGAGATCATGGAAGAATTCTCTCTAATTCTTCTTCTGGTTAGTACTCCAGCATCCTTATCTCCAATAATCTGGTCAGGATTGTGATTGAGTCTTGCATACCTTGAAATAACATGATCATTATCTTCAGGTTCATCTTCTTCATTATCATCATCTTCTTCTAAGTCTACCTATTCCAGTTGAATAGGTACATCATTATTTACTTCACCAGTTTCAGGTTTCACTGGTTTTGGTTCCAAAAACAAAATGCAAGGATCTTCATCCTATCTCTCCATGTCGGTTTCTCCTGAGACTTCGAGATACTCATCCACTCAAACATCATCACTCTCAATGATTCTCTGTGTCTAGTTGTTGTACCATTTGTAGGCCTTACTCTTGGTGGAATAACCAAGAAATATACCTTCATCACTTTTAGCTTCAAACTTACTAACATAGTCACCTCTCTTAATAAAACATTTTCTGCCAAATATTTGGAAATAACCAACATTAGGTGATCTACCATACCTGTATTCATAAGAAGTCTTATCCTTACCTCTTTTTACCAAAATCCAATTCATTGTGTAGATAGTTGTGCTGACAGCTTCTCTCCAGAATTTTTTTTCTACACCTCCTTGTATCAACATCATCTTAGCAGCTTCAACAACTAATTGGTTGTTCCTCTCTGCAATACCATTCTGTTGTGGTGTCCTTGATGCAGAAAGCTGCCATTTGATACCATTTTCTTTATAATATCTAGTGAATTCCTCAGAAGTAAATGCATCGCCTTGATCAATCCTCAGACACATTATCTTCTTACCACTTTCCTTTTTAGCTAAGGTCGTGAATGCCTTGAATTTACTAAATGCTTCTATTTTATCCTTCAAGAATGTGACCCACATCATCCTTGAGAAATCATCAATGAAGATCATAAAATATCTATCACCTTAAATACTTTTAGTCCTTATTGGTCCACAGAGGTCTGGATGTACCAAATCTAACAAATGTTTTGTTGAAAAAGACTTGCTCTTAAAATTTGAGGATGTCATCTTTCCCAACTAACATTCCTTACATAGAGCATTAACTGGTTTGTCCAACTATGGAAAATCTCTCACTGTCTTGGACAATACTCACTTTAACTATGTTATCAAAATTTAAATGACAAAATCTCCTATGCCAAAGCCAACAATCATCAACTTTAGCAATTAAACAGTTGTTGACTTTAGGATTCAGGTGAAACAAGTTACCTTTAGTCTGCTTGTTGGTTGCAATCAGTTCACCTTTGCTCCCATATATTTTGCACATACCATTCTTAAACTCCAATGGGTATCCTTTGTCATTGAGTTGAGCAACACTCAAAAGATTGTGCTTGAGACCTTCAACCTAGTAGACATCATTTGTACTACTCTTCTCATTAAGAGAAATAGTTCCCTTACCTTTAACCATGCAGGGTGAGTCATTACCAAATCTTACAACTCTGCCATCAAATTCCTTCAAAGAAAGAAATTTTCTTTGGTCATCGGTCATGTGATGTGAACAACCACTATCAATAATCCATTCATCAGAATTATCCATGTGAGAAACTAAATCTTTCTGATCAAATGTATCCTCTTTAATGGCTACAAAGACAATGTCTTCATTAGCATCACCTTCAGATTCCTCATCAATGATACCACCATCAACTACAATAAGACAATCTCTTTTTCCTTTTCCCTTGTACTTCTTGAACTTCTCTCACTTGTGATCATTATCACCATTAGGATAGTTAGTTGCAATGTGTCCAATCTTGTTGCATGCAAAGCATTTCAAAGGTAATTTACCTCTGTATTTATCGATACCTCTGGTCAATCGCTTGGCCAACAATGCTTCAAGCTCAACCAAACTATCTTCATTATCAATTTCTCTGCTGGATCTAGATTCATTATAATGACTAACATCTCTACTTTTCCTCATAGATGGGTTAGAAACTGAAGCTCTAAATGCTGATTTAGATTTATGAATACTACCATCATAACCATTCAATTCAAAATCTATAAGCTTACCAATGATGGAGTCAAGGGTTACCTTGGTTTTGTCAATTGACTTTAGCTCCCGAATGGCTACAACTCGAATAGCGTAGACCGGTAGTAGGGTTCTCAGCACCTTACTAACCACTGTGGTATCTTCCACTTTACCACTAGTACTCTTGATCTCTCCAACTATCTCTTTTATCCTCTGACCATATTGTTGGATATTCTCACCTTCAGCCATCCGCATGTCATCAAACTTTCCTCTTAGACTCTCTTCCTTGGAAATCTTCACATGTTGATCACCGCTATAAATCTCTTCAAGTTTCTTCCATACCTCATGTACAGTCTCCAAACCATGAATATCAACATATTCTACATCAGATAAAGAACTGATAATAGCCTCCAGTGCTTGGTTGTTTTCTTGTTTCTCTTTCTTTCGATCATCAGTCATAATCCCACTAGGTGCAACATATTGAGTATTAACATGTTCCTAGTATTGATTTCCAAGACTCTTGATATAAATTTTCCTTCTATCACTCCATATTATGTATTTCTCTCTATTAAACTTCGGACCTTCCTTCTTCATCATGTTCAACAAGATCTTTAGCTCAAGTTGTTAGGCTTGGACCTTAGAGGACTTGACTTGCTCTGATACCAATTGATGGTATGATGAAAGAATAAGAATCCGGTCAACTACTGAGAGGGGGGGTGAATCAGTAGATAGAAAAACTAATAAACTTTCACCTAATTCTGAACTAACCTCTCAAAGTAAACTTTAAACTAACAAGTTAAACCATTGAACCATAAATGCAATATCACTATCAGAATAAACTGTCAACTTAAACCGGTTGATTGTTACAACAGAAAACAGTAAACAACTTGAAACTTACAAACATCCAAATACATTTACTTGACATAAGTAAAACCTTATTTTTGATTGTTGTCAGTTAACATAACTTATCAAAGTTAAGTAGTTAAGCAATTCAACCATAGAAAACATAACCACAAAAACATTCACCACTTGACACAATATTTTTGATGTGGAAACCCAAATGGGAAAAACCATAGTGAGATGAGACTCACAAGATACCTATCTGAACTCTTTTGAAGTTTGCCCTGTTAGGAGCCAAGCCTATTAAAGCTATTATAAAAAGTCCTATTAAGAACATATCATGTTAGGGAACACCCAGTTAAGGGATTGACTATAATGCCTTGTTAGAAGCAATAACCTGTGAGGAGTAACCTTGGTAGAAGATTTGAAATCCAAGCTAATGGACCACCTAGTTAGAGGATTTGAATAACACAAAGCTTGCTAGAGCTTATCTGGTTAGGGGATTTTACTGTTGTACATGTTATAAAACAATAGGAGTTTGCTGATCTGTTAGAATAGCACTACACTTGCTTGTTTAGATCCTTTTCATGCTCTTATCTGCTTTTACACAAATTGTAGATACATTTTTTGGTTCAGCAACCACACATTCAACTACAACTTTGCCAACACACTAAACAAAACAAATCATCGAACTTATAAATAAATCAATTAGGTTGGTAACACAACAAAAACCTAATTCTCTCATAGAGATTACAAACAAGTCGGTTCAGGTATGACCGTTGGATTACATAACAATCTTTGCAC
Organism: Cryptomeria japonica; assembly: GCF_030272615.1. Classification (NCBI taxonomy): domain Eukaryota; kingdom Viridiplantae; phylum Streptophyta; class Pinopsida; order Cupressales; family Cupressaceae; genus Cryptomeria; species Cryptomeria japonica. Next base: position 483,187,558 of record NC_081406.1, on the reverse strand, counting down.
ATCATTCAAGAAAGCCTCGACCGCTCCTTGATCACCGCTTCATCGAACTAAATAACTCATCACGCACTTTGCATTACATATAATATACTTTCTCATTCCCAAGATAAAAACCATTATCTCAACATTCCAAAAACATTTTGAAACTCTTCTCATACAATATGCATATGTGTCACAATCATTACCGCTCATCATCAGATCATAAACCAATATCACCAATTCACCAAACTTAATCAGTTAGGGTTTATCAAATTAACAAGTAGGGTTTACTGGTTCAATTCTCCAATACTTAACAATACCGGTTCACTCCACAAACTTACCTATCAATTACAGTTCCCTTTACTATCTCTTCCTATTGGTTACAAAACAACATTATAACAATATCATTACCGGTTAATTGACATCAATGACAACATAACATTTCATTAATGCAATCTTCATGCAAATGCCAACAATATCCCCCTTTGGCATTGATGGCAATTCAAAAGGGCCTTGTGAGGCATTCTCTTGTTGAGCAGGTGGAGGATTTTCTAGAGCATGAAGATCTTCCTCCATAATTGTGGCGGTCTCAACAGATATAGATGCAGCCTTCTTAGTACGGGGCCTCCTTTTCTTAGGCTTTGGGGCTTCTTCGTGTGGTGTAATGCCTGCCAAAATACCCTAGAGAAACAAACCAAAATCTACTAACAAAAGGAGATAATTATTTTTCCTTTAAGGTTACTACTACTTCTATGTTATTACTAACATTCCATTAATGCAACATTACTACTATAATTCATCAATGTGTCATTAACTATTTACATGAATGCATAAAACAGTATGAACTTATCCATAGAATCATATTACGCAAGCGGAATAACCATTAACACAATCTCTATATAAACTCATACAATGCAATCTATTCCCTAAGGTATCTCAGCGTCATTACTTGACAAAATCCTAACACATCATATATCCATCTCTTCATTTACTTCCCATACAGCTATAATAAAACCTTAACACATTTGCATAACTTAAACACATATCATACTCTTTAGGATCTTTTAGAAACTACCAAATCAAACACTCCCAATATCCATTCTTCCATTCATCATAAAAAACATCATTAATTATATAACCATTAAATAAACTAGATTATCCTTTAAGTCAATTACATATCTCTAATACAACTAGCTCATTTACCTAAGTATCATAATCCATTTCATCTAGATAATTTCCATTCTTTAACGAGATCTATAACAACAACTACTATTCTTCCTACATAATTTCCTTAAAACTATACATACAATTCCATCTTACAATTTCAATAAAATGCCAAAGGATGAATACTAACTCTTTCTTTTCCACATAAAAGTCATAATTTAACATTACATAATGAATATCCAACACATCAATTTATGTACAAGAGGACTACTCTTAAACTACTTCTTCATATTCCTTTTCAATTACACTTATAAATACATGAAGATAAATGTCTTAAGAATACATAACCTTGTTGGATATTGTTGATCATTTCTTTTGCTAGGATATGTTGTTGTCATTGATGTCAACATAATCCTATGATTTGCTCTGGTGATTATAGATTGGGAAGATTTTCTAATCCAGTTTGTAGTGTTGGTTTGTTGATCACTATTTTGTAGAATCTGCTATATCCTCTAGTATATTTCGGTGTGATCAGATCTAGTGCTGAGCTTTTGGGATATTTCTTGGGATGGTCTTGTGTATCTCCCTTTTAGTTAGATCATGATTTGGTGGTCATCAATTTATCTTTCTTCATGACAGTTGTTGATTGGTTGTGTACTTGAGCTTTGAGACGTTGACCGATGAAGATTTGAAAAGTGGTGTTGGTGCAGCTATTTTGGATGATTCTAACATGCTTGTTGGTTTTTCTTAATTATGCCCTATTTGTCTTGTTGATCTGTATTGATCATTGTGTGAGTTTTCGATGGTTTCTATCAACTGGTGATGATTTGTATGTTATGCGGTATTTCTGGTGGTGTAGCGTGTTACGGTTGATCTTGGCATGATTTTTTGATGGAGTTGTGAGTTTGGGAATTTTATTTAGGACCATGTTATGTCATGTAAACCATTATATTGGTCTAATGGTCAAGATTTGTATCGTGTGATGTAATTTTGTAATTGAGGGTTGAGGGTTTAGCCAACCTTGTTATCAAGGTTGATGAATTGTATATATAGGTGATATAGTCATGTAGTTTGGGTGTCAATGTTGTGTTTGCATTATCATAGAGAGGTTTGTGTGCGAACAAGTGATTTATCCTTTGATATTGAGTTTGTGGTGAGATTGGTGTTGCAGGGCAAACATTTGTGCTTAACCGGAACTGTAATCAAGCATTTGGAGATGTTATTCTTTCAGTTCATTTCTTCTGGATTGTAGTCTGAATCTTATTGTAAGTCAGTAAGACTTCCCTAAGGATTGTAGCCTTCTGAGAAAATATTATCTGAGTAGTGATCTTTAGGTAGTGTGCCTAAATGCATGTGCATGCCCCATTGTCATATTTTCACATACTACTACAGAGTATCATCTTACTATGGGAAGGCTCCCACCATGGTTTTTCCCTTAACTAGGTTTTCCACATCAAAATCTTGGTGTTGTCTGTTGTGTTGTTAATTTTCTTATCTATCTTATTGTTGTTGTTTATCAGATCTATGTTTTGTGGTTGAGTTTGTTATTCCGATGAATATTGATTCACCCCCCCCCCCCAACTCTCAATCTTCCCTGTTGGTTGTTGTTAACAAATATTTCAAACCATCATGATACATTTCTTTATAATCTAAATACATAGAAATTACCTCCAAAGAATATCCGCATAATGAAGATCCAAGAATCCAATCCATGCACGCTAACATCCAGAATAATATCCCAATGGAAGAAGGAATCAAACAACCCAACCATGTGGAACCAATAAGGAACCAAACCCCATGCTAGGAGATGACATAAGGTTCCAACTCACACTCAAGACCTAAGCTGATACCTAACAATCATAGGATAAAATGTATGACTCCACAAAACACCAACATTTAGGACATGCAAATCACATCATGAAAGTAATCAAATCAACAAAACTTCCAGAGGCAAAAACAACAAGGGAATATGGATAACAAACACATGTAGGGCAAGAGTGTTATCACATGTTATCCTCACAATAGAAGGGGCCAAGCCTCACCCTAATAGACATGTGGAAGCATCTCAACCTTGGAGCCATTCAAGGGATATTGGTTTACCGCTCCAATGGTCTTTCCAAGCTCATCCCGAGTATCCATCAAGGGATATGATGTGGGGCCACAAAACCAATTATTATCTTGTCTAGTGACTTCTTAAATACCCAAACCCAGTAATCAATTATTAATATTATCACTTGCAATTACAAGAAAACCCTTCACGTGGTTCCATCAAGTATATACCCCCTCCTAGAGGCCTAATGCTCAAGACCCTGGTCCACACATGCAAAAGCCCACTCTCCCTGCCATGGACCAAAATCATAGGGTAGCAAATAATAAGTACATCACAATAACAACATAAAACTCATCAAGGAAAGCATCCAAAAGGTCATTTTAAATCTGATACAAACTGAATCATAAAGGATGGTCATAAACATACAAAGAAATTCCATATAATAAGGATCATGCTATCAGATCAAAGCATCATAATGCAAGAATAAAGAGAGCCTCAAGAGTGATATAAACACACAAATAGGGCAAGAATATAAATCCAATGATACCACATAGTCCTCAATAGCGAGGCACAACATAACCTCTCACTAGAGTTGCATATACTCATCCTCAACAACAAGGGATGCACACATCTTGCTGGAGCAACATTTCAAACCTCAATAGACAAGTGCAATACTTGCTAGAGCCCAAATAGGATTCAAACACACCTCAAAAGCATGGATCAATGCCCAAAAATCATCAATACAACAAACCCTAGCCTCTAGAATCCAAAACCAACAAGAAAAGTCAATACAGAAGGTCAAAACCCATATCCAAAAATGTGTTGACACTATTTTAGCACTTTTATCCTACTATGGTGCTTTTGACTCCTAGAGTGGCGCTTTTGTAACATGGGAGCTAGTCACAAAAAATAGATTGCGAGGTTATTCAAATTTGCCCAAATTCGGGCACATACCTTATAATGACCTAAAACAGACCCAGAACTCATAAAAAAACCATCTAGAGGGAAGATTAGGGTTTACATGAATCAAATGAGGACTACCTAGCAAGGAACTAAACTTTTACCAACAAACAATGCATAGGAAGAGTTGCAGACACAACCACTTCCAAATAAATCAACCAAAAAGGATTCTAAACACTAATAGGTCCTGAAATAAGATATACAAGAGAAAATAAAACCTTTCAAATACCAAAACAAAGCCATTAAGCATCACACAAAATCTCATATTAGTCCATGAAGCATCTCCCATACTCGGCAACGCAATAACTCAAATTTCCCAAAACAAATGCAAACCATTCCAATCCTTTCCCTTACAAAATTTATAATAATAATAATCAAATTAACTCCATTCCAAAATCCCCAAACAATCTTTTACAGACATGATATACAATCTTTTCAAAATCAAATATTGAGTGCAAGGAACCCGAAGCCAACTTGGTAAAAGAAGAACAGGAAAGAAATCAGATGAAGAACTCCAAAATATAGCAACAACCTTCAATAAAATCCAATCCAAATCCAAAGAAAAATACTTCAATCAAAATATCCAAAAGCTCCCGAAACCTATGAAAGCACAGGAAGCTGAATTTATTCAAAAATTAAACTCAAAACCTTAATCAAACCCAACCATTCAAAATATTCTAAAAATAATATATTATACCTACCCCACACATAGTCCAAGACATATATCAAAATATATTTATTATTTACCTACCATCCCCCATTCAACTAAAAAAATAGGAGGGTAGGTAGATTATATCAAAAGACAAATTAACCAAACGGGGTAGAAAATCAATTAAATAAAATATAAAATCATAACCCCATAATAACACAATAAACATGGATAATATTATTTATCCAACCAATAAATAATAATCCACAATACAACATTTATTATTTTACCCATAATAAACTATTATAAATAAATATTAATAATAAAAGCCATAAAATAAAATAAAATAAATATAAATTCCATTAAATACCAATTCAATAAAATTCAATAAATAAAAGATAATTAAAAATAAATATCAATAAAATAAATAAACAATAAATAACAATATTTATAATAATTAAACTTCAATTAAATAATAAATTAAATTAAGTTGATTAAACAATAATCAAATAGCCAAATAAACAATTAATAAATAATAGATCAATTAAATAAATAAATAGATAACAAATGAATAATCTAACTATAATTATAATTGCAAATCAACATTACTAAATCATACCACATATATTCACATCACCTCAGTCAACATGTCAAAAGGGTCAAGAAAAGACACAAGACACTAACTCTTGGTAATATGTTGGATTTGGTTAAGTGTTGTCATTGATGTCGGCTCTGTATCCCGGTTAAAGAGTATAGTGGTTAGATCTATCCCGGTTAGTCTTGGTGATCATTTTGGTTTCGCCTATGATTTTGATGCGGTATGATCAGACCTCAAGAATCGGTTTTGGATGCTTATTCTGATGGTTATATGCTTGCTATATTCTGGTGGTTTCATGATTTGGTTATCGCTTTTGGCATTTCCGGTTACCGGTTGGTTTATGTTAGACAGTTCAAATAATCGAAAGATAACTGAGAGGGGGGGGTGAATCAGTTGTCAGAGATTACAAGAACTATTAGCAATTTGAACTTTAATACCGGAACCCAAAACATTAAAACCGGAATAGCAGTTAAACCAATTAAGTATAAAAAATAATCACAGAATAAATACCATCCATATGACACCAATATTTATACGTGGAAAACATGATAAATGGAAAACCATGGTGGGAAACCTACCCATAGTCAGATAATAATTTTGTTGTAAGTATGTGAATTACAATTGAGGGGATTGCACTTGCAGGAAGGCCAATAGTCTAGAGTGCACGGCTCATCACAAAAGGAGCCTCACTGACTACATAGAAATCCAGACTACAATATGGAGAAATGTTGAACTGTAAAAGATAGCATCTCCTATGCCTGAGTATAGTTTTGGTTAAGCTCAATACCAAAGGACTAAATACTCTTACATACACCCAATTCGATCTCCAATTATCGACCAAATCCTCTACCTGAATGATATTACATTATTTGCACATTACATCCCTTCACCATGACCTCTAACCTTAACCATGATGATCTACAATGAGATCTTACATCTATATATACAAACCCTCGACCATAAACAATTAGGTCGGCCACCAGATAATAAACCAATTACATAATTACAAACCATGTTGGCCTTACAAAAGACAAATAGTATCCAACACATAAGACATCATAGAAATACATCGAGAGGTCCAATCCACATGCTACATTAAAGTCGGTCAGTAACCTAGATCAACTAGGACCCAGTATAGGTCCATACGCTACAACAATGATCTCCATCTACCAAGTCTCAAACATGATCATGAACAACATCCTAAAACTTCACTAGAAGCTGCACCAACACCACTTATGCAATTCATCAAAGATCTTCATCAAACGCTCTATCGGTGAAACCCTCACCAGAACCAAAAACCAAGCTTCTAGGCAAGCAGGATAGCATCTGATCACCAAACTAAAACCAACTGACCAAATATGAGCATGAGTATCATGAACAAGCCAATTCCATCACCAAACTATATCGAATCCTACCGGATCATGTCGGATCCAAATCAACCAGAAACCACTCAACCTACCAGGACTAGAAGGGTGTCAATAAAGCATCCAAACAACTAGTGTTGGCATCAATGACAAAAAATCAATGCAACACATAATAAATTCCACCAAATGGCCAACAATTCATGCCTTTACCGGTTTCTGGCATTCCTGATTAGCTTTACCAGTAATGTTGTTTTGGTGACTTGGTCAATGGATTTTGGGTCTGGCTTATGGAATCAGTTTCCTTCATGTTGTTGGTACTTCTTGATCATATCCTGAGCATTTGGTGACGTTTCATTGGATGGTGTGCTTTTATGGTGGTCCTATTTGGATCCAGTTAAACTTTCACTGAGGGTTTCTACCGGCAAGTGAAGCGTATTGGATCTATTGGAAACTAATAACACTAAGAGGGGGGTAAATCAGTGTTATACCGGAATAAAAGATTTTAGCTTTAACAAAACATACATACACCAACCGATATACTAGTATAGATAGAATACAAAGAAGTAATGCAACCAATAAGCCAAACATATAAATTTGAATCATAACACGAAGATTTATACGTGGAAAACCTCAACAAGAAAAAACCAAGGTGGGACTTGTGACCCACAATATCAATTCACTGGCCATATGAAGAGATATTACAATATATGTTGGGCCTACACTTGCATGAAGGCTTACATCCTAGAGCACACTACTCATCACAAAAGGAGTCTCACTGACTACATAATAATCCAAACTACAATCTGGAGAATAGTGAACTACTTAGTATAGCATTTCCTATGCCAAAATGCAGTTTTGGTTTAAGCTTTGTATGTTTCGGTTAAAACCTCAGTACCATAATAACTCTTACAATGAATTCCTCACATACATAATCTCTTTGATATATTTCACATTACATTACATCCATAACCTTATTCATTCCTTCATTTTTCTAACTATGCATATCCTATATATACCCCATACAAATTTATGCCTTATGTCGGCTTACATGGATATATATAATTACATAGTACATGTTGGCCTTATAACATAAATGAATAAGAATTAAACAAGTTTTCGATGCCAGATCCAAGATGTGTCTTCCTTCAATACCAATATCCTTTATCATACCATGTTGGCCTGCATTGTCGATGACCAAACAAATCTTTTATCTTGTCGGTGTCGATGGAGAGTCTGTGAAGTGCCTACCAATATACCATATGAAGCCTGAACCCAGAAACATGTTGCCATGAATGACAACATAATGAAACTTAACCAGTAGAGTGTCAATTTCCAAAAATCTCCCCCTTTGACATTGATGGCAACACTCATGTGAAAAATGGTCATGGTTTCAACTGTTGGTTTCATCTTGCCCTGCTCCCCCTGAGCTGAATATGCAAAATGCTCCAATACTCCAAAATTCCAAGAACTCTGTAACTCCCTCTCATGTATGCTACCCTTCATTCTTTTTCATTATGCAACCTTTCATTCTTTTTCATTGTGCAACCTTTCATTCTTTTTCACATGTATGCTACTCCCCCTTTGACATCAATGCCCAAAAATTGTAAAAAAAATGTCAAAGAATGATAACTGTGCAGTGAATATCTCCCAAAAAAAATGTCTTACCGGAGCTTGACCAATTTCAAGATTTCTGGGTAAGCTTTTTCTAATAACTCCACATAAGTATCCCAACCATTTTTGAGTGTGCCAAAGATAGATATAAGTCCACTCAATAAATATGCAAGTGATTCTTTCTCATGAACTTCTGCTAGTGTGGGCTTACCAAGTATATCAATGCATTCCCTCTTATGAACACCAAGTGAATCCAATCTTGGACTCACCAAACCTCTAAGACATGTGTCTCTTTGAATGATCTTATCTTTGTATTTTTCAAGAGTAGAAATTTGATTCTCCAAAGTTAAAATTTGTCCATCTATAGATATGATCAATGAAATTAGTCCATCAAAAGAGTTAGCAATATTAGAAATTTTGTCATGTACCTCTTTCATCTTTTCATCCACTTTCGATGTAAGAATATCTATATTATAACATACCCTGTATATATTAGTACTTTGTTTCAAATTATTTTCTATCAAAATTAATTTCTCCTCAATCTTTTTCTTCTCTCTATTGATGATCTGATCAAAAGTAGCTTTCTTAGCCAAAGTAAATTTTTCAAGTGCTAGATGATTAGAGATCTGCTATAATGATTGAAAATATTTAGAGATGTGTTATGTTATTATCTTAAGCTTTCTAGAAGGGCTCGCTTCATTCTCAATCTTACATTTCAAGAAAAATCTGTGCAAAACAATTATGGATTGATCTATAATCCCTGTGTCTGTGGTTCCTTCCTTCATCAATTTATGAGAAGCTATCATCATCAGTTCTGTGGGACTCATCTCTGTGATGTTTTTATTTTCCACTAAAGAAGTGTCAATTGCCAATAATAATGTGTCAACAACTGGTTCCCTATCGGATTCCCCTGTTTTCTCTTGTGATTTATCCTTTATTACCTCCTCACTTGCACTCGTGGGTTAGCCACGTGGTGCAGTTTGTAAAAATGTCGGTTCCTCTCTAGGAACAATATCCACAACCTGTACATTAGTATCCGGAGGACAAGTGTCCTCAATGTTAATATCTTGTACAATTTTTTGTGCATTAATCGATGTCTCTAGATTTGTTTGTGCTTTTGGCTCAATTTCAAATATCTTGGTATTCTTCAAGACTAAGGGTGGTGTACTCATAATTCCTTTAGTTTTCCCTTCAACCGATGTATCTATAGTGTCAATCTTTATCTCCGGTGAAGTGAAGAATCCTCTATATTCTCCCAAAAAATTTATCCAATCCTTTTGTGTTTCCTTTATTATCTCATTCATCCTTCCTAACATCAAGCTAGTTATTCTATGTTTGTTGTTAAATACTTTCCTATCTGTAGCCTCAATTGTCTTCTCCATCTCATCTGGAGTTATAGTAACACATATAGCTAAAATTTCTTGTATCTTAATGTGTTCGTCTTCTTGCATTGCAGATAACCTTGTAGCATCTAATATGTTGTATAGCTCTATCGGTATTTGATTTTCTATTTCAATTAATGCTTTCGTATAGATGTCTAAATATAGAAGAATTTCTTCCTCTACCTCTCTCTGTTCATTAACTATAAATGTATCATAATAAGACTTAACATTATTCAGCATCCCATCCTTAGTTATTTCATCTACAATTTCAACACAAGTCTTAGATGGAATAATTGTTAAAATACCAGACTCTAGTGCCAATTTAGTGTCACTCTTCTTCCTCCTTCTGGTAGTACCAGATGTAGCTGATGGAGTAGCCTTGGGTGCCTTCTTTTGTGTTGGTACTTTGATGGTGACTTTCCTAATCGATTGTCTCTTTGGTTCCACTTTATATTCTTCTGGTTTCTTCCTTACAACCCTTTTGAAAGCTAAAGGAGTCTCATCATCAATCTCAGAATGTACAGCCACAGGTTCAATGTGAACTACCGGATCCTTCCTCTTTCTCCCTTTCTCTGGGACAGCATCAATGAGTGCCTTAATGTCCTTATAAACCTCCTATACAAACTTGCTTGCCTTACCTTCTTGTTTTTTCCCTCTTCTTCTGGTTGAACTCAGTTTCAACCTCAAAAGTCTTTGTTGTGCTATTCCACAAGGTTTTTTTGCTTCATCTATTTTTGCATCTATCAGACTTTTTGCATAAGCATCAAGGATTAATGCATCCACCTCATATCCGATTTCCTCTATCCAAATCTTTTGGGGCTTAACTCCCTCCATGAGAGTCACATCCTTCTTAACCATGAAACAAATGTCGGTAGAGTATTTATCTACAATTTGCTCAGGTATCCTTATTCTACACCTCATAGATTTTTGAAAAGCCTTGAAATAACCCCATACCTTGTCATCTCTAAGACTTCCAAATGCAGCAATTGATTGCTTAAGTTGTCTTCCTACTGGGATGTCAAAAGCCCATTGCTTCCTTCCAGAACTAAGGGTATCATTTAGAAAGCATAACATTAAGCACACTAAAAAATTTCCATACTGGAAGGTGCCCTTCTTATCACCTTTAATCTTCCCTAAATTAATCAATAACTCCTCAAGCATCCAGTGACAAAGGTCTAACTCAATATTTTCTCTCATCATTCTATAAGCGGCTAAAATACATGAATTGGAGACTAAATTCAATCGATTAGACTGAGTTACCTTGTAACCTATGATCATGCTACCAAATTTGATGTCAGTGTCGGTGATAGTGTTCACATTCATTGATCTCTTATCTGATGTAGTGTCGGTGATCTTCCTTACTAAGTCATTTGATACTTTCTTATTTGGATGTTGCCTTGTTTATAGTAAACTAGTAATTTCCTGAATGTCTTCCTTAGTGATTTTGTAGGGTCGGTCCAGCCATATGAATTCCTCATGTACTCTGCTTAGTACATATCTGACAATCTCATCCTCGAATTTCAGAATATTAGTGAACCCTAGATCTTCAATGTTTTTATATGTCAGTTTGATTTTACCAAATTCTCCCATGAGTTCATTCATATACATCCCCTTGATTTCCGAAGTACCTAAGTCCTTTATATAACAATGAATATAAGCCCTAACATCTTCTACATATACCACTCCCTCTGGGACATGAGAAAATGCTCCAACCAAATCTTCCTTGGTACCCACATGTGGATACGGTTTGAAAATTTGCCTGGGACAGTCCTTAATTTCTACTATAGTTGGATTTGCAACAAAAATAGGAGTAGAAGATCATCTCAATTCCATGATACAAGAAAAATACCTTTAGAACTTTGTCGGTGAAAAACCTCTTATCAAATCCTTCTAGATGTCGATGTGATCATTCAAGATAAAATTTGATCGCCTCTGAATAGTTTATGATTGCACTAAGTCGCTTTGAATTTCTCCAAAATCGCTCTAAATATTGGGTGATTAATAATGAAGTGTGATCGGTCTTTTATCCATTGAGAAAACCCTAATTTTTTGTTGACATAAATGACTGTTGGTGAATAATATCGGATCTCACTCTGAATATATCAATGTCGGATAATCCTTTCCAATATCTGGAACATCTTCCAGAATCTCCTCTAGGGGCATATGCATCATCTTTCATGAATTTTGCCTACCCCAGGCATTTGTCTTAATTACCGAATGAGCTCACTGCAAGTGCAGGAGCAACCTCTTCTATCAAATAGGTAACCGAGACATTCCCATCTGATGATTTCTCTTCAGTCTTTTTGACCCATCTCTGAGTATGATCTTTTCGGATTTCATTAACCTTCTCTTTTCCTTTAACATTTATTCCTCCATTGCCAACTAGTGGATTTTTTCTTCTACAAAACTTAGCAATATGTCTAATTTCATTGCATGCATAACATGTAACATTGTTCTTTTGAATTGCCTTGCTAAAACTGGTGAAATTACTAGACCTGAACTGATTAGCCATATGTCCAAATTTTCCACAAGCATAGCATTTTACATTAATTTTGTAGTCTTCTATCTTATGACCAATTTTATTGCATTTAGAACATTTATCGGGAGTAGAATCAGGGTTTTGATTTGCTCTATTTCTACATTGCCTAGCCATGTGTCCAAATCTATTGCAAACAAAACATCTACCATTGAATTTATAAGCATTTAATTGCCTTATTGGTGCCTTATGGTTTTGATCTTCATTAGCAGTATCGAAACTCTGTCCTTTATCAAATCCAAGTCCACTAGAATCTCCAATCTTCCTTTGTCTCTTCAGTAACTCATCAAGTTGTGATGAGCTAATATTGATTTTTTCTTTGTACTCACTTGCAGGAGTTAAATCATCTCTTATTACTATTATTTGTCTCTCAATCTCTTTCTCATTGCTCCAAGATTGTACAAAATTAGACCTTAATATCTCATTTTCATCATTCAACCTACCACATTCTTCAAATTTGTTCTTCAGGGATACAACAATATTTTCTTCCTTTTTCTTTCTCTCCTCAATATCCTTAGATAACCTTGTAGCGTAGAAATTAGGAATCATCAAAATATAAGTAGATCAATCAAAACGCAAGACATGATAACTTAATCATAAGAACACTCATTGAAATGAACCTAATTCCAAAGCACATTCAATGGAGGTATGAAAACAAAGCATTCAAAGATGAAAATATTACGCAAACCAGATGTAAAATTGAACACTCCTTCCATGCGGCTCCATTGTTGTTCTTTCCTCTTCAATGGGTTTGTGGATCTCACCTACAAGTGCACACACAATTGAAAGCAAGATTTGATGAAAAGTTCAAGAGTACTAGAAGCATAAGTTCGGTAGTTTGATAGAAAATTCGGATTCGAAGGGATTGAAGGGATTGAAGGAAAATTATCCAATTTATAGAGAAATTGGAGAAATCACAAAATTGGCATGATGCAATTCAAATGGAAATTGCAAATCAATATGACAAATTATGACAAATTATGCAAATTATGCACTTTCCATGCACAATTTTGATTGATTGATTATGACACATTTCATGTCAAAATTGATTGATTAATCAATTATGACAATTTCATGACAAATTGAAATGCCACTCCCATAGAATTAGGAGATGAAATAGGAGGGAAAAAGAATTAGAAATTTGAAAATTAGGAAATTGAAATTGATGACCAATTAGGAAATTGGAATTAGAAATTGATGAAAAATAGGATTTAGGAATTAGTGAATTAATTAATAATTTTTCATTTATTAATCAATTCACAAAGAGGAATAATTAGCCAATTAAATAAAGATTTAATTGTAATAAGAAGACTTAGGATTAATAAATAATTTAGTAATCCTAGAGGAAGAAATGGCAAATTAGGTTAAATGACCAAATCATAAAACCCTAGAAGACGAATTAGAAATGCGAAGATGACAATTAGGTCTTGATTAGAGATAATTAATGTCATGATTTGATTTTGATAAATGACCAATACGACAAAATGATTTGATTGAGAAATACGCCAATTGACATGATTTGATCCAAATTGACACAATTGAGACAGATAATGATTGATAGTGAAATGATCGCAAAATGACAAGATTGACAAGAGGACGAGGATCGATGATAAAATAGATTGCAAGATGACAAGATTGATAACGACCACGATCAATGACAAATTGATCGCAAGATGACAAGATTGAATATGACAACGATTGATGACAAGATAAAATCGATCAAAATCATGACTGGATAATGTTGTCGACAAGACCAAATTCGAGGACGAGACGATTGAAGAATATAGAAGAATGACTCGATGTTCGCAAAATGATAAAAATCAAGTGCGTGACATAGGAGAAATGTTAATGCGACGCAAAAACCTAAAATGAGGCAATGCGCAAATGTTAAAGTATGACCTCGCAAGCGTTGACCATTTTTGGGTGTCTACATTTTGCCCCTCTTTGAGACAATGCGATTCTGAGCGTTGTTTCAAAGAACAATAATAAAAATGCCCCAGACAATAATAATGACATATGCATGCCCCCTCGAGGAATTGGCCGGAAACATGCGGAAAAGAGGCCAATTGATCGATAAAAATGATAGGATCGAACAGACTGACAATCGGAGATCGGATGCATGACAGACAAGCAATTTAATGTGCACAAGACCGCGACCAACATAAGATGGAGAGGACGCACGTCCATCTATGCAATGACAAAGAGCTATAAATGGGACCAAGAGGGTGAAAATGACTCATTTGCACTAACTAAAGAGAAGGATTTGTTGCTCTGGACAAGGACACTTGCAGACAGATGGCGAACATTCCAACGGCAGATCACCTTGGAGAACGTGTACGCACATTCAGACGACCGGAGGACGCAGGAGCAGCGGTATGTATCGCAAAAACCCATGTTTTTGATTTCATGAATTTTGATGGCTTACGGGACATTGCGGGACCCACAGGAGGCACCAAAATGAACTCCTGCGCTTGTGTGGTCTAAACCTGCGCTTGTGTAAGGAGTTATGCGCTTGTGTATGAATACACAAGCGCAATTCATCTAACACAGGTGCAAGTTTCTCCAACACAGGCGCAAGTTGTCAAAAAAACCTAGTTTTGAGGTGAAATTGCATGCAAATGACCTAACAGGGGGGGGGAAGGGTAGGATAGGGTAATGTGGATGAAAACACCCTGATTTGATCATGAAAATGAAGACATGCAACTGACAAAATGATGCCCCGATTGTGATGCAGAGTCGACAATATCCATTGATCGCACGGGAGAATCGACCGGACTGTTTCATGCTACGACATAGACTCAGGAGCACAGAGAGAGACACATTAGCTGGACTGGGATTGTATTACATCACATATATGCCCGAGATTAGGGCAAACACAGGATTGCTTACCGCATTGGCAGAGCGATGGCATTCGGAGACTTCCTCATTCCATTTGGCGACTGGCGAGGCAACGGTGACTCTAGAGGATGTATGGCGCATCCTCCGCATTCCTATACATGGGGAGATGATAGAGTACGACCCAGTGATAGGGAGAGACGCGTTATGCAGACTGTTTGAGTGTGACGCAGAGGATCTAGATATTGTCGAGAGGGAGATTCGGTGGGAGACTATGGCAGCCAAGTATGAGCAGCGATGTGTGGTGATAGCAGTGGTGATAGCATGTCTTCTGGCAGGTGATAGACGAGGACATGGATTCCCTATTGGTTGGGGAAGAGTATTAGAGCAGATGGTGACAGAGGGGACAGTGTATGCATGGGGACCATGTGTACTTGCTATGTTGTATTTCCAGCTACATCAGATAGCGTATCAGGGAGTGCAGACGCTAAGTTGTGGAGTCACATTGCTTCAAGTATGGGCATTCGAGCATATTGCCATATGTCGGCCGATTACAGATAGACAGGTGGTACCACACCAACCATACGTGTACAGCTATGGTGGAGCACTGAGACAGGGTCCTTTTGGATACATATTATACTGGCGACATGAGCTAGACAGACTTAGAGAGTTCATATGGAGGCCATATCTAGATTGCCCCGGATGGTCAGATGATCATGATGAGTTACCATACTGCAGACAGGAGAGGTACTTGATTGGGCGACCAGTAAACCGTCAGAGAGTGATTGAGTTATACCTGCCAGAGAGGGTCAGACGACAGTTTGGAGAGACACAGGATGTTCCTTGGAGGACTGCATACTTTGCTCGATCTCACCGAGAGACGAGTCAGTGGGGTAGTATGATTCAGCCACGTATAGCATATGCCGACTTTGCACAGTTACAGCAGAGACAGTGGGATTGGATGTCAGATGTGGTAGATGCTGGGACTACAGAGGAGTATGAGACATGGTTCGCACAGCAACGGCCAGTGCCTTTGACCGATCCGGATATTCCAGTACCGAGGAGACAGGAGGACTTCCCACTCACAGGAGAGGAGGGAGATGATGAGGATGAGGAGGATGACGAGGATGATGAGGATGAGGATGATGGAGATGAGGAGGATGGAGATGAGGACGGAGTTGATGGAGGTGATGAGGAGGATGAGGGACCAGATGCAGCGGATCAGGAGACTTTGCAGGATATTCCCATAGAGCCAGAGACAGCTAGGACAGAGGAGATAGACATGTACAGGGCTACCATAGCGAGCCAGCAGGATTATATTGCAACATTGGAGAGACAGCATGAGCAATTCAGAGCGGAGATAGCCAGACTCACAGAGGCTCGGGATACAGCCATAGCTCAGACACAGCGAGAGGGACAGAGAGTCACTGAGTTCATTGGATCGATTAGGGATGCCAGTGCACGGGAGATGGCACAGATGCTAGTAGAGACCAGCGAGGAGAGACTGTACTGGAGGACACTATATGAGGGTGTTGTTCCACCAGAGCGGAGAGCACCTTCATATCGGGCACGATCGAGGACAGAGAGCAGGTCACGCTCTCGGAGGTCATTGAGCAGCATAGGAGGGAGTGGACCGATGAGACCACCGCAGCCAGGACCAGGACCAGGTACATCATCTGCGAGACATGGCAGGGATGAGGAGGACAGAGGGAGCACCCAGTGACAGAGGCACGTGCTCCATATGACAGACAGTGGACATTATGTAGTTTGACATTATGTAGTCAGCCTGCGGGCCATACTTAGGACAGACAGTCCGATTTTGTACTCCGACATTATGATGATATGTGATATGATAGGCATCGATATGATGGGATGCAATATGTTATGACTTATGTTTTTTCTCATGAATGGATGACTTATGCATTGTGTATGGACATGTATGGATGTATTTTTATGTATTTGTAATGTATTTATGAAATGAAATGGATAAAATGCTTGATGTAATATGTAATGGAATGCAAATGTACTAACCAAATGTATGCAGGACACAATATGGTTTTGGATATCGGAGCACTAGACCGAACTGACTATCCGGACTGACGGAAGAAACGTTAGTGAGAAGAAATGAGACAAAGGACGACCGTTAGAGATGACCAAAAATTTGCTTTCAGTAATGCACTTTGTAGGTGAGAACCTTTATTTTATTTAGCAAAATGGATGCGTAGCATCATGGCATTGAAGGCCAGAGCTGAAATGCAACCCGATTTGCAAAAGACAGACACATCATAGACAAACGACAATCACAATCAAAAAAGAAAAGGATCATGAGCCATCCCGGTCACTCTAAATCACTCGGTGACATCATCGAGCAACATAGGAACATGATCGAAGCCAAAGATAAATCAATAAAAAGATAAGACTCACAAATTCAAGCAAATCAAACAAACATCTTGATCTTCATTGTCAAAAGTTGAACACGCTGATAGGACGATCATGCTGTCTGGTTTCAGGAAATGAGGTACCCCGTCTAAGACAGGACACAGTTTGGTTTCGAGTATACCACACCCTGTATAAGACCCATGATAATGTGACAAGGACAAATGATTTTCGAGGCTGATATTCGATTGATATGACAATTTTGATCAGGTTGGAATGTTTGATTTTGATTGAATAAGTTCATCTGTTAATGCACGATTTCATTAAAGCATAGTGTTTGATTGCGAGTGTCATTGGAGGAATGCTCAGTGATCTGTCGATGCACAAATGGGATAATTATTGCAAAAATGCATGTTTTTAGTTTTTGGAGTTTTACAAAAAAAATTTTGTGTTCATTCTTTTTTGATTTTTAGAGATTTTTTTCAGGACATTTTTCGATTTTTATGGATTTCTTCAGGACATTTTTGAAAAATTTTTAGAATTTTTTGCGAGACTTTTTTCAATTTTTTATGATCTTATTTCAGGTCATTTTGAGATTTTTATGAATTTTTTCATGACATTTTTCGATTTTTATGACTTTTTTCAGGACATTTTGAGATTTTTATGAATTTTTTCATGACATTTTTCAATTTTTATGACTTTTTTCAGGACATTTTGAGATTTTTATGAATTTTTTTCAGGACATTTTTCGATTTTTATGGATTTTTTTCAGGATATTATTTGATTTTTTTTTGGAATTTTTTCAGGACATTTTAAGATTTTTTTAGATTATTTCAGGACATTATTTGATTTTTTTTTGGAATTTTTTCAGGACATTTTAAGATTTTTTTAGATTATTTCAGGACATTATTTGATTTTTTTTTTTTTTTGAATTATTTCAGGACATTATTTGATTTTTTTGGATTATTTCAGGACATTTTGCCATTTTTATGAATTATTTCAGGACATTATTTGATTTTTTGGGATTATTTCAGGACATTTTGCCATTTTTATGCTCTAGTGATTGATCATGACGAGGGAAAAACACCCAATGCGCACTTGAAAAACACATAAACCAGGACCAAAACATATGTACAAGACACTGGAATAAGCAAGACAGTGATGTTGACCAATAACAGGTTTGGAATAAAACATTGGGTTGAGTGAACAATAAGCATGATAACTGGCCGAGAGAAAGCATGGCGAGAAGTCATGATAGATGACGGAGCAATAATCTCATTACTCATGGCGCCTGATTGCCAGGTTTTCACCATGGTACTTGCCCAAAGTGCCTGTTTGCCAGGTTTTCACTAGAGGGCGAATCATTTATTTTTTTGCTTTTTTGCTTTTTCATTTTTTTTTGTATTTTTTGTATTTTTTCATTTTTTTTGTATTTTTTCTATTTTCAGGATCATATTTGAAGAAATATCTGACAGAAAACTATGCCCAGTACTTGCGAAGATGCATGCTATTGATAGGATCAGACAAAGGTTCACCTTCGGGAGTCGCAAGCTGATATGCCCCCGAGCCATAGGCTGCAGTTACTATGAAAGGCCCAACCCAATTGGGTTCAAACTTGCCCTTGATGATGTCAGTAGACTGTGCATTCTTGGGATTTGTCTTTAAAACCAGGTCTCCCACTTCGAAGTGTCGCCCTTTGACCTTCTTATTATAAGAGCGACGGAGACGGTTTTGGTATGCTTGCAAATGTGTCAGAGCTGTCTGACGTTTTTCATCTAACATCTCCAGCTGATGCAGCCGAGAGACTCTGTGTGTCTCATCATCAATCAGGTGTTGCAAGGAAACTCTCAAGGATGGAATCTCGACTTCCAAAGGTAAGATGGCTTCCGCACCATACACCAAGGAATAAGGTGTTGCGCCAGTAGGTGTGCGGATAGAAGTGCGATAGGCCCACAGTGCTGGATTTAACTGTACGTGCCAATCTCGGCCAGCGTCATTGACAACTTTCTTCAGGATCTTGATAATGGTTTTATTTGATGCTTCAGCTTGACCGTTACCCTGTGGATAGTATGGGGTAGAAAAACGGTGTTGAATATGAAATTTTTCACAAAGCTCTTTAACATCTTTATTCTTGAAGGGTCGACCATTATCTGTGACTATGGCAAGGGGAACCCCATATCTGCATATGATATAATTTAGCAAGAATTTTGAAATTTGGACACCAGTGATATAGGTCATGGGAATGGCTTCAATCCATTTTGTAAAATATTCTGTAGCTGTAATAATGAACTTGTGTCCATTTGCAGATGTTGGCTGAATCTTGCCAATAAGATCCAAACCCCACTGAGAAAAGGGCCATGGAGATATAACAGAATGAAGCTCTTGAGCTGGTGCATGAATATAATCTCCATGAATCTGGCACTTGTAGCACTTTTTAACAAATTCATGAACATCTTTTTCCAAAGTGGGCCAGTAATACCCAGCACGAATCAACTTTTTGGCTAGGCTAAGACCATTGAAATGGCCCCCACATATACCATCATGAACCTCGTGTAAAGCCGTTTGTGCTTCGTCAGAATCCAAACACCTGAGGAGGGTATGGTCAAAAGAACGACGGTAAAGGGTGTCGGCGATGATGACATATTTGGATGTTTGTCGAATAAAGGCTCAGCGTTGGTTAGCGGAAAGGTTAGGTGGTAAAGTCTGGGATTTCAAATATTGATATATATCATTGTACCAAGGGGAATTGGGACCAACAAGAACGCACATCACTTCAGCAGTCGAAATGTCAAAAGAGGGGACTAGCAATTGTTCGACCAGGAATTCACACTTGTCCATATTCTGCGGCATATTTATCATAGAAGCAATTGTAGCCATCGCATCTGCCGACTTATTTTGTATTCTTGGCACTTGACTGAAATGGATAGCTGTGAATTTGGTCTTGAAGAAGTCTACCATGTGCTTATAAGGAATAAGCTTTTCATCCTTTGTCTCGTAGTCATCATTGACTTGTCGGATGACTAATTGAGAATCTCCATAGACTTGCAAATGCTTGATGTTCCAGTGAACTGCCACTCAGAGTCCGGTAACCAATGCTTCGTACTCTGCAATGTTATTGGTACATGGGAAAGTTATTCTGTACGACTTTGGAATAGCATCACCTTGAGGGGTGACAAACAAAATGCCTGCGCCGGATCCGAACTTGGTGTGAGACCCATCAAAGTATAACTTCCATTCATTGGATGGTGTGAGAGCAAAGACTGATTCATCTGGGAAATCAGTCAACATGGGATGATCGTCTGAAATAGGAGCATCTGCTAGTTGATCTGCTATGACTTGTCCTTTTATCGCCTTTCGCTCCATATACTCAATGTCAAATTCACTGAGAATCATGACCCATTTTGCTAGGCGACCTGTCAAAGCTGCTCGGCTGAGCAAATATTTTAAAGGATCAATTTTGGCAATCAACAATGTTTGATGGCTTAGCATATAATGTCGGAGCTTTTGTGTTGCAAATACCACTGCTAAGCATGCCCTCTCAATAGTTGAATAATTTAGCTCATAGCCTACCAGTGTCCGGCTGATATAGTAAATAGCTCTTTCTTTGCCATTCTCATCTTGTTGAGCCAAAAGAACTCCTAATGCTGTTTCAGTTGCAGAGATGTACAATAAGAATGGCTTGCCTTCGATAGGAGGCATTAGGATAGGCGGTGACAACAAATAGTCTTTAAGAGCTTGAAAGGCTGATTGGCATTGCTCAGTCCATTTAAAAGCGACACCTTTGTGCAATAGATGTTGAAATGGA
The DNA here is from genome assembly GCF_030272615.1 of Cryptomeria japonica. Taxonomy (NCBI): domain Eukaryota; kingdom Viridiplantae; phylum Streptophyta; class Pinopsida; order Cupressales; family Cupressaceae; genus Cryptomeria; species Cryptomeria japonica. The sequence goes on along the minus strand of NC_081406.1, from coordinate 483,166,252 downwards.
TGACATTTGTCAGCCAACTGAGCTATGAAGCGACGAATTGATTGGAGCTTTCCTTGCAGACTTCTTAATTGCCAGAGGTTGGAAGGTGGAGGCATATCCATGATTGCTTTGACTTTTGTAGGGTCGACCTCAATGCCTCGGTGGGAAACAATGTATCCAAGCAACTTGCCAGCTGTAACACCAAAGACACACTTTTTTGGATTGAGCCTGAGTTTGTAGGTTTCCATTCTGTCAAAAATTGGGCCCAGGATGGCTAGATGACTATCTCTGGTTACAGATTTGCACAACAAGTCATCAACATAATCCTCCATCAAAGTGTGCATGAAATCATGAAAGATTGTCGTCATTGCTCTTTGATATGTTGCACCGGCATTTTTGAGGCCAAAGGGCATCACATTCCAACAATAGGTGCCCCAAGCACAGGTGAATGCGGTCTTATGCTGATCTTCGGGTGCAATGCGGATTTGATTGTAGCCAGAGAAACCATCCATTAATGAAAGCATCTCATAACCAGCTGTCATGTCCACTATGATGTCTATATTTGGCAATGGAAAATCGTCCTTAGGACATGCTTTATTCAGGTCCCTAAAATCTGTGCAGATGCGGATGCCCCCAGTTACTTTGCTAACTGGCACTAGATTTGAAATCCAGTCTGCGTAATCAATGGGTCTAATGAAGCCCACATCTAGCAATTTTTTCAATTCCACTTTGACCAAAAGAGCCACTTGAGGATGCATTTTTCTAAGTTTTTGTTTGACAGGTTTAGCACCTGGTTTCAGTGGCAAATGATGAAGGACTAATTCTGGATCGAGGCCAGGCATATCTGCATAAGACCATGCAAAGCTGATCTTCTTCTCCAAAAAGAAATTAATGAAATCAATCTTCTCTTGTTTTGACAAGGAGGCAGCGAAGTGAATGACCTTAGGGTTATCAGGTGTACCCAAATTGATTTCCTCGGTCATCTCTACCAACAATGTGGATTTGTCCTGAGTTGATAGGGGTACGTCCACTCTTCCACCTTTGGGTGCCTCAGAAAGGTTTTCACCCGCAGGTACGTCTTTTATTTTTACTTTTGTACGATCAGAGAGCGCCTTACGGTTTTCACTCAAAGATCTATTCTTTTGATTTTTTTCTTTTACTTTTTCTTTTTCTTTTTCATGACTGGAAGAGGGAGTTGACTCCCCAAAATATGCCGTTGAATCCAGGTCAATAGCAAAGCCTGCCTTATGGTCGCCTTGTGGTATACCTTCCCGTAGTCCCAGGAACTCTGCAATTGCTTCGTCATTCTGAAAATAGTCCAACGTGAGCGGTTCTTGTTGGTCATATTGGATAAGTTGGGGATATATGAGGGGCATGTCATCATCGATTGTAAGGATAGAATGGGCTGATATGGTAAAAAATGTGAATGTCCGTGGTGTCACTATCCGAACTGCTTGTGTCAGATTCGGAGCTGGGATCCCAAAATGACTCGATCCAAGCATGAGGACAGGTTTTAGGAAGAGGAGTTATTTCATGTTTATCCTCCATAGGCAAGTTATCAGGGTCAATGAAGATATTGTCAAGGGCATAGGAGCTGGAAGAAAAGGAACTCCACTCCCAGTCATTAGAATCAGTCTCTGGTTGGGTAACCTCAGGTGTTATTTCATCATCAGAATCACGCCCTTTTCGACACGTGGACCTTTTGGTAGATGTGGATCCAATTCGTAACGGTACAAAACCTAACCCTAAAGTCGAGGGTCGCCTCTCAGGTATGATGGGTTCTATCCTTCCATTGTTTTTCAAGCCTAAGCCACTGCAGCCATCATATCCTTTCTTCTGCAGCATAGTAAATCCTTTGCCATATAATTCCACTGGCAACTTGATAGGTGGAGTTTCAGTTGGATCCTTATAGAGCCAATCTATGGCGTCATCATCTATAGTTTCTTTGTCAAGTTCTCCCCATCTTGCAAATGTAGTGGGAGGCTGATATTGAATAACGACCTTGGGTTCCTTTTGCAATAAATGCGGTTTTCCATATGACTTTGGAGACATCGGCAAATTCCCAATGAGGAATGTTTGGTCCATTGAATATTCTCCACACCCTTGGTCTTGTATCTTCAGTTTTCCTTTAACAGCATCCAACAATGCATTGGGATCCACATAACTGTCTGGTTTGGCTTCTGTATTGACTGGTACTTGCCGTTGAGGAGTATCCCTTAGGGTAGCACAAAACTGGAACGGATTAGGATCTCCTGGAATGGTTATCTCAGTTCCGTTGTAAGGGTATTTCAGACATTGATGATAAGTGGACGGAACTGCTTTCATGGCATGAATCCACGGACGGCCAAGGATCATATTATAAGGGAGGTCAAGGTCTAGGACTTGTAGGAAAGTATTTTCCGTCACTGGACCAACTCTGATGGGCAATACAATTATCCCTTTGGATGGGCGCTCAGCATCCTCATAGGCTTTTATTGTTATCCTTTTGGAAGCATCAATGTCATTTTCTGAATATCCAAGGCCAATGACCACTCTTAAGGTGCAGATATTAAGACCCGCTCCGCCATCTATCAAGACTCGTCGGATTTTGCAATTGTGGACAAAGACTTCTAGGTGCAAAGGGTCATTATGGGGAAGCTTGTCAGGTGAGATGTCACTATCAGAAAATGCAACACTTCGGGAAACGGCTAAATGTCCAATCCGCGCTTGAAATTGGTCAACATCAATATCTGTTGGGACAGTGGACTCAGTCAAGGCTTTATCTAGGACTGCACGGTGCATGGGAGACATTTTCAACAACTCTAGGATGGATATTTGTGCAGGTGTTTTTCCTAGATGATCCAAAAGATTATACTGACTCGCAGGCACTGGTTTGGGAGGAGCTGCAGGGGCTCCTTTTACGACTATTTTGGATCGACGAGTGGTGACTGCACAAGAAGGATCTTGTCCTTTTATTCTCAAGGTAGACACATACTCATTTGACGCATGAAAACAATTAATGACATTGTGATAACTGATATTTGCATAATTAGCCGTTTGAGCAGAATTGGAAGAAGACGCTTTACCCTTGTCATGATCAAGCAAAGGAGTTTTGAAAATAGTATGATCAGTATTAGAGGTCGGATGGGTTGGATCTATCTCAATTACTCCTTGTTCCAATAAATCTTGAATCATATGTTTTAATTGAAAACATGAAGCGGTTTTATGTCCTTTAGACCGATGATATTCACAGTACGCATTATCATTCCACCAATGCGGTTTTTCCGCTGGTTCTGCCTTAATATCTGGTAGTTTGATAAACTTCGCTTGTATTAATTGCTTCATGACTGATTCATAGGCTCTCCCAATGGTGTAAACTGTCGAGGAGGCCCATCCTGCGATCGGAAGGGTTTGCGTTGTTGATTTTGTTGTTGGCCTTGTTGTTGATTGCATTGTTGAGCATACTGTTGTTGAGCATGTTGTTGATATTGTAGCTGTTGAGCATGCGGTTGATATTGCGACTGTTGAGCATGCTGTTGATATTGTGACTGTTGTGTATGCTACAACTATTGAGTAACATTGTTCCTAGGTACTTGATTTTGTTCCATAGTCGACATATTAGGAATACTCAACTTCTTGATTGTGAATGGGGGTTGATTTGCATTTACCACTCTCGCATCAACAACACCATCATTAGTGACGTTCTTGTTCTTATACCAAAATCTGTTTCTATCCCCTGAATAATTTGTGTTGTCATTGTCCTTATTGAGCTTGATAATTCCTTTAGCTACAAGAGCTGCTTCAATATTCATTCCTTTCTTAATGAGTTTTTCTATAGTACTAGGACTTTTCAATTTTAGCTCATACATCATTTCTGGGACTAGATTTTGGATAAACAGATTCACTTGCTGTTCTTCAGGTATATCGAGAGAAGAACGACTATACAAACTTCGCCATCGTTGCAAAAAGGTCACTAATGGTTCACCTTGCTTTTGTTTGGTATTGCACAAATCCGACATAGTCACATCGCTATCGATATTGAACGCGAAATGAGATATAAACTTTTGTGCCAGTTCTGACCAAGTCTTTATATTTCCTGGCAAATGTGAATACCAATCCATAGCTTGTCCAGCAAGACTTCGTGCAAATAATCGCATTAAATATGTCTCCTCATAGCTTACTTCTGTGCATACTGCGTAAAATGCTCGAATATGATCTCTTGGATTGCCATTCCCTCTATATTTCTCAAAGTGGGGTGCCTCAAAATGCTTGGGGAATGGAGGCATGTATACACTCTTGTCAAAGGGATTAGGACATAAATCTTGATCTGTATACAACTTCTTTGTTCCTTTAGCTTCTAATGCATCAATTTTTCGTCGCAACATCTCAAGTTGTTGCGCAATTGTATCAGATTGTAGAAGTTCATCATTAATCCCAGTTGGTATTCTTTGTTGATATATCGTATTTCCGATTGGCTGTTGATACTCCGCAATGGCCATTTTTGGCGTCTCTTGCATATAAAGTTCTTGGCACTTTTCTTGTTGTTGCGGTTGTGCTATGCCTTGATATTGACTTTGTTGTTGTGCCTCTTGGAGCCCAGGTTGATATTGCAATTGAGTAGGCTGTTGATATTGCATAGGCACCACTTGCGGTTGTGAAGTGGGATAACTTGTTTGTCTTGGCACATATTGCGGCACATATTGTTGGTGTTGATGAGTTGGAATTTGTTGACTTTGTGCCAATTGTTGTCATGGAGTATATCCAATCATTTGTAAAAAAGCTTGTTTAGATGATTTTCGTTGCTTCTCCTTAGGATGGGGTATAGCACTTACATTAACTTGCTGTGTTGTTTGTCCAATCACTTGTGATTGTTGCAAGTTTGTGTTAACTTGTAATGGTGCCGAAGGCGCTGCAATTTCTTGTCGAATGCGACATTGTTGTTGTTGCACTTCATTTGTTTGCACATTCGATCGTACCTTCTGCGTATTACTCAATTGTTGCAACAATTGCTGATGGTGCACACCACTATCCATAGCTCTTTGTGTAGCCATTATCGAAGGATTTGTCGCAATAGTGTTTGACAAAGATACATAAGAACTTTGTTGCATCATGGAAGTGCTTTGGACATTATTGACATTAGGCATTCCAGTTGTGAAACTTTCTTGTATCTTGGATGTTGATCCAATTTTATGCATATGAGGAACCACTTCTTGTTGAGGAACTGCTGTCGATATTTGCATAGTCTTCATTTGATCTTGTATTGCAGGCGTTGTATTGAATAATGGATTATTTATCGTCTCAAACAATGACTTTTGAGGAATAGTCACTGTCAATGCCTTTGAAGTACGTTTGCTCATCAATGTAGATTGAAGCTCTTGTTGCACATTTTCTTCATTGAGATGCGAAGAGAAACTTAACGGCTCACTGCCTTGTTGTGTTTGCACATTAATTGGTTCATTTAAGGGAACCATATCACTCATCATGTGAAGATACTTTTGAGGATACGTTTTAAAAACTTTGCTCAGGAATTTATCCATCCTTTTTATTACCTTTGGATCTTGAAGGAACATGTCAACCTCATCAGAGGCATCAGAATCAGATGAAGAATCTGGTTGGACATTTGGATTCGTTTCTTGTTGAATACCTTGGTCTGAACCGAATCCTTGTGAAAGAGTTTGATCTTCATACAGTGTTTGAGTTCGAATATCATGTTGCAAATTTGGTTGATCCCAATTAAAAGGTGCACTTCCTCTTGGAGTTGGTGGAACACTCCCATGTCCTGGTTTCATGGGTACAAATACTGGTTCATATAATGGTGGTGGTCCAAGTTGAACCGTTCCATATGGTGGTAGAGAGGTGTTTGATGAACCTTCAACTTGCATTGTTTGACTAGTTTGAAACTGCGAATTTGCTATGTTATCCACGGATTGATACATTGGTTCACTCATCTTCTTAGATCTTGATCTTGTCTCAACTGGCATGTCACTTATGCAAATGCAATATTTTTGGAATTTTTCAAGGGTAATATATGATATGCAACTAAATGAAAACTAAATATATGAAAATGCAATCTATGTTTTTGGTTGTTTTTGAAGATTTTGACAAACTTTTGAAATGCAAATCTAAGAGATGGACCCTTAGGAAATTGAAATGATACCTAGACCTCAAAGGACAAAAGGACCAAGTGACAAAAGGACAAATTGACAATGTCTCACCTATATGCTTGGATACTAAGCTAGGTTTGACGAAATGATATTGATGACAAAAAGGACAAAAGACTTGATGAGGTCTAGACTTCTTAACAATGACTTGGGGTTTATCAAAGATTTGGATTGCTTAAGTATGACAAGACCTAGGTTTTGAGACTATATGCAAAGGGACAATTAATATGCAAGTGATCTTAATACGATATGACAATGACTTAGGCTTAATGAAGAGACTTGGGCTATGCAAATGCAAATGTATAACAATGTCCACCTAAGATGAAACCTAAGGTTTAATTATGAAATGATATTACTCTTATGCAAGAGGACTCATGTAAATGGATGACTTTTATTGATATGCAAAAGAAGTATGACTTAGGTGAATCCTAACTTTCATACTTGATAATGAACTTGCAAAATGCAAACTAGGATGAACCTAAATGTAAGTGACATAAGAGTTGAAACAAGTTTTTGACCAATGTTGGACAACCATGCTTGAAGTATGATCTTTGAATCTTGTTGAATGTTTGTTGGATGAATGTCTTTGGTGTTTGATCTTATGTTATATCAATGTGCTTGTTCTTGAAATGGTATTCAACTTTTGACAATCAAAGAATACAAGATGTTATAACTTAGACTCAAGACAATCATGCTCATTTCCACATTCCCTAGGGTAGGCAAAGACATTAGGTACTTGAGAGGTAGACTCATTATGGGATTCAAGGAGAATACATAGATGCTTGACCCCACGGGCTCCCCTCCACGGCACTCACTTCTCAGGGCAGCCAAGCATCAGTCCCCATGGAATCTCCCCATGGCGAACTTAGTATCTCTTCCAAGTATCCGAATTTGTCCTTCTCAAGCAACTAGAAGGGTTTTTGGCCTCTAAAAACAAGGTATGTAGTAAGGATTTCTGTTAAGCATTACTCCTTGATGTCATGCAAGCATGATTGAGACATTAAGCCCATCAAGATACCAACAAATGTAGTCACGCAAGCGCGATTTAGACCAAGAGGCCCTACTTAGATGTTGATATGAGAAAGAGTTTCAAGGGGCATCACTTCCCAAGTAACTACAATTCCCACGTAACACTTCCTTCAAAGCTTTCGCTCATCAGGTATTTGTTTATAGTGAGTTAGAATGCCCAGGAATTCTAGCCGTACTCACTTTGGGTCGTTCCCTTCTCACGATTATCACTTGCTTGCTAAAGCAAAGTGGTCGGGAAGGCAGGCCCTCTAATGGAGACAAACAATCAACAAGACAAGCATGGTATTGAAGATCTGGATTTCTGATCACCCTATGAAGGATGAGAGAATACTCTCCTACTCCAATGTCATACTTAGAAAACAAAGCAAACAAGGGTTCATTTCCAACCTATTTAAAAAAAATCACTAAGTGCCTAATTAGAAAACTCAAACACACAATTTGGTTGTTTCTCCAAGGCAACCTGCAAAACACATGTCAGAAGTTTGATTTGTAGTCTTTGACCATCGAATCTGCATAACACACGTTAGTAATTTGATTTTTAGTCTTTGTCATGCGTAAGCCAAGATCCTGCACAAATAATCAGTGCCAAAATCCAAAACACAGAAAACAGAATGCAAAAACATCAAAAATTTCAAGTAAACTGCATTTTTTTACCCTCTGATCTGGACTTTACACAGGCGCAGAAGACAGGACACAAGCGCAGGTTGTCAAACACAAGCGCAAGATGTCTTGACACAGGCGCAAGACTCTTCAACACAGGCGCAAGATGCCTTACACAGGCGCAGGATGTGTCCAGAATGCACTGTACGGCCCTGTTTTTGAGTTTTGACCTGCAAATCAGCTTAGAAGCACTCCAAAACATAGTAAGATGGTTAGAAGGTTAGTATTCACGTTGGGTTCACCATTTAATGTAGCGTAGAAATTAGGAATCATCAAAATATAAGTAGATCAATCAAAACGCAAGACATGATAACTTAATCATAAGAACACTCATTGAAATGAACCTAATTCCAAAGCACATTCAATGGAGGTATGAAAACAAAGCATTCAAAGATGAAAATATTACGCAAACCAGATGTAAAATTGAACACTCCTTCCATGCGGCTCCATTGTTGTTCTTTCCTCTTCAATGGGTTTGTGGATCTCACCTACAAGTGCACACACAATTGAAAGCAAGATTTGATGAAAAGTTCAAGAGTACTAGAAGCATAAGTTCGGTAGTTTGATAGAAAATTCAGATTCGAAGGGATTGAAGGGATTGAAGGAAAATTATCCAATTTATAGAGAAATTGGAGAAATCACAAAATTGGCATGATGCAATTCAAATGGAAATTGCAAATCAATATGACAAATTATGACAAATTATGCAAATTATGCACTTTCCATGCACAATTTTGATTGATTGATTATGACACATTTCATGTCAAAATTGATTGATTAATCAATTATGACAATTTCATGACAAATTGAAATGCCACTCCCATAGAATTAGGAGATGAAATAGGAGGGAAAAAGAATTAGAAATTTGAAAATTAGGAAATTGAAATTGATGACCAATTAGGAAATTGGAATTAGAAATTGATGAAAAATAGGATTTAGGAATTAGTGAATTAATTAATAATTTTTCATTTATTAATCAATTCACAAAGAGGAATAATTAGCCAATTAAATAAAGATTTAATTGTAATAAGAAGACTTAGGATTAATAAATAATTTAGTAATCCTAGAGGAAGAAATGGCAAATTAGGTTAAATGACCAAATCATAAAACCCTAGAAGACGAATTAGAAATGCGAAGATGACAATTAGGTCTTGATTAGAGATAATTAATGTCATGATTTGATTTTGATAAATGACCAATACGACAAAATGATTTGATTGAGAAATACGCCAATTGACATGATTTGATCCAAATTGACACAATTGAGACAGATAATGATTGATAGTGAAATGATCGCAAAATGACAAGATTGACAAGAGGACAAGGATCGATGATAAAATAGATTGCAAGATGACAAGATTGATAACGACCATGATCAATGACAAATTGATCGCAAGATGACAAGATTGAATATGACAATGATTGATGACAAGATAAAATCGATCAAAATCATGACTGGATAATGTTGTCGACAAGACCAAATTCGAGGATGAGACGATTGAAGAATATAGAAGAATGACTCGATGTTCGCAAAATGATAAAAATCAAGTGCGTGACATAGGAGAAATGTTAATGCGACGCAAAAACCTAAAATGAGGCAATGCGCAAATGTTAAAGTATGACCTCGCAAGCGTTGACCATTTTTGGGTGTCTACAAACCTCATAGTCATAGTTTGCATTTCATTCTTCATAACCATGTTCTCCTGACTTAATTTATGACATTGTTCCTCAAGTGCATCTTTGTCATCTTGATTTTGCAAAAGTTCCTTCCTCCTAGCTTGAACAGATGAAAATATCTCTTGTAGGACAAGAATAAATTCTTTAGCAGAATTCAACTCATCTTGTAACTTTAAGTTCTTCAATATTTAAGCATAATAATCTTCAAGTGCCATCTCAAGTTGTTTCTCCAAAGCCATATTCAATGATTCTGGTTTCAGGATCTTCCTCAAACTATTAAATTTCCTCCGAGGCACAAGGCTCTGATACCAATTGTTGGAAACTAATAACATTGAGAGGGGGGTGAATCAGTCTTATACTGGAATAAAATATTTTAGCTTTAAAAAAACATGCATACACCAACCAGTATACCAGTATAGAGAAAATTGAAAGAAGTAATGCAACCAATAAGCCAAACATATAAATGAGAATCATAACACGCAGATTTATACATGGAAAACCTCAATGAGGAAAAACCATGGTGGGACTTGTGACCCACAATATCAATTCACTGGCCATATGAAGAGATATTACAATATATGTTGGGCCTGCACTTGTAGGAAGGCTTATAGCCTAGAGAACACCGCTCATCACAAAAGGAGTCTCATTGACTACATAATAATCCAAACTACAATCCGGAGAATAGTGAACTGCTTAGTATAGCATCTCCTATGCCAAAATATAGTTCTGGTTTAAGCTATGTCTGTTCCGTTTAAAACCTCAGTACTGGAATAACCCTTACAATGAATTCCTCACATACATAGTCTCTCTGATATATTTTGCATTACATTACATTCATAACCTTATTCATTCCTTCATTTTTCTATCTATGCATATCCTATATATACCCCATACAAATTTATGCCTTATGTCGGCTTACAAGGATATATATAATTACATAATACATGTTGGCCTTATAACATAAATGAATAAGAATTAAACAAGTTGTCGATGCCAGATCCAAGATGTGTCAGTCTTCAATACCAATATCCTTTATCATACCATGTCGACCTGCATTGTCAATGACCAAAGAAATCTTCTATCATGTCGGTGTCGGTGTAGAGTATGTGAAGTGCCTGTTGGTATACCATATGAATCCTGAACCCAAAAACATGTTTCCATCAATGACAACATAATGAAACTTAACCAATAGAGTGTCAATTGCCAAGATGATCTTGGTCAGCAAAATCCCTGATGGATATAATTGTTTGGTTACTTTATTAAGGTCCATGCTATGTAATGTAAATCATAATATTGGTCTGGTGGTATCATATGATGTAATTTTTGTAATTATGGGTTTATGGGTTTAGGGTTTAGCCGACCTTGTCAATAAGGTTGATGATATGTATTTGTAGGTGACTTGATAATGTAATTGAGAGTGACATGCGATGGTTATGGTTGGTTAAGTCTACATTATCAGAGAAGGATTTAGTGTGAACAAAGTTATATCATTTAGGTGAAGGTTGGAAAGGTTTTGTATTGTAGAGCAGACATCAATACTTAATTGAAACTATATGAGACATTAGTAGATGCTACTTTCATAATTCATTGTTTTCTGGATTATAGTCCGATGATTTTGTAAGTCAGTGAGACTTCCCTTTGTGATGAGCAGTATGCTCTAGGTTGTTCGCCTTTCTGCATGTATAGACCCCATTGTAATTATTCACAATACTACTGCAGAATATTCATCTGATTATGGGTAGGGTTTCCCACCGTGGTTTTTCCCTTTCCGAGTTTTCCACATCAAAATATTGGTGTTATGTATGGTGCCCTTTCATGTTATATTCTTCATTGGGTTGTGCTCCAGTTTAAGGTTTATAATTGAATTGATTGTTGTTATTGTTAGTAAATTGATTCACCTCCCCCTACTCTTAGTATACTGTAATGCCCCTACCTTAGTCAGACTTGTAAAACCCATTTGACCTTGGTTGACTTCCTATGTGGCATTTTGAATGGTAGGTTAACCGTGATGCAATGTGTAGTTTAGATAATATAAATAATCATGCATACCTATTATTGTGCTCTTGCATCGATTCTTGTGTAAATGTAATTATTTCCTAACTCTTGTGATAAATCTCGAGCTAATGCCTTCATTGAATATGTATATGTATATATATGCTTGCGTGATTCATGGGTGCAGGAGATTGCAGGTACAACACTACCTAGGGCGAGGTTCATCTCCTTTGGGATTCGCAGGGTTGAGTATACCTCCTCCATCCTTAGAATTCGGATTTGGGAGTCATAAAACTCTCGTCTTGCCTTAGCCATGGTCAAGTGAGTGTTGTGTGTGGTTCGTGGGGCTTTCTTTTCATTGGGTTGCGTGTCATGTGATTTGGTGGACTTCCTCGGTTTGCATGCCTTGCGCAGGGTAAGTGGAGTTTGTTATCCTAAGTATTTAATTCAATTTAATGAGTAGATGTACGCATTAGTAATTTAGAAATTTAAAATAGGTAGTTTCTTTTATATTATTAATCGTTAATTTAAAGAGATCGCTCTAATTATAATTGAAGCAAGCTTAAAGCATTTAAATTGAAATAATGTGTTCATTTATGCATTAAAAGTTGCGGAATTAAAATAAATAGGTTCCTTCATGAGATTAGTCATTTATTTAAAAAGGGTCGCTTTATTATGTTGTAGCAAGTTAAATTAATAGTTAATTTTGAATAACGAATTCAATTAGTTATGTGTTTTTAGAAAGGAAAGATTTAAAGTCATTGGGAAATAGAAATAAATTTATCATTTTCGCATTTTGGAAAAGAAAGGGTAAATCTTATTATTTAAAGGAAATTATTCTTCTTACTTGTAAAGTTGATATGGTATAAAGGTGTGTGGGAGAAAAAGCGAGACTAGGTTATCATGCCCTAACCTTACCTTTTGACACACATTACGGAATACGAAAGAGCCTAGAGGTATCACACAATTGGCTACTTCTTTTTGTGAAAGAGAGAGCCACGGGCTACCTATTAGGATTTCTATTCCTTTGTTGTAACTGAAAGGTAAAATTATGCAAGTTCAATTCCTAACCCTAAAATGCAAGTATGAACTAATAACAAGATTGCAGAATTGAACTTAAACAATGGAAAGCTGTAAACACAAGGATAAAACAAGAATGCAGATGCGTACCCGGAGTCAAATCTGATTAGAAATGTTCAGGACGGGGGTGTGGGCGCCGCTGTCCTGATTCTGTCCCGAAAACTGCACCTGAAACTGTTGTTTTGCACTCTAGAAAATTGTCGGAAATCTTGTCTGTCAGGGGGACCAGGGCGCCCAACACCTCTGTCCCAGGGACCAGGGCCCCAGCGCCTTTGTCCCAGGGACCAGGGCGCCCCACGCCCCTGTCCTGGTCTTTGGCTCTGCAATTTGGTCTGGAGTGTTATCTCGACCTGCTTTTCCCGGATCTGCAACCTGCGGCGTCGTCCGAGTCTCAAAACCTGCACTTGTATCTGAAAAAGGTGTTTGGGCGGCTATATAGGATTTTGCCTTAGTCAAACCCCCGCTTCGGTGATTTCCACCTCCACAAATAGCCAAGTTGTATTGTAAAAGTAATGTGTGTGCAGACCTTGTGTGTGTGCAAGATCTAAAATGCAAGTAAGCAAACTAGAGAAACCTAGAAAGTAAACCCTAATTGCTTGTAAATGATAATGTAAATACTCTAAATCAAGATGCAAAGCGATCTAAAGCATGAATAAATGAGATATTGAAGCTTATGCAAAGACATGAAAACAACATGAAATCATACCCAACCCCCAAGGGAGGGGTACAAGCCAATCTTCAGTCGGTAATCTCCTATTGTTCTTTAATGTCTTCCAAGCCCTAAATGGATGAATGGAATTGATAAATGCTTGATAGAGGGATGTTGAATGTTGTTGAAGTCTTCAAAGATCTTCTCTTTCACTGCATATGAGGTTCCTGAAAACAAAATTTGGATCCTTTCAAATGAAGAAAGAGAGCTCTTATGTATGAACCCTAGGTCGTAATTTCAACTCTAGGCGGACTTAGAGATTGAATCTCCTCCCAATTTCTTGGGGTTAAGCTTTATTTTATGATTGGATCGCGCTCCTAAAATTTTGGGAAAAATGTCCAGGACCATGTGCACTCCGAGCGCCATGGTCCTGACAACTTTTCACCAAATTTTCAGGGCCGTCAGATATGATGATTTTAGAGAGAATCCCGAAGTTACAGGTGATTTCTAGATGTTTTGACCCCCGAAATCAAGCCCCCAAGTTCAAAATAGGACTTAATTAGGGTTTTTGATTAGATGATGTATTAGAGGAATAACATGAAAAGGGGCACACTTTAATGAAAGGGCCCGACTTTATGATGTGAAGGATGATGAAATAGGACCTTAGACCTAATTAATTTGATTAATTAAGTGCTAAAGGGGAAATGCAATGCAAAATGCAAACCGCGCCAAGGCGGGTGCTAAACTAGGTGTGAAATTGTACTGCTTTAGCAAGTGCGTACAATTTACGATGCTACATTTAGCCCCCACTTTAGCGGTCATATGAGTACTACGTGCATATGCAAGCTAAAGTACAGAAAGTAAACATCATTTGAAAAAGGATATATCCATAAGTTGTCGGACGAAGCCCCCAGCGGTATCTGCAGTACACAGTTAGGAACCGCACCCTACAAAACACACATTAGATCACAAAATCACCTAATGCTTACTAAGGAAAGTGATGAAATTTGTGAGTAGCTATATGCCCCCCCTGTTTTGACTTGCTTATTAGGGAGGTGAAACAGGGTAGCATGTTTACTTACGACAAATTGTGTAAGAGAGTATTGATGAGGGATGTTCACTTAAAAGGCTTCATCAAAGCACTTTTTGGAACATTCCAAGAGTAGGGGAATGAAAATACGATTCCTACGCAAAAAACGGTTTGAAAATCGCATCTCCCAAACTCAAGTTATGATGAAATGAGTCATAGAGGAAAATTAGGGTTTTTGAAAGTAAATGTAAAGGAATGAAAGTATATACCTTGAAAGTGACATTTGCATTTGTCACTTTGTTGATTTCTGAATATTGTCTATTGGAGTGGAGCCCACATAGCCATCATCATGCCTTCACGATGACCGGAGCGTCCCACGATGATTGAGATCCTGCGATAGGCCGTGATCGACGACGAGCCACTGGACGAGGTGAGTTGACTGAACGTTGACTTTTGATTTTCTGCATTTGACTTTCTATGATCATTTGCGGGCCCTGGAATCTGACCGTGGGTCCCACACAGGGCACCATGATCCCTGTGGGGTTCCATGGTCCCTGTGGGGCGCCATGGTCCCTGACAGGGCGCCATAGTCCCTTCAGGGTGCCATGGTCCCTGACAGGGCGCCATGGTCCCAATCAGGACTTGGCGAGAGATACCAGGGTTAGCATATGATGTTTGACAGTTTGCATGAATGATTTTGATGATTGAGTATTGATTATAGTTATGTTTTTGTGTTGCAAGGTCTCCCATACATGAGAGAGCATACGGCGGGGCAGATTCTTCGCAATTTGCGAGATCAGATTCCCCAGCTGACTCAGGCAGAGAGAGACACATTGTTGATCCTGGGTTTATGGTCTATGATTCTTATGCCGGCCATTCGATTTCATCCCACGATGCTGATGGCACTCATGGAGCGATGGGATCCTGACACATGCACGTTCCAGCTTCCAGTAGGGGAGATGACGGTGACACTTGAGGATGTGTACCACATTCTTCACCTACCGATCAGAGGAGCTACCATGACATATGCGACCGATTGGTCAATAGAGGATCATCAGAGGGAGCAGGTATATTGTATAGGGAGAGTCATGCCGAGTGAGATGAGAGGTCGTATTCATGGTCAGCTGGCTCTTACATCCTACAGGAGAGGTGCCCCTCATGAGACGTCTTATGATAGCCATCATTGCACTAGTTGTCTGCCCTAATGGGCGAGGTACGCACATGCATGGGGGTCTCACATGGTGCATCAGGGCCATGGAGAGACATAGGAGAGTATATGCCTGGGGTCGGAGTATGCTTGCACATCTCTATCACGACCTCGAGGAGTATGTTTTTGGACAGGGTTGCAGCTTGATGACATGCACACTTCTGCAGGTGTGGATATTTGAGCACTTTACATGCACCAGGCCTGTCAGCTATCTGATGAGTGCGGCTAGCGAGCGACCTAGGGTATTTGCTTTTCCACTTACCAGTGAGTGGAGATTTGGAGATCTACTGTATTGGAGAGTGACATTTGACAGATTGACAGCTGAGGTGACTGTGTGGAGACCATATCTGCGGATGCATAGATGGGATGGGATGGAGAGACAGTTAGCATGTTTACAGAGGAACCACCTACTGAGAGGGCGATATCCACACATCATAGTCCCATTCTACTTTGACCGAGTATGGAGGCAGTTTGGGCTAGAGCAGTGTGTTCCAGCCGATGTGCCCATCTACACTCGACACTCACGAGTCCTTCCCAGACCCAAAGCAGTAGTGAGACCTATGATAGATGATATCGAGATCACAGATATAGAGGGGTCTGACCAGGATGTGGTCACTGATTATACTGCAGATCTTGATCCACCCACAGGGGATCAGCCTAGTGCCGAGGAGGAGGAGGATGATGACACGGATATAGATGAGGAGAATGAGGATGCAGGTGAGGATGCAGATGAGGATGAGGATGAGGATGAGGATGAGGATAGAGATGATGAGGAGGGGTCAGATGTCGCTCCCCACCATTCAGGAGATGATACCATACCCCTGGATCCTCCTCTTATTCCCCAAAAGGGGGAACATGAGGCGATACAAAGACCTATTTCTAGTACGGGCCAGCCTACACCCATCGTGCACAGATTATTTGAGCGTGGGGAGCCTAGTAGTTCCCAGTCACAGATGCTACCATATCACGATCCCTACTGGCATGAGGGAGATCCAGGTATAGTAGGTTTATATTGATTGATTGATATTTTGATGATATAAATTGGTACTAATACATGATCTGTTCTACTGCTACAGCTAATGTGTAGGAGTGGCATTCTTTGATCCAGCAAGCAGTGACAGATATCTCCACGACGGCGCAGATCCCTAGTTCCTCACAAGTTGCTTATAGACCTCAAGGGAACGCGGGTCGGCATGATGATTTGTTTTCCCCATTTCGAGTACAGGTAGAGATATGGAGGGAGAGAGAGAGTTCTATCAGAGGACCTTCAGCGGGCACAGCATGATCTAGCAGCAGCTCAGGCTGAGGCTACCTCGTATCACGTGATCCTTATGTATAGGGATCGTAGGAGTTCCTCTCGGAGCCATTCACGATCTATATCATGGTATACCCCTATGGGTCCACCTGCACGGCCAGATCAGGAGGGAGCTTCTAGTCGTCACTCTCCAGCCACCAGCCCTAGGGATAGGAGATGATCTTATGATGTAGGGTAGGTCACATTTTGGATGTGTAGTGACCTACCTTTGTATATTGATCCACATATATATATATATATACATGCTTCTTTGTTTCAAACGTGTTATCTTTAATGTCTAAAAACAATGTGTATTTTGATTAAAGTTAATACATTTGGTAGATGTACATGTATGTATTGAATTTAATTTCCATGTGATTGATTTCTCAATGCTCCATGATTAAATTGATACATGTGTGACTTAATTAAAATATTTAATCAAGTACTACATCGATGATAGGGAAAAAAAATATGTGTTAAGCCTAAGAATCATATAACTAATGTGATTTAATTTGAATTTAAACACAACATGACACGATTCAACTTAACACATAAAGATATTGTATAATATGTCAACATAATGAAAAATGTAAATCTTTTGCAATTTACATAAAATGAATTCAAGACAAACCATAAAGTAAAGAAACACGCTTGTCAGGAACGAAGCAATATAGATTAAACAAAACATCATTTAATTCCATTTGCTCTAACAAAGATATGCTAACATATTATCCAATTTTGAAGAAGTGAGAAAGGAAATAGATGAATGATAAGGAATGAGGAATTAAGCATAGTATCTACGCAAGTGCATAGCGTTTATAGGGTCTTTAAGAGACGTACCATCTACACCCGCTATTTTGTAAGCACCTGATCCATAATCTTCAATAACGATATACGGTCCAAGCCAATTAGGACTAAATTTTCCCTTTTCTTCAGGTAAGGCATTCACATTGCGCTTATTCTCATAGAGCACTAAGTCACCCACTGAGAAGGAACGTTGAATAACCTTATCATTATAGCTCCGTTGTAGAGTTTTGTGATATTCTTGAATATGCTCAAGAGCATTTATACGATGTTCATCAAGCATCTCAAGTTGTTGAAGTCTTTGTTCTCTATAAGCGTCATCATCTACTATACCTTTGAGAGAAACTCTAAGTGATGGAATCTCTAATTCTAAAGGCATAATAGCATCATCACCATAAACAAGATTATAAGGTGTAGTTCTGGTAGCAATTCGTACGCTCGTTCGGTAGGCCCAAAGAGCATAGATTAGCTGAGTACTCCAATCCTTACCATGCTTATTCATAGTTTTACGAAGAATTTGTTCAATTATCTTATTGGATGATTCGGCTTGACCATTTGATTGAGGATAGTATGGTGTAGAAAATCGATGTTTGATATGATACTTCTCAAGGAATTTCTTCACATCCTTGTTCTTAAATGATGTCCCATTATCAGAGATTATAGTGGAAGGTATCCCAAATCGAGAAATAATGTTTTCTAGAAGAAATCGACAAATCACTTCAGTAGTAGTAGAGCGAAGGGGAACGGCTTCTACCCACTTTGTAAAGTAATCTGTTGCGGTTATAATGAAAGTATGTCCTTGAGATGAAGGAGGGGAGATTTTACCAATAAGATCCAGTCCCCATGCAGAGAAAGGCCAAGAAGCTACATGAGAATGAAGTTCTTGGGCAGGAGCATGAATCAAATTATTGTGTTGTTGACATTGATGACATTTCTTAACAAATGAAAAAGAATCCTGCTGCATAGTTTGCCAATAATATCCCATGCGAAGCACTCTTTGAACCAAGGATTTGCCTCCAAAATGTCCCCCACAGGCACCTGAATGGGCCTCTTCAAGGGCAATAGCAATTTCTGATTTGTTAAGACAACGAAGGAGAAGACCAATATAACCCCTTCGGTAAAGAACATTAGAAAGAATGATATATCTAGCGGACAGCTTGCGAACTCTAGCCCTAGTGTTCCTATTAGTGGAATCAGGAAAGGTACCATCAGTCAAGTATCTTACGATATGCGAATACCATTCATCTGAGTCTATAAAGTCACAACATGTCACCAAGCTAGAATCATCTACAATAGCTGGAGAAATAAGGTTGTGAATAACAAATTTAAGATCAACCATAGGGTCCTCTAAAGATATCAAAGAAGCCACACATGCCATTGCATCCGCATGTCGATTATCTTTTCGAGGAACAGGTTCCATGGTGTAAGAATCAAATTTTTGTAACAAAGAGATAGCAAGGTCTTTATATTGTGATAATTTGTCTTGTTTCGCTTGATATAGTCCTATTACTTGTCTTATAATCAATTGAGAATCTCCAAAAATATGTATGTGTTTTATATTCAGAGCTAAGGCTGCCTTTATTCCTGCTATAAGAGCCTCATACTCAGCAATGTTATTGGTACATAGGAAATTGAGACGATAAGATAAGGGAATAGACTTCTTTGTAGGAGAAATCAGAACAACACCTGCCCCCGATCTTGTACGACACTTAGAGCCATCAAAGTATAACTCCCAAGTTTCATCTTTCTCTGTACAAAGAATGAAGTCGTCAGGAAAAGACTTAGGGTTAGGGAAGGAGAAAGGTGAAGGGGCCTCCACTAGGTGATCGGTCAATGCTTGCCCTTTAATTGCTCTTTGTGAAACAAATTTAAGCTCAAATTCAGTTAACATGATAACCCACTTAGCTAGGAATCCTGATAAATCAGTTTTAGAGAAAAGATGCTTCAAAGGATCAAACTTTACCATGACGTGGACTTCTGAATTTAAGAGATAATGTCTCAATTTCTGAGTCGCAAACACCAAGGCCAAGCATTGTCTTTCTATCACAAAATATCGGGTCTCATAATCGAGTAAGGTACGACTTATATAATAAACCGGACACTCCTTACCATCTTTATCATGTTGTGCCAATAATGCTACAAGAGCATGAGAGGAAGCAGTTGTATAAAGATGGAAGGGTTGAGAAGGTTCGGCCGGTCGAAGGATAGGAGGATTAGCCAGATTCACTTTTAAATCTTTAAATGCTTGCTGACAATCTTCATTCCATTGAAAAGTGATATTCTTTTTGAGAAGCTGAGTAAAAGGAAAAGTGTGATCCGCAAGTTGAGATACAAACCTACGAATAGCTTGAATCTTTCCTTGTAAGCTTTTGAGTTGAGACACATTTCTAGGAGGTGGCATGTTGACAATAGCATCTATTTTCTTAGTATCCACCTCAATCCCACGATGCGAAACTATGAATCCTAATAGTTTTCCACAATCCACACCAAAAACACATTTTCGGGGATTCAAGCGCATGTGATATTTAAGAATTCTTTCAAAGATTTGACGAAGGATTTTAATATGATCTATGCGGAGAATGGATTTGGCCAAAACATCATCAACATAATCCTTTAAAATCTTATGCATATAATCATGAAAGATAAGGGTCATCGCTCGTTGATAAGTTGCACCGGCATTTTTAAGTCCAAAAGGCATCATTATCCAACAAAACGTACCCCAAGGAGTGGTGAAAGCAGTTTTGAATTGATCTTGAGGGTTAATGTAAATTTGATTGTATCCTGAAAAACCATCCATGAAGGATAACAAGGCATGTCCTGCCGTAGAATCAACTATCATATCAATGTTTGGAAGAGGGAAATCATCTTTTAAAGAAGCCTTATTTAAATCTTGGAAATCGGTACACATTCTTATTTTATTATCTGGTTTAGCCACAGCGACAATATTTGAAATCCGCGGGGAATAATCAATAGGGCGGATAAATCCAGCCTCCAATAACTTTTCAATCTCAGCCTTAACAAGCAGAGCCACCTTAGGATTCATTTTTTGAATCTTTTGTTTCAGGGGCTTAGCATCAGGAACTAAGACAATGTTATGAGTAACAATCATAGGATCTATACCAGGTATGTCAGAGTATGTCCAAGCAAAGATCTCGGGGAATTCATGCAATAAATCTTCATATTGTTTTTGTTCCTCTTCATCCAAACATTTTCCAATTTTAATAACTTTTTCTTCATTGCAAGGATCCATCTTAACATCAGTGGTGTCACTTATGAGAAGATTACTTTGTTGAGGAGTATCCTTTAACTGAGGGAATTCTTTCACAATCTCATCATTATCAATCTCTTTTCCAAAATAGGCTTCAGTGTTCAAACAATAAGGGAGTCCCCTATTGTGATGATAACGAGGAAGAGTATCATATGCTCCTAAAAACTCAGCTAAAGCATCATTGGTAGGAAAAACATCCAAAGCACAGGCACACGAAGGATCCTCATCAATATACTTGAGGTGTTGCATTGATAGAGATGTAGAAATAGCATTAACACTAATACATGGTCTCTTAGAAGCTTTAGTGCGCTTGCAGGGATTATAGCCAAGTCCAAAGGCATAATTGTGAAGATTATTCTCTAGAGGAACTTTTATCCCTTGTTCGTGAGCGCCACAACCATTTCCATGATACCCATGCTTAGCAAAAATGCGAAAACCATGACCATAACGATCAGCCATTTCAGAAAGAGAAGGCAATTTTTCATAAGACAAAGAGTCAAACTCTTCAGAATTAGAGGTGTGAGGAGAAGAAGTTTGAGAAGCGGCCACAAAATTATTGCTCATAGGCTCAGGTAATGTTGATTGATTTTTAGCTTCTTCCTTCTTTTCAACTTTAAGCTCTCTAGAAGGAACCTTATATTCACCTACAAAGGTGGGATTAAAATCAAGGGATCCCCAATCGTCATCTGCGAGAACCTTCTCAGGATCAAAATCCTTCTCATGTGTAGTTTCAAGTCGAGAAGAGTCTTCTTCAGGAGCTCTAGACTCATCCAAAGAATTTTGATCATCAGAGAGCGAGGATTCATCAATAGGTATCTTGTTTAAAGAGTCATCACTAGATGAGGGCGGCTTAGAAGAACCCCCTTTGGAAGTAGATGTTTGTAAACAAGCTTGGAAATTAGTATCACCTATCAAGGTATATGTCTTATTGTTATAAATAAATTTAACTTGTCTATGCAATGTAGAGGGGACAGCTTGCATACTGTGAATCCAAGGCCTCCCTAATAACAAGTTGTATGTTAAATTTCCCGACATAACATGGATAGGAGTAGGTAAAGTAACAGGCCCCACTGTGAGGGGTAAGGTGATAATACCTAATGAAGTCTTAGCTACATTGTCAAAGCCTCGAATGGGACAAGAGTCAGGCTCAATGAGGGATGTATCCACATTCATTTTATGCAAAAGATTAATGCGACACACATTAAGACCAGAGCCATTATCTACTAGTGTTCATCTTATAGCAGTGTCTTTCATGATAACCACAATCATCAAGGGATCATATTGATGTTGAATTTCACTAGTAGGCAACTCATCTTGGGTAAACACAATTTGAGCTTTAGGATTCATCACAGAGTTAACCAAAGACACTATATTACTAGATGTATTTGGTGGAGGAACATTCAAATCTTTCAAGGCATCTTGTAACATTCCATGATGAGCGGAAGAAGTTTGAATCAAATCCCAAAGGGATATCTTAGCAGGGGTAACTTTAAGTTGTTCTATGAGATCATATTCCTTACTAAGAACTTGTGAAATATGTGGAGCTTGCGGAAGAATTGGTTGAGGATTCGGAAGGGAAACTGGAATAATAGGAGGAGGACTAGGCTGCCTATTATTTCTGGTATGATAAGTATGGGCAACCGCATGATAACTCTCTCTATTTATTTGCTTGGCATAACTATAAGGACTTATAGGTTTTCTTCCTTGCACAGTGATGATTGGTTTATTCGGAGTACAAAAGGAATCATGATCATACCCTCCTTTGACAGTAAGGAGAGGTGATTTAGGAACTTGAAAGGTGGGAGAAGGATAAGCACCTTGGACTTCAAAGAGAGGCTTTTTATGCTCATTCAAGTTTATCATGTTAACCAATTTAGAAGTCTTGTTCTTGTTTAAAGATTTTGATAAATCCACAAAGTTATCAAGAGCATCATCCAACAAAGTATGATCATAGCTATCAAAAGGTTTATCTTTTGGTTCAAAAGGAGATATCTCTTCATAGAGGGGATTGTTGAAAACAACCATGTTACTAGATTTAGTGGAAGAGTTGATAGGAATGTACCCTTGAGAGAATCATTCAACTTATCTTTCTCATCACAACGAAATGGCATAGTAACAAGGTTTATGAGTTTTTGGTAAAATGAAGGTTTGGCATCTTTAGGGTTCAAAAACTCATCTAAAGCTTCATCTAATTCATCTTGGCTATACTCATAATAATCATCATAAGCATGAACATTTTGCAAATAAAAGTCTGACATTTTGAAATAAAAGTTGCATGAAATTTAAACACACAATGCAAAGAAACACACTCTTTTTTTTTTTTTTTTTCTTTTTAATGAAAATGAAATGAAAACACACTAAATCTAGATCTAGATCTAACAAATGCAATGCAAGAGGAAGCAATGATAGATTCACGTCGGGTTCACCAAAATGTGTGGGAGAAAAAGCGAGACTAGGTTATCATGCCCTAACCCTACCTTTTGACACATTACGGAATACGAAAGAGCCTAGAGGTATCACACAATTGGCTACATCTTTTTGTGAAAGAGAGAGCCACGGGCTACCTATTAGGATTTCTATTCCTTTGTTGTAACTGAAAGGTAAAATTATGCAAGTTCAATTCCTAACCCTAAAATGCAAGTATGAACTAATAACAAGATTGCAGAATTGAACTTAAACAATGGAAAGCTATAAACACAAGGATAAAACAAGAATGCAAATGCATACCCGGAGTCAAAATCTGATTGGAAATGTTCGGGATGGGGGCGCGGGCACCGCTATCCTGATTCTGTCTCGGAAACTGCACCTGAAACTGTTGTTTTGCACTCTGGAAAATTGTCAGAAATGCTGTCTATCAGGGGGACCAAGGCGCCCAGCGCCTCTGTCCCAGGGACCAGGGCGCCCAGCGCCCCTGTCCTGGCAGGACCAAGGCACCCCACGCCCTTGTCCTAGTCTTTGGCTCTGCAATTTGGTGTAGAGTGCTGTCTCGACCTGCTTTTCCCGGATCTGCAACCTGCGGCGTCGTCCGAGTCCCGAAACCTGCACTTGTATCTGAAAAAGGTGTTTGGGCGGCTATATAGGGTTTTGCCTTAGTCAAACCCCCGCTTCAGTGATTTCCACCTCCACGGATAGCCAAGTTGTATTGTAAAATTAATGTGTGTGCAGACCTTGTGTGTGTGCAAGATCTAAAATGCAAGTAAGCAAACTAGAGCAACCTAGAAAGTAAACCCTAATTGCTTGTAAATGATAATGCAAATACTCTAAATCAAGATGCAAAGTGATCTAAAGCATGAATAAATGAGATATTGAAGCTTATGCAAAGACATGAAAACAACATGAAATCATACCCAGCCCCCAAGGGAGGGGTACAAGCCAATCTTCAGTCAGTAATCTCCTATTGTTCTTCAATGTCTTCCAAGCCCTAAATGGATGAATGGAATTGATAAATTCTTGATAGAGGGATGTTGAATGTTGTTGAAGTCTTCAAAGATCTGCTCTTTCGCTACATATGAGGTTCCTGAAAACAAAATTCGGATCCTTTCAAATGAAGAAAGAGAGCTCTTATGTATGAACCCTAGGTCGTAATTTCAACTCTAGGCCGACTTAGAGATTGAATCTCCTGCCAATTTCTTGGGGTTAAGCTTTATTTTATGATTGGATCGCGCTCCTAAAATTTTGGGAAAAATTTCCGGGACCATGTGCACTCCGGGCGCCATGGTCCCGACAACTTTTCACCAAATTTTCAGGGCCATCAAATATGATGATTTTAGAGAGAATCCCGAAGTTACAGGTGATTTTGAGATGTTTTGACCCCCGAAATCAAGCCCCCAAGTTCAAAATAGGACTTAATTAGGGTTTTTTATTAGATGATGTATTAGAGGAATAACATGAAAAGGGGCACACTTTAATGAAAGGGCCCCGACTTTATGATGTGAAGGATGATGAAATAGGACCTTAGACCTAATTAATTTGATTAATTAAGTGCTAAAGGGGAAATGCAATGCAAAATGCAAACCGCGCCAAGGCGGGTGCTAAACTAGGTGTGAAATTGTACTGCTTTAGCAAGTGCGTGCAATTTACGACGCTACAAAAGGATTGATTTTTGGAAATTTAAATTAATTTAAATACCTTACCCTTGTTAATAGTTCAAAATATAAATGTTGGCTAAAGTAATATGGAGAAATTAAAATTAGAATTAAATAAGAAATAGAGGCATTTTAATATTAATTAGAAAAGCGAATAAGATGTATTAAATAGTGGAAAGGAATGATTTCCATTCTCATTTTCTTTTATTTTAAAAATAAATGCCTAAATTTGAAATTGAAAATTAGGTCAAAAAAGGGGGTTTCTCAGTTTTAACCCAGTTTTTGAAATATTTTTGGGGGTTCTTCGTTTTGTTTTGTTTTTTGGGGGGAAAAAGAAAGGGGAAGAAAAGAAGGGAGGAAATGGAGATTTTCTTGCAGGGGGTTGGAGCTTGTCTTCGAAGTCTTGACCGGAAATGCAATAAAGGTAGGATTCGAATGCACCTTTGTTTCCTTTTAAAATTTTGGGTATATCTCTGAAATTGGTTCTTGAAGATTTCTTACTCCAAATCTCCATGATTGTTGTTAAACTATAGATTTCAGTTTTGGAAAAATGGGTTGTTCTTTGCTCAAAAAAAATTTGGTTTTAATGGATTCTGTGTTTTAGACTAGCTGAGAAAATAATTTCCCATACAGTTGTATTGAACAAACTGGAAAATATTTGTGACTGTGAAAAAAAAGGGGTATGGGGTTTTTTACATTTTTTTTTATCATTCCGTTTAGTTTTACTCAAAAAAAAAAATTTTAAAAATCGAAACTAGACTGTATCAAAAAATGTATACAAAAAAAAAATAAACCAAAAAAAAAAGGGGGGGGGGAAATTAAAATTGGGGTTTTCAGGGGGGGAGCCGAAGCTCAACCCGCCCCTCCCCACGGCGCCGCCGCAGCTCCTCCCAGTTCCCACACACAGTGGGGGCCGGAGGGGACTACGTCTCCCATGGAGGCCGCAGCTCCTCCCGACGCCACTGTGTGGGGAGCCGAAGGGCCTGCGACCCCCACGGCGGCCGCAGTACCCTCATCTCCACTATAGGTGGAGGTTGAGGGGCCTGCGTCCTCCGTGGAGGCCGCAACCTCTTCGGCTAGGGCACGGCCACCCTAGGGTTTCGCCACCTAGGGTTTGGCCGCCCTCTAATTTTTAATTGCTTTTTTTTTAATTTATTTAGTATTTTACTTAAAGTTAAAACTTGATTATGGAGTTTGCTTAGTATAAAAAAAAAAAGGGAAAATGCTTAGTAATATAAATTTATTATTAGTAATATTTTATATTATAAATGTGAGTTGAAACTTTTATTTTAGTAAGTAATGTTTTAAATAAATAAAAAAAAGAGGATAAATATATATATAAAAATATATGCTAATATAGATAATATCTATTTAGCATATATTATTAATATTGATTTTTGGAATTCAATTTAGCAATGACTTTCATTATAATTACAAATGTTGAAATGTGTATTTAGTTTTTATTTCATTTAAGTGGGAAAATATTGGGACTCTCATTTAGATGCTAATGAGTAAATCGAATGGTGGTGTTAGTCTTTAAATTTTAAATGTATGCAATAGAAGCTTAATTTAGCTCGGAAATGATTTTCCCATTTCTTTATTCACTCTTAATGTATTTTGTTCTTATATAGTAAAAGGGTAATTTTTGTGTAGTTAGAGAAGGGGCTAGATTATTTTTGTAAAACCAACTTGTCATTGGTGTTTATCTAAGGATTAAATAATCTGTTTAGATGTTTAAGCCAACTTCAGAAAATGTTGTATTTACCCATTAATGCTTGAGCATGGCTTAATATTTTGGTAATCGTTATGTCTATAATAATAGCACGTCCTTGATAGGTATGTTGGGTCCCTGTCGTCTGGTTGCTTTTGTCTGGTCATAGTCGGTCAAGTCTCCATTTAGGGTACCGACAATTAAGAAATCCTTGTTTTTGCTTTGATGTATTTAGTAGGATCCACTTCAAAAGGGATCATTATGTAATTATCATCTGAGGTGGCTGTTGTATATTGGTTGTGTTCGCTTAAGTGGCAAAGATGTAAAAGACATGTAATTGTATGTATTCCTAACTATATTAAATGCCAGAGGGGTCTTGCAGTTGAGCAGACCCGGAGATGTAGCCCTTTAGGGGTGAACGCCGAGATCATATCCGTGTTATGCGATGCCTTGTCTCTTTTATTTCTTACTTTTAGTTATCATGTATGGTTGTATCTTGTAAGTGTATAATGGGAATTTAATGAAGCTAAATTAGAGTGCATAAATTTAGTCATCTTGATAAATGTAGTAATTAGGGTCATAAAAGATTGTAAACATGATTATGGAAAGTATTTTGTTAATGTTAACTAAAAGAAGTAATAGTGGAAAGAATCTCGCTAGGTTACCATTATTGGATTAACTTGTTATAAAGCTTGTAAATTGAATGAATGTGAATGGGTAACAACGATAGGATTAATGTCATGATTTCTAAATTGAAAACTAATGGATGAACCTCATATGGGAATTTACCTTTTTATCCTAGTAAATGAATATCATCATGATGTCACTATATTGGATGAATTTATTTAGTTATTTTTGTTCTATTCTTAACAAATAATCCTTACCAGATTAATTTGATAATTGGGTGAACTCAACTAGTTATCCGTATTATAACCCTAATAAATGAATTTCTTTATGATTAGCTAAAATTGAACTGAAAAGGGAAGGATTCATTTAGTTGTTTATATCTTAATCTTAGTAAAAGTATCTCTTCATATTAACTACATTTAACTAAAAAGAGTGACATGCAATAAGATAGTTATATTCGAATCCTAATGGGAGAACATCACTATGAACTTATATTTTAATCCTGTAATGATGAATATCATCTTGCTAACTATTTTTTAATTTAAAGGATGAACTCATGTGTTCCTAATACATTTTCACCTTAATGAATTTAGTCCATCTATTAGCATTATTAAAACCTCAATGAATGAATTCTATGGCTCCTCACATTTTATCCTCCATAAAAGAACTACGACTCTTTAGTTTGGTTATGCTTAAACTTTAATGAGGGAACCTCACCTATTAATTGTAGTTTAATCCTTAATGAATGAATCTCATCTTATTAGCCATACTTTTAATATTAAAGAAAGATATCAGTTGTGGGTGGTTACCTTTAACCCAAATGAACAAACTTCATTATATTAGTCGTATTGTACCTTAATGGGTGGACATCTTAAATTAATTATGTTTTAAAGTACATTGAGTAAATAACCTCGTGTTGGCCTCCTATCCACCCAAAATAAATGAACGCTTCCTAAAATTCTAAGACGTCAATTCATTGAACATACATATGAGCATGTCTCATGCATTATCCCATAATTAAGTTATCCATCTTATTGGATCAATTGACGCAAGTTGAGTTAGGTGTAAGGTACGTAATCGCGTTGGGAAACTCCTTAGGTCCATTTAGCCTTTCGCTGTGTTATCTAAGTTTTAGATAACTCCAAAATATCTTAATGTTGTAACTTATTATTACCACTCGTAATTATTATTATTATAAAAAAAAAATATTTACACTCTATTTGAGTGTTTTTAACTTAAACCCTTAGGGGTTTCCTGGCAGGGCATTACATATACTATCGGTATCAGTGCATTCCAACACAAATCAATCAACTCACATCATGACAAAACTGACAAGGTATGCATCTTAAGCCTAGAGTGTGTGAGGGAAACCATGTCATCTCTGACAACTTGTCATTGGGATAGAGACACGGTCAGACCTATGAAGCCAGGTGGAGTCAATATCTAGTACCTGCAAGCCTGCATCCAACAATAAACACAACATATATAATACAAATGCATCATATAAACAGACATTTGATAGATAATCATGATGACATATCATGCTCGCTATGAGTGATATGACATTGTCTCCGCTCATGAAGACAAACGCACAATATAATATCAAACATCGCATAAAATCATGATCATGAAATAGGGTAAGTACCATTATAACATTGTAAGTCATATAGTCCACGAGAGAAATGAACACATATAAATCCATGAATCATATAAATCCATCCATCATAGAAATACTATGTGCTAACATCCACAAGAACCATCAAATGCCATATATCATATAGTATGCCTATCAATTTCAATCATATGAATCACCAAACATCATGAGTCATATCAAATAGCATAAATCCACATAAAGGAACTAGCATCATCTATACTATCTAAGATATAAAATATAATCATGAGTATCCATCTAAACATCAATCATATGTCCAAACAAGTCCATCTAAAAGAAAATCAAAATTCAAGTCTAGGAGGGACACTACATGCGGGTCCAATTCAACAACAATAGGTGCAGCTTGTGCAGAAGATGAGGTGGTGGATTTTTCAGCAAGAGCCCTTCTTCTCTTGGGCACTAGGGATTTAGTTTAAGAAGATGGGTTGGGTTCACCAGCAGATGGTTCATCATTAGAGATAATGGCGGTATCCCTTTTAGGCACTCTCTTCCTCTTCAGCTTGGAGGATTCCTCTTGGGATGGTTGGTTAGACTCAGCACTTGGAGGGGTGTGAACAATAGTAGGAGGGTTTTATTCTATGGTGAGCTCATTCAAAATTGTAGGAGTCAGATGCATAATAGCTAAAGGGATAGCGTGCATAATTTTTGGCATAGCAGAGCCCTCTCCCTTCTCACGGGTCTTTTTGGTAGCTGAAGCAGAGCTATCCTTTATTGGGGAGGCCATTTTAAAATTCTAGGGCAAAATTTTATGTCTATCATAGGAGAAACCCCTACTTGACACCTAACTCTTTTCACAAGAAAACATATATGGGCTCAAATACTACTTGGTTTCTTGAATGCCTTCAGATGCAATTTGCAACTTTGGGAAACACTTTGGGTTGCCTTGAATCGCTCTATTCTCACTCTTCGATCACTTCTTGAATGCTCTTTGAACACAAGGTGTGCAATTATGCTTCAAAAATTGTCATAATCATTCACAAAAAAGTTGCCATTAATTTATACGTGCATGTCCAATAGGTTGGTGTCTTTGAGATTCAAATTCCATTGTTGATTTGCAAATGGACGGGCGAGATTACATCGTTGATCCCTTTGAATTATGACATAGTGCCTTGCACTATCCTTTCTGCCACCTTTGATTTTTCATCTTTCTCTAAATTCTATCGTTGACAAATCATCACCACCTTTAGGCACCATTTTTTCCCCTGCAAGATGGCGGGACTTCATTGTTTTTACTTCATAATCCCACGGGGTCACCTTTTCCTTGTTATCCTAGCCATGGGGTAGCAGGGAAGCCTTCCTTCTTTGTCTCTTCATGTTTCTCCTATTTTTATACCTGTGGGGTCACAAGGGGCCACTATTCTCCTTAGCCCTCCTTTTTCTTGCTAGCCCATGCGAACATTTTGCATTGTTATCCCTGTTGGAATCAATGAACACAAAGAGGGGGCCTAAATTAGTGTTCTGTAATTAATAACTTTCTTAAGCTAATTCTTAAACCAATGGATGCAAATGAATAAAAGCAAAGTGCAGAAACTAAATGCAAACAAGCATTAAATCATAACATCAAAAAATTTACATGGAAACCCAGAAAGGAAAAAACCACGATGGGATTGAGACCCACAATATAATAATATTGTGATCAAGAGTATAATAATATTACAAGAGAGGAATGCACATGCATTCAAGCATACTTCCTAGAGCTCGCTACTCAATTACAAAACAGGGCTACAACCTCAAAGGACTCACTGTTTGACAAATGATTATAAATGATAAAACGAATGTCTGAACTAATGAGTAGCATCTACAAATGCCAAAATGAAGTTCTGATTAAGCGCAAAGTGACTGACTTCATTGTTCTGATAACCTGCTATGTTCCGCTCTGTTCTGCCATATATCGGAGCACCAATCCAAGGATAACGCACGTGAAACTGTGCACCAATGGTCATACAATCTTTGCAAACTCACATCTCTAACTAAAATGCTCAAACAAATCAGTCTTATATATCCACACCACCAGATTAAATCAATTCCATGTTGGTTTGAAAATCGCATAACATGCAACATGAAATGCGTAACAATAAGTCCTCTCAATCCATTTTCAAATCCATATGCGTACCTAAAAAAATTGATAAAATACTTCACACATGTCGGCTCGACCACCTCAAACTCGAAACCAATCACCGAAATCATCCCCAAGATTTTGCATAACTCGCTTCACCAAAATAACCCTGTTCTTCCTGAAATACTGGATATTGGATCTTCAATCTTGCACTAGAATCAATACCAGAGGATAGGATTGTGAATTAAGTTGTCTCGAACATCCAATCACCTAACTCTTCCATTGCAACTATAACTATGTAACCAACAATTGAGTTATTCTCAATGTACTCATACTCTACCGCATACTATATTCCTGTTAGAGTAATCGGGTCTTTACTTGATTAATTAAACAACATTTGTTTAATTATTTAAGTTCCATTTATCTCTTTTACACTGAAGCTAACATTAGGTGCATAATAATTAATTATTTTATTAATTATTATGTGCAAGCCTAGGTTTTGCCTTTTAGGGTTTCTTGACCTATTAGAGGTTAATTTTCTTTTCTTTGAATTATCACATTAAATATTTTTGCGAATATTGAGCTCTCATCATTTTAAGTATTCTTCTGTGTATTTAGTTTTTTATTATTGCTTCCTTGCTTCTCCTTGTAACAGGTTTATTTCATCTTGCAGAGATCATTTGGGCCCCTGTGGTTTTGCATTTCTCAACTCTAACATAGTATCAGAGCTTCAAATTTGTAGCTACCTGTTCTTGTTTTGAGTATTTTGCAATGGAAGCAGATCTGAGGTTTTTTAGAAGTTTTTTTTGTGCACCTAGGGATAGGCCTTTTTTCTGAGCACTTTGGGCCTAAACGGACCTCACCATCATGCTCAGAAGGCCCAAAAACCCTTATGGCCATATAAAACTTGACCATTTTTTACTCCTGAGCCTCTAGGGGTATTTTTTCTTTAGTACCAGGCCGTACGACCCTGGCACGTAGTTCGAGCAAAAAATTTCAAAAAAATATACATTTTTGCCTTTTTACGGCATGCAAACCAAAATTTGTTTTTTGCAAAAGAAATCCAAAAAATCACTTTCAAAAGTTTTTTGGCAAAAACAATTCTTTTTTCAAAAATCAAAAAAAATCTTTTGGGGGTTTTCCCCACAGTACGCAAGGTACCGTGGGGCCCCCTGGTACTGCAGCAAGTCATCACCACCACCAGCCATGGCCTCGAGCCTCACGTCGATCTCCTCTGGCCCCCCCGACCTGCGAAAGGCCTCCCACCGTCGACCCCCAAACCGATGGCTTCCTCCCACCCATCGGCCCCTAGACCACCGACCTCCTCATGCCTGCCAGCTCTTGGCCCACCGGCCTCCTCCCACCCACCGTCTCCCAGCTCATCGGCCTCCTCCTGCCTACCAGCCACCGACATGCGCCACCTGCCACCCGCCCACCATGTCCCGCCCGACCGCCGCCCAGCTCAACCACTCCACCACCGGAGTGCCACCCAGGGGCCACCTCCTCCCGGGCCTACCTCCAGACCTCCTCCCTCTTGCCTTTTTTGTAGGAGGGTTGGTTTTTTCACCATAACTTGGGCAAACGGAGTCATTTCTTTTTAAAACAAATAGACGTCGAAAAGCTGGTCCTAAGCCGGACCTTGTGGTGTTGGAATTTTTTTCCAATTTTTCTGTTTTACTGTACTTTTTTCCAGTCAAAGTGGGGTCTCTTTTCTGCACTTCCAGGGCCGTAGAATGAGCATCCAAACTTCAGTTTTTGAAAACTTTATATATTTTGAAAGCTTGTTCTGTGTACTTTCCAATCATATGTGTTTTCTTTCTAGATTCTACTCCAGGAATATTTTATTTAGTTTTTTTCTTTTCAGCACTCTGGTAAATCTCTTGGTTGTTTCAAGTCCTGGGATATCTTTCTCTGAGTAGGATGTCTCAGTTTTGGTTGTTCTTTCTATTTTCAATCCTCTTATCATTGTAGCATTCCATTTATGCAAATGCACTGAGATAAAGTGCCATCATGCATTTGTTTATGTGGGATCTTGCACATCTTGTGCCTTATTGTACATGCACTACTTATAAATTTCCATGGGGGGGTTGATGTTTTCCTTTTGTTTGCCATCTACCTTTGTCCAGTGAGTGTTCCTTCCATGACATTCACCTCATGATGTGTGTCAAGTGAGTATTCCTTCCACGACACTATGTACTTTCTCAGTACCTTCGATGTTCCTGGTTCTTCGTCATGCAGTTCTTGTTGGCCTTTCTTTTCAGTGTACCTGTCCCTCTCCCTCTTCATCATTATGGGGAGGTTTGTCCTGTTGGTTCTAATGCTTCTATGGTTTGATTGATCAGCTCTTCAGGCTTTGGTTTCTTATGCCATTTGTATCCTCAAGTTTAGTTGTTTGCCTTTGTTTGCCATCTGATTCGAGTAGTGTCATTTGAGGGCACTCATACAAATTACAATCTTCTCTACCTGGTCATATTCTATTTTAGTGGAGTATCTTCAAATCAGTAATTACTCTTCGACAATGCAGATATTTTTCTTGCTTCAGTGGTGTTCTTCTTTCTTTTCCATCTCTGTTTGGAGTAGAGTTTTTTCCCACGTGGTTTTCTCTATTTCTCCAATTCATATAGATTTCATTGTATTTGAGTACCTAATCAGGCCTTGTTGTTGGGACCCATCTTTCCTACTTTCAGTAGTTGTTCTAGATTTTAGCTTCTCCCTAAGTCTAGCTTAAGGGGGGGTGTTAGAGTAATCGGGTCTTTACTTGATTGATTAAACATTTGTTTAATTATTTAAGTTCCCTTTATCTCTTTTAAACTTAAGCTAACATTAGGTGTATAATAATTAATTATTTTATTAATTATTATGTGCAAGCCTAGGTTTTCCCTTTTAGGGTTTCTTGACCTATTAGAGGTTAATTTTCTTTTCTTTGAATTATCACATTACATATTTTTGTGAATATTGAGCTGTCATCTTTTTGAGTATTCTTTCGTGTATTTGGTTTTTCATTATTGCTTCCTTGCTTCTCCTTGTAACAGGTTTATTTAAGCTTGCAGAGATCATTTGGGCTCCTGTGGTGTTGTATTTCTCAACTCTCACAATTCCACCTTCCAGACTTAAGGAAAATGGATATCAAACTTCTGTTAAAACAATTCAGCTATACCGGATGTGATTTCTAAATAGAGTTTCCATCAATGACAACCCCAAAACATACCTCATGCACTTAACTCAACCGATATAGTGTCTTTTTCCAACAATCTCCCCCTTTGGCATTGATGGCAACACTTGATGAAAAATGACATACACTGCAAAACTTCAAAACAATAACAATTCAATAGCTCAACAAGCTCCCCCTGATAATATATACCATTTTTCATTTTTCTCTCTCCCCCTTTGACATCAATGGCAAAGGTAGGTGTCCACAAAAACTAATGTACAAGGGTATACTCAATAACTTATAGAAATTTAAAGATGTCTACAAAAATGGTCTTTAGGGATTGTAAGTGATCATCCCAACCTTTCTTAAGATTCTCCAAAATGCTTATAAGAGAACTAAATAGATAGGCATGCATCTCTACTCCTATAAGATCTAAAGGAACACTCTTATTCAGAGCATTCATAGCATATTGTTGACTGCTAAGCAAAGCATCCAACTGGGGAGTGATTAAGTTCCTCAGTTCTCCCACTCTACCAAACACTCTATCTTTTTCCTAATTAAGGCTTTTGACTTTTTCAAGTAGAGCCATCACCTAAGCTTCAATATTACTAGAAAAAACTGATTTGGGGGCAAAGGATTTAGAAATACCAGCTAATTGCCCTTCGCATTCCTTGATCTTCTTATCAATATCAATTGTAAACTTAGGTAAAAGAAGACATGACTTGTATATTTTACCACCTTTGTCCAATGCCTCCTGAATGGCCTTTAAATCGACAGTCAAACTAACTCTATCACCTTCAACCATTTTCAAAATCGTCCTTAACCGCATAGCATTGAACTGGCTAAGAACCTTACCTTGAGCAGGTTTCTCTAAAGATACAAAATGAGAATCCACTGATTTAAGCATGCTCCTCAGCTTATCGGAGGGTGAGTCTACAGTTTCTTACTTTAAAGATGGTAGAATTTTCTCAAACATACTTGTCGCCATGGATATGAGCTCTTTATCCTCAGATTGATACTTCAATAAATCTTCACTAGATTTGGCTTGTGCAAGTGATGCAAGCTTGAGTGCTTGGATAGGAGATAGTGAATTAAGATCGATAGGCCCTTTGGTGATATCTATGTCACTAATAATCTACTTGCCCTTGTCTGCAATGTCTCTTGTCATTGGAACCTATTCAACCTTGTCTTCACCCTTCTCCTTCTTTGCCTTCTCTACATCTTCACCCTTCTCATCATCAACCTCCTCAGTTGGCTTCACTGATTCAACATTTATCATCAGAGGAGTTTGATCAACTTCATCGAATATTGTAACCTTTTGATTATCAATAGTATCATCTCCAACTACATCTTGTTCAATTTCTTTCTCATCTAGAATGGAGGTATCATCTTATGTATGCACTTTCAGATGGGTGTCATCTTTCACTGGATTTATCTCATACTTGTGCTCTTCCAAAACTTGTTTCAAAATTGTTTTTGTTTCCTTATCCACTTCATCAACCTTTCCAAACATGATCTTATTAACTCTAGTTTTTCTTCTAAATCTATTCTTTGTAATCTTAAGAAGTCTGTCTACTTCACTTTTAGAAATTATAGAGCACAAATTAACCAATACATACTCTTTTATTCTCTTATCTTCTAGACTAGCCATATGCCTTCGGGCATCCAAAATTTTATATACACCCTTCAGAATCATTGATGATAATTCTATTAGGTCTTTACTATACACATTCATATATTTTACAATGGCTTCTAGTATTCTTTTATCATTTTCATCACAATTCTCATACAATTCTGATACATGCTTCAAATTTTCCTTCATTTACTATTGTATCAACTATCTGACTTAATGTGATGGGGGGCACAATAATGTAGTCACCTTCAATTTTTCTAGACTTCAATGCTTCATCAAGCTCAAACATAGGATTCTTGCTAGGTTGAGGTCTTCCAGATTGCTCAACCTGATCTTTTGGCATTTTTCTTGGCTGGCCTTCACTGAATGAAGGCTTCTTGACTACCCTGGTAGAAGTAGTAGCCTTCTTCACTCCCCTCATTTTTTTATCAAATTTGGTCTCTTCTTCTATAGTGGCTACCACATAGACTCTTTTTGGCTTCCCTTTCTTCTTTTTCTCTACTCCACTTGATGATTTGGATTGAGGATTTGGTGGAGGGACAAGCTTTTGAGCACCAAAGGAGGGTGTTGACTTGGTTTGCCTGGGCTTAGGAGGAGTAAAGGATGGTTTAGTCTTATTGGGTTTGACCATGTCCTCCTCTTTTAGGATGTTCTTCTCCCCGGCTCTGCGGACTACTTCCTTTGTAATTCCCATGTCCTCAACAAGCTTCTCTACTTCTTTCCTCACTCTCTTCTATAGTATGGTCTTGGTGAATTGAGAGTGCAAACTTAAACTTTTCTCTTTATGTCCCAAATCGTTCTTCCTTTTCATCCACCATCTTACTCAAAAAATGTTGAGCATGCGCATCAAGAGTATTTGCATCAACTTCATACCCCATGGGAATGATCCACACTCTTCAAGGTTCAATGGCCTCCATTATGCATAGATCGATTTCCATGTCCATGAAGCATATGGTGTCCTCATACTTTTCTACAATCTCCTTCAAGATCCTTTCCCTACTTTGCATCATGTCTTGGAAGGATTTGAAGTAACCCCATAGGATAGCTTTGTGTGCTTGTACATCTCCTAATCTTTGTAAGGCTTCCTTAATCTGCACTACCACCGGTTTGTCATATGCCCATTGTACTTTACCTACACTGGGGATCTCTCTCATGAAATAGAAGGCTAGATAGATAATAAAAGTACTAAACTTAAAGACATGCTTCTTATCCTACTTTATCTTCTTTAGGTTGCTCATAAGCTCACTAAGAGGTACCCCACAGAGATCATACAACTTGTCCTGCTTAAGAATTTGATAAGTTGCATATATTGCCATACTGGAGATTGAGTTTTCTCTGGTAGATTGATATATCTTATACCCCATTACCATGGATGCAAATATAACATCATACTTAATAATGTCAATTATTATCATCAATCTTCTATCATATTGGGAACTGGTTACCTCTATTATTGTCGTGTTCTTCACATTCCTCAAACCATGAACTTTACCAGTTGAATTCAAATATGTCACCTCTTGTATTGCATTCTTGGTGATCTTGTATTGTTTATCAAGCCATATAAATTGATCATGTACCCTACTCAAAATGTATCTGACCCATTCGGGTTCATCAAAAAATTGAAATTTCATAAACTAAATGAAACCCTTATCCTATAGTGATTTGAATTCTGGTTTCAAGTTACCCATACCATCTATCATGTGCTTGGTATACACTTATAACATGTCAGCATTCCCAAGCTCCTCAATATTTCAGTGGATGTATGCCCTAATATCTTCAATGTGCAATACCCCATAGGGAATAGATGAAAATGCTCCATTCGGATCATCTTCCATCGATTTGTATGGATGTTTCTTGAACTTCGACCTTGCCCTATTAGTTATTTCGACAACCAATGGAGTTGCCACACTAGAACCAGATGATGCCATTATCGAATTCTAGGTTATGAACAAATAGCTCGAACTCATAAAATACCTTTTTAACTTCAACCGAATGCAAGAAATCTTCGTCGAATCCTTTCAAGCTCTGGTTTAGCTACACAATCTACTTCACCACACTTTTTTTCTCTTTCTCTTCAATCGTAATATGACAAATGAATGTTAAAATTCCTTTCTATCTTTCGAATACCTAACTTTAAGGTGCAATAAATGCTCAACCCTAAATTTATCCCAAATGCTCTGAATCTCATAAATATTTTACCAGAGCATCAAATTGGCATGAAATATTCTACATATTTCTCAGGATCATCTGCAAACTTTCACAGTTGGTTACAAATCTTAGAAAGGGGGTTTTAAGGATCTGCACAAAAAGCTTCCCCCTAAGGCCAAATGCCTTAGCTACTGGATGAAGACCCAAAACCAGAATCAGCTGCGGACCCATTTGTTGCATCTGAATCATCCTTTTTAACCCACATATTCATGTGTTTCTCTTTGATCTCTTCAACCTTCACTTTTCCCTTATCATCTACTTTGTTCTTGTCTATCATAGCATTCTTTCTCATATTCTTGCTTCTGCAAAATTTTGCAATATGACCGGATTTGTTGCAAGCATAACAAACAATGTTATTTCTCTGATTAGGCTAGAATTACCTTGATTTCCTCTTGATCTACATTGGTTATAAATATGTCCAAATCTTCCATAAGCATAGCATCTCACATTTCTCCTATTTACCATAATTTTGCATTCAACTGACTTATGATCATATTTATTATAATTGAAACATTGTCCGAAGAATGATGAATTATTCTAATTAGCTCTATTTCTGCATTGACTTGCCATATGACCAAATTTATTCCAAACAAAGCATTTACCATTGAATTTATAAGCATTAGGTGGTCTTATCGGAGATCTCTTGTTCTTTTGATGATTGCTTTTACTAGATCTAGAGGTTTGTCCTTTCTCAAATCCAAGTCCTCCCATATCACCTTTATTCTTTTGACTTTGTAGCATCTCATCTAGCTCATCTGAGCTAGCATTGAATTTTTCTTTGTACTCATTAGCAGTGGTAAGTTCATCTCTCAAAATTATGAGTTGTTTGTCAAGCTCTTGCTCATTACTCTTGGATTGCACCAATTCAAGCTTCAACAAGTCATTTTCATGATTAAGTTTGCAACCTTCATCATATCTATCCTTCAATAACTGAGTCAGAATTTCTTCATTCTTCTTCTTGTCTTCAATCTCCTTTGTCAGCTTCATCACAATGGATTGCATTTCATTCTTCAACACTGCATTAGCTCTTGAAAGATTTTCACATTCATCTGTCTTGTCTTTCAGAGCTTGATCATCAATGCTTTGCTCTTCTTTCTCCTTGATTTTTTCCATCAACTCCTTTCTCTTCTCTATGGATGTGTTCAGTTGTTCTTTCAATGACTCAATGAAATTTTCAACATCTCTTAGATTTATTCTCAGGCTACTTGCTTCTTCCCTTGCTGCATCTAGGTCTTCAAGTGCTACAATAAGTTATTTCTACAAATTGAAGTCCATTGATTCTTTCTCCCAGATCTTCCTCAAGCTATTAGGCTTCCTTAGAGGAACTAGGCTCTGATACCAATTGTTGGAATCAATGAACACTAAGGGGGGGGCACGAATCAGTGTTTTGCAATTAATAACTTTCTTAAGCTAATTCTTAAACCACCAGATGCAAATAAATAAAAGAAAAGTGCATAAACTAAATGCAAATAAGCACAAAACCATAACACCATAATATTTATGTGGAAACCCAGAAAGGGAAAAACCACAGTAAGATTGAGACCCACAATATTATAATACTGTAATCAAGAGTATAATAATATTACAAGAGGAGAATGCACATGAATTCAGGCACATTGCCTTGCTAGAGCTCACTACTCAATTACAAAAGAGGGCTACAACCCCAGAGGACTCACTATCCTACAAATGATAAAAAGAATGTATGAATTGATGAGTAGAATCTATAAATGCCAAAATACAATTTTGGTTAAGTGCAAAGTGACTGACTTCACTGTTTTGTTAACCTGCTCTATTCTGGTATATTTTGTCATATACCAGAGCACCAACCCCAGGATAGTGCACGTGAAATTGCGCACCAATGCTCATGCAGTTTTTGTACACTCATATCTCTATCTAAAATGCTCAAACAAATCGGTCTTGTATATCCACACCACCAAATTAAATCAATTCCATGTCGGCCTGAAAAAAGCATAACAGGCAACATGAAATGTGTAACAATAAGTTGGCTCAATTTAATTACAAATTTTTAGTCCTCCCCACTTTCATTAAATTTTCAATTCGTAGGTCACCCTTTGATGTTTATTTTCCCTTTTGGTCATGTATTTCTTCCCTTTGAACCCGAGTCATTGAACCTTTCCTTAGTTCAAATTTCAAGTTCAAAGCGCACTTTAAAAAAATTTGTCTTCCCAGCTTTGTTGAAATGTGTATTGAACTTGAACCTTTGAACTATTTTGGTTCAAGGTTCAAAGTCCAAAGTTGATCATGCATCGGTTGTGTCTTTTCTCGTTCATTGTTCTTTATTTTGTCATGGAGACTATTTTATGTTTTGTTCTGTGTTATTTGTCAATATTGAACTTGAACCTTTGAACCTTTCGGTTCTTGGTTCAAGGTTCAAAGTTCAAAATTCATAGTCCGAGGCTTCATTTAGAAATGGTGTGTATATCATGGAGATAAAATGGCGGTGGGAAAGGAGATTATTCTAGGAAGTTCGAAATGTTAGTTTCTAATTATGGCAAGCAATCATGGTAATTTGTGTGTTATGTAATGGAGTGACCCAAAATTAAATGCATGCCAGTTATACATCAAATCAAGTACCAACTCACACAAGATTACTTAATTAGTAGAGATAGCTAGCATTTGAGTGTGATTTTGTCCATTTTTTTTGCAAAAAGCTAGCAATCTTTCTAGTACCTTCTCAGTAGCCATGAAAGCGAGGAAAGATGGAGGTATTGTATCTGTATTCAGAAGGTTTCCAAGAATTTGCTGTCAAAATCAAGTTAGTTTCAATTGTTCATTCTTCTGTTGTATTTACATGTTCTGGAAGCTAGTTGTTGTTTGTTCCCTTTGCTGTGTAGAAGAATTTATTTCATTCTTGAAATTTTTTGATAAATATGAGAGGGGCCATCATGAGGCCAACTCTGTCGAAATTGGGGCACACTTCTTGCTTAGTTAGATCGCTTCCAGAGATGGGTGATACTTCATTAGCATAGGAAGACCTCTCTAATTTTATTGAGAGAGTTAAGAACCCAACCCAAAATTCTATGATGGAGAAAATTGTAAGGAGTGGTTTGGTTGAGGCTGTTGCATTTCCCGTCGTTGCACCATGCCCGGAACTAGTTTTAGAATGTATCAACAAGTATGATGCAAAGCATAGGTGTATTAGGGACATTAATGGTGAATTTTTGTTGAAGATAGATAGGGAGACCATAATGGCAGCCATGGGCATTCCACATAAGGATCCATATGAAGATTGGACCATTGGCACTTCATACTCCTTTTCTGAGAAGAAGAGCACTTATAGAAGTGTGATTGCTAGGAACTGCTTATTGAAAATTCAAAAAGGAGGTTCCAAGTTACCAAGGCCACTCACTAGAGAGAATTTCATAATAGAGGTATAGGATATTGTTGTTCTATTGAATAGATTGAAAGGAAATGCACATGCCTTTTACTGGGAAGACTGGATGTATTTCTACATCCAAGTCATGTTGAACGAAAGCGCCTACCTAGATTGGGGACAAGTTGTTGCAGAGAGATTGCATGAGATTTTAAATAAATTTGCAGGGTTGAGTGGTTTCTATATGTATGCATACTTGTTTTATATGCTTGATTGCACCTGAGATTGGAATGTCTTACATCATGAACCCTAGATTGAGGGAATAAGGGTATATGAATACTATGGACTCACCTGCATGAGAAGAGATATGCAGAAAACTTCATGAGATGGAATGACACTTTTGTAGGAATATTAGTTCATGAGTTGCAAGGTAATACAAACAAGAGATTGTCCACAGAAGCAATGGAATTCATTGGTATTTATGGTAGTTTCTTTATCCAGTTTTCTCACTTCTAATATATTAGAGTTGACGGCTTTCAAGGTGAACCTTTCAGGTTGCCTGGGTATGCTTTGGATAGCTATGTTTTAGTTGAAGTCAATCAATAGCTAGCTTATATTGATAAGAGAAGTGGAGGAAATTTTGGGGTGGTCTTTCTAGTAGAGCTTGGATACTATAGTTGTAGATCAGTTTCAGATGCCTTGAACCTTGAATTTGAATTCAAGAAGTTCAATCTATAGTTGTATGTTACTAGACATAAATTTGACAGCTGAAGGTTTTCTATAGAGAACTTAAATGTTGATGATTGTTTTTCACATGAACCTCAGTTAGAATATTACGGGGAGAACTGTGGTGATGAATTTGAAGTTCGAAGAAGACTATGGTCAAGGTTCATGGTTCAACAAATTGTGACAATGGTTTTGTCCATGAATATTTCTGATGTGCAAGAAGACGAAGGCGAGGAAGTTGTTGATCCTGAGTTTGATGAGAGGATATAGGGGCAGCCTATTCTAGAGGTTGATTGGGATAGGAAAGGGGATGACAACATTCAGGCCAGAACCTTCAATGTGATCAAATGGACAGAAAGATGGCTGAAAGATCATCGTTTTGGACAACAACCCATATCTGCACCTAAGGGTAGATAAATTGGTCAAACTCGTGCAACTTCTCAAGCATCTCTTTCTCCTTCTAACATTTTTATTGATATTGTAGGTGATGAGAAACAAAGGACAGAGAAAACCAAAATTGAAAATTTAGGAGAATCTTCTCTGGGTTCCATCTCTGATCGTGTCACTAGATCTCGTAGTAGGAAAAGAAGTCAAAAACTCCTTGCAATTTTACTTGTAGTATATTTGTATTCTAAAGAAGAAACTCAAGGAGAAATGGATACTTAGATACAGGACAAGCTCATTACAAGTGTTGTTGATAAAGGAAAATAAATCCAAGAACCTGAGGTTTCTGTGAATACCATAACCATTGTCACTACTAACCAGCAATCACCACCACCGAGGGAAACATCTACTATTCCCAAATGGTTAAGTTCTTTGCTTACCAAGAAAAGGAATGTAATTCCCATCTCAATCCCAATGGAGGACATGGTCAGTAAATGTCTAGGAAGATAATCAAAGTCCAAGAGGCTTAAGACTGGAGCGATGATTGATGTGGATGACTAAACAAGACATTGGATTGCAGAGGTGGCCAAACCTCCAACACACAAAGATGCAAAGAATATCATTGAGAAGGACTTTGTCATTGAAAATATTGACTTATGGGTGGCCTCTCATGCTGTTGATGCTAAGCATTTGGAGACTTCCACTTAAATAATTCTCACAAGAACTTGGAAAGATGAAAAGGATAAAAATGAAATGAAGAAGATCATAATATAAATGGCCCAATACATCAATGCTATACAGGACCCTAACCCTCAATCACTTTCTCAAGTTCCTTTGTCATTTGATCCAAGATCCTCTATGAACCAAAGACTGCTTGATCAGGTTCAAAGAAGCCGAATGGTTGCAGATGTCTTCAATGAATGGTTGGAATCAATTGCCCAACAAGGAACTAGCTACATTTCCGATCTCGTCAAGGTGTTTGAAAATGCAGAGTTTGTAGGTAAGGAGTTGGAAATAGAAATAGTTGCTTGGGAAAAAGAGAAAAGTAAGTTGGTGGTTGTATTGAAGCAAATGAGGGATACACAGAAGTATGGAGTAATGAATTTCTTAGC
Organism: Cryptomeria japonica; assembly: GCF_030272615.1. NCBI lineage: Eukaryota > Viridiplantae > Streptophyta > Pinopsida > Cupressales > Cupressaceae > Cryptomeria > Cryptomeria japonica. Next base: position 483,122,744 of record NC_081406.1, on the reverse strand, counting down.
AAAAAAGTCAGTCCATGGTCTTGATGACAATGTACTTTTCATGTGCAGAGATAATATTGAGTGGAGAAATTCAATTATTGAACAAGGACATGAGGAATCCATTAATCTTTTAAATGAGTTAAAATAACTGACTAATACTATGCAGAAAGACATGAAATGCATAGATCTTCAACTCCTAAAAGAAGATAAGTAGATACTTGAGGACTCATCTGATATGATTCAAGCTTTCAAAGATTGAGTGCAGCGAATCCAAGAAGAAAAATCCTTGACAATAGAGGATTTCTTGAAAATTGCAATAATTGAATCTATGTTAGTGGTTTGCTTCGATCATCTTGACATGCATAAGGGTAAGGTAGTGCAGGTGAGCAAAAAGAAATAATTGTGGAAGTAGTGAATTCTACATATTAGTCTTCCACATTATCATCTTATTCTCAACTTCTCCTCATCTCACTTGGAATGGCGAAATATTCAAAGCACCCCTTCATCGTAGGACAAACAGGTGGAGGCCACGTCATCTATAGAAGATTGATTTGCATCACTGTTACTCACGACTTATGCCACTTTTCCTGTTTAGTTGTTGTTTTTCAATTTTTAAGATAAACTTCTTTAACTCTCGTGAAGAGTTAATCTTTTTACTTTGCTTCAAATGTAACAAACTATCATAGACTGGTGGCTATATATACTTGATTAAAATCCTTGTCAAAGGCCCGAGAATTTTTGGGTTAAGATAGAATAGAAAGCTTTATCTTTTTTTGAGCAATATTATGTACTCTAAAAAAGAAAGGCAATTTTGTCTGTGAATAAAGTTGTAGCATTTTTCATTTTATAAATCTGTGTGTTTATGAATTGTAATGTGAATCTCTATGAGGATTTGATTCAATTATGGAATTTTCTATCTATCTAATGCAGTGTATATGAATGTGTGAAAGGAAAACTTTTGAAATTGTCTATCTTGTCGATTAGAAGAATGAAATTTTGTGAGATTAAAGAAGAAATTTGTACTTTAAAATATTGCAGTGTTCATTTTGTGTTGACATATAAATGCTTAAATGCCTTTAATACTTTCTGGTAAAAAGTGTACATGGGAATTATCATAATTTAAGCTGATTGAAAATCATTCTTGGGGAGTTGTACCCATATGGAGAGGTTAACTATTTAAGCAATTATCCAACTATTGGTGTGTTTTTGTCTTTTGTTTATGGGCATGTAGAAGTCAAAGAATCGGAATGTGTAAAAGGAAAATCTATTAACCAACACAAATCCATATGTGATTCTAAAAAAATTGATAAAATGCTTTCGACATGTCATCTTGACCACCTTGAACTTGAAACTAGTCACCAAAATCATCCCAAAGATTATGCATAACACGCTTCACCAAAATAACTCTATTCTTCCTGAAATATCAAATATTGGATCTTCAATCTTGCATGAGAATCAATACCAGAGGATAGGATTGTGAATTAAGTTGTCTTGAACATTCAATAACCTATCTCTTATGTCGCAACCAAAACTATGCAACCAACAATTGAGTTCTTCTCAATTTACTCATACTCTATCGCATACTATATTCCATTTTCTAGACTTAAGCAAAATGGATATCAAACTTCTAGTAGAACAATTCAACATATACTAGATGTGCTTTCTCATCAGTGTTGCCATCAATGACAACCTTGAAATATACCTCATGCACTTAACTCAACTGGTATAATGTCTCTTGCCATCAATCCCTCTCACAAGGTGGAGGGAACGATCCTTCCTTCATGACTTTAGTTATCCATCCAGCCCACGACACCATTTCCTTCCTTACTTCTGACTTATAGGATGGCGGGGAAGTCATTTTATACTTTCCCCGCCATCCCACTTCATTTGCATTTGAACCTTTGTACCCTTGTGGGGTGAAACTCCCTTCATCCTTCAACACTCCTCGCCAACCCACAAGACACTTTCCTCCTCAGAAGTCAATTTTTGGAGAGACTGTGCCTTTTAGAAAAACCTTCTTTGGCTTTAGTAGATGCTTTTTGTTATACCAACCTTCATGTTTCAGTGAGATATGGGAGGTGTCTCATCGATAATTCCTTTTTGGCATGACATTGGCTTTCAACAAGATCATTTGTGCCCTTAATATACTTTCATTGTCACACTAAAGCTTGCATTTTGTTGGGACATGTGTTGTATCTCATCAATAAATTGTTGTTCACCATGGCATGGCCTTTCGGCAAGACATGATTTTCATCATGTCATCTTTAGAAGACTTAGTGAAATCCTGCTAGGAGAAAGATTTTATTATGTTCTGGTTCTACAGGGTAACAAGGGTTGCCTCCTCCTTTCTACTTCTCCCTACCCACTAGCCCAATCAAATTTCCATTAGGGCCTCTACCCCTATGGGGTGAAGCCATTCTTACCTTTTAAACCACCCAGTCATCCCATGGAGCATTATCTTTAGCCTTTTGACTTCTATGGGGTGGAGATGCTCTAATTATTTGCTTCATCCCATTGTGTCGCAACCACAACTTCATTATCTTATGACCTCTATGGGATAGATTTAATCTAGGATTTTTGGTTTACTCTTCTATCTCGTAGCACCAAACTTCTTCAAAAGAAACCATGAAGGGTAAAGACTTCTTCTTGTCATTTTGTATCCTACCACCCTGGGGTTTAAAATTCCTTACAATGAGGGTCACACATGATAATATTGAATGGTGCAAAGCTAAGACCCCACCATCCCATCAGATCAGATTTCTCAAGGCCAACACTTAAGAGACCAATTTAGCATGTGGAAACTAATAATGGGCAATGGGGTCGTGAGTCCTAGGAGCACTAGGAAGCTTAGGACTTAGGATTTTTAGCCAATGTAATAAGACAAATATTGACCCCTCAAAAAAGTGACTGGCTCGACTTAAACAACCTAGCACATGGGGCTTGTCAAAATATGATGAGAAATCATTCTCATGATGACTTAAAAACCTATGACCTGCAATAGGCGATCAACAAAAAATTAAGAGAAAATGAGGGGATCATACAATAAGGCCAATACAACTTAAACCCTTCCAACCTGTTTGATAAACCCTAACCCCTAGGGATTTAGGAGACAACAAAATCAGAGACAAAGGAAAAAATTACCAATCCTAACACCTCTCTCTCCAATATTTAATGATTAATTGGTGGTATGAAGATAACCCTTCTTGTAGAATGGCTATGCATTCTTTTGTTAAAATATTGCAATATGTGAATTATAAGCTCAAGAAGTGAAATAGGAAATGTTTTGGGAATCTTCACCTGAACAAAGTGTCAAATCAATCCCCACTAGATGCCTTCACTTGATTGATCCAACTCTGACTAAAGAAGAGACTCTAGTTGCTAAGGAATTGGAGGAATGGGAACTTCATGAAGATATTTTCTAAAAGAAAAACACTCATATTGATTGTGTTAGGACCCAGAGGGAACTGAGGGGGGGGTGAATTAGTTGTTAATTAATTTCAACCAAATATAACTTAATCAAACTTGATACTTAATACAGGTAAACCAAACTTAATGTTGATAGATAGATTACCAGTAAATATTAATATCGATGAAACTTAATTCATAGAACAGAAAGAGAAACAACATTCACAACACATAACACAGAGATTTGTATGTGGAAACCCTGTAAAGGGAAAAACCACGATGGGAAATCTTACCCACAATCAGATGATACTAATGTAGATAGTATGTGTATACAAATGGGGTCTGCACATGTAGAAAGGCCAACTGCCTAGAGCTCACTACTCAATCACAAAATAGGAGTCACGCTGACTACAATTGGATGATTAAATCCAATGATAATGTACTACTCAAAGTAGCATCTCCAATGTTGGATTCAGCACTGGTTAAGCTTCAATAATCACCTTCAAACCTTCCTTGAATCTTCTCTATGGTCTGCTCATATGATCTTCAATATTCACACATGCCATGATACAATACCACACTTCCCCACTTCATCTCACAAATGAGTTCTTACGTATATACCAAAGACTAAGACCAAATGTGTAGGTCGGCTTACCAAGAATATTACAATTAAACCAATTACAAATGAGTCAACATGTGATGCATCATGTCAGCTCAATACATTTACAATAATATCCACCTAATTAAATCATCTCCATAACATGTTGTGTCGATCTTTAATAGATGATGCATGTTGGTCCATAACCTAGACCAATTTATTGGTAACAGCAAATATGTCAACCCGTTTAGACCAATAACCAAAATACCAAAACCAAGTGTCCAAACCATGTCTTTGACATAACCAAGTGAGATCTAGAAGATAACAAGTCATCTTCAATGTCGGTGAACAATATAACCTATTGGTGAATGATATACCAGTGACTGTGCTTAAGTCACTGAACTTGTCGGTGAACATAACCAAAGATCTATAGAAGGATAAGTGTTGAAATCAATGAAAAAACCAATACAACACATCCATAATACCAACAATCTCCCCCTTTGGCATTGATGGCAAAACGAGATGGAAAAACATCTAAGTACAAAAATAGAATGCCAAAAAGCAAAAAACAACAATCTCCAGAATAGATCAATACCAGAAATCAAAATACAAATGCAGAGAGTATATATCTCTCCCCTAATGAATAATATCTCTCTCTCCATAGGATAATGTTTTTCCATAGATATCTCTCCCCCTTTGACATCAAATTCCAAAGAAATACAAATACCAGAACATACAACCAATTACAATAACTAATTGTTTTAACCAACTACTCCCCCTAAGAAGTAGCTCTCCTCCATCAAAGCTGGAAAAAGGTTTCTCTGTTAGTTCTATCAGTTTGATGCCAATCATCAACTGTCTAAGTCTCTACTGGTGAGGGTATAACCCCAAGATACTCTCTGAGATATTCAAAAGTTTCCTTAGGCAAAGGCTTAGTAAAGATATCTGCAATCTGCTGTTTAGTATTCACATAAAACAATCTCATTTCTTTTGCTTCAACATTCTCTTTCAGAAAATTATGTTTGATAGAAACATGTTTAGTCTTAGAGTGAAATATCGTATTCTTAGATATATCAATTGTTGTTGAATTATCACAGTAAATGATTATAGGTTCTTTGCATTTTACCTTTATGTACTTTAACATTTGCTTAATCCATAATACCTGAGTACAATTAGTTGCTGCTGCAACATATTCTAATTCTGTTGTTGATAATGATGTACAACTCTATTTCTTGCTCAACCATGAAATCAATCTGCTACCAAGAAAGAATGCCTTGTTGGTGGTTCTCTTTCTATCATCTACATCTCCTGCCCAATTTGCATCGGTGTATGCACATAAATCAAAATTTTCATCTTTAGGATATCATAAACCAAGATTTGTTGTGCCTTGTAGATACCGGAAAATCTTTTTCACTATTGATTCATGATTTTCTCTAGGATTACTCTAAAATCTTGAAACAATACATACTGCATTCATTATATCAGGTCTTGTTTGTGTCAAATACAGTAAACCTCCAAGCATAGATTTGTATCTTTTTAGATTAACAGGAGTTGAATCATCCTTCAATGTCAATTTATCAGTTGTAGTCATAGGAGTACTTACCGGTTTGGAATTTTCCATACCAAATTTATTCAATAGTTCTTTCAAGTACTTTGTTTGACATATGAATATACCTTTATTAGTGTGAAATATACAATCCTAAAAATAATTTTATCTCCCCAATCATAGACATTTCAAATTCTTCCTGCATCTTATTAGAAAAGTCTGTACACAATCCATCTTCTCCTCCAAAAATGATATCATCAACAAAAACTTCAATAACTAAGATGTCATCATTAGTCACTGTGAAATATAAGTTGTTGTCAGCATTACCTTTAGTGTAACCAAGCTTCAAAAGATATTTGTCCAATCTAGCATACCAAGCTCTAGGAGTTTGCTTCAATCCATACAAAGCTTTCCTTAATCTGCAAACCATATATTTATCATTTGTCAATGAAAATCCATCAAGTTATTCAATGTAAACTTCCTCTTCAAGATCACCATTCAAAAATGCACATTTTATATCCATTTGATATACTTTATAGTTCTTGTGGGCTACAAATGCAAGAAATAATTTGACTGCCTCAATTCTAGCTACCGATGCAGAGGTTTCATTGTAATCAAATCCCTCATTCTGTGAATATCCTTTACACACTAATCTTTCTTTGTTTTGGATAGGTACACATATCTGATTACTCAGTGTCAGGAGGTGGTAGGCATGGTGAAGGAGTTAGAGGAGGGGAGTGTTGGCATTTTTTATGTTTATGTTGTGATTGTCATTGATGGACACACACTTGCATTAAGATCCTCTTTATATGTATGAGTTAGAGCACAACTGGTATTTGTTCCAACCGGTATGTTGTAGGTATGTTGTATTATAGTCTTTAGACTATTGATGTATTGCAAAATGTGTTTCCCGGTCTGAAGTAGCATGTTGACCTCAAGCGGTATGAGGGATTAAAGCGGCATAACACATTTTTAATAGTCTTCATTTTGACAAACCGGCAACCGGTATTTTGTGTGAACCAGTAATACTCCGTGATGAGTTACCATCCACCGATTGTTTGATGGTGTCGACACTATAGAGATTGAGATTCCTAACATGATTTGTTCTAGTGAAGAACATTATACGACCTTAACCGGTCTGACCTTAACCGGTCTAGTTTCTATTCTGCAGATAGTGACTTGTGAGTTCCATCTCACCGTAGTTTTTTCGATTTGGGTTTCCACATCAAATATCTTGTGTTATGGTTGTATTGCTTTTGTGGGTGAATGCTTTATTTGAATTTTGGTTAGCATGTGTGATAACCGATCTATCTGTTAAATTGTTTTACCAGTTTATCTTTAGACTATTTAAGTGTTTAAGTGCAGTGTTTTTCGGTATACTAATTCACCCCCCCTCTTAGTATTCATCAATTGGTATCAAAGCCCCCCTTTCTATAAGTTTAACCACTTGGAAAGAGATATGGGGGAATACACCTTGAGGGAACTTACTCAACGGCTCACTTAGTCTGAGCAAGCCTATGATGATCTTATGGTCAAATATAAGGCATCTCAAGCAAAAAGGAGAGAACATGTAGAAAAGCTTATGGACTTGTCTGAAAATAGTTCTGCAGATGAAGCAGATATGGAAGCCCTAATTGCAGAAGTAAATAAGCTGAATGAATCAAACTCAAACCTAAGAAAGGATTTGGAAGGACTGACTATCTGGATGTGTCAAGAGCTTGAGAACTGGAGAAAAACTGAAGACCTAGTGAAAGAAAGAGATTTTGAGATCTCCAAGTTGAAACAAGAGATGAGTGCCCTAAATGCTCAACTCCATGCAAGCAAGGTGGAAAAGGAAGACATGCAAGGAGAACTGAACACTGCCATCTCTGAGAATGAAAACCTGTTGAAAACAAATGCTGCTATTTCCAAAGAACTCTCTGAGTCAAAGGAAATACTTGCTAAGTTCAACAAAAGTATTGTCAAGCTAGAGCAAAAGCTTGAATCTACCAAACCGGTCAAGAATACCAATGGACTTGGTTATTCCGATCATGAGGAAGGTGAAACCTCTGGAAAAAATGTTGAAGCATCAAAGAAGCAACCAGCATCAAAGGATAAAGGTAAGAAAAAGTTTAAACCTTTTTGTTTCAACTGTCTTGAAGAAGGACATACTACTAATGTGTGTAGGAGTAAGGCTTACAACAATTTTCCTTATTTCCTAAATGATAAGCCTAGATCCTATAGATTCAATGGTAACTGTTATGCATGCAATACGTATGGGCATAGAGCATTTGAATGCAGGTCTATCATGAATGACACTGGAAGATATCCTCAGAGGACCCAAGGAGTTGGTCCTAAACCTTTTGTGAACTGGAATCACAACTGGTTTAATGTCTTCAATCATCAGCCAAGAAGTAGTGGCTATCAAGTGGCAACTGGATGGAGAGAAAATTGTATGATCTGTCATGGTCATGGTCACACTGCTACAACATGCAGAAGGAAGAATGGAAACATGAACAATGGACCTTGGAGAGTACCTGGATTGGTTTGCTATCACTGCAACAAACCAGGTCACATTGCAAGATTCTGCAGAAGTAGAAAGAGTATATCTGATGATATACCGGTCACTCAAGAAGGACGAATTGATGTTGAAATAGTTCAAGTGGACATGAACAAAACCTGGAAGAGGAAACCAGTAATGTTGGAAGAGGAACCAGTTTCTGCACCTAGTGTGGAAATATCAGAACTGACAAACTAAGCTTCAAAAGGCTTAGGGGGAGCAAACGGAAAAAAAAATTTGAACCCCCAGTTTATACCGGCAAAAGACCTTAACCGGTATATGATACCTGTAGCTTGGCAGAAGAGTGGAAACGATAAAAAGGCAAATTAGGGTTTATGCCCTAATGGAGGAGCATTAATGATGGTAGGTGAGGACTATGTTTAAAAGCATTTTTGAAATCATTTCTCACTATCAGTTTTTGAGCAAAGAAAATTTTTTCAAAGAGCAGAGCAACAAAAAGGTGATTTGAGTAGAGATTTGGAGAAATTGAGAAACCGCGAAGGAGATTCAAATTCAAATAGCAAATGGTCAAGTGGAGAACACAAAGTGGCGATTCAGCTACCGATGAAGTGAGGAGTGAAGGAGAATCGGAAAGCCCTAAATTCACATGTTTTAAAAGTTATTTCTCGAGTTCTTAAAATTTCTACAATGACTTCCGCATCTCATACTAGTTCTAGTCCATCTATTGAGTCTGAAAGTTTTATTCAACGGAAGTCAAAGTATAATGCCCTATCACAAGTTCCGGCTGGAGTGATAGTACAAGAGGGAATTTCTGACTACATAGATTGCAAGATTGAAGACCTAAGGTCTCTAGCTATCCACTCCCAACTAGGTCTATTTTGTGGAAAGGATAAGAAAATCAAACTAGAGTATAGTATCTTGGAGAAGAAGAAACTCCATAATGTTGTATACTTCCTAGAATACTTTACAGATGGTCATATAAGGATCATTTTGAGAAGATTACATGGTGACAAAATGTACCTGGAGAGGACACATGATATCACGCCATGGGCAATTCATGCAATCACCAGTTTCTGCAATACAGGGGAAGTACCAGCCCTAAGGACTATTAGCAGAACTGAAATGTCCAAGCTCACCGGTTCAGTGAGTGACTCGCATGGCATGATAGTCAATTCAATCAAGGATGATCTGGTGAAGTATGTGTGTATGGTGATTGGATACCGGACATTCTCAGCTAGCAGGATTAACTCTGTATCTGCTGCAGCGGTAAATACCGCTTACCGAATGATAAAGGAGGATGCATCATTTGACCTATGCATTGGTATGTAGAGGAAACTCCTATTGAACTTGAAATCAATCAAACAAGATAATGCACTGAGGTTCAAGTTTGGACAACTATTGGTTGGGTTGTTCTTTTACTTTTGAGGATACTTCCTAGGAGTGGGAGACATTCAGTGGTCTGCGGACCAACCGGTTACCAAACAGATAAAGGAAAGTTTGTAAGCAGTGGGAACTAGTTATCTTGAAGTTCTGAACAAGTATTTTGATGAGTTCAAATGAAAAATGAGCCAAAGGATGAGGATCTCAGGTGATATCGTCAAGAAACATGAAGATGACATCTATTTCACCATCCAGGTGGACAAATGCATAATGGAGGTTGTTGAGCCTAGAATGGAAGAAGTGGGGCCAATGGGATATGAGGTGATGTACGACATGCTGGAAGGGTATGCCTCTACCCTTATTGCCTCACCACTTGATCCTAAGGCGAAGAGAACCAGCACCTACCTAGAGAGGATAGCATCGGCTGAGGAACCACCAGTAGTGAAAGAGAAAGAACCGGCAGTGAAGAAGGCAAAGGCAGTGCTTGCATCATCAGCACCGGTTACTACTGCAACTCCAAAAGTGACCAAGCAATCACCAGCCAAAAAGAAACCGGAAGCAACACTGGCTAAAGTCTTCAAGAGGAAAAGGAAGACAAAAAGCAACTCTCTCTACTCAGAAGAAACTGTGTCTGAGGAGCAGCCCAAGAAGGCGAGACAAACAAGAAAGAAGACAAAGAATGAATCGGCATCTTTAGCACCGGTAAATATAAATATCTCCTCCTACAAACCTTTGACACATTGTCAAAGAACTATCAAAAACATTAGGATAAAAGTATTGAACGATTTAATTGATTATTTTGATGACTTTAATGATGATGAAAAGGAGGCAGTGGAAAAAGAAATAATTCAATATTTATGTATTAATGACCGGTCCCCTTCAGAAATTAGATCTGAAACACCGGATTCTTTGTATAAGTCCTTAGACAATAAATGGTGCATTGCCATAGAGCAGGAATAGGAAATGAGAGAAAAAAATTTTGCTGAACACTTTCCTGATGTATCAAATTCGGAACTATTCGATGTAATGAACAAATACAAAGGTCTTTTCTTCATGAGAAGAAGAATACTCCTGTTACTAGAAGGAAAAGGTAAGGAAGTACTCAAGGATACACACTCGTGCTCTAGATGCTCTAAAGATGCATCGATTGGCTAAAGCCAACTGACAAGTTGAGAAAGAATGAGTTATACCCAAACTAGATGAAGCATTTGATGATGAAGGAAATCTGGTTGATGAACCGGTCGACACTATTGATGTCAATGCCCTGGATGAAGAAGATGTTACTCAAGAAATACCATCTGAGGCAACAGGACAAGAGCAATAGGCTGAACAGGAGAAGAAAGCTGAGGACAAATAGGAAGCGGCAAAGGAAGAGGCAGAGCAGAGGAAAAAGGATGAAAAAGAGAAGCAGAAGAAGCAGGAAGAAGAGAAAAAGAAGAAAGATGAAGAGTAAAAGAAGAAGAAAGATGAAGAGGAGAAAAAAGAAAAACGATGAAGAGGAGAAAAAGAATAAGGAAGAGGAGAAGAAGAAGAAGAATGAAGAGGAGAAGCAGAAGAAGGATGATGAGGAGAAAAAGAAGCAAGAAGATGAAAAGGAAAAGAAAGAAGAGGAGGATAAGGAACAGGAGAAAAAGAAGGAAGCAGAGAGGAAGAAGAAGGAAAAAGAAGATAAGGAACAGGAGAAGAAGAAGGAAGCAAAAAAGAAAAAGGCTAAGGAGGACAAGGAAGCAGAGAAGACGAGAGAAGTGAAGAAGAAGAAAGCGGAAGAGGACAAGGTAGGAGAAGCGGCGAAGAGCACCCAGATGGAGACTCCGAAGGTAACTGGGAATCAAGCCAAATTGGCTGACCTCTCCAGTCCTATAGATCTCCAATCTACAAGTGAATCGAAGCTAATGCAGAGCATCAGGTTGCTCAAGAGTGCCTTGAAATCATTCGAAGGAAGAAGGAGCAGGATATAATTCAAGCGGCTGTGGACACACTTACTGGTTTGATACCCGGTACAAATCTTCCAAATACCGATTCATCATTAGCTAGACTAAAGCTCCTATGTACAGTAGTGGATGATCAGGTGCAGAGCCTGGAAGAAGAAGCTGAGGCAAATGTCAAAAAAGAGCATCAAAAAGCTCTTAACATTGCTCTGGTAAAGAAGTTGAATGAGCTCCGATCTGAATTGCAGAAAGACCAAATGGATATTAGAGACGCTTTGGATGAGGGAAATCTGCTACTTAGCAAAATCTGCCAACCCCATCTGTTCTTTGACGATGTGCTAGCTCAGAAGCAAAAGCTTCAAACAAATTATAGTCTTACTTGAGCACATTCAAGCCACCTTATGATTCCTTCACAACTTATGGGCAAACCATTCACCAGTTTCATATCCAGTCAGCGAAAATGGAGCAAGAGATCAGTACACGGTCTAGAGATTTGCAGGAGCTTCAACTGGTTTTACTTCCACGTCTGCAAATTCTTCAGAACTGTTATCTGAACCTGGATGCCTTGACAGTTACATAGGAGATAAGCATAGTTGATTCCATGGAAGAACAGGTCTCCCAAATGCAAACAGAGAAAGAAGTGGTCACCTCCCTACTTGAGTCCTGGTCTCTATCAATGAAGCAATTCTTGTAGGACTATAAATCTATTTTTGACAAGTACTATTCCTTGTTGTCATAAACTTTTATTATTTCTATATATCAAATGGAAACAAGGTTGTTTAGTGGTACTTTGTCATTGTTGGCAAAGTACCACAAGTATTCTATTTTGGAGAAGTATAGGGGATAAGTATCTGGTACTTAAAATTTTGCTATATGCTCTGATATCTCAATGTTTATGCTTTGTATGCAAAATTGCTATACATTGTATTGATTAAGGGATAGTGTATATGCTTAGGGGGAGCAATTTTGCTAATGGCATGATTTTGTTGTAAAACACTTAGATGTCAAAATTTTATTTTCCTAAGTGGTTCCATCAATGCCAAAGGGGGAGATTGTTGGCATTTTTTATGTTTATGTTGTGATTGTCATTGATGGACACACACTTGCATTAAGATCCTCTTTATATGTATGAGTTAGAGTACAACCGGTATTTGTTCCAACTGGTATGTTGTAGGTATGTTGTATTATAGTCATTAGACTATTGATGTTTTGCAGAATGTGTTTACTGGTCTAAAGTAGCATGTTGACCTCAAGTGGTACGAGGGATTAAAGCGGCATAACACATTTCTACCAGTCTTCATTTTTGTCAAACTGGCAACCGGCTTTTTGTATGAATCGGTAATACTCTGTGATGAGTTACCAATCCACCGATTGTTTGACGGTGCCGACACACTGGCGGTGCTTCTTATGTCGTGTTACTGAGTATGTCTAGATTCATTGAACCTAGGAAATTGAAATGTAATCCTATTGGACCGACATGAAATCAAATTCCTTTAAAAGGACATCATGTCTAGGGTTTTAGGTTGTTGCTGAAAGGGTTTATGTTGTTGCTATGGTTTAAGGTGGTTGAGGAGTTGAAAAGAATATGAATGTGTAGAAGACTGAAGTAATGCAGGAGTGCATTAAGAACGAGCTATCAAGGATCTAACCGAGCAGTCTGTGCTATTAGATAGATCAAACACTTGTTGATTACTCACATCTTTGACAAGTCTGTAGCCCTTAACCGGGTAGGCCCAAAAGCCTTTTGTAAAATCCTCTAACAAGGTGGTTCACCTCTATGAATCTAAAATCCTCTAGCAAGGTAGTCCTTGATCAGACTTATCTCCTAACAAAGATTGAGATTCCTAATAGGATCTGTTCTGGTGAAGAACATTGTAAGACCTTAACCGGTCTAACCTTAACCGGTCTATTTTCTATTCTGCAGATAATGACTTGTGAGTTCCATCTCACCGTGGTTTTTCCCATTTGGGTTTCCACATCAAATATCTTTTGTTATGGTTGTATTTCTTTTGTGGGTGAATGCTTTATTTGCATTTTGGTTTGCATGTGTGATAACCGGTCTGTCTGTTAAACTGTTTTACCAGTTTATCTTTAGACTGTTTAAGTGTTTAAGTGCAATGTTTTTTGGTATACTAATTCACCCCCCCTCTTAGTATTCATCAGGGAGAACACATGCGGATGAAGTTTTGAAGAAGTATAAATTTAGAGTTAAGCATGTAGTTGATCCTCCAGTTCAAGCAGTTGTATGTATAGTTGATAATTATAAAGCTTTTACCAAGAAATAAGGGATAAGTGCATAATTGCTAAAGATGGAAAAGCTTGTATAGTTGATATTCTACTCTTGAAAAATAGGAATTTGCATTGCTAAGAGTAGTCAAGAAGTTTAGGAATTACATCCTGAAGAGTAAAATTTATGCGATTGTTCATGACCAACTAGTGAAGTCACTACTCATGTAGTCCAAACTGGTTAGATATTCTTCTCTTGAAAAGAAACGAGTTTGGGAAAAATCACTACTCCAAGGTCTCCATAGTCGGGTCTCAACAGTGATGGGCAGCCCAATGGTTGATATGGTTGTACTTGTCAAGGGGTATACTAGTAAGACTAGATCTCACTGATTATGGATAACTGCACTTCCTTCCTTTTTTGTATTTTTATGGTTTAAGATTCTCTGGGAAATAAAATGTGAAGCGTAAAGGGGAACAAGAAAATAACAATCAAAACCAGTAATAACAACTTAATTAAACTACTCAATTAGCTCCTTTTTGTATTTGTTATGCCTTGCATATCTATTTCCCCACTAGTCTCCTTGCGTTGAAAGTTGGCTCTCCTTTCTTCTTTCTTTTCTTTGATTTTTGACCTTGGAACTCCGAAGTCCCGGAGTCCCGAGGTCCCCTTTTTTTTTTTGGTTTTTGACCTCAGAACTCCAGAGTCCCGGAGTCTCGAGGTCCCTTTTTATTTTCTTAGGTTTTGACCTCGGAACTCCAGAACCCCAGAGCCCCAAGGTTTTGCATCTTTTGCCTCAAAACTTTGGAGTCCCGGAGTCCCAAGGTGGAGCCTCCTTTCCTTGTTTCGGAACCCTGGACCCCTGGAGTTCCGAGGTAGGGTGTTCTTTTTCCCGTGTAGAGCTCAGAACCTCAAAACCCTGGATTCCTGAGGTCGTGTTTAAAGCATTTGTATAGACGGGCTTGGGATGAGCTATAAATAGGGATGATGGACTTTTAAAGTTCATTTTTGCATTCACAAATCCTCCTCCCTAGCTCCAAGTCATGAACCTCCAGACTTCTGAGCTTTCCTTGGCAGTTTTGGGCATTTTGATTCACTAGGTTGGTGATTTTTCTTGCCCATTTTGGTGGTTTGCAGTTTAGTTTTTCTTTCCTCCTCATTTTGTTTTGGTTGTTGTTTGTTTTACTTTTTTTGCGTGCCCTAGTTTTTCACCCGAAACCCTAGACCCCCAGTGTTCTGAGTAGCTGGCTTGACCTAAGCCCGGAACCCCGGACCCCCGAAGTTTTGAGTAGCGCTAGTTCAACCTAAGCCCAGAACCCCGGACCCCCGAAGTTTTGGTTGGCTTCCATTCAACCTAAGCCCAGAACCCCGGACCCCTAGAGTTCTGAGCAGCTTCCATTCAACCTAAGCCCAGAACCCTAGACCCCCGGAGTTCTGAGCGGCTTTCGTTTAACTCAACCCGGAACCCAGGACCCCGAAGTCCTGAAGTAAATCAACTTGTATGCTTATTATCAAAGACTGAGGATTTCTATTCTACTTAGAGATTCGAGTTGTTAGACGGACTCATCCTCTAGAAAAAGAGGAAAAGAAATTGATAGACTCCTAGCCACCATGAAATATCATTATCAAGGACAGGTCTATGTTTCAAAGCTAGAGGATCAAGTCAGATGGGTCACAAATACTGAAATTGGCCATATAGAAATTGAGGATATCAAGGCTCAATTGGACAAACCTAGTCTGGAGGCCCTCCATAGGAGAATCAAGAGATCCGGCCTAGTTGAAGCTACTACCTTTCCACAGTCGTTACAGGTACCGAAGTTCATAATGACCATTGCCCCATTTTATAACCCATAGACTAGAAAGTGCACAGATGCACAAGGAAAAACAGTCATAGACTTGTCTCTCCAAACATGCTCGGGTTTGTTTTTGGTATCCCAACTAAGGAGGAGATATTTTTGTTAACCGAAGAAGAGGCCTTAAAGGCATGGAATGACAAAATATCAGCTAGTGAGAGGCACATGAATACGAACTGGTTGGAAGAAGAAAGAAAGATAGGTCTCAAGGCAACAAAGATCCTGAGGGCATATTTTAAAGAGCCTCAAAGAGACTTAATAATTATGCTTAGCAAGGCCTTTGGCAAGCTAGATTGCAAGCATTTTCATCCATGGATGTTCCAATTCATGAGTACTATTTTAATAGGGAAACAATAATTTGATTGGCCGCAGATCCTCTCCGAAATATCTGCAAGAAGATGAAAGAAGTTCAGCATACCCAAAAGTTGTTTTTCACATCATATGTCATCTGGGTAGCTGCTAGAGCTGGAAAGTTTCCAGGGTTGCAAGTAGAAGGTCAATTGGGAGAGGAGGAAGGACATAAGAAGGTATGGGAGTATTATTCCTAACTCACTCTAGCCAATGCAAAGGCTCATTTCAAAAGAGTTAATGATGCCTTTGTTTTCCCAATAATAATCAAATTGACAGGAGATGCAGGATATCGGATTAGCCCAGAGGCCATGGCTATCATCTGAGAGTGGGCATGTTGGTTTATCCAAAACCCACGCTCTACTTAAATTAGGGTAAGCGGATTCATAGGGAACCCAATGTTTTTGCCCCGATATTGAAATGATAGGATAATTTTGTTAGGATTCCCACAGATACTGAGAGCGAGGGGTGAATCAGTATCTGACTGGTAATAAGATTTTCTTAACTTAAAACATGTAGAGAAAATTAGAACTGTGTACCGGTAAATAGAAAGTAATGCAATAAACAGAGATAAAAATAACCACATGAAAAACACACCATAACATAATATTTTGACGAGGAAACCCAGTGTGGAAAAAACCTCGGTGGGATTTGTGACCCACAATACTCACTTACTGGCCAATAAGAGAATATTACTGCTACAAGAGGGGCCTGCACATGCAGGAAGGCCAAGTGCCTAGAGCTCACTGCTCAATTAAAAAATGGGAAGTCTCACTGACTTACAAAATGGATTATGCAAATCCAATGTCTTGTAGTGCTTCAAAATAGCATCTACTATGCCAGATCCAGTACCAATTTATATCTCTTCTTCTTACATAAACCCTTAACCTATAATTCGCATAATAGGTCTATCTTATTTCGCTTAATTACCTTCCTCTATCCTTACATAATTGTTCTATAATGATCTCTTATATATATGAGTCATTTTACAATTTGCCAAGTTGGCTTACAATGATTTTACAATAATGAACAAAATATATTAACAACAAAATTCTTGCCAGCTTCTATGTCAGTATGCTTCCTTTCACTGCCGGTGTCGGTGGTCTGTGTGCTGGTGTAGAATCTGACTTTGTTGGTGCCGGTGGATTGCCTTGTTGATGTCATAGGATTGTAAGGTTGCCATCAATGACAAAACCTTCAATCACCTACAATGTCTCATTGGAGTATGCATTTGCCAACAAATTTTGCTAGAATATGTAAGACATCTTATGGGCCTCCAGTCACTTTTGTCATCAAAACACAAAGAAAGTATCAATTTATTAGTATCTATTGGGTACTTTGCATGTTCTAAGATACAAGTGGCCAAATTAGTAGAACAAGAGCTTCAAGATTTGAACTTGAAGGAGTATGATCATGCTAGGGAGTTTTATGATCCCTACGAGAAACTTAAACAAGCTATGCCTAAGGCATATGAGGGGCACAAGCCTAGCCTAGAGGACTTATGGGCCAACCTGCAAGATACATTTGAGGTTAGGGAGAAGAGATATAATAGGTTATCTGTGCCACAGGTAAGAGATTTTGGAATTGAGACTAACCTCCCTAAAGACCTTAGGGATGATGGGGACTTACTTGATCCAGTTTATAAGGAATCAGGGATAGATAAAAAGCCCCTCTCCCCAATAAAATGGTCTATAAGTGAAGACACAAATATGGAAAAGATCTTCCAAGTAGTCATCAATAGGACCAAGCAATGGTTAGGCCAGAGGGTAAGGTCCAGCATCACAAAGGAGAACCAGAAGGAATCCACTTCAGGGGTACCTCCATCAAGGGGCCATAAGGAGTACGCCTAGAAGACAAGGTTAGCCTCAAGGCAAAATACCTCCACTGATCCAGGTGAGGAGGACAAACCTCAAGAAAGTACTGAGGACTTAATCAAGAAACTCCAAGAAAAGATAAGGGAGTCAGAATTGTTAAAGAGGGCAGCGGACTTGGGAGTGACCGATGGATTGGGAGCAGTACCACTTACCAAATTTCTCCCACTGAGGACGGCTATAGGGCAGACTTAGGAGAGGGTACCCAAGAGCAAGAGGAAGATATAGAAATTACTGAGGATATACCTACTCAGCCACCTTCAACAAAGGCCACATGCTCCAAGCACTTACACCCCTGCACCATCACCAGCTAATATTCTCATAGGGTAGCCTGGAGTACAAGGCTTCAGGTCTACCACTAAAGATCTTGAGCAAAAACAGTCATTGGAAGGGGAGAAAGAAGGGGATGAGGTGGAGGACCTATTGAATGAAAGATTAATTCCAACCCCTCAAGATCAAGAGGACCTCCTCAAGGACATAATAACTGGGTAGGGTGGAACAGAGGCAGATAAGGAAGAGATGACATTCAAAGAAGAGGTTAGTGGTAAATTGAGTGAATTACATAAGCAACAGGCTCTCCAAATCAATCTAGCCCGCCAAGTTACCTCACCTCAAGATCCTAGGCAAACAAAGGCAGAGGAAAAAGATGAAGCAGAGGAGTAGGCAAATGTCCATGTTATAACTGCAGAAATAGTATCACATCAAGGTGACAAGGATGAAAATATATCACAATGGCTTGAGTTCACTTTTGAGAAGAAAAAGAGAAAAGCAGAGCTTTCCAAGGTCGCTTTACAACAAGTAATCGTTGAGGAGCCACCGAAGGTTAAGAAGCTAAAAATTGTTCATTATTTATCAAAAATGGACTCCGATGAAGTGATTGCAGATGTAGCAGTTCCACTCCAAGTTGAGGGACAGGATTCTCCCAAGTATCAAATATCCTAGGTAAATTTGGGTAAACAAACCAAGTGGGGAGAGCTAGATACTCTGGAGCTAGCCACAAGTGTTGTTAGAGGGCATGTAGAAAACGAGAATACTTCAAATATGGAGCTCAAAGCACAACTAGGGCAATACAAGCAGCTCCTGATTGAAATGAGCAAACCTCTAGACTCCTGTAGAGTTGATGACCTACCTTCAACCTCATCACTGCCAGAGGGAGAAGTAAAGGCACTGGTGGAGGTGAGACGAGTGGCTGTTGTAGCCAAATCATGGACCCAAATGAATGCAGCTAAGATTAGGTTGTTCTTACAAAGTACAGTAGACATATATCATAAGGCGGTATAGGTAGGTGGAGCTTTGGCTTCCTGTTACACGCAATGGGAACGGAAGTCAAACATTTTCAATAAACAGTTCCAATTTTTGAAAAAGATATTGTAGCTAGGGGAAGAGACGGTAATGAAGGAAGACCTCTTAGGAGGTGATAGCTATGAAAACTTACAGTCCTATGTATACATTTTGGAGCTGAAGATTGAAATGCTTCAGCAGTATATCAAAGATATGACGGAGATTCGGGACCCTCTCCTCAGGGAAATTTTGTCATATGAGAGTTTTGTAAAGAATATGCTAGGACCTTTTGGCCTCAGATTAGTTGATATAGGAATAATGGAGCAACAACAAGTTTTGGATCGGTGGAATGTGTATGAGGTGCAACACCTAGAACCCGCGGCCCAGTTTGGTGTCACCCTTATGGACATGTACACATATATGATTACTCAGTGTCAGGAGGTGGCAGGCACGGTGAAGGAGTTAGAGGAGAGGAGAATGCATGCGGATGAAGTTTTGAAGAAGTATAAATTTAGAGTTAAGCATGTAGCTAATCCTCCAGTTCAAGCAGTTGCATGTATAGTTGATAATTATAGAGCTTTTTCCAAGAAATAAGGGATAAGTGCATAATTGCTAAAGATGACAAAGCTTTTTCATAAATCCTTAATCTTGTACTTTTAGCTACAGCTCCTACTTAAGTTCCAATTTTGAGAGAAATTATGCATGATTACAAAAATGTGACTCACCTAGCAGGGTCTTTGTAGTGCTCATGCAGTTCCCATTTCGTAGTTGTTAAGTGGAGTGTCAAGGCAGAAACTTGCAAGTTAACTGCAACTCCTAGTTTCAGTTCTTAATTTAGGGTAGGGTTATTTCCTAGATAGTAGGGCAGAGAACTTCTATAAATTGAGAAGTTGGATTCATTTGTAGGGGTCCCAAATTGATGATTTATGGCCCACTTAGAGATTTTAGAATATTTTGCAAATTATGTTTGAGTTATTTTTATTATACATTCATTGAGATCAATATAAGAAGCAGCTTGTGGATTGCCTGGTCTACGTCTATGTTCTACCAAATTGTTTTGTGTAATCTGGTAACGTCTATTATTTGGAGTTAGTAACGTGGTTTAAATCTTTTTTTTATCATTTTATGAATCATATTGCGCATGCCAGTGATGTATGAGAATTATTGTGATAAGCCATATTGTTGATTATTTTGTTTCCATAAATCTGTGAAATTGATGATTTTGCAGGTTTCATGGAGGTTCGTTGTTGAATGCTAACTTGGATAATATTTGATAATTTCTTGGATTACAGGGAACTAATTGAGTAGTTCATTCAGTTGTTATTATTGGTTTTGATTGTTATTTTATTGTTCCCCTTTACGCTTCACACTTTATTTCCCAGAGAATCTTAAACCATAAAAATACAAAAAAGGAAGGAAGTCCAGTTATCCATAATCAACGAGATCTAGTCTTACCAGCAGGCCCCTTGATAGGTACAACCATATCAACCATTGGGTTGCCCATCACCGTCAAGACCCGACTATAGAGACCTTGGAGTAGTGAGTTTTCCCAAACTCATTACTTTTTAGGAGAGGTGGTGAGTGTTCACATTGGCTACCTAACTATTGGTAGGTCTGTCAAAATAGTTGTCAATAGGCTGCAAATGCAAGAAATAATCTAACTGCCTCAATTCTAGCTACCAGTGCAAAGGTTTCATTGTAATCAAATCCCTCTTTCTGTGAATATCCTTTACGCACTAATATTTCTTTGTTTCGTATTACCTTACCATCTTCATTAATTTTATTTCTAAATACCCATTTAGTTCCAATTACATTTTTGTCTTTAGGCTGGGGAACCAATGTCCATGTATTGTTCTTTTCAATTTGTTCTAATTCATCTTCCATAGCTTTAATCCAATGTTTATCTTCGCATGCCTCAATAACATATGTTGATTCAATTTGAGAAATTAAACATACCTCTTCATTTTCCAGTCTTCCTCTTGTCATAACACCTTGATACTTATTCCCAATTATCCGACTTTCAGAGTGATTCAGTCTTACATACCTAGGTGTGTTCACTTGTTGTTGTTGTTCAGTCACTGTGGAATTCTTTGATGATGCCGGTGTGACTGGATCCACATTTTGTACTAGTGCACTTTGTATAGGTTCATTTATGATCATCTCAACTGTCGGTTCACAATCCATAGACCTTGAATTTCCTCTAAATTGTTCATCTATCTTCACATTTGCACTCTCAATGATTTTTTGCAATTTTTTATTAAAACATCTATATGCTTTGCTCTTAGATGAATAACCAAGAAATATTCATTCATCACTTCTAGGATCAAATTTACCAATATACTCATCTCTCCTAATATAGCATTTGCTTCCAAATATTCTGAAATATTTAAGAGTAGGAGTATTACCAAACCATAGTTCATAAGGGGTCTTACCAGTTTCACCTTTGATGTGAACTCTATTAAAAGTGTAAACCGTTGTATTCGCTACTTCTCTCCAGTACATATGAGGTAGATTTGCTTCTAATATCATGCTTCTAGCTGCATCTAGAATAGTTATGTTCTTCCTTTCCACAATTCCATTTTGTTGAGGTGTCCGGGGTGCTGATAGTTGTCTTCTAATTCTATTCACTTCACAAAATGTATTAAATTCCTTAGATGTACATTCACCTCCTTGATCTGATCTAAAAACATTTGATTTTCTTACCGGTTTTATTTTCTACCATTGCCTTGAATAATTTGAATTTCCCAAAAGCTTTTGATTTCTCCCTAAGAAAAGTAACCCAACACATTCTAGAATAATCATCAATGATTAGCATAAAGTATCTATCTCCCTGTAGACTTATTGTTCTTGCCGGACCACACAAGTCAGTATGGATTAAATCAAGAACATTATTGGATTTCTCAGAAATACTCTTAAAAGTTTTTCTAACTTGCTTTCCCATTTGACATTCCTTACATACTGGATTATGAGGTTTTACAATCTTAGGTAAATCCCTTATTTCCTTAGATGAAGTGATCTTTACAATGCAATCAAAATTCACATGACAAAGTCTTTTATGCCATAACCAACTTTCATCAATATGTGCAATCAAGCATGTATTTTCATTGTTGTTCAAATGAAAGATTTTACCTCTAGGTTGATTACCCATTGCAATCTCCAAACCAGTTCTATTCATGATTTTGCATTTACCATTCTTGAACTGTAAGTGAAATCCCTTTTCAACTAATTGACCAACACTCAAAAGATTATGCTTCAAACCTTCAACATAATAAACGTTTTTAGTATTGTGCTTACCATCAAAAGATATAGTGCCTTTTCCTCTAATCAAACAAGCTTTATCATCCCCAAATCTTACTAGACCTCCATTGTATTCCTGAAAAGATAAGAATTTACTTTTATCACTAGTCATATGTGAACATCTGGAATCTACAATCCATTCATCCTTTTCTTCAATTTTAGCTACTAGGGCCTGCTCTACCGGTGGAATAGTAGGTGTCGGTTGATCTTCTTTTATTGCAACAAAAGCCCATCCATTGTTTGTTGGTTCTTTATTAGATTCATCAGTAACTCCTTCACTAGCATACTAACATGATTTGTCTCTATTCTTCTTAAATATGTATCTCTGATATCCAGGGTTTGGTTTATATGTCCTTTTAGCTTCTTCTCTCAATCTTGCATGTCTATCAGGCCATCTAGATGCCATATGACCAACTTTATTTCAATTAAAACATTTAAATGGTTCTTTACCTTCATACTTACTTCCAATAGGACCTTTAGGCATTTTCCTTGCAAATAGTGCTTCAAGTTCTTCCAATTCTTCATTTTCCTTTCTGATATCTTCAAGTTCTCTTGCATAAAGTGCTTTCCAATTATATTTGTCAGATGATGATGATGATGTTGCAAATGATGATGCTTTGAAGGCTAAATCTATTTTAATTGTAGCAACAGGACCAAATTCCTCAAGCTCAAATGCTGAAAGTTTTCCAACCAAGGTATCTCCAGATACTGATGTATTGGGCATTGTTCTCAACTCATTAATAGAAGTTACTTTCATTTTGTATGTCATTGGCAATGCTCTTACAACTTTAGAAACAATTTCATCTTCACTCAAGGATCCTCCACAACATTGTATTCCCAAAACAATTTCATTTACCCTTTCCATAAAAGAAAAAATTCTTTCATCTTCTTCCATTTTCAATTTTTCATACCTAACCTGGAAGCATTCCAGTTTTGCAATTTTGATAGTGGTATCACCTTCATTCAATGTCTCCAATTTATCCCAAATAGCTTTAGCAGTAGATCGGTCTAATAATCCCATGATTTGTTGATCTGACAAGGTGCTCAAGAGTGCTTCCCTTGCTTTGCAATCATTCTCTTGATCCTTAACCAATGTTGGTGGATTAGGTTGATTCATTGTAGGACCAACATAGCCATTATTTGTAACATCCCATATGTCTCTTCCAATGCAATTCAGATGTGTCTCCATTCTGATCTTCCATATACCATAGTCAATTCCATCAAGTTTCGGACTGTCCTTCCTGAAAAATTTTGTTGCCATAAAATCTCCTCAAGTTGTTAAACTTCTACAAAAAGAGGACTTAGCTCTGATACCAATTGTTAGGACCTAGAGGCAACTGAGAGGGGGGTTGAATCAGTTGTCAATTAATTATAACTTAATCAAACTTGATACTTAATACCGGTAAACCAAACTTAATGCTGGTAGACAGATTAGCAGTAAATATTAATACCGGTGAAACTTAATGCATAGAATAGAAAGAGAAACAACATCCACAACACATAACATAGAGATTTGTATGTGGTAACCCTATAAAGGGAAAAACCATAGTGGAAAAACTTACCCACAATCAAATGATACTACTGCAGATAGTATGTGTATACAAATGGGGTCTGCGCATGCAGAAAGGGCAACCGCCTAGAGCTCACTGCTCAATCACAAAATAGGAGTCACACTGACTACAATTGGATGATTAAATCCAATGATAATGTACTACTCAAAGTAGCATCTCCAATGTTGGATTCAATATCGATTAAGCTCTGATAATCACCTTCAAAACTTCCTTGAACCTTCTCTATGGTCTTCTCATATGATCTTCAATATTCGCACATACTGTGATACAATACCACACTTCCACAATTCATCTCACAAATGAGTTCTTACATATATACCAAAGCCTAAGACCAAATGTGTAGGTCGGCTTACCAAGATTATTACAATTAAACCAATTACAAATGAGTGAAGATGTAATGCATCATGTCGGATCAATATATTTACAACAATATCCAATTAATTAAATCATCTCCATAATGTGTCATGCTGATCTGGAATAGATAATGCATGTCGGTCCATAACCTAGACTAATTTGCCGGTAACAGCAAATATGTCAACCCGTTTCGACCAATAACAAAAATACCAAAACCAAGTGTCCAAACCATGTCTTCAACATAACCAAGTGCTCTCCAAAAGATAACAAGTCATCTTCAGTGCTGGTGAACAATATAACCTGCTAGTGAATGATATACCAGTGACTGTGCTTAAGTCACTGAACTTGCCAGTGAACATAACCAAAGATCTCCAGAAGGATAAGTGTTGACATCAATGAAAAAACCAATGCAACACATCCATAATACCAATAGATTAGCTTCAAGAAGGGGATAAGAATACAACCTTGCTTCATAATTATATTAAAGCTAGAAGAAATGGTAATCTCGCCACCCCTCTTATCTCCTTGAAAGGTGTGCAACTTTCCTCAATAGGTGAAATTTCTTGGGAGGCTTCTCAATATTTCATGGCTTTGTTTGCTAAGTTGTTTCCCTACAAATGAAGATGACATCTCTATCCTAAATTGCATTCCCTCATTGATTTCCAATGAGATGAATGGAATTTTACATCCCATTTTGGTGATAGAATTAGAATATGTCATGTTTTATATGAAAAAGGTAAAGCCTAAGGCCCTAATGCTTTCCTAATTGAACTCTTTTTGGATTTTTGGGAGATTATCAAATTGGATCTTCTAGGGATGGTTTAGGAGTCACAAAGAAAAAAATAAATGTTAAGAACCATGAATTCTACTTTTCTAGCTCTTATTCCTAAAAGAGATAATGCAAACAGTCTAGATCAATTTAGACTCATTTCCCTCTATAATGTGGTTTATAAAATTATCACTAAATTTATTGCTAAAAGAATCAAACCAAGCCTCAAATCTTTGATCTCTATTGAGAAGATATATTTCTTATTGCTAGACATATCCTTCATGGGATTGTGATTTCTATGGAGGTTGCCCATTCTATGGAGACCTCTAAGGAGAAGGCCATGTTCATCAAAATTGATATGGAAAAAGATTATGACAGTTAAATGGAATTTTTTGCATAAAAATATTCTTGCCTTTGGATTCAATGGTGAATGGGTTGATTAGATCATGTGTTGTATTACCTTCACCTCCTTTTGTATTTTTACTAATGGTGAACCATCTAAGCTATTCAATTCTTATAGGGGCCTTCAGCAAGGGGACCCTCTTTCTCCCTATTTGTTTATTATCATGTCTAAATGACTTGGTAGATTTATTAAATCTTGTGTTAGAAAAAGACTGCTTCAAGGTTGGAGCTAGTACAATAGTTTGTCTCCTCACTCTCACCTCCAATTTGTTGATTCATTACAACTTTGTTGGGCATGGCCAAAATCAATGAAGCTATTAATTTCAAGAGAAATTTGGATACTTATTTGGCTACCTTAGAGAAAAAATTAATGAGCCTAAATCTTTTATCTTAGATTCTTTAATAAGCCTCAACCTATTCATAGTAGGATTTCTCAAGTTATCATATTTCAAGTTGGCTATCTTCCCTTGGTTTATCTTGGGTTCTCAACATAGAAAGTTTTGGCAAGAGGTTATAGATAATTTTTACAAGAAGTTTAGGCATTGAACTTGTAGATGGATTTATCTACTAGAAGTGTGACCTTTTTTAAGTCAGTTATGCAAGTTCTTCCTATTTATATATGTTTTGTGTAGGTTGTCTCTTCTATCTTTGTTAAAGAGTTTGACACTCTCACTCACCAGTTTCTTTGGTCTAGTAATTTTATATCCTAAAGAATGGAGCTTGTTTGGGTGGGATTCAGTCTATAGGCTTAAGCAAAAGGGAGGTCTTGGGTTTCAGCATGCTAGGCTGCTTGGTAAGGTTTTAACAAACAAATTATATTGGAGATGGTGTACTTGCCAAGATTGGGATTGGCCTAAAATTATTACTCATTAGTATCTTTGAGGAGTGCATAGCTTAGATGTGCCTCATTATAGTATGGTGGAGAAGGGTTACATTATTTGGTATACTCTAAAAAGAGGGGTGAAGCTCATCAAGGAGGGTCTTTTTTGGATTTGTAATAAGGGGATTTGATTCTCTATTTTGGGATGATTAATGAAATGGTCACCTATTGATTATTTCAAAGATTCTTCATCTTCAATCCCTTTGTAATATTTTGACTAAATCTAGTTGAATTAAAGTGGAGTTTAAGACTATTAAGGTCAGGCATTAGATGGAGGTGAATTTCTAGAAGAATCCTCAAGAGTGGTCATTGGGTGGTATTATGGAGGATCATAAAGAATTAGGATTTCAACTAGTATACTTTGCATTTCTCTTAAGGGGATGGATACTTTTGCTTGGGATCCTTAGTTGAATGGAAAATTTTCTATTGCCTTAGGTTATGTGGAGTTAGACAAATAGTAGTATGGTCAAGCTGGTGTGCCCTAGTGGAAGAAAGTGTGGAATAAGTTTTATTGGCCTAAATGAAACATTTCACTATGGTTGATAGCCCAAAATAAGTTCCTCACTAGGGAGAATTTATGAAAGAGAGGTTTTCAAGGCCCTTCTATCTGTTCTTTATAAAGAGGGTGTTAGATTCAATGATAGTCCCAAAGACACTGAGAGGGGGGGGTGAATCAGTGTCTAACCAGTTAATTGAATATTTAAACTTATTTATAATTTTGTAACACAAAACTATATACCGGTAAACAAGAATTAATGCAGTAAATGCAAATAACAGAGACAACATAGAAACACACCATAACACGATATTTTAACGAGGAAACCCGGTGTGGGAAAAACCTCGGTGGGATTTGTGACCCATAATATTTACTCACTGGCCAATGAATAAATACTACTTACAATAAGGGCCTCCACATGCAGGAAGCCCAACTGCCTGGAGCACACTGCTCAAAAGAGTCTCACTGACTACAATATGGATAATTAAATCCAATACAATGTACTTCTCAAACTAGCATCTCAAATGCCTAGTTCAGTACTGGTTTAAGCTCAGTTAGATACCTTAACCAAAACCTTCATTGTCCACTATATCACCTCATACAATAATTTCCTATCTATTACATTCTTCCATTACTACCTATATATCCAAAATGACCTATGAGATCTCATACATATATGAGTCTATACAATATACCAAGTCGGCTTACAAATAGTTAATTACATTTACAAAACAATTCACATAAACAAAACTTTATCCCATGTCGACCCGAGTGTCGGTATACTTCATTTCTG
This sequence comes from Cryptomeria japonica, assembly GCF_030272615.1. Taxonomy (NCBI): domain Eukaryota; kingdom Viridiplantae; phylum Streptophyta; class Pinopsida; order Cupressales; family Cupressaceae; genus Cryptomeria; species Cryptomeria japonica. Next base: position 483,095,269 of record NC_081406.1, on the reverse strand, counting down.
GTGTAAACTGGATGCCGGTGTCGGTGCCTGCCGGTGCATGTGTAGAAACCTGTTGTCGGTTGGTTGCCAGTTGGTTGCCATCAATGAAAACATCAACTATTCTCATTAGAGTGTAGAATGCCAACAATCTCCCCCTTTGGCATTGATGGCAACACTCATGAGAAAAATCCAAAACTGCTATCCAAAAATGAAATCCAAAAAGATGTGCTCCCCCTGAGTAAGTGATCTCCTTTGTGCATTTATTTTCTCCACACTACTCCTTATTTTTCTCTATACTACTACTCCCCCTTTGACATCAATGACAAACGATGTCAAAAAGAATTAAAAAATGCAAAAATGCTACCTCATCGCCTATAATCGGTTGGTTACAATCTGAAAAATGTCTGCCAAAACTAGATTTAGGTTCTGCATGAATTTGTTGTTGTCAGAGAGAATGGTCTCAGTCTGCTAGATCATGTCGGTTAGATAGTGCATTTGTCGCTCTGGTGACCGTTCTCCTTGAACTGTTGCCTTAGATATTTCAATCCATTGAGTAATGAGATTGTCCAATTTTGGACCAAGTTTACTTTTGAGCTCCCGGGATTTTGACCTTATTCTTGCTTTCTTTTTCTCAAGTTTCTCTAACTTCTCTTCGAAAACTGCCCTTTCCTGCTCAAAAACTAAGATAAGTCTCAAAGAACCTATCAAATTATCTGCAATATCATCAATTTCTTTCTATGTCTTCTTGATTTCCTCATCTATATCCTCTGTCCAACAGTGAGGTTTACATGCTTCTCTATGTAATGCCCTGCCAAGAAACCCTGAAGGGTGAAAGCTAAAACACTCAAACAAAGTGTAACTATTTTTTTTTTTAGAGTTATAGTTTTATAATAATAAGAGTGTTAATATTAAGTCACAACATTAAGATACTTTGGAGTTATCTAACACTTAGATAACACAGCAGAAGACTAAACGAACCTAAGGAGTTTCCCAACGTGATTACGTATCCTTACACCTAACTCAATTCACAACGTTTGATCCAATTAAGCTGGATATCTTAATTACAAGTTAATACTTAAGACATGGATATATTATGTTTATTGAATTGACATTTTAGAATTTAGGAAGCGTTCATCTATTATGATTGGAGGTGAGACTAACATGAGGATATTTACTCAATGAATTTTAAACGTAGGCAACTTAAGAAATTCTCCCTTTAAGGTTTAAATATGGTTAACTTGGTGAGCCATCCATTTTAGATACAGTGCAACTAATATATCTAGGTTCATTTATTTAGGTTTAAAAATAACCAACCAAAAGAGATCATCCTCTATAGTTAAAACATGGCTAATAAAATGAAATTCATACATTACGGATTAAGATGTAAACAAACAAAATGAATTCCATTCATTAGGGTTTAACCATAACCAACTATTAAATCGTAGTTCATTTATAGAGGATAAAATGTAAATAGCCAAATGAAGATCATCCAAAAGGGTTAAGATATAGGTAACTTATTGAGTTCACTCGTTTTAGTTAAAATAAAGTTAATATGAAGAAAAACATTTGCTAAGATTAAGATATAAACAACTAAATGAGTTCTCCCATTTTAGTTCAATTATAGCTTTTATGATGAAGTTCATGTATTAAGGTTATAATGCGGATAACCTATTGAGTTCGTCCAATTATACGACTAGTTTGGTGAGGATTATTTGTTTAGAATAAAACGGAATTAACTAAATGAATTCATCCAATTTAGTGAAATATAGCTAACATGACGATGTTCATTTACTAAGATAAAAAGGTAAATACCCAAATGAGGTTCATCCATTAGATTTCAATTTAGAAATTATGACAGTTAATCCAATATTTGTTATACATTTATTACGTTCAAATTACAAGCTTTATGACAAGTTAATTCAATAATTGTAACCTAGTGAGTTTCTTTCCATGCTTACTTCTTTTCCCTAACAAAATAAATTCCATAATCATATTTACAATCTTTTATGACCCTAATTACTACATTTTAATAAGATGACTATATTTATGCATTCAACAAATGACTTCATTAAATCCCCATTATACACTTACAAAATACAACCACACATGTTAGCTCTAAGTATGAAACATGAGGAACAAAAGCATCACATAACACAGATATGATCTTGGAGTTCACCCCTAAAGGGCTACATCTCTGGGTCTGCTCAACTGCAAGACCCCTCTGGCAATTAATTAAGTTAGGATTACATAAGTTTCATGTCTTTTACATCTCTGCCTCAAAGGCAAACACAACCACTATACAACGACCACTTCGGCCAATAATTACATAAATTATTCCTTCATAGAAGCTAATCCAACTGAACACATCAAAAGCAATTACAAAGGTCTCTTGTCTGACGGTTCCCTAACTAGGCACTTGACTGACTATGACCAAACACAAGCAACCATACGGACGACAGAGTCTAAACAAACATAACAGGGTCTTGCCATCACTTTAAACTAAGCAAATACTAATAAATTAAACTTGCCATATTTCCATTTGTCTATTTCCTAATGCCGAGGATGAGTAAAACTAACCCATTTATTTTATCAAATGAGATATCATTAACTTACTAATTTTTCCAACGGTACATTATTAAATTTTCGTTATTTCTAATAGCATCTCATTTTAATTTTCAAAAGAAAGATCCAATGATAAAACATTTCATTTTCCAATTACTCCTAAACTTTAGTATTCCACTTCTAAATTTACCAGATGACCTATAACATTAAAATCCGAAAATAATATATCCTTAGATAATATATTATTTTTAAACATCACCAAATAATAATTATATTTTAATTCAAAAATCTCCCATAAAAATATAATTCCCTTGCATATACTAAACAAATACACAATCTAAAGGTATGAATTAGCATATACTTCTCTATGTATATACGTGCCTAAATTAATAAAGCAATGACTAAACAATTATTATTATGCATTTGAAAGTATACTCCAAATTAGGAATCAACAATTAATATATATTATTATAAAAATTATCACAATTAACATATAATTAAATCTATACATTAATTAATAATTAATATATAATATATAACTAATAAAATATATTAATTAAAATTTAATAACATTAAAACCTTTTATTTTATTTTATTTTTTAAATCAAAATTTAAATTTAATAAAAAAAATAAAATTTGTTTTAACAGCCACACGGTTTCTGTCATTTCTCAAACACCCAGAACTTTATTTTTACAAAATTTATTCAAAGGTTATAATGAAAAGTCATGAAGAAACCCAAAAAATTTCGTAGAAACCTAGTTTGTAAATTTGGAGATATTGTTGACATTCTAAAACAACATTTTCTGTCATTTCTCAAAAACCCAAATCTCATTCATTCACAGTCACAGATATATATATTTTTCCAGAATGTTCAAAACAATAAAATGGGGAAATTTTCCAGCAAGTTCATGATTTTCCCAAAAAAAACAATAGCTTTCAGATAACAAGATCTGCTCAAACATGAAACCATTTAAACATTCTTGAACCCAAAAAACAAACAATATTCACAACTAATACTCAAATTTTAAGAGCATTCATTGATATTTTTAAACCACCATTTCATGAAGATCCACCAAATACCATTTTTATTTTGATTTAGCAAAGAAACAAAAGGGAAAAACCGGGATCCTACCTCTTTAGCATTCCTGGTAAGATTCGAAGAAGAGCTCCTAACCTGCAGCTGTAGAAATCCATCCTTGCCAAAATCCCCTAATCTCCATCCCCATATCTTTCTTTTCCAAAAATTCAACAACCCCCCAAAATATTTTTCAACCTAGGTTAAATGAATCACATTTTGACCTAATTTCTAATTTTGAAATTTAAGCACTTTTTAACTAAAAAGGAAATAATAATTCTTTTCAACTATTCGAATAATTTAACTTGATTTTCTAATTAAAATTAAAATGCTTCTCTCTTATTAATTTTTTTTAATTTCTCAATATTAATTAAGCCAACATTTATATTTCGCAATATTGACAAGGGTAAATATTTAATTAAATTAATTCCCAAAATCAATCTTTCACACTATATCAAATTTACTTATAAATTAAACTTGCTTTTCTAATAAAAAATGATTTTCTTAAATAAGTAAAATTAACCTTTCTTTTCCAAAATGCAAAAGAGGTTAAATTAATTATATTTCAAATAACTTAAATATTTCTTTTTTTTTTTAAAACGCATAAACTAATTAAATTCATTATTTAAAATTAACCATTAAATTGAATTCGCTACAACATAAATAAAGCGATCTTTTTAATTAATGATTAATCTCCTAAAAGAAACCTATTTATTTTGATTTCTCAATTACAAATGTGTAAATGAACACATTAAATTAAATTAAATACTTAGGATAAAATACTTCATTTACCACACGCAAGGCATGCAAACCAAGAAAGTCCACCAATCACAAGACACGCAACCCAAACGACAAAGGAACCCTATAGACAACACACGATGCTCACCTAATCATGGCTTAGGCAAGACGAGAGTTTTATGACCACCTAATCCGAATTCTAAGGATGAAGGAGGTATACTCAACCCTGCGAATCCTGGTGGAGTTGAACCTCGCCCTAGGCGATATAGTACTTGCAATCTCCTGCAACCATGAGTCACGCAAGCATACATATATATACATATCCAATGAAGGTGTTAGCTCAAGATTTATAACAAGAATTAGGGAATAATTACATTTACACAAGAATCGATGCAAAAGCACAATAATAGGTATGCACAATTATTTATATTATCTAATCTACAACATTACATCACGGTAAATCAACCATTCAAGAATGCCACATAGGGAGTCAACTAAGGTCAAACAGGTTTTACAAGGCCGACTAGGGTAGGGGCATTACACTCTATATAGCTCCTTATACTCCAAAATTGTAGAATTAAGTAACGGTAAAATTATGTCCAAGTGATTGGTACAATTCTTTATAGTGTTCTCAAAGAATGTATTTTTCTCTTTGTCAACTCTCTCCTTAATGGTATCCGCATTCACCTTTTCTAGAGTTAGAACATTTTCAACAATAAATTTGGACAATGTGTCCAATTTACCTAAAGAATCATTAATGTGAGCTATCTTACAGGTAGGTGAAATCATTTTCAATATAGGTAAGGTGTTATCAATAGCCTTAAATGCTAAGGCATTACAATTTGTTGTCCTCTTGATAGAATACAAAAGAACGTCTGTGATGTTAATCAGTCTAAATTCTCCTGTTGATGTGCTAGATTCTCCAACTACCTTTATTATTTGTTCCTTATTGCCAAAACTTTGTTGCTCTTTACTTACATTTTCTTTTAGTGGATTTGTTTGTGTATGTACCTCTACCTTTGATGGTTTCTTTGTCTATACAAGTACCTCTTCAACTATCGGTTTCCCTGATTCATGTTGCTCTATGTTAGTTGTCTTATCCTCTGTAGGTTTCTCAGTTTCCGATTGCTCTGCTTGAGCCAGTATCTTAGTGTTCTGAGAGTCAATAGTTTGTATCAGTTTCTCAGTCTTCTGAGAGTCTTCAATGTGTGTCGGTTTCTCAGAGATCTTTATATTTTCACTATCAGCTGCATGTTCCTTATCTATAACAATATTTATATCTTGTGTATCTACGTTCATTGTGAAAATTATTTCAGACTTCGGGTTAGTATCATCATGAGTTATACCTTCAGTAGCCATATCTAGTGGATTAGCTGTGTGTACCGGAGGGGTATCCTGAGGTGGCAGTGGAAGATTGTCTATAATCTTTATAGTAGGAACACCACCAACTTTACCTTTTGCCTTATCTTTCTGATATACCTTGAATGTCTTGTCCACTTTGGATCTATTTTTTTCCTCTTTCTTTTCCTTCTCAACAAAGAATATGTCCCAACTGTCTGCAGTCTCATCTGCAATTTCCTTAACCCTTCTAACCATTAGGCTTACTTGTCGGTGCCCACTGACAAATACGAACCGATTAGCTTCAGATATAAGCTCATCTATCTCTTCCTTAGAGTTTACCGGATGTATAGCCAAAAGTGCTTCAACTTTCAACTTCTTATCAAGTTCCATTACTGATAGTCTTTTAGCCTCAAGTCTCAGATAGAGATCATTAGGTAAAACATCCACAACCTCAATCAAAACTTTCTTGTAAATACCCAGATGTAGAATAATGCTTTCTTCAATAGTTACTTTGTCAGAATATTTAAAAGAGTGATACCATTTATTTACATTTACCAAATTACCTTCTTGTGTTATTTCATTCAGTAGATCATCCAGTATAGGGGTAACTGGTGTCTATTTATTCTTTGATGTAAGCTTCTTCTGCAGTTCCCTAACTGCTTGTTGTTTCTTTTTTTGTGTTTTGGTTTTCTTGGGAGGAGGAGAAGGTACCGGTGGGGTTTTCCTTTCCACTCTCTTAAACTCAGCAACCTTGCCACTATCAGTATCAGAAGATGTCACTGTTAGGAATCCCACAGATACTGAGAGGGCGGGGTGAATCAATATCTAACCGGTTATTAGAATTTCTTAACTTAAAACATGCAGAACATATTATAACAGTGTACCGGTATGCAAGAAATAATGTAATAAATAGAATTAAGAACATCCACATGAAAAGCACACCATAACACAAGGATTTAACGAGGAAACCCGGTGTGGGAAAAACCTCGGTGGGATTTGTGACCCACAATATTCACTCACTGGCCAATAAGAGAAATTAATTACAATAGGGGCCTGCACATGCAAGAAGGCCAACTGCCTAGAGCTCACTGCTCAAAGGGAAGTCTCACTGACTTACAATGTGGATTATACAAATCCAATATCTTGTACTGCTTTACAATAGCATCTATAATGCCTGATTCAGTACCGGTTGCTGCTCTGCTTCTTACATAAACCCTTTAACCTATATTTCGCATAATAGGTCTGCATAATATTTTTTCCTTATCACTTACTTATCTCCTTCAAAATGTCTACAATGATCTCTTTTATATATAAGAGTCATTTTACAATTTGCCAAGTTGGCTTACAAAGTTCTTACAATAATAAACAAAATATAATATAACAAAATCTTGTCGGCCTCTGTGTTGGTATACTTCCTTTCTTTGTGTCGGTGCCAGTGTCCTGAGTGTCGGTGTAGAGTGTGATCTGCTGATGTCGGTGCACTAACTTGTCGGTGTAATGCCTTGCCAGTATAATGCCTTATCGGTGCCATAGGATTGCAAGGTTGCCATCAATGACAAAACCTTCAATCACATACAATGTCTCATTAGAGTGTGCATATGCCAACAATCTCCCCCTTTGGCATTGATGGCAACACTCATGAGAAATTTCAAAAGTGTATCAAAAATGTGAAGTCCAAAAATGTTACCAAAAATGTGTGTGCTCCCCCTGAGCATATGATTCCTGTGATGTTGAATTTTCTCATCCCACTACTCCCCCTTTGGCATCAATGACAAAGGTTGTCAAGATGTCAGTAGAGTTTGTAGTTTCAACCTTGTAACTGGGTAGTTACAATTTGAAATAGTTCCGCCAAAATCAAATTTATACTCTCCATAAACTTTTTACTGTCTCTTATTGTTGTCTCTGTTCTTTTAACTGTATCGGTGAGATGTTGCAAATGCTCTGCTGGTGTTTTCTATCCCTGTATTAGTGCCTCAGATACTTCCTTCTGCAGTGATGCTAGATAGTCCAATCTTGGACTTAGTTTTAATCTTAGATGCTTTGCCTTATTCACTATTTTCTCTATTTCTCTTTCCAATTTAAGTAAATCTTCCTCAAAATTTGTTATTTTCTGTTTAAAAACTGATAGTGTATCAGGTGAGTTGACAAAATTATCTGCAAGTTTGTTGATTTCATCCTGTACCTTGCTCATCTTCTTATCTATATCTACAGTCAAAAAGTTTGTCTTATAGGTGTCTTTATAGAGAGTTGTGTACTCTTTTACTAAATTACACAGTTCCGGTAGAAGTGTGTCAAAATCTCTGGTACACTTCTTTATTTGCTCATCAAAGAATTTATGCTTTTCAATTTCTACTTTATCCTTCAATGTCTCTTCCTTTATTTTCTCAATGTTTTCTGTGATATATTTACACAAGGTATCAAGTTGTCCTAAAGAATCTTTATTGTCTATATTACAATTAGAAGCAATTACCTTCAAAATTGGTATGGTGTCATCTATTGCCTTATAAGCTTGTGAGCTGCAATCTGTTATATTTTTAATTGAATCCAATAGTACCTCAGTCACATTAGTTGATTTGTAGCCTGATGATGATCCTACATTCTGAGTACCGCCAGTGGAAGTAACCAAGCTTGTATTGACCTCTGGTAGGTCTATTTGTGTCTGCATTTCCTTAAGCAATGGTTTTTCTACTTCTCTAGTTGTCGGTGGCACTGTTTCCTTATGAGCTTGTTCTTGTTTATGTTGTTGTTCCTGTTCAGGAGCCTTTTGCTCTGCTTGTTTCTCTGTTTGTTGCATTGTCTCAGTCTCAGTCTCAGTCTCTACCTTTTGCTCTTTGTCATCAGCTGGTTTCTCCTGTGTGTTATCAGTTTGCTCAGCTATCGGAGGCTCACTAGCCATGTCAGTCTTATCAGCTATATCTTTGTCTACCACAATGTTGATCTTTTGAATATCAACATCCACAGTATATAAGACTTCAGGATTAGGATTACCATCCTCTACATCCATACTTTCAGCTGTCGGTTGATCTTTTGTAGCTGTTGTTTTTACCGGTGGAGTAATCAAAGGAGCTGGAGGTAAGTTGTCTTTAACCTTGATACTAGGTGGTCCACCAACTTTACCTTTACCCTTATCTCTTTCTTTCTGATATACCTTTATAGGTTTGTGACTCATGTATTCTTCTTGTTTTTCTTTTTCCACTAGGAAAATCTCCCATGCATTTTTTGTTTCCTCAATCACCTCATTAACTCTTCCAACCATTAAAGCAATGTGTTGGTGTGCAGTAGAAAATACTGACCAATTGGCTTGAGCAATTAAGTCATCAATTTCTTTGGGTGAATTCACCAGATATACAACAAGTAGATTTTCTATCTTTATTTTCTTGTCAAGTTCTATTACTGCTTGTCTTCTTGCTTCCAGTCTTTTAAATAGTTCATTTGGAAATTCATTTACTACTTCCATCAAAAATTTCTTATACATATCCATATGTAATATAACACTGTTTTCTACTTGTTCTTTTTCATCAGCTGTCAGAGTGTCATATAGTTTCTCTATATTCTTCAATTTACCTTCCTCTGTAATTTCATTCAATAGTATATCAAGAGGGGCCAAATCCTTATTTGTCCTTTTCTTCTTCTTGGGTGTCAGTTTCTTCTTCTTTGGTGTAGCCTTTCTTACTGGAGATCTCACTGCTTGTTGTTTTTGTCTTGTCATCCTAGGTGAGGGTGTGGTTTTCGGTGAGGGATCTCTTTTCCTTACAACTCTTTTGAAAGTTGCAGGCATGTCACTCTCCAGAGAAGTACCTACCTGTGATAGGTGAGTTTCAGGTTGTGGAGCTACTAACTCATCCTCTGTTATACCGGTTTTCTTTAACACATCTTCTTTAATGGCCTTTGCTTGTCTGGAACCTTTTCTTACAACTACCTCAACCTTTTTCACTCTTTTCATAGATTGTATTTGGCTTTCAATAGTTTCTACACTACCAAATACTTCTTCCTTAGGTTCTTTAGGGGCTTCCAGAAGTACTTTAGCATATGTTTCAATTATATGATCATTTGTTTCACAACCCATCTCTGTTACCCAAACTATCCTAGGGATGGCTGCTTCCATCCAAATCTCATCCTTCTTGATTACAAAGCATATTTCATCCTTATATTTGTCAACAATCTTTTGTGATAGTCGGATTCTTTTCTTCATTTTAGCCTTTAGTGTTTGAAAGAAATCATGGATATTGTTTTCCTTATCTTCTCCCATATTATTGAATAGTTTTGTTAACTGTTTACCTACCGGTATATCATATCCAAGTTCTTTGTAGCCTATACCAGGAACCTATTTGGTTATATGTAGCATCAGATATACTAGCAGACTTCCAAACTTGAAAGTTCCTTTCTTGTCCTTCTTAATCTTGCCTAAGCTGTCAATTAATTCATCCTTTAACCACTCGCATACATCAATCTTTGCATTATATGTGACCATATCATAAGCACTCTTAATGCATAAACTTGAAACTGAATTAAGTCTATTTGCATGAGTAGCTTTATACCCTAATATCATGCTAATAAATCTCACATTAATGTCTGTTACATCATTTACTCTTAAGGACCTTTTGTCAAATGTTGCACCAGTTAGGTTTGTAACTAGGTCATTGGATACCTTCTTAGTTTTGTCTGGCCTTTTACCGGTGGTCGGTAACCCTGTGACAGCTTTCATAGCTTCCTTGGTGATTTTGCGAATTGCATCTAACCAGAACAATTCACCATGTACCCTGCTTAAGACTATCCTAATCACATCCTTGGGGAATTCAGGAATGCTAAGGATCTCTGTAAATCCTAGGGTTTCAATGATCTTATATTCATCTTTTACATTGCCAGATTCATCGCATATGACAGTTTTAAACATTGTTTTAATCTCTTCATCTCCTAGTTCCTCAATGTTATAGTGAATGTAAATTCTGGGGTCTTCAGCATAAACAACTCCTTTAGGAATTTGACAAAAAGCACCTAAGGTATCATCTTTCTTTGCTACCTCGGGAACTAATTGAAATACGAGCCTAGGTCTTTTTATAACTTCCACAACAGTAGGGTTTGCTATATATTCAATTGCAGAGGTGGATGCCATTATGAAATGCCTTTTACTGCCTTTAGGATGGATGATTGCTTGAAGTGTTCTTGCCTCTTGCTCGAAATGCCTTAGCTCGGAATCTTCGCGCTCTTCGTAGGTTTGAAATCTCGGTGAAATGGAATGGAGCCAAAACCTCAATTTTATAGTGTCTTTTTGCCATCTACCACATTAAATGCATGCTGATTAAGTATTCACTTAACATTGTCTACCAGTAACAAGTAATTTTCAACTTCTTATCTCTAACCGAGGGAATAATAGCACATATGTCATTAGATTGCCAAACCCTCAAGGAAACTTTCTTCAATTCAATGAAGAACTTCCTACCAGTGGAGTACTACTCTGTCCTGTTGGTGGAGCATCACTCTATCCTGTCGGTGAAGCATTGATTGGTTCTACCGGTGGAGGAGTATTCCCAATATTTAGATCGGCTTTTCTAATCCATTGTTTTGAGAATTCTTGCTTAACCTCTTCAACTTTTTCTTTACCTTTCAAGCTAGAACTTTTGTTGTCTACCGGTGATCCTTTACTTCTATAGAATTTTGCAATATGCCCAATCTTGTTACATGCATAGCAAGTTACATTATTCTTTTGAATAGCTTTCCCATAACCTAAGTCAGCTTGTGTTCTGCATTGATTAGATAAATGTCCAAATCTTCCACAAACATAACATCTTACATTCATTCTGCAATTTTTAGAGTTGTGACCAACTTTGTTGCGTTTTGAACATTGACCAGTGGGTGTGTTGATATTCTGAAAATTTCTAGATCTACATTCATTTGCTCTATGACCATACTTATTACAGTTAAAGCATTTTCCATTGAATTTATAAGCATTAGGTTGTCTTACCGGTTTGCTGTGATCCTGAGTATTTGCAGTACTAGAGCTTTCACCAACTTCAAAGCCAATTCCAAAAGTGTCGCCTTTAGGTTTTTGATTCTTCAGTAAGGTACCAAGTTCCTCTGAGCTTTTCTTGAATTTTTCTTTATGTTGATTTCCAGTTTCTAGTTCTCTTTCTAAGACCTCTTTATGTCTCATCGGTTCATTTGAGTCATTCTGAGTGTGCATCAGATCTGTCTTCAACATGTCATTTTCATAGCTAAGTCTTGTGTTTTCATTTACTGCATCACTTAGTCTTCTGGTCAATTCTTCTTCATTCTTCTTCCTATCCTCAATCTCTTTACAAAATCTCATAGTCATATCCTGCATCTCATTCTTTGTCATCATGTTCTCCAGTTTCAGCTTGTTTAACATATCATTAAGTGATTCCTTTTCATCATTCTCATTTTGTAATTTTTCACAAAGTTCTCTTCTCTTATTTCTTGCAATAGTAAGATTCTCTTGAAGTGCCTGAATGATATCCTGAGCTGCCCTTAAATCATCTTCTAGTTTGATATTTTCTAATTTTTCTGCATCATAGTCTGAAAGAGCTCCTTCAAGTTGCTTCATCAAATTTTCCATCTTTACCGGTGTCAAGATCTTCCTCAAGTTGTTAGGCTTCTAAAAACAAAGGACCAGGCTCTGATACCAATTGTTAGGAATCCCACAGATACTGAGAGGGGGGGGTGAATCAGTATCTAACCGACTATTAGAATTTCTTAACTTAAAAGATGCAGAACATATTATAATAGTGTACCGGTATGCAAGAAATAATGTAATAAATAGAATTAAGAACATCCACATGAAAAGCACACCATAACACAAGGATTGAACAAGGAAACCCGGTGTGGGAAAAACCTCAGTGGGATTTGTGACCCACAATATTCACTCACTGGCCAATAAGAGAATATTACTTACAATAGGGGCCTACACATGCAGGAAGGCCAACTGCCTAGAGCTCACTGCTCAAAGGGAAGTCTCACTGACTTACAATGTGGATTATACAAATCCAATATCTTGTACTACTTTACAATAGCATCTATAATTCTTGATTCAGTACCAGTTGCTGCTCTGCTTCTTACATAAACCCTTTAACCTATATTTTGCATAATAGGTCTACCTAATATTTTTTCCTTATCGCTTACTTATCTCCTTCAAAATGTCTACAATGATCTCTTTTATATATGAGTCATTTTACAATTTGCCAAGTCGGCTAACAAAGTTTTTACAATAATAAACAAAATATAATATAACAAAATCTTGTCGGCCTCTGTGTCGGTATACTTCCTTTATTTGTGTCGGTGCCAGTGTCCTAAGTGCTGGTGTAGAGTGTGATCTGCTGATGTCGGTGCACTAACTTGCCGGTGCAATGCCTTGCTAGTATAATGCCTTGCCGGTGCCATAGGATTGCAAGGTTGCTATCAATGACAAAACCTTCAATCACATACAATGTCTCATTGGAGTGTGCATATGCCAATAGTCACAACTGGTTAAACATGTGCTTCCAGTTGTAGTCCTTTAACCTCACTAGCTGATATACCACTGATATTCATGACATTTTCCTTAATTTCACTAGCCTTCTTAGAGGCATCTCTGATAAACTTGTCTCTTTTCTTCCTTTCTTTCTGCATAGATACATTACTTGCAATAGTTTTAGCATTACCAAATATTCCTTCAGATGGCTCCCTAGGTGCATCAAGTAGGGCTTTTGTATATGTTTTCAGAATAGGTAGGTCTACCTCATAACCCATCTTAGTAACCCAAATAGTTCTAGGGCTTAATGCTTCCATCCAAGTCTCATCTCTTTTAATAACAAAATAGATGTGTTTGTCATACTTATCAACTATGCTCTGTGGTAACCTCTCTCTTGCTCTCATCTTAGTTTGAAAAGATTTAAAGTAATCTGCAATGTTCTTATCACAGCCAGTGCCCATATTGGTGAAATCTTCCTGCATCTGTTTTCCAACTGGGATGTCATAACCAAAATCTTTGTGACCTATGTTGGGTATCTCTTTGGTAAAGTATAGCATTAAGCATACTAGTAGGTTCCCAAAATGGAAAGTACCTTTCTTATCTCCCTTAATCTTCTTCAAATTGTTAATCAGTTCATCTGTAAGCCATTCGCAAACATCAATCTTAGCATTATTACTCACCATATCATATGCATTGTGAATACAAAGGCTAGAAACTGAATTCAGTCTATTAGCATGTGTTGCTTTATATCCAAGTATCATACTAACATATCTCACATTTATATCCTTAACATTATTGACTCTAAGTGATCTGCTATCAAATGTCACTCTGGTTAAGCTTGTCACACTCTTGTTAGGTATTTTCTTGGTTTTATCAGGTCTACTACTGGTTGAGGGTAAACCAGTAACTGCCTTAATTGCTTCCTTGGTTATCTTGCAAACAGACTCTAACCACATGAACTCTCCATGGACTTTGCTCAATACAAGTCGAACAACTTCCTTTGGAAATTCGAGAATGTTCAGTATTTCTACAAAACCTAAGTCTTCCACAATCTTATGTTCAGGTTTAATCACACCTTGTTCATTAGTAATAACCTCATTAAACATTTTTTTCAAATCCTCAGTCCCTAGGTCTTCTACGTTGCAATGGATGTAGATTCTAGGATCTTCAGCAAATGTGACACCCTTTAGAATTTTTGAAAAAGCTCCGACAAAATCATCCTGCTTTGCAATCTCGGGAATAATCTTAAACACGGGTCTAGGGTGTTTGATGTTTTCAACAATTATAGGTTTTGCAATAAACTCAGGAATAGAAGATGAAATTGCCATTTTAATAAATACCTCTTAACTTGAAATTCTCTGAATGTCTGAAAATCACTTCGCTACTTCACCTTAGAATGCCCTTGCTCAGTTTCGCACTCTCTGAATGCTTGAATTCTTGGTGAGTTGAAATGAGGGTTTTTCGGTGCTTTATAGCCAAAAAGGTTCTTTAAAACTGCATTAAATGCTCCTCGGTTAAGTGAAAACTTAACATATCTGCCGGTAAAGAAGAAATGTGTCTTCTTCCCATCAACCGAGGGTAAAATGCATGATTTTCAATTTGCTATAATACCCCCTAAGGATTATTCCTCAATCGGATAAAGAATCTCCTAATGGTGGAGGGTTACTCTGTTCTACCAGTGTAGAGATAGATTCATCAACTTTCTGATCTCCCTTCTTAATCCATTGTTTTGAAAATTCTTGCTTTATTTCATTTACCTTTTCTTTTCCCTTCACACTAGATCCTTTATTGTTCGTCGGTATAGTCTTGCTTCTACAAAATTTTGCAATATGCCCAATCTTGTTACATGCATAACAAGTTACATTATTCCTCTGAATAGCTTTTCCATGTCCTTGACCAGTTTGTGTTCTGCATTGATTAGATAAATTCCCAAATCTACCACAAACATAGCATTTCAAATTCATTATGCAATTCTTTGAATTCTGACCAACTTTATTGCATTTGGAACATTGACTGGTGGGTAAGTTTGTATTCTGATTATTTCTAAATCTGCACTGATTTTCTCTATGACCAAATTTATTGCAATTGAAACATTTCCAATTGAATTTATAAGCATTAGGTTTTCTTACCGGTTTAGTGTGATCTTGATTATTTGCAGTCCCAGAACTTTCTCCATGTTCAAATCCAAGTCCAATTGTATCTCCATCAAGTTTTTGTCTTTTCAGCATGTCATCAAGTTTTTCTAAACTTTTCTTGAATTTGTCTTTGTGTTCATTTTCAGTGATCAACTCATTTTCAAGAATTCCAACTTGTCTCACAAGCTCATCTTTATCATGTTGCATGTGAATCAGATTTGTCTTTAGCATATCAAATTCATGACTGAGTCTTAGATTTTCATTACCTCCATCATTAAGTCTCCTAGTCAAGTCTTCTTCATTCTTCTTCCTGTCTTCAAGATCCTTGCATAGCCTCATGGTTAATTCTTGCAATTCATTTCTCATATTAGTGTTCTCTTGCCTCAACTTGTCTGCAATATCACTAAGAGTTTCTTTTTCATCATCATGTTTATACATTTTCTCATGAAGTTCTTTTCTCTTATTTTGTGCTATAACCAGGTTCTCCTGAAGTCCTTTAATGAATTCCTTAGCAGTCCTCAGATCATCTTCAAGTTTGATATTCTTCAATTTTTCTGTATCAAAATCTTCAAGTCCAACTGTTTTCTTAAGTTCTCTATTTGTACCGGTTTCAGAATCTTCCTCAAGCTGTTAGGCTTTTGTAAATGGAGGACCAGGCTTTGATACCAATTGTTAGATTCAATGACAGTCCCAAAGACACTGAGAGGGGGGGTTGAATCAATGTCTAATCGGTTAATTGAATATTTAAACTTATTTATAACTTTGCAACCCAAAACAGTGTATCAATAAACAAGAATTAATGCAGTAAACACAAATAACAAAGACAACATAGAAACACACCATAACACAAGATATTTTAATGAGGAAACCCAGTGTGGGAAAAACCTCAGTGGGATTTGTGACCCACAATATTTACTCACTGGCCAATGAATAAATACTACTTACAATAAGGGCCTGCACATGTAGGAAGGCCAACTGCCTGGAGCGCACTGCTCAAAAGAGTCTCACTGACTACAATATGGATAATTAAATCTAATACAATGTACTGGTCAAAATAGCATATCAAATGCCTGGTTCAGTACCAGTTTAAGCTCAGTTAGATACCTTAACCAAAACCTTTGTTGTCCACTATATCACCTCATACGATAATTTCCTATTTATTACATTCTTCCATTACTACCTATATATCCAAAATGACCTATGAGATCTCATACATATATGAGTCTATACAATATACCAAGTCGGCTTACAAATAGTTAATTACATTTACAAAAAAATTCACATAAACAAAACTTTATCCCATGTCTACCTAAGTGTCGGTATACTTCATTTCCGATGTAAACTGGATGTCGATGGAAGTGCCTACCGATGCCGGTGCCGGTGTATGATATCTATGATGTCGGTGCATGTGTAGAAACCTGTTGTTAGTTGGTTGTCAGTTGGTTGCCATCAATGACAACATCAACTATTCTCATTAGAGTGTAGAATGCCAACAGAGGGTGGGAAGTCCATTTCACATCTCTTATTTCAGTGTACTTATTCTAGGGAGATTTTGGACCTTTGATGGGAGGTGTGGAATCATTCTTATGTTCATGCCACTTCTCTATTGGATTTCTAGGAAAGTATGGGTTGACATCTAGCTAAGATCTCTTTTCTACAGGTTGCTTGGGTTATTGGCCCTACTTTCATTATTTGGAATCTTTGGTTGGAAAGACATAAAAATATCTTTCAAGGTTCAAATTTGGTGGGTGTTCACTTATGGCAAAATATTGTAATGAAGCTTCAAGAGACTCTTTCAACAAAATATGATCTTTCTATAATGATGGATTCTAGTGATTTGGATATTATAAGGTATTTGAATTTGATTGATAGTGGTTTGGATCTCTCTATAGGTATATGATCTAGATAGGTCAACCGAAAGATTCATAGAGAGGGGTAATGGCTTCCTCCTCTTGAGGGAGTCTTGAAGGTTAACATTAATGGTTCTTCAAAGGGGAATCCTGGACATATGGAAATCGGCAGTATTGCTAGAGGGTGATGGATATGTTGTGTTCTTTTTATCTATCTTTAAAGGAAAATATTCTAACAATCTTATGGAGGCTCTTTGCATTCTTCATGCAATAGAGAGAGGGAGCTCCTTAGGTTAGAAGAGAATTATCTGTGAATCTAATTCACAAATTGTGGTGGATATGTTGAATGAATAAAGATTAGATTTGGCATTTAGCCTTGGTGGCAAAGAAGATTCTAAATTTATGTTCTTCTTTGGATCATATTTATTTATGTCACATTCCTCATGAGTGGAATAGAGTAGCAAACTATTTGGCTAAGTAGGTTCCTGATAACCTTGATAGGTAGGATGTGGCTGACTCGGGACTTTTGTCACTAAAGTATTCAAAAACTTTGGAGAAGTTAACAATGGAGGATATGATTATGTAGTTATTCATTTTGTATTGTTCCTTTTGTAACTTCTTCTTATTGTCTATTGGTTGTCCTTTGTTGGGCCTGTGGTCTTTTGTTTTGTACTATTTGCTTGGATTTGAATAAGTTTTACCCCTTAAAGAAAACATAAGTTTCGTTGGAATAGCAATTTATTAATATTTTTTTTTTTATTAATTTAAATATTTTATAGCTTTTATTAGTTTTAAAGGAGTGTACTTACACTAGATATTAGGAGAAGAGATTTTATTTTAAAAATAATTCCTATGTAATTTTGTTCCATTGTTATAGATAATAATATCTATCTTTGTTTTATTGTAAACAAGTTATTATTGGGTTCTCATTGGATTTAAAGATTTGTCAAATTACTTTATATAATAATGAATAGATGTATCTAATTATAATAGAGTAACCATTTTGATATTTAACCTAGTAGAATAATTTATAATTTTTTATGATTATATATTTATTACACATCATACCATTTTGATAATAGTTTAATTTTCACCATGTTTTTCATTTATCGAGTCAAATATTCAATAACACCATATATAAATAATAAATTTTAGTATATTTAGCTCACATCCCAAACATATACATCATCAAATTAAATAGATTGATGTATGACAATTTAAGAGGATAAATCATAAAGTATGCCAAATTTAAATGTGGGAACTATATAATTTCATTAATTAACAATTTATTGATGTATTTTTAAAAATACATCATTCAAAGATGTCCTCTTTTATTTTCTTCATAGTGTATGTTATGCTCTCAAATGTAGGCCTCTTCGAAGGATTTGTATCCCAGGAACAACATATTAGATTGATTAGAGCATCATTTGTGATATGTTCATCATTTGGAAGTGTGGGCCTCAAATTTCCTTCTGCAACCTCATATGCTATCTAAAAGGGCATTAAAAAACACAAATTCACAAATTTATAATTGATAGCTATACAAAAATTAGTACTTAAAAAAA
The DNA here is from genome assembly GCF_030272615.1 of Cryptomeria japonica. Lineage (NCBI taxonomy): Eukaryota > Viridiplantae > Streptophyta > Pinopsida > Cupressales > Cupressaceae > Cryptomeria > Cryptomeria japonica. The sequence continues at coordinate 483,076,558 of NC_081406.1, read as the reverse complement.
ATTTAACTAGCAGTAGCGTTAAATTTTATTTACTAATACATGCAAACAAGGTGTATCCTTATGGGACACCCCTAGCACATCACTAACCTCAAAGTATCAATATATTTTCTATGTAAAAAATATAACACATATGAGTGTAGGATTCACCTTTGGGGGAGGATAGTTGGAATTAATATAAGGTGGTAGTCCTGTCACCAACTCATTAAGAATTATGGCATAACTGAAAAAACATCATTCAAGAATGGTATAATGAGTCACTTTTTTAAAATTAAGATATGTATCTTTTGTTCAAATGATATTATAGGTTACTACATATTATTTATAATAAAAGGAAAAAAATTCAAAAAAAGAGTATTGGCTAAAAAAAAATTATCCAAAAAATTATACCTAGATGAATAGTTGACAAGATGGTGTGTTGTAGGATGGTGTGTTGTAGGGTTAGAAATGATTGTAATGGATGTGTGAGGTTGTAAGCCTCTTCTACATGAGTTTTTGAAATTTTTATTTTAATCTAGGTATGGTTCAAGTGTAGCAATTATTAGATGAGTGGGGCTTGGTTCCCATGTATTTTTGGTCATTTTTCTTCTTCTTTTAAGATTTTATATGGGCAGATACCTACATGGTAGCTAATGGGGTTTAGGTAACCACCCAATATTTATTTAAAAGATACATTTAATATAGATGGTCCCTCTTCATCTAGGCATGAACAAGAAACCTATTTCATAGTGAATGTAATAAAGGAAACTACATCTTGACCAATAAATGATATATTGCCTAAATTAAAGTGGATTCTTTGAGAAAGTAAAATATCAATTGGTTTTATTTATCAATCTAGAATATATTTTTATTTTTATTTATTTTAACCATTTCTGAATTTGCAATTTGGGAATCCTATAATGTCTACAAATGATTATTTTTTGTGGTGATTACTAGAATGATGGACCAACACATCATTTTATTTAAGGATCAACCCTTGGTATGTAGAGTTTGATCATATTGAGGAGCTTCCAACGAAGATCCCTACATGGATTCATATCTCTCAAATTTCAATGAATATGTAGAGAAACGATATTTTTTAATCCATCATAGTAGTTGTTAGGATACCCTTGCATTCTTCTTGCCATATGCTTGATAGAAAGGTAGTAAATTTCTCCCATTTGTGTGTTGAAATTAACTTGAATAATCCTCATATTGATTTTTAGAGATTAGATTGGATAATATAAGTTGTATTCAACAATAGACTATAAAAAATTCCCTTTTGTTGTCATGCATGTATTGAATATAAAAATCTTCAAAGAAAATACTCAAAGGTGTATCCTCAAAACCCTCAATTCTCTCTTGAAACATAAAGATTAAACTCAAATGCAAAAGGAAAGGCCCTCATTCAATTAGAAGAGATATTTAAATAAATTAATTCATATAAAAAAATATTCTAAGGGGAAGATATTGTTAGAAATGTTGGCCATTTGGTAGAATTGATTATGTGTTGCATTGATGTTTTGTCATTGATGCCAACACTAGCTATTTGGATGCTTTATTGGCACCCTTCTAGTCCTGATAGGTTGAGTGGTTTCAAGTTAACTTGGATCTGGCATGATCTAGTACGCTCCAGTATAGTCTAATAATGGAATTGGTTTGTTCATGATACTTATACTCATATTTGGTCAGTTGGTTTTGGTCTGGAGATCGGATGCTATCCTGCTTGCTTAGAAGATTGGTTTCTAGTTCCCATGAGGGTTTCACCGATAGAGCTTTTGATAGAGATCTTTGATGAATTGCATAAGTGGTGTTGGTGCAGATTCTGATGGAGTTTTAGGATGTTGTTGGTGATCATGTTCGAGACTTGGCAGTTGGAGATCATTGTTGAAGCGTGTGGACCTATACTTGGTCCCGATTGATCTAGGTTATGGACCGACTTTAATGTAACATGTGGATAGGACCTATTGATGTATTTCTAGGATGTCTTATGTGTTGATATTATTTGTTTGGTCTAAGGCCGACATGGTTTGTAATTATGTAATCGGTTTATTGTCTGGTGGCCGACCTCATTATTTATGGTCGAGGGTTTGTATATATAGATGTAAGATCTTATTGTAGATCATCATGGTTAATGTAAGAGGTCATGGTCAAGGAATGTAATGTGTGAATAATGTAATATCATTCAGGCAGAGGAAGTTGGGTGATCATTGGAGATCGAATTGGGTTTATGTAAGAGGATTTGATCCTCCGGTATTGAGCTTAACTGAAACTGTACTCAGGCATAGGAGATGATATCTTTTGCAATTCAACACCTCCGAATTGTAGTCTAGATTTGTATGTAGTCAGTGAGGCTCCTTTTGTGATGAGAACTGCGCTCTAGGTTGTTGGCCTTCCTGCAAGTACAATCCCCTTCATTATAATTCACATACTTACTGTAGAAGTATTATCTGACTATGGGTAGGCTTCCCACCATGGTTTTTCCCTTTACCGAGTTTTCAACGTACATATCTTGGTGTTGTGTGGATGGATTTTATTTTGTGATTATTGTTTATGCTTAATTGGTTTATCTGTTATTCTGGTATTAATGTTTTGGGTTTCGGTATTAAAGTTTAAATTGTGAATGGTTCCTGTAATCTGTGACAACTGATTTACCCTCCCTCTCATTTGTCTTCTAGTTATCTGAATTGTCTAACAATTGGTATCAGAGCTTTGGTCCTCTCTTCAGAAAGCTTAACTGCTTGAGGAAGATCCTATGGCAAATAACAGTTCAAGTTCATCTAGTTCTTCTGGAGCTATCTCTCGAAGGGATATTCTGAGGCTTGATGAAATAATTTACACAGTATGGAAGATTCAGATGGAGACTCATCTGAGATATCTTGGAAAGGAGATTTGGGAGATCACACAAAATGGTGTCACACCCTGTAATCCGGGATCTGGCAATCCTCCTCTGGCAAACCTGGACAAGGAGCTTGAGAATGATTGTAGTGCAAGAGAATCCCTCTTGTCTACACTTTATGATCAACAAATAATGGGATTAACCAACAAATCATCTAGAAAGGCTATATGGGATAAGTTGGAGACTCTTAATGAAGGTGACCCTACAGTGAAGATTGCTAAACTTGATGGTTACCGAGTGAGACATGAAAACCTGAAGATGGAATAAGATTTAAAGATTATTGCATTCATGGAAAGGGTAAATGATATTGTTATGTGAATTCAATGTTGTGTTGGAATTCTAAGCGAAGATGAAATTGTTTCTAAAGTCATGAGATCCCTACCATCGTCTTACAAAATGAAGGCTACTACTATTAATGACTTGAGAACAATGGCTAATACATCTGTCAACTGAGATACTTTGGTTGGGAAACTATCTGCTTTTGAGCTTGAGGAATTTGGACCTTCTAGAGCTGTGAATACTGAACCTGCTTTTCATGCATCTACATCTACAACCAGTAAGCAAGACTGGAAAGCTTTATATACAAAGGAGTTGGAAGATATGAAGAGAGAAGATGATTATTTTGAGCAACTTGAAGCACTATTTTCTAGAAGAGTACCTAAAGGACCGATAGGAAGTAAGTATGAAGGAAAATCACCTTTTAAATGTTTTGAATGTAATAAGATTGGTCATTTTGCATCTAGATGTCCTGAAAGAAATTCAAGATTTGAAGAAAGAGTTAGAATATCATTTAAGCCTATCCCTAAATATCAGAACAAATATAAATACAAGAAAAACAGAGACAAATCATGCTACATAGCGGATGAGGAAGGCCTTACTGATTCAGATGATGAATCGGTGTAAGACTCTGCTAGTGGATCTAGCAATGGGAAGGAATGGGTATTCTTGGCTATCAAGGAAGATGATTCGGCACTGGAAGAGAATGTACCTGAAGAGAAGGCACTTGTTGCTAAAATTGAAGACAAGGATGAATGGGTAATTGACAGTGGTTGTTAACATCATATGACTAGAGATAAAGGGAAGTTTCTATCTTTGCAAGAATTTGATGATGGTCTAGTTAGATTTGGAGATGACAAGGCATGTATGATCTAAGGAAAAGGAACTATATCATTGGATGGTAAGAACAATACTGACAATGTTTATTATGTTGAAGGTTTGAGGCATAATCTTTTGAGTGTAGGACAATTGGCAAACAAGGGATTTCAACTACAGTTCAAGGATGGGAAATGAAAAAATCATTAACAGATCTGGCTTGGAGATTGCAACCGATACACAGACAAAAGGTAATATATTTCATTGAAACTCCAGTGAGAAGGCATGTTTGATTACATAGATTGATGAGAGTTGGCTATGGCATAAAAGGTTGTGCCATGTGAATTTTGATTGCATTGTGAAGATTAGTTCAACTAAGGTTGTTGGGGATATACCTAAGATTATGAAGCCCTATAATTTGGTATTTAAATAATGTCAAAAGGGTAAATAGGTCAGAACCTCTTTTAGGAGTATACAAGATAAATAAAATGATTTTCTTGATCTTATTCATACTGATTTGTGTTGCCCTGCTAGAGTTAAAAATTTTCAAGGTGATAGATATTTTATGTTAATCATTGATGCTTATTCTAGAATGATGTGGGTTACTTTTTTGAGAGAAAAATCTGAAGCATTTGAAAAGTTCAAAATCTTTAAGGCTAAAGTGGAAATTGAGATAGGATTGAAGATTAAATGTTTGAGATCAAATCATGGTGGTGAATTCACATCTAGTGAGTTTAGTAACTTTTGTGACAAGCATAGTATAAGAAGACAATTTTCTGCTCCCCGGACACCTCAGCAGAATGGAGTTGTGGAAAGGAAGAACAAAACTATCTTGGATGTTGCTAGAACAATTATGATGGAACGTAGTCTACCTCATATCTACTGCAGAGAAGCAGTGACTACAATAGTTTATACATTCAACAGAGTAAATATTAAAGGAGAAACTGGTAAGACACCTTATTTCAGAATTTTTGGTAGTAAATGTTATATCAGGAGAGATGATATTATTGGGAAATTTGATCCTAGATATGACAAATGCATATTTCTTGGTTATTATAATGAAATCAAAGCATATAGATGTTATAACGAGAGATTGCAGAGAATTGTGGAGAGTGCTAATGTCAAAGTAGATGAGCTAAACATAAGTCAAATTAGAGTTTATGAGAAGGAACCGGTAATGGAAATGATTTTATCTGAACTGATAGTACCTTTACCGGAATAGAGAGTTGAACCTTACTCCGGAAACATCAGAGAATTCTACAGTAACTAAAGAATAGGGAAGAGGAACATAAAGTCAGAAGACTTCTAGGTATGTGAGATTGAATCATTCAGAAGATCAAATCATTGGGGATAAGAGAAATGGAGTGATGATAAGAAGAAGACTACCAACTAATGAGGTATGTTTAATTTCACAAGTTGAACTGGTATCAGTAATTGAAGCATGTAAAGATGAACATTGGTTGAAATCTATGGAAGAAGAGTTAGATCAGATTGAGAAAAATAACACATGGACCTTGGTTCCCTGACCTAAAAATAAAAATTTTATTGGAGCTAAATGGGTTTTTTAAAATAAATTGAATGAGAATGGTCAAGTCATAAGGAATAAGGCTAGATTGGTTTATAAAGGATATTCTCAGAAGGAAGGAATTGGTTATGGAGAAACTTTTGCACCTATAGCTAGGATTGCAGTTGTAAGATTATTTCTTGCCTATGTTGCTTAAAATAACTACAAGGTTTATCAGATGGATGTAAAATGTGCATTTCTGAATGGGGATCTTGATGAGGAAGTTTATATTGAGAAACCTAATGGTTTTTCACTGTCAGAAGATACAGATATGGTTTGCAGGTTAAGGAAATCTTTATATGGACTGAAACAAGCACCTAGAGCTTGGTATGCAAGGTTGGATAAATATCTTTTAAAGCTTGGTTTTACTAAAGGCAGTGCTGACAGTACTTTATATTATAAAATCTCTTATGATGATATACAGATTATTGAAGTATTTGTTGATGACATTATTTTTGGAGGTGAAGATAAGTTATGCATAGAATTTTCTAAGAATATGGAGAAAGAATTTGAGATGTCTATGATTGGTGAGATGAAATTTTTATTAGGTTTGCAGATTACTCAGACTGAAAAAGGTATTTCTATCCCTCAAACTAAATATGCTAAGGAATTGTTGAAGAAATTTGGTATGGGAGATTCTAAACTGGTAAGTACTCCTATGGTTACAAGTGAGAAATTGACAAGAAAAGATGTTTCTACACTAGTAAATCCTACAAGATACAAATCTATGATTGGAGGTCTGCTTTATTTGACTCAGACTAGGCCTGACATTATGAATGTTATTTGTATTGTTTCAAGATTTCAGAGTGATCCTAGAGAAAATCATGAGATGGCGGTGAAAAGGATTTTTAGATACTTACAAGGTACATTAGAATATGGTTTGTGGTACCCTAAGGATGATAAATTTACTTTATGTGCATATACAGATGCTGATTGGGCTAGAGATGTTGATGACCAGAAAAGTACTTCTAGTGGATCTTTCTTTCTTGGAAAGAAGTTGGTTTCATGGATCAGCAAGAAATATGTACCTCTTTATCTACTATCGAAGCTGAGTATGTTGTTGCTGCTACTAATTGTCCACAGGTTTTATGGATGAAGCAAATGTTGTAGGATATAAAGGTGGATTATGATGCACTGATAGTTATTCACTGTGATAACTCTGTTGCTATTGATATATCAAAGAATCCAATATTTCATTCTAAAACAAAGCACATATCTATCAAGTATAACTGGTAAGTATAACTTTATGTGAATACTAAAGAGAAGATTGCAGATATTTTCATTAAACAGTTGTCCAAGGAATCATTTGAGTACCTGAGAAACAAATTGGGAGTTTTTGCCCCTCCGGTAGAGACTTGATTGATGCGGTTTGGCATCAATCCAACATGAATTATCAGAGATACTATTCATTCTCGTACTGATGTGGGATGCTATTGCTCGAGGGGAGTAGTCAACTTTGTGATTCAGAGGCTTATGTTTTTGCTTTGATATTTATGTCATATTTCTGGCATTGATGTCAAAGGGGGACTGATACTGATGTGAAAAAGAAAAAGAAAGTGAAAAAGAAAAAGAAAGGGAGAGTGATATTCAGAGCTATATGTGGGATTTTGTTGGCTGTCTTCCACAGGGGGAGACTTGTTTGGCATTTCTTGGTACTTAGATGTTTTTCAAATCTAGTGTTTCCATCAATGCCAAAGGGGAAGATTGTTGGCCATTTGGTGGAATTGATTATGTGTTTCATTGATTTTTTGTCATTGTTGCCAACACTAGCTATTTGGATGCTTTATCAGAACCCTTTTGGTCCCGGTAGGTTAAGCGGTTTCTGGTTAACTTGGATCTGGCATGATCCAGTAGGCTCCAGTATAGTTCGATGATGGAATTAGCTTGTTCATGATACTTATACTCATATTTGGTCAGTTGGTTTTGGTCTGGAGATCAGATGCTATCCTGCTTGCTTAGAAGATTGGTTTCTGGTTCTAGCGAGGGTTTCACCGTCAAAGCTTTTGATAGAGATCTTTGATGAATTGCATAAGTGGTGTTGGTGCAGCTTCTGATGGAGTTTTAGGATGTTGTTGGTGATCGTGTTTGAGACTTGGTGGTTGGAGATCATTGCTGAAGTGTGTGGACCTATACTTGGTCTCGGTTGATCTAGGTTATGGATTGACTTTAATGTAATGTGTGGATAGGACCTATTGATGTATTTCTAGGATGTCTTATGTGTTGATATTATTTGTTTGGTCTAAGGTAGACATGGTTTGTAATTATGTAATTGGTTTATTGTCTGGTGGTTGACCTGATCGTTTATGGTCGAGGGTTTGTATATATAGATGTAAGATCTTATTGTAGATCATCATGGTTAATGTAAGAGGTCATGGTCAAGGAATGTAATGTGTAAATAATGTAATATCATTCAGGCAAAGGAAGTTGGTCGATCATTGGAGATCAAATTGGGTTTATGTAAGAGGATTTAGTCCTCCGGTATTGAGCTTAACTGGAACTGTACTCAGGCATAGGAGATGCTATCTTTTGCAATTCAATACTTCTCCGGATTGTAGTTTGGATTTGTATGTAGTCAGTGAGGCTCCTTTTGTGATGAGGAGTGCGCTCTAGGTTGTTGGCCTTCTTGAAAGTGCAAGCCCCTTCATTATAATTCACGTACTTACTACAAAAGTATTATCTGACTATGGGTAGGCTTCCCACCATGGTTTTTCCCTTTACCAAGTTTTCTACGTACAAATCTTGGTGTTGTGTGGATGGCTTTTATTCTATGATTATTGTTTATGCTTAATTGGTTTATCTGCTATTCTAGTATTAATGTTTTGGGTTCCAAAATTAAAGTTTAAATTTCTAATGGTTCTTGTAATCTTTGACAACTGATTCACCCCCCCCCCCCTCTCAGTTGTCTTCCGGTTATCTAAAATATCTACCAAGAAATGCTTGATTGGCTGTCATTGATGTCAATCTTGGTGATCCAGATTGGTCTGGATATTGCAGTATATAGTGTTTGCAATATATGATGGGCATGCAGAATGTTGGCATTGTAGGACAACAAAAGAGAGGTATGTATGAATGAAATAAAGTCAACAGTGGTTGTAAGTATACTCTTTTGATATAAAATTTTTGAAAGGATCGAAGGGTTGAAGCGCTCTGCAACTAGGGCACGAAACCCGTAGTGCCACTGGTTACAGCACGCTATCACGTGTGAGGGCTCCCTGGCCCTACTAGGAGGCACTCGAAGTCATTTAATATCCTCCTACAATTAATGGGGCCCAATAAAGATGGTTCAAAGATTCCTAAACACCCCATTTCTTCAGCAGCAAGCGCTCGAGTGCAGGGGAAAACGTTCAGCTAGGCGGTGGAGGGAAAATGGTGTTCATTTCCTGAAGATGCTAGGTTCGAAGCCACTCTCCACCATGAAGATGAAATCAGTCTCGTGCTAGCACAAGGTGAGGCCCTCTCTTCCAAATGCATCACTATTAAACTAAATGATTCCATGCTCTCTGCCATTTCTTTGGAGATTTCTAAACTTAGGGATTCAGCAATTTTTTTCGCTGCCTTTGATGTAAATAACTTACCATCTCGACAGTACATGAATAACTGGCTGCAAGATGTGTGGGTAAAAAAATTAGGGTTTCAATTTTCATTTTATAGAATGATTCAGAAGGGTTTATTTTTAATTTTCTTTGATAATAAGGAAACCCAAAGCAAAATTGTAAATAAGCAGTTTTGGTCAATAGGAAATTCACCATTTAGGGCGGTTCGATGGGACCCTGAAGCCTACAATGATGAAATTCTTGCCCTTTCCTACCCGAAGTGGATTACCATGAAAAATATTTCAGCCTTCCTTTGGTCCTGTGTTGACAAAATTGCGGAACCATTGGGGAAAATTGTAAAAATAGACTCTTCCCCTTCGGTTCTCCCTCATCTCGATGCTAGAATACTCATTGCATTAAAACCAGGCATGGTTTACCCTGCAGAGATTGTTATTCATCTCCACAATAAAACTTATTGTTGTCCAACTGAATACATGGGAGGAATAGATGCCTGTCACTTTTGTAAAGTTAGTGGCCACTTTAGAAGCAAATGTCCCTTACTTTCGAGCAAAAAATCAAGGTCTAAAACTAGGGCCTCTGGTCCCCCCCTGTAGCTAAAGTAGTGCCCTCTGAACCTGCCCCCGCCCCCCCTCTTTCCCCTTCCTCGCCATCCCCCCACCAGCTTCCTCTCCCCCCACCTCGCCGCCCCCCCACACCTCTCCCCTGCCTCTCCAACCTCCTTGATGGCTAATTCCATCTCAAATTACCGCAATACTATCAAAGAGGCCCTCGCCGCTGCTCAGCCTCCCCCCCTTACCCCCTTTGGAACAGTTGATTCTTCGTCCCACCCCTCTAACCTGAGGATCCTTAATGCTCAACAACTAGTGATGGAGAAGCTAAGAAAAGCAACGGAGGCTAGGAAGATTCTTGACCTAAACCTCCTCAAGCAGAAATTGGAAATCAAGGCCTCTCAGTGCCACCTACCTGACCTTGAGGACATTGATAGAGGTGTTCCTGGTATGACTAACACCATTAGTAGGGCCTCGGCCCTGGACCCTGAACTTTCCTCTAGCAAAGAACATAATGGTCTCAATACTAAGGATCCCCTTACCCAGCAAGGGGTTGGGGATGATCCTACTCTGGAGGAGGTACCGGCAACCCCTCTAGATGAGTTGGGTAAGTTGCAGGACTCTAGGGGAGACCCTGCTAGTGGTGCCCCCTATTCGGCTTGCACCCCTATTAGTGCCATGAAGGCTAAGATAACCACCGATCAACCTATGGAACCTGGCACAGGCCCCTTCAATCTAGTGGAAGCCAACTTCGAACAAGGATTGACAATCCCTCAAGATCAATTTATAGTGGTTAAATACAGAAAAGCTAGGAGAAAGAGATCTCCTAAGAATAGCAACGATAGTGCTAACAGGAAGGAATCTCTAGGCCCTGAACAAATCTCAGAGGCAAGGAAAAAGAGAGGTAGACCCTCCTCTTCTATTGCATTTGATGCTAGAAATATAACAAACAAAGAGGACTGGCCCAAGTATTCTGAGGGGTTTAAATCCCAATCTGAACCTCCCCAACCAGGTGAAACATGCTGAAGATTATTTCTTGGAACATCAGAGGCCTGGAGGCCCCTAATAGGAAATACATCATAAAGAGGTTTCTTAATGCACATAAGAACATGGACTGTCTCCTCCTGTAGGAGCTAAAGGCGGTGGCTTCACACTGCAAATTGGTCTAAAATGTATCTGGAGGGAGGCCACCTCTTTTTACACTAACCATACCAAAGGAAAAGGTGGATAAACCATTCTCCTTAGCCCTAAATGGGCCAGCAATGTAGTTAATTGGGGTCAATCCCCTTGTGCTAGAGCTATATGGGTCTCCATTCAAATGGGGAACTAGAAATTTGGAATACGCTCTATATATGCCCCGAATGACTATAGGGAAAGAGGTGAACTTTGGAATTGGCTAGCAACTCTAGAGGATATCCCTTGGATTATTGGGGGAGACTTCAATATGGTGGAATCTCCCAGTGATAAAAAAGGAGGCAATAAATCTGAGTGGAAAGGAATAGAAAGGCTTCAATGGGATAGAATGATCAATAAACTGCACCTGTTTGATCCTATTGCCGGGAAGAAAGACAATTTGAACACTATATGGTACACCTGGTGCAACTATCAATAGCTGAATAAAAGGATATATTGCAGGTTGGACAGATTCTACCTCAATAAAGCCCACTTTGTGATAAACAAAGGCCCCTGTGGTGACCACTATTCTATTTCCCCATACACCCTCTCTGATCACCACCTGATAATTATGGGAATTGACCTCTCCCCAGTGGCCCCCCCTCCTCCTCAAGGGCCTCTTTATTTATCCTAAACACTAAGCTTCTGGAAGATGAAGACTTCTGCTCTACCTTGGCCTTTATCAGACTATTTAACAAAAAGGGTAGGATGCAACCATCCCATCTTGATGCCTGGAATGCAAACATTAAAACTTGGACCATACTTTGTCAAACAGTGGGCAAAAAAAAGGCCAAGGATTCCAGGAGGGTTGAAAGACTTCTCCAGGAGGATCTATGTAATGCAGAAATGAATCTTCAAAACTCTCCAAATGATGACAACCTCACCTGCACTCTGATGACAATCAAAGACCATCTCAGGAAGTTTCAGAACTAGAAAATTAAAGGGCTGAAAACCAGGGCCAAACTAAATTGGCTCGATTCAGGGGACAAAGGCTCCAAATTATTTTTTCACATGCTCAAACTTAAAGAGGCTAAAGTCAACATGAACGCTATATGGGACAATAACACTCACATCACAGATTCCCAGGATATTCTGCAATGCTTCTCCCTCTACTATCAGAAGCTTTTCACCTCAGAGGAAGTAAGTGAAGATGAGAGACAAGCTAGATTCCTTATTAAGAAATTAACCCCAACCAAAATTAATGAGGAGGACTATGAGGTTTTGGGGAGCCCTATTTCAAAAGAAGAAATAGTCAAGGCTATCTCCTCTATGGGCAACGACAGGTCCCTTGGTCCAGATGGATTCCCAGTGGAGTTCTATAAGAAAAATATGAAATGGATTGTGGATGACCTCCATGCTCTATATTTGGAGGCCATTTCCAAAGGAACTCTTGGTAAAGAGATCAATCAAGGGCTTATAAAACTCATCCCCAAAGAGGGAGACAAGACTTTGGTCAAAAATTGGAGGCCTATCACGCTACTAAATGTATCTTACAAAATATTAGCTAAAGTAGTAGCAAACGAGTTAATTAGAATACTACCTAAGATTATTAGCCCTACCCAAACAGGTTTTGTGAAAGGCAGGTTTATCCTAGAGAACTTGGTGACCTACTGGGAATCTCTAGATTGGGCCAAAGCCTCCAGTTAGAATGGGGATATGTTATTAATAGACTTCGAGAAAGCATATGATAGGATAGAATGGGGATTCATTACATAGATGCTAGACGGTCTGGGCTTCCCAGACTCCTTTTGCAGGATTGTTCAGACACTTCTTACTAATGCCAATGCATTTGTGGAAGTAAATGGACTAAAATATGATAACATTATTCTATCCAGATCAATTAGGAAGGGGTGCCCTCTTGCCCCGACCCTATTTGGCCTGGATGCGAATGCTATGCACTACATTCTAAAAGATTGTAGCTTATCTCCTAAGGTTAAAGGAATAACACTCCCTAACAAAGAAGAAGTCATTAATATATAGTTTGCAGATGACACGGCTATTCTCTTCTCCCTGGAAGAGGAGAATCTATCACACCTTCTTCACAATATAGAGATATTATGCAAAGCATTAGGCAGTAGAATTGCCCTCCACAAGTCTACCTTGTTAGGTTGGTCTGATGCCCCTCCTATCTGGCTGTCTAAGTTTGACCTAAAGTGGGGAGGCCCAGATACCATCATTAGATACCTGGGAATCCCTTTCTCTATCTCTCTGAACCTAAAAGAAATGTGGGAATGGTTCAGAAATAAGGTTGACAAGAAACTCACCAAGTGGAATCAGAACTTCCTTTCCTTGGCAGGTCGCTATCAAGTTTGCCAAAAACTACTATCTTCCTATAACATATACTGCTCCTCAGCCTGGTTATTCAGCAATTATCAGTTCAACTGCATTCAAAAATAGATCAAGAACTTCCTCTGGTCAGATGGAAAAGGCAAAAAGAAACAACATGCAGTTAAATGGGATTGGTGTATCAGATCTAAGACTCAGGGAGGTATTGGCCTCAAAGACCTCAAACTTCAAGGAATTGCCCTGGCTGCCAAATGGATTTGTAAAGCAATTGATGGCAACGAACCCTGGAAAGTGCTTGTTAGAAACAATATTCAATGCTCCACCCCAAAATCAGGAAAAAAAATGGAAGAACCTACCCATCAGTGATCTGATTGTTGGGAGTTTTGAGGTCTCCCCTGCAGGGTCAGAAGTCTTCAAATCCATATGGAAAGCCTGGAGCCATGTTAGGCAATTTATTAGCAATAAAGACATAACAGATAAGGAAGGAACCCTTAATCTGAAAAGGTCTATTTGGTGGAATGTTCTGCACAATGGAAAACAGCTAGCCTATCTTCAAGGATGCTCTGCCCTGAAATGGCACAACCCGGGGCTAGTCTCATTTGAACACATTCTGAAGGATGGCACCCTGATCTCCTGGGAATCTCTTAGCTCTAAATTCAACCTCCCCCTCTCCCAAGCTAGAACCTACTTTGTCCTTAAATCTGCACTGGCTCCCATCTTACCTGCTCCTTCCCCCGCCTCCCCCCCCCTTAGCCTCCCTCTGCTGGTTAGATGGTTCCCCCCTCTTGCAAATCAAATCCAAAATGATCTACTCTACCCTTGTTGATTTTGGAGATATCCTTGACCACCTTAACTACTCCTGGAACCTTTCCTGGGACTCCTTGCATTGGCGCTCTGCCCTCTCGAGGTTCTGGTCTTCCCCGACTGAGCCAAAGAAGAAATTTTTTACCTGGAGGCTCCTTCTGCATAAACTACCTCTTAAATACTTCAATGGAGACCCCTTGTTGTGCAAACTCTGCCACATCCCTGAATCTGTATACCACATCTTTTTTGGTTGTCATTTTGCTAGAGAAATCTGGAATCTATTTGGGATCTCACTTAATAACAACTATTTTTCTATTGAAGAGATGGTAATTGGTTATATTAGAGGTGGCAAGAAACATGCTAATCTTTTCTGGTCTGCTCTCTCTTTGGAAATTTTGTGGATCATTTGGAAATATAGAAATGATGATGTGTTTAATGGAAAGAGTAGGAACCTCACTGAGTCTCTTAGGAGACTCATTTTTTACCTTGTTGCTATGCAGGTCATAGTGGTACTAAGAATGGAGGAGGACAAATTTGATAGGTGGTTAAAGAATGGCTCTACTCTAGTCTTTATAAGAGAACTCTCACATGGCTTCACATGGGACCGCATGGGAAGCAATAAGACTCATTTTGAACAAGGGCTGATGAGATTCATGCAAGAGATGGAGGCATGACAGCAGAGAGAAGACTTCATAGAGCTAGAGCTGGAAGGACTTCCCTCTCACCCTTACAGAGATCAATTTGCCGAAGGGAATGTACTGGTTTGGTGCGAAGGAGAACTAGGCTAGACTACATGGATCCCCCCAGTGAGCGACAACAATGACCTTGCTTCCTCCTTTGCGTTCAGTTAGTTGTACCCCCTGTGATGATGGGACACGTCTATCATTTTGTATAATTTTGTAATCAACTCCTATCTAAATGTTTGTATATCGTTTATTAAACTCCTGCTTGGTTTAGCTACTGCATCTTATGCTTTAACTCTATAGTCTGGCTGTGTGGTTTCCATCCCAAACTCTCAAATTTTGTATCTGATGTTTTTATGATGCTTAATACAAAAAAAATATACTCTTTTGATAGATTGTTGCTCTGGAATTGTGTAGTATTGGTTCACATATATGTTTCTCATAGTGTCTGATTTTTGACGTTGGTTGTGGCAATCAATTTCATGCTTCAGATTTATATGCTTTAATGATATTGTAGTTTGGTGATATTCAATTGACAGTTGACAAGATTGCAATGCTCCACATTCTTGTCTCGTTGCAGATATGATAGTACATTTTTTATATGTTGGTTGTCATTGCTCAAATATTGTTGTATTCAAGTTTTGGTGCTTTGGAAGTCATGCTCTAGATGTTGTGCTATAGAGATATATTCAGTTGTGGAGTGTTTGACAATTCTATGAGCTTTGGTTTGCCTCTGGCTTTTGATATCTAATGTTAATCCTATTGATGATCTATTGTTCATGTCCTTAACTATTCCTATGTTGAGATGGATTGTGTTATTTATGCTTCGGTAGTGTGTTCTTGTGGAAGTTTGAGGTTATGATTATTCCACGTCAAGATGACCTTGAATGTTTTTATTATTTTTTTGCTCTAGTGATTATAGTGTGTGATTAGACCGTTTGAGTATCTTTTGGGTAAGTGTGTATGAGGCTGACTTAATGTATATTCCTATCAGTACACACACACATATACATATTATGTTTGGATATATGAGAGAGAGATCAGAGCAAACTATGAGTGACGAAGGTGATAAGCGACAGAGTGAGAAAGATTTGTGAAAAAGAAGGATAGTTTTTGTGCAACAGTATTTTGAGTGTGAGTATGCAAATAGTGAATGAGTTGCACAATTTCTTAACCGGATCTACTACAAGAAGTTGATTTGTTGTCTGAGATTAATAGGAATTGATCCCATTCATATGTAGATGTAATTTTATCAGTTCATTCTTATTCTTCTTGGCAGTGAGCCTTTGTAATATGGGCAACGAGCCCTCTGGTAGTGAGCCTCCTTTTGTAATCCCGTATAACTAGTTATACTATCTTGAGAGTTAACCCTCTCTGTGGTTTTTCCCATTTGGTTCTTCCACGTATAAAAATATGGTGTCTCTCTTATGGTTGTATGTGTTTTGGATTTCATTTCAATTGCTTCATGCTAAAGTTAATTGAGATCAAAATTAGTTTCAAAATTTATGTGTTAAATTTGGGGAATATTGATTCACCCCTCCTCTCCATATTTCAACCTATTCAACAGATATAAATCACCAACATAAGTACCTTCATAAAGTTGTGTTTAACAATAAATTTGATGTTCTAGACATATTTGAGGATATAGAAGTAGTGGAACCCTAACTAGTGAGGGTGTGCATTTGATGAATATGGGCATTTTATCTAATATTATTGAAACAAATATTGTTCTAAAAAAAGTATAGCCAAATCAATGGGATTTTCCTAGTACCAAGTATAATACTTAAACTAATAGACAATAGGAGGGTGAAGCGTTAACTATAGAAGGACTAAACATTTTTTATGTAATATATTTTTTTATGGAATCAAAGGATATTAATGTCATACTAGATCCTCTACAAAATCCTATAGAAAATGAGGATGGAAAAATGAAGGTTCCTCCATTGTAAGGGATTCAACAAAAGATGGGGACAATGATAAAATTTAAAAGATCAAGAGGAAATAATATTAAGAAAATGAGTTTACTTTTGTATCCATTAGAAATGATTATGATCTCTTAGAATGTTGAGATTTTGAGTAGCATACCTCAACAAAAGGATACTCAATATCTTATTGAATAAAATAGACTAGATATTTTTATCTAGGAGAAATTTTTTATTGGAGGATATGATTAGCATCTCTCCCAATATTTGGAGAATGGGTCAATGTTAATGTATTTGTTCCCAAGATAATATTGGTAGAGTAGTAATTTTATGGGACTCTTGTAAGGTCATACCTTATTAGTGGTCAAGGAGTAGAAATTCAATCTCAATGGTGGATTCATGCTTTAATTCAAGAGATACCCTTATATTAATAATTTCTCAAGAACCTTTTTTATAGCTAATTTTTCTCTTTAATATCATATTAAAATTATTTTTTCTATAGTTTGTTTTTCTCATTAGATTTAAATATCAAATATAAATGCTATAAGTAGAATCGATGAAAGACTATGGAATGTTGGTGATCTTGTCCCATTTCTACCTTATTGAAAGATAATTTTTCCTTTATTAACTTAGTGGGTATGAAGTTAAGAAATATTGTCTTAATTTAGAAATATTCTAGAAGAAGATGAATGAGATGAAGAAGTGTTTTGGCTTTATAATTTCTCTTCGTTATTGTGACTATTTTTATCAGTTTATATCATATTTTGAATGTTTGTAATGAATATGAGGCTTTCATGTAATGTATTTGCAGATTTACTATGTAATTTTTTTATTTATTGAACATTTGGATAAGTTTATTGAGAAGTGGTTTGTTGAATTTTTGTATCTACTTGCATATTTAAGTTGCATTTTGTATGTGTTCGGGGTTAGTAGAATACCTTATATTAGATTTTAAGTCAAATACTTTAATTTATTTACATGTATGGTTTGAAACAATTTTCATCCCTTTGTCAGTGGAATCAAAGAAAGAATTATTGAATGTGTAAATAGATTGAAATAAATTCGAGGAATTTTGTACAAGGATTTGAGGGTGGATTATGTGTGGGTTTTTCTTGCATATGAATGTGCAAGTTGCAAAGAAAGACTATTTAGGAGGTTTGAGGAGCTAAGGTTCCTTTGTTTGTGAACATATCACTAAAGGAGGCAATTTACAATAACATATATGAATGTTGTAAGAGAGATTTGTAGATAGATCACCAAAATGTGTAAAACCTAAGGGTTTTAAAACAAATTGTGTTATTGAGGCTTACAAATGTTTATGAGTTTAACTCATGAAACATTCCAAATTACCTTTGGTGTCTGATGCATGAACACTCATGATGGTAGGAGATTCAAATTTAAATTTGGCATATTCAACCTCAAATTTTGAATATTCCTTCTTGGGGCATATATTCTTAGAGTTAAAACTTGTGAAAGCTCACAAATTCACCCCTAAAAGATAGTTGTTTCAATTGGCACCCAAGAATGATTTATTGGGGAGTTTTTATTTCAGAGTCTTGTAGAGTGGAATTGATGGCGTAGTGGATTGATATTTTGGGCAAGTTTGGAGGAGTAGTTGTCAAAACATACAAAAGATTTGAAGGCAATTTCTAAGTTGGGAAGATGTCTTTCCCCTATTTGGGCATGACGTTTTGGTAGTTACCAAAATAGGTTTTGGTAAAGATTCCCATTTTCAAATTTTGGAGAAGTTTGAGACGAACAAAGAAATTTATCTATGAACAATTGTGGGTTTTAAGAAGAAGAAGAATAAATCTGCATTTAATTTCATATTTGAGTTGCATTTTGTATGTGTTTTGGGTTAGGAAAATACCCTACATCACATATTAAGTCAAATATTTAATTGATTTGCATGTGTGGTTTGAGAGGTTTTTCAACCCTTCATTAGTGGTATCAAAGTAGGAGATATTTAGGTTTGAGAAGAAGAAGAAGAAGAAGAAGAAGAAGAAGAAGGAGAAGGAGGAGGAGGAGGAGGAGGAGGAGGAGGAGGAGGAGGAGGAGGAGGAGGAGGAGAAGGAGAATGAGAAGGAGAAGAAGGAGAAAAAGATGGAGAAAAAGGAAAAAGAGGAGGAGGAGGAGGAGGAGGAGGAGGAGGAGAAGGAGAAGGATAAGAAGAAGGAGAAGGAGAAGGAGAAGGAGAAGGAGGAGAAAAATGAGGAGAAGAAGGAAAATGAGAAGGAGAAGAAGGAGAAAAATAAGGAGAAGATGGAGAAAAAGGAGAAGGAGGAGGAGAGTCTTGTAGGTGTGGTCCCTCCCTTTGTATATGTGGTTATTGCATCACATATAATTCCTCTATCATGGTTTGAGTTCTAAATTGAATGTCCTTGTGAAACTACAATATGGTATGCTATCAACTACATTACTTGTGATGTCAACCTCTTGTACCTAGTTTTTGTCATATTGCAATTAGTCCTTCTTTTCACAATTGCATTCATTTCTTATTTTCCAAAGCTATGAAACCTAATGCATTGGCATGACATCCTTGTCATTATATTTTACTTTGCATCATACTTATTTGGTTATCATAGAACCATCTATACTATAATCTTTCAAAGTTGTGAATTCACAAAACAATGTCATTTGTCACCCAAGTCTACCATATCTTTATTTTGTAACTAAAATTTATTGGCCCTTATTTTGTCCTTTGGAAATTTTGTTTGGAGAAAAACTATAATATCTTCCAAGAGTGTCAAACCATAACCATGCAAGTTTGGAATAATACTAGGAGTATGCTCAAGGAAAATATTGAGGATAGATTTAGTATTGAAAAATCTCTTTCTTCTTCAAATGTGCATGCTACAAATATTTTGGAGTTATCCTCTTCCATTTCTCAAATACTTTGCCTAACAATAGAGAGAAACCCTCTAGAAAGGTGAATAGTTCAAATAAGTGGTTTCGTTCTCCTAGTATTTTATTAAGATTAATATTGTTAATGTATATAACTTCAAGAAAAAACTCACATAGTTGTCTCTTGAATTTATATACATTAGCAATATGAACGATAGAAATCATATCTCTACAAGATTAATATTATTGGATTTTCTCCAAGAACCTTAGGATTAATGAGGAATTGTGGAATTGGTCAAGATAGTGAAAATTTAGTTAATTTTATTTTTTACTTATATGATATTGCACTCTATAATCAAATGGAAGATTGGTCCCCTATTAAGGCTTTGGAGAGACCATTTGAGTGGAGATGAAAGTTATAGATGAATTGGATTCTATGATCTTGGTTGTTTTTTTTAATAAAAGAAATGTATAAGATTCCTCCTAGAGATTGGTTTTGGTGAATAAAAAAATTTATTCATATGACCACAAAATTTAAAATAATATTATTATTTCATATTCATATGGAATAGAATACGTGGATGACTATTTGGTTAAATTGCTCTATAAAGAGACATACAATTGGATGTTATAAATTGTTGATATATTTCCTAGAATAAATTAAGTAGATTCTTCAACTTTTCCATGATAATCAAGTGGAGTAAAATTTAATTTTTTGGTTAAGGGAGATGATAGCCTTGATATAACTTTACATTTTATTGATTACAATATTAGCTGGTATTATAGGAACACCTAATGGTTACTCTTCTAGTGTCTATTTTTACATGGCTATATCTATTATCTATTTTAATGTTTACAACTATTTTGAGATTAAGAATAAATGATAGAATTCTTGAATCGCAAAATAAAGTTTAAATTTTAGTGGCATCATCACCTAGAATAATAATACTGAAAAAACATAATATTACTATCATCTTGTCATTATTTGGAATTTATTAAAAAATATTTAAAAATGAATTTAGAATGAATGACTAAGATAAGAAAAATAATGGATAAGTATATACATAATATTATTGTCATAAAGATCTTAATATTGTCTAACTAGTTTAAATTCAATCATGAAATAATCTTTACTCCACAAACCTGTAAACATCAGACTTCTCATCATATGGTTGAGACTTTATAACCTCTGGAGCCATGTAGACATATGTTCCTGTTTCCCCAGTGAGAGCAAGTTCACCATCTACTAGAAAGCGAGCATGACCAAAATCTCCAAGTTTAACATGGTGGTTATCATCCAAGAATATGTTACTAAGCTTTAAGTCACGATGTAAAACCTTAGGTTTTTGTCCATGGAGATACTATAATCAAACATAAAATATTAGTTAAAGAGATCAATTATGTATAATAATTAAATAGAATAATAATACATGTATAGAACATTGATAAGTATAATAATGATATACTATATTTTAAGTTTAGATAAATATGGTTTACAAACCTAAAGATAGATGAAATAAAAATAAAAAACTATATTACTAAAATATACAAGAAAAATATATAGTTCATTTATTTAAAAAAAAATTAAAAAAGAAAACTAGCTACTTCAACGAGTACAATCCTTGAGTTGATGTATCAATTTTATAAATGTACCTAACATATTTTAAAAAATTAATTCTAGATTGAATTTACTATGTATAATATAATTGATATATTGCATGTAATTGTGATATAAATAATAAAGTACACACATCAAAGCTTGGGTTGATAATAAATTGACCTGCATTCCTTGAGATATCTCCAATGCAATTTGTAGTCGATCAGATAAAGGTGGAAGAGGTTTGGTTCTTTGGTTTTGGCGGTCCTTATGACCATAAAGCCACTCTCTTAATGTTTGTGAACCTAGTAACTCTGTGACTAGCCATGCTGTCATGGGAGGAGAGAGGCATGCTCCTATAAGTTGAAGCACATATGGATGTCTTTGCCTTATAATAATTTCTACTTCTTGGCAAAACCAATCAATTGCTTCCTATAATAAGAAAAACACAATATCGTAAGAAGCATATATTATATATTCATTAAAGTGTATGAAGGTCATAGTAAAGAAAAATAATGTAGTAGAAACTAATTTACAAAATAATTTATCTCTTAATGTTTAATCGTGTTTTAGCTATCATTCAACAATACTTAGATGAGCATGGTTTACAAAACATGACACGCTCTAGTATATTCACTAGCACTTAGACCATAATTATATATTAGATTATTAGCATTACCTCAAAATAAATTTATATTTAATATAGACACATTTGATTTCTACATAATAAATAATTAAATGAAAATTTGTAAAAAATGACACACTAATATATTCACCCACACTTAACCAAAATTATAAATTAGATTATTAGATTATCAATGACTCACAATAAATTTACAATTAACTATAGACAAGCTTAATTTATACATAATAAAAAATGAAACTTTATAACAATCAAATAACGAAATATAATTTACATGATAAAATGATATTGATTTCTAATTTATTAAATAATATTTTTGCTTATACTAAAAATATTAGAGATAAAAAGACCCTAAAATAGAGAAACTCTACCAAGGTTACAAATTAAGCTGAGATATCTACACAATATAAAATGAAATTTCCTTTAATTTATAGCTTTCTTAAACTTATCCATTGTCGTCATAAATACTCCATTGCAAAATTCCATATTAGAAATCTTATATTAATTCACCTCTTTGTTGGTCAATAATTCTATTTTATTATTTACCCATATAGAATAACTAAAATATCGATTCAATATATTTCTATTTTATAACTAAATTCTAAGTAGCACGAGAATAAAGTACACTGGAAAATTTAAGTGTCAATAAAAATTTCAGTCGGAAAATTAGGCGTACAAGCTTTTCTAATTCAAAGTGGATCACTAAGCTTTTCTAAGTCCAATGGCAATAAAACTAATATTATTAGTGTGAAAGGGATGTAATTAGGAAGAGAAGATTCAATGTATTTATGATAAGAAGGGTTGGTACAAGATTCCACCAAGACTTAATAGATTGTTCCCCGCATTAAGAGACAAAGGATAATGATTTGATTATGGATAATTATTTTAATATTTTTTATTGTCATTAAATTGATTAATATTTTTTTAATGGATAATATCAAACATTTTTTATTAGAAAATTTTTTATCTAAATTTTTTTTATCAATATCTAAAAATAGTATATCGATATCTAAATATTATCTTCGATTCTAATTATAATCATGCCTTAGTGTGTACCTCAATTAAAATATATAGTAGTCTATAAATTACTCACAAAAAAAAATGTTTTTTTCTCACACAAGATTAACTAAAAGCACTAAATGTTCTTATATATATATCAAACTCCTTAACATAAGTATGCTGCTCAAAACCATAATCATTATGATACTCTATAGTCCTCAAAATGCATTCTGCCTTAGATTTTAATCTTCAATATGCATTACAAAAATAGAAAAGCATATCAAGTTGAACTTTTGGGAACAGGTTTTAAATATCTTCTTTTACCCATATCTCAGTTTGTGGCTCTATGGGACATCTGTAGCAATTTGAATTCATTGTATCTCTTCAATTATCTCTTTTTTTGGTCCTAGTTTCACAATTCACATCCAATTTTCAACTAGAAAGAAGGAGACAACGCATAGGTAAATCTGATTAGTATTCTCAGCTCCTTTCCCAAACAAATTGTGGCTAGATCTATTCGATTTTGTTGTTTCTTTTGATGTATGGTTAATTTGGTTAGTTAGTGGTTTTATTATCTTAATTGATGAAACCCAAATTGTAAATTACACCATTACATTTGGTGAACCCGACTCCTTTCATTCTTATTTCTGATTTATGATCTCGAATTTTATTTATAGACATTTAAACAATAAATTTTGCACTCATACATCATATTTGCAATTAAATTACATAGGTCTAGTGGTTAAATTCATAAAAATCCTAATTTATTATGATAAAATTGACTTGTGGGTTGCATAATTGTTCAATTATGTTTCAAGTCTAATTTTTCATGATTTCATTGCATATATTGAGTGAACATTACTTTGGTTACATGGCATATGAGTTTCTTGTTTGATCGTAAGTGCATATGGATTTCTTATCTTATTTTGTAGTTCAATGTCAAGTTACATTTAAGATGTTCATAATGTTTCCTTTCATGCATATGATGATAACTTAGTTCTCCCTTTCACTCATAGTTATGATTTACCCTCTCCCAAAATCGGTACCACCAATGAGGGCACATTGGTGCAAGAAGAGAATTTGAACACTTCTTTCAAAGATCTCGCTCCTAGAGATGGAGTTTTGGAGAATGATTTTCATTCCTCTCCTAAAATGTACCTCCTCCATAAGGATTATTATTTGGTGCAAGGGGATGATATTGTAGCTACTTTTCCTAGTGATACAATACCTTCTTTTCATTTTAATGACCTTCTCCCTAGATATGAAGCATTAATGATATATGATTGTCACCTTCCTAAAGTTTTTTCTTAATCATAAAGATACCTTAGAGCAAGAGGGTGATACCATTTCTCATCATTATAATGTTTCCAATGCTCTCTCTCCAAAAAATGAAGAACCTAACCAAGATCAAATCAATGTCATTCATGTTGCTCAGAAACCTAACATTGTTGTTCACCTTCATAAAGATGTCTCTCAACCTATACAAAAACTAAAAATTGTTGTTAAGGGTGGAGTGAATCATCAACCTGATTATCATGCAGTGCCTTACACATATAATAATGAAGTATTTACTTTGGAATCCAACAAGAACATACTATTTGAAGCACAATATACTTTTCTAGTTCCTACAATCTTCTCTCCAGTTCAGACAAATACACCATCTCCTACTAAAGATGTTCCTATAGAGAAACTCTTGGAGGATGATTGGAAATCATTAGATTTCACACCTTCCTTTTGTAGCAAATCTAAGATGCTTGAATTTGGCACTCAAAATTTTTGACATGTTTGGAATTTTATTGGGCCTCTTTAAACTTCAATCAATTCCACCTACAAACAACCCCTCTCTATACATTTCAACACTTATATTTGATCCTACACATTGATGCAAGAGCGTCTTAAAAAAAAACACAATCCTCATCATTGTACCTATGTTCATTTCTGTGGGTGATGTTTTGTTTTCACTTTGATTTGTTTCAATTGATCTAGTTCATTCTAGAGTGGTGTCTAGGGGTGCATTTTGAGTTGATAAGATAAGTTCCATAGACCAAACCACAAGGGTTTTCCTCTAATATGTTGGTCTCTCATCGATGATTTTGTCGACTCCTCATTGTTTGAGCATGTTGTTTCATCATAGAGACTTGAGGAACTTCTCCATGACAAGCTCATGTCTCTCCTATGTGTTCTCATTGTGGGGTCATAGTTCTTTGGAGTCTCTTGTCGATGAGGTGATGTCACATCGACGAGCTCTCTTGTGGCATCAAGGAGACTTAAAAAGTATCTCATCGACACTTGTTTATCATGTATATGTGATTCCTTGTTGACTTGGCATGAAGGTTGGTTGTTCCCACAAGGCATAAGATGGTTTTCATGACTGCGAAGGGATATTAATAATGGATTATTAGTTCGTTGTGATGCAACGAAGACCATTGATCACTAGATAATCCAAATAATAATCAAGTTTGTCTTTTGGATCCATGGTCAAGGAGACATAGATAGCCTCCCAGTGACATTGCTAAGTCATGCCAATAGGACCTTTGATGTTCTATGATGGCCAATTACGTGGCATGTTCTGATTGGAACCCTTGCCCTTGGACTTCCAATTGGTGGGTGGTTAATACAATCAAAAGCTGGATTTTTGAGAAAGGAACAAAAGAGAAGATTGAGCAGGGTAATTGCAGAAAAAATACAAAACAGAGAGTCGAAGGCCGCGAGTTATCACTAGAGGGAAAAGTAAATTTTAGGCTTGCTTGAAGTGAAAATAGAATTAGGAACTATTGCTCATTGAATCCAAATTGTAAACTTTTTGTGCAAACAATTTTGTCAATAAAGTTGTTTTGTTTCTTTCCATTGTGAATTTGATTCTTGTTGTGTTAACATAGTTGTGTGCTTGGGCTTATCATTGGACTTGACTACTCCACACATGGATACAATAGACATGTTTAAGGATGTGTGTAACAAAGTCTTGAAATTCATGAGAAATCGCACTTTTCCAATGAAGAGCTAGGTTTCCAATTGCTTCCTTTGTCAACATCCCTCCCCCATTGTCGAGTGGATCCATATGTTCTCATTCCAATTTGGCATTACAACAAGATAATGTTTTTGTCCAGCCTCCTTCACACCAATTTAATTTCTCTTCTTTGGCATAAATGGAGAAGGAAATGTAGACAACATCTTGAAAATTCTATTTTTTGCAAGTGTCATCAAATCCATGGGCATTTTACTAATGAATGTCAAGATTTGTAAATTAAAATAAAATAATATATTGATTTAGGTATCATAAAAGTAAGATATGACAATAAATGGAATATTCCTTATGATCATTTCAAATTAAATTCAAGTTCATATTTTGTTGCTCCTCACTATGTGACATTGTTAGCTTACCTATTGGAAGCTCATTGTCATTCATGGTGGTACAATTCCAAGTGCAATCATACTTAATGAGAAACATAATAGTATATTTATTCTTGTCTCTAACAATAATTTTCTCTCTTTCCTCTTTCTAATGGTTCACTTTTTCTTTTATGAGTTGCATTTTTCATAACATGATGTCCTTTCTTGCATAGAATTATCCTTCATGCGAGTACATGTGTGTTCCTTGTTTAGGACCTATTCTTTGTTTAAAATGGTATGTTCCTTATGAACAATCTCTCCTTGGTGAATGCATGCAATCACTTACCAAGGATCCACTTTTCCTTTGTTGAGTGGTGTTTGCTTATGATATGATATTATTCCTTGTGTGAAGTTATTTGTTTTCTCAAGGATTCTCTCTTATGAAAGAGGTGTGTACATCCTTGTGTACAACCTCTTTCTCACTTGGTAATGTATGTCTATTATATGCAAACCCCTCACTTTGGGTCAAAAGTGTGCTATCCTTCATCAAGAATCCCTTTACCTAGCAATTGGGGGAAGGTATGAATTCTTTCTTTTTGACAATGATGTTATTTTTGTTCAAAATATCCTCTTGGAGGTAGATGTCTTCAAGCATAGATCTCTTCCTCCTTCTCCTCCAAAGGATTTCCTTCACACTTGTTGCAAGATATCTCTTTAACAACTATTTTTTGTTTGATTCTAAGAATCCTATCTCTTTAGCTTAGATTTAGGTACATTGTTGCCTAAAGGATATCTCCTTGGTGTTGAAGGTGTGTATGCTTGTTTCTAGCTTCCTTAATACATCAACATACCTTTATGTTGACATCTTAAGGGGGGAATCCATAACACCCTCTTTGTAATATGTTATTTTTTATTGTTCATGTCTTATACGGGGTGTACATTCTGAAATCAGACCCAGTTCTTATATGAGATTCTTCCTTCCTAAAACTAGGCACAACCATTTTATATGTCTTTTACGGTGTACACATTATTGAAACCAAGCCTAGTTCTTATATGAGATATTCCTGAAACCAAACATTTTTTTTAATTACAAGTCTTATACAATTTGTTGCATACTCGAAACTAGACCTAGTTCTTAGATGAGATGCTTAACTCCTAAAACTAGACAGTGACATATGCAGTAGGGTGCGTTGACTAGCATAACACATCTTGCTAGACTGTCCAACTCTTTCTTTTTTAGAGAGTGGAACTAGCATGACAAAAAATTTATAGACTATTCTAGCTCTCCTTTAAATGAATCACACAACATAACACAACATTTTGTCCCATGAGTATTCATGCTTCTATGGGTCACCTAGCATAACACAACTTGCTAGCATGTGGTGTTCATGTTATCTCCTCTCTCCTCCCCATGAGATCATAATTTTTCTATTTGTGGATCATGGTTTATCATTTGATGTATGCCCTTTCTCTTTTTATGTGACCACTTGTGCTCTTATGATACCATCCTAAGAATGATATAAGTGGCTGAGACATTTGATTATCGAGGTCTCTTCAACTAGTTGACTTAGATCCTTTTTGTTTTTAGTACTAACCCCTTGTGTTGTGTGTCTTTGTTGTCTTCATTTGTCTTTTCGTCTTTGTTTTGTTTTGTGTATCCTTTCATGTGACTGTGTGAGTTAAGATCATAATATTGGGGGCTTGGTTCATTATCAATGTCTTATCTCCTTGTGATCTCATTGCTAGTTGCTCCTCTATATCATCTTTCTTTTTTACCATGAGTATTTGCATAGCCTCATACTCATGTTAAAGTGGGGCCTAAATGTAGCGTTGTAAATTGTAACCGGTATAATTCACACATCATGTTTATGCTCCTACTTTAGTGTGTCCCATTTTCATTCCCCTAGGCTTGTTTTGGTCCCTTTTACTCCAACCTCAATGTCACTTGTTGACACCACTAGGTGGGTTCCATCCTGGAACTGTCCTCCCTTAGTCTTTGAGTTTTTGGTCTTGATTTTGGAGGACAAGGGTGCTCCACACCTAGTCCTAGATCAAGGTGCCCCCTTAAACAGACTCTAATTTGGGACCGAGCAGACACTCCCCCTCCCCAATGGATTTTGGTCCACATGGCTACACTTGACCATTAGAGGTCAACCTAATTGGTAATTTACCTAGGGAACCCTATGTAAAGACATCCTATCAATTCATTTTGACACCCATTATTTATCCATAATATTTGTGCATCTGTCAAGTATTCATCATCAAGCATTTTTTAGATATTCAAGGCAACATTTCATCCTTCAAGCATTATGGAGAAAAGTTACATCAATATTCATGCAAGCATGTGTTTTTTATTAGGGTTTTCATGTTCATGTGTTTTTATGCCATTACATTCAACATTTGTCATTACATTCAAAGAGCATTGCATCATCAATCCTTCCATCAACAATTACAAATCTAAGGTATATCTCCTAGAATTAAGTATTTACATTATTCAATTCAAGGTTAAGTCCTAAATCGGGGTTTGACCTAAGGAAAACCCCTATCCACAACACTTTATTCTATCTTTTTGTGTACAAGGAACAGGCTCAAGAGCTATACTTAGGAATTCTGGTAGAATTGACAACGACAAATAGGTTCAGCTTTTGACAAAGCAAAAGAGGAGCAGGGTGAATCTATACTACCTGGTCTAAAAAATCAGGTCAAACTTCTGGTTACATGTTCTAAATATCTTCTTTTACCCAAATCTTAGTTTGTAGCTCCATGGGACATCTATAGCAGTCTATTTTCATTGTCTCTCTTCAATTATCCCTTATTTTGTGCGAGTTTCACAATTCACATCCAATTTTCAACTAGAAAGAAGGAGACAACAAATTGGTAAATCTAATTAGTATTCTCAACCCCTTTTCCAATCAAATTGTGGCTAGATCTATTAGATTTACCCTCTTCTTTCCATGTATGGTTAATTTGGTTAGTTAGTGGTTTTATTATCTTAATTGGTGAAACCCTAATTCCAAATTACACCTTTACACTTAGGAACATAATTTATGTGTTTTAGTTGGTTAATGAAAAGTATATAAAGTAAGAAAAGTAAATAAATATTGATATTTATTTAATTTTTGATGGGATGAAATGAACTTAGGTAAATATACATTTAGAATTGTTTATCTAAAGTAGACTATAGAGGGGAATTTAATGAATTGAATGTTAGGAATAATACCGAACAAATATTGAATGGATAGTAATTTAATTAATTAAATATTATCTAATTAATTTTCAAACAAAATTTAAAATCAAATGATTAATATAAAAAAAATAATGAGTGATGACCTAAGGATGACCCTGCAACGCAGTGGTAAGCTATACGCCTCCTACTTGGGAGGCCTTCGATTTAAGCTTGTTCAAAGCCCTCCACCGACTGTTGAATCTCTCGCCTAGCCAATCGCTCAACGTTTTGGATGTTGCCCACATGGACCAAGGCAACACCCGTGATGTCAAAGGCTTGAGGAATTGGGGTGTTAATACTCATACAATATTGACATGGTGGTAGATGTGGGTAGGAGCATATTGATATGGTCGGCCTAATATGGCTAGCGAGTTGGGAAATCGACCTTTCTGACCTTGCAGGACACCATGAAGGAAGAGGACTATCAATGGAAAAAAAAAAAAGCCCATGGATTTGAACTAGGTTGGCAAAGATGTGGTCATGGAAAATAGGACTATGATAAGGGGTCATAGATGGAGAGATAAGGAGATACTCAATGCAATGGAGGGATAAGGAGAAGTGGAGAGATAAGGGTTGCATGAGTATGGAAGGAATGGACGACAAAAAGGAGATATAAGGGTATTAATGCCGATCAAATCTGAGGATGAGGCCCCTAAAAAAAGTGGTCTCCCTAGTTCATAGCTCTAGTCAAAAAGTGATTCAGCTTCTACCCATTACTGATAAAAATAAAATAAAATAATGAGTGATGACCTAAAATAACAATGTATCAATTTCAAGTGTCAAACATTTTGACTCTCTTAGAAATAGTAGTAAAATAATATTATTTTAAAGAGGAATAAAATATAATATTTTTTAATGAAAAGGGGTGGCATGACGCCTTCATTTGTTAGAAAAATCAGAAATATGATGGTTAGATAATGCCCCTTGAGAGTTCAAGTGTAAGAAAGAATGGGTGAGATCTCAAAAGGAAAAAATGATGAGAAAAAATAGATAATAGAGAGAAAATGAGAACAAGAAGAATAAAAATAGAAGAAAATATATTAAAAATGAAAAATGAGAGTAGAGATTATGATGATTGGGAGTAAATATTTAGTGTGAGGGATAAAAATAAGTCATTATACCCATAGCTTATAGAAATTTAGAGAGAAGAAGAAGAGCAGATGAATAAAAAAATAGATTGTGTACCAATCCACAAGGGTTTTGTGAAGGAAGAAAGGTAGTAATGACATCCAATGGGTAGTATTCTAGCAGCAAGTATTAAGAACTAGATCATTTAGTGAGCTTAAGGCTAATAAATGTGGGATAGAAGTTGGGTAGGAAGTGGATTTATCAAATTAGGAAAAACTTGATTTACCAAATGTATAGGGACTTATAGTAGATGCACTTGTAGGTTACGTAGATGTATAGTTATTAATGTATATGCAAAGGGTTACGAAAAATCCATTGTAAAGTGAAAAATGTACTACAAAGTGATGCATGCAAAAAAATCAAGTAGATATGTGAAAAAGAAAAGCATGTGTGTAAATGAGAAGATACATGACAAAAAAGTAGAAAATGTTTCACTAATGAGGTAGATGTATCAAGGAAGAGAGCATGTATGCAAAATAGTACATACAAATGACACAAATTAGACACAAAGTGGTGAATGCACAAGTAATGTAACGCATGGGTATGGTGATATTTTGTAAAGTAACTACCATTTAGTTTATTTGAAAAGAAGTTGTGGGTTTTGTAATTTATCAATCTTTGTAAATAAATTCATAAATATGGATGTGTCCTAAGGGTGGTTGATCTATATTAGTAAACTATGAAGATTCTTTTGAACCTTGTGTACTAGAAAATGTTGATAGTTATAGCAATGAAATGGAGATCAAAGAAAGTTATATTCCATCTCTTTATAGGAAAGATAATGGTGAATCTAGAAGACATATGAGGATATGGTTGGTGTTGATCTACATGTGGCTAATATATACATTAGAGATAGATCTAGAAATAACATTCAGTAGGTTATTTGGGATAATAGATATACCAAAACATGGTAGATACCTAAACATAAATAGATGTAGGGGTGACTACTAGTACTGCCCTTATCCATGATAGTTCTTATTGATGGCATACTTCTATCTAACAAGAGTGGGTGATGATTTTCAATTAGGCTAGTAAATTGTGTAGTAGAGATGGTACATCGGAGAAAATTTCTTGTATGAGGGGCTAGCACACGTCTAAAAGGATATGTATTTTATGGCACATAGAGTGTATAGCATTAGCTCCTCTATGCTACTACAAGTGTGGGTATGGGAGCACATTCTAAATCTTTGCTCGATTGGGATAGGGTGAGTATAGAATTTACCTAGGGAGTCCTATGTATTTGGATTATATAAAATACTAAGATACTAGTATGTGAAAGATGTACAATATTGGTAGCGAGCACTAGATGATTTACATGTAGCAGATATGACCTAGAGGCCATGGGAAGAGTGTAAGTGTTGTTATTTCATGCCACCGTTAACCCATCATAGATAGCTGATCTGAGATACCAAAAAATGGGCTAAAACCCTTTGCAAACAACCTCAAGGCTAAAACCCTAAATATTTCTTGTCTTAATCATTTTTAGGCATGTGTTCTAATTTTGCGTTGACTTGTTCAACCGATCACTGTCACTTAAATTCACCAGCCAAAGGACTTTATAGCCTGAGTTGGCCTAATGGTGGAGAACTTGTGCTCTTGAAAGAGAGGTCACAAGTTCATATCCCACAAGGGGGTAATGTATGTACGCCTCGTTTGTAGTGCAGTTAGGTACCTCCCGCAAGGAGTACGAGGTAGCCCCATACTGCTCTAACCCATCTGTAGACACATACACAGATAGCTGGCATCGTAGACTATAAAAGCCCCTTTCCTTTCCTTTCCTATCAACTTAACATCCCTATCCTA
Source organism: Cryptomeria japonica (assembly GCF_030272615.1). Classification (NCBI taxonomy): domain Eukaryota; kingdom Viridiplantae; phylum Streptophyta; class Pinopsida; order Cupressales; family Cupressaceae; genus Cryptomeria; species Cryptomeria japonica. Next base: position 483,044,487 of record NC_081406.1, on the reverse strand, counting down.
CCCGCTTACTAGCTTGTTCTTTGACATTAAACCTTTTTTTTTTTTTTTTCGTTGTTGTTCACCTCCCACCCTTGTCACAGTTAGCTCCACTAACCATTTCACTCCGCGGGGTCCTGGGGTAAAACCTTATCCTCGATTGTCATACAATTCATACACCTTGCGTCCTCATGCTAGTGATGACATCGTCAATGGCTTGATTGCGGAGATATGAGATAAGAAAAAAGCAAGCCAAAAGGACTTTGCTCCTCTCGTAGGCCATATGGTGGCCCCGAAAGGTCATCGCAAGGTGGCGAGGTGTTATGAAGGGGATTCCTCATGCAATATTAGTTGTTGATCTAGATGATCAATGGCTACATTCTAAAGGCCATTGGGGAAGATTCCAGGTGAAAGCTGACCATCCAATTACGCGTTAAGGGGGAGACCAACGACCAAATATCAAACCTATAACCTGCACATTTAAATCTCAATGGTTAGACAGTGGTAGGTGACGAAGGAGGTTAAAATTGAATTCTCATTGACCCCAAGCACTCTCAAATCCGATCTGTCAATTCCAAACAGTGCCATTACTCCTCCCCGGTCTGCACACATGATCCAAGTGTAACCATACCTCTTTATGATCTGCAGATGTCTTTTTACTCCCAACAGAAATGTTGCAGGTGCCATGCTAGTCTTAGAGACTCCCTGATTTTTAAGGATTTCGTTCTCATCGACTACAGAGACCATCATTTAGCTTCTTCCCCTCTTCTAGAAGATCAAATGTATATGCAAGGATCATATTATGATTTGATCGTCCTTTCAATCATCTCCCTACAACCTAACCCTAGTTTGGTTAGCGTTTTATATTCAATGATGAATTAGAGTTAAATGCCTAAAATATGAAGGAAAAATTGAACATAATTTAAGGGTCCTCTCCTCTGTTCTCTTATAAAAAAATTATGTTTTTCTACGAGTGCAACTTTTGCCTTGTCTTATATCAATAAGGTTTCTTGATTTTACCTCCTAGTGCAAATAGTTTGTGTAAAACATCTTACATTTTTTCTTTTTGATCTAAGTTTTATATATATCCAAAATAAGTTCACATCCAAGTTTAGCATTGTCTACAAATTGAGCATACATCAATCTTTCTAAATACTATTTGTATGGCCTAGCTAACTCCTAACAACTATCCATGATATGCTTTACAATCAAAATCCAAAAAATGGGACCAAGCCCACTATCTAACTTGCCCTTGCTACCACCTTTCCTTTTCCATCCACTAAATCAGTCAGGGTTGTATTTTGACTTACTATCTTGGGTTCACATCTACTCCCCAAGGTCTCCCCTCTCAGCAATGTCTTGACTGCTTTCACCCTCTTTAGCTTCGCCAGTCGACCACGTCTACACTTTAGATGTGCCTCATGTTTCTTCAATGCATGGTACTCCTTATATGAACCCCACTTCACTTGCTCCAACTTGACCTCTTTCGCCTCCACTCCATCTATGAAGAATTTGACTCCCTGCAACCCAATTTGTGCCGACATTCTTCTTACCTCTTTATTGCAGTCCACACTCCAGATTAGAAATGGTCGCATGGGTGGAGTGTATTCACTCGCATGCAGCCATGTTCCTCCTGAGCACACGAAACCCTTCATGTAGATCGGGCCATCACCATAAGTTGTCAAACCCCTGCATCCACTCCTTCTTGACACACCTTGTCATGATCCTCCCCACACTACCCTTCGGCTCTATCTCGAAACACCACACCAAGAACATGGATATTATGTCTGCATTTGTTTTATACTTGAATTCAACATTGAGAAACTCATCTCCCAACACTATCTTTACCTTTGTGATGAATGTTTTATCTTTAAACACCAGTCGCTCGTCTGTTATCCTTCCTGAAAACACCACCTGCTGCTTGGTCATCCTCAAAGAGAAGTTGACCTCCATTCCTCCTCTTCTTTTTTTTCTCTACTTGCCAATTCTTCTCAAACACACTACTGGATGAAGACGGAAATGAATTATTTCTGTGTCCTTCCCACCTAAAAAACCGCTCCACACCTTTTGTCCTTCATTTAAATTTAGTAACTTGGTTGGCCTAAGGCGATTTGCATTATACGAAAATCTTTTGATCTTCATACCTCCCATGTGTGAGTTGGCCAGACATTTATGCTTGGAATTAATGCGCTGAAGTGGAGTAATCTGTTTGCCCACCGCCTATTTCCTCTCCAATATGTCCTCTGCAAATTCATCCTGCCACCTCCTTCACCGTACTAGGTGATACAACATACACATTTCCCACAATCCTTTACAATTCAATCAATTACTCAAGCTTCACATCGCATCATGATCTGTTGGCTGTCAACTTGGTTTTTGACCCTTCATTAATGTCAAAAGTTGGAATAGAGGCGGTATTAATTCCTTCCCATTTCTTGTGCTCTATTAACGTTCCATTTGTACTCCCCTTGTGCTAGGTTGATCGCCACCTTGGATAGCTCATCAGCGTCCTGATTTCCCTCCCTTCTAACATGAGAGATTTGAATCTTGGAAATTCCTTAAAGGTAATTGTTAATGACATGCATCATCTTGTCAATCTACTAGTGTATCACATTTCCTTTAGCTATCACCTAAATTATGTGTAGACGTCTAAAAATGGTCAACGCTTGCGGAGTTGTATTTTAACATTTGCGCATTGCCTTATTTTAGGGTTTTTGCGTCGTATTAACATTTCTCCTATGTTACGCACTTGGAATTTCTAATTTGCGAGCATCGAGTCCTCCTTCAGCATTCTTCATTTATCTCGCTTTCAAATTTGGTCTTGTCGATAACAATCTTCAGTCATGATTTTGGTCGATCTTATCATGTCGCATCAATGTGCGTGTTCATTTGTCATCATTTTGGACATCGTCAATCCTAATTAGGGTTTTGTCCTCTTTTCAATCTTGTCATCTTGCGATCGATTTGTCATCGATCGTTGTCGTTTTCAATCTTGTCATCTGGCGATCAATTTATCATCGATCGTTGTCGTTTTCAATCTTGTCATCTAACAATCAATTTGTCATCGATCGTTGTCATTTTCAATCTTGTCATCTTGTGATCGATTTATCATCGATCGTTGTCGTTTTCAATCTTGTCATCTGGCAATCAATTTGTCATCAATCGTTGTCATTTTCAATCTTGTGATCGATTTGTCATCGATCGTCGTCCTTCTCAATCATGTCAATTTGGATCAATTAGTCATTGTTCCTCGTCAATTGGCGCATTTATCAATCAAATCATTTATCGGAATTGATCTTTTATCAAGTCAGAATCATGATCAAATCAATCCTATGTCAAGACCTAATTGTCGTCCTTGCATTTCTAATTCATCTTCTAGGATTTTATGATTTATTCATTTAATCTTGTTGTCATTTTCCCTCTAGGTTAAATAATTTATTTATTTATCCTAAGTCTTCTTGTCACAATTAAATATTTATTTAATTGGCTAACTAATTCCTCCTCTCTTTGTGAATTAATTAATGAATGAAAAATTATTAATTAATCTACCTAATTTTCTAATTTACTAATTTCTCCTAATTTCTAATTTTCTAATTTTCATCAATTTTCTAATTTTCTAATTTCTAATTTTCTATTTTCTCCTATATTTCCCCTAATTTCATGGGAATGACATAGCAATTTGTCATAATTTGTCATAATTGACAATCAATCAATTTTGACATAGCTATTTGTCATAATTATCAATCAATCAATTTTGCATAGAAAGTGTCAATTTGTCATAATTTGTCATAATTGTCATTCTTGATTTGAAATTTCCTTTCAAATCTCTTAATGCTAATCTTGTCTTTTCTCCAGTTTATCTATAAATTGGATGAATTTCTTCAATCAAAGTCCCTGGTCGAATCAATCACGCTTCTAGTATTCTTGCGCTATCGTCTTGTCTACTTGCTTTCACATCATGCTTATGCACTAGTAGGTGAGATCCACAAACAAAGCTATTTGAAGGAGAAAGAAGGACAATGGAGCCACGTGAAGAAGACATCTGCATTTGGTTTTCTTAGTTTTCAATCTTGAATGTCTTATTTTCATGTTTTCATTGAGTGTAATTAGGATTGTTATCATTGCAATTGAGTTTTTGTGATTGAACTAAGCTAATGTTTACATTGCTTTGATGATTCCACATTTCCTATCTACACTATGATTTTCGAGTCCCCTTCTAAATGCAGGTGCCTCACCTTCAACCTTCTCACCAATTGAATAGCAAGAAAGGTTGTATTCACTTCAGCAATTTTGTTTGTTGTCTCTCCTAAGCCTTGACATCAGGTTGCCAATATGGTTCCCAAATGGTCCCTAGCAATGCTTTTGGCCCCTACCTGTCCCAGGGTGCCCCATGCAGCTCCATCAAAATTTATTTTAATCCAACCTATCTCAGGTCGTATCCACTGATCATATGATCTTGTGTTCTGATTAGGATCAACCCTAGAAGGCCCATTAATAGGCGTAAAGCATCTTACATTCATATTTGCATGCATTTTTCTCTATTTTCAGATTGTATGCTATGTTAATCTTATGCATAAATGTTGGATTGGGAATATTCCTCTTTCCTTTTAGCATTTTATTGAGTTCTAACCTTCATATAGGCTTTTGGAGACTAGCTAAAATAAAAAATTATGTATCTCATTAGGGATTTTTAGTGTATTGTGCAGTCATAGGTAGGGGACGACACATTCTAATCTTGGTGCATCGCCTCCCTTTATTCTTTGCATTCTTTCTTCCCTTTTCCTTTGCAATTCATTAGAATAGGTTTAGAAGTAGGCTTTGAAATGTTGGGTTGGTTCAACACTACACACTGATTAGAGAGGAAGCCAACCTTTTTCAGAGATTCAACCTCATAATGCAAGGTCCCACACTTGGAGGTTGTTTCCATGTTTCACAAGGTTGTTTGAGTTCATAGCTCAAACAAGGGTGCAAAATTTTGCGACAATAGGTAGATGATAACTATAATTTATATATATGATGGTAGAGTGTAGCCTTGTTAGGAGCAACCCTGAATTTGACGATCTATATGACCATTTTTTCACTTTTAGACTGTATATGACAACATGAAAATTTATTAGACCATATGGATTGACATGCTATATTTTTATAAAATCATATATATGACACCTTTAAGTTAGCAATAAACTGTAAAAAATTATTATAAATAGATACAATATAGTAATCTAATTTATAATAATAATTTTCTTATATGAATTTAGAAATTAGTTAATTTAATTTTTATAAAAAATTTAATAAGATTATCTTAAATATGAATTAGAAACTTGTCATAATAGATAAAATTTAAGATTTTGACATTTATTATTAAGAATTATTAAATAATTATCATTTGATATTAATATGTAATATTTAACATTTAACATTCATATTTATTAATTGATTATCATTTTAATTATTTATTATTTTTTTAGCTCAATTTGAAATTAATAAAATAGAATACTTCTGCTCTTTCATATTAGATTATTATATATTTTAATTTTTAATAATATTTTAAAAATAATTTTTATTAAAAAATATTAGTTAATTTAAATTATACATAATAATATTTTAAAATAATAATTAAATTATTTGCATTATTTTATGAAAACAATTTTTTTTCATATTTATAATGTATGATTGAAAAAATTGATAAAAATATTCAAATATAAAAGATTTTATGTAAAATTATTCATAATTTAAATATTTTTTGATAATTAATTTTTTTCTTAAAACATCAAATGAAAGGCATTGAAATGAACAAACTATCATAAAAAAATTTCATATGACAGGTAGGAGTGACCATCAAATTTGAGGTCGGCTCGGTAGGTACTCATACTTTATGGAGAGAGATATTCCAAACAGGGTGTAACAATAATTTGGATTATGTGAAGTTTTTCCAAGAAGGCCACATGTTTTTGCAAAGGTGGTGAGAGAGGTAGGCCTATTGAGGCCATAAATAGAGGTAGTGCTGGTAGAAAGGAGCTAACAATGCCATAATGGATATTGATGTAGCATAGGGTGAGGGAGTTATAATTATTGTACATAGATATTTTTAAAAGAGGGAAGTAAGAGGGGGAGTTAGGAGGGTTCCATTAATAGGGAGAGGAGTTTCTATAGTAGTAGGTGCAAGACCATCCAAGGTAGGTGGGAGGGGTGAGGAGGAGTGGGAGGAGATTCAAGAGGTGGAGGTAGATGTAAAGGAGGGTGAGATGAGGTAATAGAGCAGGGGACAAGATAAAGGGTACTATTAACAAGAGTATCTCTATCTCATTAGGGTCATCAAAGTCAAATAATATCTAGATATGGGGTAGAAATATGTATCATAGGTCTAGGTACAACCACTAGTACATCCATAGCTATAATCATAGGGATAGGGTTAGCAAGGTGGAGGTTGGGAGGACTTGAATGAGAGAATAGGCATGACATTGATTGAGATTACTACCTTAGTGATATATTAAATTAGGTTGCGGGGGGGATAGATACTCTACACGTTGAGAGAGACAATATAGTGACGAATAAAGATGGGGCAATGGTAGCACAAGATGCCTAACACGTGTATATATCCAACCAAGGATAAGGTAGATGTATAGAAATTGAGATAGGTGCAAGATTAGATGATGGTAGTACTAGTTATTTGGAATAAGCACCAATTGGCGATTATTCCTAGCCTAGAACCTAGATTCAAAACCCTAAAATTAAAAAATCATTTTATTTTCTTTTAGTTACTTGAGTTTATCTATATTCTCAAGGTGTTATAATTAAGACTTACTAAGAATCTAGCTAGTCTTGTAATAATCATACATATCTTAGTGAAATTTGTGAGAATATTTCTACTTAGTTTAATATTTGCACACATAAGGGTCACTATATTTAGATATTGCAATAAAGGATACCCCCTAGATCTAGTACATCGTAAAGTGTAGATGAGAAGAATATTTTGTCTCATGTTCATTGGCCATTGATCTGAGTATTGAACATTAAAGATAGCTACTTTATAGAGATACTCAACCAATCAGTTGTAAACACTAACATGTTCAATAATCCGTTTTAAAGTATAATTAATATAACAACTATTTTACTATCAATTTTTATGTAAATTGTTTTAAATTAATAAAAATAATTTAGTTAAATATTAAAATGTAATCATTTAAAAAAATTATCTTTCTCAATATTTTAATAAAAAATATTAAACGAGTTATAGATAAAACTAAAAAAAAATTAAAATATTATAAAAACATAATCTATCTGATTTCATATAGCAAAAGAAAATGAGTTCTATGAAGAAAGATATAAAACCAAATAAAACTGCATATCGTTTAAAGTCATAAATTAAAAAAATTGGATATGTAAAAAAATGAGAAATATCAACAAATGTGATTTTTTTTACTTCAAGAGGAACTTGGCTCTACTAGGGTTTACGTATTTTCCACTATCCTTATAAAACACTAGACCTTCGACATAGTAAAACCTTAAACCTTTGGTATTTGTTGCATGCTTTTTTAATTACTCATTTTTATGGCCTCAAATGGCTTCAATCAAGTAGTTCATGTCGGTGTTGATAGTTTGGTAGATATGTATAATGACACCACTAAACAAGTGGCCTCAAAAATTTATTCTAGAAATGCAAGGACGACAATTAGGTCTTGATTGAAGGATCGATTTGATCATGATTTTGACTGACAAAGGACGAATGTTGACAAACGATTTGATTGATAAATGCACCAATTGACGAGGAACAATGACTAATTGATCCAAATTGACATGATTGAGAAGGACAATGATCGATGTCAAATTGATTGCAAAATGACAAGATTGAAAATGACAACGATCGATGACAAAATAGATTGCAAAACGACAAGATTGAAAATGACCACAACCGATGACAAATCGATCGCAAGATGACAAGATTGAAAATGACAACGATCGATGACAAAATTGATTGCAAAATGACAAGATTGAAAAGAGGACAAAACCCTAATGAGGATTGATGATGTCCAAAATGATGACAAATGAACACACATATTGATGCGACAGGATAAGATCGACCAAAATCATGACTAAAGATTGCTATCGACAAGACCAAATACGAAAGCGAGACAAATGAAGAATGTGGAAGAAAGACTCGATGCTCGCAAATGATAAAGACCAAGTGTGAATCATAGGAGAAATGTTAATGCGACGCAAAAACCCTAAAATAAGGCAATGCGCAAATGTTAAAGTATGACTCCGCAAGCGTTGACCATTTTTAGATGTCTACATTTTGCCCCTCTTTGAGACAATGGGATATTAAGCGTTGTTTCAAAGAACAATAATGAAAATGCCCCAGACAATGACAATGACATATGCATGCCCCCTTGAGGAATTGGTCGGAAACATCCAGAAAAGAGGCCAATTGATTGATAATAATGATAGAACATGATAGGAGCAAACAGACTGACAATCGGAGACCGGATGCATGAAGGACAAGCAAAGGAAAACACAAAAGACCGCAACCAACATAGGATGGAAAGAGGGCACGTCCATCTATGTACTGACAAAGATCTATAAATGAGACAAAGAGAGTGAAAATTGCTCATTTGCACTAGCCAAAGAGGAGAATTTGTTGCTCTGGAAAAGGACACTTGCAGAGAGATGGCGAACATTCCAATGGAAGATCACCTCGGAGAACGTGTACGCACCTACAGAGGATCAGACGACACGGGAGCAGCGGTATGTATCTCAAAAACCCATATTGTCAATTTTATGAATTTGGATCGCTTGCGGGACATTGTGGGGCCCACAGGGAATGCAGAAACTGACTTCTGTGCCTGTGTGAGCGCATCCTGCAATTTTGTAGGGTATCCTACGCTTGTGTAGGGTACACAGGTGCAGGTTGTTGCTACACAGGCGCAAGACTTAGCACACAGGTGCAGTTGTGCATTGGGAACCCTAATTTGGCCAAAAACAGCATGCGAATGATCCGAAAAGGGGGGATAAGAATAGGATAGGTCAAAATAGATGAGAAACACCCTGATTTGGACATGAAACTAGGAAATGCAGCCCGTAGGAGAAAACCCTAAAACTGAGAAAATGTGCCCCAATTGTGATGCAGAGTCGACAGTATCCATTGATCACGCGGGAGAACCGACCAGACTGCTTCATGTTACGACATAGACTCAGGAGCACAGACAGAGATACATTAGCAGGACTTGGAATATACTATATCACATTCATGCTCGAGATTAGGGCAAACATAGGACTACTCACCGCATTGGCAGAGCGATGGCATTCAGAGACCTCCTCATTCCATCTGGCGACTAGAGAGGCGACTGTGACACTAGAGGATGTATGGCGTATCCTCTGCATTCCGATTCATGGAGAGATGATAGAGTATGACCCAGTGACAGGGAGAGATGCTTTGTGCAGATTATTTGAGTGCGACGTAGATGATCTGGATATTGTAGAGAGGGAGATTGGCTGGGAGACCATGGCATCAGAGTACGATCGACGATATGTGGTGATAGCCGTGGTTATAGCATGCCTACTAGCAGGAGATAGACGAGGACATGGATTCCCTATTGGATGGGGAAGAGTGCTAGAGCGGATGGCGACAGAGGGGATGGTGTATGCATGGGGACCATGTGTACTTGCTATGCTATATTTTCAGTTGCATTAGATAGCATATCAGGGAGTTCAGACATTGAGCTGTGGGGTCACACTGTTACAGGTATGGGCATTTGAGCACATAGCCATATGTTGACCGATCGCAGAGAGACAGGTATTACCACACCGACCATATGTGTACTGCTATGGGGGAGCACTGAGACAGGGTCCGTTTGGATACATACTGTATTGGCGACACGAGCTAGACAGACTGAGAGAGTTCACATGGAGGCCATATCTTGATTGCCCTGGATGGTCAGATGATAGTGAGGAGCTACTATATTGCAGACAGGAGAGGTACCTAATTGGGTGACCAGTGAACCACCAGAGGGTGATTGAGATGTACCTGCTAGAGAGAGTGAGACGACAGTTTGGAGAGAGGCAGGATGTACCAAGAGGGACTGCACACTTTGCCCGATCTCATAGAGAGACGAGTTAGTGGGGGAGGATGATTCAGCCACACATAGCATATGCTGACTTCACACAGCTACAATAGAGATAGTGGGATTGGAGATCAGATGTGGTGGATGTCGGGATGACAGAGGAGTATGAGTGATGGTTTGCACAATGACGACCAGTGCCATTGACAGATCCTGATATTCCAGTACCTAGGAAACAAGAGGACTTCCCACTCGCTGGAGAGGATGAGGAAAGAGATGAGGACGAGGAGGATGAGGGCGGTGATGAGGATGAGGGGGATGATGAGGACAAAGATGATGAGGGGGATGATGATTATGAGCCAGATTCAGCCGAGCAGGAGTCATTGCAGGATATACCCATAGAGCTAGAGACAGGTAGGATAGAGGAGATGGAGATGTGCAGGGCTACCATAGCGAGTCAGCATGATCACATTGTGACATTAGAGAGACAGAATACCATCTTGAGGATAGAGCATGATCAGTTCAGAGCAGAGATAGCCAGACTTACAGCGGCTCGAGATACAGCAATAGCCCAGGCACAGCGAGAAGAACAGAGAGTCACTGAGTATATTGGGTCAATTAGGGATGCCAATGCACGTGAGATGGCACAGATGTTGGTAGAGACCAGAGAGGAGATACACCATTGGAGGACACTATATGAGAGTGCAATTCCACCAGAGCAGAGAGCAGCATCATACCGAGCACGATAGAGGACAGAGAGCAGGCCACGTTCTCGGAGGTCAGTGAGCAGCATGGGGGTGAGTGGACCTATGAGACCACCACAGCCAGGACCTTGGACAGGAGGGATATCATCCTTGAGACATGGCAGGGATGAGGAGGATAGAGGGAGCACCCAATGACAGAGGCACGTGCTCCTTTTGACAGAGACATATGTAGTTTGACATTATGTAGTGTGATATTATATAGTCAGCCTGCGGGCCATACTTAGGACAGACAGTCCAATTTTGTACTCTGATATTATTGTGATATATGATATGATATGCATCGATATGATGGGATGCAATGTGTTATGACTTATAGTTGTTTTCCATGTATGGATGGCTTATGCACTATTTATTGTGGAACATGTATGGATACATTTTGATGTGAAATGGATAAAATGCTTGATGTGATGCTTGATGTAATGCAAATGTACTAACCAAATGGATGCAGGATGCAGCATATGCATGTGGAGATTGGAGAACAAGACCAAACTGACTACCCGAACTGATGGAAGAAATGTTAGTAAGAAGAAATGAGACAAAGGACAGTTAGAGACAAAGAAAAACTTGCTTTCACCAATGCACTTTGTAGGTGAGAACCTTTATTTAATGTAGCAAAACGGATGCATAGCATCATGGCATTGAAGGCCAGCGTTGAAACACAACCCTTTTTGCAAAAGACAGACACATCGCAGACAAATAACAATCACAACAAAAAAGAAAGGGACCATGAACCATCCCAGTCACTCTAAATCACTCAGTGACATCATCGAGCAACATAGGAACATGATCGAAGAGAAATCAATAAATGATAAGACTCGCTAATTTCAACAAGTCAAACAAACATCTTGATCTTCATTGTCAAAAGTTGAAAGTGTTGATAGGACGATCATGCTGTCTGGTTTCAGGACATGTGGTACCCCATCTAAGACAGGACACAGTCTGGTTTCGAGCATACCACACCCTATATAAGACTCATGATAATGTGCCAAGGACCAATGATATTGATGCTGACGTTCGATTGAGAAGACAATTGTGATCAGTTTGAATGTCTGGTTTGATTGAAAAAGTTCATCTGTTAATGCGTGATTTCATGAAAGCACAATGTTTGATTGATTGCGTGTCATTGGAGGGACGCTCAGTGATCTATCTATGCACAAAGGGGATATTTTTTATTTTTTATTTTTTTTTGCGAGTTTTATAATGTTTTTGTTCATTTTTTCAGGACTTTATTTGACTTTTTAGGGATTTTTTCAGGACATTTTTTCGATTTTTTATGATTTTGTCAGGACATTTTTCAATTTTTTTGGATTTATTTCAGGACATTTTTCAATTTTTTATGATTTTTTAAGGACATTTTTCGATTTTTTATGATTTTTCAGGACATTTTTCAATTTTTTATGATTTTTTCAGGACATTTTAAATTTAAAAGTTCCAGTGATTGATCAGGACAAGGGGAACACACCCAATGCACATCTGAAAGACATATATAGAGGCCAGGACCGAAACATATGCACACGAAACGGAGTATGCAAGACAATGATGCTGACCAATTACAGGCCTGAAATAGAACATTGAGTCAGGACAAGGATAGACCTGATAAACCTTTAGAGAGAAAGCATAGCTAGAGGTCAGGATAGATGACGGAGCAATGATCATTTTTACACATGGCGCCTGTTTGCCAGGTTTTCACCATGGTACTTGCCCAAAGCGCCTGTTTGCTAGGTTTTCACTAGAGGGCGAATCATTTTTCTTTACTTTTTTGTTTTTCCTTGTTTTTTCACTTTTTTTTTTTTGTATTTTTTGTTTTTTTTATTTTTTTGTATTTTTTTCTTTTTTGATTTTTTTGTATTTTTTCAGGATCATACTTGAAGAAGTGCTGATAGAAAATTATGCCCAGTACTTGCGAAGGTGCATGCTATTTACAGGATCGGACAAAGGTTCACCTTCTAGGATGGCAAGCTGATATGCCCCCAAGCCATAGGCTGCAGTCACTATGAAAGGCCCAACCCAATTAGGTTCAAACTTGCCTTTGATGATGTCAGTAGATTGTACATTCTTGGGGTTTGCCTTTAAAACCAGATCTCCCACTTTGAAGTGTTGCCCTTTGACCTTCTTATTATAAGAGCGACGGAGACGGTTTTGATATGCTTGCAAATGTGTCAGGGTTGTCTGACGTTTCTCATCTAACATCTCAAGCTGATGCAACCGAGAGACTCTACGTGTCTCATCATCAATCAGATGTTGCAAGGAAACACGCAAAGAAGGAATCTCCACTTCCAAGGGTAAAATGGCTTCCGCACCATACACCAAGGAATAAGGTGTTGCGCCAGTAGGTGTGCGGATAGAAGTGCGATAAGCCCATAGTGTTGGATTCAACTGTACATGCCAATCTCGACCAGTGTCATTGACAACCTTTTTCAGGATCTTGATAATGGTTTTATTTGATGCTTCAGCTTGACCATTACCCTATGGATAATATGGACTGGAGAAACGGTGTTGGATATGAAACTTTTCACAGAGTTCCTTGACATCTTTATTCTTGAAGGGACGACCATTATCTGTGACTATGGCAAGGCGAACCCCATATCGGCATATGATATAATTCAGCAGGAATTTTGAAATTTGCACACCAGTGATATAGGTCATGGGGATAGCCTCGATCCACTTTGTAAAATACTCTATGGCTGTAATGATGAACTTGTGTCCATTTGCAGATGTCGGGTGAATCTTGCCAATAAGATCCAATCCCCATTGAGAAAAGGGCCATGGAGATATGACAGAATGAAGCTCTTGGGCTGGTGCATGAATGTAATTTCCATGGATCTGGCATTTGTAGCACTTCTTAACAAAATCATGAACATCCTTTTCCAGAGTGGGCCAATAATACCCAGCACGAATCAACTTTTTGGCTAAGCTAAGACCATTGAAATGGCCCCCACATATACCATCATGAACCTCGTGTAAAGCCATTTGTGCTTCGTCAAAATCCAAACACCTGAGGAGGGTATGGTCAAAGGAACGACGGTAAAGGGTGTCGGCAATGATGACATATTTGGCTGTTTGTCGGATGAAGGCTCGGCGTTGGTTAGCGGAAAGATTAGGTGGTAAGGTTTGGGATTTCAAATATTGATAGACATCATTGTACCACGGGGAGTTAGGACCAACAAGATCGCACATCACATCTACTATCGGAATGTCAAAAGAAGGGACAAGCAACTGTTCGACCAAAAATTCACATTTGTCCATATTGTGGGGCATATTTAACATGGAAGCAATCGTAGCCATCGCATCTGCCGACTTGTTTTGAATTCTTGGAACTTGACTGAAATGGATAGCCGTAAATTTTGTCTTGAAGAAATCTACCATATGCTTGTAGGGAATAAGCTTTTCATCTTTTGTTTTGTAGTCATCATTCACTTGACGGATGACTAACTGAGAATCTCCATAGACTTGTAAATGTGTGATGTTCCAGTGGACCACTACTCGGAGTCTTGTGACTAGTGCTTCATACTCTGCAATGTTATTGGTACAATGAAAAGTTATTCTGTAGGACTTGGGAATAGCATCACCTTGAGGGGTGACAAACAATATGCCTGCTCCGGATCCGAACTTGGTATGGGACCCATCAAAGTATAACTTCCATTCATTAGAAGATGTAAGAGCAAAGACTGACTCATCCGGAAAATCTGTCAACATGGGATGATCATCATAAATAGGAGCCTCGGCAAGTTGATCCGCTATGACTTGCCCTTTTATTGCCTTTCGCTCCATATACTCAATATCAAATTCACTGAGGATCATAACCCACTTTGCTAGGCGACCCATCAAAGCTGCTCTGCTAAGTAAGTATTTCAAGGGATCAATTTTTGCAACCAGCAATGTTTGGTGATTTAACATATAGTGTCGGAGTTTCTATGTTGCAAAGACCACTACTAAGCATGCCCGTTCAATAGGTGAATAATTCAACTCATAGCCCACTAGTGTCTGGCTGATATAATAAATAGCTCGCTCTTTGTCGGTCTCATCCTGTTGGGCCAAGAGAACTCCTAGTGCCATTTCAGTTGCAGAAATATACAATATAAATGGCTTTCCTTCTATAGGAGGCATTAGAATAGGTGGCAACAACAAATAGTCCTTAAGAGCTTGAAATGCCGATTGACATTGCTCAGTCCATTTAAAAGCGACTCCTTTATGCAATAAATGCTGGAATGGATGACATTGTCGGCCAATTGAGCTATAAAGCGGCGGATTGACTATAGCTTTCCTTGCAGACTTCTTAGTTGACGGAGATTGGAAGGAGGAGGCATATCCATTATTGCTTTAACCTTGGCAGGGTCGACTTCAATGCCTCTGTGAGAAACAATGTACCCTAGTAATTTGCCAGCTGTGACACCAAAGACACACTTCTTTGGATTGAGTCTGAGCTTGTAGGTTTCCATTCGGTCAAAAATTGGGCCCAGGATGGCGAGATGACTATCTCTTTTGACAGATTTGCATAATAAGTCATCAACATAGTCTTCCATCAAAGTATGCATGAAATCGTGGAAAATTGTCATCATCGCTCTTTGATATGTTGCGCCGACATTTTTAAAACCAAAGGGCATCACATTCCAACAGTAGGTACCCCAAACACATGTGAATGCAGTCTTATGTTGATCTTCAGGAGCAATGCGAATTTGGTTATAGCCGGAGAAACCATCCATTAATGAGAGCATCTCATATCCAGCGGTCATGTCAACTATGATGTCTATATTTGGCAGTGGAAAGTCATCTTTAGGGAATGCTTTATTGAGATCCCTAAAATCTGTATAGATTCTGATGCCCCTAGTTACTTTGCTGACTGGTACCAAATTTGAAATCCAGTCTGCATAATCAATGGGTCTGATAAAGCCCACATCTAGTAATTTTTTCAGTTCTACCTTGACCAAGAGAGCCACCTAGGGATGCATCTTTCTGAGTTTCTGTTTGACAGCCTTGGCATCTGCTTTTAATGGCAAGTGATGAAGGACTAATTCTAGATCAAGGCCAGGCATATCTGCATAGGACCATGCAAAGCTGATCTTCTTCTCAAGAAAGAAATTGACAAAATCTATCTTTTCCTGTTTTGATAAAGAAGCAGCGAAATGAATGACCTTAGGGTTGTCAGGTGTACCCAAATTTATCTCTTCGGTCATTTCCACAAGAAATGTTGATTTATCCTGACTTGATAGGGGTATGTCCAATCTTCCACCTTTGGGTGCCTCCGAGAGGTTTTCACC
This sequence comes from Cryptomeria japonica, assembly GCF_030272615.1. Lineage (NCBI taxonomy): Eukaryota > Viridiplantae > Streptophyta > Pinopsida > Cupressales > Cupressaceae > Cryptomeria > Cryptomeria japonica. Next base: position 483,028,431 of record NC_081406.1, on the reverse strand, counting down.
CGTAGGTACGTCTTTTATTTTTACTATTTCATGATCAGAGAGTGCCTTACGGTTTTCACTCAAAGACCTATTCTTTTGATTTTTTACTTTTTCTTTCCTTTTTTCATTTTGATGACTGGAAGATGGAGTTGACTCCCCAAAATATGCTGTGGAATCCAGATCAATAGCAAATCCTGCCTTATGATCACCTTGTGGTATGCCTTCCCATAGTCCAAGGAATTTTGCAATTGCTTCGTCATTTTGAAAACAATCCAATGTGAGTGGTTCTTGTTGGTCATGTTGGATAAGTTAGGGATAGACGAGGGGCATGTCATCATCGGTTTTAAGGAGAGAGAGGACTGAGATGGTAAAGATGTAAACATTTGTGGTATCACTGTCTGAACTGCTCATATCTGATTCGGAGCTTGGGTCCCAGAACGACTCTATCCAAGCATTAGGACATGTTTTGGGAAGGGGAGTTACTTCATGTTTGTCTTCCATAGGCAAATCATCAGGGTCAAGGAAAACATTGTCAAGGGCATAGGAGCTAGAAGAAAAAGAACTCCACTCCCATTCATTGGAATCAGTTTTGGGTCGGGTATCCTCAGATGTTATTTCATCATCAGAGTCACGCCCCTTTCCACACGTGGTCACTTTGGTAGATGAGGATCCAATTCGCAATGATACAAAACCTAACCCTAAAGTTGGAGGTCGCATCTCAGGTATAATAGGTTCTAGCCTTCCATTTTTGTCTGAGCCTAAGCCACTGCAGCCATCATATCCTTTCTTCTGCAGCATAGTAAATCCTTTACCGTACCGTTCCACCGGCAACCTAACAGGTGGGGTCTCAGTTAGATCTTTATAAAGCCAATCTATGACATCATCATCTAAAGTTTCTTTGTCAAGTTCACCCCATCTTGTAAATGTAGTGGGAGGCTAATATTGAATAACTACCTTGGGTTCCTTTTGCAACAAATGTGGTTTGCCATATGATTTTGGAGATATTGGTAAATTCCCGATGAGGAATGTTTGATCCATTGAATATTCTCCGCATCCTTGGTCTTGTATCTTCAATTTTCCTTTGACAGCATCTAACAATTCATTAGGATCCACATAACTATGTGAGTGGGCCTCTCTATTGATTGGGACTTGCTGTTGAGAGGAGTCCCTTAGAGTAGCACAAAATTGAAATGGATTAGGATCTCCTGGAATTGTTATCTCAGTTCCATTGTAAGGATATTTTAAACATTGATGATAAGTGGATGGAACTGCTTTCATTGTGTGGATCCATGGACGGTCAAGAATCATATTGTAAGGGAGATCGAGGTCTAAGACCTGCAAGAAAGTGTTTTTTGTCACTGGACCGACTCTGATAGGCAATGTAATTATCCCTTTAGATGGGCGCTCAGCATCATCATATGCTTTGATTGTTATTCTTCTGGAAGCATCAATGTCATTTTCTGTATAACCAAGGCCAATGACCACTCTCAAGGTACAAATATTAAGACCTGCTCCGCCATCTATCAAGACTCGTTGGATTTTGCAATTATGGACAAAGACTTCAAGATGTAAAGGATCATTATGAGGGAGCTTATCGGGTGAAATATCATTATCAAAAAATGCAACATTTTGGGAAATAGCTAGATGTCCAATTCGGGCTTGAAACTAGTCAACATCAATGTATGTCGGGACAATGGACTCAATTAAAGCTTTATCTAGGACTGCGCGATGCATGGGGGACATTTTCAACAACTCAAGGATTGATATTTGTGCAGGTGTCTTTCCTAGATGATCTAGGAGATTATACTGACTCACATGAGTTGATTTGGGGGGAACTGCAGGAGCTCCTTTCAGGACTATTTTGGATTGATGAGTGGTGACTGCGCAAGAAGGCTCTTGTCCCTTTATTCTTAGGGTGGAAACATACTCATTTGACATGCGAAAACAATTGATGACATTGTTATAACCAGTGTTTGCATAATTTGCTATTTGGGTAGAGTTTGCAGAGGATGCTTTACCCTTGTCATGATCAAGCAAAGGAGTTTTGAAAATTGTATGATCACTATTAGAGGTCACGTTGGGCTGATCTACCTCAATTACTCCTTGCTCTAAAAAGTCTTGAATCATATGTTTCAATTGAAAACATGATGCGGTTTTATGTCCTTTTGACCGATGGTACTCACAATATGCATTATCATTCCACCAATGCGGCTTTACCACTGGTTCTGCCTTGATATCTGGTAACTTGATAAATTTTGCTTGTATTAACTATTTCATTACTCACTCAATAGGCTCTCCCAATGGCGTAAACTGTCGAGGAGGTCCATCCCTTGATCGGAAAGGTTTGCGTTGCTGGTTTTGTTGCTGACCTTATTGTTGATTATATTGTTGAGTGTATTGTTGAGTATGTTGTTGGTACTGTGGCTGTTGAGTAACATTGCTCACTGGTGTTTGATTTTGTTCCATAGTTGACATATTAGGAAAACTCAATTTCTCGATTGTGAATGGGGGTTGATTTGCATTCACCATTCTTGTATCAACAACTCCATCATTAGTGACATTCTTGTTTTTGTACCAAAATCCATTTCTGTCCCCTGAATTGTTTGTGTTGTCACACTCTTTGTTAAGCTTAATGATTCCCTTGGCTACAAGAGCGGTTTCAATGTTCATCCCTTTCTTAATGAGTTTCTCAATAGTACTGGGACTTTTCAATTTTAGTTCATACATCATTTTTGGGACCAAATTTTGGATAAACAAGTTCACTTGTTGTTCTTCAGGTATATCTAGGGAAGAACGACTATACAAGCTTCGCCATCGTTGCAAGAAAGTCACTAATGGTTCCCCTTGCTTTTGCTTAGTGTTCCATAAATCTGACATGGTCATGTCACTATCAATGTTGAATGCGAAGTGAGATATAAACTTTTGAGCCAATTCCGACCAAGTCTTTATATTTCCTGGCAGATGCGAATACCAATCCATGGCTTGTCCCATGAGACTTCGTGCAAATAAGTGCATTAAATATGTTTCCTCATAACTCACTTTGGTACACGCCACGAAAAATGCTCGAATGTGATCTTTTGGATTGCCATTCCCTTTATATTTCTCAAAATTAGGTGCCTCAAAATGCTTAGGGAAGGGAGGCATGTATAAGCTCTTGTCAAATGGATTAGGACATAAATCTTGATCTGTGTACAACTTCTTTGTTCCTTTGGTTTCTAATGCGTCAACTTGTCGTTGCAACTTTTCAAGCTGTTGCGCAATTGTATCAGATTTTGGAGGTCCATCATTAATCCTGGTGGGTACTCTTTGTCGATACATCGTGTTTCCGATCGGTTGTTGATGCTCTGAAATTGCCGTCTTTGGTGTCTTCGGCATATAATGTTCTTGGTACACCTCTTGTTGTTGTGGTTGTACCATGCCTTGATATTGACCTTGTTGTTGTGCTTCTTGTGGTGGCATCATCGTATGTAGCCTAGGTTGATATTGCAATTGAGGGTGTTGTTGATATTGCACAGGCGTCAATTGCGGTTGTGAAGTATGATAGCTTGTTTGTCTTGGCACATATTGAGGCACATGTTGTTGTTGATGCTGACGAATCAGAATTTGCTGACTTTGTGCCAATTGTTGTTGTCGCAGTGTAAATCCCATCATTTGCAAAAAACTTTGTTTGGGTGGTTTTTGTTGTTTCTCCTTAAGATGGGGTATGGCACTTGCATTAAATTGCTGTGTTGTTTGTCTAATCCATTGTGGTGGTTTCAAGTTTGCATTAACTTGTAATGGGGCAGAAGGCGTTGCAAATTCTTGTCGAATGCGATATTGTTGTTGTTGAGCATTATTTGTTTGCACATTCGATTGTACTTTTTGTGTATTACTCAATTGTTGCAACATTTGTTGTTGGTGCAAACCACTATCTGTAGCTCTTTGTGTCGCCATTATCGAAGGATCTGTCATAATAGTCTGCATAACAGGTACTTGAGTGTTTGGCAAGTATATTGAACTTAGTGGAACATAAGAACTTTGTTGCATTGTGGAATTGTTTTGGACATTGGTGATATCAGGCATTCCAGTCGTGAAGCTTTCTTGCATCTTAGATTTTGATCCAATTTTATGCATATGAGGAACCACTTCTTGTTTAGGGACAACTGTCAATATTTGTGTGGTCTTCATTTGATCTTGTGTTACAGGTGTTGTGTTAAATAATGGATTATTTATTGTCTCAAATGGTGACTTTTGAGGAATAGTCACTGTCAATGCCTTTGAAGCACGTTTACTCATCAAGGTAGGTTGAGTTTCTTGTTGCACATGTTCTTCATTTGGATGCAGAGAGAAACTTAACAACTCACCACCTTGTTGTTTTTGCACATTGATTTGCTCACTTGAGGAGGTCACATTACTCATCATGTCAAGATATTTTTGTGGGAACATCTTAAAGACCTTGTTCAAGAATTTATCCATCTTTTTTGTCAACTTCAGATCTTGAAGGAACATATCAACATCATCAGAAGCATTGGAATCTGATGAAGAATCTAGTAAAATGTTTTGATTTGTTTCTTGTTGAATGCCTTGATCTGAACCAAATCCTTGTGAAAGAGTTTGTTCCTCATGTAATGTTTGAATTTCATGTTGCGGGTTTGGTTGATTCCAATCGAAAGGTGCATTTCCTCTTGGTGTTGGTGGAACACTCCCATGTCCTGGTTTCATGGGTACAAATACTAGTTCATATAATGGAGGTGGTCCAAGTTGAACCATTCCATATGGTGGTAATGATGTGTTTGATGAACCTTCAATTTGTACTGTTTAACTAGTTTGAAACTGTGAATTTGATATGTTGTCAATGGGTTGATACGTTGGTTCGCCATCTTTTTAGATTTTGACCTTGTCTCAACAGGCATGTCACTATGCGAATGCAATATTTTTGGAATTTTTCAAGGATAATGCATGATATGCAACTAAATGCAAACTAAATAGATGAAAATGCAATCTATGGCAAGAATGCAACCTATGTTTTTGGTTATTTTTCAAGATTTTGACAAACTTTTTGGAATGCGAATCTAAAAAAGAGACCCTTAGGAAATTGAAGTGATGTCTAGACCTCAAAGGACAAAAGGACAAAATGACAATGTCTCCCCTATATGCTTGGATACTAAGCTAGGTTTGACTAAATGACATTGATGACCAAAAGAGAAAAGGTTTGATAAGGTCTAGACCTCCTAACAATGACTTAGGGTTTATCAAAGATTTGGATTACTCAAGTATGACAAAACCTAGTTTTGACACTATATGCTAAGGGACAATTACTATTCAAGTGACCCTAATATGATATGATAATGACCTAAGCTTAATGAAGGGACCTAGGGTATGCAAATGCAAATGTATGACAATGTCAATCTAAGTTTGAATTATGAAATGGTATTACTCTAATGCAAGAGGACGCATGCAAAATGGATGACCCTTATTGATATGCAAAGGAGTATGACCTAGGTGAAACTTAACCTTGGTAATTAACAATGAATTTGCAAAATGCAAACCTAGGATGAACCTAAATCTAAGTGACATGAATGTTGAGACAAGATTTTGAAAAATGTTTGACAACCATGTTTGAAGGTGTTTTTGAACTTTGTTGAATGAAATACTCTTGTGTTTAACCTTGTTTTGAATCAATTTGTCTTGTTTTTAAATGAGACACAACTCAACTTTTGACAAGCAAAGAAGACAAGATATTTTAACTTAGACTCAAGACAATCATGCTCATTCACACATTTCTTATGGTAGGCAAGGGCAGTAGGTACTTAAGAGGTAGACTCGTTATGAGATTCAAGGAGAATACATAGATGCTTGACCCCATGGGCTCCCCTCCATGGCACTCACTTCTTAGGGCAGCCAAGCATCAGTCCCCATGGAAATCTCCCCATGGCAAACTTAGTATCTCTTCCAAGTATCCGAACTCCTCCTTCTCAAGCAACTAGAAGGATTTTTGGCCTCTAAATACAAGGTGTTTTATAAGGATTTTTGTTAAGTGTTACTCCTTGGTGTCACACAAGCGTGATTGAGACATAGGCCCACCAAGATACCAAACAAATGTAGTCGCGCAAGCATGATTTAGACCGTGAGGCCCTACTTAGATGTTGATATGAGAAAGAGTCCAAGGGTCATCACTTCCCAAGTAACTACAATTCCCACATAACCCTTCCTTCAAAGCTTTCACCCATCAGGTATTTATTTATAGTGAGTTAGAATGCCAAGGTACTCTAGCTGTGCTCACTTTGGGTCATTCCCTTCTCACAATTTGTCACTTGCTTGCAAAAGAAAGCAAATGGTCGGGAAGGCAAGCCCTCTAAAGGTAACAAACAATCCAAAACATGAGAATGGTATCGAAGATCTGGATTTCTGATCACCCTAAGAAGGATGAGAGCATACTCTCCTACTCCAATGTCAAACTCGACAAACAAAGTAAACACATGTTCATTCCATCCTACTTAGCAAACATATTAGGTGCCTAATTATGAATCACAAACACAAAAGTCTGGTTGGAATATAAGGCAACCTACAAAATCACCAAGTTAGAAGTTTGATGTGTTTGGTCTTTGACTAGCGAACCTGAAAACAATTCATTAGTAGTTTGTGAAATAATTCTTTGTCAAGCGTTTCGCCACAAAGCTACCAACAATGTTAGAGAATCAAGAGAAATGAATCACCATCAAAATTAATCCATAAAAGTTGTGATTCTTTGTCTTCTTAGATTAATCTATGTGAAATTTATCCAATTTACCACCCTAGATTAATCTAGATAAAATTTGCATAGAAAGTGTCAATTTGTCATAATTTGTCATAATTGTCATTATTGATTTAAAATTTCCTTTCAAATCTCTTCATGCCAATCTTGTCTTTTCTCCAATTTATCTATAAATTGGATGAATCTCTTCAATCAAAGTCCCTGGTCGAATCAATCACGGTTCTAGTATTCTTGCGCTATCGTCTTGTCTACTTGCTTTCACATCATGCTTATGCACTAGTAGGTGAGATCCACAAACAAAGATATTTGAAGGAGAAATAAGGACAATGGAGCCACATGAAGAAGACATCTGCATTTGGTTTGCTTAGTTTTCAATCTTGAATGTCTTGTTTTCATGTTTTCATTGAGTGTAATTAGGATTGTTATCATTGCAATTAAGTTTTTGTGATTGAACTAGGCTAATGTTTACATTGCTTTGATGATTCCACATTTCCTATCTACATTAATTGGTGAAACCGACGTGAACTAACCCCCTAACCATGCTTTTGAGTACTTTTGAGTTGATTTGCAGGTGAAAAACCCAAGAAACAGGGTAATGCAGGGCTTTCTGAGAACTTCTGCACCTATGTAAGAGCAATCTGCGCCTGTGTCAAGCATTATGCACCTATGTCAAGGACTTCTACGCCTGTGTTACTGCATTCTGTGCCTGTGTCACTGCAATCTGCGCCTATGTAAGACATTCTGCGCCTGTGTAAGGCCAGAAACAGAGGTAAAAGGCACTGTTTTTACTTGCAAATTGTTTTGTTTTGCATTCTGTTTCTGCTTTTTGGTTTTTTGGTATTGATTCTTTGTGCAGCACCTTGGCATTACGCATGGCAAAGACAAAGATGAAACTACTAATGAATTTTATGCAGGTTCGCTAGTCAAAGATCAAACAAATCAAACTCCTGACTTGGTGGTTTTGCAGGTTGCCTTATACTCCAACTAAACTTGGTGTTTGTAATTCATAATTAAGCACCTAGTATGATTGCTAAATAGGATGGAATGAATGTGTGTTTGCTTTGATTGTTGAGTTTGACATTGGAGTAGGAGAGTATGCCCTCATCCTTCTTAGGGTGATCAGAAATCCAGATCTTCGATACCATTCTCATGTTTTGGATTGTTTGTTACCTTTAGAGGGTCTGCCTTCCCGACCATTTGCTTTCTTTTGCAAGCAAGTGACAAATCGTGAGAAGGGAACGACCCAAAGTGAGCATAGCTAGAGTACCTTGGCATTCTAACTCACTATAAATAAATACCTGATGGGTGAAAGCTTTGAAGGAAGGGTTACGTGGGAATTGTAGTTACTTGGGAAGTGATGACCCTTGGACTCTTTCTCATATCAACATCTAAGTAGGGCCTCACGGTCTAAATCATGCTTGTGCGACTACATTTGTTTGGTATCTTGGTGGGCCTATGTCTCAATCACGCTTGCGTGACACCAAGGAGTAACACTTAACAGAAATCCTTATTAAACACCTTGTATTTAGAGGCCAAAAATCCTTCTAGTTGCTTGAGAAGGAGGAGTTCGGATACTTGGAAGAGATACTAAGTTTGCCATGGGGAGATTTCCATGGGGACTAATGCTTGGCTGCCCTAAGAAGTGAGTGCCGTGGAGGGGAGCCCATGGGGTCAAGCATCTATGTATTCTCCTTGAATCTCATAACAAGTCTACCTCTCAAGTACCTATTGCCCTTGCCTACCATAAGAAATGTGTGAATGAGCATGATTGTCTTGAGTCTAAGTTAAAATATCTTGTCTTCTTTGCTTGTCAAAAGTTGAGTTGTGTCTCATTTAAAAACAAGACAAATTGATTCAAAACAAGGTTAAACACAAGAGTATTTCATTCAACAAAGTTCAAAACACCTTCAAACATGGTTGTCAAACATTTTTCAAAATCTTGTCTCAACATTCATGTCACTTAGATTTAGGTTCATCCTAGGTTTGCATTTTGCAAATTCATTGTTAATTACCAAGGTTAAGTTTCACCTAGGTCATACTCCTTTGCATATCAATAAGGGTCATCCATTTTGCATGCGTCCTCTTGCATTAGAGTAATACCATTTCATAATTCAAACTTAGATTGACATTGTCATACATTTGCATTTGCATACCCTAGGTCCCTTCATTAAGCTTAGGTCATTATCATATCATATTAGGGTCACTTGCATAGTAATTGTCCCTTAGCATATAGTGTCAAAACTAGGTTTTGTCATACTTGAGTAATCCAAATCTTTGATAAACCCTAAGTCATTGTTAGGAGGTCTATACCTTATCAAACCTTTTCTCTTTTGGTCATCAATGTCATTTAGTCAAACCTAGCTTAGTATCCAAGCATATAGGGGAGACATTGTCATTTTGTCCTTTTGTCACTTGGTCCTTTTGTCCTTTGAGGTCTAGACGTCATTTCAATTTCCTAAGGGTCTCTTTCGTAGAATTGCATTCAAAAAGTTTGTCCAAATCTTGAAAAACAACAAAAACATAGGTTGCATTCTTGCCATAGATTGCATTTTCATCTATTTAGGTTGCATTTAGTTGCATATCATACATCATCCTTTTAAAATAAAAAATCCCCAAAACATTGCATAGTGACATGTCTATTGAAACAAGGTTCCAAGCACCAATGGTGCAACAAAGTTTGACGTATCAACCAACAATGTAATCAAAGTTTAATCCAAGGCAATCACAATTATATCCAACCCAACAACAAGGCAATATCGATCAAACTTTTTATGATGAAACAAGTCTCCAAATACAAAAACTAGAGGAGAAACTAGCTCAAGAAAATGAGATTTTGGAACAAAGAGTGAAAAACATTGAGAAGAATAGATCACAAATGTCCAAAATGTTTCAAAAATTTCTAGGTCAAAATCCAAAAATTGAGCCAATTGATGTAAGATCTCTTATTGAACGATCATACATACCAGCTCTCCTCTCACAAATAGAGATGATGAAACAATTTCAAGAAAAGAGACAACAATATTATGTGCCTTCACAACAAGAACAAGAAGGTGTTTACTATCAATCAGATTTTCAACCATCACAACCAATTGTTCAACAGTTCCAACATTTCCAACGGACACAACCAATGGTCCAATTTCAACAATATGTCCAACCAACTATACAATGTCCACAAGTAGTTCAACCAATGGTGGAATATCAATGTCAACAACTACAACCAAACAGCCAGAAACAAAGGTTGCAGCACACACCAACCCAAGTTTCAAACATGTCATAACAATTGAACCAAGACCAATATCAAAACATGACATCAAACCAAAACCAACTCCTTTCCAAACAAGTTCAAATTCCAGATACAACCATGTCAAAACCTCGAAAGAAAGGTGGCTTTATTTCAAGGCTCTTAAGGAACCTACCAAGTGAGTTCTTTGAAGAATATCAAGATAATACACTTATGTCTAGCAATGCCTCATCCCCCCACAAACAAATTGACTCTCCAGTGGCATCTATCCCTACACCTCTAGAAGTTTCACAAGAACCTTCCATATTGTCCTCATCAAATAATACACCCAAGGATGCAATTATCCAAGAGCTATCCATAATTGATTGCCAAGATAATCCAATTCATGATGCACATCCTTGTCATGTTTCAGAAATACAAGACCCAATGCCACCATGCACTTTATTGCCATTACCTGTTTTAGAGGACCCCATTCAAAGTCCCTCTTCCTCATGTTCAAGCATTGATTCCTTGCTAGAATCCATCACAAATGTTCAAAGTGCATTTCCTTCATGCCAAAGCATTAATCCCTTGTCAGAATCCCCCATGCATATACAAAGTCCAACCCCATGTCAAGAGGATAATTTAGAGCATGAAGAAACGTGTCTTGAAATAGATGAAGATCAAGATCTTGAAACCTTATCATCCCATCCAATTGTTTACCAAGACTCCATGTTCCCAGACACTCACGATGATTCCCCTATTCTTGTCCATCCTATCCAAAGTCCTATTGACACTCCATTCCTTGAGCAAGATCAAGATATCCTAGTCCATCCACTCCCAAATGATCCCATTCCATTTCATGAAAAAAATGTCCTTTCAAATCCCATTGACATTCCACTTCCTAAGAAAGATCAAGATATCCCATCCATCTTTTCCGATGATTCCATTAAAAGTCAAGAGCAAAGAACCTTTAAAGAGGAATCCAATGATCTTCCTCCTTGTCAAGATCAAAGTATCCTTCAAATTCATTTCCAACACAAGACCCTATCATTCCTTCAGATCCTCCACAAGATCCACTTGTTCCTCCATCTCCTTGTCCTAATGCTCCATATACACTCCAAGATCGCATTTCTTTTGATGATCCCATTATTTTTCCCATTCCATCTCTTGAAGAACCTGTCATTGAACCATGTCCACTACACAATCCTAGTCCCCCTCATGATCCTAATCCCCCTCATGATTCTAACGTGTCAGTGCAAGATGTTCATGAACCCTCGACATGCATAATGGGTTCTTCCACTTTGGTGCAATCCGATCCACTTCAAGATCTCATTATTTCTCTCATATCATATCCACCTCATAATGGACTCGCGTCTTCTTCCCAAAGAAAAGAGTATCCTACAAGTCAAGATATTCATAAAGGCAAAGGAGTAGATCTCCATAAGCAAGAATCCCTTCATGTTAAAGAAAATATTACGGGTCATGTCTACACAACTCACTCTCAAGACGTTGGTATCCCTCCATCAAAATCAAAACATATCCCTTCCCCATCACACCTTCCATCCATCTTAGGTCCTTATATCCCTTCGTCCTATATGCAAGGTCAGCAAAGGCACACATCCTTGAGTAAATTTCATCAATCCAAAAGAACTCCATTTCATTCATATCCATCCATGCATTCCTTTCCCCCTCCAAGCAATTTGGATGCCAAGTATAAAAGTCATAAGTCTAGCAATCCACATGTATTCAAGGATCAACATGTCCAATATAATCGACATGTCAAAAGAAAGAACAAATTGATCTATAAAAAAAAAGAAATATCCAAAAGGCCCACTAAGCAAAATAAAGAAAAGTCAAAATATATATGGGTTCCTAAATCCCTTGTGCAAGCAATGCACTCCAAGGAACCACAAAAGCATGAAAAATCAAAAACCATGTGGATCCCTAAGAAGCTCCTTGAAGCACAAAAGCATAAAGAAACATCAAAATTGGCATCTAAAATTGCTATTCCTCCATCCAAACCTTTCAAGTCTATTTCTCCACCACCTTCTTCATCCGTTTTGGGCCCTTATGTCCCAAAATCCATAGCCTTTCCTTCGTCAAAGCCTCAATATCCAAAATACATTTTTCCTCCATCAGTCCATCATCCCTCAAGGTGTGTGCCAATGTCAATCTTGCCAACATTCCTATCCACTCAAGCACAGTTTTTCCAATACCCTATCCATTATCCAATGCATATTTTCCATCCTTCGATCTCATTGATCCAATCCTTTACATAAATCCTTGCCTTAGTTTCATCTTATTTTCCATGTCCTTGTCCTACCAATGTCTTTGTGCATACTTTTAAAGGTCATGGTCCATTTTTTTTTCAAGGCTACTATCCAAAAAAAAAAAAAGATGCTTGAGTCCTTCTTCTATTGAAAAAGTCAACATACAAAAAAAAAAAAGTGAAAAAAAAAGAAAAAAGAAAAAAAGTAAAGAAAAATAATTCGTCCACTAGTGAAAACCTAGCAAATAGGCGCCTTGGGCAAGTACCGTGATGAAAACCTGGCAAACAGGCGCCATGTGTAATTTATGAACTTCTTCCACACCACACTTGGGGGCAGGTTTTATCCTATCATATCCTTTTGTCCTTCATTGTTCCATTATCCTATTGAACCCCTGTCATTACCCTTCATATCCTATTGTCCCTCATGTCCAATTTCCTCTTTCCACCTTTGATCTTGACAAGGCTGAGGATCTTCATGAGCATCATGCATCTTGTTTGCAGCTTTTAGTCCATCATAGCTTTTGGTCTTTATCCATTTGCTTATTACAACCTTTCATCCATATTCCCTAGCTTATTGCAACTTTCTGCCACTATCCCTTAGCCTACCTCGACCTTCAGTCCATGTCCCTTATCCATTCTTGGTCTTTCTTATCCTATCCATATCTTATCACTATCCATACACCCTTTTTCATTCCTTGATCTTGATCTGACATAAGGACACAAAATTTAAACATAGTTTCAAAAAACCTCTTGACATGTCCCTCATGCCATGTTCCTACTTTACATTGTCATATCTAGTCTCTTGTCCCATCACGCCATAGCCCTTGAAAATTGCATCCGCTTTGTCTCCATAATAAAAGGCCTTTGTCTTCCCTCTATCCACCATCATTTCAAAAAGCCTATTTATTCACCTGTCATATTCCTTGCCTTGCTAGACACTGGGGGCAAAATCATAAAAATTGAATAACGTCCTGAAAAAATCCCTAAAAATTGAATAATGTCCTGAAAAAATCATAAAATCATAAAATGTCCTGAAAAAAATCCAAAAAAAGTCAAATAAAGTCCTGAAAAAAAAATGAACACAAAAAAATTGTAAAAACTCGAAAAGCAAAACAAAAATATATCCCTTTGTGCATAGACAGATCACTGAGCATACCTCCAACGACACTCGCAATCAAACACTGCACTTTACTGAAATCATGCATTCACAGATGAACTTTTTCAATCAAACCAAACATTCAAACTGATCACAATTGTCTTATCAATCAATCAACATCAATATCATTTGTCCTTGTCACTATTATCATGAGTCTTATACAGGGTGTGGTATACTCGAAACCAGACTGTGTCCTGTCATAGACGGGGTACCGCATTCCCTGAAACCAGACAGCATGATCATTCTTGTTTTCCACTTTTGACAATGACGATCAGACTATTTGTTTGACTTGGTTTCATTTGTGCGTCTTATCTTATTACTGATTTATCTTTGGCTTCGATCATGTTCCTATGTTTCTTGATGATGTCACTGAGTGATTTAGAGTAACCGGGATGGTTCATGGTCCCTTTCCTTTTTTTGTTGTGTTTACTGTTTGTGGAATGTTTGTCACAAACTGGGGCAACTATATCATTGGGTGTCTGTGATAAGTACGTTCGCTTTGGGAACGCCGCACATACCTCGACCCTTGATGTATGCACCCTAGGATGCTTCACTCATTCTTTGTGTGTGATGTGTCTGTCTTTTGCAAAAGGGGTTGTGTTTCATCTCTGGCCTTCAATGCCATGATGCTCTGCATCCACTTTGCTACAATAAATAAAGGTTCTCACCTACTTATGTGCATTTGTGAAAGCAAGTTTTCCTTCATCTCTAACTGTCCTCTGTCTAATTTCTTCTTACTAACATTTCTTCCATCAGTCTTGGCAGACCGTTTGATCCGTTCGAACCTATCGTCTTCTGTCATTCTTATCGATCACTTGGCATCTTTTCTGGATGTTTCCGGCCAATTCCTTGAGGGGGCATGCATATGTCATTGTCATTGTCTGGGGCATTTTCATTATTGTTCTTTGAAACAACGCTTAAAATCGCATTGTCTCAAAGAGGGGCAAAATGTAGACGTCTAAAAATGGTCAACGCTTGCGGAGTTGTATTTTAACATTTGCGCATTGCCTTATTTTAGGGTTTTTGCATCGTATTAACATTTCTCCTATGTTACGCACTTGGAATTTCTAATTTGCGAGCATCGAGTCCTTCTTCTGCATTCTTCATTTATCTCGCTTTCAAATTTGGTCTTGTCGATAACAATCTTCAGTCATGATTTTGGTCGATCTTATCATGTCGCATCAATGTGCGTGTTCATTTGTCATCATTTTGGACATCGTCAATCCTAATTAGGGTTTTGTCCTCTTTTCAATCTTGTCATCTTGCGATCGATTTGTCATCGATCGTTGTCATTTTCAATCTTGTCATCTGGCGATCAATTTATCATCGATCGTTGTCGTTTTCAATCTTGTCATCTAACGATCAATTTGTCATCGATCGTTGTCATTTTCAATCTTGTCATCTTGTGATCGATTTATCATCGATCGTTGTCGTTTTCAATCTTGTCATCTGGCAATCAATTTGTCATCAATCGTTGTCATTTTCAATCTTGTGATCGATTTGTCATCGATCGTCGTCCTTCTCAATCATGTCAATTTGGATCAATTAGTCATTGTTCCTCGTCAATTGACACATTTATCAATCAAATCATTTATCGAAATTGATCTTTTATCAAGTCAGAATCATGATCAAATTGATCCTATGTCAAGACCTAATTGTCGTCCTTGCATTTCTAATTCATCTTCTAGGATTTTATGATTTATTCATTTAATCTTGTTGTCATTTTCCCTCTAGGTTAAATAATTTATTTATTTATCCTAAGTCTTCTTGTCACAATTAAATATTTATTTAATTGGCTAACTAATTCCTCCTCTCTTTGTGAATTAATTAATGAATGAAAAATTATTAATTAATCTACCTAATTTTCTAATTTACTAATTTCTCCTAATTTCTAATTTTCTAATTTTCATCAATTTTCTAATTTTCTAATTTCTAATTTTCTATTTTCTCCTATATTTCCCCTAATTTCATGGGAATGACATAACAATTTGTCATAATTTGTCATAATTGACAATCAATCAATTTTGACATAGCTATTTGTCATAATTATTAATCAATCAATTTTGCATAGAAAGTGTCAATTTGTCATAATTTGTCATAATTGTCATTCTTGATTTGAAATTTCCTTTCAGATCTCTTAATGCTAATCTTGTCTTTTCTCCAGTTTATCTATAAATTGGATGAATTTCTTCAATCAAAGTCCCTGGTCGAATCAATCACGCTTCTAGTATTCTTGCACTATCATCTTTTCTACTTGCTTTCACATCATGCTTATGCACTAGTAGGTGAGATCCACAAACAAAGCTATTTGAAGGAGAAAGAAGGACAATGGAGCCACATGAAGAAGACATCTGCATTTGGTTTTCTTAGTTTTCAATTTTGAATGTCTTGTTTTCATGTTTTCATTGAGTGTAATTAGGATTGTTATCATTGCAATTGAGTTTTTGTGATTGAACTAGGCTAATGTTTACATTGCTTTGATGATTCCACATTTCCTATCTAGACTATGATTTTCGAGTCCCCTTCTAAATGCAGGTGCCTCACCTTCAACCTTCTCACCAATTGAATAGCAAGAAAGGTTGTATTCACTTCAGCAATGTTGTTTGTTGTCTCTCCTAAGCCTTGACATCAGGTTGCCAATATGGTTCCCAAATGGTCCCTAGCAATACTTTTGGCCCCTACCTATCCCAGGGTGCCCCATGCAGCTCCATCAAAATTTATTTTAATCCAACCTATCTCAGGTCGTATCCACTGATCATATGATCTTGTGTTCTGATTAGGATCAACCCTAGAAGGCCCATTAATAGGCGTAAAGCATCTTACATTCATATTTGCATGCATTTTTCTCTATTTTCAGATTGTATGCTATGTTAATCTTATGCATAAATGTTGGATTGGGAATATTGTTCTTTCCTTTTAGCATTTTATTGAGTTCTAACCTTCATATAGGCTTTTGGAGACTAGCTAAAATAAAAAATTATGTATCTCATTAGGGATTTTTAGTGTATTGTGCAGTCATAGGTAGCGGAAGACACATTCTAATCTTGGTGCATCGCCTCCCTTTATTCTTTGCATTCTTTCTTCCCTTTTCCTTTGCAATTCATTAGAATAGGTTTAGAAGTAGGCTTTGAAATGTTGGGTTGGTTCAACACTACACACTGATTAGAGAGGAAGCCAACCTTTTTCAGAGATTCAACCTCATAATGCAAGGTCCCACACTTGGAGGTTGTTTCCATGTTTCACAAGGTTGTTTGAGTTCATAGCTCAAACAAGGGTGCAAAATTTTGCGACAATAGGTAGATGATAACTATAATTTATATATATGATGGTAGAGTGTAGCCTTGTTAGGAGCAACCCTGAATTTGACGATCTATATGACCATTTTTTCACTTTTAGACTGTATATGACAACATGAAAATTTATTAGACCATATGGATTGACATGCTATATTTTTATAAAATCATATATATGGCACCTTTAAGTTAGCAATAAACTGTAAAAAATTATTATAAATAGATACAATATAGTAATCTAATTTATAATAATAATTTTCTTATATGAATTTAGAAATTAGTTAATTTATTTTTTATAAAAAAATTAATAAGATTATCTTAAATATGAATTAGAAACTTGTCATAATAGATAAAATTTAAGATTTTGACATTTATTATTAAGAATTATTAAATAATTATCATTTGATATTAATATGTAATATTTAACATTTAACATTCATATTTATTAATTGATTATCATTTTAATTATTTATTATTTTTTTAGCTCAATTTGAAATTAATAAAATAGAATACTTCTGTTCTTTCATATTAGATTATTATATATTTTATTTTTTAATAATATTTTAAAAATAATTTTTATTAAAAAAATTAGTTAATTTAAATTATACATAATAATATTTTAAAATAATAATTAAATTATTTGCATTATTTTATGAAAACAATTTTTTTTCATATTTATAATGTATGATTGAAAAAATTGATAAAAATATTCAAATATAAAAGATTTTATGTAAAATTATTCATAATTTAAATATTTTTTGATAATTAATTTTTTTCTTAAAACATCAAATGAAAGGCAATGAAATGAACAAACTATCATAAAAAATTTCATATGATAGGTAGGAGTGACCATCAAATTTTAGGTCGGCTGGGTAGGTACTCATACTTTATGGAGAGAGATATTCCAAACAGGGTGTAACAATAGTTTGGATTATGTGAAGTTTTTCCAAGAAGGCCACATGTTTTTGCAAAGGTGGTGAGAGAGGTAGGCCTATTGAGGCCATAAATAGAGGTAGTGCTGGTAGAAAGGAGCTAACAATGCCATAATGGATATTGATGTAGCATAGGGTGAGGGAGTTATAATTAATGTACATAGATATTTTTAAAAGAGGGAAGTAAGAGGGGGAGTTAGGAGGGTTCCATTAATAGGGAGAGGAGTTTCTATAGTAGTAGGTGCAAGACCATCCAAGGTAGGTGGGAGGGGTGAGGAGGAGTGGGAGGAGATTCAAGAGGTGGAGGTAGATGTAAAGGAGGGTGAGATGAGGTAATAGAGCAGGGGAAAAGATAAAGGGTACTATTAACAAGAGTATCTCTATCTCATTAGGGTCATCAAAGTCAAATAATATCTAGATATGGGGTAGAAATATGTATCATAGGTCTAGGTACAACCACTAGTACATCCATAGCTATAATCATAGGGATAGGGTTAGGAAGGTGGAGGTTGGGAGGACTTGAATGAGAGAATAGGCATGACATTGATTGAGATTACTACCTTAGTGATATATTAAATTAGGTTGCGGGGGGGATAGATACTCTACACGTTGAGAGAGACAATATAGTGACGAATAAAGATGGGGCAATGGTAGCACAAGATGCCTAACATGTGTATATATCCAACCAAGGATAAGGTAGATGTATAGAAATTGAGATAGGTGCAAGATTAGATGATGGTAGTACTAGTTATTTGGAATAAGCACCAATTGGCGATTATTCCTAGCCTAGAACCTAGATTCAAAACCCTAAAATTAAAAAATCATTTTATTTTCTTTTAGTTACTTGAGTTTATCTATATTCTCAAGGTGTTATAATTAAGACTTACTAAGAATCTAGCTAGTCTTGTAATAATCATACATATCTTAGTGAAATTTGTGAGAATATTTCTACTTAGTTTAATATTTGCACACATAAGGGTCACTATATTTAGATATTGCAATAAAGGATACCCCCTAGATCTAGTACATCGTAAAGTGTAGATGAGAAGAATATTTTGTCTCATGTTCATTGGCCATTGATCTAAGTATTGAACATTAAAGATAGCTACTTTATAGAGATACTCAACCAATCAGTTGTAAACACTAACATGTTCAATAATCCGTTTTAAAGTATAATTAATATAACAACTATTTTACTATCAATTTTTATGTAAATTGTTTTAAATTAATAAAAATAATTTAGTTAAATATTAAAATGTAATCATTTAAAAAAATTATCTTTCTCAATATTTTAATAAAAAATATTAAACAAGTTATAGATAAAACTAAAAAAAAATTAAAATATTATAAAAACATAATCTATCTGATTTCATATAGCAAAAGAAAACGAGTTCTATGAAGAAAGATATAAAACCAAATAAAACTGCATATCGTTTAAAGTCATAAATTAAAAAAATTGGATATGTAAAAAAATGAGAAATATCAACAAATGTGATTTTTTTTACTTCAAGAGGAACTTGGCTCTACTAGGGTTTACGTATTTTCCACTATCCTTATAAAACACTAGACCTTCGACATAGTAAAACCTTAAACCTTTGGTATTTGTTGCATGCTTTTTTAATTACTCATTTTTATGGCCTCAAATGGCTTCAATCAAGTAGTTCATGTCGGTGTTGATAGTTTGGTAGATATGTATAATGACACCACTAAACAAGTGGCCTCAAAAATTTATTCTAGAATTTTTTTGATGAGGTACATAGTCTATTTCTCTAGTGGTTATGGTTTTATCCACACTTATGTTGATAATGCATTTAATTGGCTATATCATTTTACTTAGACAAGGTAATTTTTTTTGGGAGAACTCCTCCTTAAAGAATGCTTTGAGATTGAGTCAAGAAGCATTAGGCCCTGCATGGGTTCTAAATTGATGTCATCTATAACTTTACTAAAAGTGTCTTTTTTCTTTTGTAATTTACTAAGGCCATTCTCAAGCATGGATCGTGAAATATACATTCAAATATCTTGATATTTAAATGATGGACATGAGATTTTGTTATCTTAGATGAGAAGACACTTCATGTGTTGGATTGGCTTGAGTTCCTAGGTTTGCCCCTTGCTAAAAAAATTTAACCATCATTTTTGCTTCCCTACGAAAGATCAATTTTGTTGATACTAATAGGATTTATTAATCACATCCATAGAAATGTGTCTATGTTGAAATCGATTTCTCCGGGAATTTGAATGAATTTATGGACACTTAGATTTGACATATTCATCACACCAAGCATGTGTTGATCAGGTTGAAAGCACCAAAATACTGAGAGGGGGGGGGGGGTCAGTATTCCCACTTAATTAAAGCAATAAACATTTTTTACCAATTGAAGCTATCCTTGAAATATCAAATAGACTTGACTGAATTAAAACAATTAATGTAGAATAAACAAGAAGAACACAACCATAAAATGAACATTGGAATTTGTATGTGGAAAACCCAAAATGAGAAAAACCACGAAGAGTGTTAACTCTAAGGAAAATATATAACTAGTTATAGTTGTGTTTACAAACAAGGTGGCTCACTACTGGGTGGCTCATTGCCAAATTACAAAAATGGCTCATTGTCGGATTGCTCACTAGAGACATAAAAAGAAATGGCTAACTGTTGAATTGCTCATTGCAATTGAAAGGGTTGAACTGAGAAGGTTTGCATCTCCAATTGCATGATATCAGTTCCAAGTTAATCTCATATTACAAATCTCAGACTTTACAAAAGATCCGATTAGAGATCTCTACACCACTATTCTGCAACAGGTTTGGTAAAGGACTACTACACTACTGATTACCTTCAATGTCTGCAACTCTCACATACAATGGTCTTTCACTACCAACTATCTTTCACACATCACACACACTCACTCTTGATTAATTCACTTGTCTTCTTCATCATTCATGAACATATATCTATACCGAAGGGTAGCAATATAAAATAGTGTGTCGGCCAAGCCCAACACATTATAAATAAGCTCATGTTGGCCTCCGCAATACTTCTACACAATTCCTTTATGAACTTCTGATTACCAAAGCATATACTGTGATTACCGAAAAAGGGTAAGGTTCATTTGGACCCAAGAGAATGGACCTATCACCATAGGATTTAAGCTCAATATCTCCAAGATGTAGACTCCACACTTACCAAGGAAACTACAATCACAAAACTCAAAGAGATACTTTTGATAGATACCAAAAATGCAAACACCAGGACACATAACTGATACCGTGATCAACTAGAATTCCTAACACTGGGATACTAGGGTCAATGGGAACTCAATGGGCCCTCAAAAGGTCATCATCCAAAGTTGTTCATGCTACATAATAACTTCTAACCAAAAATCGCAACACCTAAACTACACATACATATCCATTTAATATCCAAAACATCCATGACATCTGGATTGATATTTGGGCCTACATACATTGTCTAGTGCAGAACCA
Source organism: Cryptomeria japonica (assembly GCF_030272615.1). NCBI lineage: Eukaryota > Viridiplantae > Streptophyta > Pinopsida > Cupressales > Cupressaceae > Cryptomeria > Cryptomeria japonica. The sequence continues at coordinate 483,007,357 of NC_081406.1, read as the reverse complement.
AATGACGGGTTTGACATCAATGACAACATTATTCACACAAGTCTAACAAATTCCCCCTTTGTCATTGATGGCAAAACATATTCAAAACATGACTGTGCCAACTCCCCCTTACTCATGCAATTCCTCAAAACCATAATCCTTGAACTTATATTCCTTTTTCCTTTCTCCTCCTTTTTGATATCAAGGACAAAGGATGACACTGATGTAAAAAGAAAAAAAATAGATATATACAACCAAAAATGTGAGTCTTACATAGAAACTTTTAACTACTCTTCTTCCGAAATATAAGCTTATACGTTTCCTTCAATTTTGGAGGAAGGACTTCCCAAGAATGTATAGCCAATTTGATACTCACTAAAAGGCTTCTGCACTCAACCAACAATTCAATAGAATTTGAAAAGTTATTCAGAGTAGTTGGATTCTTCTCATCCTCTACTACATTCTCAAGCAAAATTGAAAAGTGTTCCAGCTTAACTTCAACAATCTCCTTAACTTTCCAAAACATGATCACAAAGTCTTCTTTCTGCCTTTGCAATATAAAATGCTCAACCTAAAGAGAATTAACTCTTTTCCTCTACTCACCATCCTTATCATTCAGAAATTAAAAATATTTACCTAGACTTGTCAGTTTGGCTTCAATAGCATCAATTCTACCTTTGTGCTTCAAAGCTATTGTCAGCCAAGAGATACAATATCTATAGATTCTGCTAGCATTGCAGATACGATCTCTCAATTCCTCTATGCAATTTGACAAATTCTTTTGAGCAATAGCACATTCATTCAATATACTTTGCATATCCAAGCCATTTTCTTCAGTTGACTGCTCAAACATTCTTTCTTTTAGGATCTCAATCAATGGTTCCATAAGCAAATTATTGACTTCTTCTGGACTAATATTGTTCTAGATCAGCTGCTTCATCAAAATACTCTCAATTATGTCTGACTTGATCGAGGTCAGCCATTTCACACCAATATTTTGAATTCCATCTGCACTGACAACCAACTTTAATAGATTAGACTCATCATCTGAGTCTCCAACTTCCTGCTCATTCACTTCCAAAGCTCCTTTGGTTGTAGGGGATTCCGAATCATCAGTTATCACAACATCTTCGATCTTTCTTTTATTTGAATCTGAAACACTAACAGGAATAGACTATCTCCTTTTCTTCTTTTTAGAAGATGATTCTCTAGAACTTGAAGAGAAAGAAACAAAAACCGGGCCAACTCTCCACATATTCATAAATGATTTGAAATAGTTATTGAAAATCTCCTCTCTGTTATTCAAACTATTCAGAAATCTGAAAATTTGTCTTGCAATTGGCACACCAAATTCCCAAATAACATTCTTTTTCCGAAAGGGATTCTAAACAGTACATGACTAAGCTCACAAGCAATGACCCATATTGGAAAGCATAATTCTTCTCTTTTGTCATCTTGATATTTTCTAACAACAATTCTCTCAGTAATTTACACAAGTCAAATGATCTTCTCTCCATTATAAACATATATGCCATATACACTGCAATTGCCGAGGTGGCTCCTTCCCTATTTCTGAAATAGACTTTGTAAGAGATTCCATAGGTAACATACCTCACTACTGACTTGATGATCATATTGATAATTAGAGCTCGCTGTTTCCACTTCCCTGTTCAAAATTGATTTCTTTGTTGGAACTTCTCCATTGTCACACAAGTCAGTGATCTCACACACAACTAAGGATTACTCTGATTACCTCTGCATCGTCAAACCAAGGGAATTTGGTCCATAGATTTAGTCCTTTTCCTTCTAACTCTTTGACCCTCTACAATTCACCATCCTTCAAATTTTCTTCAACAACTCTAATCTTCTCTAGACTAAACTCATCTAGGAGCACTTTGTCCAGAATCTGAAACTCTTCGCTACTAGATTCTCTGAGGATCATTTTTCTTTCCATGATTACTCTTCACTACTCACTTTTCTATTGCTCTATTATTCACAATGATCTCAAGAAAATATAATTGATATGAAAGAAATGAACTCAAGAGTTGATACTTATCTTACTAAAGATGCTTCATTAGGGTTTTGCCATCAAGAATTATCTTTTCGATGATGTCATCATGATTCCTCTAATTACTGGATAACACTCAAGCATTGTCATGCCAGATTAGCGACATGATCCATTTAAATGAGGAGGCTAGAATATTTTTCTTTTAGATCAAAATTCCCCCTAACCCGAAGCTCTAAGCTTAATTTTCAGAGGAATAGGTGCCTGCACCAGATTCTAGTAATTTAGGCTCACTTCCTTTGTTCTCATTCTTCTTTCTCCAGACCAAGTTTTCCTTCTTCTTTGATTCATAATTTTTCATTGCACTCTTTTCAACATATTTTTCCTCCTTTCCTTTCCTGCATTGGTTAGCATAATGTCCGAGTTGATTGCACTTGAAACAATTAGCAATTTTCTTCTTAAATCTTACCAGATGAGATCTGTATATGCATTGATTGGCCTTGTGTCCGTAGACATTGCAATTGTAACAATGTCCTTGAAATTTATATCTCTCCTTGTTTGCAACATCCGGGTTATAATTTTAATACACAACATGATTCCTACAAAGGCTTGCCTTATGTCCAAACATCTTGCAACTATAACATTGAATGCTTCTACAGTTCACTACCTTGTGTCCAAATTTATTGCATTTAAAACAATAGCCATTAAAAGATGGATACCTTTGTGCATTTGGTTGTCGGATTAGTGGTCTTCTTGCATTTGATTTCTAATTCTGGGATTTCTTCTCATCTTCTGACTTCTTCTCTGAATCAACTTTGACTTTCTTATTTTCTTCTTTAACATTATGATCTGGGCATACACCAGTTTGGTAACCAAGTCTGGTTTTGTCTGACTTAGATTGTTGCATGTTGATCAAATCTTCCAGGAGCATGCTACTATCAAGGATCTTGTTCTTTGCCTTCAGATTCTTCACTTCTTGCTCAAGCTTTTCACATTCTTTAGATTTTAGCTTTAATGTCTCTTTCAGGAACTGCTTTATCTTATCCTTTTCCTCTATCTTCTGCATCAAGTCTTTGATGGTCTCATTCATTTGATTCAACTGATTATTAACCTCCTTATATGTCTCAACTTGAATTTCCATTTTTTCTCTCTCAGCTTCTGTACACATTCATTTGCAATCTTCACATTCTCCTTCAGTTCTTCATTCTCTGATTCAACACTTTCCAAATCTTCAAGGGTTGTCTTCAATTTTTCATCCATCTAAAATTCTTCATCAAAGTATGTAGGTGCCATGGCTCACCCAACATGGATCGCTTCAAGCGGTTAGGCTTTCCAAGCAAGGGACCAAAGCTCTGATACCAATTGTTGATCAGGTTGAAAGCACCAAAATACTAAGAGGGAGGGGGGGGGAATCGGTATTTCCACTTAATTAAAGCAATAAACCTTTAATACCAATTGAAGATATCCTCAAAATATCAAATAGACCTGACTGAATTAAAATAGCTAATGCAGAATAAACAAGAAGAACACAACCACAAGATGAACACCGAAATTCGTATGTGGAAAACTCAAAATGGGAAAAACCGCGGAGAGTGTTAACTCTCAGGAAAATATAACTAGTTATAGTTGTGTTTACAAATAGGGTGGCTCACTGCCAGATTACAAAAATGAATCACTGCTAGACTACTCACTGCAAATACAAAATGAAAAAGCTAACTGTTGGAATGCTCACTGCAATTGAAAGGGTTGAACTAAGAAGGTTTACATCTCCAAATGCATGAAATCAATTCCAAGTTAAGCTCATATTACAAATCTTAGACTTTACAAAATATCTGGTTAGAGATCTTTGCACCACTATTCCGCAGCAGGTTCCGTAAAGGAATTTTGCACTATTGATTACCTTCAATGTCTGCAACTCTCACATACACTGCTTCTTTTTCTGCCAACTATCTTCTGCACATCACACACACTCACTCTTGATCAATTCACATGTCTTCTTCATCACTCATGAACACACACACACACACACACACACACACACACACACACACACACACACACATCAGAGGGTATAAATATAAAATAGTGTGTCGGCCAAGACCAACATGTTATCAATAAGCTCATGTCGGCCTTCACAATACTTCTATACAATTTCTTTACGTACTTCTGATTACCAAAGCATATACCGTGATTTTGGGAAAAGAGCAAGGGTCATCCAAACCCAAGAGAAAAGACCTATCACCATAAGATTAAGCTCAATATCTCCAAGATGTAGACTCCAAATGTACCAAGGAAACCACAATCACAAAACTCAAAGAGATACTTCTAATAGATACCAAAATTGCAAACACCGGAACACATAATTGATACCAGGATCTGTTGGAAATTGACACACATCAGATTCATTTTGTTATCATTGATGGCAACAAGATTAGATGGAAGTCATATATTGACATACACTAGCATTGGAGTATCTAGGATTACACCGACACCGACACCGACACCGACACCGACATCAGTACTTGAAGGAAGCCGACATCAAGGAAGATTTATTTAGTAAATCATTTTGTAAATATTGTCGAGGCCGACATTGAATAACTTTTGTAATACATTGTAAGCCGACATAAGGCATATTGTTTGTAATGGGTAGATAGGTCAGCCTGCTAGGTCATTTTGTATATGATATACATGATATGACATAGGATGCGACATAGGAGAATATAGCAGAACTGTATAATGCGAAGTATATGTAAGTAGATCATTTTTATGCAAATGTTATATCATGCAATGATCTGTAGATAGCTTGGAAAGCATTCTTAGAGGAGAAGAGATACCGGTAGTAGTTGTAGACGTATAAAAATGACCATATTCCTAAATGAATATTTTATGTTCATTTCCCTATTTAATTAAATCCAATTTGATTAAATTATCCACATTCTTCTATTTAATTAAGTGAATCACTTGATTTAATTCACTATACCTATTTAATGAATAAATCATTTTATTCAATTAAATCCCCCTAGCCACTTTTAATTAAATTCAAATTTAATTAAATAGTTATCCTAAATTGAATAAATCATATTTATTTAATTTCTCCAAATTGCAACCAAATTGAATGAAAATCAAATAATTCAATTAAATCCTATTATCCCCTCATCCACTTGCAAAATTCCAAACCCCTTCCTAACCCCTTCTAGAATATTCTAACCAATTCTAATTAACCTAAATCCCCTCTAAACTTTGTCACATCCCTAAGCAAAGGGAGGTCACTTCTCAAATGGCCCAAAGTCTTGGATAACCATTGAAGGTTTTCAACCTTCAACCACCAAAAACCCTAAAGTCTTTGAAAACCATTGAAGGCTTCCAACCTTCAACCACTTAATCCACAAAGTCTCCAATAACCATTAATGGTTATTTCAAACCCTCCCACATGGTTAAAACATTTGTTTTGACTCAACCTCTACCCAACCCAAGGGTCTCATCAGGTCATTAATGCTTTGACCATGATTATCTCTTAATCATTTGCACAAAGGTTTATCTTTGGATTAGATCCTAATTCAATGGGTAAACCTAACTTAGAATTGACCCTTAGCCTTTAGATAACCATGAGGTCTCCTCAGGCCTTTAATGCCTCCAACCTCTTCTTTCAACCCAATCCTGTGTTGACACTTGTCACCCTGTCATTGGTGCAAATTGTGCACATAGATCCCCAACTTTCAAACTTGGCCCTTGATTAAACCATTCAATCTTGACCATCCATTGCCCTGTTTGTGCTATAAATAGAGCTCTCATTCCTCCATTCTCAACAATCTTTTTTTCAAATTTGAAGCATCACACTTATGCTCAAATTGTTTCAAGCTTTCATTTTATATATGCTCCTCATTTAGCCTCTTTTAGATCAGAATTAATCATGAATATGCATGTTTAGAATAAGTTCATTATCATTTTAGTTCAATCATAGATTAAATATAGTATGCTAGGATAGTATTCATACTAACCCTGTCATCTTATCATTAGTTTGTTGCATTTCTAGCATCTCATCTAGCTTATAACACATCTCATATTAAAAACAGTTAAAATCTCTCTCTCGTTCTCATATTTGCCATCCCTAAACCATTTTGCTCAGTAATCTGAGAGAAAAACATTGGTTTGAGGGACATTGTGAGATAGAGAACCATGGGACCCTCCTTGGGAAGCTGAGTAACACGTCGTTACTCCATAGCTTGCATCAAGAAGTCCTGTGTGTGTGTGTGGATTGATATTTATTGTAATTTTTCACATTTTAATTCTAACAATCCACTTTTCCCACATACATTTCTGGCGCCCACTGTGGGGCTCGAACCCCAATAACCTATCGTTTTTTAAATTTGAAGACTTTTGCAGGTCCGCGGGAAACAGGAATCGGCGCGTCGAAAACATATATTAGCGCATCCGCCTAACAGTTTAGCGCTTCTAGCCTACTGTTTAGCGCGTGGGCTCTCTGTTTTAGCGTGTCAAGACCTTTTCTTAGCGCATGATCTGTATTAACAAATTTTCCTGTAGGTATCGACGCGGGCAAAACACTGTTTAGCGCATCCGGTAAACAGAGTAGTGCATCCAATCCACTGTTTAGTGCGTGTAGACCATCATCTAGCGCGTGCAGTTCAAACATTAGCGCGTGACCTTAGTTAAGTTTTTTCTGTAGGTATCAACACGGAAACAAAACAGAATAGCGCATCTGATTAACAGTCTAGCGCATCCCGCTCACCGTTTAGCGTGTGGGGTCTATACTCTAGCGCGTGGAGTCCTTTCTTTAGCGCGTGACTTTCACTAATATTTTTCTGTAGGTCTCGACGCAGAAGAAAAACAGAATAGCGCATCGGGAAAACAGCTTAGCGCATTGGGGGCACAGAATAGCGCGTGGGTGTTTTTTCTTAGCGCATCTGTGCAATAGTTTAGCGCATAGAGTTGGAAGAGCCAAAAATTTATGACAGAGTAAAAAATTAGGCTTGTGGGAGGCACAATATATATGGAATATAACATTTAAGTATATATTGTGGGAGGCACAATATATATGGAATATAACATTTAAGTATCTTTTCTCTTTCTTATACTTTAAGTTATATTCCATATATACTTTCAGGATGTTTGAGAGGGGTTTCAGACCTCTAGGAGTTGTAATGCAAAATCTAGTTTTTGGAAGATCTTCCAAATTTCAGACTTAGTCAAATTTCAGGGCATTTCAGGCTCAGGATTGTAAAATTTGTAACCAAGATCAGAATTTAGGCTTGTGTAAGCCCACACTAACATTTGATCACTGATTGTGTGCAGGTTCTAATATTTTTTTTTGTGCAGGGGAAGGAGTTAGTTTAGAGGGTTTAAGTCTCTTTTTTTACTTTCTTTCAACAAAAGTTGGTTAAAAAGAACTCACTCTCCCTTTTTGCACAAGTTAAAATAAACCTCATCATTTCATTTGGATGCATAAAATGAACTTCATGCCTTCCTTTTTGATGTTTTAAAAGAAACTTCATCTTTTCTTTATTGCATGGTAAAAAGAACAACAAAGCAAACCTTTCATTCCTGCAAGTTAGGAAAAACACTTCATTTTGGAAGCTGTAAAAAGAACCAACAATCTTTACTTTGGCAAAAGTTTTAAAAAGAACCTCACCATCCTTTGGTGTTTAAAAGGATTCACTTCATTTTGCAAAGTAAAAGAACCTCATCTTCATTTTGTGCAAGGCAAAGAGGGAAAGTTTTTCCCTATCGACTTTAATTTTGTTGACCAAACATCACGATTTACTTTGTTGACCAGGCTTGTTTTACAAAAGTTTTGGAAATACACACTTTGCTATGAAGGGTTAAAAAGAACATCATGCTTGTTGGAGCAACATCTCCAAATAGAAGTTAGCAAATCATTGTCTTGAAGGCTAAAAAGAACAACTTGATTGCATTGTCTCAAAAGTGGAAGGTATATGCTCTCCCCATAACTGGGTGACCAAAAAGCCAAGCCACTCTTAAGCTTTCTGTACTTCAAGCATTTAAATCCTTTAGCAGGCCTGCCTTCCCGAGGGGTTGAAAAACTCTTAAAGCCATTCTTTGGCTGGTGTGAAGGGAACGACCTAAGTGGGGAATGACTTTGAAGCCAAGTATTCCAACCCACTATAATCAAAAGTGGAAGGTGACGAAAGTCCCTTTCAATGATTACGCGCAGTGATTAGCCTTCCCCCAGTATATTTACGATATGTAAAGCCTTTGTTCTAAAGGTTGAGAAGCCTCCTGAGGGAGTTTATCACTGACGGCCGAACAGGAAGCCTGATTATGAACCTTAGCATTAGAAACTTTGAATTGAGTCAGTCGCCAAACATTGGTAATATCATAGTGCAAGGGTGGGGAAGAATCCGCCCCCAAGATTACTCACCATATATCTCCCAAGATAACTACTCAATTGTGAAGCGATTCACTTTGAGTTAATTTCTAGCAAAAGGCAAAAAAACGGGCGCCCTCTAGGGGGTGACAAGGCTGTTTGAGCTGACGGAGTATCGAGACTAGTGGGCTATGATATTGTCAATGACCTTTGAATAAAGAGTCTATCTGATGTGTCTTTTGTTGTAAATCAAACCAGTGATAACATCGAGGATTTGAACACATCCTCAAACGAATATACACTCAATGTTTAGCATTAGGATGATCATTGTCTTCATGTGTGCTATGTATTCTTGTCACAAATGCTAAAATATCTTGCAAAGTATCTAACAATCAAACTCAAAAGTCAGTTCAAACAAGGAAGAATCATAAAGTGGAGAAGATTTCCATATCCAACAAAACATCTTTTGAGATGGGTATCAATATTTCAACTATCTTTAGGAAAGACTTTCATCCAACAAGATTCGAGGAAAGCACAAACTCAAATGATCCTACTCCAAGTCAAGATCAAGATCAAGGAATCTCTTCATCCTCCAAATATATCTTAGGTCCTTTCATTCCACAATCGAATTCTCCATCCCTTCCATCCATCTTGGGTCCTTACTTCCCTCCATCCACAAATCCATCACCTCAAATGATCCATAAGAAAGATCAATGAGGAGCACATCTTTGAAATTCTTTCAATCCTCTATCTAAACATCTTTCCAAAACTATTCTTCTATCATTTCCTCTATCTATTTTGGATCCTTCTGTCCCAAAATTCAATTTTCTTCCATCTCTTCATCACTTCTCAAGTACCAACACTCATCTTGAATACATTTCCCTCTATCCTTGCACAAATCTTCAAACATTCAATCTATTATCCAACACCTCTTTTCTATCCTTCCATCCCTATCATTCAATCCTTTGCATACATCCTTTATCTGTGAAATAGGCATTTGTGTCATTTTGTCACATACTTTCCCATGCTCGAATCTATTGTTCAGTCCTTTTCCTAGATATCTATTCATGAAATGCTTCAGAATCCGAGGTTGTTCCTCTTTAACATTTTCTTTGGTTGGGATACACACTCAATCCAAAAAAGAACCACTTATCGTATCTTGGTACTGACATCTTTTGATTACTATATCTCATACACTTAATCGATTGCTCTAAAAATCATTGTGATCTCTTAAATTGAAGACATGGCTAGTGAAAAATCTTAAATCTTGCTTCAGTGCCACTGTAATTATCAGACCCATGTAAGTTTCATCACTTACAAGCCAATGCAAGAAAAAAAAGAAATATCAAAAGCATGAGCAAGAAAATGAATATCAAGGAAAGCAAAATGCAATGAAATGCAATATCAAAATGATTGGCTATGGGAACATGCAAGTAACTCCATTGGGGCTATGGACGCCTGGCTGGCAATGGAGCAATATTTGTGAGATTACAACGATAACCTCGTCGGGGCTATGGACGCTCGCTGGCAGCGAGGCTCTATCCAGGATGCTTTTGAAGTTAAGGTAACTCATGTAGCTAGCCATGTTGGATTCTGAAGATTACAATGATCATATGAGCCAGAATGAACCCACTTAAACACACATGGGTAATCAAAGAACTAAGTACCTTGATCCAGTTTGGGATTCTTATTCCCTTTTGAGTCTGCTTCCTAGTTGCTAGAAATGTTCAGTTGAATTTTCCAGAGGTTCTAAGTGTGGGTTGGGTCTCTATCTTTGAAAAGTTTGAGAACACTTATTCAGATGGTGCTAAATACTATGACAATCTTACGTATCACCTTTTTGCAAATGGAAACCTCTATGCTTGGGGGCAAAGTTCATCTACTCTATTCTTCCTACCATATCTCCCAAATCCTCTAATCCATATCCCTTATCCTATCTATTCATATCTTCTATCATCCAATTCTTTCTACAATCTTGCTTCACTCTAATCCATATCTATCTATCCTATCTATTCATTGCTTCCATCATCCAGTGCTATCTATATCCTATCTCTATCCATATCCCCTTTTTCATCCTTGATCTTGATCAAAACTATGGACAACAAATCTATTTCCACCTCAATGGTTCAGTCATTCATTCATCCATTCCTTGTCTTGATATACATTGGGGCAACCAAATACATCTTTCTTCTAATCCAAAAACTCAAAAAAATCAAAAAATCGACAAAAAAAAAAAAAAAAATCAAAAAAAAAAAAAAAAAAAAAGCATGAACACATGGACCATCCATCAAATCAGATCAACAATAGGAAAACTCTCAAAGTCTGCAATCAAACTTATCACATGTCTTGCTAATCAATTCATTACTTGAAATCAACATCAACATCAAACATGTCTTATACAGGGATAGGTATACTCGAAATCAGACAGATCGGTCTTATACGGGGTACTCACTCTTTGAATCTAGACATTCCTATCAATCATCAAGTCTTGATAATCAATCCATCCATCAACATCATTTTTCATCAGAGCAGAGTGACAAAAACAAGCCATAAAACTATTTCTTAAGCAAAATTTGTGTCAAACAAAGTTGTCTGAATCCTAAACGAATCGAGCAATAGAGGATGTCTCTCCTATCATAATCCGGAAAATTTTCATCATCAGTATCAATCAAATCCTTTACCATCTTACGGATTTTATCTCAAAAACACTTGTTTAGAATTTTCAAATTGTCAAATCCAGTTTCCAGACCGGGAGGCTTTTATCCATATCATTTGACACGCTTTATCCTGAAGGGGCAGCTAAACCTTCACTCTGATAAAGTAAGATTTGAAATTTCTCAAACAGGAATCAACTGAATCCAAACAAATCAAAGGAAACCATTGATCACTCATGCATGACTAATCCCCTTATTCTGAGAAGAAAGAACCTCTATCGTAACATCACGTTGAAGAAACAACAACCTAGTTTTTCCAAATTCATCAAGAGAAATAAATTTTTATACATCAATCATCAACCAAATCATAACAATGACATCAATCAGTATGACTGTTGGATTTTATTATAGTTAGCCTTATCTTTATCAATTGATGGAAATACATGTTTGACAAATCATATTGTACATATCATATCCACCCATCTGAGACATCACCAGAAATTCACAAATGCTTATCAATCTTGGACATACTTAGTGTAGTCACTGTCCTTGGTTTATCTGAAACAATTATCCAAATAATATCCCACCATGGCTAGGTGATGAGTGTACATATCCATATCAAAGTAGTATCAACAACAAGGGGCAAAATCCTGACCTCGCTTGGGGCATTTCGCCTTCAAGATTTTCAACATCAGACCAAAAATGTAGCAAGACAACAAGGATCAAAACAACCAACAAATGACAAATGACAATGCAAGAAGGCTAAACATCACGAACTTGAACTGATTTCAACTAAACAAAGATCTATTTTGCAAGATGTTTTAATTGACAAGAATACATTTCCAATAGCATGCATGATTACTTATGGTTGTTAAATTTTTTCTTATCATATCTCCTGAGCACCTCCAGGATGTCTTACGACTAGAGAAGCAAGGAAGGAATGTGATGTTTTATTTGTCTTCTATCTGTGAGTGAAGTCTTTTTCCATGCAAATTTGTCCTATGAAGCAATCAGGTGGCATATCGCTGAGGACATTTCGGATTTGTATGGGACAAAGGTTAACTCTTGTCTGTTTATGCAATACGCACTCAGCTCGTCCTGGTTCAATTATACCTTGACGCTTGTGCTATCTTGCAAAATCAAATATCATGTAAATTTTTCTCAGGTCATTATGGTTCAATTATACCATTATGCTTGTATAAATTTTCAACATATCCTAAACAAATCAATGCTCAATGATGATATCTACAAAGAAAGCAAACAAATGGCTATATCGGATGGCAAATGCAGGACGAGGATGCTCCAAAAAAATAAAAATAAAAAAAATAGTTGCATATCATTTTACAATTAGTTGCATATCATATCATACATCTCATTTTCAAAATATCATTCATCATTGCATCCCTCGCATGCATATCTATCACATCATCATGGAATCTTTCTTCACTTTCATATCTTCTATCATTCTTCCAACCTATCTTCTATCATTCTTCCAAACTATCTTCTATCATTCTTCAAAACTATCTTCTATCATTCTTCCAGCCTATCTTCTATCATTCTTCTAAACTATCTTCATCATTCTTCCAAACTATCTTCTATCAGCTCTTATACAGGATATATCGTTCCTGAAACCAGATGTTTTGATCAGCTCTTATATAGGATATATCATTCCTGAAACCAGACGCTCAATCATCCATGTCTTATATAGGCAGTATCATTCTTGAAACTAGATGCTCGATCATCCATGTCTTATACAGGAGGTGTCATACCTAAAACAAGACTTGCTTTCATTCCAATCAATCTAATCAATCTTATCAAACCCATGCATGCCATCACTATCTACTCTTCCATCTTTCAAACAACATTCTTCTTCTTTCGAGAGATCATTCATGCTTTGTGTGCACGAACGATCTCCCGAGGGGGCATTATCATATCAAATCTCAAAACAAATCCAATATCAGTTTCCACATCAAAACAAAGATATCAAAATCAAACTTACATCAACAACATGAAACAATTTGCTCATCTACATCAAGTTCAAAAACCTATCATTTCATATCAACTTGTAACACAACTCAAGTTCTCAAAAACCATATCAAAACTTGTAAAACAACTCAAGTACCAAAATCACATAAACTTGTAAAACAACTCAAGTTTCCCACCCATATCAGCTTGTAACACAACTCAAGTTTCCAACCCATATCGGCTTGTAATACACATCAGGCTTCCCACATCGAACTTGAAATAGAACACGCAAATAAATCATATTCTGATCAATGCAACACATTGATATCTACATAACTTGAAAGATCTCACATCAAAACAAGTTATACCGACACTCATATTGGACAACTACATAAAATCATGACAGCACAACACAAATATCGAATCTGGGGCATCACACATCAAATATCGAATCTGGGGCATCACCATCAAAATATCAAATCTGGGGTATCACACATCAAATCTCGAATCTGGGGCATCGCATCAAAACTGAGACACGACTTGCAAATCAAAGAGCGACACAAAAATTGCATTTAATCATAAATCATAATAGGACATCATTTTCTTTGAAATAACATGTGCACACACGTTACTTCAAAGAGGGGCAAAATGTAGACGTATAAAAATGACCATATTCCTAAATGAATATTTTATGTTCATTTCCCTATTTAATTAAATCCAATTTGATTAAATTATCCACATTCTTCTATTTAATTAAGTGAATCACTTGATTAAATTCACTATACCTATTTAATGAATAAATCATTTTATTCAATTAAATCCCCCTAGCCACTTTTAATTAAATTCAAATTTAATTAAATAGTTATCCTAAATTGAATAAATCATATTTATTTAATTTCTCCAAATTGCAACCAAATTGAATGAAAATCAAATAATTCAATTAAATCCTATTATGCCCTCATCCACTTGCAAAATTCCAAACCCCTTCCTAACCCCTTCTAGAATATTCTAACCAATTCTAATTAACCTAAATCCCCTCTAAACTTTGTCACGTCCCTAAGCAAAGGGAGGTCACTTTTCAAATGGCCCAAAGTCTTGGATAACCATTGAAGGTTTTCAACCTTCAACCACCAAAAACCCTAAAGTCTTTGAAAACCATTGAAGGCTTCCAACCTTCAACCACTTAATCCACAAAGTCTCCAATAACCATTAATGGTTATTTCAAACCCTCCCACATGGTTAAAACATTTGTTTTGACTCAACCTCTACCCAACCCAAGGGTCTCATTAGGTCATTAATGCTTTGACCATGATTATCTCTTAATCATTTGCACAAAGGTTTATCTTTGGATTAGATCCTAATTCAGTGGGTAAACCTAACTTAGAATTGACCCTTAGCCTTTAGATAACCATGAGGTCTCCTCAGGCCTTTAATGCCTCCAACCTCTTTTTTCAACCCAATCCTGTGTTGACACTTGTCACCCTGTCATTGGTGCAAATTGTGCACATAGATCCCCAACTTTCAAACTTGGCCCTTGATTAAACCATTCAATCTTGACCATCCATTGCCCTGTTTGTGCTATAAATAGAGCTCTCATTCCTCCATTCTTAACAATCTTTTTTTCAAATTTGAAGCATCACACTTATGCTCAAATTGTTTCAAGCTTTCATTTTATATATGCTCCTCATTTAGCCTCTTTTAGATCATAATTAATCATGAATATGCATGTTTAGAATAAGTTCATTATCATTTTAGTTCAATCATAGATTAAATATAGTATGCTAGGATAGTATTCATACTAACCCTGTCATCTTATCATTAGTTTGTTGCATTTCTAGCATCTCATCTAGCTTATAACACATCTCATATTAAAAACAGTTAAAATCTCTCTCTCGTTCTCATATTTGCCATCCCTAAACCATTTTGCTCAGTAATCTGAGAGCAAAACATTGGTTTGAGGGACATTGTGAGATAGAGAACCATGGGACCCTCCTTGGGAAGCTGAGTAACACGTCGTTACTCCATAGCTTGCATCAAGAAGTCCTGTGTGTGTGTGTGGATTGATATTTATCGTAATTTTTCACATTTTAATTCTAACAATCCACTTTTCCCACATACAGTAGTGTTCAGGGTTTATGAATTGGTACAGAGCAGAGCTAGAACCAGAACTCTATTTGGCATAGCATATGCATTTTTGAGTTTAATTTTATTGTTTTAATTCAGCAGAAGCTTGTAGTTAGTGAGACTCTTTAGTGATGAGCAGTATGCTCTAGGCAGTGTGCCTTCCTGCATGTGCAGGCCCCCATTATATGTAATATCCTTTCATATGGCCAGTGAACTGATATTGTGGGTCACAAATCCCACTGTAGTTTTTCCTCTTTGAGGTTTTCCACGTATAAATTATGTGTGTTATGGTGTTCATTTATGTGGATGGTTTATTTGCTTCAAGTTATATGTTTATTTATTTACCGGTTTATATGGGTATGGTATAAAAGGATAAAATCTTGCATTACTAGCAGAACACTGATTCACCCCCCCTCTCAGTGTTCTTGGATCCTAACAATTGGTATCAGAGTCTAATACATCGGAAGAAGTTTAACAACTTGAGGAAGATCATGAAACTGAAATCTTTGAACATGGCTATGGAGAAGCAACTTGAGATGGCTCTTGAGGATTATGATGCTGAAAGGATAAAAAGCTTGAAATTGCAAGATGAATTGAATTCTGCTAATGAGTTCATTCTTATCCTGCAAGAAAGTTTATCATTAGGTCAAGCCAAGAGAAAATTTTTTTTGGAAAACCCAGATGATGAGGAGAAGAATGCACTTAAGGAACAATGTCAAAAACTAAGTCAAGGAAACATGCTCATGAAGAATGAAATGCAAGATCTGACTATGAGGTTGTCAAAAGATATTGAGGACAGAAAGAAGAAGGAAGATAATCTTGTTATATCTCCGAAGAACAAATTTGATGAATGTGGCAGATTGACTCATGAGAATAATCTATTGAGAACTGATTTGGCACACTCCTGGAACAATGAACAAGAAATTGAAAGACAAATAACTACTCTGAGAGATGATCTAACTACTACAAGTGAGTATAAAGAAAAATTCAGGATCAGTGTTGTACAGTTGGATGAATTATTGAAAAGACAAAGGCAGATTGATGATTCTAGAGGACTTGGATTTGTACAAGGTGAAAGCTCTGGTACTGCAAATGAAGATCAGACAACCGGTATGTAGAACTCATCAGAACAGAGGAAACTGGTAAGACAATATAATGCTTATAAATTCAATGGTAGATGTTTTGTTTGCAATAAATTTGGGCATATGGCTAAACAATGTAGAAATAAAGCAAATTGAAACTACAATTATGTTCCCAGTCAATGCACAAATTACAAGAAATATGGTCATAGATTAGAAGATTGCAGAATGAATGTTAAATGTCATGCATGTGGAAAGTTTGGACATTTTTCTAAGCATTGTAGGTCGAGGAATGATACCAGATTTGTCAAAGCAATTCAGAAGAACAATGTTACATGTTATGCATGCAACAAAATAGGTCATATTGCTAAATACTACAGAAGCAAGACTCAACCGGTTAGCAATGATAAATATAATGAGAAAGGAAAGAAGAAGGTAGATGAAATACAACAAGATCACACCAAGAGATGGGTTAGAAAATATGAAGAACCAAGTGGAGATGGATCTACACCGGTAACTCCACTAGTAGAACAGGGTATTCCTCCACTGGTAGGAAATTCCACCGGTAACTGAGGCATAAGCCTTAGGGGTTGGCAAAGTCATTGAAAAATCTTGCATATTACCTCAGAGGAGATCTAAGAAGATCTAGAAGAGATCTGGAGAGTTGTGTTCATCATAAATAAAGGTTCATCTGACACAAGATTGTGAAACCGACACTCGATAGGGTTGTTCACGAAGCATTTATTACAGAGAAAGATTAAGGTTTTATTTGCTGATAAAAGGGGTAAGTGAATTAATTTTCACTCACCAAGCATTCAAGCATTCAGAGTGAAGAAAAGGTGAATTTCAGGCGAATTAAGAGCAAGCAGAGACATTGTGAAAGGATTTCGAGAAAAAATAAATCTTGCACCAGTGTTCAATTTCAGGTATTCTTTGAAAATGGCATCTGGATTTTCAGCTCCTACTTTCATTACAAATCCCACCATTATCGAAGTCAAGGATAGGTTAAGGCCCATATTCAAGGAGGTTCCTGAAATTGCTAAGAAGGAAGACTCTGCGGGAGCATTTTCTAGGGTTCCTGACAACGTGATGTATTGAAGACATGAGGACATACATTCACTGCACCCTAGAGGATCTAGGCACATAGGACATCAAAAGAATGTATCAATCCATGATACTAGGAGACTCCAAAACCATCAAACCGGAATACAAAGAAATTGAGGATTTAGGGTTTACCGGTATTTTGTACATACCAGAATTCAAGGATGAAGTTATCAGATACGTTCTGAGCAGGGTTCACAACGATTTTATCTAGCTAGATCGAGCTTACATGATCATGAAGGAGGCTATTCAAGTAGTCACCGGCTTACCCAAAGTCAGACAAGAACCTGGCAAGAAAATTTCCAACACTGAGGTCGAGAAACTCACCGATGCAACTCCTGATAATAGATCAATGAGGATCAGCACAATCTTTGACACTGATGTGAAATTTGCAAGCATGATAATAGGTTATAAGGTAGCTCAATCCAACCGATTGAATTTTGTTGCTAGTTCATGCATTCATGTTTCATATCAGATGCTATGAAATAATGCAAAATATGATCTATGTGAATGGATGAGGAGTGAATTGATGTTGAACCTTGGGAAGATCAAGGGAGTTAAGAAAGGAACTTTCAAATATGAAAATTTGATTGTTTGTTTAATGCTTTACTTCCTGAATGAGCTACCTGGTCTTGGAAAGAAGCGTTGGGCTCATGACATATTGGTAGGTATGCAGATCAAGGAAACAATCACCGGTCTTAGTACCGGTAGAGATGAGAAAATTTGGGGGTATTTCAAAACATTCCAAGAAAACATGAGGCAGAGGGAGAGTATATCAAAGAAAAATGTGGAGAAGTACTCAACTGATATCTGTTTTATGGTGAAAACCAATGAAACCCTTATGGAGGTAGTTGAACCTAGGACAATTTGGATTACTGAACTTAGATATGAAGTGGATGATAGCATTTTTGAACTCTATGCAAAAATGCTGCTAGATGCCCCATTGGATGACAAAACAGAGCATTTTGGTACAACAGAAGAGAAGGCCCTTGAAGTCAAAACTGGTTTTAACAGGAAGAGAAGAGAGAGAAAAATAGAAAAGATGTTTGCATATGTACAGGATGTAATTCATAAGATAGACACTCAACTGGGTTCTGGATCCGAATCGACAGCAGAACCAATAGTGGCTAGTACTGTAGAGGTGAAGCAACCTGAAACTTACATTTCTACCATCACTTCTGATTCTGACCCTGAGGACAATGAACCTCTAGCATTTAGAAGGGTACAAAGAAAGAAAGTGGATCATCCACTGGTAGAGCAGAAGAAGGTAGAGCCTAGGAGGAAACTTGTCAGAAAGGCAACTAAACCTATTGCACCACCACCTCCAGCAAGGAGGCCTATACAAAAGAGGAAACCAGTCACATCTACACCGGCAACCACAAGCAAGGAGAAGAAGAGTGATGATACTGAAACCGGTAAGACTAAAAAGACCTGTGCTGAATTAATTGATGAAATTACAAAGGATGGAATGTTGAAAAATGTATCTAGGTATTATGAAGATTTAGAGGATGATGAGCAAAATGAGATTGAAGAGGCAATTTTGTTATACATGGATATATATAGGAAAGCCTTAGTAGAAATTTTAAAGGAGATACGTCTATCTTTATATAATAAACTTGATGCTAGAAGACTTGACGTTGTCAAGAGGGATAGGGAGATTAAGGAAGTAGTACTTTTGGAAATGTGTGGTTCTATAAACAATGAGGAAATGAAAAGATGCATAGATGTTGCAAATAGGACAGTTTTCAGTAGTAAACCCCAATAGATAAGTCTTATGATGGGCAGAGTAAATGAGGTAATAAATGAGATCAGTAAGGGTTGGACCAAATTCTTCTAGAAGAATCCAGATTTTCTTACATCTCAAGAAAAAATTTCAAAGGCTACATCTTCCACCATTCCAGATAAATCAAAAGGGAAAGGTATTTTGGGTAGTTCAACTCCAATTTTGAGTACACCAACAATAAAGGAGAGTGTACAGTCCATATCGACTGAAACTATTTTTGAGAAAGCAAATATACAAGATACTATAAATACTGTGGATAATACTCCACTGGCAATAATTGACACTGCACCAAGTGGCGAAGCCACCAGTGAAAAAGAGGTTGTAGAGGATAAGGTAAAGGAAACTGAGTCTATATTGACAGTTAAAACTGATTCCCCGACAAAAGTTTTAGCAATTGACACTTCTCAAGTTGAGAAGAAATCCATCACTGAGATGAGTCCAACTGAGTTGATGATGATTGCAACTCAGAAATTATTGAAGGAGGGTACTGTAGACAAGGGAATAATTGATCAATCAGTTATAGTATTGCACAGATTGTTATCTGATTGAAGATGGAGCAAGTCCTTCTGGCAAGCTCAAGACTCTAACAGGGCATATTTCTAACAATGTTCAATCTTTGAGTCGGATTGAAGATCGACAGGCTTTAGAAAGATTCACTACAGCTAAAAGAGCAGCAATTGACTAGGTCATAGAAACAAAGAAAAATAAAATTGAGGCCAAACTCATTCTTATTGAGAATTATTTGAAACAAGGTACAAATATCTACAGGGTCTGTTGTAACATAGGAATTCTTACAACAAATGTAGATAACAGATTAAAGGAGTTACATGATAAAGTAGCTAGCATTGCAAACTCTTTTGATGGATTAACCGCACTGACCACATCCGTTGATGGACAAATTTTGTCCTTGGAGAACCATTTTTTTGCTTTTGAGAAGGAGATAGATAAAGTCATTAGGAGAGCAAGGAGTCTTAGAGGACTGGTGAGTCCCATATTAGATTCATTGGGTGTTCATAAGAGAGAGTGTATGGACATGATTGCTAAACCCACACTAACAGATGTCAAAGAGAAGGAAACACTTGACCACTTACTAAGTGGACTAGCATCCATTTGTGAAACTTTCAAAACCGGTTGGGATACATATCTTCAGTTGTTGAATAAGGCTTACCCCAAAATTTTGAAGTTGGTCAAGCTCCATTGAAATTAACAGTATTCATTTATTCTTTTGTTCTGAATTCTTTCATTTTTTTTCACCAGTCTTTGGCATTGATGCCAAAGGGGGAGTATGTATATATGTGAAAAATATCAGAAAAATCAGACAGGATCACATGGGAAGGATACCAGGATATCAGAAGGAGTGTATTGCTCAGGGGGAGCATAATTCAATTGAATCAGCAAGGAATCCATTTTTCACATGAGTGTTGCCATCAATGCCAAAGGGGGAGATTGTTGGCAATTGACACTCATCGGATTGATTTTGTTGTCATTTATGGTAACAAGATTAGATGGAAGTCATATACCGGCATTAGGACGCATATACCGACAGACACTGGCATTGGAGTATCCAAGATTACATCGGCACCGACACCAACATCAGTACTTGAAGGAAGCTGACATCAAGGAAGATTTATTTAGTAAATCATTTTATAATTATTGTCGAGGCTGACATTGAATAGCTTTTGTAATACATTGTAAGCCGACATAAGGCATATTGTTTGTAATGGGTATATAGGTCAGTCTGCTAGGTCATTTTGTATATGATATACAAGATATGACATAGGATGCGACATTTAAGAGGATTCAAATCACATGACTAATAAATTTAGAACTATGATAACAACATATTGAACTGACATGTTGCCATCATATGACATAGGATTATTGACATTTAAGAGGATTCAAATCACATGACTAATAAATTTAGAACTATGATAACAACATATTGAATCCACCTAGGAGAGAGAAAGATAACAACCCATCTACAACTAATATTGTGATTATAATAAAACATAGAGCTAGCTAGCCAAATAACATGACAAATAACAAAAAGTTAAAAAACAATAATGTTAACTTTCTATAAATAGAGAACATGTGAATTTGATTGCTTTTAAAGAATGTCACACACTTAATATTTCCTAGGGAGGTCAATTTAAGACTTCAAGCATTATAAGAGAGAAAATTACTTAATGAGAATCAAGAGATATTTCATCATTATGTCCAACTCTTTAAGAGAAGAGTATCAATTTTTCAAAAAGTTATTTTGAAGAGAAACTAAATAATTGGATATTGGGAATTGAGATTCTTCATTTTTTGTATCATAATCTCCCTCCTCTATCCACCCAATAAATATGTGAGAACATCATATATGTTTAAGATTTAAGGGAGAGAGTGGATAATAACTTATGACTAAGAAGATAAAATTGTTATTGTGTAGGGCATTTAAGAAAATCTTGACCTAGAAAAAGGCTTACTAGTAGGTGGAATAACTTCTTTCCCTTCTCTAAAGGGATTGACACATTTTTGAGCTACGCCTTGGTAGCTAGTTTGTCTGCGCTGGTCTAGGATTTAGCCTAGGAACCACCAAGTTAGAATTCTTTTTTTCTGTAACTATGTAAAATCTTTTTTCATTTTGTCTCAATATTTGAGTGAGGAAATTCAACATATTGGGAAGGTGATTTAAATTGGGGGATACCAAAGGACAATACTCAATCTTGTTCTCAACAAATTTTCATTGAAAACACATGTTGGAAAAATTAAGTTATATCACATTCTATTAGACTTATGTGAATAATGTTGTGATTGATGTCAAACCAGTCATTTGGTTTTGTACCAGACACTGTATGCAAGTCCGGATATCAGTATGGACATCATGGATGTTTTGGATATTATATGGATATGCATGTGCAGTTCAGGTGTTGCGGTTTTTGGTTACAAGTTATTATGTAGCATGGACAACTTTGGATGATGACCTTTTGAGGTCCCATTGAGTTCCCATCAACTGCGGTATCCCAGAGTTAGGAATTTTGGTTGATCCTGTTGGGATCCAAGAACATTGAGAGTGGGGGGTGAATCAGTGTTCTACTGGTAATGCAAGATTTTATCCTTTTATACCATACACATATAAACTGGTAAACAAATAAACATATAAATTGAAGCAAATAAACCATCCACATAAATGAACACCATAACACACATAATTTATACGTGGAAAACCTCAAAGAGGAAAAACCACGGTGGGATTTGTGACCCACAATATCAGTTCACTGGCCATATGAAAGGATATTACATATAATGGGGGCTTGCACATGCAGGAAGGCACACTGCCTAGAGCATACTGCTCATCACTAAAGAGTCTCACTGACTACAAGCTTCTGCTGAATTAAAACAATAAAATTAAACTCAAAAATGCATCTGCTATGCCAAATAGAGTTCTGGTTCTAGCTCTGCTCTGTACCAGTTCATAAACCCTGAACACTACTACCGGTATCTCTTCTCCTCCAAGAATGCTTTCCAAGCTATCTATAGATCATTGCATGATATAACATTCGCATACAAATGATCTACTTACATATACTTCGCATTATACAGTTCTGCTATAAATTCTTCTAGTATTATAAATTTTTAAGCTCCCAATAATGTTTAAAGATCTCTTTTGTGATGATGGATTGCTAATTCACTAACTATCATCACTTGGGTTATGATTAGTGACTTTACAATAGTTGAGATTGAATATGATAAAGATGAGATCTTACACTTACACTAGATAGTTGGTGAATGAGAGGTATAGTATCATATACGTAATAAATTGGACCTTTTTCATCTTATTATGGGTTTACACCATAGTTATTCCCATTGGTAGACATGTGGAATAATTTATAGGATATTTTTTATATGCTTTTTAAATTCTTAGATCATGAGATGATTTCTACAGTCTCTTTTTTCCTTTGTTAAGTTTTTTTCTCTCTTAGTGGAGACTTTGTCAAATATCACTTTGTTAGACCACACTCCCAACAAATTTTAAATTTAGTGGCAAGAGGGAATACCTCATCAGGGAGGTGTAGAGATTAGAAGCCCAACCCACTCAACTAACTAGCTGGATTGCTTGAATAAACAAAGTCATTAGTTGTACAAGTTTATCAATTTTCTTTTACACCTATGGATGCTATTTTACCATATTTTGACACAATGTATATGAGGCTACAATCTTGGAGCTTTATAGGTCTACTATAACTCTTGAATATAACCCCTTTTCCCTTGATTTGTAGGCTAGGGTTGCAAAGCTTCAACATCGCAAGAAAATCACTAATAACCATTCAATTAGAGGATCTTAAACCAGAGCCGAATTCTACTTGATCAAGGTTGGGGATAGAGATTCCAAGGAATTATTTGAAGATCTCAGAGCTTGCTATACTTTGTATTGCATCGAGTAGAATAAAGATGGGTAGAATGTTCTCAAAGAACTCTTAAATATTATGTAGGATTTTTTCAAGCAATATGAGCAAGTTTTTACAACTCAGAAATATTATCCTAAACATTCTCAAGCCTTACAAGAGTGCCTCCAAGTTGTTCCTTGTCATCTTTCCTCTATTCAACAAGCCTGTTGTGTTTTATTGTTCTATATTGGTGACCTCAAGGAGGATATGCATATAATGACCAGTTACAAGGTCCCTACTTATAATGACTTCCCTTGTGAATTTTATAAGTCCATTTGAGATTGTATTGGAGAGTACATACAAATAGTCTAACTTGAATCCTTCCAATCCAAATCATTAGGAAAATTTATCAAAAAAATAAATATTAAATTCATACCTAAGTCTAGATATCTAGTGTATATTTGTAACTAGATACATATCACCTTGTCCAATGTCTTTTATAAGAATTTCCAAAGCCTTAGCTCTAAAATTATGTCATCTCATTCCTCAAATTATGAGGCCTAGAAAGACAAATTTCATTAAATTTAGATATATTTTAGATAATGTAATTGTAGTTTGGGAAGGTATGGAATGGGATAGGAATTCTCATCAAATAAATCTTATCCCCAAAATTAATTTTTTTGAATGACCCTTCATCTTGTCCATTCTTTAAGAATCTAGTATTTGGGCTTCACTTCATTTAATTATTTATCATACTCTTTGTAGATGCCTCAATCTACATTACTATTTACAGTCAACAATCTAATGTTGTAAGGCTTTCTAGGTCCATTCACCAATGTTGTCTCTTGCCTTTGTCTCTCTATGTGCTTTTCATTGAAGACTTAGGTTACCTTTTAGCTCACTCTATGTCCCAAGAGTTGGTTAAAGGTATATCCCTACATAATTCCTCAATTTGAGTTGTTAATTACCACTTTGTGAATGATTCTTTTCTCATAGTCATAGAGGAGGAGAAAATTATTAAATAGGTCCTCAAGTATCTAGATTGATTTTTTCAAAACTTTTGGATCTGCCATTTAGTAACATAACCTACATAGTTTTATGAATAATCTTTCCTCATTGCACCTTCTTGGCTCAATTCTTATGATTAGAAATATATTGGTCACTGAGAAGTTTTCATATTTTTTGAAATATCCTTTAATTTGCAAACTTCTCAAAAATCATTATGGCAAGTTATTCTCATTAGAATATGAGAAGCTAGCTTACTAGATAACCAAACACCTCACCCTAGCTAATAAATTTTAGATTTGTTCTAGGATTCTTGCAACCACTCATGTTTATTATTCTTCATACTAGGAACCTTCTAAGGACTATTGCATGAAGTTGGACAAACTTCATGATTTTCACTTGGATTCTTTGAGAATCATTGAGGATCTCATAGGGTAGCCTAAAAAATTTATGCCTCCCTCAAGATATAAAGCTTTGGTGAATTTATCCACCCGGTGTCAATTTGCTCCTTGCACAAGTGGATCATCTATGCCCTTTAGGCTAATAAATCTTATAAAATTCTTTCATAGGATTGCATCACTTTTGGTCATCCTATCAGATGACCTACTTGAAAATGAATCAAGTTACAAAACCTTCTCATCATGAAATACTCAATGCAGATGCAAGCTATTTCTGTGGCAAAAGGTATTTTGAGAGGCTGGGAAGCCATGAAGCCTTGCCTTCTCTAGAATGGTTTTGGATTCTATAATGGATTTTTCATTAATTAGAAGATTATTTGATGGTCCCCATTTTAGAAGATCACATTCTCCCTTTAGCAACTTGTTGCCTTGGGTTCATGCATTGAGATTTCACAAGAAAGGAGTTGGAATTATACAAGATATATTCTACACAACTACCATGAGTCTTTTTCCATAAAATGAAGCTAAAACCAAGTTTCACCTTTCTAATCAAGACCATAAAACTTTTGGTATAATCATGGTGAATTCTAGTTGATATGATTCACAAAATTGGTATCAATTCTTGCAAACCTTGATAAAAAGATTACAAATGACAACCAAACACCACTTTCTAAAATTATCAACTATAACAAGGATATCTTTGGCTCTATCCCCAATTGCCCAGGGTTCACACTCTAAATCAATGGTTAAAATTTGCAATCACCAATATTTGTTTAAAAACACAAATTGTACACCATTTGGTTGGTTGTTCAAGAGACTAATTGGTTCTTCTTACCTAGTATATTATTTTCCAATGCTTTCTCTTTAGTTTTAGGCTATATCATTTAAGATTTATTTACCCCTCGTTGCTCATTTTGTGGGCAATCAAAGTCTTTCAAGAACCTATTATGGCTATGTCCTAGAGCCCAAAATATTTTGACTTGTATTCATTATTTATTTGAGCCCTTCAAACTAGAATATTTTTAATGGCACATGGTTCGTTTAGGGGATTGGCCTCACATTTCTCACAAGTTCAATGAATTTTGGCATGTTTCTATGGGAGAGATTTTCTTCAACATATGGAAAGAAAAAAAAAATTGTCATTTTTTATCAATTATCCTATTGATCAACATGTTTCTCTTTATAATAAAGCTATAATTTGTTCCAATGTTTTTATTGTAGATTCAAGTACAAACTAACAAAGTTTCATTTGAGGTGGGCCATTTGCAAGTGCTCCTAAAAAATTGGGGCAATGCCCCATGTGTAGTGGCCAAAAGTTCCTATGTCTCCCTCTTCCTCTAAGCCTTGTTCACCTTCTCACGCATATCATCATGGATGGAATCTTTTTGCTCAAGGTACTTGGTAGATTCACTCCTAAGATCCTCCCTTGGATAGCTCTTACTATTTTGCCTATACATGTGCTACATAAGAAAAATGAAAGATAAAGATGTTGATGGGTGGGACCCTCCCACAAACGCCTCACCTTATTAATGTATGGGATAAACTGAGCGACTTAGATCCTCCTCCTCCCCCCTTATTATTGTTTTAGTTAACTAACAATCTATATTCATTTCATGACTTTATGCTAGAGGCTTTTGCCCCCATGTAGACTCTAGAGGTGTAAACTTTTCTGCACACATTTTTTTTGTAAATATACATAATATTATTTTATAAATAATAATTTAGACAATAATTTATAAAAAGGAAATGTCTATTAAGGTTCATGATTGAGGGAGAAGAAATGGACTAGAAAATTACTATTAAGTTTCATGATTGAAGAAGAAGAAATGGATTAAAAAATTTCTATTAAGATTTATGATTGGGAGAGAAGAAAAGGATTAGAAAATCTCTATTAAGAGTTCATGATTGAGAAGGGAAATTGATTAGAAAAGATCTATTAAAAAATTGTAATTAAAAGAGAAAATATATGAAAGAAAAAATTGATTAGAAAATGTCTACCAAGATTAATGATTGAGAGAGTAAATACATCTAGAGAGGGAGAATAAGATCCATGATTGGGAGAGGGGCAATGTATTAAAAGGGTCTATTAAGGTACACAAGTAAAAAAAAGGAAAGGAATAACTTGAAAAAAATCTATTTAGATGCATATGGGTACGGGTACATGTGAGCACCTAAGCTATTAACAAGGTGGTAGTTGAGAGTACATAAAAGCATAGGCGTGGTGATAAACAGTGTACCTCGTGCATCTCGAAAAACTCAGGCCGTATGCACTTTACTGCAACATCTAAACCTCTCCATGTCCCTCTGAATATATCGGATGTTGACCCTTTTCCAATCTGCTCGTGCAGCTCTATCTGTTACAAAAATTAATCTTTACTGCTTTGATCCTTCTCTTATGGTGGGTTCAGTAGATATAACTGAAACAAACTTAACTACACTTCTGACCCAACAAGAACTTCACAATTCCCCAAACTGCAGACAAAACTTAGTCATTTAAAATGAATACGGGCTACCTCATGCTCGTTAATATGCCAGCCCTCTTGTATAGCCTGTTGATGCAGAGAGAGCAAGCAAGATGTTGGAGAAGTGGGAATCTGCTCCGTTTCTGATTCTTCTATGCTTTCATGGGGATCTTCAATTGATGGCTTTCCTGCAATCAGATGAATAAAACCGTTCTCTTGGGCAATGTTCTGCAGATTTCTAATATCTCTCTCAAGATTCATGGCTTTGTAATGATATGTCTCCTTTAATTCTACTTGTTTTTGCAACTCTCTTTCCAGCTCGACCACCTGTATTTGAATGATAAATTAGCATTACTGGGCGATCAGCAGTCCTGGGTGTGGCAACTTTTCAATCACATTCATCATCAGGATAATAGAATTCTGAAAGTAGAGATGTATTACCTTTTCTTTTAAACCGTTGATCTCTTGAAGATTAACCATGACTTTACCGAAGAAGTTCACGTTCTCAATACCTACTTTATGGAATGCTTTCATCCAAAAGGGCATGTTTTGAGGATAAGCCTGAGTCATGTAATTTGTCACACTGGTTTTGGAAGTTTTTCCTGATGATTTTGGCGATTCTGTTTCTGGATGCAAACAGCCCATTAAATCAGTCGTGATGCTTCAATAGAATGTGGGTTTGATCTTCATTAGAGAATGGTAAAGCCGGCTTCACAGCTAGAACTGAAACATTTGTATGATTGTTTGCATGCTTTCCTCGTAACTTCATCGATGTTGCATGGTCTAGTGGGTGTCGAAATATATCGATTCTATCTAAAATTAATGATTATTAACGTTTTGCATTCGTCTTAACGTAGCTTGCATTGGCATCTCCGGTTTAGGATGAGGACCGCTTCTCCATCATTCTTGTGTTTTTTTTTTTAATTATGGATTTAATTGTACAATGGGTAAAGTTTAAACCATAATATATATATATATATATATATATATATATATATAATTTTTAATAATGATTTTAAAAGTTAAAAAATATATTTTTAGAAATTTTGTAATAAAAGTGGTTGTTTTTATATTTATGTTTAAATATTGTATGTTTACAAAAAATATAAAAGAAATAGATGAAGTATAAGTCAATGTGTTTGGGAAAGATTAGTAGTTCTTCAAATCATTTGTTTCACATGTTTATCTAGTATATTTAGAGTTAGTCATTCATCTTGTGATGCCAATCAATTCTACATTTTAAGGGGATCAAAAGACCCCATCCTAATATCAAACTCTCAATTTTGCTGAGTTAAATTCATGATTGTGACCTATCTAGATCTAGACACCTTCCCACAAGAATAGATGAACCAGTGTGTTGCATCAACAATGGTGAGAAGTCAACATAGCTATAAAAGTGCTACAATTGTGCTTATGAGTAAAAGGAGGTATTGTGTATTAAATCCCATCTAGCAACACTCGACTAATAATGCACTTGGTACACCCCTGATGATCATGATATTTTTATAAATGCTAGAAAGCTACAACCACCTGCTCTACTTAAGCTTTAATCTAGAAGTATATATAGGAGACTGTAGTCAACTTTTTGGTTAAAGAAAATTGTAACCAAAATCCCCATAAGAAAATGTATTATGGCTTCTAGGCTTTCATGGCTAAAAACTAATGATTCGTCTACAAGAATGTGGAAGTTTATGAATGTAAGTAAGCTAAGGGGTTATATCCCCAAAGATAACAACTCTCCTAGATAAAAATAGGCTAGAAGAGAGCAAAAGGACCATGAACCCAACATTGTATAGATTGTGATTTAGGATAAGAATAACTTGTGTACTCTAATGACAAATTTTAGTTGAATGTTGCACATCTAGATTGAGAAAGGCCAATAAGAAAGCATTGTTGACCAAGCACTAACTTAATATAAGAACGATAAAAAGAAAGCAATTTTAGGCTCTAACCAGGTTTGCTAAATTTTTGGTAGTTAGAAATCCGAGTGCGGAGAGTATAATAGATCCAATTGTAGATTGAGCTTGGAAAATGCTAGAGAGAATGTTTCAGGAATATATTAGAATACTAGCCAAGTGATCAAATCTCTTGAAGAGATAATATTTTCTACAGTTCAAATTGGGTGAATTTATGATGGAATGCCACCATATGTTCTAATTATTAAAGGACAAACTAGTCCTAAAGCCATCACTAGCTCATTTGAGAAAAGAACTAAAACATTAAAAATATTTCTAAATTTTTTTATCAACAAACAAACCTTTGATCTAAAATGGAATCAAATAAAAAACAATGATGCAAACTAAGCCCCTTCCAATATTGCTTTTCATAGGGTGATAATTTCTTAATTAGTGCTAGAGAAGAATTTTGTAGACCTCACTACCTGAAATAGTTCTAGTGACTCATCTAGCACATAGTGTTTATTAATAATGAACAAAAATAAACCTTGATGAAACCCTTGTCCTAAGATGGACAATGAATTTGAAAATGAACTTGATGGAAGTCACAAGGTTGTTGTCCATTTGTGTATAGGAAATTTTATAAATGCTTAGTAAATATATCATAGGTAGCATTGTAACATGAGGCCTAATAAAAAATAGGATATATGAGTGGCTACAAGTTCCTTAGTGAAAATGTAAAATTTCACAACCAAAAAAAAAAGGTTAGAAATCCAAAATGCTATTTTTTCTCAATCCTTTTAACAACATACTAGTTTAAAATGGTAGGAGAACTTCCAAAAGTGAAGGAGATGCCTAGAAAATTATACATATTGTATGGATTTTAATTAAAGTCTAGTGGGAGTTCTAAGGGAAAGGGGATAGCATTTAGTGGTGCTCCATTACAAGTTGGAATTGTTGACACCTAAAATTGTCCTAGTCTAATTAAATAAATATTTTCATTTTTAATTATCATATTTTTTTCTATTAATTAAATAAATATTTGTTTGTTTAATTAATTCACTAAACCTTTTCTAACCCCCTTTTCTATGCAATTTTAAATAAATATTTTTGTTTGTTTAATTTATGTGGCCCTTCTTCCATTAATTAAATGAATTCTTCAATTTATTTAATTAATTCATTTTCCCTTTTCCCCTTCCATTTATCTAAATGACAAGTGACCCCTTATCCATCTTAACCACTTCCTTTATTTTATTATTTCCTATACCTACCCTTCAATATTAACTTGCCATCTTTTTTCTCACCTTTTAATCCTATCCCTCCATTTTTAGGATGCTCTCTATAAAAGAGGCTTCCTCCTCTCTATTTCATATCAAATCTTGGACCATACTTACATTCTACTAAATTTATTTTAGCCTACATCATCACAGTCAATTCTACATCATCACAACCACATTCATTCTTCATTGAGCTCTTGTGCAACTATAAAAATTTGAGAGCAACCATATCAAAACAAGATCAATGGAGATATGAGAACAATGAAGATCAAACCCATTTGAACATGTGAAGGTATCATTTGGTTTATTTTATAATTTTTCATATTTGATGGTTCTTCATTGATGTTTTGTTGAATTTCATTGTAAATCTAGGGTTTTGTGGTTAGAACTAAGGTTTGCAATATAGGGTTCAAATTTAGCATATTAATTTTGGCATGCCCACTGGGACTCTTGTCCCTTGTTTCTAACATTTTTCTTTGATTTTTTAGTGTTTTCAAATTTGTAGGCCAAATTTTGCATCGATTTTTTATTGATTCCACATTTTTGGCAATTTTCATTGTGTTTCTATATCTTTTGTCAAATTTTGATTCTTATCACATTTCTAATCATCATTGTTGCATCTACGGTTATTTTTAGCATGTATATGGTAGATATTGTTGCATTTTTGGTTTTCTATATAAATTTTATTTTGACATGTTTTTGGTGTTTTATGTTGCATTTGTGCCAAATACATGCGTGACTATGATTCATATCAGCACATATCTAGTTTAAAAAGGTTTTTATGTATTTATGTGTTTTATATTTTTGTCATGTATATGGTAGTTATTGGTGCATATACGGTTATTTCTACTCATAAACAATTTTATCCTGATACATTTGTGCTAACTCCTAATGCATTTCCGATTTGTGTTGTTGCGTTTGTGGTTTTGCAGGTATCTTGTGCTTTTAGAGTTGTTATTTGTTTGTCGAAGGCCCCCCTTTCATTACTTGTTGTTATTATCTTACTCTAACATTTACGTTTGTAAGTTGGGGGTTATTGAAAATACCAATCCTTTTTGTTTGCAGGGGTAGCTAGGTGTGTGTTTGTGATTTCATAGGATAGCTCACATTTCAATTTTGTTCATTAAAAATAACCCTTGTTTGAAGTGTATTATGCACTTGCACACTTTGTGTTGTAGAACCCTAAGGTGTTTGAGAAATTATTCTCTCCCCTTGCCTTTATGGAGCTTGGGTGTTTAAGAGAAATCACTAAACATCTTCTTTTTTTCTTTTTAGAGAGTTTTCCTTTGGAGAAGTGATCACTTCAAGGGGAATGACACAAAGAAATTTTTCCTTTGGGCTGCTATATAAAAGATTAAGGCAAAAGCCAAGGTTGAACTGGTGAGTACCTTGCTGACAGTGCCAATGTGAAAGGGGAGGTACCCACATTTATGTGAGGTGTATTGGGCTCCAAGCAGGGTTAGTTAAATCCTTCAATGGCTTTTTGGGCACTTGCAAAGCTTTAAGTCCTCGAACAAGGACTTAAAAACCTTATTTTAGAGACCCACCCTATTGAATGAGATTTTGGTGTCACTCTCAGTGCAAAGGTGTAGCATCGCACCTTGAAGTTACTCACCTTATGACTCCCTTGATATGAGATAGGAATCCCCAACTTTGCATAAGCTATATGTAGCTTTGTGGGGAGAGGGTGATTGGGTCATCCTTCCACTCCTGAAGGCCCCTACTTGTCCTCTCTCGCAAATACAAGATTACAAAGTATCCCTTTAGGTGTTGCACTTTTGAGTTGAATGAGATTCCAAGTGCGGGCTTGTGTTTGTTGCCATTGGAAATTGACCTTAGGAATAGGAAGTGTTTTGTGTGTCTTATTTTGTGATAAGACCACTAGAAATTTGGACTTTGAGGAGTGACATAGGAGTATTCCCGGTCTATGAGCAATCTTGCATCAACCAAAAATATTTCCTTTCAGTTTAGTTCTTGTTCAGTTTTGTGTGCAATTTTTGTATTCCTACCGATATATTCCGGTGGTGGATTGCTTTTCATTGCATATCAGATTTTTGGTTTCCAGGCTGGTTCTTATTCTTAATTCCAGATTCTCAGTTCATTTGGATTCTTTTTTGACAAGATATTGCTTCCGATTTGATTATTTCTAGGTGTAACAAAGCAGTTTTGGGCTTACTGATTGGATTTCTTGTTTTTTGGAGTGGTTTCTTAGCATGTGGATCTATTTTGGGTCTTGCTAGATGTTCCTAAGTCCATTGCTAGCCTTTCTATTGATCCACACTTCTTGGTGGTTATTTTCCAGAGAATTTCCTTTCATTCTTGGGGCCAACCTATTTACACATTTCATTTTCCTACATTGGTAAATGTAATCTTTTGTGGCCGACTTGGATATGTTCTGGAGGGTATATATATGGTATTATGTAATCATTTGTTGGGCAGAAGATTAGGATGAGGATTTAGATTCATGATTAGAGATCCAGATGACTCTGAGAGTTTCAGATGGATTGTATTTGGCATGTTAGCCTGCATATAACCGATTGATTACTGGATGTTCTATGATGATTGTATGATGATAACTGGTTGGTTATCGGAGGTTATAAGATGACAATATGATATGATTCTATAATCTTTCAATTTTTTATTATTTCTTCTGTTGTGTTACTCTTGCTGCATGAACCGATTAGTTCTCTTTGAGGATTCATCGGTCATGGCTGCACCAATGAGCCTAGGCCATATGGTCCTTGTTATCATTAATCAAACAACAACCATTGTGTCTTTTTGTTTGCAGTATTTTCTTGCCACAATAACCATCAAATAATCAGATTCAACTTCATCTCCACGTGTTTGAGTCAACTTCATCTCGTATCTGAACGCATACCCATTAAAACCATGAGAAATCTCATACCAATGACCTTCATGGCCAAAGAAATACCAATACATATACTAATGACCAAAATCAAAATACCAATCAAGTTCTCATTATCATTCTTCCATTAGACAGGGTAAGTGCACCAAGTTGTGGTACCAAAAAGGTGCCACTTTTTACCTTTTCATAAAAATGCATCATTGGCATGAAAAGGTCGTCCAAACCTATGGGTTGGATGCCCAAGGAAAATCCAACCCTAAGGGTTGGTATTATCCGAAGCAAACCATTTGGCGAGCGCCAAATATGGCACTCGCCAAATGCAAAATTTTAAATTTTTACATTTGGCGCCCACCAAATGTTCTGCATTGTCCAATGTGAAGGTTTTGTGAGTGTGTAGATTTTCCAATCTAGGCACAAGTTATATCCACCCCCAAAGGAGAATATATACATAAAATATAACATTTAAGAATAGCTCTATATGACTTATAATGTAGATTCTAGTTTTTAGAGGATCATATAAAATTTCAGACAGTCAAATTTCAGTAATCAACATGTAAAATTTCAGTAATCAACATGCTCCTATCAACATTCTTTAGCTATGTATCTCACTCTCTTTATCTTCCCCAAACTCTAGACCTATCTCTCTCCCTCTCTTGTCTCTCTCACTTCTCTATCCTTGAATATCTCCCTCTCTCTTCTCTCTCACTCTCTTATTGTTTCTCTCCCCTCCCACTCCTTTCTCTTGGTCACTACCTATCCCTTTTATCCTCTCTCTCCCCATATCTAGGGTGATCCCTCCCTCCTTATTCACCTCAGTGTCTCTCCCTCCCTATATTATTACCCACCTTTCTCTCCCCCTCTAGGTTTCTCACTTATCTAATTGTCCACCCTCTAGTTCTCTCCCTCCCTCTCCACCTTTCTCTCCCTTCTCCTTACCTCTATCTATTTTTGAACTCTCTTCCCCCCCCCCCTCTCTCTCTCTCTCTCTCTCCAAACCTATCTATCTCCTCATTCTCTAGGTCTCTCACTCCCTCCATGTCTACCTCTCTATCCATCTCCTCTTACTCATCTCTTTGTTCTTCTATCTCTTCTATTCTCCCTCCCTCCCCTCTCTAGGTCTCTACCTTCCTTTCTTCCTTTCTCCCTCTCTATCTCCCTCTCCCACTCTCCCATCTTCTCTCTTCCTCTCTTATTCTCTATCTTCATTGTCTAGGTCATTACCTCTCCATCCCACCCTCTCTCCCCTCTCTAGGTTTCTCCCTTCCTCCCTCTCCACCTATCTACCTTTGCATATAGGTCTCATTACCCACCTCTCTTTATCCCCTCTATCTATCTCACTCCTCTTTTGCCATCTAGGTCTCTCACCTATCTATAGTTCTCTTTCTCCCTCTCTACCTATCTCTCCCTCCTCCTTAACCCTATCCCTTTATGAACTTCCTCCTTTTCTCTTCCTCCCCTAACCTCTTTATCTCCTCCTTCCATAGGTCTCTCACTCCCTCCATTTCTACCTCTCCATCCATCCCCTCTTACTCCTCTCTTTGTTATTCTATCTCTTCTCTTCTCCCTCCCTCCCCTCTCTAGGTCTCTCCCTTCATTTCTTCCCCTATCCCTCTCTACCTCCCCATCCATACATACCCCCATATATATCTCACTCCCCCAATTTTTTATTCTATATTCCTCTTGTATTCTCTTTGTCTCTACATTCTAGGTCATCAACTCTCTCTCACCTCTCTAGGTTTATCACTTCCTTCTTCTCCACCTATCTACCTCCGTTTCATGTCTCATTACTCACCTCTCTCCCCCCCCCTCTATCTATCTAATTCCTCTCTCTTTCCCAATATAGTTCTCTCACCTATCTATTTGTCCCCTCTCTAGTTCTCTCCCTCTCTCCTCCCCTCTATCTCCCTCCCCTTTTACCCCTATATATTTATGAGCTCTCTCCCCATCTTCTCTCTTTCCCCCCACCTCTCTATATTCTCCTTCCCTAGGTCTTGTAGTCCCTCCATGTCTACCTCTCCCTCAATCCCCTCATACTCTTCTCTCTCTTTATTCTTTCATCTCTCCTCTTATCCCTCCTTCTCTTTTTTAGGAATCTCCATTCTTTTCTTCCCCTCTCCCTCTCTATCTCCCTCTCCCTCCTTATCCCCATCTCTCTCTCCCTTCCCTACTAATTCTTATTCTCTCTTTACCATCTACATCATCAAATTTCCATCACACCCTCTCTACCCCTCTCTAGGTTTCTCCCTCATTCCCTCTCCACCTCTCTACATCTCCATCCATATCTCATTACCAATCTCTCTCTATTCCCTCCATCTATCTCAACCCTCTCTCTCTCACACCCTATCTAGGTCTCTCATGCATCTCTCCCCATCTAGGTATCTTATATCTATATATAAACCATCTAGGTATGTGCAGGAGCATGGTGGGCCATATGACCCCTTAGGAAACCATTACTATCTATCTTAGGACACCATATGACCTCTTAGGACAACATATGGTGTTGTTGCAAGTCATATGGTGTCCTAAGGTGTCACAGGGTGTCGTTACAAGTCATATGGTTTCCTAAGGGGTTATATGGTGTTCTATGACCCCTTAGGATACCATATGATCTCTTAGAACACCATATGAGCCCTAACGACACCATATGGTGTCCTAAGGGGTCATTTGGTGTTTTATGACCCCTAAGGACATCACATGACCTCTTAGGACACCATATGACCCCTAATGACACCATATGACCCCTAACGACATCATATAGTGTCCTAAGGGGTCATATGGTGTTTTATGACCCCTTATGACATTGTATGACCCCTTATGACACCATATGACCCCTAACGACACCATATGGTGTCGTTAGGGGTCATATGGTGTCCTAAGGGGTCATATGGTGCCCTAATGGGTCATAGAATACCATATGACTCCTTAGGACACCATATGATCCCTAATGACACCATATGACCCCTTAGGACACCACATGACCCTTAATGACACCATATTGTGTCTCGAGGGGTCATATGGTGTCACAAGTGGTCATGTCATGTACTAGGATGTTAAAAGGATCCATATGGTGTAATAGTGGGTCATAGAACACTATATGACTCCTTAGAACACCATATGACCTCTTAAGACAACATATGGTGTCGTTAGGGGTCATATGGTGACCTAAGGGGTCATATGGTGTCCTAAGGGGTCATATGGTGTCATAAGGGGTCATATGGTAATCTATGACCCCTTAGGACACCATATGACCCCTAAGACCACCATATGGTGTCTTGAGGGGTCATATGGTGTCGTTAAGGGTCATATACTGTCGTTAGGGGTCATATAGTGTCGTTAGGGGTCATATGGCATTTTATGATCCCTTAGCACACCATATGACCCCTAACAACATCATATGGTGTCCTAAGGGGTCATATGGTGTCTCAAGGGGTCATATGGTATTCTATGACCCCTTAGGACACCATATGACCCCTAACATCACCATATGGTTTCCTAAGGGGTCATATGATTTCCTAAGGGGTCATATGGTGTCCTAAGGGGTCAGATGGTGTTCGATAACCCCTTAGGACACCATATGACCCTATACAACACCGTATAATCCCTAACGACACCATATGGTGTCCTAAGGGGTCATATGGTGTTCTATGACACCTTAGGACACCATATAACCCCTAATGACAACATATGGTGTCCTAAGGGATCATATGGTGTTCTATGACCCCTTGGGACACCATATGAACCCTCAGGACACCATATGACCCCTAAAAACATCGTATGGTTTCCTAAGGGGTCATATGGTGTTCTATGCTCCCTTAGGACATCATATGACCCCATACAACACCATATGACCCCTCACAACACCATATGGTGTCCTAAGGGGTCATATGATGTCCTAAGGGGTCATAGAATACTATATGACTCCTTAGGACACCATATGACCCCTAACGACATCAGATGACCCCTTAGGACACCATATGGTGTTGTTAGGGGTCATATGGTGTCCTAAGGGGTCATAGAACACCATATGACCCCTTAGGACACCATATAGTGTCCTTAGGGATCATATGGTGTCCTAAGGGGTCAAATGGTGTCCCAAAGGGTCATAGAACATCATATAACCCCTTAGGACATTGTATGATCCCTTAGGACAACATATGACCCCTAACGACACCATATGACATGTCCTAAGGGGTCATATGGAATCTTAAGGGGTCATAGAACACCATATGACCCCTAAGGACACCATATGATCCTTTAGGACACCATATGGTGTTGTTAGGGGTCATATGGTGTCCTAAGGGGTCATAGAACACCATATGACCCCTTAGGACACAATATGATCCCTAACGACACCATATGATCCCTAATGATACCATATTACCCCTCAAGACACCATATGGTAGTCTTAGGGGTCATATGGTGTCCTAAGGGGTCATAGAACACCATATGACCCCTTATGACACCATACGACCCCTTAGGACACCATATGACCCCTAACAACACCATATGGTGTTGTTAGGGGTCATAAGGTGTCCTAAGGGGTCATATGGCATCCTAATGGGTCATAGAATACCATATGACCCCTTAGGACACCATATGACCCCTAATGACACCATATGGTGTCCTAAGGGGTCATATGTTGTCCTGAGGGGTCATATGGTGTTCTATGACCCCCTAGGACACCATATGATCCCCTTTTAACATCCTAGTATATGACATGACTACTTGTGACACCATATGACCCCTCAAGACACAATATGGTCTCGTTAGGGGTCATATGGTGTCCTAAGGGGTAATATGGTGTTGTTACGGATCCTATGGTGTCCTAAGGGCTCATATGATATTCTATGACACCTAACAACATCGTATGACACCTAACGACACCATATGGTGTCCTAAGGAGTCATTTGATGTCGTTAGGGGTCATATGGTGTCCTAAGGAGTCATATGGTATTCTATGACCCCTTAGGACACCATATGATCCCTTAGGACACTATATGGCTTCGTGAGGGGTCATATGTTGTCATAAGGGGTCATATGGTGTCCTAAGGGGACATAGAACACCATATGACCCCTTAGGAAACCATAACGGTCATATGATGTCCTAAGGAGTCATATGGTATTCTATGACCCCTTAGGACACTATATGGTGTCGTGAGGGGTCTTATGTTGTCGTAAGGGGTCATATGGTGTCCTAAGGGGACATAAAACACCATATGACCCCTTAGGAAACCATATGGTGTTTTTAGGGGTCATATGGTGTCCTGAGGGCTCATATGGTATCCCAAGGGGTCATAGAACACCATATGACCCCTTAAGACACCATATGTTTTCATTAGGGGTCATATGGTATCCTAAGGGGTCATAGAACATGATATGACCCCTTAGTACACCATATGGTGTTGTTAGGGATTATATGGTGTTTTATGGGGTCATATGGTGTCCTAAGGGATCATAGAACACCATATGACCCCTCAGGACACCATATGACCCCTTAGGAAATCATATGACCCCTTAAGACACCATCTGACCCCTTAGGACACCATTTGGTGTTGTTAGGGGTCATATGGTGTCCTAAGGGGTTATAGAACACCATATGACCCCATAGGACACCATATAACCTCTAACGACACCATATGACCCCTTAGGACACCATATGGTGTCATTAGGGGTCATATGGTGTTGTGTGGGGTCATATGGTGTCCTAAGGGGTCATAGAACACCATATAACCCATTAGGACATCATATGACCCCTTAGGAAACCATATGACCTCTTTGGACACCATATGATGTTGTTAGGGGTCATATGTTGTTATAAGGGTCATAAAACACCATATGACTCTCTCATATATCTTCCTTACTGTCTTATTCTCTCTCTCCATTCTCAAGGTCACCATCTCTCTCTCTCTCTATTCTTAAGGGGTCATATGGTGTCCTATGACCCCTTAGAACACCATATAGTGTCATTATGGGTCATATGGTGCCCTAAGTAGTCATTATGTGTCGTATGACCCCTTAGGACACCATATGACCCCTTAGGTGTCGTTAGGGGTCATATTGTGTCCAAAGGGGTTATATGATGTTCTATGAACCCTTATGACACCATATGACCCCTTAGGTATTGTTAGGGGTCATATTGTGTCCTAAG
The DNA here is from genome assembly GCF_030272615.1 of Cryptomeria japonica. NCBI lineage: Eukaryota > Viridiplantae > Streptophyta > Pinopsida > Cupressales > Cupressaceae > Cryptomeria > Cryptomeria japonica. Next base: position 482,967,900 of record NC_081406.1, on the reverse strand, counting down.
GGGTCATAGGGTGTCCTATGACCCCTTAGGACACCATATGGTGTTGTTATGGGTCATATGGTGTGTTAAGGGGTCATATGGTTTTGTATGACCCCTTAGGACACCATATGGTGTTTTTATGGGCTATATAGTGTTTTAAGGGTTCATATGGTGTTCTATGACCCCGTAAGGGGTCTTTAGAGGTCATATTTTGTCCTATGACCCCTTAAGATGCCATATGATCCCTTAGGATACAATATGGTGTTGTTATGGGTCATATGGTGTCCTGAGGGTTCATATGGTGTCCGATGACCCCTTAGGGCACCATATGACCCCTTAGGATACAATATGGTATCGTTATGGGTCATATGGTGTCCTAAGGGGTCATATGGTGTAGGACACCATATGAGACCTCATATGGTGTCCTAAGGGGTCATATGGTGTAGGACACCATATGAGACCTCATATGGTGTCCTAAGGGGTCATATGGTGTAGGACACCATATAAGCCCTCATATGGTGTTTTTATGGGTCGTATAGTGTCCTAAAGGGTCATATGGTGTCTTATGACCCCTTAGGAAACAATATGGTGTCATTATGAGTTTTATGGTGTGCTAAGGGGTCATATGGTGTTATGTGACCCATTAGGACACCATATGACCCCTTAGGATGTGTCATTATAGGTCTTATAGTGTGCTAAGGGGTCATATGGTGTCATATAACCCTCTAAGGGGTTGTTAGGGGTCATATTGTGTCCTAAGGGGTCATATTGTGTTCTATGACCCCTTAAGACACAATATGGTGTTGTTATGCATCGTATGGTGTCCTAAGGGGTCATATGGTGTTCTATGACCCCATAGGAAACCATATGACCCCTTAGGTGTCATTAGGGGTTATATTGTGTAATAATTGGTCATATGGTATCCTATGACCCCTCAGGACACCATATGGTGTTGTTATGGGTTGTATGATGTCCTAAGGGATCATATGGTGTCCTATGATCCCTTAGGACACTGTGTGACCCCTTAGGACACCAAATAGTGTCGTTATAGTTCATATGGTGTCCTAAGGGGTCTTATAGTGTCCTATAACCTGTTAGGACACCATATAACCCCTTATGTGTTGTTAGGGTTCATATTGTGTCCTAAGGGGTCATATGGTGTCCTATGACCCCTTAGGATAGTATATGACCCCTTAGGTGTCGTTAGGGGTCATATTATGTTCTAAAGGGTCATATGGTGTCCTAAGACCCCTTAGGACACTGTATGACCCCTTAGCACACCATATGGTGTCAATATGGGTCATATGGTGTCCTCAGGGGTCATCTGGTGTCCTGTGACCCCTTGGGACACCATATGGTGTTGTTATGGGTCGTATGGTGTCCTAAGGGGTCATGTGGTGTCCTATGACACCTTAGGACACTATATGGTATCGTTATGGGTTGTATGGTGTCCTAAGAGGTCACATGGTCTCCTATGACCCCTTAGGACACCATATGTCCCCTTAGATCTCGTTAAGAGTCATATTGTGTCCTAAGGGATCATATGGTGTCATATGACCCCTCAGGACACCATATGACCCCTTAGGTGTTAATAGGGGTCATATTGTGTCTTAAGGGGTCATATGGTATCCTATGACCATTTAGGACACCATATGACCCCTAAGGACATCACATGGTGTCATTATGGGTTGTATTGTGTCCTATGGGGTCATATAGTGTGCCCTTAGGGCACCATATGACTTGTTAGGTGTCATCAGGGGTCATATTATGTCCGAAGGGGTCATATGGTGTCTTATAAAGAAAACCTCCAATGATAGATTTGCATCTTGTAGGATTTACTAATGCAAAAACATCTTTTCTTGTCAATTTCTCACTTGTAACCATAGGAGTACTTACCGGTTTAGAATCTCCCATACCAAATTTCTTCAACAATTACTTAGAATATTTAGTTTGACAGATGAAAATACCTTTGTTAGTTTGAGTAATCTGCAAACCTAAGAAAAATTTCATCTCACCAATCATAGACATCTCAAATTCTTTCTCCATATTCTTAAAAATTTCTATGCATAACTTATTTTCACCTCCAAAAATAATGTCATCAACAAATACTTCAATAATCAGTATACTATCATTTGTAATCTTATAATATAAATTACTGTCAGCATTGCCCTTAGTAAAACCAAGCTTCAAAAGATATTTATCCAACCTTGCATACCAAGCTCTAGGTGCTTGTTTCAATCCATAAAGCTTTCCTTAACCTACAAACCATATCTATATCATCTGATAGTAAAAAACCATATAAACTTCCTCATCAAGATCCCCATTCAAAAATGCACATTTAACATCCATCTGATAAACCTTGTAGTTTTTATAAGCAGCATAGGAAAGAAATAATTTTACAACTTCTGTCCTAGCTACAAGTGCAAAAGTTGTTCCATAATCAATTTTTTATTTTTGAGAATATCCTTTACAAACCAATCTAGCCTTAATCCTTATAACTTGACCATCCTCATTCAATTCATTCCTAAAAACCCATTTATTTCTAATAACATTTTTATTTTTAGGTCAGGGAACTAAAGTCCATGTGTTATTTTTCTCAATCTAATCTAATTCTTCTTCCATATATTTTAACCAATATTCATCTTTACATGCCTAAATTACTAATACCGGTTCAACTTTTGAAATTAAACATACCTCATTAGTTGCCAATCTTCTTCTTGTCTTCACTCCCTTGCTCTTATCCCCAATGATCTAATCTTCTAAATGATTCAATCTCACATACCTAGGAGTCTTCTGACTTTCTGTTCCTCTTGCCTGTTCTTTAGTTACTGTATAACTCTCTGATGTTGATGGAGTAACTGGTTCAACACTCTGTTCCGGTAAAGGTGCTACCGGTTCAGATATAACTTTACATACTAGATTATGGGCTTCATAATCTTAGGTATATCCCTAACAACCTTAGTTGAACTGATCTTCACAATGCAATCAAAATTCATATGGCACAACCTTTTATGCCATAGCCAACTCTTATCAATCTGTGTAATCAAACATGTCTTCTCACTGTAGTTCAAATGAAATATATTACCTTTTGTCTGTGTACTGGTTGCAATCTCCAAGCCAGATCTGTTAATGATTTTGCATTTCCCATCCTTGAACTGTAATTGAAATCCCTTGTCTACCAATTGTCCTACACTCAAAAGATTATGCCTCAAACCTTCAACATAATAAACATTGTCACTATCATTCTTACCATCCAATGATATAGTTCATTTTCCTTTGATCATACATGTTTTGTCATCTCCAAATCTAACTAGACCACCATCAAATTCTTGCAAAGACAGAAACTTCCCTTTATCTCCAGTCATATGATGTGAACAACGACTATCAATTACCCATTCATCTTTGTCTTCAATTTTAGCAGCAAGTGCCTTCTCTTCAGGTACATTCTCTTCTAGTACTGAATCATCTTCCTTGATAGCCAGGAACACCCATTCCTTCCCATTGCCGGATCCACTAGCAAAGTCTTCTGCTGGTTCATCCTCTAAATTGGTAATGCCTTCTTCATCCGCTATGTAGCATGATTTATCTCTATTTTTCTTATACTTATACTTGTTCTAATATCCAGGGTTAGGCTTAAATGATCTTCTAACTCTTTCTTCAAATCTTGAATTCCTTTCAAGACATCTAGATGAAAAATGACCAATCTTATTACATGTAGAATATTTAAAAGGTATTTTTCCTTCATACTTACTTCCTACCGGTCCTTTTGGTACTCTTCTAGCAAATAGTGCTTCAAGTTGCTCAAAATCATCATCTTCTCTCTTCATATCTTCTAATTCCTTTGCATACAAAGCTTTCCAGTCTTTCTTACCGATTGCAGATGTAGATGCATGAAAAGCAGGTTTAGACTTCACAGCTCCAGAAGGTCCAAATTCTTCAAGCTCAAAAGCAGATAGTTTCCCAACCAACGTATCTCTGTTGATAGATGTATTAGCCATTGTTATCAACTCATTAATAGAGGTAGCCTTCATTTTGTAAGTTGGTGGTATGACTCTCAGGACTTTAGAAACAATTTTATCTTCGCTTAGAATTCCACCACAACATTGAATTCCCATAACAATCTCATTTACCCTTTCCATGAATGCTGTAATCCTTTCATCTTCTTCCATCTTCAGGTTTTCATATCTCACCCGGTAACCATGAAGTTTAGCAATATTCACTATAGGGTCACCTTCATTAAGAGTCTCCAACTTATCCCATATAGCCTTTCTAGATGATTTGTCGGTTAATCCCATTATTTGCTGATCAGAAAGTGCACACAAGAGGGCTTCTCTTTCTCTACAATCATTCTCAATCTCCTTGTCTAGGTTTGTAAGATGAGGATTGCCAGATCCCAGATTATAGGGTGTGACACCATTCTATGCGATCTCCCAAATCTCCTCACTAAGACATCTCAAATGAGTCTCCATCTAAATCTTCCATAATGTGTAATTTATTCCATCAAGCCTCAGAATATCCCTTTGAAAGATAGCTCTAGAATAACTGGATGAACTTGAACTTTTAGTCACCATATGGTCTTCCTCAAGTGGTTAATCTTTCTGTAGAAAGGATCAAAGCTCTGATACCAATTGTTAGACAGTTCAAATAACTAGAAGATAACTGAGAGGGGGGTGGGGGGTGAATCAGTTGTCATAGATTACCAGAACCATTAGAAATTTAAACTTAAATACCAGAACTCAAAACATTAATACCAAAATAGTAGTTAAACCAATTAAGCATAAACAATAATCACAGAATAAAAGTCATCCTCATAACACCAAGATTTGTACGTGGGAAACCCAGTAGAGGGAAAAACCATGGTGGGAAGCCTACCCACAATCAGATAATACTTCTGCAATAAGTATGTGAATTACAATTGAGGGGCCTGCACTTGCAGGAAGGCGAACAACCTAGAGTGCACTGGTCATCACAAAAGGAGCCTCACTGACTACATAGAAATCCAGACTACAATCCAGAAGAGTGTTGAACTATAAAAGATAACATCTCCTATGCCTGAGTATAGTTTCGGTTAAGATCAATACCGAAGGACTAAATCCTCTTACATAAACCCAATTCGATCTCCAATGATCAACCAACTACTATACTTGAATGATATTACATTATTCGCACATTACATTCCTTGACCATGACCTCTAACAATAATCATGATGATCTACAATGAGATATTATATCTATATATACAAACCCTTGACCATAAACAATTAGGTCAGCCACCAGATAATAAACCAATTACATAATTACAAACCATGTCGGTCTTAGACCAAACAAATAATATCTAACACATAAGACATCCCAAAAATACATCAATAGGTCATATCCACACGTTACATTAAAGTCGGTCCATAACCTAGATCAACCGTGACCCAATATAGGTCCACACACTTCAACAATGATCTCTGTCTACCAAGTCTCAAACATGATCATCTACAACATCCTGAAACTCCACCAAAAGATGCACCAACACCACTTATGCAATTCATCAAATATCTTTATCAAAATCTTTGTGGTGAAACCCTTGCTGGAACCAGAAACTAAGCTTCTAAGCAAGCAGGATAGCATCCGATCATCAGACCAAAACGAACTGACCAAATATGTGTATGAGTATCATGAACAAGCCAATTCCATCACCAAACTGTATCGGAGCCTACCGGATCATGCCGGATCCAAGTTAACCAAAAACCACTCAACCTACTGGGACCAGAAGGGTACCAGTAAATCATCCAAATAACTAGTGTTGGTATCAATGACAAAAAATCAATGCAACACAATCAATTCCACAAAATGGATAACAAGAAGGTACCAGCAGATCTGAGCCTAAAAAAATGATGAGAAACTTGTGATTATTGAACCAGAAGCACAGAACAATGAAGAACCGACAAATGGAGAATTAGGTTCTCAACCGGTAAGTGATGGAAGTGATGAAGAAAATGAAGAACAAGAAGTAGAAGATGCATAACTAGTACCAGTATTGCCTAGGTATGTTAGATTAAACCATTCACAAGAGCAAATAATTGGTGATAAGAATGTTGGTGTGCAAACAAGGAGGAAAATCAGAGAAAACTACTGCTTGATATCTACAATAGAACCCAAAATAGTAAAGGAAACACTAAAAGATGATGGTTGGGTTAATGCAATGAATGAATAATTAAATCAAATGGAGAATAATCATACATGGTCACTTATTCCTAGACTAGAGGATAAGAATGTAATTGGAACAAAATGGGTCTTTAGGAATAAGTTGGATGAAGAAGGAAAAATTGTAAGAAACAAGGCGAGGTTAGTCTACAAAGGGTATGCATAGGAAGAAGGTGAGGGTTATGGAGAGACCTTTGCATCAGTTGCTAGATTAAAAGGAGTGAGAATGTTGCTAGCATTTGTTGCATATAAGGGATTCAAAGTTTATCAAATGGATGTCAAATCAACCTTTCTGAATGGGATTCCAGAAGAAGAAGTCTACATTGAACAACCAGATGGATTTTCTCTATCTGATGATAAAGACATGGTATGTAAATTGCATAATGTGCTATATGGTCTAAAGCAGGCACCGAGAGCATGGTATGAGAGATTACATGCACATCTGATCAAAATTAGATTCCAACGTACCAGTGAGGACAACAACCTTTTTTTGAAGACTGATGGAGATAAGATGTTGATAGCAGAAGTGTTTGTAGATGACATAATTTTTGGTGGAAATGATGATATGTGTATGGATTTTGTTGATGTAATGAAAAAGGAATTTGAAATGTCTCTAATCAGTGAAATAAAGTTCTTTATTAGGTTACAGGTCTAGCACTAGATGGTGGTATCTTTATTTGTCAGAGCAAGTATGTCAAAGAGGTGTTGAAGACATTTGGCATGGAAGACTGCAAATTGGTAGGAACACCGATGGTGACAGGCTGCAAGTTATCCAAACAAGATGATTCTCCTACTATTTATGAAAAAGAGTATAGGTCTATGACTGATAAGTTGCACTATGTTATTCATAGTAGGCTGGACATTGCTCATGATGTTGGATTAGTTGTCAGATTTTAGAAAGAGCCTAATGAGACACATTTGGTGGCAGTGAAGATAATTTTCCGGTATCTCAAAGGCATAGTAAACTATGGTTTATGGTATCCCTATAAAGGAGATTTTACTTTGGATGTCTTTACTGATGCAGATTGGGGAAGTAACGTGGATGACCAGAAAAGAACGACTAGTGGAGCCTTTCTTCTTGGTGGAAGATTAGTGGCATGGCTGAGAAAGAAACAAACATGTGTTTCTCAATCTACAACTGAAGCAGAGTATGTTGCCACATCCATAAATTGCATGTTGGCAATATGGATGAGACATGTGCTAGAAGGATTCAAAATAGACATGTCTGAACTGGTGACTATCTATTGTGATAATACAAGTGCAATAAATATCTCTAAGAATCCTATACTTCATGCTAGAACCAAGCACATTGAATTGAAGTATCATTTTCTAAGGGAAAGAGTTCAATAAAAACAAGTCAAGATGGAATATGTGAAGAGTACCGAAGACTACCTTTGTGTTTCTTAGAGGTAAACTAGGGGTTAGACCCCTACACCGGAAGAACTAGAATGATGGAGATGCATCAATCCTATGGATCTAATGTTTATTCTTCACTAAGGATTGATGAGGTGCAAGCTACTTCATAGGGGGAGCAACTTGGATATAAAGCTCTAATTTAATGATTGGATATAATGGTTCTGATTTGGTTAGCAGAGATGATGATGATAGAAGCAATAGTAAAGAAGATTGGTGATGCATATACACCTTTGGCATTGTTGTCAAAGGGGGAGAAGACAAAAGGAGGAGACCGACAAATGATATGATAGCAGAAGTAAATAACAGTGATGGTATCAGATTTGGAAGAAGAACAAGATTAGATTTGAGAGAAGAAAAGGATCAGAGAAGATAGAGAAGTATTGGTTTAGGGGGAGAAAACAAAAGGAGGAGACCCATAGATGATATGATATCGATAACAAATAGCAGGGATGGTGTAATAGTGATGGTGTTGCAATTTGATTAGTATATCAGATTGGTGTTGCCATCAATACCAAAGGGGGAGATTGTTGGCATGATTGGCATAACTGATGCAGATAAGGTGATGCAGTTGAAGTCTGATGACTAAACCGGTAGAGGATAGAAGACTATTTTTGATGAAGAGATTAAGATTTGTGATTAGATGACTTGATTAGTTATTTGTGTTGTCATTGATGGAAACTGATGATTAATGATGTTATCTGATGTTTGGTTTTTCATCTAAGTGATTTAGTCTACCAGAGATAGGGTTTACCGACAATATATAGAAGATTGTGAAATATGACTTTAACTGGTATATGCAAAGATGTTTTACTTGTAGCAGATGATTGGTGATGATTGGTGATTTGTGGTTTTGAATATAAGCTTTTATCATGGAAATGAGTATCTGACCGAAACCACATCTTGTGATGACTATCGGAAGGCATGTTTCTAATTTCTGATGAAGTTTTGCCAGGGTTTTAGTAGGGTTTTAGAACCAGTGAAGAAATCATCAAACCGGTAATGCTTTTTGGTATGGCGGTGATCGACATCAAGTCTACATGTTAATGATAACGTGGCACAAACTGCATGAAGTGTTTGAAATATTTTTTGGCGCATTTGTAGAGCGAATTTCTTGGGAATGTGCAAAGTGCTTAGCGAAATGATCTAAGGTTTTGACTTTGTACCAAATCGACGTGCTATGACGACTTATGATTATTCAATGGTTGATATTGATTTGTAATTGATTGTAATGATCCATATGATGATCTATAATGAGTTGTAAATATTTGTGATGATCTATGATGTAATTTAGGGTTCAATGATCAACCTAGTGGAAAGCATTATTTATGTTGGATTAGTTGATGTTCATTATGTCGGTGGTCTTAGAGAAGAGTGTGAAGCCATACCAGAGAAGAGTGAGATCTGCCTAAGAGTTGTAAATAGTGGAACATAATTGGATATGATATAGAAAGTTGAGAAGTGCAAGTAATAGATCACTTTTTCACTGTTGTTTCCTAACACTTGCAGCAGATTAAATCCCTTAACCGAGTAGGTCTTGATAGGCTTTAATCTTGTAAATCCCCTAACAGGGTAGCTCTCAAAAAGAGTGGTAAATCGTCTCCTGAGGTTGATCCTAATAGGTCATTAAGCTCCTAACCGGGCTGCACATCCAAATCCCTTAATCAGGTGACTCTTAACAGGGTTTGCTCCTAATAGGGCGTATTGTAAGCTCCTAACAAGGCTAAGCTCCTAACAGGGCGTACTTCAAAAGAGTACAAATCTTTGTGGCTACTAACTCCCACTATGGTTTTTTCCCTATTTGGGTTTGCGCATAAAAAATATGGTGTTCATGTGTGGAATGATTTTCATGTGATGTTATTGATTATCTTTAGCTTATTCATTATTTCTAAATACACCGGTTATAGCAGTTTATCAAAGATTTACAGTGATTACCGGTACTATTTAATGAATTGACATATGTGGTAAATGAAGTTGGATTTGTTGTAAGTTTGATTTGGGCTTAAAGTTTTAAAATGGTGTCAATATTGATTCACCCCCCCCCCCCCCCCCCTCTCAGTATTAACCAGATCCTCATAGAATTAACAAACTCTGCTGCTATTGACATATCAAAGAATCTAGTATTTCATTATAAGACAAAGCACATATCAATCAAGTATAACTTTTTGAAGGAAAAGGTGGAAGCAAATGAAGTCAGATTGGTTTATGTGAGCACTAAAGAGAAGATTGTAGATATCTTCACTAAACCTTTTCCCAAGGAATCGTTTGAGTACTTTAGAGACAGATTAGGGGTCTTTTCCCCTCTGGTTGAGACTTGAGTGATGTTGATTGGCAGTAGTCTGGTATGCATTATCAGAACTATTATTAATTCCGGATTGATGATTTAGTGCTACTACTCAGGGGGAGTAGTCAGCTATGTGGTTCAGAGGATCTATGATTTTTCTTTGATGTTTATATGAGTTTTCTGGCATTAATGTCAAAGGGGGAGAGGTTTACATGTGAAAAAAAGAGCTTAACAGAGATATCAGTCACAGGGAGAGTTTAGTCTATGGTTTGGCTATTTTGGTTAAAGCTTCATTGTTATATCATTTGTTGGATTTCTTCTATTGGGGGAGAGTTGTTTGGCACTTCTTGGCACTTGGATGTTTTTCACATCTAGTGTTTCCATCAGTGCCAAAGGGGGAGATTGTTGGAAATTTTGAGGAATTAATTATGTGTTGCATTGATGTTTGTCATTGATGCCAACACTAGCTTCTTTGGTTGTCTACCGGGTTCCGGTAGAGTGGTTGGACTTTGATGATGATCAGGAGATTTATCTCTGGTATATTCTGATTGGTGGAATTGGTTTGGTCTTTCATTTTATTTTGATGTGTTTCATATTCAGTTGGTTCAGGATTTGGTGATCCATACGCTATCATATTTTCTAGTAAGCCTTTTGGTTATCGGTAAGGGTTCTACTGGTAGAGCTTTGTTGAAGATCTTTTGATGGATTTGATAAGTGGTGTTGGTGTGGCTTCTAAAAGGTTTTTCAGAATGGTGATGGTTATCTTATTCGTGTTCCAGTTGATTGGTGGTATTGTATTTGGTTTATGGTGACCTACTTTGGGTCCGAACTTAATGCTATTCTATTAGGTTATGGACCAGTTTATGTAACATGTTGGTGGATGCTCCTGATGTGTTACCGGTTGGATTTATTGTTTGGTTAATGTTGTTTCGGTCTTAGGCTGACTTGGATTATCATTGGTTTGTGGGTTTATGTAATGGATTTATTGTATTATCTTTTAGGTGGTCAATCTAATTTTTGGTCTTGGGTTGGTATAAATATGATGTAAGATCTCTTTCTAGATCATTGGTCATGGTCGTAGATTATCTGTGTGCGAATAAAGTTGTATTCATATGCAGAAGGTTTGGTCGATCATAGGTGATCGAATTGGGTTTGTGTAAGAGGTTTAAGACCTTAGGCATTGAGCTTAACCATAACTGTACTCAGGCATAGGCGATGCTATTCTTCTAGTTCATTCTTATTTCCGGATTGTAGTCTGGGTATCTTTTGTAGTAAGTGAGGCTCCTTTGTAATGAGAAGTGCGCTCTAGGTTGTTGGCCTTCCTGCATGTGCAAGCCCCTTATTGTAATCACATACTTACTGTAGAAGTATCATTTGATTGTGGGTAGGCTTCCCACCATGGTTTTTCCCTTTATTGGGTTTTCCACGTACAAATCTTGGTGTTATGTGTTGTGGATGCATAATATGTGGTTTATGATTTATGTTAGTGCTTAATTGATATATCTGCTATTCTGATATTTGGTTTATACATTCCGGTAAAAGGTTTTGTGTGCTTAAAGTTTCATAATCTGTTAACAACTTATTCACGCCCCCCTCTTAGTTGTTCATCGGTTATCCTAGCATTGTATTTGTCTTTCCTTTGGTTGTTAGGTGTCAGCCTAGGTCTTGAGTATAATTTGGAACCCCATGTCATCTCCTAGCACAAGGGGTGGTTCCTAATTGGTTCCACATGGTTGGGTGGTTTGTTGCCTTCTACCATTGGGATGTTCTTCTTGGATGCAAGCGTGCATGGATCAGATTCTTGGATTCTTCTTTATGTGGATATTATTGGAGTTGATTTATATGTACTTGAAATAAGGAAGCATTGTATCATGATGATTTATATATGTAAAGGAGATTATGTATCCTTGTGTTATGTATATTCATGTATTTGTAGATGAAATTGAGATAGGATATGATGTAGTGGATTAGGAGAAGTATTCATTGATCTTTCCTTGATGTATTGGATATTCATTATGTAATAAGAATTTATGAGTTCTATGTGAAAAAGGAAAGAGCTAGCATTTATGAGTTTGTAATGCATTGGACTAGTGGGATAGTATTGCTATATGTTTATGGAATTAAGCAGGAAAGATTTGTAATTTGTATTTGAATCTTATTTAAGTAAGAGGGAGTTATCTAGATGAAAAGGTTAAATAGATCTATGATGTATTTATGATAAATGGAAGTATGAGTATTAGGAACATTTGTTTGGTGTTTCTAAATGAACCTAAGAAAATATAATGTGAAAAAGTTGTGCATATGTGTTAATGTTTATCCTAGTTGTATGGAAAGTAAATGAAATCTTATTTGTTTAATAGAATATGATGTTCTAGACGGATAAGTGATGTGTTGGAGATATGTCAAGTAGTGATGTTGAGATGTCCTAGGGAATGGATAAATTTGTAAGAGTTTATTTAGTGATATAAAATTTTAAAAGCTTTATTCTGCTTGCGTAATATGGTTCTATGGTGATGTTCATGTTGTTTTATGTGATCTTGTAAATAGTTAATGTTGTATTTAATGAATGTTAGTGGTAACATAGAAGTATTGAATGATTTAAATTTTTTTTATCTCCATTTGTTAGTAGATTATGGGTTGTTTCTCTAGGGTATTTTGGTGGGCATTACATGATGCTTAGATCTTGGTTTAGGGGATTGGTGTATATTGTAGGTCAATGTTTGCAAATGCATCTAGGGATTGGTGTCTCCATATAAGGGTGAAATTCATGGTGGTTGGTGCCTACTAAATATTCTAAGTTCTTTAATGCCTTTTGTGTGGTTGGGTTTTAGCAATAGTTCTAAAGCCATTCACACCATGGGTTTTTGCCTTCTAGGTTTCCACATAATTCTGGTGTTTTTTTTTGTATCAATGTGTTATTATTTATCTCTTAAAAATTTATATGATGTTTGGAGAAGTTAATATTGGTAATTACTTTTGAATTAAGTTAGAATTGGAATATACTGATTCACCCCCTCAATATATATTTTCTTAATAGAAAGAATCAACTAAAAAAAATTAATATTTTGTCAATCAACAAGGTGTGAAAATATAGAAAAAGATGAATGAAAATGGAAAAAAAGGGAGTGGATATCCCATGGATAAACATAACAATCCTATCATGATAGGATCAATTGAGAGATAGTATTATTCATTCCCTATAGGTCATGTGATAGTCCATTTTGTGATCATTTAACTTATCATAAATGTATGTCTAGTTTAGGCACAACATTGAGGTACATCACCCATAAAAATACAAAAGCCTACTTTATATTTTTATGTCAAAAAAAACTATGTGCTCACTAGGCTCCCAAGAAATATTCAAGAAGAGGGATAGTGGAAGACGTATGCTTCATCCTACCATATTTATATCATTAAGCACAATAAATATGTATGCCACTCTAGGAATGCCTCAATCAATTTACAATAATCATAAATGCATAACTAATAAGGTCATTCTCAAACACACACAAAGGTCTTACACAAGTCTTAAGAAAAAAACACAACATTCTAACATGATAATCTTCAAGGAATTCAAAATTTATGTTCCCTCACAAGCCTCTCATAACTTCTCATAAAGAAAGAACAAGGACATAAATGCTCCTATAAACACATTAACTTTTCTACATATGATATGTGAATAAAAAATGATTGAAATGCATAAATAGAAAAAGAAAATAAACCACCATTTAAGGCATCAAAAAAATCCTTTCAAACAAGGAAATAAAGTAAACAAAATTAATTAAAAAACAACCTATTATTTCTTCTAAATATTTACCAAATGAAGATTGTGAAGAAGAGTCCACCTTCAATCATCCCAAGCTTTGAGAAAAGTCCACAAAGCACAAGGTAAGCTTCATAAAATAAAAAGTAGAAAAACCTCCATTAAAACATGAAGTAAATTTTCATAACTTGCTCCAATAATGCATCAACACACAAATAGGAAGCATGCCCTTCCATAGGAAGACTAGCCACAATCTTCACACAAAAACACACAAAGGAAGTAATTTAAAAAATTCGTCAAATCCTCAAACTCCCATGAATCTCCTTTCAAGATTTTTTTCACTTTTATATTCAAATAATAGAATAACTAAAAATTTAATGGGTTCCCTTTCTTATAAGGAATGAAACCTAACTCAACAAGAAATTAGATTCAGACCCAACACCAATTCAAGAGATCATAAAAAATATAATATACCAAACAAATATTAGAAAGGAAAAAGGGATCTAAGAGAAGTTTCACGATGTTTGAACCATTTTTCACTTGAGTAGAAACAAAAATAAATTATACAAGAACTCCAAAAATGAAATAAAGTACTAAAGGGACATAAATATCATATTTTATTTGTAATAAATTAAGTACAAAAAGACATACTTTCCTCATCCAAAATGTGTTGAAATCATGCAAATCTAACATAAATTACAAACCAACTATAAATATGTTAGTATACATAGACAAAAGAGTCAAAGGGTCTCCTATTACACCATAGAGACTAGGAAAAGCATTTAATCATAGAAAGATGTCTCACACTTCCCAACAATGAAGTGAAAGTAAGTGATATCCATGACATTATCCTTAGCGTATCTTATATTTTCCATGGTCCTTTATTACTTTTCTACAATCAATAAGCACATCAAGAATAATAGAAAAGATAATAGACAAAACATAATTAAGCTAGTTTGTCAACATGTACACTTGTACATGAATCCTAAGGTGTGTATAAAATTTCAAAGTGTGATAATCATGTATATACTCTCTATGAATTTAATTGAATAAGTATGGTATAATGCAAAGCACTAACATTGATTAATCTCTCAAATCATAACATACAACTAATGCTATAATCAAATTTATATTAATGACATGATGAAAAGAAAAACACATGAGCGGGAATTGCACTCTCATTAGAAGGGAAGTCGATGTCACAAATATCCATTACAAAACATGTTCCATAAGATCTGAAGAAATTTTGCTAAAAGGTAAAGTGGTAACATGCTCAAGACCATCTGTAACCCTATCCATAAGAAAATTAGAATCAACATAAGGAACATGGATAAATAAAGAGAATTATAAAATGGAGGAAAAGGTAATTTAAATAAGCCAACAAAGTAGGAAAGGTATACACAATTAATCAAAGTCTTCATAGACATTATAGAACCATCTACACATGATTAAAGAGCATGAGTATAACAAGTATAGTGGGACCATATATTACAAATTATACAAATTGAAATTTTTAATAGAAGTGTAAGTATAAGTTAAAGAGAAAAGGCAATGGGAGTCCACAATGAAATATATTAATGATCCACAAATGAGGGTAGGTAGAATGCAAAGAGATCATGCAATTAATGTTTTATCTCCATTTAGACAAATCAATGTTGAATAAATAAGGGCGGATCCAAACATTAATTAGAGATATATAAAATAAATTTTGTTTAAAAATATTTTTTAAAGTCTTAAGTGAAAGGAAAAACTTTACAAAAAAATCATATGGGATATAGGAAAGTTAGTTTCACCAAAGCATATAATAACAACAAACCACTTACATAAATTGGGATAAGGAAATTAATTAAGGTTCAATAATAAATAAATTTGAGCTACAATAAATAATTAGAACTAATAATTGTAATAAATATTATAATTAAATATAAAAATAAATTAATCTAAAGGCATGGGAATGTAGCTTGATGTTTAATGTAGATAACATGATTGATTTTTCTAGTGTCATAACTTCGGAACTTGTTTTATACACTTGTTGACCTATAGATATTATTATGTATTGTTTAGACTCACTTATGTGATCACTTAAGTGGTCATTTTATGCATAGACTCAACTCTAACATACATATTTAAATTATGAGTTGTAAGATTAATCTGGTGGATTGTTAACTATGAGAAATCAGTTGCATCAATCTCTTACTATTTCAATTTGTGCAAGGAATTTTTTAATGAACAAATTTGATAATATTATAAATTGTGAGAGTGATTTTGTCTTCATTTTGGCCCCTAGTTTGACTAAATTTACAATTCTAAGTGATAGTATATTCTTGTTTAATTTATTTGACCTAAATATTTTCTTAAACATTCTAGCATGGTTTCCAATACATAAGAGAACAAATTTTAAATATTCTAGTATGACTTCATAAAAGTAAACAAACGGTTTTAAATACAGCTATCAAGAACACAAGTAATTAGAAACATGCACTAGGTTGGCTAACAATAGTTAGTAGAAAGTAGTTGGCAACAAAAAAAATTGAACATGAATTTTAAACATCTAAAGTTCAAATCAATGACCTTGATCCATGTTGACAAATTAAATTTAAAATAATGAACAAAAAATTTAAAAATTATAACCAAATCTTTATAAATAATTAATAATAAAATTGAAACTCAAAAATATTATAAACCAAATTAATATTAAAATAACCAATAAAGGCAATAGTGAAATGGTCAAGTCATAACATTTTTGTGACAACCATCAATGTTCAAATTCTCATTGGACCAATGTGTGTGTAGGTCATGTGCCTCTACTAGGTTAACATTCTTATAGGATGTGTGCTTTCACTAGGCTATTGTGCTCACAAGTTTGAATAAAGGTGATAATGCCTTGGGGACTAAGACCCCCCAATAATGATCTTGGTGATAAAGCTAATGGAAAAAGATTTTCGCGATCTCTTTAAACTCAACTTAAACTAAAAACTCGATTTAAACCATAAAAATATATATATTAAATAGATCATTTATATATAACTTTAGTCTAGACTGCTGGACTGCTAATATGTTGTTAATGCACTTTTAATGCCTTGTTAATGCACCATTTTCACCATTATACTTACAAATGTGAACACAAGTCAAATTGATTACCTTTAAAAAAACAAAAACAAAAAGACAATGTGATCCAAAGAGTATAAATGAAGAGTGCCAAGAAAACAAGGATGCCAAATGACAGGTCGAGAATAGCCAAAAAGAAAATAAAAATGATATGCTAGATATGGTCGGCCATGTTTGGAGTAAAATAAAACTTAACATCCTTTCTATTTATTTATTTATTTTTCCTTGGCCGCTCATTAAGGGTAGACTAACATTATTATCAACGTTGTCTTAGAGAGTGACATTTTGCTCCCCTTAAGTCTTTGTTTTTCTGAAGATGACGACTCAATACACACATGCCTCCCAAACTTATTTTTCTATTGTATCTCGATATTATAAAATGCCAAATTTAATATTTAATTTCAATAAAAACAAAAACATTTGTCCTTGTCCGGTTCTCATTTCCTTTTGAAAATATAGTTAATGATTTAACAAAGTCTCATTTCCTCTTGAAAATATTAATAATGTCTTGTGAAGGAAATGATATGACCATTCACTAGTGTTTTGATATGACAAGTGAATCCCCTTACCTTGCCTTTTTGCTTTCTTAAATTTGGTACATTTTCCACCCCTAAATCCTAACGTATCTTTGGGAAGCTTAGTGCATAAAGTTTCTTTCACTAAATTATTGCACTTGAATTGAATGTGGATCATAAAAAATTCAAGTTTTTTAATTACTACAGATATATTTTCTTTATTCTAATAATAGATTTTTAGGTGTGATTTGAAATATTGGTCATATATATATATATAAATAATTAAGTTTAAAAGTTAGAATATAATCATCAATTTTATTTAAATTTTATGTTATCATTTTGTAATTGTTTATAAGAATAGATTTTTTAATCAATTGTACTTTTTCCAATTCATTTAGATGTACTTTGAGTTTTTTTAATCTAGATAAAATGATAAGTATGCAAGGCATAGTTTTTTGTGTAAAATTTAACAAATTACTTAATTTTCAATTGGTTTTGTGATGCCCATTCACATTGTGTAAAATTTAACAAATTACTTAATTTTCAATTGGTTTTGTGATGCCCATTCACACACAAACATGTTTGAATGGACATAAACAAAATGCAACATTTTTTTTTGGTTTAAAAAGTTACAAATAATAAAATTAGACAACTTCTCAAAGCAAGAATGTACACAGGGTATTGTTGTCTATGCAACAAAAGACAACACAATGCATAGAACAAAGGATACCAATAGGGAAAGTAGTGTGGTAAAAGTCCAATCACTACATTCTAAACAAATAGAGGGTAACTAGCATGATGTTGATGTTATTGTGGGTGGTGCCACAAAGTCATAAAGAGATAACCTCAAGGATGAGATTTTCTTCTAGGGTATTTCTAGGCAATGAACGGGACATGTCATCACCTTAGACTAACTTGCTAGGATTAAATCTACTATCAATTGATATTCAAGTTTAAATTTATAAAGTTTAGCTATACATCTAAGATTAAATTAAATTGCCAACTAAATACTTGGGTCAACTAGATTTGAAGAACATGGTGAAAACTAAAATATGAACTATTAGAAAAATAAGTCGATTGATTGAAGCATTATATTAAATTAAATTTTCTCAATTAGATATATTTACAATATTTTCAAAGTCAATAATTTTAATTAAGATATCCCTATCAAGATTATAAAATAATTTGATAAATTTAACAATATTTTCTCATTTGCAAATCTTAAAAATAAAAAATTAAATAAATATATAATGTAATTAATAAATAAATAATCATCATTTGACAAAATAAATAAATAAATAAATAAATTATGAAATTAATTAAAATAATAATTATTTTTCTATCAAGAAATTCACCTACTCCTATACAAAAATAAACTTTAACCCATTTCTCATTTAGTAATTTAATTTTTATAAAGAAAATAAGCTATTTCTAAACACATACAATTTTTAATAAACACATACAATTTAAAAAGAATAACTTAGGTTCCACATCACACTACCTTTCGAAATTAAAAATTATATTACAAAAGTATTGTAATAAAGCATATATACTCTTAAACACCCTAACATCCTCATTTTTCTTTATTTGTTTCACTATATAATGGTTTTCTAATTGCAAGAATAAAGAGTAAGGTGAGGAGGTAGTAGCTCATAGTGTTTTCCCAAGGGTTCAATGTTATGATATTGTTAAGAAATAAATGCTTCATTCTTATGAATAAACTTGTATTATTTTACATAATCATAAGAGATAAACATTTATATTTTTCAATGTTATGATATTGTTAAGAAATAAATGCTTCATTCTTATGAATAAACTTGTATTATTTTACATAATCATAAGAGATAAACATGTATATTTTTTAAGATGAACAATGTTTCTTGGTATTCATTTAATGTTATAATAATAGTTTCTAATTAGAGGTACAATCTTGAATTTTTGAAATACTCGTTGATGGTGTTGAATGGTCTCTTTCATTTTTTTGATAAATCTTGAGTTGTTGTATCTTGTGGTGCTATATAAATGTTAATTGTGCCCCTATATTATAAGAACATTTTCTTGAACACTTTCTCTATCATACAAGAGCTAATGATTTCACTTGGTGATGATTGTATCCCCAAAAGCTTATACTTGTTTTCCATGTGTAATAAAAGTCATGGAAAAGCCATGAAATTTGAAAAACACTCTTTCTAATTGTCCAATCCATTGCAAACCGTAAACTACATCTACTCTTCTAATAGAGATAGCAAATATTTGTTTAATCTAGTTGATAATTTTTCATTAAGATTTTTATATGATGACATTTACCACCATAAGAGAATGGTTTCCCACCACCTATCATGACTCAAAAATTAGAGAAAAAAAAAGTGAGCACATTAACTATTTTTTAATCAATAAAGTTGTGTATACTACTTGCATCAACCAAAACTTTCATATTTTACTTTTTGATATAACTAATTTCTTTGAGTTTTTGTGGTGAACTTATGTCATTTAATGCATGTAGGGAGATAGTATAGTTCCTTATTTATCCTTGGAATTCTCATGCTTATGTTGTACATTTGCTTCCTTTTTAGGTATTTTTTCCTCTTCTTCAACCTTATTTTTAATAATTGTTAGTATTTTTCACTAATACAAAACTTATGACTCCTTGACCATTTGATATCGATTATCACAATTCCAACATAGATAATTTTTTCCTTTCCTTTATCTCTTGTTGAGGAGAGAGCTTACTATTTTGTCTTATGTTAAAGAATTTGTCCATATTTTTGTTAGTGTGATTAGTCACAATTTTTCAATTTAATCTAATAGTTTCACCTTGTATGAAACTTTTTGTGGTGTTTTGCTTCTTAATAAATAATTCATATTGCATATCTTTCCTAATCTCATATGAGGTTCCAACAAAAAATATCATGGTGAATTTGATAATTAAGTCCATTGATGTATAATTTTAGCCTTTGATAGGGTGTCACTTCATGTGCTTGAATTGCCAATCTCATATACTCAATATTATATTCAACTATAGAACTTAATTATTTTAAAAAAATTAGTTGGATAGAACAAATTTCAATGCACCCTTGCTCATGGGAGGTAGCTAGTTGATTACTAAATTCTTTTCAATTAAGCATTTGTTCTTGCTTGTCACTCATCCTTAATTGGTACCATTAATAAGGGCATGATTATAAATGTAGTGAGGCTATGTTAACTATTGATCCCTAAAAGGCTCACACCTTTGAAGGGAAGTCTTAAATTTTCACAGACATGGGACCTCGATTTAGTTATGCAATCTATGAAACAACCTCTGGGATTTTAGAAGGCAGCTCTTCATTCTGAGGGAGAAATGGAAAAGAGGAGAGGAAAAAGAAAGGAAAAGCTAAATTAAGGCAATATGCCAGAACCAGAGCTTTTACAATACTTTAATTCTCTTTTTGTGAAAATGACAAAAAGAACACTAATTCTTGTAAGTGGGCACATCACACTACAACCATTCATTGTTGAGAGGATAAAGAAATGCACAAGATGATAACAGACATAGGGCATAACTTTCAAATGCTCCCATGCAAAGCACCTACCAAGACTTGTGAAATCTCTTCTCAGCTAGCAAATGGCATTTTTCATTGTTTCTCAAAATATTCCATATTATTGATGAGGCCACACATGTTTGGGACACGTGGCATCTCAGCAGGGTTTCTTGAGTGATATTCCTTGGTTTGAGCTTAGACTTCAGTGGGTCTTCCACGCATCTTGTCTCTGATGGGAATGTTAAGAAACTTTCTTAGTGAGACGACGAGAATTCATGAGGACTCTGCTTTGTTTTTGCTTTAGTTCTTTGAGTAGCTCCCGTCTGAACCAAGAATTTTTTAGAGGGGATATGGAAACCTTATTACAACCCCTAGTCACACAACATACTAGCGGACGATATTTAAAAGTTCTCCTTGTTATCTCTTCAATTTTTTTTTGCAAAGCCTCCACATGGAAAGCCTTGAAAAGGAATACTTTCAAAAGTCACGCACCTGAAAGAGGAGATTGAGGCCACAAAGAATATATAACTTCATTAGATCAAAGCCCAACCTAATCTAGTTGTAATTAAAGAATGTATAGCTTTCGGTGACTCATAGGGAACCTCCTCTCACAAAGGATGAATCCAAAAGCTTTGGTTTTGTCGACTAGATTTGAAGTGTATTTCTTGTCCCATTGCATATTTTTTTGATCAGTTGTAGATGATGGTGCAGGAAAACTTTTGTGTTTGATTGACGTGTTGGCTCACGAATGGTATGTACAGTCTTGCATCTTTCACATCCTAGTTCCTTTTGCTTTGCTCCGGCCTCCCAAAGTCTTCATGTAAAATGGCAATGATCAAGAAATTGATTAATTAAATTAAGCACAAACCATACCTGATGACACTAATTTCATGCTCAAAAGTAACTTTGTTGCGAAAATGTGCATCCCGCAAACACAAAACAAAAGGTGTTATATTTTTCACATTTCAAAAGACACGCATAGGTGGCATACGATAGACATTCTAATGAACCAGGAACAAGATAAGGTGATGGAACGTAGGGCAAACAAAGCAAAGACCTAGATGTGTATTTAATGATGTTATGATAAAATCCCAATTCTATCAATATTAACACAAGTCTCTTACTTTGAAAGAAAAATAAAGAATTAATGAATTAGGATCTCCAATTTATAACGAGACATTTAGACTGGTCCATAAAGATGATAATCGATACATTATGATTTTGTACCACAAATAATCAAGGCATTAGTTGGGGAGGGTCAATCAATTGTGTGTGCATTGTCTTTTGTTATTTACCCTTTCCACAAGGTAAGCAGAGAAAAGGACACATCTACATTAAGCTACATTGTTTGGTAATCCACTAGTATTCAACTAGATAGAGCCTTGATGCCAAACAAGCGTATGTAGCCCCGACAAGGATATAGCTTTGGGTTTTGACGGACAAAGCTCTACTACTATCCATTAAGAATGGATGATAGATATAAAGGGAAAAGGAGTTTGTATTATATGGAGGCACACTCATCTGAAGAAGAAGATGCTGAAGACTCAAATGAAGAATCCTCATTTCTGGCAATACAAGAGAAGTATCAAGAATGTATCGGAAGATTAGAGGAGAAGACTCCATTCCATGATAAAGTTGAACCTAGATCAGGGATCATTGATTTTGAATTCTCAAATAACATGACCAGAGACAAAGACAAGTTTATTACCCTGAAGAGGTATGATGGTGGATATGTAAAATTTGCAGGAGAGGAAGCTACACCAATATGTGGAATAGGAAGAATATCTATTAATGGTAAGCATAAAACTGATGGTGTTTATATGTAGATGGATTAAGACATAGTTTGTTGAGTGTCAGTCAGATGTGCAATAGAGGTAATGAAGTTGTGTTCATAGAAACTGGATGTATGATTAGAAAAGGTAGAATCGAAAAGTTGATAGTAGAAGGAATTAGGACAAGTGGGAATGTTTACTACATAAGGACAGAAGTGGAAACACATGTTATCTGAGTCGAAGTAATGAATGTTGGTTATGGCACAAGAGGATGGGACATGTTAGCTTTGATAACATGATAAAGATCAATAACTATAAAGGAGTGAGAGATTTATCAAGGATTATCAAACCTATTGATATTGCATGTAGGGTTCATGTCAATTAGGAAAGCAAAAATGGAGTACTCTACATCACACATGTTGGAGATAATTCACACAAATCTATATGGTCCTACAAGGACATGCAGACTCAATGGTGAAAGGTATTGTATGATACTCCTTGATGATTACTCGAGAATGACATGGATTACTTTTTTTAGGGAAAAATTTGAAGTGTTTGAAATATTTAAAGTTTTAAATTCAATGGTAGAGAATTAGGTTGATTCTAGAATCAAATTTTTGAGATCTGATAGAGGTGGAAAATTTAATTCAAATGAGTTTGACAATTTCTGTGAGAAATATGGGATTAAGAGACATCTTTCTCCCCGAGAACTTGTTGGCATTCTACTTTCTTATGAGAATAGTTGATGTTGTCATTGATGGCAACCAACTGGCAAGTCACCAA
This sequence comes from Cryptomeria japonica, assembly GCF_030272615.1. Lineage (NCBI taxonomy): Eukaryota > Viridiplantae > Streptophyta > Pinopsida > Cupressales > Cupressaceae > Cryptomeria > Cryptomeria japonica. Next base: position 482,944,570 of record NC_081406.1, on the reverse strand, counting down.
CAATTGGTTTCTACATGCCCGACATAACAAACTTCATACACCGGCAGACATCAGCACCGACAAGCACTTCATCGACATTCAGATTACATCGGCAACAAAGTATACCAGCACTCCAGCCAACATGGGATAAAGTTTTTGTTTATATGAATTGTTTTGTAATGTAATTATCTTTTGTAAGCCGACATGGTATATTGTAAAAGACTCATATATGTATGAGATCTTATAGGTCATATTGATATGAGTATGAGAGAGAGAGGAATAGAGAGCGAGACATTTTATTGTATAAGGTGATATAGTTGACAGCGAAGGTTTTGGTTATAGACTGAGCTTAAACCGGTACTGAACTTGGCATAAGAGATGTTGTTTTGAGCAGTACATTGTATTGGATTTGATAATCCATTTTTGTAGTCAGTGTGACTCTTTATTGATCAATGAGCTCTAGGTTGTTGGCCTCCCTGCATGTGCAGGCTCCTTATTGTAAGTAGTATTTATTCATTGGCCAGTGAGTAAATATTGTGGGTCACAAATCCCATTGAGGTTTTTCCCACACCGGGTTTCCTCGTTAAATATCTTGTGTTACGGTGTGTTTCTATGCTATCTCTATTATTTATGTTTACTGCATTAATTCCTATTTACTAGTACACTATTTTGGGATGCAAAGTTATAAATAAGTTTAAATATTCTGCTAACCGATTAGACACTAATTCACCGCCCCCCTCTCAGTGTCTTTGGGACTGTCATTGAATCTAACAATTGGTATCAGAGCTTGGTCCTCTATTTTCAAAAGCCTAACAGCTTGAGGGAGATTCTGACACTGGTACAGATGGAGAACTTAAGAAAACAATTGGAAGGAGCTCTTGAAGATTTTGATGCAAAAAAATTGAAGAATATCAAACTTGAAGATGATTTGAGGACTACTAAGGAATTCATTAAAGGATTTCAGGAGAACCTGGTTATAGCACAAAATAAAAGAAAGGAATTTCATGAGAAGATGCAAAATGATGATGATGAAAAAGAGACTCTTAGAGACATTGCAAATAAGTTGAGACAAGAAAACAGTAATATGAAGAATGAAATGCAAGATATGACTATGAGGTTATGTAAGGATATTGAAGACAAAAAGAAGAATGAAGAAGAATTGGCTAGGAGACTTAATGATGCTGGAAATGAAAATCTCAGACTTGGTCATGAAAATGATATGCTAAAGATAGATCTGATTCACATGCAACATGATAAAACTGAGCTTGTGAGACAAGTTGGAATTTTGGAAAATGAGTTGGTTATTGCAAACAAACACAAAGACAAATTCAAGAAAAGTTCAGAAGAACTTGATGACATGCTTAAAAGACAGAAACCAGATGGAGATACAAATGGACTTGAATTTGAACACAGAGAAAGTTTTGGTACTGCAAATAATCAAGATCAGAACAAACCGGTAAGACAACCTAATGCTTATAAATTTAATGGGAAATGTTTTAACTGCAACAAGTATGGTCACAGAGTAGATCAATGTAGATTTAGAAATAATCAAAATATAAACTCACGCACTGGTCAATGTTCCAAATGTAACAAAGTTGGTCATAATTCAGAAAATTGCAGAATGAATGTGAAACGCTATGTTTGTGGAAGATTTGGGCATTTATCTAATTAATGCAGATCACAAACTGGTCAAGGATATGGAAAGGCTATTCAGAGGAATAATGTAACTTGTTATGCATGCAACAAGATTGGACAAATTGCAAAATTATGTAGAAGCAAGAATGCACCGACGAACAACAAATGATCTAGTTTGAAGGGCAAAGAAAAGGTAGATGAAGTAAAGCAAGAATTTTCAAAACAATGGATTAAGAAGAGTGATCAGAGAACTGATGAAACTATCTCTGCACTGGTAGAACAGAGTAATCCTCCATCGACAGGAGATTCTTCATCTAACTGAGGAATAATCCTTAGGGGGTATTGCAGCAAGTTGAAAATCATGCATTCTACCCTCGGTTGATGGTGAGAAGATACATTTCTTCTATACCGATGGATGTGTTATGTTTTCACTTAACCGACGAGCATTTAATGGAGTTTTAAGAACCTTTATTTGGCTATAAAGCACCAGGAAACCCTCATTTCAAACTCACTGAGCATTCAAACGATTAGAGAGCGCGAAACTGAGCAAGGGCATCCTAAGGCGAAGATGCAAAGTGATTTTTAGGCATTCAAAATTTTGGTTAAGAGGTATTTATCTTTGAAATGGCTTCATCATCTTCTATTCTTGAGTTTATTTTGAACCCTACCATTGTGGAAAATGTCAAACGCCCTAGATTCATATTCAAGATTATCCCCGAGATTGCAAAACAAGATGATTTTGTAGGAGCTTTTTCGAAAATACCGAAAGGTGTGGCATTTGCTAAAGACCCTAGAATATACATTCATTGCAACATAGAAAACCTAGGGACTAAGGATTTGAAGAAGATATTCAATGAGGTTTTTACCGATGAAAATGAAGTGATGAAACCTGAACATAAGATTGTGGAAAATTTAGGTTTTGTAGAGATTCTGAACATTCCTAATTTTCCAAAGGAAGTTGTTAGACTTGCATTGAGCAGAGTCCATGGAGAATTCATGTGGTTAGAGTCAGTTTGCAAGATAACTAAGGAAGCAATTAAGGCAGTTACTAGTTTACCTTCAACCGGTAGTAGGCCCGATAAAACCAAGAAGATACCTAATAGAGGAGTTATGGATTTAACCGGAGCCACATATGATAGTAGGTCACTTAGAGTGAATGATGTTAAGGACATAAATGTGAGATATGTGAGTATGGTACTAGGATACAAAGCAACTCATGCAAATAGACTAAATTTTGTTTCTAGTCTTTGTATTCATGGTGCATATGAGATGGTGAACAATAATGCTAAGAGTGATGTGTGTGAATGGCTTAAAGATGAATTAATTGACAATTTGAAGAAGATTAAAGGAGACAAGAAAGGTACTTTTCATTTTGGAAACCTTCTAGTATGCCTAATGTTGTACTTTACCAAAGTGATACCCGACATAGGTCACAAGGATTTTGGTTATGACATCTCAGTAGGAAGACAAATACAAGATGCTTTCACCGATATGGGTACTGATAGTGTTAAAAACATCATAGACTACTTCAAAACATTTCAATCTAAGATGAGAGCAAGAGAGAGACTACCACAAAGCATAATTGACAAATATGACAAGGAAATTTGTTTTGTGATTAAGAGAGATGAAACTTGTATGGAAGAAGTAAACTCTATAACTATTTGGGTTACTAAGATGGGTTATGAGGTAGACTTATCTATTCTGAAAACTTATGCTAAATCTCTACTTGATGCACCAAGAGAGCCATCTGAGAAATTCTTTGGAAATGCGGAAACTATAGAGAGCAATATATCTATGCAGAAAAGAACAAAGAGAAGAGAAAAATTTATCAGAGATGCCTCCAAAAAGGTCAAAGAAATCAAATAAAATATCATGAATATCAGTGGTATATCAACAAGTGAGCTTGAAGGATTGCAACCTGAAGCACATGTTTCACCTATTGTAACATCCTCCGATATTGATAGTGGTAAGGCTATTGAGTTTAAAAGAGTAGAAAGGAAGAGAAAACCCTCACTGGTACCCTCTCCTTCACCTAAGAAAACCAGAACACTAAGGAAGAAGCAACAGGTAGTTAGGGAACCGAAGAAGAAACTTACACCTAAGAAGAAACAGACACCGGTTACCCCCACACTGAATGATCTATTGAATGAGATTACAGAGGAAGGTAATCTGTCTAATGTAAATAAATGGTATAATACTTCAAATGATTCTGACAAAAACACAATTGAAGAAAGAAATGTTTTACATTTAGATATTTACAAGAAAGTGTTGATAGAAGTGATTGATGAGTTACCAAATGACTTATACATGAGATTGGAAGCTACAAGGCTATCTGTAATGGAACTGGACAAAAAGTTGAAAGTTGAAGCACTCTTAGCTGTACATCTGGTAAACTCCAAAGAAGAGATAGATGAGCTTATTTCTGAAGCTAACCGGTCAGTATTTGTTAGTGGACACCGACAAGTAAGCCTGATGGCTGGAAGGGTATAAGAAATTGCAGATGAGACTGCAGATAAATGGGACATATTCTTTGTAGAGAAAGAAAAGCAAGAGGAAAGAAGTAGACCTAAAATGGAGAAAACATTCAAAGTATATCAAAAGGACAAGGGAAAAGGTAAAGTAGGTGGTGTACCCTCCATAAATATAGCAGATAACATTCCTCCACCAACCCTCCTTTAGAACCTTCATCACCGGTTCATACAGCTAATCCACCGGATATAGCTACTGAAGGTTTAACACATGATGATAATAACCCTGAGTCGAAGATACTCTTTGCCATGAATATATATACTCAAGAGGTAAACATTGTTATGGATAAAGAAACTTAAGAGGTTAAGACAGATAGTGTTGAGGACAACAAGATTTCGGAGACTGGGATACCAACTGAAACAGAGCATCCGGAGACTGAAAAACCTACAAAGGACAAGAAAACTGGCATAGGGCCACCAGAATCTGAGCAACCGAAAGTGGTACTAACAGAGAAACAATCAGAGGCAGAGGTACATGTTGAGTTTGTAACACCGACAGTTGCAAAGAAGCCTAATCAGATTGAGAAACCATTAAAGGTAGAAGTACAGACACAGACATATCCACCAGAGGAAAATACAAGTAAAGTGGATGCATCTGATGGAAGTAAAGAGGATATACTGAAGGTGATTGGTCAGACATCTATTGAGAAGAAACCTACAACAAAACCAAGCACATCTATAGGTGAATTCAGACCTACCAATATTACAGAGGTACTTTTGGATTCAATTAAAAGGATTACTGATTGTGATGCCTTAGCATTTAAGGCAATTGATAACACATTACCTATTCTAAAGATGATTGCACCCAATTGTAAGATAGATCACATTAATGATTCTTTAGGGAAATTGGACACATTATCCAAATTCATTGCTGATAATGTAATAACTATAAATAAGGTGAATGAGGATACCATAAAGGAGAGAGTTGAAAAAGAGAAAAACACATTCTTTGAGAACACAATAAAGAAATGTACCGATCATTTGAATACACTTTTACCGGTACTCAATTCTACAATTTTGTAGTATAAGGAGTTATATAGGGAAGCATGTAAACCTCACTATTTGACTGAGGACATTGATGAGGAGATCAAAAAGACACAAAAGGAAATTGATGAAATTGCAGATAATATAATAAGTTCATCTGGACTTATATCAGTTTTTGAGTAGGAAATGGCAGTTTTTGAGGAGAAGTTAGAAAAACTTGAGAAAGAGAAGGCAAGAATAAGGTCTAATGCCCAGGAACTAAAGGATAAACTTGGTCTAAGGCTAGATAATCTAATTACTCAGAGAGGTGAAATATCTAAGGCAACAGTTCAAGGAGAACGATCACCGAAGAAACAAATGCACTATCCCATCGATATGATCCAACAGACAGAGGCAACTTTAAATGACAGTAACAAGTTTATGCAGAGTTTGAATATGATTTTGGTAGACATCTTTCAGATTGTAACCAACTGGTTACAAACTTTGAGGTAGTATTTTTGTACTCTTTTATGACATCCTTTGTCATTGATGTCAAGGGGGGAGTAGTTGTGAGAAAAATGCATATACAGAGGAGATCACTTGCTCAGGGGGAGCACATCTTTTTGGATTTCAGTTTTGGATAACAGTTTTGATTTTTTCATGAGTGTTGCCATCAATTCCAAAGGGGGAGATTGTTGGAATTCTACACTCTTATGAGAATAGTTGATGTTGTCATTGATGACAACTAACTAGAAAGTCACCGATAATTGGTTTCTATATGCTCGATATCACAAACTTCATACATAGGAAAACACTGGCATTGATAAGCACTTCATCGACATTCAGATTGCATCGGCAACAAAGTATACCGACACTCCAGCCGACATGGGATAAATTTTTTGTTTATATGAATTTTTTTGTAATGTAATTATCTTTTCTAAGCCGACATGGTATATTGTAAAAGACTCATATATGTATGAGATCTTATAGGTCATTTTGATATGAGTATGAGAGAGAGAAATAGAGAGTGAGACATTTTATTGTATAAGGTGATATAGTTGATAGCGAAGGTTTTGGTTATAGACTGAGCTTAAACCGGTATTGAACTTAGCATAAGAGATGCTATTTTGAGTAGTACATTGTATTGGATTGGATAATCCATTTTTGTAGTCAAAGGTTGTTGGCCTCCTTGCATGTGCAGACCCCTTATTGTAAGTAGTATTTATTCATTGGCCAGTGAGTAAATATTGTGGGTCACAAATCCCACCAAGGTTTTTCCCACATCGGGTTTCCTCATTAAATATATTGTGTTATGGTGTGTTTCTATATTGTCTCTATTATTTTTGTTTACTGCATTAATGCTTATTTACTGGTATACTTTTTTGGGATGCAAAGTTATAAATAAGTTTAAATATTTTGCTAACCAGTTAGACACTAATTCACCCCCCCTCTCAGTGTCTTTGTGACTGTCATCAAATCTAACATAACCCCTCAACATAATGGTGTGGTAGAAAGGAAGAACATAAATGTTATTGAAATGGATAGAAATATGATGGAAGATGCTAACTTGACTAACGTTTATTGGAAAGAATTTGTGCATATTGTTAGGATTCCCAAAGATACTAAGAGGGGGGGGGGGGGGTGATTCAGTATCTAACCAATTACTTAGTTTACGTGATTTAAAACATGTAAAGAATATCAATACTGTAAACTGGTAAACCAAGAATAATGCAGTAAATAAGAGTAACAATAACAACATGAAAAGCACACCATAACACAGTATTTTAACGAGGAAACCCAATGTGGGAAAAACCTCAGTGGGATTTGTGACCCACAATATTCGCTTACTGGCCAATAAGTGAATATTACTCTTACAATAGGGGCTTGCACATGCAGGAAGGCCAAGTGCCTAGAGCTCATTGCTCAATTACAAAATAAGAAGTCACACTGACTTACAAAATGGATTATACAAATCAATGTCTTGTACTGCTTCAAATTAGCATCTGCTATGCCAGATCCAATACCGGTTTTAGCTCTGCTTCATACATAAACCCTTAACCTATAATTCACATATTAGGTCTGCCTTTTTTCGCCTATCCCATTATTACAAAATATTCTACAATGATCTCATACATATATAAGTCATATTACAATTCGCCATGTCGGCTTACAATGATTTTACAATTAATTACAAAATACATTATAAACAAAATTCCTGTCGGCCAGGGTGCCGGTATCCTTCCTTTGCCGGTGTTTTGTGTGCCTATGTAGAGTTTGTCATTGTCAGTTCCGGTATATTGTCTTGCCGGTATCATATGATTGTAAGGTTTCCATCAATGACAAAACCTTCAATCACCTACAATGTCTCATTGGAGTGTGCAATTGCCAACAATCTCCCCCTTTGGCATTGATGGCAACACTCATGAGAAAAATCAAAAAGTGTCATCCAAGAATGAGTCTGCTAGAATTGTCTTACCAAAAAAAATATGAGCTCCCCCTGAGCTGATGAGCCATCTGCTGATCATTTTTCTCATAGCCTCTACTCCCCCTTTGACATCAATGACAAAGGTTGTCATTCGCTGTCAGTGGAGTCCTGCTTGGTTTCTTGTAATTGGTGGGTTACACTCTGAAAGATATCTGTCAAAATTAAATTTATTTCGTTGCTGAATGTTTTACTGTCTTTTATAGCCTCATGGGTTCTCTGCATTATACTGGTGAGTATGTGAATTTGTTCTTCCGATGTCTTTAGTCCGGGAACCAGAGCCTCAGATATTTCTTTTCTCAAAGAAATAAGATACTCTAGTCTGTTATATAGATCTGCCAGTATTATATGATTGTAAGGTTGCCATCAATGACAAAACCTTCAATCACCTACAATGTCTCATTGGAGTGTGCATTTTCCAACACATACTACTATTTATATTCCTAACAGGGTTCAAATAAGGATAAATCATACAAAGACACCTTATGAGTTGTGGTATGGATGACCACCTACTGTGTAATACTTCAAATTCTTAGGAATAAAGTGCTATATTAGAAGAGATGAGAATGATCTTAGAAATTTTGATATTAGAGTTGATGAAGGAATATTCTTGGGATATACAATGAACAACAAGAGTAAGCGGTGTTACAATAAAAGATTGAGAAAGATAGCAGAGAGTACACATGTGAAAGTATGCAAAGCATAAGATCAAATTGCCCCAAAATTTATTCAGGAAGCTAAATTTGAGGTCATACCTACTATTGTAGAAGTAAAGACTCATCTAGAAGGAAGAAATGAGGAGAAACTAAATGAAGTAGAAGAAGAAGATAGATAATCTAGGTGGAATGAATGATTAAGACCCCAAATCATTTAGAAGATTAGATAATTGGAGACAAGAATAAAGGAGTTCAGACAAGAAGAAGTGTTACAGAGGTAAATGAGCAAAGTAATTGTTGTTTTCTTTAACTTATTGAACCAAAATCATATGAAGAAGCAACCAAAGAATAAAGTTGGGTTAAAGCTATGGAAGAAGTTATAATTGAATCAGATATAGAAGAATCAGGTTTGGCAACTGGTACCTAGATTGGTGGAAAAGAATGTGATAGAAATTGTCAAGGTTTACGCAGATCTTGATAAAATAAAAAATTAACAATTATATGTAGATTCAAATACACAAAGATGAAGAAAAAAACACAAAACAAAACAACATAGAGATTTAATGTGGTTCATCCAAGATGGGCTACATCCATAGAACAGAGTCGTCCAATCTTTTTTTTATTATCCAATAAATCAGTACACCACTATCACAATGCCTTTTACATTCCAACCGCTTATAAAATGCTATTTTTAGGGCAATATACAAAGTCGGTTAACAAAATTAACCCTAACCTTAAAATAATATTCTCATAATCTTTTCCTTGTACTCATATTCTCATATTCTTGTACACGTATTCTTGTAGTTCTCATATTCTCATACATTTATTCTCGTACACGTACAAGAAAATTTGGGGGTCATTTCCCCTCCTTCAAACTAGATGTAGTTTTGGTGGTGCATCTTTCCAAGGAGTGACTTAGTGCTTATCTTTGTTATTGGATTGATGTTGTTTCTGCTCTTAGGGGGAGAAGTGATGTGAGTGGTTAGTATATTTCTATTTATGCACCCTTTGTCATTGTTGTCAAAGGGAGAGAGAGTTGTTGTGAGATTATGGGAGAGAGTTGTTCTGAGATATCATATTTTTCTTTGGTATTGATAATTGTTAGTTTATTGGTGTTGTCGTCAATAAAAAAAGGGGAGAATGTTAGAATCATGAGCTTGTATGGTTGTAATTGATATCAAACCTTGTTATTTGGATGGATCTTGGTGCAAATATTCTTTTTCAAACCTTGGTTATCTGGAAAGAGCTTGGTCCTGATACACTTTTGGTGTTGGTTGTGACATCTTGTATTTAGGGTGGTTTGAAAATCTTTTGATGCTCTCCAAATATGGTGATGTTTTCATTGTGATTTAGTGGAACATGTTCTTTAGGTCCAGATATGTGTTGGAAGATGTGTTGAGGTTATTATTTGGGTCTCACTTTGGTTTGCGTAGATCCGCATGGAGTATTTTTCATTGAAAGTGATTATATGGTTGAATGATTGATTACATCTACATGTTATGCTTTGTAACATCCTTTGGAATACATGCTAGCATGTGTAGATTGTCGAATTGTTCATGGGATGATGTATTAATATATGTTTTGGTTCCCTCTTTCTCCTAGAGTGGACTAATCTAAGTATGTTTGGTTTGAAAGGCTTATTTTATGTAATATTGTCTTGGAACGACCCTTGTTTAGGATTTCAATATTTTCTCTTCTAAGATGTGCAGAAGGATGAATTGAGTATGGATGAGAAGTAAATTGTGTGAGAAGTCTATGCAAATGATTTGCAAATAGATTTGATTTTGTGGTGATGCGAAAGTCAGTTTGGGAAGAGCTTTGAAGCCTATATATTCTACTAGATAAAGTGTTGTGATATTGGAGATTGTTAGATATATTTGCCATATTATTGGTTGCTTGATTTTTGTTTAAGGATAATTTCATGATCAAGAGAATCTTTCTCAATTTCAATTTAGCTATCTCATTCATTGTTGATTGACAAAGAGTCATTTGAAAACAATTTGTATCTTGTCCTGAAGAAGTGTTTTTCAACTGCATAAGTCCTTTGTATCTTGCCTAAGGTAGTGCACCTTAGTTTTGCAAGTCCTTTAGGTGTTGGTGCTCATTGGCTACAAGCCTACAATATTATGACCATTGTTATTCATATTGTGAGTTAGATTCTCACCTTGGTTTTTCCTAGTTTGGGTTTTCCACGCATATGTGGTGTTCACGTGTTTATGTGTTTTTGTTTTATGTGTTGATGGTTAAAGTGTTGATATTGAATAAGTTTATTAATAACCACTTTTAAATTTTCAGACTAATTCATCCCCCTCTCAATCCTACTGGGTGTTCAACATAGGCTAACGAATCCTCATTGGTATTTCTGGAAAATTTTAAATTCTTCACACCTACCCAAGTCAACATGTGACTCCCTTCTTAAATGAATTGCATCCACAAGTCATTTTCAAGCCTTCACATAACTCTTTGACCATGGGTGTTCACACATGTGTGAGAAGTCTCTTCCCAATAGATCTACCCTACAATTTCCCTTATCATCCATTTGTCATATCTACTAGACAGTTCAAATAACTGGAAGACAACTGAGAGGGGGGTGAATCAGCTATCACCAGATTACTAGAACCTTAAGAAATTAAAACTTTATTACTAGAACACATAAGATCAGTACCGGAATACATAAACCAATTACTGAAATAGCAGATATACCAATTAAGCACAACCAACAATTAGAGAAAATATACCATCCACATGACACCAAGATTTGTACATGGAAAACCCGGTAAAGGGAAAAAACATGGTGGGAAACCTACCCATAGTTAGATAATACTTTTGCAGTAAGTATGTGATTACAAATTGAGGGGCCTGCACTTGCAAGAAGACCAACAGCCTAGAGCACATTGCTCATTACAAAATGAGTCACTGACTACATAAAAATCCAGACTACAATCTGGAAGAAAGAATGAACTGCAATAATAGAATCTCCTATGCTTGAATATAGTTCTAGTTAAGCTCAATACCGAAGGACTTAATCCTCTTACATAAACCTAAATCAATCACCTATGATCGACCAAATCCTCTGCATGAATGATTATTACATTATTTTCTTGCATAAAACTATCCATCTATAATCTACAATGAGATCACACACACACACACACACACACACACACACACACACAAACCCTAAACCTTAAACAATAAGGTCGGCCACCCAAACAATAAAAAAATTACATAATTATAAAACAGGTCGTCCTGAGAGCAAACAAATATCGTCCAACCCATAAGACATCCTAGAAACACATCGAGAAGTCCCAACAACACGTTACATTAAGTCGGTCCATAACCTAGATAGTATTGGAACTAATTTAGGTCCACACATGCTAAAGCAATGATCTCAATTAATTAAGGGTCGAACATGATCACCATGAACATCCAGAGTCTCTACTAGAAGACGCACCAACACTACTTATGCATAACATCAAAAGATCTTCAATCAAGCTCTACTAGTGAAATCCTCACTAGATCAAAAAACCAGGCTTACTAGCATATAAGATAGCATCCGATCACCAAAACAAAACCAACTAATTGTACATGTATCTGAGTGCCATATCATAGTTATAAGCACTAGGATAAAAAGCAACATTTTGTGATAAATAGGGAGTACCACTAGGATTGACACAGTTGATTGGCTGGACTACAGGAGGACCTACCTATGCTGGAGTCATGAGACAGATTCCCTTTGACTCAAGGATTACAAGTAGAGCTGGCATTCAAGGATAGAGAAATAGTTGAGGCCATGGGCTTGCGATACATTGTGTATATGCCTAAGTTCTGGGTGAACATGGGATTGCTGACTGCATTAGCTGAGAGATAGCACTCAGAGACATGCACTCTTCATTTTCCACTGGGTGAGATGACAGTCACCTTAGAGGATGTGTATAGGATACTAAGGATACTGATCATTGGGGAGTTAGTTTCATACGATCAAGAGGGAGATCAGGATGCACTAAGATGAGTGTTTCAGGATCCAAGACTGGAGATGAGGGCAAGACAAGTGGCTTGGGACACCATGATAGCTATAGGATTGGCTCTACCGGTGGTGCTGGCAGGAGTGATCAGTGGGTTTCTCTGTCTGGATAGGCCGATACGAGGGTTAGCTGTGGGATGGGGGAGGACTCTGGAGACATTGGTGACTGAGCACACTGGGTTTTCATGGGGGCCATGTCTACTGGAATGCTTGTATTATGAGTTGCATCAGTTTGTGTATCATGGATCAGTTAGATTGGGGTGCAGAGTGACCTTATTGTAGGTATGGGCATATGAGCATCTTCCGGTGACACGACCGATACACTTTAGAGGCAGGGGACATGGGCGAAGCTATGTGTAGTTGTATGATATAATTACTTCCCAGTTACAGATTGAGAGGCTAGAGTATTGGTGCCAAGTGGTCGATGAGGTAGACAGTGTAGTATGGATGCTATACCGAGACTGTGAGGAGTGGGAGGATGATGTTGTGGAGCTGCCACATGTGTTTAGGAGTAGGTATCTGATAGGGAGGAAACCATATGTCATTGAGCAGTAGTTGATAGATAGAGTGTGTAGGTAGTTCAATAGGATACAACGGATTCCACGAGGTTTAGGGATGTATGCACAAACAGTGAGGGATCATGTGCATTTAGGTCCGTTATTGTCATATGATCAGACAGTGACACAGATGTTGGAGATGGTTCCCATGCCTTGGGATATTTGGGAAGATGTGGAGGAAATAGGGATGGATGCTGAGTACAACACATATTGGGCAGATCATCCATTTCCATGGCTATCAGATCAAGGAGAGTCGATAGAGGGTGATGGTGGGGATGGTGGAGATGATAGTGGGGATAGTGGAGGCAGAGGCCGACGACGGAGGCAGGGGCCAGTAGTAGAGAGGAGAGTGGATCAAAGGAGAGATGGAGGAGAGGAGAGGTAGGTGCATGTAATCGGGGATAGAGGTGGATTGCCTTTATAGGTACCAGCAACACAGGTTCCCAGATAGGTATAGGGACAGAGACAAGGACAACCATAGGAGCAACCACAAGGATAGGGGGAGGGGGGAGGAGAGGAGGAGAATGAGCTACTATCCTTGAGAGAGATCTGCTAGGGACAAGTAGATGAGATCTAGGATCTAGAGAGGGATGAGGCTAGGCTCAGGAGATAGCTGAGGGACACTAAGCGAGAGAGGGATCAGGCTATTCAGTGCTACACAGAGGCTAAGACAACACTGAGGGCGAGAAGGAAGGAAACAAAGGACACAGGAGCCAAATACGCCTATGTTTTATGGGAAAGGGAGGAGATAGCCTATTAGAGAGACCTTTACTATGGAGTGGTGCCACCAGATCAGCAGGCTAGGAGCTTCTAGAGACCATCGTGGACTACGACGACCACTGGAGGGAGAGACATGAGACAAGCATCTAGTGGTGGGGTCATGGGTCTTCCATCACCACCAGATAGAGGGGGCAGGAGAGATGATCCTGAGGAAGGGACTTCTAGGGCTCAGACTCCATCGAGGCCAGCTAGCTCCGAGGGAGGGAGTTTGTCATAGCCTTACAGGGCTCCCTATGTATTAGTTTTGTACCATTTTTGTATGATGATGTAGACACCTTCAGGTGATTTTGTAGCCATATGTATTTTGACATCATTGTATCATGACCTTTATGATTTTTGATATATATATATGAGATGATTCATCCTTGCGGTAACAATATGCATGTGTACCTATGTGATGCTTCTATATGCCTTATGATGATGACTTTATGACATGGATGCAAATATGTACATGATGGAATGCAATATTTATTTTTTGTTCTTTTATGTTTTTAATATGTCATGCATATGTGAATGTATGAAATGCAGATGAATATGATAATGCAAATAACTATTTACATGATGAGAATATAAAATGTGCTAACATGTGTTGTGTGCAGGATATGGTGCAATTGTGATATCTATATGTATGTATGAAATGCTAATATGTGGTAATGTAGGTGTAAACTACATGAAATGTAAATATTTTTGGCATGTCATTATACTCAGTCATGTGATAGCGAGCTACGCGGACTCAAGAAGGAAGATAGAGGTCAATCAAGAAAGGGGATTGGCAGATAGAAGATATGGAAGTGAAAGAGCTTCTTGTGCTATTATAATCATTGAGATTTATTATGGAAAATAGGTTATGACAATCCAAATATAGGTTCGACCTAGAAAGTCATTGTACCCATTTGAATGAAGATCAGACAATAGCAAACAAGGAATGCCCTAGTTCACACTAGACTCACATCGTCCTCATATCCTTGGACAAGTCATAGCATTACTAAGAGACAATGCACCGACATCAAAATAATAGGTGAGCATATCCCATCCTCGCCTTTCTAGTCAAAGACATCCTGGAGATAGATTCTCTAGTCAGAGACATCCCGAAAAAGCTAAAAGACATGTCACCAAAAGATAAAATCAAAAGAAAACCAAGACTCAACACCAACATCCACTGTAGTCCTCAAGTTTAGTGTCTCTTGTCACTTGTATAAGTCTATTTGATTGTGGTCACAATGTTTTCATTCACAAAAGGATACATAGCACTAAACCATAATGTTGTCTGAGTCTATTGAAAGATTTCATTTGTTGAAGCCCATTTTTGTTGTGTCTCATTTGAAATTGACTAAATCCATGAAATTGATACTTTATTGTGGAGAAGATGGAACTTTATTGTGGATCTGCGATGTAAGAGTTTCTTTATTATGGATTGTGCACAGATAGACTTAAGAAAACTAGAAGAAATTGTACTCCTTAGAACGTGTGATGCTTGTAGTTCCACACCCATCACTCGACTTAGGATTTTCCTTAGCTATAGATAGGAGTTGATTTATTATGGATGGAAAGGGGTGAAAAGGAGGGATTATTATGAATGGCTAACCAATCTTAGGTAGATCAATAACAAGCCATGGTGGGAATGGGTAAGTTTATTATGGATGGATAGGTTGTGAGTGTGTGCAAAGTGAAGGGATAAAATTGAATCTTGAAGGAGGGAGGAGCAATGTCTCTACACATGATGCTAGTAACCTGGTTTTCACCATGGTACTTGCCCAGGGTGCCACTGAAGTGGTTTTCACTATTGGACAAAAAAAAAAACTGTGTCGCAAGGCACCTGTTTGCTAGGTTTTCACCAAGTAACGATTATTTATTTTTATGATTTTGTTTTGTATTTTTGATATTCTTTTTTTTTTGTATTTTTGAATTTTTTTGATTTTTTTTTTGAATTAGGATATTCTGAAGAGATATGTGTAAAACCTACAAAGATGCATGCTATTGATAGGATCCTCCAAAGGTTCTCCCTTTGGTGTCAAAAGTTGATATGCCCCCGATCCATAGGTTGTTGTAATGACATAAGGACCAAGCCAATTTGGTTCGAACTTGCCCTTCTTCTCTCTATCTTGTTGATTTTTAGGACTTTCTTTGAGAACTAATTCACCCACCTCAAATGTGCGAGGCTTAACCTTATGATTGTAGCTTTGACGTTCCTTGACTGAATGATATGTAGCTAGAGTGACTATTTTCCTTGATAAAGGAATTGAGATAGAATTACTAGCATGTGGACTACACAAGCCCGCATGTGTGTCACCTAAAGAAGTTTGGGCATCCTTGATAACAAAGTCCCTCGAGGAAGCTCCATTAAAAGTCCATGATGCATCACCATAAAGGAAAATATGTGTGGAACAAGTGGATGAGTTATGAAGGCTTATGATTGCGAAAAGAAGTGAAAGTATCATATCATGACATGATGGAGACTAAGGATCAACAAGTGTGTTTTTTGATTTGAAATTTTAGAAATTTTCCCCCCAGTTATTTTGATATTAGGGGAGATCAACTCTTGTTCTTTTTTCTTCATAGGATTTTTATCCTTGACTTTGATTTTTTCAGAGTTCAATAGCTTTTGATTTTTATTTGGATTGAAGGAATTCTCTTTATTTTCAACTTTTAGGTTTTTCTTTTTATAGCTTGATTTTTCATCCCCAATGAGTAAGGGCTTTTGTAATTATTGTTGTTCCAAGTCTAGGAGGGGAGTGGAAATGGAATGAATGAATGAAATGGTAAAGCTATGCGATTTCTCAAGAGGGTTGGCGATACACTCAATAGATTCTTCGCTGGAACCACTCTTAGGACTATTGATATCAAGAGCTTATTGCACCACTAGAGGATATTTGTATTCAGACTTAGTAGGCACAACACTAGGCAGTTTACACCCAATTCCTTGCAAATTGTTTATAGATTGTTCTTGTTGACTGAATACCTTAGGAGATAGTGGGAGTTGATAAACATGAAAGATATACTCACCACATACCATGTCTTTAATCTTGAACTTTTCTTTGATCTTTGCTTGTTTTGATGTAGAAGCTTTCAAGGATTTGGGATTTACATATGCTGATGAAGGAACAACCTCTCGATTGACTAGGATTGTTATTTCTAATCTAGGTCGTAGATTGTTGCAATATATGAATGGGTTTGGATCAGCTTTGATAGTCACTTCAACTCCATTGTGTGGGAGCTTGATACATCGATGGTATGTTGAGGGAACAAATCTCATTTCATGAATCCATGGGCATCCCAAGAGTATGTTGTATGTGAGATCTAGATCAAGGACTTAACAAACCACACCTTTGTAACTGGCCCAACTCTGAGAGGTAAAGTGATTGTTCCCTTGGATGAGCACTCTTTGTCATCATATGCTTTAATGGTGATTGTATGTGTAGAATTCACAACCTTTTCAGAATATCCCAATTGCTTAAGAGTATTCAATGTATAAATGTTCAGACTGACTCCTCCATCTATCAGGACTCATTTTATTTGATGTTTGTGTAGGAAGGCTTCAATGTGTAAAGGTGCATTATGTGGCTGGCTTACGGAGGAGTCGTCAACTTTGGTGAATGTAAGAGAATATGGAATGAAAAGGTATCCTACCATGGCTTGAAACTGGTCCATGTTCAGATTAGTGGGTATAGAGGTTTCTCTTTAGACTTTGTCGAGTATGGCTTTATGCGAAGGAGAGATACACAAAAGTTCTAGGATTGAGATAAGTGCGGGTGTCTTCCCTAATTGTTCTACTAGGTTGTAATCAAGTTTGGTTGATGAGGAAATGGTGGTTTTAGCTGGAGCACCTTGCAAGGTGACCTTACCTCGACGAGTTGTGACATTACATTTGGAGGTAGATTCAGAAGAAGGTCCAATGCCTTTTAGGACAACTTTGGCTCTTTGAGTAGAACTTTCAGCCATTTCACCCTTTATGATAATAGTAGAAACATAGTTGTCCATCGAAATGTGATTAACAATTGAATCATAGTTATAGGACACTTTGGTATAGTTGGCTTGCTCATCTGTGGCTTTGGCTTTTCCCTTGTCATGTTTAGGGAATGGTTCCTTAAACATCCCATGTTCTTGATTAGATGTATGTCCTTCGATCTCAATATCACCTTTATCAATAAGATCTTGTATAATATTCTTCAAGCAATGGAAATTTCCTATTTTATGCCCCTTGCTCTTGTGATATTCCCAATACTCATCATCATTCCACCGATTCAGTTTGAATTTTGGCTCATATGGAGGATTGGCTAGAATATTTATTATCTTGTTTGCCACTAGCTTCCTAAAAGTTGACTAAAGTCATTCTCCCAATGGGGTCTATTTTCTTCGTGGTTTTGAAGTTCCTTGAGTATTTACTTGGTTCCTTATAGAAGAACTTGATCCTGAAAGAATGATTTTTTGTCTCACTATGTTAGCATCAACAACACCACCATTTACCATGTTCTTGTTTTTGTTCCAAAATCATGGCTTTCCCTTTCCTTTAAAATCCTCTTTATTTTCTTTCAATATCTTGATGATTCCTTGCTCAATTAAAACCTCTATTGCTAAGCCTTTCTCAATGATGTCCTTAAAAGTGGACAAACAAGATTTCCTCAAGTCATAACCAATTTCTCTGTTGACATTTTGTGTAAACATCTCTACCATTTTTTTTTGTGGAATTTCACAAGAACATCTGCTGGCTAAATTCCTCCATTTTTGTAAGAATGATGAAAATGACTCCCCATCTTTCTGTTTGGTATTGCACAAAGTGGCAACTGATATATCTATCTCTATGTTATATATGAGAAATGTTGTATGAAAGCTTCTGCTAGATCACCCCATGACTTAATTCTAGTTGGAAGTTGGGAGAATCATTCCATAGCTTGTTCACCTAAGCTTGTGGAAGCAATCTCATCGAGTATGTTTCTTCTGTTGCTACCTCAATGCAGGCTGTGAAAAACTGTCTTATATGTTCCTTAGGGTCCCCTTTGCCTCTATATTTATCAAAATTTGGTGTCACAAAGTGTGTAGGAAATGGAGGCATTGGAATGATTTTATCAAATGGATAGGGACAAATATCTCTCATTGTGTAAGCTAGTTTTGGTGTATTGATGTCCTCCATCTTCTTTTGTAAGTCCTTTATGTGTTGTTCCAATTTTTTTTTGGGTGGAGACTGATTCTTGGACCATATCCCATGCCTGAGCCACTAGGTCGAGGAGGAGGATATTGCATATATGGATGGTATTGATCATAAACATGTTCATATGGAGGAGGTCTATAATGATAATGCATGTAGGGACCACTTGATATAGGGTCATAAGGCATATCATGAGTTTGCTCTTGTGTGTTGCCCCTAAATTTGACACGGGGTTTCCTTGTGTCCAAATTTTGAGCATGCCTTTGAATATCCAATTGCTTTTGAGGCTGGTCCTTAGCATTGGTTTGAGATTGAGTGTATTTATCTACATAAGATTTCCCTAAGAGTCTGCGTAGATAGAGTTGTTCATGAGGTGGTCTTTCGTGAGTATCATAAGCTTGACCATGTGTATTTGGGATCTTTAGTTTTTGAAACAAGGATGATGGTGAATCAGCCACGAAACGTGGCCCCCTATTGCCTCCACTATTAGGTCTCCTTTGATCCAAATTGAGTTGACTTTCTTGAGTAGGTCTATTTTCCACTATCTGAGACATGTCAAAATCATGAGGTATCTTGGCTCCACTTTGTGCCATCACTTGTAGGATATATTGTCTATCTCTTCTCATGATTTCCTCAACCAATCTATTAAAATGGGGATCCATGATAGAGTCTTCCACTTCTACTAAATGTATTGAAATATTGTCCACAATATCATTTTGTGCATCATTGTTGTTTGTATCATCCATGTTCTCAACATTCTGAATTTTTCTATAGATGTCCATGTCAGGTAATGTGGTATGAACAGAATTGAAAAAGATATCATTGTTGTCATACTCATAGCCACTCATGTTTTTCAGACTCTTGAGCCTCTTTAGCTTCCCTCCTATATTTTTGGGAATGGGTTTCAACCATGAACTAGGTCTTGACCAAGATGTGTGAGGCTAGATGAAAATGGAAAGAGTATGGAAGACCAATAATTGGATGGAATGTAAATGAACTTGACGTGTACTTGCAATGTCCAAAGTGTAAGACCAAGTATGTATGTAGTAGAGTAGGTGTGGCTTCCAAAGAGATGATAGATCTCTTGATGTGGTAACTTGACCTTGATTCCAAGTAAGACCAAATGAGACCAAAAGGTGATAAACCTTGATGAGGGACCACTTAGAAAAATGTTGTTGTATGTATTATGTTGACCAATCAAGATGAGGACAAGCAAGTGACCTTTTGACTCAAGTTTAGACAAATGTGAATGTAATGCAAGGTGTAAAGCAATGATGAACTTTGCGAGACCCAAAAATAGACTAAATGCTAGATGAAAACCTAGAGAAATAACCTAGGAAGCTCAAGAATTCTGAAACTGATTGCTCTTGTTTGCTGGACTATAAATTTTCCCCAATACTGAACATAGACGTGCCTGTATACTTCACAGACGCAGTTACCCAACACAGACGTGATTAGACACTGCACAGATGCATTTCTGAGAATTTTGTGAATGCAATTTGCTATGATAACATAGACACATTTATGTCCTACACAGATGCAGTTACAGGACACAGATGTTTTTTTGTCAGACACAGACGCGTTTCCAAAATCTGAGTGCAATTTTTCCAATTTTTAAAGTTGTTGTTGTGACCAAATCTGAATTTTTTACAATTTTTTGTGACAAGAGGACACAATGTTGATGAGGACTCTATGTTTGCAAGTGTTTGGACTCAAAATGACTCAAATAAAAGTGTGTGGTTTGATGTAAAAATGTTTTGCATGCACTTGAAGACACAAAAGACACAATGTTTTGATGTTTGATCTTTGAATGTTTGAATGTTTAAAAGAAGACAAGTACAATTCCTATGGTTGGCTAGGACAATAGTTGTTGATCCCACATGGGGTTTCTCCCGAGGCTACTCTATTCAAAGTGGATACTTAGATGCTTGAACCCACTAGCTCCACCCTCAGTACTCACTTCTCTGGGGCAGCCAAGCACTAGTCCCCACGAAAACTCCCCATGGCGAAATTTGTATCTCTACTAAGAACTGTATGTGTGTGGGCCGCTCTAGAGGTCCGACCTCCTGCCCCAACAACTAGAAGGATTTTTGCTTTCTAAAACAAAAAGGTGCTAGTAAGGGCATCCGCTCGTGTGGCCATACATGTGGCACTTTCAGCTCTATAAATATAGAAGGCTCCCAACCGGTAGGGGCTATGCCCTACTATTGATCAAATAAATTTGATCAAACGGATTTATGGGGAGACATAGTGTCAGTATGAACTAATCAACACATGTTACCCATGGCTTTCACCATGGATACAATTATTTATAGTGGTTCATAAGAGGGGGGTATTGCCTCGCTAGCACTTGGGTCGTTCCCTCCTAACTAGTAGTCCTAGTGACCACATGGGGAGGCAGGTCCTCTAAAGATAAACACAAAAGACACTGGATCAATTTTAGTGCACCAATTGAAGTGTTTGCTAGACTAAGAAGACAAAGCAAGCAATTTTAAAATCAAATCTTTGCCAAAGTTCTTGTACCAATATTATTAGTAGTTTTGAAATAATACCCTCCCGCAAGCACACAAGTTAGGTAAATTTTAGATCCAAAAGACTTTGTGAAATAGTGGCCTTCGACAAGATGTTTTTTTGATAGATTCAAAGATATGATTTTCCACGAGTGTTTTTGCATCATAAAAAACATACAACCTATTAAATTTCAAGACATTTCCAGAAATTTAAGAAAATCCAAAAAAATTTATAATTTGCTCCAAAAATTAATTTTTTATGAAAAATCATAAAAAATTCGTCGAAAATTGAAACTTCATCCAAAAAATCTAAATTTTTTACTAGAAACTCTTGATAGCCTTTCACACTTGCAAAAAGTAATTCCTGAGAAAATTCCAAACAATTTGTGAGATATGACCAAAATAATGCAAAACCCTAATTTTTAAAGATCCAATTTTTAATGAAATTTTTTGAATCAAAATTAAAATACCAAAGAATATAACCTGTGTATAATTCTAAGAGATTTCCAAAACTATAAAAAAATCCAAAAAATTCACTCATTTGCTCTCAAAATTAAGTTTTTATGAAAATGCATAAAAAATTGAGAGAAAATGCAAATGTGCTCCAAAAAATCTTATTTTTTTATTAAGCATGTTTGATACTATTCTTGATCTGTAACAAAACTTTTATGCCAAAATTCAAAGATGTTGTGAGATCTGATCAAAATTCAAAGATGTTTGTGAGATCTGATACTATTCTTAGAGTCTAACTTATCATCTTGAAGGGTTTAGTGGGGTGATCCTACACCATAATATCTTTCATTTGAATACTAGTGATAAGGCATGTTTGATTGCTTAGATTGATGAAAGTTGGTTATGGCATAAAAGACTTTATCATGTGAATTTTGATTGCATTGTAAAGATTAGTTCAACCAAGGCAGTAAGGGATTTACCTAAGCTTGTGAAAGCTCATAATCTGGTATGTAAGGAATGTCAAATGGGAAAGCAAGTTAGAACAACATTTAACAACATTTATGAGAAATCCAATAATATTCTTGATTTAATTCATACTTATTTATGTAGTCTAGCAAGAACAAGAAGTCTTCAGAGTGATAAATACTTTATGCTAATAATTGATGATTATTCTAGAATGTGTTGGGTTACTTTTCTCAGGGAGAAATCATAAGCTTTTGGGAGATTCAAGATACACAAGGCAATGATAGAGAATGAAACCGACAAAAAAATCAAATGTTTGAGATCTCGTCAAGGAGGAGAATTTACATCTAGGGAATTCAATGCATTCTGTGAAAAGAATGGAATCAAAAGACAACTATCAGCACTCTAGACACCCCAACAGAATGGAGTTGTGGAAAGAAAGAACAAAACTATACTAGATGCAGCAAGAACCATGATGATGGAAGCAAATCTACCTCATATGTACTATAGAGAAGCAGTGAATACATCGATCTATACTTTCAACATAGTTCACATCAAAGGTGAAACCGGTAAGACCCCTTATGAACTATGGTTCAGTCATATTCCTACTCTTAAATATTTCAGAATATTTGGAAGCAAATGCTATATTAGGAGAGATGAGTATATTGGAAAATTTGATCCTAGAAGTGATGAAGGAATATTTCTTGGTTATTCAACTAGAAGCAAGCCATATAGATGTTATAATAAAAGATTGCAGAAAATCATTAAGAGTACTAATGTGAAGATAGATGAACATTTTAGAGGAATCAAGATCTATAGGTTCTGAACCGACAATAGAAATGATTATAAATGAACTGACACAGATTGCACCGGAATAGAATGATGAACTAGTCACACTGGCATCATCAGAAAACTCAACTATGACTGAAGGACAATAGCCTGTAAGTGGAAATCAGAATAAACCTAGGTATGTAAGATTGAATCATTCAAAAAATAAGATAATTGGAAATAAAAATCAAGGTGTTATGACAAGAGGAAGATTGGCAAATGAAGAGGTACGTTTAATTTCTCAAGTTGAACTAGCATCAGTTGTTGAAGCATGTCAAGATAAACAATGGATAAAAGCAATGGAAGATGAATTAGAATAGATTGATAAGAATAATACTTGGACATTAGTTCCTCGGCCTAAAGACAAAAATGTAATTGGAACTAAATGGGTATTTAGAAATAAACTTAATCAAGATGGTTAAGTAATAAAAAATAAAGCAAGATTAGTTTGTAAAGGTTATTCTCAGAAAGAAAGAATTGATTATGATGAAACCTTTGCACCGGTATCCAGAATTGAAGTAGTAAGACTATTTATTGCATTTATAGATCACAAGAACTATAAAGTTTATCAGATGGATGTAAAATGTGCATTTTTGAATGGAGATCTTGAAGAAGAAGTTTACATTGAACAACTTGATGGATTTTCATTAACAAATGGTAAGGATATGGTTTGCAAGTTAAGGAAAGCTTTATATGGATTGAAGCAAGCTCCCAGAGCTTGGTATGCTAGGCTGGATAAATATCTTCTAAAGCTTGGATACATAAAAGGTAATACTGACAGTAATTTGTATTACAAAATCACCAATGATGATATTTTGTTTATTGAAGTATTTGTGGATAATATCATATTTGGAGGAGAAGAAGAGTTATGCAAAGACTTTGCTAACAAGATGCAAGAAGAATTTGAAATGTCTATGATTGGAGATAAAAAAATTTCTAGGTTTGCAGATTTCTCAAACAGATAAAGGTATATTCATATGTCAAACAAAATACTTGAAGGAACTCTTGAAGAAATTTGGAATGGAAAACTCCAAACCGGTAAGCACTCATATGACTACAACTGATAAATTGACATTAAAGGATGATTTAGCTCCTATAAATCTGACAAGGTACAAATCTATGATTGGAGGGTTACTGTATTTGACATAAACTAGACCAGATATAATGAATGCAGTGTGTATTGTTTCACTATTTCAAAGCAATCCTAAATAAAATCATGAAACTGTAGTAAAAAGGATTTTCCAGTACCTACAAGGCACAACAAATCTTGGTTTATGGTATCCTAAGGATGACAATTTTGAGTTATGTGCATATACAGATACAAATTGGGCAGGAGATGTGGATGATAGAAAGAGTACCACTGGCAATGCATTCTTTCTTGGTAGAAGATTAATTTCATGGATTAGAAAGAAGAAGACTTGTTTATCATTATCTACAATAGAAGCAGAATATGTTGCAGCAGCAACTAATTGCACTCAGGTATTATGGATCAAGCAAATGTTGAAGGATATCAAGGTAAAATGCAATGAACCAATAATTATTCATTGTGATAACTCAACAACAATAGATATATCAAAGAATCCGGTATTTCACTCTAAAACAAAGCATGTTTCTATTAAGTATAATTTTCTAAAAGAAAATGTTGAAGCAAATGAAGTGAGATTGGTTTATGTGATCAGTAAAGAGCAAATTGCAGATATTTTTACAAAGCCTTTGCCTAAGGAAACATTTTAATATCTCAGAGAGAAGCTTGGGGTAATCACCTCACCGACATAGACTTGAATGATGAAGATTGGCATCAAACCGACAGGGACTAACAGAAATATCTTTTTCTGGCTTGATGAAGGAGAGCTACTGCTCAGGGGGAGTAGTTAGCTATATGTTCTATTTTTTATTCTTGACTACTTTGGCATTTGATGTCAAAGGGGGAGAGATGTCTATGGAAAAACATTGTACTTTGATGATTGGGGAGAGATGTATTTTGGTTTTGGTTATATTGCTTCTATTATAGAACTTTGTATTGATCTCTTTTGGGAGATTGTTGGTATTTGGCATTCTATTTTTGGCACTTAGATGTTTTTCCATATAGTGTTGCCATCAATGCCAAAGGGGGAGATTATTGGTATTATGGATGACTTCATCATGTGTTGCATTGGTTTTGTTATTGATATCAACACTTATCTTTCTGGAGGTCTACATTGTTGATTTCGCACTCTGGTTATATTGGTTTGTTGTTGAACCAACACATTGTGGTCAGGGTATGGATATAGGCTTATGCACAGTCACTAGTATATGTTTATCCAATAGCTCAAGAAGTTGATAATGACTTGTTATCACCCGAAGATCATTTGGTTATGTCAAAGACATGGATTGGATGTTTACATTTGGTGTTTTTCTTATTGGTTTGATCGGGTTGACATATTTTCTTTAACCAACAAATAGGTCTAGGTTATGGACCGGTACATGATATCATGTTCTAGATCAACACGACACATTTTGGAAATGGTTTATTGATTGGATAATGTGTAAATGTATTGAGGCTGACATATTGTATTGCATCAAGGCTTATTTTGTAATTGATTTAAATGTAATATCGTTAGGGAGCTGACCTAAACATGAGGTCTTAGGTTTTGTATAAATAATTGTAAGATCTTATTGAATATTAAAAAGTAAGTGTGTGCAAATATTGAAGATCACTATGAAGAGTGAAAATAAGAAGATCCTTGTGCGAATCACATAGATATTATTTGAAGGTTGAACGAAAGGTTATGAAGGTGTTTGGCATTCATGGTTAGAGCTTAAACCAGTACTGAATCCAACATTTTAGATGCTATACTGAAGCAGTACATTATTATTGGATTTAACCATCCAATTGTAGTCAGTGTGACTCCTATTTTGTGATTGAGCAGTGAGCTCTAGGCAGTTGGCCTCTCTGCATGTGCAGACCCCATTATTGTAATCACTTACTATCTGCAGTAGTATTATCTGATTGTGGGTAAGGTTTCCCACCATGGTTTTTCCCCTTATAGGGTTTCCACATCAAAATCTATGTGTCATGTTTTGTGGATGTGTTTTACTTTCTGTTTCATGCATTAAGTTGTACCAATAATACTATAATTGTTAATTTGTTTTATCGGCACTGAGTTTTAAGTTGTAATAATTTGTTTTGGGTTATAATTTATTGACAACTGATTCACCCCCCCTCTCAATTGTCCTTCCCAGTTCCTAACAACTTAAAAGAAGGACAGTTTAGGATTAGATGGAAACAATTACTCTCTTTGAAAGAATTGCATGGAGTGTCATCTAAGATGCATTGGTGAAGCTTATTGGATTATTACAAAGAACAAGTATATTGTTCCTACTAATGTACATTCAACTCCGGATGAGATAAAGGAATTTGAATGCAATATTAGGGCTAAGGAAGCATTGTTGAGTGCTTTGACTGATTTTGAGATGACAAATGTTATGGAATTGTAGACTACTCATGAGATCTGAAAGAAGTTGGAAACCCTGTATGAAGGTGATAGTTATGTGAGGATTGCTAAGTTGCAGAGTTTAAAAGGAAAGTATGAGATGTTGAGGATGGGCGAAGATGAGAACATCACTTCTTTTATGCAAAAGGTGACTGAGATAGTGTGCAATATCAGATGCGTTAATGGAAAGTTGGAAGAATCAAAGATTGTTGATAAAGTGCTCAGGTCTTTACCTACATCCTTTAAACAAAAAGTTGTTGCTATTGAGGAAATATGGACCTTGATTGATGTAACTAGAGACATGTTGATTGGCAAGCTATTATCTTTTGAGTTGAGTGAGTTTGGTGATTCCCTTCGTAAGACATAATCTACATTGAAAGTCACTATTTACATAAAGGATAAGAAAATATATGATCCGCGAGAAAGTTCTTCAAGGAGGGTATCAAGATATGAGAAAGCAATGAAGGAAATAGAAGAAGAAGAGTGAGAGCTTGATGAGCTTGAAGCACTAATTGCTAGGAGATTACCTAAAGGAGCCAGTAAGTATGAAGGAAAGTTGCCTCTTAAATATTTTTCTTGCAATAAGATAGGACATTTTCCCTCAAGATGTTCATAAAGAGTTCCTAGGAAACCTTACAAGCCTAAATTTATGAAGAGATGTTATTATACTACTGATGAAGGTGTGTTAGATGATGAATCAGATAAAGGAAATGCAAGTGATAATGAATGGGTGTTTATTGCTACCAAGGAAGATGATCCAATACCTATTTATTTAGCTAGCAACATGAATGTGGAAAGAGATTTGGTAAGCACAGTACTAATAATGTCTTGTATGTAGAAGGCCTAAAGCATAATCTTTCAAGTGTTGGACAGATGATTAACAAGGGATATGATCTTCAATTCAAGAATGGAAAATGTACAATATTGGGTAGTTCTAGAATAGAGATTGCATCAGGTACAAAAACTAAAGGTAATATCTTTCACTTGAATAGTGCCAGTAAAAGTTGTTTAATTGCTCAAGTTGAAGAAAGTTGGTTGTGGCATAGAAGGATGTGTAATGTGAATTTTGATAACATTATCAAGAAAAGTTCTACTCAGGCTGTGAGAGATATTTGTAAGTTGGTGAAACCTACTAACTCTATGTGCAAGGAATGCCAGTTAGGGAAGAAAACAAGAATTTCTTTCAAGAGTAAGAAGCATTTTTCAAATGGATTATTGGATGTTGTGCATACTAATTTGTGTGGACCTTCTAGAGTTAGAAGCTTGCAAGAAGAAATATATTTCAAGTCGATAATTTATGATTATTATAAGATGATGGGTGTTACTTTCTTAAGGGAGAAGTTTGAAGCATTAAAGAAGTTCAAGATTTTCAAAGCTATGGTTGAGATTGAGATAGGTTTTGAAGATGGAGTGTCTGAGATCAAATAGAGGTGGAGAATTCACTTCTGGTGAGTTTAATACATATTGTGAAGAGCACAGGATAAGAGGACAATTATTTGCTCCAAGAAACCCTCAACAAAATGGAGTTGTGGAAAGGAAGAAAAAAACCATTTAGGAAGTTGCAAGGACAATAATGTCTGAAAGAAATGTTCCACATGTCTATTGGAGAGAAGTTGTGATTACTATTGTTTACGCTCTTAACCGGGTGCATATCAAGGGTGATATCGGTAAGACTCCTTAATAATTATGGTTTGGTCATGCTCCTTGATGAAGAGGTCAATAGGGGAAGCACAATAAAGCCCTAATTCCAACCTTCTAGAGATGTTCAATCCCTTTTGTTCACTCTGACCCAGTGAACAATGTCACCTTACTTAGCATGCTAAGGCTAATGGCAGACTAGCCTACTTAGCAAAACATGAAAATACTTGAACCCTTTAGTTTAGGGAGTGGAAAGGGTTCCCCTATCTTGTCTCAGACTTGTTTTGATCAACCAAGTTGATCCCCAATAGCTCCTAGACCCACAACACCCAAGTGCTACTATACTGTCATACCAAACCCAATTCAACTTGTAGCCCTCCAAACACTATTTTCTGCAAAAAAACCTCCACTCTTCCAAAGGATGAAGAAAAAAAAAATTAGATCTGAGTACCCTTTATTGAGTACTTTCAGATTCCAAAAGGACAGGCTCCAACTCCTTTTGTCCACCTCTGAACTCCTCTAGGCCAGATAGGCCTAATAGGGGTAACTAGGTCTAGTTCTGAAGAAACAAACTGCAAATGAATTCAAAAGGCTAAATAAACATTTAGTTCAGGTCTACAGATGATCCTATACACACAATCCAACCTTAGATCAGTTCAGTCCACTCCCGGAGTCCTTCTGCACTCCTACTTCCTAAATTCTGAGACCAAGCACATGGGCATGCTTGGCCTAGGGTATGGTGTAGAACCTAAGTGCTGACACTTCCTAGGTTGCAACTACTAGATTCCTAACTTACATTTATCTAACTTGATATCCTCTAACGGTCGTTGTGGTCCAATTCAGGAATCTCAAGTTATAGCCATTGCGAGATGAAACCCTGATTGCACTTCACCCTGGTTGTCAGACTAGAGCAGAAGAATTTCTGACTCAGATGTGTCAACGTAGACCCTAAGCCAATTGAAAACAAATGGAATTACACAATTATAAACCATCATGCCCATGCAAAGTCCTACCAATGCAACTTATTGATTTCTTCCAACACAACATATATTTTTTTGAAACCTGCAACTGTATTCTGTCCACACCAAAAGATCAATTTACATTCATTGAATCAATCTTCTCCCCCTTGGAAGTGATTCAAAATTCTTCAAATAGGTCTCCACCAATGTCCTCAACCAAAATCCAAACTGGCTTAGCCACTGGGAGGAGTTGGGAGACTGAATTCCTATTCGGTTATATTTTCTGGCAGTTGGCAACTTCCATCGGGTCATCAACATAGGTCGAAAACATGACCTTCGATGCCCAATGGACAATTTTACAATCATGTGGTTCTATTGGGTCATCGGAGTAGCTCAAAACTCTCTATTTGATGTTCGATGAAATGTTCTCAAGGTGGTGTACTTTTCGATCGGCTCTTTGGGATAACTTAAACACCTGCTTTCCCGATGCCCGATTTTGGGGTAACTCAAACACCCGTTTTGCTGATGCCCGATAACTAGTGGACACAAGGCTATTGTTCCATCAGGTCATTAGGATGACTTCAAAATAGCTTCTCCAATTGCCATCGCCAAAACTCCAAGTGTGCTTACTTATCGGGTTGTCGGGGTAAGTTAGGATCCTCAACTCCCGATCCCTGATGCCGACTCCTTAAATATGCTACGTTGAGGATCCTCAACTCCCGATCCCTGATGCCGACTCCTTAAATATGCTTACTTATCGGGTTGTCGGGGTATAACTACACTGATACCCAATGAAAACTCCTTCAGAATGTCATCCCTCCATCAGGTTATCAGGTGGTACTCAAAATGGGTTACACCGATATCCGATGACAATTCTTCAAGAAGGCAACTGTATCGGGATCAGTTACGCTGATAGTGCAGCTTTTACAACTTTTTGCAACATTTGGTCTATCGACCATTTATGCATTTTCCTACGCTCCAAAGGTTTCCAAATGAACCCTAAGCACATAAGACACAAAAAATTTGACTCTTTCTAGTCTACCATAGATCCTTTGACCAAGTTTGACCAAGTGGTTTATAGGTGTACCAACTTGACAATTCATCTTACAAAAATGGATTTTTATTACAACAACCATGAAAATGGAAAAGGGGCTTCATTGTTGGGGTGCTCCTACACCATACTCCCCCTGTTGCTTTGAAATCACATTCCTATTCGAGAGTAGCTCTTGCAATGTGGTGCCATGCTTGAGGATTGTCTGCTCATCCATCCAAGTGGCATCCAAGTTTGGTAAACCTCTCCACTTGACCAGATATTCCTTCTAGGTGTTCTTCCTGGTTTTTTTTACCACTTTAGTGTCCAACACTTTCTCCAATTGGAGTGGTTGGCTAGGTGGAAGGTCCTTCAACCATTCAACCTGTTCATCATCAACTTCCTACAAAGAATTGTTATCACCTACAATACTCTTGAATGGAGTGAGATCACAAACATTAAAAATAGGAGAAATAACAAGATTAGGTGGTAGAGAGATTTCATATGCATTATCTCCAAACTTATGGATGATTTGGCACAAACCAATCTTCCTCATCCGCAACTTGGTGTACTTGCCTTTAGGCAACCCACCTTTGTTCAAATAATCCCACACTTGATCTCCTATTTTGAAACTGACATATCTTTTTCTATGATCTACATGTACCTTATACTTCTCAGTAGTAGATTTCAAAGTCTCCTTCACCTGTTCATGAACTTGTTTGATAAACTCTGCCAAATATTCTCCTTGGGCACTTGCTTTGAAATCATTTGGTAGCTCTCTTAACTCCATCACCCCTCTAGGATGAATACCATAGTTAATTTGAAAAGGAGTTTTTCCAGTGGTCCTGTTAATAGTATCATTAAATACAAATTCTGCCTATGGAAGAATTGAATCCCAAGCTTGTGCATACTGCTTGGTTAGACATCTAAGTAGGTTTCCAAGAGACCTATTTACAAATTTAGTCTGTCCATCTGTCTAAGGATGGTATGCAGAATTGAAAGAAAAATTTGTGCCTAACTTCTTCCAAAGAGTTCTCCAAAAATGTCCTTGAAACTTTACATCTCTATCTGAGATGATTGAGGAAGGCAATCCATGGATTTTGATTACTTCCTTAAAGAATAAATTTGCAATGTGAGATGCATCATTTATGGACTTGTAGGGTACAAAATGTGCCATTTTACTGAATCTGTCTACAATTACAAAAATGTTGTCAAACCCTTGTCTTGTCATAGGCAAACCCATAACTTAGTCCATACTCACACTATCCCACGGTTTTGTAGGTACTGGCAATGGTTGGTAAAGGCCTTGATTTGTGCTAACTCCTTTAGCTCTTTGACAAATTGTGCAAGACTCTACAAACTTCCTAATGTTTGTCTACATTTTAGGTCAAAAGTAGTGCCTCCTAACCAACTGTAGTATTTTATCAATACCAAAATGGCCTCCCATGGGACCACAATGTTTCTCCTTAATGAGATTTTCTCTCATTGAACACTTTGGAATACACAACTATCCCCCTTTGAATAGTAAGCCATTCTAAATCATATAATCAGAATACAAAGTGTGATATGCATTAGAAAGAGTAATGCAAACCTCATATATCTCACCAAAATCTACATCAACTTTGTATAGTTCTTTGAGGGCATCAATCCCAATACTCTAGATCTGAACCTCCTGCACTAAATGGACTCTCCTACTAAGTGCATCTACCACTTTTTTTTGTGTTCCCTTCTTGTGTTTAATAGTGAAGGTATAGGCCTGTAGTTGCTCAACCCACTTCATATGCTTGCAACTTAGTTTCTCCTGTCCATTCAAGAAGCTTAATGCATGGTTGTTAGTGAAAACAATAAATTCTTTGGGCAAATGATAATGCCTCCACTTTTTAAGTGCTTGCACCATTGCATATAGTTCCAAGTCATGTGTACTATACTTTTGTTTAGCTTCATTCAATTTTTCAGAAAATAATGCAACCAGCCTACCTTCTTGGCTAAGGATTGTTCCAATGGCCAAATTACTTGCATCTATTTCTACTATGAATAATTTATTGAAATCAGGAAGCGTAAGAATAGGAAATTGTGCCACTCTACCTTTCAGGTATTTAAATGCTTCCTTTGCTTTGTTTGTCTAGTCAAACTTTACCTTTCTTCCTCCCTTGATGGTGTCAAGGAGTGGTGCACAGATGTGACTGAAATTTTTAATGAATTTCCTATAGAATGTTGCCAACCCATGAAAGATTCTCACCTCTCCCGGTGTCCTTGGTGTTGGCCAAGTCAAGATGGCATCTACGTTCTCTGGATCCATCTTCAAAGTACCTTTGGATATCACAAATCCCAAATATATTAGTTCTTCCTGCATGAAAACACATTTTTTCCAGATTTATCAACAATTTCTATTCATGAAGTCTTTTTAAGACTTGACTGAGATGTTCCAAGTTCTCTTCCTTGGTCTTACTGAAAACAAGTATATCATCAAGATGTACAACCACAAACTTTCCATTGAAGTCCTGAAGAACTTTGTTCATCAATCTCATGAATGTGCTAGGTGCATTACTAAGGCCAAATGACATGGCAAGCCATTCATATAATCCCTCTATGGTTTTAAATGTAGTTTTCCACTCATCTCCTGGCCTTATCTGGATTTGGTGATAGCTTGATTTAAGGTCTATCTTTGAAAAGTAACATGCACCTCCTAATTGATCCATTAGATCTTCAATCCTTGGAATTGGGAATCTGTACCTGATTGTGATTTTTTTCACTACCCTATAATCAGTGCATAGCCTCCATTTTCCATCCTTTTTATGGGCTAATACACTAGGGACTGCACATGGGCTCTTACTCTTTTGTATCAACCCTTTATCCAGTAGATCTTGGACTTGTCTTAAGACTTCTGTAGTCTGATCAAGAGTAAGCTTATAAGTTTCTTTGTTAGGTAGTGAGGCACCAGGTATGAAGTCAATGTGATGACATACATCTCTTAAAGGTGGTAGGGCATCTGGCATGTCTCCTGCAACTACACCTTTGTTAATGTTGAGAAGTTCTTGCAATTCTTTGGGTACCTCCTTAGGGTTTTCCTACTCCTTGGGCTTCAAGATTAAGGCATAGGCTCCACTGGCTTCTTTTATGATTTCTACCATCTCCCTTTCTCCTACCAATAATACCATTGGTTTGTTTTGTTTTTCATTCCTAAGGTCAGGCAGTGGTTTCATGGTGTATACATTTCCATCCTTGTTAATGTTATAAGTATTTTTCATCCCATCATGTTGTGCCTTGAGATCATACTACCAAGGGCGGCCTAACAACAAATGACACAAATCCATGTCTATAACATCACATAGTATTCTATCCTTATATTCTCCTATAGAGAAATCAACCCAAGCCTGTTCATTTATGAGGGTTTGTTGGCCTTTTCTAAGCAAAGATACATGGGATGGGTTGGGATGGGACAACTTTACAAGTTTGAGTTTGTCTACCATTTCTATAGACACTAAATTCTCAGTTGAACCAGAATCAACAACAAGTTTATAGACCTTACCGTGGCTCTTGCAATGTGTCCTGAACAACGTCTTCCTTTGTGGTGGTTCTTATGGTGTTGGTGTCTTTAGTAATGTCCTCTTCATCATTAGGCATACTCCTTCTTCTGGATCCAAATCATTTGAGGGTGAGTGGGAACTTTGTGCATCCTCCTAAATCAGGTTTGTCCTCCTATCTCCTTGCATGCTTGATCCTCTGTTCTCTAGACATCTATTGGCATGGTGGCTTGTTTGGTTGCAATTGAAGCACCTCATAGGACCTCCATTTCTTCCATGAGATCTTCCTCTGCTATTGTATCTCCTGCCTCTGTATCCACCTCTAGAACTGCTCTCTCCTTGTGAGTTCTCATGGTTTGACTCTCCTTGGGGTCTGAAGTTTTGTCCCTTTCCACTAGACATTCCTTTACCTCTGTTATTGAAGTCCTTTTTGCCTCTACCCTTGCTATTCTGGTCTTGCCTCCTCTTGAGCTTTTCTTCTACCTTCGGTACTAATTGATAGCACTTTTGCACCGTCTCTGGGTTGCAAAGGTTTAGTTCATCTTGAATGTTTATTCTCAGGCCATTCAGGTATCTAGCTACCTTCTCAGTTTCACCTTCCACTACCTTGGATTTCAGACATAGCCTTTGGAATTCCTCAGTATAGCTACTGACATCCATCTCCTTCTATCTCAAGTTCTATCTCTTTTTATGAAGTTGTACTTCATAATCTTCAGGAGCATAAGCTTCTTTGATCTTTGCAACCATCACCTTCCATGAAGTGATCATGTTCTTTCCTTCCTTCACCCTTTCTCCTTAAGTGAAGTTCCACCAAGTCAATGCTGCACCTTTCAATTTTGTCTTTGCTATCTTGACCCTCTGGTTCTCAGGGATCTCATCACATTTGAAGAAACTTTCCAATGCATCCACCCATTCCATGAATAGGTCTGGGTCCATCTTTCCACCGAACATGGGCAAGTCCAACTTACTATCTGAAAACCTTCTAGCCACAGACTTGAGGGCATTCACAAGGTGTCTTTGGTTTGCAGGAATTTCCTCTTCCTCTTCCTCCTGCTCTAGGGTCTCCTCTTCTTCTCCCCTTTCTTCCACTAGATCTTCTTCCCTCCTCGCAAAATTGCCTTTCAAATTTTGTAGTTCAGTGCTCAATCCTTGCACTATCTTTGCAAGTTCAACATTAGTCACCTTTGAAGGGATCCTAAGGATCTCCTCCTCTCCTTCTTGGTTTTGGTCAGACATGTTCAACTACTTCTTCCCTTAGGCTTCACCTAAGCTTTGATACCACTTGATGGAGAGGTCGATAGGGGAAGCACAATTAAGCCCTAAATCCAATCTTTTGAAGATGATCAATCCCTTTTGTTCACTTTGACCCAATGAATAGTGTCACCTTACTTAGCATGCTAAGGCTAATGGCTGACTAGCCTACTTAGCAAAACATGAAAATACTTGAACCCTTTGGTTTAGGGAGTGGATAGGGTTCCCCTATCTTATTTCAGACTTGTTTTGATAAACCAAGTTGATCCCCAACAACTCCTAGACCCACAACACCCAAGTGCTACTATACTGTCATACTAGATTGAATTAAGCTTGTAGCCCTCCAAACACTATTTTTTGCAAAACAACCTCAACTCTTCCAAAGGATGAAGAAAAAAAACTTTAGATCTGAGTATCCTTTATTATCTACTTTCAGATTCCAAAAGGACACGCTCCAACTCATTTTGTACACCCCTGAACTCCTCTAGGCCAGACAGGCCTAATAGGGGTAACTAGGTCTGGTTCTGAAGCAACAAACTGTAAATGAATTCAGAAGGCTAAATAAATATTTAGTTTAGATCTATAGATGCTCCTAGACACACACTCCAACCTTAGATCAATTTAGTCCACTCCTAGAGTCCTTCTACACTCCTACTTCCTAAATTTTTAGACCAAGCACATGGGCATGCTTGGCCTAGGGTATGGTGTGGAACCTAAGTGCTAACACTTCCCAGGCTGAAACTACCAGAGTCCTAACAAAAATTTATCTAACTTGAATTCCTCTAATGATCATTGTGGTTCCATGTAGGAATCTCAAGTTAGAGCCATTGCGAGATGAAACCCTGATTACACTTCACCCTGGTTGTCAGACTAGAGAAGAAGAATTTATGACTCAGATGTGTCCACCCAAACCCTAAGCCAATTGAAACCAAATGAAATTACACAATTCTAAACCTTCATGCCCATGCCAAGTCCTACCAATGCAACTTATTGATTTTTTCCAACACAACACATGTTCTATGAAACCTGCAATTGTATTTCTGTCTGCACCAAAAGATCAATTTACATTCATTGAATCAATCTGTTCCCCCTTGGAAGTGATTCAAAATTTTTCAAATAGGTCTCCACCAATCTCCTCAATCTAAATCCAAACTGGCTTAGTCATTGGGAGGATTTGGGAGACAAAATTCCTATTCGGTTACATTTTCTGGCAGTTGGCAACTTCCATCGGGTCATCGACATAGATCAAAAACACGACCTCTGATGCTCGATGGCTAGTTTTATAATCATGCGGTTCTATCAGGTCATCAGAGTAGCTCAAAAATCTCTGTCCGATGTCCAATGAAATTTTCTCAAGGTGGTGTGCTTTTCCATTGACTCTTCGAGATAACTTAAACACCTGCTTTGTTGATGCCTGATTTCGGGGTAACTCAAACACCCATTTTTCCGATGCCCAATAACTAGTGGGCACAAGGATTCTTTTCCATCGAGTCATTGTGATAACTTCAAAACAACTTCTCTGATTTTTGTCGCCAAAACTCCAAGTGTGCTGACTTATCAAGTCATTGGGGTAAGTTAGGATCCTCGATTTCCGATCCTCGATGCCGACTCCTTCAATATGCTACGTTATCGGGTCTTCACAAGTGGAGCAAAACAGCTACACCGATACCCGATGAAAACTCCTTTGGAATGTCACCCCTCCATCAGGTTATCAAGTGGTACTCAAAATGGGTTACATTGATACCCGATGACAATTCTTCAAGAAGGTGACTCTATCGAGATCAGTTACGCCGATAGTGCAACTTTTACAACTCTTTACAATATTTGGTCTATCGACCATTTATGCATTTTCCTGCACTCCAAAGGTTTCCAAATGAATCCTAAGCACACAAGACACACAAAAAAATTGACTCTTCCTAGTCTACCATAGATATGTTGACCAAGTTTGACCAAGTGGTTTATAGGTGTACTAACTTGACAATTGGTCTAACAAAAATGGATCTTTATTACCGCAACCGTGAAAAGGGAAAAGGGGCTTCATTGTTGGGGTGCTCCTGCACCACTCCTACTGTTAAATATTTTTGAATTTTTGTAAGTAAATGTTATATCAGAAGGGATGAGGATTTTGGAAAGTTTGATGCTAAATGTGATGAAGGAATATTTCTTGGTTATTCTACTAAAAGCAAGGCCTACTGGTGTTATAACAAGAGACTGAGAAAGATAGTTGAGAGTGCTATTGTCAAGGTTAATGAAGATAATGAGAGTCAGTACTGATCTTGCGAATATGATTCAGATGATCAGAGTGACAATGCAAATAAAGGAAATCAACCTCAGACCCAGACTCAAGTTCACATTGTTCCGATGAATCTAGTGAATGATGGTCAAAGATCTAGTGCAAGTGCTGAAGAAAGAACCCAAGAGTTTGAAATTCAAGAAAATCCTAAGATTCTCAGGTATGTAAGATTGAATAATTATCAAAATTAGATTATAGGAGATAGAAATAAAAAATGTCAAACAAGAAGAAGAATTGTAGAAGATCAAGTTGAGTATTGTTTGATTTCTAAGATTGAACCTAACGATGTGAATGAAGCATGTAAATATGAACATTGGGTGAAAGCTGTAGAAGAAGAATTGAATCAGATTGAAAAGAACAATACATGGATTCTTGTTCTGAAACCTAAGAATAAAAATGTAATTGGAACTAAATGGATCTTCTAGAACAAATTGAATGAGCAAGGTGACGTTGTTAGAAACAAAGAAAGAATTGTTTGTAAAGGCTATTCTCAAATGGAAGGAATTGATTTCGAGGATACTTTTGCTCCAGTGATGAGAATTGAAGCTGTTAGATTATTTATTGCTTATGTTTCTTACAAAGATTTCAAAGTCTATTAGATGGATGTCAAGTCAACATTCCTAAATGGTGAATTGGAAGAACAAGTGTACATAGTGCAAACAGATGGATTTCAATTGACTAATCAAAGAGATATGGTTTATCGATTGAAGAAAGAATTTAAGGATTGAAGCAAGTGCCAAAAGAATAGTATGCTAGATTGGATAATGTAATACCCTAAAAATGGTCACCTCAACCATGGGCCCCTAATCTCGACAACATAACCAAGGTCCTAACCAAAGGCAATTAAATCAATCTTGAGCACATTATTAATTCTTCAATCATCAAATATTACATAGCAAATCAGTTACTCAATATTTATTAAATATTTATTTAATTAATTGAATCATTCCAAGAATATCATTTTGATCAATTATCCTGTTTAATTTATTAAATATCCTAGCATATTTAATTAATTAATAAATTTTCCATTTAATCATTAAAAAAGGAATTAATTTATTACAAAAGAGGAACTAATCACAAAGCAAGAGTTAAATTAAAAATAAAATAAAAGAATTGAATTGAGAGAAATCAAACTTGAGATAATATTTCTTTCTTCTAAATTGAGATTAACTTGAAATCAGAAAAACAATTAATTGAATTATTAATCATTCTCTAAAATTAGAACTCAAAGCTTTTGAGAAAAACAAGTTCAGTTGCATTGAAAAGACTCTTTTCTTGAATAAATCAAAGAATTACCTATTTTTATCACAAGTGCATGGAATTAATTAAATTATATCACCAATGCAACTCAAACTTATAATCTGAATGCATTTCAATTAAACTATAATTGAAATCTATCTCAAGGTTAACTGAATCTGATTTCTCAATTATTTTAGTTAGTCCTAAATTGTGCTTTTTCTTGGTCTCTCTTGTGAATTTCTATAAATCCAGCCTTCAGTTCTCATTCAAAACACCCTGGAGATTTATTGTTATTATACAGTTTTTGCTCTAGAATCATTGAAGATTTTGTGCTTGCTTTTTAAGATTATTTGCATATTTAGTTTACTCATGATTGCTTGAATCCATATTGCTTGAATCCATGATTGCTTGAATTCATATAGCTTACTAGTCATCCATCTAGCATAATCTTGCATCCATTTAGCTTAATATCATGCTCATATATATTAAATCCTTTGTCTTGGTGTAGTCTAGTCACTGGTATTGCTTATACAAATCTGAGAGCAATCTTATACTCGCATATTTTAGAAGGCAATTAGTCGATTTGTTATGGTTTTTATTATTCATGCTTATATTTGTCTAACCGTACATGTAATGACTTAATTGACACGTTGTGTCTTGTAGCTTACAGATACTTATTCCACTTTTTCACACACATTTCTGACGCCCACCGTGGGGTAGAAGACTACTTTTTTTTCGGCCTCCAAGACAAACTTTTTATTTTTATTTTTTTAGATTTTTGACTTTTCAAATTTTTTGCTGTATAGTTGCAGCGAAATATCGTATGATATATCTCACATACTAGAATGACAAACTGCAATTATCATACAATATCATATGATTCAGTGAGAATTGTCATATAGATCTGTATTTTTGGTTAAAAAGTAGATTTCATTCTTTAGGCTCTCTATTCAATTTTGATTATACTGACACTGACCCTAGCTTGTTATCTGTCTATCTCAAAAATTTTAACAGCCTAATCAGTTTTTGCAGAATTCTTGTCGAAGACTATGCTTGTCGTACAAAGGCAATATGACTACTGATTCGTTGTCTTTGCAGGTTGCCTGAGGAGAATTGACCAAACGTCATGTATTCTTTAAATTCATTTTTAGGCACCTAAATTTCTATCTGGTTAAAGAACAAATTCGTATTTCATTTTTTAAGAAAATTCTGAGAGGTAAGAGAGTATGCTCTTGTCTTTATAGACAATCATAAATCCAGACCCTTAAGGTGTTTTCTTTAAGTTTGAGATTTGTATATCTTTAGCGGGCCTGTCGTCTCGAGGAGCTAATAACTCTATAGCCATTACGACTGGTGAGAGGGGAATGACCCAAGTGGGAACGAATAAATGCCAAGTACTCCAACCCACTATAAAACAAACATGATTTGATGAAAATCAAGTCAACAACAGTGCTTGGGAATAGCTCTCCTCTGTACCTTCAGGTATATTAAACATTAGTTTTCAAGGCTGGGAGACCTCTTAATTTAGTTTATACCTCGACACGTCGAACGAATCCCTTACTAGTTCCAATTAAAATTAGAAGCTACCCGGTTCACCTCCAAAAGGGAGGATGATTTTTATGCAAGAGAGATAGTAACTCTCCCAAGATACTTGTCATTTTGTGCCCCCGTTAGCATTTGGAGTCGGTTAATATGATGTTGAGAAACCATTGCATGAGACTCAGCAACCGTATTTTGATTAGCTATTGGGTGTGTACTTGAGTCTAAAAGAAAAGGTTTTCTTCTCTCACCAATGTTCTATAGGGTTTGCATACTATGATTGGAGTTATTATTCATATTACGTGTTTTCTGTGTTTTCATCCCTCAAACTATAACTAGAGAAAACAAGAAACAAACTTAGTGATCAAAACTCTATCCATGTCAAAACTAGTCTATCCTAGTCAAAACTCTGTCTGTGTCAAAACTAGTTTATCCTAGTCGAAACTCTGTTTGTGTCAAAACTAGTCTATCCTAGTCAAAACTATGTTTGTGTCAAAACTAGTCTATCCTAGTCGAAACTCAGTCAACCTCTAAACTGGTCATCGTCAGCCAGTGAAAACTCAGTCTTCCTAAAAAATGGTCATACTTAGTCATTGAAAACTCAAAATTTTGCCTCTGTTTAGTAAGCAGTTATACGTGTCTTCTGATTTATCATCCTTCTACATACATATTCTTGTATGAGATTCCATCAATCCTAATAGTCTATCAT
The DNA here is from genome assembly GCF_030272615.1 of Cryptomeria japonica. Lineage (NCBI taxonomy): Eukaryota > Viridiplantae > Streptophyta > Pinopsida > Cupressales > Cupressaceae > Cryptomeria > Cryptomeria japonica. Next base: position 482,903,915 of record NC_081406.1, on the reverse strand, counting down.
TTGAACCTACATTCTATGTCGTATGATACCTGATTATCTGTCATCCTATTGAGGGACCTGTTGTTTGAGCTTGAATTTTGTGTTGTACAATAAATTATTGCATTGATCAGTTTGTCATTTTAGACTTACCCATCCATTGTATGGTACTAGGTAGCAACTCATACGAAGTTCTGCTAATATCATCCTAAAGCTATTATACTGTCGTCTGGTCCTGTAGAACCTATCGTATGAATCTTTGATTTGTCAGTCCAGAATAGTCAAACTTGCCTAAAATATTCTACAATGAGCATTAAACTGGTCATCATCATTCTGAGCATAAACAAATCTAAATAGTGCACTTCTGTTGTAGTGTTGCACGATTTTGTCGATCATCTTTCAGCTAGTTCAATCAACCATTTATCAAATTTAAGTCACTTAACGTCTTACACAGGATAGATCTTTCTTGAAACCAGACTGAGTCTTAGCCACTTCTTTCTATTCAACTTAGATAATGTCTTACATAGGATACATCTTTCCTAAAACCAGACTAAATCTTAGTTGTTTCTTCAATCAATACGTTAACTAAACAACTAGCTCTTAATTTAATCTTGACTTCTGCATCACAAACAACTTTAGGTCACATCAGTCAATAAAAATGCCTATTCAAACCAAAAGTTCTCGTAAGAAAGATACCAAAGGCAAAGGGGAATCCTTTTCATATCAAGATAACCCATTTTATGTAAAGGACCCGCTCACTGATAAACCTTCATCATTAGATATGCCAGTTTTTTATCAACCTTTATCTCCCACTATACCTGGAACAGAACGAAATGCCGAAGACAACCTCAATATTCTTTGTACCAAAAATGATTCCTTATCAAGTAAATCTGAAGACTCTGAACCTCCAGAAACTGATATTCATAGATGTCAAAAGGATAAAGATTTCCAAAAAATGATGAAGGTTATCATGGCTAGAGAAAAAGAAGACTATTTTCTAGAACTAGCAAAACGAGGCGCTAAACTTCCTACTGGTTATGATGTTCAGACTCTCATCACTAAAAAGGAAGAATCACCTATAATAATGGTACATAGACAATTACAAGCCTTACAAACTGAGATCATAGAGCAGAAAAACAAGGATAAATCCCCAAAACAATATTCTCTGGAGACAATATGCCCATTTCCATTTGACAAAAACCTATACATGCCTCCATTTCCTTCATGAGTTGAGATCCCAAAATTTGACAAATATGATGGTACCTCAAATCTTCAAGATCATGTCAGAGAATTTTGTGCTTCATGCATGGAGTTCATGCATGAACAAACATATCTCATGCGCTTCTTTCCGAGGAGTTTGGGAGGGCAAGCTATGGAATGGTTCTCAATTCTACCTAAGGGGATTAGAACTTTTCAAGAATTAATTCAATCATTCCTATGACAATACTCCTATAACATTCGACACCCCATTACAAGGATTGAGCTTTGCAATACTAAATAGAAAATAGGGGAGCCTTTTCTCACTTTTCTTCAACAATGAAGAAAGATGTTCTCTAGATATTCACGACCTATTCTAGATTTGGAGAAAATGGATATATTCGTCAACAATCTGATCCCTAAATTGAAATATAGTATCCAAATGCAAGTACACCCATAATTTAACAAAAATGGTAGATAATGCTATCCGAATGGAAGATGTGCTTATAAAGAAAGGAGATATCTCACCTTGGAAAGAAAAACAACCAGGATCTAGCTCTAAAAAAAAGAACAAGTATTGGAAATATGGCAAAGACAACAACAAGAACATTGTTAATGACAGAGTAGTAGACACTGTTAAAACCAACTCAAAGCCTATGATATTTAACTTGGCTAGTGGCACGCAAGTACTCAAAGCAGCTAAAACCACATCAGAAAATCCTCTGAAGAAAGTAAAAGAGTGGTTCAAAGAGAAACTATGGCTTTCGAAACCTAGACGCAAATTCACTCCTATGGAAGAAACATACGAATCCGCTTTCAAAACTTTATTGGAAAATGATCTGATAATGTTACTAGATAATTATAGGCCATATGATCTAGAAGTCAAACCAAAATGGTGGAGAGAAAATGAATATTGCGACTACCATCGAAATAAAGGTCATAACACAAACAATTGCATGAAGCTCAAGCATGAGATTCAAGATCTCATAGACACTGGTAAAATTGTTGTGAGGAATCACCCAACAAATGCTAATCACAAAGCATTTAAAGATCCTTTACCTATTTACGAACAAGGTGATTCCTCAAAGACAAAAGGAGGTGCCAAAGTAAATTACACTTGTACCAGCAATGACAACGTCATCAACATGATTAAGTCGTTCCAACCTAAATATTGCAATGTGATTATAATCAAAGACAAACAATATGAATCAAAACATGTAAATTCTATGACCCATTCTCAAAAGAAAGTCACTCTCCAAGGAGCTAGTTCTTCAACTTTGGCTCAAACAACATCAAACCTACCAACCTCATCAAACAAACAAAAAGAACCAACATTTGATAAATTTAAACAACTAACTTCATCATCATCCTTTGGATATAGCGTTGTTGAACAGTTTAAAAGGACAAATGCTCAAATCTCCATCTTTGAATTACTAAAAATCTCTTCTTCTCACAAAGAGCTCTTGGACAAGGCCTTGCTCACCACTAATGTTCCAAAAGACTTAGATATTGATTGGTTTCAATCTATGGTGGGTCATCTGACTTCACCTCATTATTTGACCTTCTTTGAAGAAGATGACAACTCGGTAAATCATCCACATAACCAACCATTGCATATTCAAGCCATGATCCATAAACACAAAGTTAAACATGTTTTGATAGATGGAGGTGCGGGGTTGAATATTTGTACTTATAGTCTACTTACACAACTAGGATTTTTTGAAAATGTCATTGATCCGGCCAAGAAAATAACAATTAAAGCCTATGATGAAGAAGAAAGGACCTCTAAAGATCTGGTATTATTACCAATCAGGGTGGGACTTGTAGAAAGAGATGTCATTTTCCAGGTACTTTATCTTCCTTTGTCATACAATATCTTATTGGGCAGGCCGTGGATTCATGAAATGAAGGTAGTTCCATCTACATACCATCAATGCTTAAATATTCCTTATAACAGAGTTGAAGTCAGCATCCCTGCTGATACAAATCTCCCCTGTAATGCATTGACAAAAGGTGCTAACACCTTTGTGCCTCATAATAGGGCAGCCTCTACAAATGAAATTCCAAAAGCTCTAATGAAGGAATTTGAAAAGAAATTGAAGATTACAAATACTGGCATGGATGGCTACAAGATAGAACTAGTACTTTCATTAGTCTCTCTCCCTCCATCACCAAAATAGTTGGGCAAACAGTCAGAGGTTATGAGAACACATACTTTAACTCTGAATATCACATATGATGGTCTTTTTATACAGTCTTCTACTTCCCTGGCAGATGAAATAGAAGAGGATATTGTTCTTAAGTGGCTTTTTAAGGAAGATAGTCAAAATGAGGAAGTATGACATTGTGAGATTTCCCCAACCCAATATGGTCCCAACTACAAAATGATCCAATGCATGGGATATTCAGGTATTGGTCCCCTAGGAAAACATCAAGATGGTATTATTGAACTCATTCAACTACAAACAAAATCTACAAATAATAAGGCTGGACTGGGATATAATCCAAAAAAGACATCAGACCAAAAACATGCTTCTAAGTCTAAGTGAAAGAAAAGGATATCACCTTCAAAATCACAGGAAGTCAACGCTCAAAAAACTCAAGAAGAGTGTGGAAAAGAACAAGAGAGAAGAAATAGTTAGTACTCAAGTTTTGATGGTGTCAACTACAATAATACAGGGAGTTAAAGTTCTAGAAGATATGAGAGACGAAGTAGAAAGAATCAGAGAATTGTTTGCACCCCTGAAAGTTCCAGTCACATACACTAGTAGGCAACAAGTAGACGATTCAAAAACTAACTCAAATGAGTATGAGTGGGGTCCAGACCACCTCTCTGATACATCCATTACAGAAACTCCAGAAGAGTTCAGTGATATCATAGATGACACTCAAGAGCTGATGCACTTAAAGCTAGAAAAGGAGATATAGGAAATCAGACTAAAAAGACAAGAAGACTATGAACAAAGGCTGAAAGAAGGAAGAATACTAGAAACTTTTTCATCTATTATATACCCCTCTAATAAGACAAAACAAATCAGGTATGGGACTACACAAGAAGAATTGGAAGCTACAGAAGTAGAACCAGTCATTAGTCCAGAGGAAGTTGAATGGAGTAGACGATAGGGACTCACAAAACCATCAAGGTTATACCAATAGGTATGTTAGATACAAATGATAAATGAGCCAAATATTGAAGGAACTTGCAACATTAAAGATGTAGGTGTTTATACAATACATACATTCACTCAATCACTTGAAGAAGACTCGGAAACTTCATCTGACGACTTGGATGACTCTGACAACAGTCCTATTTATGATAATGTTTACTCAACATCAAACTCTAAATCCTCTGATGTAAATGATGAGAATCTATCTATTGATCTTGTTACTATCAAACCATGATATGAAGTCCAGTCTAAAATAGAGAATGATGCTACAAGTAGGTCTATTGGATTAGGTCAACTAAATATTAACGTGTACTTTAATAATCATGTTCTGACTCTTCCTAGTCTCGAGACATTTATGCAAGGTAGTCTTCTAGAACTCAACTTTTTGATTCATAGTTGTGATGACAATACCATGAACTCCCTTGAACCTATCCACACTCTATCCTTGGTACATCCTGAATTAATTGACTGTAGTCTACAAGACCAACCCATGAATGTACCTACTTTTTCCAATGACTACATGCTAGCCTATTACCTCAACACATTTGAACCCATGGACTCTTCCACTAGCAAACATAATGCAAACATGACTAAAACATATATCAAGTATCTTAGTTAGAAAAATTAGAAAAATAAAAATAAAAGATCTGATGGCGAAAACCACATTGTGGCGATGTTAGAATCTAAAAAATAGAAAATAAAGGATGTACCTAAGGGTGAAAACCTCTCTGAGGCGCTTGAAGGTGAGATACTTGATATACTTGTTGGTATTTTGGATATGTTGATATGGTTTGTCATTAATGTCAACACCTATTAACACTTATCAACTTTGGCACTTGGAGAATTGGGAATGTTCACCGGCAAGCAAAGTGACTTATGCACAGTCACTGGTATCTGGTACACTGGCAGGATATATTTTTCACCGGCACTTGGAATGATATGGGAAACACTTGGTTATGTCAAAGACATCATTTGGAAACTTTGTATTGAAGATTTATTCATTGGTATATTCAAGTTTACATATTTGCTGTTATCGACAAATAGGTCCAGGATAAGCACTGACAAGCTTATCTATTCCAGATCAGCACGACTCGCTATGGAGATGATTTTTTTGTTATTGTAAATGCATTGAGCCGACATCATGCATCGGATATTGTTTTATTTGTAATTGAGTTTATTGTAATATCTTTTAGAGCCGACCTACTAAAATTGGTCTTAGGTTATGGTATATATGTAAGATCTTATTTGTAAGATTAAAAATGTGAATGTGAGAAGGATTATAATTTGGTATATGCAAGAATAAGCAGAGCTATACATGCAAACATCATTTGAAGGTTGAAGGAAGGTTTTTGTGAAGGGAATAAAAACTACACCGGTACTAAATCCAGCATATGAAGATGCTATTTTGAGTAGTACATCATTATTGGATTTAACCATCCAATTGTAGTTAGTGTGACTCCTATTTGTGTGTGAGCAATGAGCTCACCTAGCTTGGCCTTTCTGCATGTGCAGACCCCATTTGTATACACATACTATCTGCAGTAGTATCATCTGATTGTGGGTAAGGTTTCCCACCATGGTTTTTCCCCTTACAAGGTTTCCATGTATAAATATTGGTGTTATGTGTTGTGGATGTTATTGTCTTTCTATTTCATGCATTAATCTTTACCGATACTGCAATTAACTTATAAACTGTCTATCGACATAAAGTTTGGTTTATCGGTATTAAGAATTAAGGTTGGTTAAGTTGTTTTTGGTTTGAATTTATTTGACAACTGATTAACCCCCCCCTCCCCCCCTCTCAGTTGTCTTTGGGACCTAGCAATTGGTATCAGAGCCTAGTCCTCTTTTTGCAAAAGTTTAATAGCTTGAGGAGATCCAATGTCTACTAACTATTTCAGGAAGGACAATCCTAAACTTAATGGAACCAACTATGGCATATGGAAGATCAGGATGGAGAAACATCTAAATTACATTGGAAAGGACATCTAGGATGTTACAAAGAATGGCTATACTACTCCTACTCAAAGTCAGCCTAATCCACCTACCTTAGGAAAAGATGAGGAAAATGATTGCAAAGCAAGGGAAGCACTTTTGAGCGCATTATCAGATCAGAAAATCATGGGATTATCAGATAAGTCTACTGCTAAAGCTATATGGGACCATTTGGAAACATTGAATGAAGGAGATTCCACAGTAAAAATTGAAAAACTTGAAAGCTTCTGGGTCAGGTACGAAAATCTAAAAATGGAAGAAGATGAAAGGATTTCTGCTTTTATGGAAAGAGTTAATGAAATTGTTTTGGGTATTAAATGTTGTGGAGGAACCTTAATTGAAGATGAAATTGTTTCAAAAGTTTTAAGATGATTTCCACCAACATACAAAATGAAATTTACTTCTATAAATGAGTTAAGAACAATGCCTAATACATCAGTAACTAGGGACACATTCATTGGAAAACTTTCAGTTTTTGAAATTGAGGAATTTGGTCCTGTTGCTACTATAAAGATAAGTTTAGCTTTTAAGGCATCAACATTATCTACACCATCATTTGACAAGTTTGATTGGAAAGCCTTTTATGCAAGAGAACTTGAAGAAAGAAGGAGAGAAAATGAACAACTTGAAGAACTTGAAGCACTATTTGCAAGGAAAATGCCTAAAGGTCCAGTTGGAAGTAAGTATGAAGGCAAAGCACCCTTTAAATGTTTTAACTGTAATAAGATTGATCATATGGATTCAAGATGCCCTGATAGACATTCTAGATTGAGAGAAGAAGCTAGAAGAACATACAAACCTAACCCTAAATATTAGAGATATAGATTTAAGAAGAATAAAGACAAGTCTTGTTATCTTGCTGATGAAGGACTCACTAATGATTCTGATGAGGATTCGACAGACAATGGATGGGTTTTTGTTGCTATAACAGAAGATCAACCGACACCTACTATTCAACCAGTAGAGTAGGCCCTAGCAGCTAAAGTTGAAGTTATGGATGAATGGATCATTGATTCAGGATCTTCACGTCATATGACTGGTGATAAAGGTAAATTGTTGTCTTTTCAAGAATATAATGGAGGTCTAGTAAGATTTGGAGATGATAAAGCTTGTTTGATCAAAGGAAAAGGTACTATATCTCTTGATGGTAAGCATAATCTTTTGAGTGTTGGTCAATTAGTTGAAAAAGGATTTTAGTTACAATTCAAGAATGGAAAATGCAAAATTATGAACAGAACTGGTTTGGAAATTGCAACCGGTAATCAAACTAGAGGTAATATCTTTCATTTGAATAACAATGAAAATACATGCTTGATTGCACATATTGATGAAAGTTGGCTATGGCATAAGAGACTCTATCATGTAAATTTTGATTGCATTGTGAAAATCAGTACAACTAAAGCAGTTAGAGATTTACCTAAGATTGTTAAACCTCACAATCCAGTATGTAAGGAATGTCAAATTGGAAAACAAGTTAGAGCATATTTGAAAAGTATTCCAGAAAAATCCAATCATGCTCTTGATTTAATTCACACTGATTGTATTCTAAAAGCTTACAAGGTGATAGATATTTCATGCTAATTATTGATGATTATTCTAGAATGTGTTGGGTTATTTTTCTCAGAGAAAAATCAAAAGCAGTTGGAAAGTTCAAACTATTCAAAGCAATGGTTGAAAATGAAACCGGTAAGAAAATCAAATGTTTAAGATCAGATCAAGGAGGTGAATTCACATCTAAGGACTTTAATACATTCTATGAAGTGAATGGAATTAGAAGACAACTATCAGCACCTCGGACACCATAGGAGAATGGAGTTGTTGAAAGGAAAAATAGAACTATATTGGATGCAGCAAGAAGTATGTTATCTGAAGCAAATTTACCACATGTGTATTGGAGAGAAGCAGTTAGCACAACCATCTATACATTCAACAAAGTTCACATCAAAGGTGAAACTGGTAAGACCCCTCATGAACTATGGTTTGGTATTACTCCTACTCTTAAATATTTTAGAATATTTAGAATTAAATGCTATATTAGAAGAGATGAGTATATTGGCAAATTTGATCCTAGAAGTGATGAAGGAATATTTCTTGGTTATTCATCTAAGAGCAAGGCATATAGATGTTTTAACAAAAGATTGCAGAAAATTGTTGAGAGTACAAATGTGAAAATTGATGAATAGTTAAGAAGAACTTCAAGGTATATAGACTCTGAACTGACAATAGAGATACTGGAAAATGAACCTACATTGAACACACCGATACATAATGAAGATCCAGTTACACCGGTATCATCTGAAAATTCCAGTGTGATTGAAGAACCACAGCAAACAAAGACACCCCGGTATGTAAGATTGAACCACTCTAAAAATCAGATAATTGGGAACAAATATCAAGGAGTTATGACAAGAGGAAGACTGGAAAATGAAGAGGTATGTCTTATTTCTCAAATTGAACCAACATCAATTAATGAGGCATGTGAAACACTGGATCAAAGCTATGGAAGAAGAATTAGAACAAATTGAAAAGAATAACACATGGACATTAGTTCCCTGACCTAAAGACAAAAATGTAATTGGAACAAAATGGGTATTCAGAAACAAACTTAATGAAGATGGTAAGGTAATAAAAAATAAAGCAAGACTAGGGTGTAAGGGATATTCTCAGAAAGAAGGAACTGATTATAATGAAACCTTTGCACTAGTAGTTAGAATTGAGGCAGTCTGATTATTCTTGGCTTTTGCAGCACACAAGAACTACAAAGTATATCAAATGGATATTAAATGTGCATTTCTAAATGGAGATCTTGAAGAAGAAGTTTACATTGAGCAACCTAATGGATTTTCTTTGACAGATAACAAAGATATGATTTGCAGGTTAAGGAAAACTTTGTATGGGTTGAAGCAAGCTCCAAGAGCTTGGTATGCTAGATTGGATAAATATCTTTTGAAGATTGGTTTTTCTAAATGTAATGCTGACAACAATTTATACTATAAAGTGACTAGTGATGACATCTTGGTTATAGAAGTTTTTGTTGATGATATAATCTTTGGAGGAGAAGATGGATTATGCAAAGACTTTTCTATTGAAATGCAACAAGAATTTGAAATGTCTATGATTGGAGAGATAAAATTCTTTTTAGGATTGCATATTTCACAAACTGAGAAAGGTATATTATTGAGTCAATCTAAGTACTTGAAGGAGTTACTAAAGAAATTTGGGATGGAAAACTCTAAACTGGTAAGCACACCTATGACTACAAATGAAAAATTATCACTAAGGGATGAATCTACACCTATTAATCTGACTAGGTACAAATCTATGATAGGAGGTTTATTGTATTTAACACAAACAAGACCTGATATTACGAATGAAGTATGTATTGTTTCAAGATTTCAGAGTAATCCTAGAGAAAATCATGAATCAACAGTAAAAAGGATTTTCCAGTACTTACAAGGCACTACAGATCTTGGCTTATGGTATCCTAGAGATGAAAACTTTGAATTATGTGCATACACAGATGCAAATTGGGCAAGAGATGTAGATGATAGAAAAAGCACCACCGGCGGAGTATTTTTTCTTGAAAGCAGATTAATTTCTTAGTTGAGTAAGAAACAAAGTTGCACATCTTTATCAACATCAGAATTAGAATATGTTGCAGCAACAACTAACTGTACACAAGTATTATGGATTAAGCAAATGTTGAAGGACATAAAGGTAAAATGCAAGGAACCTATAACTATATATTGTGATAACACTGCAACAATTGATATATCGAAGAATCCGGTACTACATTCTAAAACTAAACATGTTTCTATCAAACTGAATTTTCTAAAGGAGAATGTTGAAGCAAAAGAAGTAAAACTAGTTTATGTGAATACTAAAGAGCAGATTGCAGATATTTTCACTAAGCCTTTGCCTAAGGAGACTTTTGAATATCTCAAAGTTCAGATTGGGGTCATACCCCCACCAGTAGAAACTTAGACGGTTGATGTTTGTCATCAACTGATAGAACTAATAGAGAAATCTTTTACTCCAGCTTTTGATGAGGTGAGCTACTTCTCAGGGGGAGTAGTTGGTATACTAAATAAGTTCATATTTTGTATTTGAACTTGGTTTTTGTATTGCTTTGGCATTTGATGTCAAAGGGGGAGAGATTGATATGGAAAAACACATGTTACTCCTAGGGGGAGAGATTGTTATTTTTTGGGAGAGGTTGATTACTCTTTGTACCTGAATTTTGATTTTTGGTTTTGATCTCTTTTTGGGAGATTGTTGGTTTTTGGTATTTGGCATTTCTGTTTTGGCACTTTGATGGTTTTTCCATCTTGTGTTGCCATCAATGCCAAAGGGGGGTATTGTTGGTATTTTGGATATGTTGATATGGTTTTTCATTGATGTGAACACCTATTAACACTTATCAACTCTGGCACTCGGAGAATTGGCAATGTTCATCGGCAAGCAAAGTGACTTATGCACAATCACCGGTATCTGGTACACCGAAAGGATATATTGTTCACTGGCACTTGGAATGATATGGGAAACACTTGGTTATGTCGAAGACATCAGTTGGACACTTTGTCTTGAAGATTTATTCATTGGTATATTCGAGTTTACATATTTGTTGTTACCGGCAAATAGGTCCAGGATAAGCACAGACAAGCTTATCTATTCCAGATCAGCATGACACACTATGGAGATGATTTTGTTGTTATTGTAAATGCATTGGGCCAGCATCATGCATCGAATATTGTTTTATTTGTAATTGATTTTATTGTAATATCTTTTAGAGATGACCTACTAAAATTGGTCTTAGGTTATGGTATATATGTAAGATCTTATTTGTAAGATCAAAAATGTGAATGTGAGAAGGATTGTAATTCGGTATATGCGAGAATAAGTAGAGCTATACATGCATACATCATTTGAAGGTTGAAGGAAGGTTTTTGTGAAGGTAATCAGAACTACACCGGTACTGAATCCAGCATATGAAGATGCTATTTTGAGCAGTACATCATTATTGGATTTAACCATCCAATTGTAGTCAGTGTGACTCCTATTTGTGTTTGAGCAATGAGCTCTAGGTGCTTGGCCTTTCTGCATGTGCAGACCCCATTTGTATACACATACTATCTACAGTAGTATCATCTAATTGTGGGTAAGGTTTCCCACTATGGTTTTTCCCCTTACAGGGTTTCCACATACAAATATTGGTGTTATGTGGTGTGGATGTTATTGTCTTTGTGTTTCATGCATTAATCTTTACTAGTACTGCAATTAACTGATAAACTATCTACCGGCATAAAGTTTGGTTTACTGGTATTAAGCATTAAGGTTGGTTAAGTTTTTTTTAGTTTGAATTTATTTGACAACTGATTCACCCCCCCCCCCCCCCTCAGTTATCTCTAGGACCTAACAATATTGCCAAGTCATTTTGAGGAAAGATCTTCTATATTGATTGAGCCAACTCAACCAGTGAATATTGGGAGTCAAGAGATACCACAGATCATTCAATTAGCTCAATCACTATCAGTAGAAGAATTGAAAGATTTCACTCATCTCTTTTCAAAAAAGAAGATCAAGTTTGCATGGATGTACTCTGATATGCCAGGCCTGGATCTTGATCTTATCATGCACCATCTTTCTATCACACCAAGAGTTAAACCAGTCAAGAAAAAACTCTGTAAGATGCACCCTCATGTGGCACTTCTAGTCAAGGCTAAGCTAGAAAAACTTCTAAAAGATAGATTTATCAGAGCTATAGACTATGTGGAATGGATTTCAAAAATAGTAACTATGTCAAAGGTAGACAAATCTATTAGGGTTTGCACAGACTTCAGAGATCTCAACAAAGCTTGTCCGAAGGACGTCTTTCCATTTCCAAACATTGATATGATAGTCGATATGACTCCTGGATATGAGATGTACTCACTAATGGATGGATTATCTAGTTATAATCAAATCAAAATAGCTCCTAGGGATCAAGAAAAGACAACTTTCACCTGTGCATGGGGAACCTTTTGCTAGAATGTCATGCCATTTGGGCTAAAGAACGCAGGAGCAACTTACCAAAGAGTGGTAACTGCTATCTTTCATGATATGATGCATAAGAATATGGAAGAATATGTTGATGACACCTTAGTAAAGACTATCAAGAGATCCACACATATTCAAGAGCTAGGTCTTATACTAGATAGAATGGAAAAATTCAAACTCCAGTTAAATCCAAAAAAGTGTGCATTCGGGGTAACATCAGGGAAATTGCTTGGCTCCATCATTTCAAAGAAGGGAATAGAGGTTGATCCTGAGAGGGTCCAAGATATAATGGAAATGCCACCTCTGAAGAACATCAGTCAAATGAGAAGTTTACAGGGACGTCTCCAATCAATCAGACACTTTATTTCTTAGCTAGGAGACAAAGCTCAACCTTTCACAAAAGTATTGAGGAAAGGAGTAATATACAACTAGGATCAGGAATGTGAATAGCACCTTTAGAAAATCAAAGAATACATGTCCAATCCACCAATATTTATGCCACCAATTTAGGGTAAACCATTGATCTTATACATATAAGCTACTGAGTCATCATTGGGGACACTTCTGGCACAATAGGATGAAAATAAAAAAGAGAGAGCTATATATTACTGGAGATCAGGAAATTGAAAATCATCAAAACAATAGCAATTAGGACAACCACAAAACCTAAAGCTGCTATGAAAGCAATCCTAATCCAATAAATGAAGACATAAAGACAAGATATTCAAATCAAATGAAATCGAAGCAAACCGACGCAGATATCTCCTTCATGTGGCTCCATTGTTCTTCTTTCACCTTCAAATTTGATGTTGATCTCACCTACAAGTGCAAAATGCAAGTGGAAAGCAAGTTGTTAAGAGATGAAATTCATAGCATAAGGTTACTTGAAAATGTGATTGATTGATTAATCTTCTCCTTTCGTTGAAGAAATTCATCCAATTTATAGACAAATTGGAGAGAGGACAAGATTAGCATGAAGAGATTTGAAAGGAAATTCAAATCAAGAATGGCAAAATTATGACAAATGTATGACAATTTCTATGCAAGGTGTATGACAAATTATGACAAATTATGACAAGATTGAAATAGAAATTAGGAATTAGGAGAAATTAGCAAATTAGAAAATTGAGGAAAAAGATGAAATAGAAATTAGGTGAATTAATTAATAGGTTTTCATCCATTAATTAATTCATGAAAGAGACCTAGGACTAAATAAATAGATTTATTTAACCCACAAAGAAGAAGAAAAGGATTAAGTGAAAAAATTATTAAACCCTAGAAATAAGAGGACAAGGAATTAGGTCAAGACAACAAGAAATTAATGTAGGTTCGATCATGATTCTGATTGACAAAGGACCAATGTTGATAAATGATTGAGATTGGTTGACAAAAATCAATGACAAATTAACCAGGATTGACAAGGAGATCAAATTGATAGGCGCCAATTGACGAGGAACAATGACTAATCGATCCAAATTGACATGATTGAAAAGGACAAGGATCGATGACGAATCAATCGCAAAATGACAAGATTGACAAGGACAAGGATCGATGACGAATCGATCGCAAAATGACAAGGCTGACAAGGACAAGGATCGATGACGAATCGATCACAAAATGACGAGATTGACAAGAGGACAAAAACCCTAATTCTATCATTGATTAGGATTGATGATGTCCAAAATGATGATAAATGAGCATGCACCATGATGTGACAGGATAAGATTGACCAAAATCATGACTGAAGATTGCTATCGACAAGACCTAATTCGAAAGTGAGAAAAATGAGGAATGTAGAAGAAGGACTCGATGCTCGCAAATGATAAAGACCAAATGCACAACATAGAAGAAATGTTAATGCGATGCAAGAACCCTAAAATAAGGCAATGTGCAAATGTTAAAGTATGACTCCACAAGCGTTGACCATTTTTAGATGTCTACAATTACATCAGCAAAACATTGGTGTCTTATGAAATGAACTACACTATAATAGAAAAAGCATGCTTGACATTGGTCTTTGCATCACAAAAATTGAGACACTACATGTTAGCACATTCCATAAAGCTAGTAGCTAACATTGATCTGCTCAAATATCTTCTCAGCAAAGCAACACTTACAAGAAGATTGGCAAAATGGGTCATGGTTCTTACAAAGTTTGATATTGAATATGTGGAACAAAAATCCATCAAAGGAAAGGTAATTGTGGATTAACTTGCTGATGCTCCACTTGAAGACACTCAACCACTACATATAGAATTTCTAGATGAATAAATAATGCACATTACTAAATAATCCTGGAAGATGATCTTTGATGGGTCTTTCAATCAACATGGTTTCGGTGCTGGAATACTATTTATTACTCCTTAAAAATATTGAATCCCAAAGGCTTACAAGATTATTTTCCCTTGCACAAAACAACATTGCAGAGTATGAAGCTCTGGTAAATGAGATCAAGCTGGCTATCAAATGGAAGGTTCTATAATTACAAATCTATGGAGACTCTTAGGTAATCATCAATCAAATCAATGATACATATCAGAATCGAGATGAGAAACTAATGCCTTATAAGAGAATGGTGGATGATCTCAAGAAATATTTTACTTTTGTTTCATTCCAGCAGATTCCTAGATCTGCAAACAAAGAAGCAGATTCTATGACCGCCTTAGCATCCATACCAGAGTTACAAGAGTCTAATTTTCCCTTTGAATTCCTGGTGGAAGAGTTACATTACCTTGCCTATGATTCTCCCGAGTCCTAGATAGCCTGTTCTATTATTGGACACAAGTCATCCCGCTACAACCACATTTACTCTTATCTGCGTGACCAAATTATCCCTAAAAACCTTACCCGTAATGAGAAAAGGAACCTAACTTGAAATGCTTCATGGTACGTCATCATTGCTAAAGATTTGTTTAGGCGAGGTTTGGACGGTACATTACTTAGGTTTATAGAAAGTGAAGAGTCTAAACATGCATTATCGGAAGTCCAGGAAGGTATTTGTGGATCTTATTCTAATGGTCTAAATTTAGCTTGAAAATTGCTAAGGGCTGGCTACTACTGGCTAGACATGGAGAAGGATGCTATAAAGTTTTCTAAAACTTGTGAGAAGTGTCAGCTACATGGGAATCTCATACATGCTCCAGCAAGGGATCTCATACCCTTCATTACACATTGGCCTTTTCAACAATGGGCCTTTGATCTCACTGGTCAAATATATCCTGCATCATCCAACAGACACAAGTTTATCCTAACTGCCACTGAGTATTTCACTAAGTGGGTAGAAGCAGTTCCTCTCATCAAAGCAACCGGTAAACAAGTAGCTCTGTTCATCCTTAACTATATCATCTGCAGGTATGGGATACCTTCATCCATCATGATTGACAATGGAGGATAATTCAAGAATAAAGATCCAGACGAGCTCTGTGAGAAATTCAAAATTAAACAACACTGGTCATCCGTATATTACCCTCAAGGTAATGGACAAGCTAAGGCATCTAACAAAAACCTGTTGACTATCTTACACATAACAGTAAACAAATCTAGGAACGATTGGCATCTACAACTCAATCCTGCATTATGGGCTTATAGAATAAGTATCAGAATACCTACTGGGGCTACACCTTTTTCTTTGGTGTATGGGTCCAAAGCAGTATTACCTATTGAAGTGGAAATACCATCTCTAAGAGTTTCTTTGCAAGGTCTTGTTATTGATGAAGACTATAGAATATCTAGATTGCAAGAACTCAAGTTGCTGGATGAACATCGACAAGTGGCTTTTGATCATCTTAGAGTGTATCAAAAGAGAATGTCCAAAGGATATAAAAAGAAGGTTCAACAATGAGAATTTAAGGTTGGTGACCTTGTTCTGAGAGAAAATCCTAAAAATCAACAGTTTCGAGACAACAAAGGGAAGTTTGAACCCAACTAGTTGGGTCCCTACATCATTACTGTAGTCTTTGGCGTTGGTGCCTATCAACTCTCAACATGATAAGGAGAACAACTCTGTGAACCAATTAACACCATTCACTTAGTATTCTCTACTCTAGCAACCTGTACAGCTGAAAAATGTCCTGAAAAAAAAAGAAAAAAAAAAAAGAAAAAAAGAAAAAAAGAAAAAAAGAAAAAAAAAGGAAAAAGAGAGAAAATGTCTTGGTGAAAACCTGGTAAACAGACACCTTTGTAAAAAAGAAGAAGATATTTGCCAAGCAGGTGGTGCCTTTTCTACTCAAGCGCTCCATCTATCAGCACAACATTGGCATTTCCCACTTTCATGCATAATTGCTTTCGCTTGTACATATTTCAGTCACTTTTATGACATCTTGGTTCATTGGAACCCTCATGGCTTGAAACTGATTAATGTCCTAGTCTTAGGTTAATTGACAGAGCACATTACATATCCTAAGAAGTATCAACCAAGTCAACTTTATGTCAGTGAAACCTAGTCGTCCACTCCAAGTCAGTCACCTGTCTCCTGACTACTGAAGAGTTTTATCACTAAGTACACAAGCAAACAACATTATTGAAAACAATCACTAAACTATTTGAGCTATGTATGAAATTTTCTTTGTGTGTTGTCTTTTATATTGGTTTTCAATTATTATCCCTCTGAGTAACTTGAGGAAGTCTATCTTGACTAAGAGGAGCAAGGATTGGAGGCATAATATTTTCTTTGTTTTCTACTTGTAGGAATGATTCCAATGATCTAGAAACATATAATTAGTTGGGTGTTTGTGATAAGAGCCTTCACATAAAGGTGAAATCACCACACATACCTCAACTCCACTTATTTGTTTGCTACAGGGAGGTTCACATCATTTCTTTGTCTGTTTTGAGGGAATTTCTTTATCATACAATCTGGGTCCCTATGAAATCTATCCAAGGATATGAACGAACAAAAAGGGTCCTTGCGGACAAGATAATTAATATTGCACATGAAAAGAACTCTAATCTTCCTACTATGTTTGTTAATGCTCAGTGATGAAACTTAAGCATTTCAAATCTAGTGACTAAGTTTAGGTTGCATTTCATCTTGCATCTCATTTTGCGTTTTGTGAATTTAGAGTGATTTCGGTATGGTAACAATGATCTCTTTATCTTCTGAATGAGAGTTGGAAGAATCATCATTTCTAAGCTAAGTGGTCTTTCTTTTTCATCATTTCTCCAATCGAGTACTTGTGTATTTAGATGTTAGTTGCATACATAAGCATTTTATATAGATTCATACATTTATTTACATTCATCTTATTGCATAGAAAAATAAAAAAATTGCATTCTTAGATACTCATTTTCATCATTTATTTGCATATGAAAAGAAACAAAAAATAAACATCCATATTCATTTGCATTACATCCATACTGAAAAGTTATGCATACATATAGAATAAAGCATATAGAAAGACATCTCATAATCGATCGATGCAAGTACAATGAAGTCAAATCAAGGTCTTGTATATATAATGATAAAGTCAGGGTACAAAATAATGTCAGTTGACATATACAAACTCCCATTGGAGCAAGAATTGTAAGGGCTACAAAAAAAAGGGTGTGTCTACAAAAAATCTAAGAGCTACACAAAAAAAATCTACCTCTCTGCCTCCCCCTCATCCCCAGGTGGTGGAGGAGGTGGAGCTCACTGACCAGGGTCCTGATGAGGTGCCCGAGCTCCCTCAGACCATGCCATGTATTGCGAGTAGGATACAACCTACTGCGCTAATAGAACTGCTACACTGTAAGCTGCAACATAATAGGCTGCCTAACTGGTCTGATGGAGAACCTCATGCTAAAGAGTGTCTTGCTTTACTCTCATCTCTGTGACCTGACGATCACGTTCTACTTTGAGCTCCACCAACTGACGATCATGCTCAGCTCTAACCTCAGCCAACTGATGATCTCTCTCTGCTCTAAGTTCTGCTAGCTATTGGTCTCACTCTGCTAGCTGTGTCTATGCCACTATCAACTGTGACTGTAGACCTCCCAAACATGCTCTCATTGACTACACTACATCCCCCCACTGCTCCCTCATAGGCTCTCCACCTCCATCGCCACCTCCATCTCCTCCTTTGGCTCCCCTTTCTCATCTCTCCTCTATCTCACCTACCTAGGAGCTACTCGATCCTCCTCTCCTCCACCCTCTGGTACCCTAGCTCCACTCAGTCTGACACCAATAGCCCCTAGGGATCCACCCTCTCCTCTCTGCTGCTACCTACCACCAGTTGGTACCCTACTACTACTAGCACTAGGATCACCACCTTCTCACCTTGGAGCTTCAGCTCTCTATCCCTGCCTTTATTCTTGTCCCTGTGCCTGCACAGGGGCATCATCCTCAATCTCCTCTATCAGAGGTGCCTGCTCCACTGGATCTGTGAATCTAGGGAATGGATGCTACTAGAACCAATCTTTGTACTGGGGCAATACCCCCGCATCTGCAATATCCTCTAAATAGTCCCACCTGAGCTGCTACAATCCTGTCAACTCTTGCATGCCTAGGGTTTATGATAACCTAGGTCTCCACCCTCATCTCTCCTCCTCTGCATAACGTGTGTATGCAGTAAACTCCTACGAGATCCCCTAAGGTCTACCATACTTCCTCATCACTTGAGTAACCACAAACCATTCGACCACTATCACTGATCTGCCAATGTGAGGATGAGTCATTAATAAGTCTCTTTGCATATCTCTCTAGTCATCCCAAGGCTCAAGACCCCTATAAGGTCTCCATATGACAACTATAAGATCATCTAGCTATCATCTCCAATACTCTATCTTGCCCAGATGGGGCTGAGTAACATATCTAGAGTAACTGTATATGATAGGCTATTGTGGATCTTTGGCATCATCCACAATCAGTTTGCAAACTGGGAGGTGCTCTCAGGCCCATACCTATAATATCAAAACCTCTTCAGCCATACTCTTCTCCTCCAGGTAAACCACCTCATGCATCTCATGATACATGTGCACCAGAATACAAGAATCCCATCCTAATCTCTGAGGGTGCTCCACAAGCCTCTCTAGCATCCTGCCCCAGCCGCATAAGAAACCCTCTTGTCCCCTGTCTGGCATAAGAAAACAACCAATGAATCCTGCTAAGATGCATGCTAGTGGAAACTTCTCACTATACCTGGCCATCATGTCATCCTAACTAATAGACCGTGTAAGAATGTCTGCATCATGAAATACCTGGCTCAAAGCTAGTAGGTTAGGATGCTGTGCTCAATCATAATCCACCTTATCCCTAGCGAATGGAATCCAGAGAATCCTATATACATCCTCAAGAGTGATAGTCATCTCCCCAACTGGAAAATCAAACATGTTATGCTCAAAATGGAATCTCTAGACAAGTGCGGTGAGCATCCTGTGATTCACATGGATATCTGGCATCTGTAAAAGGTGAGTCAATCCGCACAAATCAATATGTGCTCTATCTATATCAGATAACTCACAAACTAATGTCATAGTTGGTGGATAAACACATCTAAAAATATCATGAGGTAGTCGAACCTGCAAGAATGAAACAAAAGATCATCAGAAAACATTTCAAATTATGCTATAAGACAAGTAAAACATCACACAAATCCAGAATAATCAATTGCAAAATCAAATTTTCAAGTTTGACCCTCAAATATGCTCACTTTTTTTCAAACGACATAACACAATAGAGGCAGAAACTCATACAAGTTAGGACTGGGTACAGGATGACAAAAGACTTTGATACGACACAAGACAAGCCCTCAAATGACAAAAGGGTCTCTTTTACACAAACTCGTACGATACAAGGGTAGGTATTGTTGGAAAATGCACACTCCAATGATACATTGTAGGTGATTGAAGGTTTTGTCATTGATAGCAACCTTACAATCCTATGGCACTGGCAAGGCAATCCACCGGCACACAAACCACTAGCACCGACAGTGAAAGGAAGCATACCAACACAGATGCCGACAAGAATTTTGTTTGTAATTTATTTTGTTCATTATTGTAAAATCATTGTAAGCTGACTTGGCAAATTGTAAAATGACTCATATATATAAGAGATCATTGTAGAACAATTAAGTAAGTATGAAGGAATGTAATTAGGTGAAATAAGGTAGACCTATTATGCGAATTATAGGTTAAGGGATTATATATGAAGCAGAGCTATAAACCGGTACTGAATCTGGCATAGTAGATGCTATTTTGAAGCAGTACAAGACATTGGATCTATATAATCCATTTTGTAATTGAGTAGTGAGCTCTAGGCACTTGGCCTTCCTGCATGTGTAGGCCCCTCTTGTAGCAGTAATATTCTCTTATTGGCCAATAAGTGAATATTGTGGGTCACAAATCCCACCGAGGTTTTTCCCACACCGGGTTTCCTCATTAAACTACTGTGTTATGGTGTGTTTCTCATGTGGTTGCTGTTATCTTTGCTTACTACATTATTTCTTGTTTACCGGTATACAATATTAATATGCTTTACATGTTTTAAGTCAAGAAAATATTATAACCGGTTAGATACTGATTCACCCCCCCTCTCAGTAGCTATGGGAATCCTAACAATTGGTATCAGAGCTTGGTCCTCTATTTTCAAAAGCCTAATAGCTTGAGGAAGATCTTGACACTGGTAGAGATGGAAAACTTGATGAAGCAATTAGAAGCAACTCTCTCACTATGATGCAGAAAAATTGAAAAATATCAAACTTGAAGATGATCTAAAAGCTGCACAAGATATTATTCAAGCACTTCAAGAAAATCTTACCATTTCAAGAAACAAGAGAAGAGAACTTTGTGAAAAGATGCAAAATGAGAATGATGAAAAGGAAACTCTTAGTGATTTGATGAATAAGCTGAAATAGGAAAACATGACAACAAAGAATGAGATGCAGGATATGACTATGAGATTTTGTAAAGAAATTGAAGATAGAAAGAAAAATGAAGAAGACTTGACTAGAAGACTGAATGATGCTGCAAATAAAAATATAAGACTTAGTTATGAAAATGATATGTTGAAGATAGATCTGATGCATGTACAGAATGACTCAAATGAACTCATGAGACAAAAAGGTATCTTGGAAGGAGAACTAGCCACTGCAAATCAACATAAAGAAAAAATCAAGAAAAGCTCAGAAGAACTTGGTGACTGTTGAAGAATCAAAAACCTAATGGTGACAGTAATGGTCTTGGCTTTGAAACTGGTGAAAGTGCCAGTACTGCAAACACACATGATCATGGCAAACTCGTAAGACAACCTACCACTTATAAATTTAATGGCAAATGATTTAACTGTAACAAATATGGTCATAGACAAAATCAATGTAGATCTAGAAATTATTAGAATACCAATACACCCACCGGTCAATGTTCAAAATGCAACAAAATTGGTCATAATTCTAAAAATTGCAGAATGAATGTGAGATGTTATGTTTGTGGAAGATTTGGACACTTATCTAATCAATGCAAAACACTAACCGGCATAGGTTATGGGAAAGCTATGTTAGGGTTCCCATAGATACTGAGAGGAGGGGGGGTGAATCAGTATCTAACCGGTTAGGAAATTTTCTTAAAACTGAATATGCAGAATATAAAGTAACAGTATACTGGTATGCAAGAATTAATGCAAATAACAAAATAAAAAGCATCCACATGAAAAGAACACCATAACACAAGATGTTTAAAAAGGAAACCCGGTGTGGGAAAAACCTCAGTGGGATTTGTGACCCACAATATTCACTTACTAGCCAATAAGAGAATATTACTTACAATAGGGGCCTACACATGTAGGAAGGCCAACTGCCTAGAGCTCACTGCTCAACAAGAAGTCACACTGACTTACAAAGAGGATTTACACAAATCCAATATTCTGTACTTCTTTACAATAGCATCTTCAATGCCAGATTTAGTACCGGTTCTTGCTCTGTCCTTTACATATACCCTTGACCTACAATTCGCACATTAGGTCTGCCTTATAATTTTTTATTATATTCTCTCCATATCCTACAAATGCCTACATTGATCTCTCTTATATACAAGAGTCATTTTACAATTTTCCAAGTCGGCTTACAATGATAAACAAAATATTACATATCAAAAGTCCTGTCGGCCTCTGTGCCGGTATACATATTTCCTTCTGTACTGGTGTACATCTTCTGTGCCGGTGCCGGTGTACATTGATTTTGTTGATGCCGGTGCATTGTTCTGTTTGAGTAATGCTTTGCCGATATAATGTCTTTGCCGGTGGCATAGGATTCCAAGGTTGCCTATGTAATGCTTTGCTGGTATAATGTCTTGCCGGTGCCATAGGATTGCAAGGTTTCCTGTGTAATGCTTTGTCGGTATAATGTCTTGCCGGTGCCATAGGATTGCAAGATTGCCATCAATGAAAAAACCTTCAATCACACACAATGTCTCATTGGAGTGTCATATGCCAACAATCTCCCCCTTTGGCATTGATGGCAACACTCATGAGAGATTTCAAAAAGATATCCAAAAATGTACCAAAAAAATGTTACCAAAAATATGAGGGCTCCCGCTGAGCATGTGATCCCTGTGTTTTGAATTTTCTCATCTACTACTCCCCCTTTGGCATCAATGAAAAAGGTTAGTAGATTTGTAGTTGTACCAATACATAACCTCAACCTTGTAGTTGGGTAGTTATTATCTAAAGAATATCTCCCAAAATTAAGTTTATACCATCCATAAACTTCTTGCTCTCCTTTATTGCTATGTCAGTTCTGTGTACACTATCGGTGAGATGCTACAAGTGCTCTTCCGGTGTTTTGCTACCCTGTTTTAGTGCCTCTAAGATTTCCTTACACAGAGATGCTAAGTAGTCCAATCTTGGACTTAGTTTAGATCTCAAAATTTTTGCCTTGTTTATTAATTTCTCTTTTTCTCTTTCTAATTTAAGCAATTCTTCCTCATAATTTGTTATCTTTTCCTCAAAAACTGATAATGTATCAGGTGAGTTAACAAAATTATCAGCAAGTTTATTGATCTCTTCCTATACCTTGCTCATCTTTTTATCTACATCTGTGGTCAAAAAGTTTATCTTATAGATGTCTGTATACAAAGTTTTGTACTCTTTCAATAAATTACACAGTTTCGGTAGAAGTGTGTCAAATTCCCTGTTACACTTCTTTATTCCTTCCTCAAAGAATTTCTGTTTTTCTTTTTCTATACTTTCCTTTATAGTTTCTACCTTTGTTTGCTCAAAATTTCCAGAAATATATTTACAAAGTGTATCCAACTGGCCTAAAGAATCTTTGTTGGCTATATTACAATTTGGAGCTATTAATTTCAAAACTGGAATTGAATCATCTATTGCTTTATATGCTTGTGAGCTATAATCAGTTATTTTCTTGATAGAATTGAGCAATACCTCTATTACATTTGATGATGACCCAGTAAACTAAGTGCTGGTGGAAGGGACCATGCTGGTATTGACCTTTGGTAGGTCTGTTTGTGTCTCCACAGTTTTCCTTGCATCATTTCTTACCGGTGGCATCTGTTCTAGAGCCTTTAGCTCTGTTGGTTGCTCTGTTTGTGTTCCAAATTCTTTCTTTTTCTTTGAATCTGCTGCCGGTTGCTCTTGGTTTCCTATTGCCAGTTGCTCTTTATTATCAGATTTATCTGTGGTATCCTTATCTACCACTATGTTGATTTTTTGAGTATCAACATTCATAGTATATAGGACTTCAGGATTAGGATTGTCATCCTCTGTGTCCATGCTCTCAACTACCGGTTGATCTTCTATAGTTTTTTTTATCGGTGGAGTATTTAAAGGAGGTGGGGGTAAGTTGTCTCTAATCTTGATACCTGGCGGTGCACCAACTTTACCTTTCCCTTTGTCCTTTTGATATACCAGAATGGACTTGGGATTCATATATTCTTCTTGTTTTTATTTTTCAACCAAGAATCTATCCCAACCATCTTCTATTTCAATTGAAACTTTAGTAACTCTACCTGCCATTAATGATATTTGCCGGTGTGCAGTGGAAAAGACTGTCCGGTTGGCCTGAGCTATCAAATCATCAATTTCCTTAGGTGAGTTGGCCGAGTATACTGCAAGTAATTTCTCTATTTTTATTTTCTTATCTAACTCAATTATTCCTTGCCTTCTAGCCTCAAGTCTTTTATATAATTCATCAGGAATTTCATTTAGGACTTGCATCAAAAACTTTTTATACATGTCCATGTGTAGTATAAAACTTTCCTCAATTTGTCCTTTCTCATCTTCTGATAGGGTGTCATAGATTTTCCCTATGTTTTTCAATTTTCCTTCCTCTGTGATTTCATCCAATAATATGTCAAAAGGGGCCAAGTCAGTGTCTATCTTCTTCTTCCTTTTGGGGGTCAGCTTTTTCTTAGGTGTGGCTTTCTTGATTGGAGACCTTATAGCTTGTTGCTTCTGTCTTATCCTTCTAGGTGAAGGAGTGGATACCGGTGAGGGGTCTCTTTTCCTCACAACTCTTTGGAAAGTTGCTGGCATATCTCCTTCTGAGGAGGTATCTACCGGTGATAGATGAGTTTCAGGCTGTTGGGCTGCCAACTCATCTTCTGTTATGCCGGTTTTCTTTAGTACATCATCTTTTAAGGCTTTTGCTTGCCTGCTTCCTTTCCTCACAGATGCCTCAACTTTCTTTACTCTCTTCTTAGATTGAATTTGACTTTCAATGTGCTCAGCACTACCAAATACTTCTTCCTTTGGTTCATGGGGGGCTTCCAGAAGTGCTTTGGCACAAGTTTCCACTATGTGGTCATTTGCTTCATACCCCATTTCTGTAACCCAGATTGTTCTTGGGATGACTGCTTCCATCCAGATCTCATCCTTTATGATTACAAAACAAATGTTATCCTTGTATTTGTTGACAATTTCCTGTGATAGTCTGATCCTCTTATTCATTTTGACCTTTAGTGCTTGAAAATACTCATGGATATTCTTTTCTTTGTTTTCACCCATGTTGTTGAATAAGTCAGACAATTGTTTTCCTACCGGTATGTCAAATCCAAAATCCTTGTTGCCTATACTGGGAGTCTATTTGGTTATATGTAGCATTAAGCATACAAGCAAATTTCCAAATCTAAAGGTTCCTTTCTTATCCTTCTTGATTTTTTCTAAGTTATCAATTAACTCATCTTTTAACCATTCACAGATGTCAATTTTTACATTGTTCTTAACCATGTCATAAGCACTTTTTATGCACAAACTGGAAACATAATTAAGCCTATTTGCATGAGTTGCTTTGTAACCTAGAATCATGCTAATGAATCTCACATTTGTATCAGTTACATCATTAACCCTCAATGATCTTTTGTCAGATGTTGCACCAGTTAGTTTCGTTACTAGGTCATTGGAGACCTTCTTGGTTTTGTCGGGTCTGGTATTGGTGGAAGGTAACCCTGTTACTGCTTTCATAGCTACCTTTGTAATTTTATGCACTGAGTCAATCCAAAAGAATGAGCCATGTACCCTACTAAGAACTATCCTAATTACTTCCTTGGGAAATTCAGGAATGCAGAGGATTTCAGTGAATCCTAGGGTTTCAACAATTTGGTGTTCAGGTTTCACATTTTTGGCATTGTCACATATATTAGATTTGTACATGTCTTTGATTTCTTCATCACCTAATTCCTCTATGTTGCAATGAATATACATTCTAGGGTCTTTTGCATAAACAACACCCTTTGGAATTTGGGAAAGAGCACCTGTGCTGTCATCTTTATTAGCTACCTCAGGAACTAGCTCAAACACGGGCCTAGGTTATTTTATAAATTTGACTACTGTAGGGTTTGCTATGAATTCAGTTGCAGAGGAGGATGCCATGATGATAAATACCTTTTTCTACCTTTGGATGGATTGATTGCTGAAGTGCTTTGCCTCTTTGCTTGGAATGCCTTAGCTCGGAAATCTTCGTGCTCTCTAAAGGTTTGAATTCATGGTGAAATGAAATGGAGCCAAAACTTAATTTATAAGGTCTTTTCTGCCACCTACAACATTAATTGTTTGCCGGTAATGTATTTGTAGACACCTAAAAATGGTCAACGCTTGTGGAGTCATACTTTAACATTTGCGCATTGCCTTATTTTAGGGTTTTTGCGTCGCATTAACATTTCTCCTATGATTCACACTTGGTTTTAATTATTTGCGAACATTGAGTCATTCTTCTACATTCTTCATCTGTCTCGCTTTCGAATTTGGTCTTGTCAACAACAATCTTCAGTCATGATTTTGGTTGATCTTTGTCCTTGTCAATCTTGTCATATTGCGATCGATTCGTCATCGATCCTTGTCCTTTT
This sequence comes from Cryptomeria japonica, assembly GCF_030272615.1. NCBI lineage: Eukaryota > Viridiplantae > Streptophyta > Pinopsida > Cupressales > Cupressaceae > Cryptomeria > Cryptomeria japonica. The sequence continues at coordinate 482,877,273 of NC_081406.1, read as the reverse complement.
CAATCATGTCAATTTGGTCAATTTGTCATTGATTTTTGTCAACCAATCTCAATCAAATCATTTATCAATCCAAAATCATGATCGAATCGATATCAATTATCCTTTGTCAAGACCTAATTGTCGTCTTTGCATTTCTAATTCATCTTCCAAGGTTTTATGATTTATTCATTTAATCTTGTTTGGCATTTTCCCTCTAGGTTAAATAATTTATTAATTTATCCTAAGTCTTCTTGTCACAATTAAATGTTCATTTAATTGGCTAATTATTCCCTCTTTGTAAATTAATTAATAAATGAAAGATTATTAATTAATTTACCTAATTTCCTAATTTCTTAATTTCTCTAATTTCTTAATTTTCTAATTCCTAATTTCAATTTCCTCCTATTTCTCTCCTAAATTCATGGAAATGACATGTCAATTTGTCATAAATTTGTCATAATTGACAATCAATCAATTTTGACATAGAAGTTGTCATAATTTGTCATAAATCATCAATCAACAAATTTTGCATGGAAAGTGCATAATTTGTCATAATTTGTCATAATTGACATAATTGATTTGCAATTTCCATTTGAATTGAATCATGCTAATCTTGTCATCTCTCCAATTCTTCTATAAATTGGATGAATTTCATCAATCAAATCCCTTGATCCCTTGATTCTGAATTGGTAATCAGACTATCGAATTTACATTTCTAGTACTCTTGATCAAAAATCTTGTCTACTTGCTTTCAATTATGTGTGTGCACTTGTAGGTGAGATCCACAACCAAACCATTTGAAGAGGAAAGAAGAACAATGGAGCCGCATGAAGGAGCATTCAAATCACACCTTTGGTTTGCTTAATTTCTAGTTTTGAATGTTTCAATTTTTATGTCTCTATTGAGTGTGTTTAGGATAGATCATTGCAATTTGCTTTCGTGATTGAGCTAATGATTAGTATGTTTATCTTGTCTTGTGATGATTCCCTATTTCCTAACATACAGTATTAACTCAATTTTATTTTTCTTTAATGAAGGATTTTCAACTTCTTTTTTCTAACCGAGGGAATAATAGCACATATGTCATTAAATTGCCAAATCCTCAAGATAATTTTCTTCAATTTGATGAAGAACATCCTGCCGGTGGAGCATTGCTCTGTCCTACCGGTGGAGTATCACATTGTCTTGTCGGTGAAGCATTTGTTGGTTCTATCAGTGGAGGAGTAACCCCAATATTTAGATTACCTTTTCTAATCCATTGCTTTGAAAATTCTTGCTTAACCTCTTCAACCTTTTCTTTACCTTTCAAGCTAGTACTTCTGTTATCTATCGGTGTACCTTTACTTCTACAGAATTTTGCAATATGACCAATTTTCTTACATGCATAACAAGTTACATTATCTTTCTGAATAGCTTTCCCATAACCTATGCCGGTTTGTGTTATGCATTTATTTGATAAATGACCAAATCTTCCACAAACATAACATCTTACATTCATTCTGCAATTTTCAGAGTTATGACCAATTTTGTTGTATTTGGTGCATTGACTTGTGGGAGGATTGATGTTCTGATAATTCATAGATCTACATTCATTTGCCCTATGACCATATTTATTACAGTTAAAGCATTTTCCATTGAATTTGTAAGTATTAGAGGGTCTTACCAGTTTTCTTTGATCCTGGGTATTTGCAGTACTAGAGCTTTCTCCAACTTCAAATCCAACTCCAGAAGTGTCACCTTTGGGTTTTTGATTCTTCAATAAGGTACCAAGTTCTTCAGAGCTTTTCTTGAATTTTTCTTTGTGTTGATTTGCAGTTTCCAGTTCCCTTTCCAAGATCTCTTTTTGTCTCATTAGTTCATTCGAGTCATTTTGAGTATGCATCAGATCTGTCTTCAACATATCATTTTCATAGCTAAGTCTTGTGTTCTCATTTGCTACATCACTTAGTCTTCTGGTCAATTCTTCTTCATTCCTCTTTCTGTCCTCAATCTCTTTGCAGAATCTCATAGTCATATCCTGCATTTCATTTTTTGTTGTCATGATCTCTTGTTTCAATTTTCTTATCATATCATTTAATGATTCCTTTTCATCATTTTCATTTTGCAATTTTTCACAAAGTTCTCTTCTCTTGTTTCTTGTAATAGTAAGATTTTCTTGAAGTGCCTGAATAATGTCCTCAGCTGCTTTTAAATCATCTTCTAATTTGATATTTTTCAACTTCTCTACATCATAGTCAGTAAGAGCTCCTTTAAGTTGCTTCATTAGATTTTCCATCTTTACCGATGTCAAGATCTTCCTCAAGCTATTAGGATTTTGAAAATAGAGGACCAGGATCTGATACCAATTGTTAGGGTTCCCACAGATACTGAGAGGGGGGGTGAATCAATATCTGATCGGTTAGGAAATTTTCTTAAAATTGAATATGCAGAATATAAAGTAATAGTATACCGGTATGCAAGAATTAATGCAAATAACAAAATCAAAAGCATCCACATGAAAAGAACACCATAACACAAGATGTTTAATGAGGAAACCCGATGTGAGAAAAACCTCAGTGGGATTTGTGACCCACAATATTCACTTACTGGCCAATAAGAGAATATTACTTACAATAGGGGCCTACACATGCAGGAAGGCCAATTGCCTAGAGCTCACTGCTCAACAAGAAGTCACACTAACAAAGAGGATTTACACAAATCCAATATTCTATACTACTTTACAATAGCATCTTCAATGCCAGATTCAGTACCGGTTCTTGCTCTGTCCTTTACATATACCCTTGACCTACAATTTGCACATTAGGTCTGCCTTATAATTTTTTATTATATTCTCTCCATATCCTACAAATGCCTACAATGATCTCTTTTATATACAAGAGTCATTTTACAATTTTCCAAGTCGGCTTACAATGATAAACAAAATATTACATATCAAAAGTCCTGTCGGCCTCTGTGCCGGTATACATATTTCCTTCTGTGCCGGTGCCAGTGTACATTGATTTTGTTGATGCTGGTGCACTGTTCTGTTTGAGTAATGCTTTGCCAGTATAATGTCTTTGCTGGTGCCATAGGATTGCAAGGTTGAATATGTAATGATTTGCCGGTATAATGTCTTGCTGGTGCCATAGGATTGCAAGGTTGCCTGTGTAATGCTTTGCCGGTATAATGTCTTGCCGGTGCCATAGGATTGCAAGGTTGCCATCAATGAAAAAACCTTCAATCACACATAATGTCTCATTGGAGTGTCCATATGCCAACAAGCTATTCAGAAAAATAATGTGACTTGTTATGCCTGTAACAAAATTGGACATATTGCAAAATTTTGTAGAAGAAAGTCCTAACCGGTAAACAACAATGGTGCTAGTTTGAAAGGTAAAGAAAAGGTTGAAGAGGTAAAGCAAGAATTCTCAAAACAATGTATCAGGAAATCAGAACTAAATGTTGATAGGAATACCCCTCCACTGGAAGAACAAAGTAACACTCCACCGGCAGGAGAGTCTTCATCTAATTGAAGAAAATTTCTTCTAGGGTTTGGCAGTCAAATGTGAAACATGCTATTATTCCCTCGGTTGATGGTGAGAAGTTGAAATTACTTCTATACTGGTAGATAAGTTAAGTGATTACTTAATCAACAAGCATTAAATGTGGTGGTTGGCATAATTAACATTATAAATCAGTGTTTTTGGCTCCATTCTACTTCACCAAGCATTCAAACTTTTGAAGAGCGCGAAAATATCCGAGCAAAGACATTTCAAGCAAAGTAGCAAAGCAATTCAGCAATCAATCATTCCTAAGACAGAGAAAGGTATTTATAATCATGGCATCTTCTTCTGTACCCGAATTCATAACAAACCCTAGTGTAGTCGAAGTAATCAAATGCCCTAGGCTCCTATTTCAGTTAGTTCCTGAAATAGCTAAGAAGGATGATAATGTTGGTGCATTTTCTCAAATTCCCAAAGGTGTAGTTTTTGCAGAAGACCCTAGAATGTACATTCATTGTCACATAGAGGAATTAGGTAATGAGGAAATTATGAACATGTATAAGATTGTAATTTGTGATGATTCTGGTAATGTGAAACCTGAACACAAAATAGTCGAAACCCTAGGATTCACTAAAATCCTCAGTATTCCAAAATTCCCTAAGGATGTTATAAGAATAGTTTTAAGCAGGGTTCATGGTGAATTTTTCTGGCTGGATTCAGCTCACAAAATAACTAAAGAGGTAGTAAAGGCTGTGATAGGGTTACCCCCCACCGATAACAGACCTGATAAGACAAAGAAGGTCTCAAATGACCTAGTGACTAACCTGATATGAGCAACATCTGACAAAAGATCTTTAAGAGTGAATGATGTAACCGACATCAATGTCAGATTCATTAGCATGATTTTAGGGTATAAAACAACACATGCAAATAGTTTAAATTCAGTTTCTAGTTTATGCATAAAGAGTGCTTATGATATGATCAAGGATAGTGCAAAATAGATGTGTGTGAATGGTTGAAGGATGAACTGATTGATAATCTTAGAAAAATCAAGAAAGACTAAAAGGAGACATTTAGATTTGGTAACCTACTTGTCTGTTTAATGCTAAACATAACAAAACAGGTTCTCGGTATTGGCAACAAAAATCTAGGTTTTGACATACTGGTAGGCAAACAACTGTCTGATTTACTACACAACATGGGTGAAAATAGAGAAAATAATATAAATGAGTACTTTCAGGCATTAAAGGCTCGGATGAATACTAGAGTCAAACTTTCACAAACAATTTTAGATAAGTATAAGGATGACATATGCTTTGTTATTAAGAAGGATGAGATTTGGATGGAGGTAATTGTCCCAAGAACCATTTGGGTTACTAAAATGGGTTATGAGATTGATGACCACATAATTGAAACATATGGAAAAGCCCTTCTGCAAGCACCTAAGGAGCCAAAAGAAGAGATATTTGGTAGTGCTGAGAATATTGAGAATCAAATTCAATCAAAGAAAAGAGTAAAGAAGGTAGAAGCAACAATAAGAAGAGGAACTAGGCAAGCAAAGGCTATCAAAGAAGATGTACTTAAACAAACCAGTATCACTAAAGATGAGTTACAAGCACAAAAACTAGAGACTCACCTTTCACTGGTAGAAACTTCTTCAGAAAGTGACATGCCAACTGCATTTAAAAGAGTTTTGAGGAAAAGAGAACCTTCACCAGTATCCACACCTTCACCTAGAAGAACTAGACAAAAACAATAGGCAGTAAGGCCCCCAACTAAGAAGATAACTCCAAAGAAAAAGTTAACACCAAAGAAAAAGACTCAACAAAATATTGCTCCAATTGACAAACTACTAGATGAAATAACAGAGGATGGACAGCTGAAAAACATCAACAAATTATATGATACATTGTCAGTTGATGACAAGGAGAAAGTTGAAAACAGTGTAATTCTACACTTGGATATCTATAAGAAATTTTTGATGCAAGTTGTAGATGAAGTATCGTTAGAACTATTTAAGAGACTTGAAGCTAGAAGGAAAGTTGTTGTAGAGCTTGACAAGAAAATAAAAATTGAAAAACTACTTGTTGTTTATCCTGTTAACTCACCAAAGGATATAGATGATATGATCTCAGAGGCTAACCAGACAGTATTCTCAACTGCACACCGACATGTCGCACTTATGGTTGGTAGAGTAAATGAGGCTGCAGAGGAAACTGCTAATGCATGGGACATATTCCTTGTTGAGAAAGAAAAGCAAGAAGAGTATAGAAATCCTAAACCTATCAAAGTATATCAGAAAGATAAGGATAAGGGTAAAGGCAAGGTTGGTGGACCTTCGAGCATAAAAATAAAAGACAACTTATCCCCACCGCTTCTGAATACTCCACTGGTAGTTACAACTGAAAGTCAACTGGCTAATGAGAGTATGGAGATACCACAAGAGGGCACTAATCCAGACTCTGAGGTGTTATACATAGTTGACATTAATACTCAAAAAGTTAACATTGTGGCAGACAAGGACAAAAATGGAAAGACAGATATGGTTAGTGAGTCACCGATAACAAATAACAAAGAAGGTAAAACAATAGATGGTAACACAAAATAACAAGCAAAGCAACAGGCTCCATCACAACAACAGGTTCACATAGAGTCAGTACCACCGACATCAACTGAGAAAGACAAACCTTTGCTTAAGGAAATGGAAACACAAATTGACCTACCAGAGGTCACCACAAGCAAGGATATTGCTCCCACTTGCGGGATATAGAGTGTTGGCACTTCAACTGCAGGATTCAAATCAACTAATGTAACAAAAGTTCTTTTGGACTCCTTAAAGAAAATAACAGATTGTAGCTCACAAGCATACAAGGCTATAGATGATACAATTCCAATTCTAAAGATGATAGCTCCAAAATGTAATGTAGATAATAAAGATTCTTTGGGTCAACTTGACACTTTGTCTAGGTATATTATAGAAAACACTGTGACAATTGAATAAATAAAAGAGGAAGCATTCAAGGAGAGATTAGAGAAGGAAAAACACAAATTCTTTGAGTAAGAAATAAAGTGTACAAGGTAGTTTGACACACTACTACCAGAATTATGTAGTACATTAAGGGAATTCAAAACTTTGTACAGAGATACTTGTAAGACTAAATTTTTGACAGTTGATATAGACAAGAAGATCAACAAGATACCAGAGGAAATAAATCAACTAGTTGACAATTTCATTAACTCATCTGATTCATTATCAGTTTTTGAGAAGAAGATAACAAGTTTTGAGGAAGAACTAGTTAAGCTGGAAAGAGAAAAGGAAAGAATAAAAGGTAAGGCTAAGGATCTTAAATTGAGACTAAGTCCACAACTGGACTACCTCACCACCTTAAGGAAAGAAATATATAATGCCTTGGTTCAAGGACATAAAACACTGGTAGAGAAAATGCAATACCTCATCGGTATAGTTTAGAGGACAGAGGCCACAATAAAAGACCACAAAAAGTTCACTGAGAGCTTGGATTTGGTTTTGGCAGATCTTTTTCAGATTGTAACTAACCGGTTACAAGGATGAAGCTGGAAACCACACTCAATTGACACTTTGACAACCTTTGTCATTGATTCCAAAGGGGGAGTAGTGGTATGAGAAAAATCAAATAACTTAAGGATCATCTACTCAAGGGGAGCACACACTTTTGGTAACAATTTTTGAACTTCAATTTTTGGATACACTTTTGAATTTTTCTCATGAGTGTTGCCATCAATGCCAAAGGGGGAGATTGTTGGCAAATGCACACTCCAATGAGATATTGTAGGTGATTGAAGGTTTTGTCATTGATGGTAACCTTACAATCCTATGACACCGGCACCAGCAAAGTCAAATTCTACACCAGCGCACAGAACACCAGCACCGACAGTGAAAGGAAGCATACCGGCACAGAAGCTGACAAGAATTTTGTTTGTAATTTATTTTGTTTATTATTGTAAAATCATTGTAAGACAACTTGGAAAATTGTAAAATGACTCATATATATAAGAGATCATTGTAGAACAATTAAGTAAGTATGAAGGAATGTAATTAGGCAAAATAAGATAGACCTATTATGCGAATTATAGGTTAAGGGTTTATATATGAAGCAGAGCTATAAACCTGTACTGGATCTGGCATAGTAGATGCTATTTTGTAAGTTAGTGAGACTTTCCATTTTGTAATTGAGTAGTGAGCTCTAGACACTTGGCCTTCCTGCATGTGCAGGCCCCTCTTGTAGCAGTAATATTCTCTTATTGGCCAGTAAGTGAATATTGTGGGTCACAAATCCCACTGAGGTTTTCCCACACCGGGTTTCCTCATTAAACTACTGTGTTATGGTGTGTTTCTCATGTGGTTGTTGTTATCTTTGCTTACTGCATTATTTCTTGTTTATCGGTATACAATATTTATATGCTTTACATGTTTTAAGTCAAGAAAATATTATAACTGGATAGATACTGATTCACCCCCCCCTCTCAGTATTTGTGGGAATCCTAACAATTGGTATCAAAGCTTGGTCCTCTATTTTCAGAAGCCTAACAACTTCAAGAAGATCTTGACACTGGTAGAAAATGAAACCGGTAAGAAAATCAAATGTTTAAGATTAGATCAAGGAGGAGAATTTACATCTAAGGAATTTAATACATTCTGTGAAGTAAATGGAATCAAAAGACAACTATTAGCACCTTAGACACCACATCAGAATGGAGTTGTTGAAAGGAAAAATAGAACTATCTTGGATGCAGCAAGAAGTATGTTATCAGAAGCAAACCTACCACATTTATATTGGAGAGAGGCAGTTAGTACAATGGTCTATACATTCAACAAAGTTCACATCAAAGGTGAAACTGGTAAGACCCCACATGAACTATGGTTTGGTATTACTCCTACTCTTAAATATTTCATAATTTTTGGAAGTAAATGTTATATCAGAAGAGATGAGTATATTGGCAAAGTTGATCCTAGAAGTGATGAAGGATATTTCTTGGTTATTCATCTAAGAGCAAGGCATATAGATGTTTTAACAAAAGATTGCAGAAAATTGTTGAAAGTACAAATGTAAAGATTGGTGAACAATTCAGATGAACTTCAAGGTATATAGACTCTGAACCGGCAACAAATTTTTTGACAAATGAACCTATTCTCAATCCACCGGTATAGAATGAAGATCCAGTTACCCCGGTATCATCTGAAAATTCCACAGTAACTGAGGAACAACAACAAATAAAGACACCCTGATATGTAAGACTAAATCACTCTGAAGATCAGATAATTGGAAACAAGTTTAAAGGAGTTATGACAAGAGGAAGATTGGCAAATGAAGAGGTATGTCTTATTTCTCAAATTGAACCATCATCAGTTAATGAGGCATGTGAAGATAAATTTTGGATTAATGCTATAGAAGAAGAATTAGAACAAATTGAGAAGAATAACATTTGGACATTAGTTCCTCAGCCTAAAGATAAAAATGTAATTGGAACCAAATGGGTATTCAGAAACAAAATTAATGAAGATGGTAAGGTTATCAGAAATAAAGCAAGACTAGTGTGTAAGGGATATTCTTAGAAAGAAGGAATTGATTACAATGAAACCTTTGCACTAGTAGCTAGAATTGAGGCAATCGGATTATTTTTGGCTTTTCTGGCACATAAGAACTACAAAGTATATCAAATGGATATTAAATGTGCATTTTTGAATGGAGATCTTGAAGAAGAAGTTTACATTGAACAACTTGATGGATTTTCTTTGATAGATAACAAAGATATGGTTTGCAGGTTAAGAAAAAGTTTGTATGGATTGAAGCAAGCTCCAAGAGCTTGGTATGCAAGATTGGATAAGTTTCTTTTGAAGATCGGTTTTTCTAAAGGTAATGCAGACAACAATCTATATTATAAAGTGACTATGATGACATCCTAGTTATAGAAGTATTTGTTGATGATATAATATTTGGAGGAGAAGATGGATTATGTAAAGAATTTTCTATTAAAATGAAGCAAGAATTTGAAATGTCTATGATTGGAGAAATAAAATTCTTTTTAGGATTGTAGATTTCACAGTCTGATAAAGGTATATTCTTGATTCAATCCAAGTACTTAAAAGAGTTACTAAAGAAATTTGGGATGGAGAACTCTAAACCGATAAGCACACCTATGACTACAAATGACAAACTATCACTAAGGGATGAATCTACACCTATTAATCCAACTAGATACAAATCTATGATAGGAGATTTACTGTATTTGACACAAACCAGGCCTGATATTATGAATGCAGTATGTATTGTTTCAAGATTTCAGAGTAATCCTAGAGAAAATCATGAATCAATAGTAAAAAGGATTTTTCGGTACTTACAAGGAACTATAAATCTTGGATTATGGTATCCCAAAGATGAAAACTTTGAATTATGTGCATACATAGATACAAATTGGGCAGGAGATGTGGATGATAGAAAAAGCACCACCAGTGGAGCATTCTTTCTTGGAAACAGACCAATTTCTTGGTTAAGTAAGAAACAAAGTTGTACATCTTTATCAACAGCTGAATCAGAATATGTTGCAGCAACAACTAACTGTACATAGGTACTATGGCTTAAGCAAATGCTGAAAGACATAAAGGTAAAATACAAGGAACCTATTACTATCTATTGTGATAACACTGCAGTAATTGATATATCTAAGAATCCGGTATTACATTCTAAAACCAAACATGTTTCTATCAAACTAAATTTTCTAAGGGAAAATGTTGAAGCAAAGGAAATAAAACTAGTTTATGTGAATACAAAAGAGCAGATAGTAGATATCTTTACTAAACCTCTACCTAAGGACACTTTTGAATATCTCAGAGATCAACTTGGGGTCATACCCCCACCGGTAGAGACTTAGGAAGTTGATGATTGTCATCAACTGACAAAATTAACGGAGAAATCTTTTATTTCGACTTTGATGGGAAGCTACTTCTCAGGGGGAGTAGTTGGTATACTAAATTGATTGGTATTTTGTATATGAACTTAACTTGGAAATAACTTTGGCATTTGATGTCAAAGGGGGAGAGATTGGTATGGAAAAACACAAGGAAAACACATGTTGCTCCTAGGGGGAGAGATTGTTGTTTGGGAGAGATTATTATTCTCTGTATCTGTATTTTGATTTCTGGTTATGATCTCTATTTGGAGATTGTTGGTTTTTGTTATTTGGCATTTCTGTTTTGGCACTTTGATGGTTTTTCCATCTTGTGTTGCCATCAATGCCAAAGGGTGAGATTGTTGGTATTTTGGTATGGTTTTGTCATTGATGTCAACACCTACTAAACACTTATCAACTCTGGCACTTTCGAGAATCAGTAACATTCACCGACAAGCAAGTGACTCATGCACAGTCACCGATATCTGGTACACTAGCACTTGGAATGATATGGAAAACACTTGGTTATGTCAAAGACATCATGTGGACACTTTGTCTTGGAGTTTTGTTTACTGGTACATTAGCATTTGCATATTTATTGTTACTGGCAAATAGGTCCAGGTTACACTGACAGGATTATCTTTTCTAGATCAGCATGGCACGCTATGGAGATGATTTATTATTGTTGTAAATGCATTAAGCCAACATATTGAATCAATTATTTTATTGGGTATTAATTGATATGTAAATTAATTTTATTGTAATATCTTGTAGAGCCGACCTACTAAAATTGGTCTTAGGTTATGGTATAAATGTAAGATCTTATTTGTAAGACCATAGAAGAAATGCAAAAAAGGATTGTGTGAAGGTATATGTGAGAATAAGCAGAGCTATACACACAGACATCATTTGAAGATTGAAGGAGGGTTTTTGAGAAGACAATCAGAACTACACCGGTACTGAATCCGGATCCAGTCACCTTGGTATCATCTGAAAATTCCACAAAACTAATGGACTAAAATGACAAAACAATTTTAAGCAGTTTTTCATATGACATAGGTTGTTATCTTGCATGAAAAATTGACAAAGCCCAACTTTTACATGCCTACAAATTCAAAAAATCAACAAAAAATTCAAATGAAATGATTAAGAGGCTTAAGATTGATCACTTACCACTGGCTCATAGTTCCAAGGTCGATTATGTCATCTCTGGCGCTTGAATAGATGCTCATGTGTGGGAACCACCATTTTTCTTCACAGAAGGCTTTTTGAATTTTCAAACTTGGAGGGTTAAAATGAATTGAAAATGACACTTCCACCCCTTATATAGCCAAAACCCTAAATTTTCAACTTGCTCCGATGGACATGAAAATTGTACCCTTAGCTAATTTTCCCTTCCTGATTCCATTTTCGGGATCATAATTGAAATTCGAGATCATTTTTCTAGTCAATTTCACAAAATTTGGACCACTTAGTGCTTTCATCAAAAGCTCATTTTTTCTTCAAATTTGTGCTCAATTTCTCATGAATCAACGCTAAATCTCAATTTTATTCTACAAATCAACTTTGTGCATAATTTCTCATCAATCATCACCAAATCTTCAAACATTCCTTTCAATCATTTTCATGCTCAAATAAAAATCATTGCTAAACAATTGCCTAAAATCATGTAACCTAGCTCTTTTTTGATTTCGCTCCCGATGGGGCATCTTGATGACCTTATGACCTCACATCTTTAAAGTCAAGAAAATATTCAAATCTTCATCAAAAGTTGAGCAAAAATATTTTCAATTAAAGAAAATTAAATAAAATCTTATCACTAGGGGCATCTCAGCTTCATCGCTTCATAAAAAGTTGAGATCTCTCGATCATCTTAATCGAATAAATTGCTAGGGGCATATCAGATTCATCGCTTCAAATCAAGCTAATATTTGCCTTCATCTCAATCAATCTCTTAATGTTAATCAGATTCATCACTTTGCATCAAGCTAATTATTCGTTTAAACTCAATCAAAAGTTTAAAGAGTATCTTTGATCACACGCTTAATCTAAGCAGGTGTTCAGTTTCATCACATCAAATCAAGCTGGACAATTTATCTTTTCTCATCATGTCTTGATCTATCAAGTTCAAGATTGATTTTATCTTCACTCACTGTGTCTAGTTCAATCAAGTTCTAGAGCAGTAAGATCTACTTCTTGATCAATCAAGTTTAATTTCGGTACCTTTGCTCTCTATCGGCCCTAGTTCAATCAAGTTCGAGATCGATATAGCTTTAATCAACTCTGTTCAGCTTCATCACTTCAAATCAAGCTAAAAACCTCGCTCTTCATCTAGTTCGTGATCAATCAAGTTCAAAACTGGTATATCCTAGACATCAACTATTCTTTGAACCAATGCACTGCTCGCACATTAATTCAAAGAGGGGCAAATGTAATACCCTAAAAATGGTCACCTAAACCATGGGCCCCTAATCTCGACAACATCACCAGGGTCCTAACCAAAGGCAATTAAATCAACCTTGAGCACATTATTAATTCTTCAATCATCAAATATTACATGGCAAATCAATTACTCAATATTAATTAAATATTTATTTAATTAATTGAATCATTCCATGAATATCATTTTGATCAATTATCTTGTTTAATTTATTAAATATCCTAGCATATTTAATTAATTAATAAATTTACCATTTAATCATAAAAAAAGGAATTAATTTATTACAATAGAGGAATTAATCACAAAGCAAGAGTTAAATTGAAAATAAAATAAAAGAATTGAATTGAGAGAAATCAAACTTGAGATATTATTTCTTTCTTCTAAATTGAGATTAACTTGAAATCAGAAAAACAATTAATTGAATTATTAATTATTCTCTAAAATTAGAACTCAAAGCTTTTGAGAAAAAGAAGTTCAGTTGCATTGAAAAGACTCTTTTCTTGAATAAGAATTACCTATTTTTATCACAAGTGGATGGAATTAATTGAATTATATCACCAATGCAACTCGAACTTATAATCCGAATGCATTTCAATTAAACTATAATTGGAATCTATCTCAAGGTTAACTGAATCTAATTTCTCAATTATTTCAATTAGTCCTAAATTGTGCTTTTTCTTGGTCTCTTTTGTGAATTTTTATAAATTTAGCCTTCAGCTCTCATTCAAAACATCCTCGAGATTTATTGTTATTATACAGTTTTTGCTCTGGAGTCATTGAAGATTTTGTGCTTTCTTTTTAAGATTATTTGCATATTTAGTTTACTCATGATTTCTTGAATCCATATTACTTGAATCCATGATTTCTTGAATCCATATTGCTTGAATCCATGAATTCTTGAATCCATGATTGCTTGAATTCATATAGCTTACTATTCATCCATCTAGCATTATCTTGCAACTAGTTAGCTTAATATCATGCTCATATAGATTAAATCCTTTGTCTTGGTGTAGTCTAGTCACTGGTATTGCTTATACAAATCTGAGAGCAATCTTATACTGACATCTTTTAGAAGGCAATTAGTCAATTTGTTACGGTTTTTATTATTCATGCATATATCTATCTAACCATACATGTAATGACTTAATTGACGTGTTGTGTCTTTTAGCTTACAGATACTTATTCCACTTTTTCACACACAAAGATAAGTATCTGCTGAAGCTAGGATTCAATAAAGGTATTGTTGAAAGTAATCTGTATTTCAAAATTGATCATGAGAACATTCTAATTGTTGAAGTTTTTGTTGATGATATTATTTTTGGAGGAAATGATAGTTTGTGCAAAGAGTTTGCTAATGAAATGCAAAATGAATTTGAAATGTCTATGATTGGAGAGATGAAATTCTTTTTGGGATTGAAAATCACCTAGTTAGATAAAGGGATCTTTATATCTCAATCCAAGTATGTGAGAAAGTTGTTGAAGAAGTTTGGTCTAGATGATACAAAGCCAATTGGAACTCCTATGGTGATCGAATGTAAGTTTACTAAGGATGATGATTCCCCTAAAGAAAATTAGACTAAATATAGATCTATGATTGGTGGATTACTTTACTTGACTTGGACTAGACCATGTTTCATGAATGTTGTTTGTCTTGTTGCTAGATTTCAAGCCGATCCTAAGGAATCTCATGTTGTAGTTGTTAAAAGAATCTTTAGATACTTGAAAGGAAATGTTGATTTTGGTTTATGGTATCCTAAAGTGATGATTTTACTTTGATTTCTTTTACTAATGTTGATTGGGTAGGAGATGTTGATGACTAGAAAAGTACTAGTGGTGGTGTATTTTTCTTGGGAAAAAGGTTGGTTTCTTGGTTGAGTAAAAAGTAGAATTCTATTTCTTTATCTACTTCAGAGGCAGAATATATTGTTATTGCTAAGAATTGTACTCAGGTAATTTGGATGAAGTAGATGTTGAAAGATATCATAGTTGTGTATGATGAGCCTATTACTATCTACCATGACAATTCAAGTGAAATTAACATTTCTAAGAATTTGGTGTTGCGACTAAGCATATATCAGTCAAGTTTCACTTTTTGAGGGACAACGTAAATGAAAAGGAAGTCAAATTGGAGTATGTGCCTATGAAGGAATAGATTGCAAAAATTTTCACAAAGCCTTTGCCTAAAGATACTTTTGAGTATCCTAGAGGGAGGTTAGGGGTGACTACCCCTCCTGATCAGAACTAAAATGCATTGGTATGCATCAATCTAATGCATTTCACAGTCATATCATGTGATCCAGATTGATGAGTGGAGGTTGCTACTCAAGGGAGTAGTCAGTAAATCAGTTTTGTGTTTTGTGGTGCAAATATGTGTCTTTTCCATTAATGTAAAATGGGGAGAGATTCAAGTGAAAAACTATGTTGTTGAGAGTCATGTAAGGGGGAGATAATAATATGAGAGAGTTGTTGATTTCTTTGTCATTAATTATTTTTCATATCATATGTTTCCATCAATGCCAAAGGGGAAGATTGTTGGAGATTTCTAGTTGTATGCTACAAATATGTGCTTGAGATATATTTGAGGATGTTTTAGAGATTTATTGTCATTGACGTCAACATATTTCTCTATGTGATAGTGATGCAGTGAGTCGGTTTGTTCAGCTTATTGATAATTAGAGTTTACAGATTAAAGGGTTTGTAGAGGGCTATGTTTAGATGATTCAATATAATTTTTAGAGGTCCACATGAAGATTTGAGTGAGTTATGGATATCTGTGTTGTGGCTATTTTTTCTGTTGTTCAGTGATACTAGAGTGTTCAATATTTTGATATGCATTGCTCTGCATTATAATATCTTGATTTGTGGATCTAGAGAAGTGTTTGGTAAATTTATGTGTATATTTAATTAAGTTGGATCTTGGTTTGGAGCTCTGCAATCTATTTTTTCAGGTTGACAGTCATTTCAATTAGTGTTCTTGAAGTTCTATATAATGATTATATGGTTCTAGTAATTTGAGTTAATGTGGATGTTGTGGTGACAATTCATGATGCTTGTGGATGTTTTTGGATCATGTTCCTTTTGTGTTGGTGGTCCACATTGATCGTTGTGTACATAATTGATGATTTTCTCTAGTATGTTAGTGTTCATATTTGTGGCCAACATGATGCTTGTAGTGTGTTGTGGATGTTCGATGCATAATTATTGGAGGTGTTTCACATTCAAGGTGTGTGATTTGGGTCCATGCTATGTCTTAGCCAACATTACTTGGTCCACATGTGATATTGTAGCATGTGTGCTTATATTTTTTTAATTAGGTTGTGGGTTGAGCTAACTTTGATGATCTTCACAAGGTTGATGTTATGTATAGATAAATGTAATATCATTGTAATTGAGTATGTCATGGATGAGTGTATGTGCGAATAATGTATTAATATTTCAAAAGAAGAGAATAAGTGTGAGAAGAAATTGTTATGTGCTTAACCAAAATTGTAACTAGACATTAGGAGATTCTATTCTATCAGTTCATGATCTTCCGGATGTGATCTGAATCTATTTGTAAGATAGTGAGTCTTTCTTGGGTTTTAGCCCTTTCTTGTTTTTGAGTAGTGATCTCTAGGTAGTGTGCCTGAATGCATGTGCATTCCCCATTGTAATATCTCATATACTTCTAACAGAGTATCATCATATTATGGGTAGGTTCCCACCATGTTTTTTCCCTTGATTAGGTTTTCCACGTTAAAAATCTTGGTGTTATGTGTGTTCATGATGTGCTGCTGATTTATGCTTTCATGGTTAATAATCTAATCTAAGATTAAGTTTAATTTGTGTGAGTTTTTGAGATAACTGATTCACCCCCCTCTCAATTGTTTGCCCAAAATCAGACCAATTTCATCAATTGGTATCAGAGTAGGTTTCTTTGAAGAAGCTTAACTGCTTCAAATGATCTAGGACGACAACTTACAAGAAGGACAATTCAAGATTTGATGGAACTAACTAGTCTCTTTGGAAGAGCCGCATGGAGTGTCATCTAAGATGCATTGATAAAGCTTACTTGACTGTTATAAAGGTTAAGTATATTGTTCCTGCTAATGGAACTTCAACTCCAGATGAGATAAAGGAAGTTGGATGCAATATTAGGGCTAGGGAAGCATTTTTGAGTGCTCTGACTGATTCTGAGATGACAAATGTTATGGAATTGCTGATTGTTCATCTGATCTGGAAGAAGATGGAAAACCTGTATGAAGGTGACAACTATGTGAAGATTGCTAAGTTGTAGAGGTAAAAAGGAAAGTATGAGATGTTGAGGATGGGCGAAGATGAGAACATCACTTCTTTTATGCAAAAGGTGAATGAGCTAATGTGCAATATAAGATGTACTAGTGAAAAGTTGGAAGAATAAAAAATTGTTGCTCATGTGCTTAGGTCTTTACCTGCATCCTATAAACACAAATTTGTTTCTATTGAGGAGATCTAGACCATGACCGATGTGACCAGAGGGTTGTTGATGGCTAAGCTATTAGCCTATGAGTTGAGTGAGTTTGGTGATTCCCTTCCTAAGACAAATTTTGCATTCAAAGCCATTTTTTCCAAAAATGATAAGAAAATATGTGATCTAGGAGAAAGTTCTTCAAGGAGGATATCAAGATATGATAAAGAGATGAAGGAAATGGAAGAAGAAGTGTGAGAGCTTGAGGAGCTTGAAGAAATAATTGTTAGGAGATTACCTAAAGGAGCCAATAAGTATGAAGGAAACTTTACTCTTAAATTTTTTTCTTGCAATAAGATCAGACATTTTGCCTCAAGATGTTCGTAAAGAGTTTCGGAGAAACCTTACAAGCCTAAATTTCAGAAGAGATGTTATTATGTTGTTGATGAAGGTGTGTCAAATGATGAATCAAATAAAGGAAATACAAGTAATAATGAATGGGTATTTATTGTTATCAAGGAAGATGATCCAATACCTACTGATTCTTCTAGGTGCATGAATATGGAAAAAGATTTGGCTACACAATTTGAAGAGAAAGATGAATGGGTGATTGACAACGGATGCTCTCATCATATGACAGGTGAAAAAAGTAAGTTTGTGAGCTTGGAAAAGTATGAATGTGGACTTGTAAAATTTGGTGATGATAAAGCTGGTATAATTCGTGGTAGAGGTTTTATTTCTCTTGATGGTAAGTACAATATTGATGATGTATTTTATGTAGAAGGCCTAAAGCATAATATTTTGAGTGTTGGATTGATGGTTGACAAGGGATATTATCTTCAATTCAAGAATGGAAAATCTAGAATCTTGGGTAGTTCCATAATAGAGATTGCATTAGGTACATAGACTAAAGGTAATATATTTCACTTGAATAGTGTCGGTAAAAGATGTTTGGTTTACTCAAGTTGATGAAAGTTGGTTGTGGCATAGAAGGATGTATCATGTGAATTTTGATAACATTATTGAGATAAGTTCTACTCAAGTAGTGAGAGATCTTCCTAAGTTGAAGAAACCTACTAACCCTATGTGCAAGTAATGCCAGCTAGGGAAGCAAACTAGAATATCTTTCAAGAGTAAGAAGCATTTTTCAAATAGATTATTGGATCTTGTGCATCCTCATTTGTGTGGACCTTCTAGAGTTAGAAGCTTGCAAGGAGACATGAATTTTATGTTGCTAATTGATGATTATTCTAGGATGATGTGGGTTACTTTTTTAAGGCAGAAGTCTGAAGCCTTAGAGAAGTTCAATACTTTCAAAGCTATGGATGAGGCTGAGACAGGTTTGAAGCTAAAGTGTCTGAGATTCGAAAGAGTTGGTGAATTCACTCTTGGTGAGTTTAATGCATATTGTGGAGAGCATGGGATAAGAAGACAATTTTTTGCTCCAAGAACCCCTCAGCAAAATGGAGTTGTGGAAAGGAAGAACAAAACTTTTCAAGAAGCTACTAGGACAATGATGATTGAAGAAAATGTTTTGGATATCTATTGGAAAGAAGTTGTGAGTACTGTTGTTTACACTCTTAATTGGGTGCATATCAAAGTTGATACTGGTAAGACTCCTTATGAATTATGGTTTGGTCATGCTCCTACAGTTAAATATTTTAGAATTTTTGGAAGTAAATATTATATCAAAAGAGATGAAAATATAGGAAAGTTTGATACTAGATGTGATGAAGGAATATTTCTTGGTTATTCTACTAAAAGCAAGGCCTATCGGTGTTATAACAAGAGACTGAGAAAGATAGTTGAGAGTGCTAGTGCAAGGTCGATGAAGACAATGAGAGTCAGTACAGATCTTGTGGATATGATTTAGATGATCAGAGTGATAGTGCAAATAAAGGAAAGAAATCATAGACCCAAAATCAAGCTCAGATTGTTCCGGTGAATCTAGTTAATCAAGGTGAAGGAACTAGTGCAAGTGCAAAAGAAAGAAATCGAGAGTCTAAAAATCAAGAAAATCCTAAGGCTCCTAGGTATGTAAGACTAAATCATTATAAAATCAAATTATAGGAGATAGAAATAAAGGTGTTCAAACAAGGAGAAGAATTACAGAAGATGAAGTTGAGTTTTGCTTGATTTCTAAGTTTGAACCTAAGGATGTGAATGAAGAATGTAAAGATGAGAATTGGGTAAAACCTATGGAAGAAGAATTGAATCAGATTGAAAAGAATAATACATGGATTCTTGTTCCCAGACCTAAGAATAAAAATGTAATTGGAACTAAATGGGTCTTTTGGATCAAAATGAATGAGAAAGGTGAAGTTGTTAGGAACAAAGCAAGCCTTGTTTGTAAAGGATATTCACAAATGGAAGGAATTTATTTTGAAGAGAGTTTTTCTTCAATGTCAAGAATTGAAGCTGTTAGATTACATGGTGAATTGGAACAAGTGTACATAGAGCAACTGAATGGATTTCTATTAACTGATCGTGGATCTACATGATGTGTCGGTTGAAGAAACCATTGTATGGATTGAACCAAGTGCCAAGAGCATGGTATGCCATATTGGATAAGTATCTACTGAAGCTAGGATTTAACAATGGTACTACTGATAGTAATATGTATTTCAAGATTGATCTTGATAACATTCTGATTGTTGAAGTTTTTGTTGATGATATTATTTTTGGATGAAATGATAGTTTGTGCAAAGAGTTTTCTAATGCAATGCAGAATGAATTTGAAATTTATATGATTGGAGAGATGTAATTCTTTTGGGATTGCAAATTACTCAATTAGTTAAAGGGATCTTTATATCCCAGTCCAAGTATGTGAAAGAGTTATTGAAGAAATTTGGTCTAGATGATACAAAGCCAGTTGGAACTCCTATGGTGACCTAATGCAGAAGCATCCACGGTTCTTGGCAATCTTGCATCAAATAAAAACATTTTATTTCCAATTTGTTTTCTATTTTGTAGTTTCAACATTTCTTTCTACATTTTCTTGCATTGGCTCACTGGATCTTGAGGAGCTGGATTTTTCTTGAGGACTTGATAATATTCCCTTATTCCTAAACCGCAAAGTGTTTGAATCATTTACTAGCAATTTATTGATTCTAGATTCCAAGATAGGTTTTTGGCACTGGAACTGCTTGGACCTATTTGCATTGACAAATCTTGCAGACCCTTCCGTAGTTTGTGGAGCCTCAGTTTGTTGATCCTGATGTTCCTTGGCATATGGCCGACCTTCCCTTTTAACCATACTTCATCCTTTGGATTTTCTGGAGGAATCTCTTTGGCAAAGGCTAACTTGCTAGTTTTACATATTTGATCTTGTTCTTCGGCATTCAATCCCTTTTGGGCTGATCGGATCTCCTTGGATCATATAAATCATTGTAATTGAGCATTAAATATCAATCAGATAGAACATAGAAAATACATCTTAAGAATTAGAGGTTTGGAGTTGATCGATCTGTAATTGAGCATGTATGTGGTAGACTAGTTAGCCGAATCTTGCAACCTAGATGTAACTAGTTATCTGTAATCAGTTTTCATGATCTAATTCATTCAGTTCTGCATTGTCTCCATAATATCCTCTTGTTTTTGTTGTTTTTTCACTCTTGTTGACTAGTTTGGATTGATCTCTTTTAGGTCCCTCCTAACCAGTATCTGCACCAAGTGGTATTAGAGAAAGACTTTGTTCTGGAGATTGTGTTGTCCTAAGAATCTTGTTGTGGGGTGACATACTATGGATCTGACCTATAGCTGCAGAGGACCAATGTAAAGATGGCGTGATGAGGAATAGGAATGGTGGAGCACATGGGAATGTAGACCCTACTATGATGGAAATGTTGAGAGGAACTGCAACACGGTTGGAAGATGTTGAGATAGCCCTGAGAAGAGGTCGACCTATTGAAAATGTGAGTGAAGATGAAGAAGAAGCACTAGTAGAACAAGTATCAAATCCATCGGCAATTGATCTGGATGAAGAGAGGCTCTTGAGGGTTTTGAGTAGAGAAAATACTAAACCACATTTTACCCCACCAGAGTATGATGGAAAGTTGGATTCAGATGTATTAGTGGATTGGATCTCAAAGATGGAAAAGTACTTTGATTTTGAGAACATCACAGAAGAAAGAAAGGTGAAATATGCCTGTACCCGATTGAAAGGTCATGCATCTCCTTGGTGGGAGCATTTGCAGGTTTGATAGACAAAGAAGAGGCAAAGAGAAGATAAAATCATGGGAGTGGATGGTTTCTAGGATGTAATCAAAGTTTATGCTAGTTGATTATCAAGTGAACTTGTTCTAAAAGTTAGTGAACTTGAAACAAAAAGAAACTAGTGTGAAGGAATATACCAAATCATTCTACAAGTTGAATATCAAATCCAAACATGTCAATGATGAGGTTGAACAAGTTCCAAGATATTTGAATGGATTGTGGGTGTCTAACTTAGTTTGATCAAGTTGTAGAGTGTTGAAGAAGCTTACCAATATGCCCTGAAAGTAGAAGAGAAGTTGAACAAAAGACATGAGCAGAGACAAAGAGGTAGAGGTGGAAGGTTTTCTAGAGGAAATTTTCAAGGAGGAAGAGGATATTCTAGAGGAAGATTAACCTATATAGATCAGAACAAGGAAAAAGAAGCAAAGAAGGTAACTCATACTCGAAGGATGACAAAAATTTCTATCGGAGGAGAGAACCCGATGGCTACCAGAATGAAGGTTCTGGAAAAGATGACAAAAGACAAGATAAGGGAGTGTTTAGAGGTACTTTCTTCAAGTGTGGAGGAGGACATCATGCTTTTGAATGTAAGAAGATAGAGAATACTAGGAGAGTAACATTGGTGGAAGAAAGTCTCACTGGATCATCTAACAAACTGTAAGATGGATAATTATTGATGACGAGGAGAGCCCTATGTTATATCAGAGAAGATGAAGAACCTTTGCAGAGGATAAATTTGTTCAAAACTAGATGTAAGGTATCTGGTAAGTGTTGTAAAGTTGTTATTGATAGTGGAAGTTTAGATAATCTTGTTTTAGAAGAAATGGTGAATAAATTGAAGTTGGAAAGATTGAAACACCTTAAGCCTTATAAGATAGCATGGATTCAGGATGATCATAAGTTGTTAGTTAGTGAGAAATATTTGGTGAAATTGAAAATTGAGAATTATCATGATGAAGTTCTATGTGATATTATGTCTATGGGCATTTGTCATGTTTTCTTAGGCAGACCTTGGCAGTTTGATAAACAAGCAATATATGATGGGAGAAAGAACATATACACTATTGTAGCAAATAGAATGAAGCAAACCTTGTTAGCCTTGGAGGAGCCTTTGAAGAGTGAAGTCTTTATGAATACTAGAATCTATTTAGTGGATGGAAGGAAATTCTTGGATGGAATGCGACATGAGAATGTGTGTTTTTCCCTAGTTCCTAAGAAGACTGAGAGCCTGGAGCATGAATAACAACCTAAGGAGATAAAGGAGTTACTGACAGAGAATGAAGATATCATTTCAAATAATGTACCTGATGGATTACCACTTGTAAGGGGTATCAATCATTGCATGGACCAGATTCCCAGAGCTAGTTTGCCTAACAAAGATGCACACTAGATGACATCGACATAAAATAAAGATTTGAATAGACAAGTGAAGGAGCCATTGAAGAAAGGTTTGACTAGAGAAAGTTTGAGTCCTTGTGCCTTACCAGCAATATTAGCACCTAAGAAGAATGGAGAATAGAGGATGTGTACTGATTCCAGAGAAATAAACAAGGTCATAGTGAAATACTGGTTTCCTTTACCTAGGATGGATGACACAATAGACTCCTTGAGTGGAGCCAAATACTACACAAAGATAGATTTGAAGAGTGAATATCATCATATCATAATTAGAGAAGGAGATGAGTGGAAGACAACATTCAAGACAATGAAGGATTGTATGAATGGTTGGTGACGCCTTTTGGGTTGAATAATGAAACAAGTACTTTCATGAGGTTGATGAATGAGGTATTGAATAAATTCTTGGGTAAGTTTGTTATTGTATATTTGGATGACATTCTGATTTTTTAGTAAGACAAAAGAGGAGCATTTGTTGCATTTAAGACAAGTTTTGCAGAGGTTAAGAGAATAAAAGTTGTTGATAAACCTAAAGAAGTGTACTTTCATGAAGGAAGAGTTAGTCTATTTAGGATTTATAATATCTATGGATGGATTGAAGATGGACCCTGAGAAGGTGAGAGCAATTGTTGAATAGCCTACACCAAAAAGTATTCGAGAGGTTAGATCATTTCATGGATTGGCTAGTTTCTACCAGAAGTAAACAAGATCATAGTGAAATATTGGTTTCCTTTACCTAGGATGGATGAAACAATAAACTACTTGAGTGGAGCCAAATAATACACAAAGATAGATTTGAAGAGTGCATATCATCGTATTAGAATCAGAGAAGGAGATGAGTGGAAGACAACATTCAAGACAAGTGAATGATTGTATGAATGGTTGGTGATGCCTTTTGGGTTGAATAATGAAACAGGTACTTTCATGAGGTTAATGAATGAGGTATTGAAGAATAACAAGTTGTTGATAAGTTTTGTAGAGGTTAAGAGAAGAAAAGTTGTTGATAAACCTAAAGAAGTGTACTTTCATCAAGGAAGAGTTGGTCTATTTGGGATTTGTAATATCTATGGATGGATTGAAGATGAACCTTGAGAAGGTGAGAGAAATTGTTGAATGGCCTACACTGAAAAGCATTGGAGAGGTTAGATCATTTCATGCATTGGCTAGTTTGTAGCCCTATGACTAAGACAATGAGAGGAGATAGAAAAGAATTTAAGTGGACAACTGGAGCAAATAAAAGTTTTGAATTGCTGAAGAAGAAGGTCACTGAGTAGCCTATGTTAGCTTTACCAGATTTCAACAAAGTATTTCAAGTGGACTGTGATGCAAGAAGGAATTCAATTGGAGTAGTACTGAGTCAAGAAGGGAGAGCATTAGCTTATTTCATTGAAAAGTTGAATGATGCTAGGAGGAGATATTTAGTGTATGATTAGGAATTTTATGCTATAGTTCAATCCTTGAAGAAGTGGAGACATTACATGTTGCCTAAGGAATTTTTGTTGTATACTGATCATTGAGCCTTGCAGTCTTTGAACAGCCATAATAAGTTGAATCAGAGCCATATGAGATGGGTGGAGTTATTACAGAGTTACACCTTTGTGTTGAAGCATAGAAGTGGAAAGTCAAACAAAGTTGCTAATGCATTATTAGGATTTAAGGAGTTGAAGACCTTGTATAATGAAGACCCAAATTTTACATAAACTTGGAGAGTATGTAGAGAACCGATTATGGTGGACAGAAGTCCGTACTTGGATTATTTCATTTAGGATGGGATGTTATTCAGAGGAGTTCAATTGTGTATACCTAAGAGTTTTGTGAAGGAGAATTGTTGGCAATATGAAGGAATTGATTATGTGTTGCATTGATGCTTTGTCATTGATGTCAATACTAGCTATTATGGTTGGTTACAGATAGACATATTTTGGTTACTAGTACAAGAACTAGTGTTACCAGCAGAAGGGACTATTAGTTGGATACTATCGACATGTTTGGATGAATGGAATATGTTTGGTTTGATGTTTCTGGAGTATGTTTTGGTCAGTTGGTATTGACTTGATGATTGGATGCTATCATACACTCGAGTAAGCCTATACGGGTAAGGGTTTAAGGTTTTACCACTAGAGATTTTCCTAAGAATCTTTGACATAATGCATAAGTGGTGTTGGTGTAGCTTCTAGATGGAATTTAGGATGTAGAAGGTGATCTTAGTTCGTGCCTCGACTAATTGGAGACATTGCTTTGGTGTGGTAGACATAAATTAGGTCTGGTACCTATGTAGGTTATGGACCACTATCATGTAACGTGTTCTCTACATGTTACTGAGATGATTTATAGATCGAATAATGTTGTTTTGGTCTAAAGTTGACATGGCATATCATTGTAATATGGATGTATGTAATTATCTTATTGTAATATGTTTTAGGTGGCCGACCTAATTGGTTTAGGCTTAGGGTTTGTATAAATTGATGTAAGATCTCATTGTAGATCATGGTTGTGAAAAGGAATGTAATGTGAAAATAATGTAATATCATTCAGGTAGGAGATTTGGTCGATCATAGGTGATCGAATTGGGTTTATATAAGAGGTCAAAAGCATCTGGTATTGAGCTTAGCTGGGACTGTAATCAAGCATGGTCGATTTTATCACTGGCAGTTCATTCTTCTGGATTGTTGTCCAATTATATTGAGGTAGTTATAACCTCTCTATAGTTAGTGAGACTCCTTTGTAATCAATAGTATACTCTAGGTAGTGTGCCCTTCCTGCATGTACAGGCACCTTATTGTATCACATACTTTCTATAGAAGTAACACCTAACTATGGGTAGGCTTCCCACTGTGGTTTTTCCCTTTACCGGGTTTCCCATGTACAAATCATGGTGTTATGTGGTATGGTTGCATTGTGTTAATTTTGTATTTCATTCTTAAGTTTTATTGCTTACCATATCTATTTTTTCCATTCCAATATTCAATGTTTATGTGCTCTGGTTAAATGTTATAATGTGGTTTGATTAATATAATCTATTAACAACTGATTCACGCCCCCACTCTCAATTGTCCACTGGCTATTCTAACAATTGGTATCAGATCTTTGGTCCTCTTTTGCAGAAGCTTAACAACTTGAGGTAGATCCTATGGCAACTAATACTTCAAATCCATTGACAACTATTTTTAGAAGAAAAATCCCTAAGCTTGATGGAACAAACTATGGGATATGGAAAATTTGAATGGAGACTTATCTTAGATTTCTTGGCAAGGATATTTGGGAGATCACTAAGAAAGGATATACACCTTATGATCTACCATCTTGCAATCCTTCTCCTTCAAACTTGGACAAAAATATTGAAAATAACTGCAAAGCTAGAGAAACGCTCCTGTGTGCACTCACTGATCAACAAATCATGGGATTGACAGATAAATCATCTGCAAAGGTTATGTGAGATAAATTCAAAACTCTGAATGAAGGTGAACCTATCATCAAAATTACTAAACTTGATGGTTACCGGGTAAGATATGAGAACTTGAAGATGCAAGATAATGAAAGAATTGCTACATTTATGGAAAGAGTAAATGAGATTGTCATGGGAATTCAATGTTGTGGAGGATCTTTGAGTGAAGATGAAATAGTTTCTAAATTTTTGAGACCTACCACCAGCTTACAAGATGTAGGATACTACAATTAATGAATTGAAAACAATGGTAAACACTTCAGTTAATAGAAACATTTTGATTGGGAAATTATCTGCTTTTGAGCTTGAAGAATTTGGACCCTCTGGAGCTGCAAAGTTTGAACCTTCTTTTCATGCATCATCACCTACCAACGAAAGTGATTGGAAAGCCCTATATGCAAAATAATTGGAAGATATGAGAAAAGAGGATGAAGAATTTGAGAAACTTGAAGCCTTATTTGCTAGAAGAGTACCTAAAGGACCGAGAGGAAGTAACTATGAAGGAAAAAAACCTTTTAAATGTTTTGCATGTAATAAGATTGGTCATTTTTCATTGAGATGTCTTGAAAGGAATGCAATATTTGAAGAAAGTGTTAAGAAAAAATTTAAGCCTAATTAGAATAAATATAGATTCAAGAAAAAAAATCTATGCTACATAGCGGATGATGAAGGAGTAAGTGATGACTCAGACGATGAACTAGAAGGAAACTCTACTAGTGAATCTGGCAATGGAAATGAATGGATGTTCTATGATTTAAAGGAAGATGAACTGGAACCGACAGTGGAAGTGATCATAATTGATCGAGAAATGCCTCAACTAGTAGAATATACTGAGACAGTTACACCAGTACAATAAGAAAATTCAACTGTGACTGATGATCAGAATAGAGAACTTGAAGTTCAGAAGACACCAAGGTATGTAAGATTAAATCATTTTGAAGGTCAAATCATTAGAGATACGAACAAGGGAGTTATGAAAAGAAGAAGACTGGCAAATGAAGAGGTATGTCTTATTTCTCAAATTGAACTGGCATATGTTATTGAAGCTTGTAAAGATAAACATTGGTTTAAGGCTATGGAAGATGAATTAGATCAGATAGAGAAGAATAAGACTTGGACTTTAGTTCCCCGACCTAAAAATAAGAATGTTATTGGAACTAAATGGGTTTTTAAAAATAAACTAAATGAGGATGCTCAATTTGTAAGAAACAAGGCTAGACTGGTTTGTAAAGGATATTCTCAAATGGAAGGAATTGATTATGGTGAGACATTTGCACCAGTAGCTATAATTGAAGTTGTTAGACTTTTTCTTGCCTATGCAGCATACAAGAACTATAAGGTCTATCAAATGGATGTTAAATGTGCATTTCTAAATGGGGAACTTGAGGAAGAAGTATACATTGAGCATCTTGATGGCTTTTCACTGATAGATGACAAAGATATTGTTTGCAGGTTAAGGAAAACATTATATGGATTGAAACAAGCTCCTAGAGCTTGGTATGAAAGGTTGGATAAATGTCTTTTGAAGCTTGGTTTTACTAAAGGCAGTGCTGACTGTAATTTATATTATAAGATCACTAATGATGATATTATAATTATTGAAGTATTTGTTGATGATATCATTTTTGGAGGTTAAGATAAATTGTG
Organism: Cryptomeria japonica; assembly: GCF_030272615.1. NCBI lineage: Eukaryota > Viridiplantae > Streptophyta > Pinopsida > Cupressales > Cupressaceae > Cryptomeria > Cryptomeria japonica. The sequence continues at coordinate 482,849,317 of NC_081406.1, read as the reverse complement.
CATCGAATTCTCTAATAATATGAAGAATGAATTTAAAATGTCTATGATTGGTGAGATGAGATTTTTCTTAGGTTTGCAGATTACACAAACTGATAAAGGCATTTTTATCTATCAAACCAAGTATCTAAGGGAATTGTTGAAGAAGTTTGGTATGGACAATTCCAAATGCTAATTAATCCTATGGTGACAAGTGAGAAATTATGTATCAAAGAAACATCTGCACTGGTAAATTCGACAAGGTATAAGTCTATGATTAGTGGCTTGTTATATCTAACTCGGACCACCAGATATTATGAATGCAGTAAGAATTGTTTCAAGATATCAAAGTAATTCTAAATAAAATCATGAATGTGTAGTAAAGAGGATATTCTAGTATTTGCAAGGAACAACATAATATGGCTTATGGTACCCTAGAGATGATAACTTCACTTTATGTGCATATACAAATTCAGATTGGGCAGGAGATACTGATGACCAAAAGAGCACTTCTGGTGGAGCTTTCTTTCTTGGAAAGAAATTAGTTTCATGGATCAAAAAAAAATAGTCACGCATTTCTTTATCTACTGCAGAAGCTGAATATGTTACAGCAACAACTAATTGCACTCAAGTCTTGTGGATGAAGCAAATGTTGAAGGATATCAAGGTAAATTGCAGTGAACCGGTAGTTATCTATTGTGATAACTCTACAACTATTAACATATTTAAGAATCTAATATTTCACTCTACGACTAAGCACACATCAATAAAATATATCTTTATAAAGAAAAAGGTGGAAGAAAAGGAAGTCAAATTGGTTTATGTGAACACTAAAGAGCAGATTGTAGATATATTCACTAAACTGTTGTCTAAGGAATCATTTGAATATTTGAGAGACAGGTTAGTGGCATCTATTCCTCTGGCTAAAACTTAACTGATGGAGGAGAGGATCAGTCCGGTATGCATCATCAACTTTATCCTTTGCTTCAGATTGATGTAGTGGTGCTGCTACTCGGGGGGAGTAGTTAGCTTTGAGATTCACAACATTTTGATATCTATGTCATATCTTTGGCATTGATGTCAAAGGGGGAGAGTTATATGTAAAAAATAATGTCATAATATGTCATATGGGAGAGAGATTCAGATTAGTTTCAGATTGGACTGCACTCCTCATGGGGACTTGCTGGGATTTTTTAGTTTTTCATTGTTATATCTTCTATGAGAAATGTTTGGCATTTCTTGGCACTTAGATGTTTTCTTTTTCACATCTAGTGTTGCCATCAATGCCAAAGGGGGAGATTGTTGGCAATATGAAGGAATTGATTATGTGTTGCATTGATGTTTTTTCATTGATGTCAACACTAGCTGTTATGGTTGGTTACCAACAAACATATTTTGGTTACTAGTGTTAGCAGCAGAAGGGACTATCAGTTGGATACTATCAACATGTTTGGATCAATAGAATATGTTTGGTTTGGTTTTTTTGGAGTATGTTTTGGTCAGTTGGTATTGACTTGATGATCGAATGCTATCATACACTCTAGTAAGCCTATATTGGTAAGGGTTTAAGGTTTTTCTGGTAGAGATTTTACTAAGAATATTTGACATCATGCATAAGTGGTGTTGGTGCGGCTTCTAGATGGAATTTAGGATGCAAAAGGTAATCTTAGTTCATGCCTCCACTGATTGGAGACATCGCTTTGGCATGGTGGACCCAAATTAGGTCTAGTACCTATTTAGGTTATGGACCGATATCATGTAACGTGTTCTCTACACATTACCGGGATGATTTATGGATTGGTTAATGTTGTTTTGGTCTAAAGATGACAGGGTATATCATTGTAATGTGGATGTATGTAATGATCTTATTGTAATATCTTTAGGTGGCTGACCTAATTGGTTTAGTCCTTAGGGTTTGTATAAATTGATGTAATATCTCATTGTAGATCATGGTCATAAAAAGGAATGTAATGTGCGAATAATGTAATATCATTCAGGAAAGAGATTTGGTCAATCATAGGTGATCAAATTGGGTTTATGTAAGAGGTCAAAGGCCTCCAGTAATGAGCTTAACTGGGACGGTAATCAGGCATGGTAGATGTTATCAGTGGCAGTTCATTCTTCTAGATTGTTGTCCAATTATATTGAGGTGGTTATAACCTCCCTGTAGTCAATGAGACTCCTTTGTAATGAGAAAAATGCTATAGAAAGTGTGTCTTCCTGCATGTGCATGCCCCTTATTGTATCACATACTTTCTATACAAGTATCATTTGACTATGGGTAGGCTTTCCACCGTGGTTTTTTCCTTTACCGAGTTTTCCATGTACAAATCATGGTGTTATGTGGTATGGTTGCATTGTGTTAATTCTTTGTTTTATTCTTAAGTTTTATTGCTTACCGGTATCTGTTTCTGCTATTCTGATATTCAATGCTTATGTGCTTTGGTTTAAAGGTTATAAAGTGGTTTGATTAATATAATCTATTGACAACTGATTCACCCCCCCTCTCAATTGTCCACTGATTATTTTAACAAGAATTTGATAAAGGAGAATCATAGTGGGGGATTAGTTAGACACTTTGGTGTTGACAAAATAGTAGCATTGGTAAGTGAACATTATATTTGGCCTCATATTCATAAGGATGTCAAGAAATTTGTGCAAAGCTATAGATTTTGTAAAGTTGCAAAACGTAGTAGTCAGAATGTGGGATTGTATAAACCTTTGACAGTACTAGAAACACCTTGGGAGGATATAAGCATGGATTTCATACTTAGATTGCTTAATACATAGAGAGGGAATGATTCTATATTTGTGGTGGTGGATAGATTCTCAAAGATGGATCATTTCATTCCTTGTAAGAAGACATCAGATGCAGTGCATGTGGCTGACCTATTTTTCAAGGAGTCTTGAGATTGCATGGATTACCTAGAAGCATAGTTTTAGATAGAGACACTAAGTTTGTTGGTTATTTTTCGAGAACAATTTGGAAGAAGATGAGGAAAAATTTGAAATTTAGTTCTACTTTTCACCCATAGAATGATGGCCAAATAAAGGTAGTAAAGAGGATCTTGGGGAATTTGTTGAGATAGTTAGTTGGAAAGAAAACCAGAAGTTGGGATTTGACTCTTGCACAAGAAGAGTTTTCCTAGAATAATTCAGTGAAAAGGAGTACTAGAAGAAAACCTTTTGAGATTGTTACCAGAGCACACCCTAGAGATATATCAGAATTGAGAGATATCAATAGTGAAGACAAGAGGAGTGTAGAGGAAGAAGAATTTGGAGATCACATGAAGGCCTTGCATATTCAGGTTAAGAAACATTTGGAGGATTTGAATGTAGAACACAATATTCCACTAAGAGGGGGGGGGTGAATCAGTGGTCTCCAAACCTAACCCTTTTAATTCCTAAAAGGTGTGTATCAGTTAGCAGTTCAAACACAAGGAAAATATACCGATGAGATAAGGGAGGACATCAAGATGAAAGCAGACACAAAGGGAATATCACATAACACTAGATGTATGAGGAAAACCCAACATGGGAAAAAAATCACTGAGAAATGTTGGTAGGGTCTACTACTCCAAACCATCCTCACAATGAAAACAAAAGTTACAACATTTAGGGCACCAACCCAAGGAGCACCACCCCTGATTTTAGGGCACCAACCCAAGCAGCACCAACCCTTGATTTAGGGTACCAAACCAAGGAGCACTAACCCCTGATTTAGGGCACTAGCCCAAGGAGCACCAATCCTTGCATCTAGCTCCAACTCAATGATTACAATATCATATATCAATAAAAAATTAATAACCTGGTTACAAATGTGTCCTGTAACCTCTGCAACTTCTCTTCTGATTTTACTCTTCTCAATTGGTCTTCCTCTGGTCTTCTCTCTGTCAGTTCTCTGCTTACTCTGATCCTCCTCTCCTTCATTCTTTTCTACAACCTTGCCGGTTCATCATCTACCTCTTCTCTATTGGTACTCTTCTTTTTGTCGGTTCTAATCTCTCCTCTGCTCAATCTATGTTGTGTCTTATCTTCTTTGACACTCTCACCATTTCAGCCTTTATATCTTCTCACTTTCTCTCTGCTTTTATTTTCTCATAGCAACTATCCTCTTACCGATTCTACTAATACCGGTTCTACCACTACTGGTTCTCACCACTGCTAGTCTCAATGATAGTCTATCGGTTTCCTTACCCTTTCCAATTTAGCTCTTCTTACTGGTTCTCTCTCAAGAACTTAGTCACCTTGATCTTTGATGAACTCTTTGATTGGTTGGCTCTTTGTTGTGCATTCACTCTTTTTTCTTCAATATCTGGCCTACAACATCAATCTTCTTTGGTCTTTAGTCGACATATTTATACCCGAGTTTTCTCGCCATGACCAAAATTCAAACCTTTGGTGACCTAGGGTTTCTTCAGTGACCTCAAGGCAAACCAAATTTAATCAAATCTCCTTCCAGAGATTGACTACCTACAATAGAACAATCAACTCCACCAATCCCATTTCATCCAAAACATGTTTGCCATATTTAGCAAACACAACCTCTTTATCAGTCTATACTTGTCAACCACGATGAATGAGTTCATGGTCCCATTCACCAAATCCAACCAACACTTGTACAATTTGCATCAATCAACGCATCACTCAGATCTCCAATCTGCATCGAGCCACAAGCCTCAGTCCTTGACCCGTGCAATCTACAGTCAACATTAATGTTGACCGACCCATAACCAAATTCATTGAAGCACATTTCACCAACCACTACATACATGACACCTATGTCATACATGTCATTTTTTTTGGAATCCACCTCTGCTAAGGCCACTATGTTGGTTTAGGCATAGCCACTGACAACATACAACCGGTGTTCACCTATCAGTTCACTAATCTAGTTGGTTATACCCTAACCAGTCAACCTTCAAAACTACACTTTGTTGTTCTTCTAGTGGAACACGTTAATCTGTCACCAAACATACCAATCCACCACATCCTCATCTTCATTAGATAGGAGGCTTTCACTTCTGCACTTTGTTAGCTTACCGGTTGAGATACTTATTGGTAACCACCTTGATGACACCATGTCATCAATATTCAATAGCCTCCATCTGTCTTATGGACACACTCTTTGTCTGCAGCTGCTCAACCTTACCTTCATCTTCATGAGCCCAGACAACGTCTTAACCGATTTGTCAAAATGAGAAACCATCACTTTTTTACTTTTGATTCGGTGTCCCCGTGGGTCAACTTGCCAATTCTAGCTGATTAGATGCACATTTTTGGTTTCACACACTTTAGACATCCTTGTATTTCACTAGTTCCTCCTATGTGAGCCTTCAATCACTTGCCTTCTACTTTTTTGTCTTTTCTCAGAAGGTTATGATACATTCCATGCATATTTGGAGATAAGATCCACTTACTAGTGGGAGTGGATCCTTGTCATTCATTTTGCTTCCAGCATTGCACATATATGACCTCATTGTGTGAGAAAATACATCTTCTACACATAACCTGATAGACATCCCCTTTGTCTACCTTACTAACTTGCAGCAGTCCAAACTCTATCGGTCATATCAACATCCTGTGATAACCTCTTCATCTGGTGGGAGTCCTGCAATAAGACATCCAAATGCATCCCAGTTGTCTATCCTTCTTCATTAGTTCACCCTACTTGCTCACTAATCATATGCTTTCTATTTGGCAGCAATGCACTACTAACATATCACTTACCAGTTGTCATACCATAATGGTCTCCAATACTTGTCTTCAACACAAGCCAACATTGACTTATGTACTAGTGACTCCAATAACCATAATGTAGGTTGACGTACTCTTCCTTACCAGTGATAAGCTATACCGGTAACTTGCTATACAATTTTGTATCAATGACACCATTACTGGTTGACATCAATGAAAACTATACAAACAATACAAATCAATCTCTCATACGGGTTGCCATGTTATACCAGTTGACATCAATGACAACACAATTCCAACAATATTCTCCTTTGGCATTGATGTCAATACTTGTAGTATCTGACATACTATAAATTCTATCTTCCCCTTTGACAACAATGGCAAAGGGAACTGACAGAGTTTCTCTCCCTTTTCTCTACCGGTTGCTTCTCTCTCTTTTGACCATTTACTATGCAACATCTCAACCAAGAACACTTGAGATGGAGGGCTCAAATACCAACTGACACCAATTTATCAGCTACCAAATATATATACAAACTGGATACCAATTGTATATACAAGTCTAATACCAATTGTAGGAAAAATGTGTCAATGAATTCCACTTACCTCCCTGGAAGACTGCATCATCTCCACTTTTGATATGCAGAAATTTATTATGATCTCAATTTACTGATACCAATTTGATATCATTTGTATCCTCTCTGATACCAAACGTATTTCCTCCCCCTGTGAAGGTAACTATCCCTCTTTGTTCACAACTAATTACATGAGGACTTTTTCTCTTCCTTTGTAGATCTATCTCCCAGTGGGCAACACAACTACTCCTTTCAATTGATGGTCGGTAGTGAAAGACAGACACTTAAGCTCACCTTGTGTCCAACATGTCTTATACCAATCATAAGATATTGCTTTGAACTCCCTCTGAGCCATAGATCTCAGGTCTTCAATGCCTCTTAGGTTCTAAACCAGAGCTCCAATCTGCACCTTATACTGGTTGAGCTATGCATATTTGATCAACTGACGATCTTATAGCTCTATTACATCCATCACAACTTATGGCATGATCTTATATGAACACAATGCCATACCACATCACTATCATGCCAAAATATCAAACTGGTTAGATCAAAATGATGCATGCATATATGATCTACTATGGGGCCAACACATGTCATTCAAGTATTTTCCAATATCACCTAAGACATAATCACCACAATCCATGCTAATGGAGTTATTGCAATGATCCTGAAACACATTGACTTACATAACTTGCACTATCAGTCAATGTCCATACTAGTTAACATACTGCATATACCAGTTTACTAAACCGGATCAACATCTCGACCGGAGCATCTTCCTCTAACCTTTGTCTTCTTGTGTCAAGTGCCTCTAGTTCCAATAGAAATTTGAACCATCCACTGACACATGCAAAAGAAATCCATCTTTCATCTATAGATGTGTAGCCAAAGCATCAACTACACACAGTGCCATCTCATCTTCTTTCTTTATACCGAAAACAACTTGTCCTTTCATTCATCCATTTCCACTAAGGGGGTGAATAATATGGTCAATGTGTTACTCCCCTCGAGTCTTTCATCTCCTTTAAGCCCTAGGAGATATCACCTATGCATTGAATGCCTAGTGTTGGTCCATGGTTCTATTCTCTTCCTTATTCTTCCATACCTACTTAATCTCCCTGATCTTCTCATTTGCAGTCTTAGGAGCAGGTCTTACCTTCTTTTGCTGATTTGTCCTTGCTCTACCAGATTCTACAACATGTCTTTCTGTAGAGACAAATTGTGTTCTTATGAAACACATGACTGGAGGACCTTCTATCAAACCAGTTAGACCAACTTCTTCTAGTCATGCTATTGTAACCAATTGATGGTGGCAGTGGACCTCTTGATCTTACAGGAACACTTCTCCTTTTGTTCCATGCAACACTTTGATTATCATATGCTCTATAACCACTTCCATACTGAGCATAGCTACTACACCGATTGTTATGTGACTACAAGTTCTTCTTTCTACAATCATGACTTATATGGCCAAAAGCATTACATCTTTGAGAGGCAAGATTGTTATATCTATAAAAAACACTGTCTATTCTTAGACCTCTTTTTGTATTCATTTTCCCTATGGCCATAATTTTTGCATGCAAAGCAATAACTAGAGAAAGGGAGCTCATAATTTACAAATTTATTCTACCATGCATGAGGAGATCTTACCGGTTTGGCTTCTCAATTTTTGTTTCTCCAGGGATGGATCTTGGATTGTCCACTCTTTTTAGTTCTTACATTTGATCCCATCTTCTTCCACACTTGCTTTGTCTTGTGGGAAGCAACATTTATTTGTCTTCTACTGGTTGGAGGTCTTCTAGGTTGTCCTCTCAAGTTCATACTTCTGGTGAAGCCTTCTTCTCTTACCTTTCCTTTTCCTTTTAGATCAGTTTTGTTCCTTCTTGTAGTAGCACTGGTCTTCTTTAGCTTCATATCCTCACTAGTTGTAGTTAGATCAACCTTCTTCCTAGGAGTTTTTTGGATAGTGAAGTTCTATCCCTTATTATCTCCATTTGAGGAGACAAACTAAATATCTTTGTGGGAGATATTTTTGTTGGTGGAGCATTCACTAGCACCACATCCTAATCCTTCAGTATCCTTGGAATGATTTTGCTTCTTCAACATTTTATCCAAGGAATCACTGCTACCATCAAACTGGATCCTCACATTGAGCTCATCCTGACATTTCTCAAGGCCTCTTTGGAGATTCTCTATTTCTCCTTCTAACTATTTATATTCTTTGTATTTTGCCTCCAGCTCAAACTCAAGATCTTTGCACTTGAACTTCTTGGTGTCTTCAAGTTGAGTCTTCAACTCTAAGATACATTCCTTAGATTTTTCAAGACATTTGATCAACCAGTTTTGTTCCACAACAACAACATTATTGAACATATTATATTATTTTCTGACTCTACTGAGTTCATCAAGAGAACTTACCAATTCTCCTTCGAGATCTACCTCTGCTTCATCTTCTTCTCCATCTTCATCATCACTGACAAACACATCTTGCTGGTAGGATTGATCTGCATGATCACTTTCTGATGTCTACATCTCACCTTTTGTCTCTTGATCCATGAAGAGATGGGTTTCATCTTCATCATTGTTGTTGCTAACAAATCTATCTTCATCTACAAACCCATGTGACACTTTTCTCTTCTTTCTCTCACAAACTAGTTATGCAGTGGTAGGCTCATTTCGATAAAGCTTCTTCAATCTGTCCCATAAGATTTTTTCCAATTTGCATCTGTCCACGTGTGAGGGAAAATCATTAGGAAGACCACTAAGTATAGCCTTCATTACTTCATCATTACATTCATTTCTTCTATCTACTCCAGGACCGGTGGGAGGACTGACCGGTCTAGAGGGACCATTTACAATTGACATCCATACATCATACCTGATGCAGAGGGTTTGGTGTTAATGAGCAATTTCCTTGGCTTCTTGATGGATTAACATTTGGCACCATCCAATGGTCCAATATCTCCAACCTTCCAAAGGTTCTTAAGCTTGTCCAGGATCAATCCACTCAGGACAACTTGGTTTCTCAAGGAAACTCCTACTCCTATATACTCAACCCCTAAACCAAGACACCTCACTGTTGGAAAATGCACACTCCAATGAGAAATTGCAGGTGATTGAATGTATTGTCATTCATGGAAACCTTACAATCCTATGGCATCGGCAGGCATCGACATAGGCATAAACACCGGCAGTGGTAGTGGCAAAAGATGTTTACCAGCACCCTGGCCGACAGGATTTTGTTTATTGTATTTAATTGTAAAATCTTTTTATAAGCCGACAAGGCAAAATGTAATAAGACTCATATATGAGTATGAGATCTTGTAAATTATTTGTAAGAAAAATGCATGGAAGTGTAAAGCGGAAAATCGCGATCGAACCCTAGTTGCTCTCCCCTCTTCCAACTCCAAGGAGAGAGAAGGGAGATTCACTAGGGTTGATGGTTTTCACTTAGGGGAGAGACTTTACATTCAAAAGAGGGGTTGAAACCCACAAGATCCAATCCCACACAATGCAAGAATGGATGCTAAATGTGTTTCAAGGGTTAAGACAGCAAGGCTACCCTCTTTTGTAAAGAATGTTGATAGAAGAATTAAGCTAGGAATGCATAGAAAGTGACAAAGATTCGCTTATAAACTAAGATAGGGATATAGGATGAAGCTGTGGACCTAGAATTAGCAGTAAAATGTTGATATGGCGCTGTCCTGCAAATTTGAGCAAAAGTTGACGGGACGATGGCGCCCGGCGTGCACACGGTCCTCCGAAAAATCCGCGAAACGAAGGGGGATCTGTTTGTCTCTGCACAAGGATTCCAGATCTTCAATTTCAGCCGCGTACCTGCAACCTACACATAGAAAAGCGAAGGCGATTGGGGGGTTAGGGATTAGGGGTTTGCCCTTAGGTCAAACCCCAGTTTTGGAATTAACCAAGAAATGAGAAATGCTGTAAATGTAAATGTATGTAATGTAAAACAAGTACTAATACCTTGTTGTAAGGATGTTTGTATCCTTATGTGCGAAGGTATAGATGTTGTTGTTTGTTGTATGTTGTATGTTGTATGTAGCATGTAGTATGTGATCTCCTCTTCAATGGTTGAATCCTTGTCTTGAATGCAACACTTAGCCTTGAATGGAGACTTAGAATGATCAATTGCTTGAAAGAATGCTTGAATGCTTGAATGCTTGAGTATAGTTTCCACGCTTTTTCCGTCATATCGAATGAAAGAGGAAAATGTAGTTTATATACTTGTCAATTAGGGCTGATAGACTGATTTTCCCGACCTTAGGCCGACCAGGAAAGATAATTTTCAATTTGCAAACATAAAGACCCGAAGTCCAAAAGAGACCGGGCCCAAAATAGGACCCAGGGACCAGGGTGCTAGGCGCCATGGTCCTGGGGGACCAGGGCGCTGGGTGCCCTGGTCCTGAAGGACTAGGGCATTGGGCGCTCTGGTCCCACCTCTTGGGACAGCAGGGTGCAAAGGAGGTTCAGGCCAGGGTGCAAGAAAATGCAGTTTTCGGTGTCATAATCAGGTTTCGGGGTCTCCATTCAGGTTCAGTGTTGCGTCGCCATCGTGAAGACCCAAATGCGGTCAAAATTGCAAGTGTCGCAATTTTAGGATGCTACATTTAGCCCCCACTTTAGCGGGAGTATAAGCGTACGCTCATACTTCCGGTAAAGTACAAGGAAACAACATTGAAAGACTTTCACCACGTCAAGGAGGCAAGATACACCAAGCCCCCAGTGGACTAAGGATCTTACAACTTCGATTGACAAAGTAAAAGGGAAGATCACGAGGGAGAACCATGACTGTCAGTAGTAAGGTTCCCTCACTATGAGTCATGCAAGAAATATATCAAAAATTTTCAAGGCAAAGCTAAATTTGTCAAGAAATTTTCAAGTATCTTGAAAAGATATGAACGGGATGTATGCCCCCCTACATTAAAGCGATCGCACACACCTCACCGGGGGTGATTGCTTTAAGGTAGTGATACATATAAGAATGAGAAGGGAAAGGAGCATGTTATCACAAGGATTTAGCCCCCAAGTGTGAGATAAGCCCAAGGATAATAGACACAAAACACAAAGTACAAGGTGACTTCACTTTCCTCGGGGTCAGTATGCTGTATGATTATTCATGTATATCATATGTATGTATGCATAATTGTTCTTCATTCCCCAATTAAGGAAGGTCACCTAGAAGAAGGGAACACATGTGTCTTTTGAGTCAACATGAGAGAGATCGAGAGATCTCAATGCTTTGCATCGTCCTCAAGTAGACAACACTAAGGACAACAAATAGAAGAATGAGAATAACATATAGAAGAAGTAACAAAAGAGAGGGGGAGAGAATCTGCTATGCTAATGAAACTATTCTAGCACGTCATCTACCCCCCGATCTTGCTGATCAATGTTTCAGGAAGGTAGGGAACACGCTAGAGGAGGAACATCCAACACAGTAGATGGAGCTATCACAAGATCCAAACAAGGGCTATGTTCATGTTCCAAGCCACGTTGTTCTTGTCTAGGAGCTAGGATAAGTGCTTTAGAAAATTCATTAGATAAATGGTTATCAATATCAACAACTTCATATTCACTATCAGAATGAATAGGAGAAGTAGCATTTTCATCATGAATAACATTTTCATCTATATCATCATCAAGATTTATAAAAATAGGATCTTTAACTTGCACAGGATCAAGACCATCATGCATCTTATGTTTAGGAGATTTCGGCTCAATTGTCGGCTGAGAAGAAAATGGAATAATGCTTGTTGAAGGTGTTTTTGGAGATTGCAAAGTTTGAAAAGAAGCTGCCTGAGCTCTAAGATGACACTTTCGTCGGCGTTCACGTGTCGAACGATTTCGTCTAGTCTTAGTAGGAAGTTGCGAAGAGTGAGGAGGAGAAATGTTCTCATCCTTATCACTTGGGTGTTTAGGTTGTGGTCTCTTAGGTTGAACAATAGGAGAAGAGGAAGGTCTCTTCTCTCCATAAGAGGAAGGAGGAGGAACTACTCCATATAAAGGAGGAATATTTGGTTTAGGAAGGAGACCAAGTCCATCATGATGAGGAGGTATAGGTCTACTCTTAGGAGGTTTATTCAGCATAGTCACATCCATAGGAATGGGTTGGGAATCTTCTTGAGGAAAGACATTGGTTTTATCTTTCAAAGGAAGAACTTCCTTCTCAAGAATGATAGGAATGTCAATTTTGGGTGTTCTAGGTTCACTTAGAGATAGGATCATGTCTTTTTTCCACTTTTGATAAGATTTGAAAAGATGATCACTTCGCGGAGGAAGAGATTGGAATTGTTTAGGCCAAAAATAATCAATAGGAACACTAGAAGTTCTTTCAGCTGGTTTAAAGAGACTATGATTGACAGTAACAACTTCACCATTATGGGGAAATTTCAAACACTTGTGAATAGGAGAAGCAATAGCTTTCATGGAAGATAGCCAAGGATAGCCTAGCTTCACACAATATTGTTCGGATGATGGAATAATAGCAAAGTCCACATCAAGGGATTTGTTATGGACCTCAATAGGTAATGTAATAGAACCAATTACAGGAGAAGAAAATGCATCAAATAATTTCACAATCACATCTGTTTTGTCATAGATCACTTGATTCAATTGCAAAGTAAAAAGAAATTCTTCAGTAATGACATTAAGCATACAAGAAGGGTCAATAAGCACTCCACGGCAAGGTGTATTCTTGACTTTTGCAACTATATATAAAGGACCATCAGGTGCCCTGATAGTTTCACTAGAATCAAATGTGATGGAAGGTTCTTTAGGGATTTTCTGCTGCTCCACAAAGTTAATCACATTCGGAGTCATGGACACAAGATCATCAGGTGAGACAGAGGAATCAGTAGTATCAATCGCATTAGAGGTATGAGAAGGCAATGGATCAGTAGAAATTTGAAGATTTTGGTTAGGAAGAGCTACAGATTTGTTGCCTTTATCATTCACACCAGAAACAGAGATAGTATTATTATCAATCAAATCTTGAATTTTCCCCTTTAAAGAAAAACATTTTTCAGTATCATGCCCAGGTTGACGATGAAATTGACAAAAAGATTTGTTATCAAAATAGGGTGAATTAATCTTTGCAGGATCAATTTGCCTTATAGGAGGAAGAGTAAGCACATTTTGTTCCAATAACTTATTCATAATACTATGCAATGATTCATTCAAAGGAGTAAACTTTCTTTCTCTCTTGAAAAACTTAGAAATAGGAGACACACCTGATGCTGCATTCACATTGTTGTTGATGATGTTTTCATTGAATTTAATGGACTCTCTGTTCGGTTTAAACTTCCCAAATGGTTGTTGACTACTATCACCCTTATCACTCGGAGCCATAGGATGTGATTGTTCCATTTGACTCACCCTCCCTCTCAGTATCTTTGGGAATCCTAACAATTGGTATCAGAGCCTGGTCCTCTATTTTCAAAAGCCTAACAACTTGAGGAAGATTCTGACACTAGTACAGATGGAAAACTTGAGAAAGCAATTGGAAATAGCTCTTGCAGATTATGATGCAGAAAAGTTGAAGAATATGAAACTTGAAGATGATCTGAAGGCTGCACGGGAAATAATTCAAGGACTTTAAGAAAATCTCACTATTGCTAGGAACAAAAGAAGAGAACTTCATGAGAAGATGCAGAGTGATGATGATGAAAAAGAAACTCTTAATGATCTTATAAGCAAGATGATGCAGGATAACATGGCCTTGAGGAATGAGATGCAAGATATGAATATGAGATTTTGTGAAGATGTTTAAGACTAAAAGAAGAATGAAGATGACTTGGCTAGGAGAATCAATGATGTTGGAAATGAAAATCTAATATTTAGTCATGAAAATGATATGTTGAAGACATATATAATTTACTTGGAGCATGATAAACTGAACTCATGAGACAAAAAGATTTCTTAGAAAATGAGTTGGCTACTGCAAATCAACACAAGGATAAATTCAAGAAAAGTTTAGAGGAACTTGATGAAATATTGAAAAATCAGAAACCTAATGGAGATACTAATGGTCTTGGCTTTGAAGTTGTTGAAAGCTCCAGTACTGCAAACAATCATGATCATAGTAAACTGGTAAGACAACCTAATGCCTACAAATTCAATGGCAAATTCTTTAACTATAACAAGTATGGTCATAGAGAAAATCAATGTAGATATAGAAATTATTAGAACACCAATGCACCCACCGGTCAATGTTCTAAATGCAAAAAAGTTGGTCATAATTCAAAAAATTGCAGAATGAATGTAAAATGTTATGTTTGTGGAACATTTGGACACTTATCTAATCAATGCAGAACACATACCAGCATAGGATATGGAAAAACTATTCAGAAAAACAATGTGACTTTTTATTCTTGTAACAAGATTGAACATATTGCAAAATTTTGTAGAAGTAAGGCATCACTGGCTATAGACAATTCAGAGGTAAACATAGAGTCTTAATCAGAGAAACTGGTAGTGGAAAGTTCTAAGAAATAGACTGAGGTACACACTGAGAAATTAGATGAGAAGAAGGATGGGGTAAAGGTTAATGCAGAGATTGTGCCACTGGCAATAGCTAAGAAACATAAACCCTTGCTTGTAGAAATGCAAACTCAAACTGACCTGCCAGAGATCACCATAAGCAAAGAGGTTCCTCACATCGGTGGATTATAGACTGTTAAGACAGTTGGTCAAGCATCTGATTCTTCACTGACAGAATTTCGGCCAACCAATGTAACATAGGTATTTCTTGATTCAATTAAGAAAATAAATGATTGCAATGCACTTGCATATAAGGCAATTGATGACACCATACCAATTTTGAGGATGATTGCACCCAAGTGTAACATAGAGAATAAAGACTCTTTAGGAAAATTAGACACATTGTCTAAATACATAACCAAAAATCTTCTAACAATTGATCAGATCAATGAGGACACTTTCAGAGAGAAAATAAATAAAGAGAAGGAAAAATTATTTGAGGAAACAACAAAGAAGAGTAAGGAACATATTGATACATTGTTACCCGCACTAGGAAAGACAATTTTGGACTTCAAGAAATTGTACAGAGATACATGTAAGACAAACATTTTGACAAAGAATATAGATACAGAGATCAACAAAGCACAGAAGGAAATCAATAATATTGCTGACAATTTAATAGTTTCATCAAACTCCATATCGACAGTAGAATAGGAAATTACTGGCTATGAAGAGAAAATTGAAAAACTTGAAAAAGATAAGGAGAGATTAAAGTTTAAGGAAAAAGAACTGAAATGCAGACTAGGTACTAAACTAGATATCATCATCTCTTTGAGAAAAGAGATTTTTGAGGCTCTTGTTCCAAGACTTAAGACACCAGAAGAGAAAATGCAAATACTCACCGATACAATCCAGAGGACTAAAGCAACACTAAAGGATAGTGAGATATTCTATAACAGCTTAAATTTTGCATTAGCAGATCTGTATCAGATTGTAACCAGCCAGTTACAAGGATCCAGACAGGAACTACAGTCAAGTGACACTGGATGAAAGCCTTTGTCATTGATGTCAAAGGGGGAGTAGTAGTGGATCAGAAAAATGATTGACAGAAGAGTTCATCTGCTCAGGGGGAATACATAGTTTTGGTAAGATTTTTGGACAACACTTTTTGGATATTATTTTGACTTTTTCTCATGAGTGTTGCCATCAATGCCAAAGGGGTAGATTGTTGGAAAATGAACACTCCAATGAGAAATTGTAGGTGATTGAAGGTATTGTCATTTATGGCAACCTTACAATCCCATGGCACCGACATAGGCACAGACACCGGCATCGGCAACGACAAAAGATGTTTATCGACACCCTGGCTGATAAGATTTTGTTTATTGTATTTTGTATTTAATTATAAAATCTTTTTATAAGCTGACAAGGAGAATTGTAATAGGACTCATATATAAGTATGAGATCTTGTAAATCATTTGTAAGAGAAATACATGGAAGGAATGTAATAGGCAGATGTGAATATTAAGGTAGACCTTTGAATAGGGTTTTGGAAGTTGTATGAGCTTAAACCGATACTGAACCTGGCATAGCAGATGCTGAACTAAAGTAGTACATGTCATTGGATTTTACATAATCCATTTTGTAAGTCAGTGAGACTTCCCTTTTGTATTTGAGAAGTGAGCTTTAGGCAGTTGGCCTTCCTACATGTGCAGGCCCCTATTGTATCAGTAATATTCACTTATTGGCTAGTGAGCAAATATTGTGGGTCACAAATCCCACCGAGGTTTTTCCCACACTGGGTTTCCTCGTTAAAAATATTGTGTTATTGTGTGCTTTCTATGTTGTGTTTACTGTTCATATTTACTGCATTAATTCTTGTTTACCGGTACACTGTTTTGGAATGCAATTTATTTAATAAGTTCAAAAAATCCATTAACCTGTTAGATACCGATTCACCCCCCCCTCTCAGTATCTTTGGGAATCCTAACACTCACAACCCCAAGCGCCTTGCCAACATGAACTTTTTCTCAAATGGTGGAATTTTTCATGTGTGTGTTTGAATATGCTTTACAAGGTATTTTCATTGACTTATACCTCTTTGGTCTATGTTTACAAGCCTTTTGTGCCTTTTTTTCTTAGTGACCTAGGAAAATAGGCTACAAGCAATTAGGCCTCTGTTCTGCATTTGGGTTTTGAGTGCAAGTGTTCAAACCCTATTGTGCCTATTTTAACCTAGTTAGCTGATATAGGGTTTTAGGTCTCAAAACCTTCACTAGTTAAATGAGAATGAGGTTAGGGATTTTGGATAGGGTCTGCACATGTCTAAGGGTCCCCTCCATGCAAGTTTTTACTTTCATTTTTGTCCACTACTCCAAGGATTCAATCAATCCTTTATTGCATAGACTTGCCACATGGGTAATATCAAGTCTAGGGTAGCACTCCAAAAGTGCAAGGTGAGATCTTCTTCTCCCCAAACCAACAACATCACATAGTATACATGATAATCCAACATTCCCCAGCATTTTATACCATTCCCATTGAGGAATGTTGAATGATGGCTCCTTTTGCATCCAAACCCTGATTTTGGGGGTTTCTACCAGACAACGAGAAAGAAAATTCAATTAATCCTCAACCACATAACTTCAAGACCTCAAAACTACATCAAATGAAAGGTTATTCTCTGCTCCCACCTATTCTAGATATTATCCCTTCTAGAAGTTCGTACAAATCTATACCAAAGCAAAGAACACAAGAAATTGTAGTAAAAATGATAGTTTCAGAATTATAGGAAGCATAAATATCATTCAAAGTCTCAATATAACCTTTATGAATCATTCCTCAAGCTTAAATAAGGCCAAGGAATCCTTCAAATCACCTCCCAACATACAAATGCAACCAAGTAGCCATTGGGCAACCACTACTCAAATATTTGCAAAATTGTCTATGACAACAACTACTTTTGACAAATTATTACATCACTCACTTGCCTTCATACCAAAGGTTACAAAGTGGACACACAACATATCTAGGACCTTTAGTTACCAAAAACATAAATAAAATTCCCATACAAGGTGTTTTGAACAAGTACACACCTTGGAGCCTTAGGGCTTATTACATAGCATTGGTAACATTACCAATCCATTTAGGACCTAGACAAGAAACCTTCAATGCAACACATCATGTTGCATTCAAACACATATTGGAGAGATGCTAGCACACCTTTGAGTGCCCCTACACCATACTCCCCCAGATAAGAAAACTCAAGTCCCTTGAGTTGCCAACTGGGTGATTGAGGTGCCATGCTTGATGATATCACTCTCAAACATCCAAGTTTCTTCAGACTTAGGAAGGTCCTTCCACTTGACTAAGTAGTCCTTGTAGACCCCTCTTCTAGTTTTTTTATCACTTTGGAATCAAGGATACTCTCCAACTCCAATGGTTTTCTTGGTGGTAAATCCTTCAGCCAATCTACATCCTCTTCCACAAGAGATGAACCAAGTTTTGCATCAGGTAAAGGACCCTTGAAGGTTGTCAAATCACATACATTAACAATGGGTGAGATCCCCAAATCTGGTGGAAGTTCAACCTCATAAGCATTGTTACCAAATTTATGAACCACCCGGAGAGGTCCTATATTCTTCATGATCAACTTAGAGGGTTGGCCCTTGGGCAACCTTTCCTTCCTTAAGTAGGCCATTACCAAATATCTTACTTGAAACTAATCATCTCTTCTCTTAACATCTGCCCTAAGTTTGTATTTTTCTGCACTTTTGTGAAGTAAAGTCTTGACCTGATCATAGATCTCCTTCATAGTGATGGAAAACTCCTCTCCCTGAGCACTCCTTCTTTCCATACCTCCAAGGTATCTAAGTTCTAGTATCCCTCTAGGATGTAATCCACACACAATATCAAATGGGCTTCTCCCTATAATTCTATTAACTGAATCATTATATGCATATTCAGCTTGTCCAATCACCAAATCCCAACTTTGTCCATGCTACTTGGTAAGACATCTAAGAATATTGCCAAGAGATCTATTAACCACCTCACTTTGGCCATCAGTATAAGGATGGTATGCTGAAGAAAATGATAGATTGGTACCCAATTTCTTCCAGAGAGTCCTCCAAAAATGACCCACAAACTTGGAATCTCCATCAATGACAATATTGAGGGGTAGACCATGTATCCTTACAACTTCTTTGAAGAAGAGACCTAAAATATGAGATGCATCATTTGTGAATTTACATGGCACAAAATGAGCCATCTCTTTGAACCTATCAACAATTACAAAGACACTATCAAACCCCCTAGAAGTTTTGGACAAACCAAGTGCAAAATCCATACAAAGGCTTTCCCAAGGCAAAATGATAAAAGTTGATACAACCAAACATTAGTAGAAACTCCTTTTGCCCTTTGAAAAATGGGACAATGCTCCATAAATTTTCTTACCTTTGCTTGCATCTTAGGCCAAAATTAAAACCTTGATACCTGCTCCAAAGTTTTATCCAAACCAAAATGACCACCGAGGCTGCCATGGTGCTTTTCCGTAATGATATTCTCCCTCATAGAGCATTGAGGAATACATAGCCGATGCCCCTTAAAGAGAAATCCATCCCACAACATGAAATCAAGGAACTCAACATGATTGGAATCAGAAAACTTAGTACATACATCATAAGCATCCTTAAAATATTTATCATCCTTATACATGAGTTTAAGAGAATCAACACCAACACTTTGACACTGGATTTCTTGGATAGTGAGTACTCTCCTACTTAAGGCATCTACAACCTTATTAGAAACACCATTCTTATTCTAGATAGTAAAAGTGTAAGGTTGTATTTGTTCAACCCACTTGATATGCCTTTTATTCAACTTCTCCTGCCCATTAAGAAAACTCAATGCATGGTTATTAGTGTAAACAATGAACTCTTTTAGAAGAAGGTAATGGTACCACTTTTTTAGTGCTTGTACCATATCATCAAGCTCCAAATCATAGGTTGAGTACCTTTTCTTAGCCTCATTAACCTTCTTTGAAAAGAATGCCACCGGATGCTCTTCTTGACTAAGAACTGCACCTATTTCCTGCTTGCTTGCATCACATTCAACTATAAAAAGTTGATCAAAGTTAGGGAGCCTCAAGGTAGGAAGATCTACAACTTTCCTCTTCAAAATCCCAAAGCTTTGGGATGCCCTCTCTATGCATTCAAACCTACATTTGATTCCTCCTTTTATAGTGTTAAGAATTGGATCACAAATATGACTAAAACCCCTGATAGATTTTCTATAAAAAGAAGCCAATCCATGAAAGCTCCTAACATCCCCCTGTTAGCATTATACACTCTAATGAGAATAGTTGATGTTGTCATCGATGGAAACCAATCGGCAACCAACTGGCAATAGGTTTCTACACATGCACTGGCATCACAAACATCATACACCAGTAGGCACCGACACTGGCAAGCACTTTCACTGGCATCCAGATTACACCAGAAATGAAGTATATCGGCACTCAGGCTGAAATGGGATAAATTTTTCCTTATATGAATTGTACTATAAATATAATTATTATTTGTAAGCCGACTTGGTATATTGTAATAGACTCATATATGTATGAGATCTTGTAGATCATTTTTGTAATGTAATGAATAGGAATACAGAAATAGAAACGTAAGGAAGAAAGATAGAATATTATTGGACACTGAAAGGTTTTTGGTATATGATTGAGCTTAAACTGGCAGTGAACCAGGAATTAGAGATTCTATTTTGAGCAATACATTTTATTGGATTTGAGTATCCATATTGTAGTCAGTGAGACTCTTTTGAGTAGTGTGCTCTAGGTAGTTGGCCTTCCTGCATGTGCAGGACCCTATTGTAAGTAATATTTATTCATATTGGCCAATGAGTAAATATTGTGGGTCACAAATCCCACCGAGTTTTTTCCCACACCGGGTTTCCTCATTAAAATATTTTGTGTTATGGTGTGCATTTATGCTGTCTCTATTATTTCTCTTTACTGCATTATTTCTTGTTTACCAGTACATTGATTTGGGTTGCAAAATTATAAATAAGTTTAAATATTCCATTAACCAGTTAGACACTGATTCACCCCCACTCTCAGTGTCTTTGGGACTGTCATTGAATCTAATAATTGGTATCAGAGCCTAGTCCTCTATTTTCAAAAGCCTAACAGCTTGAGGAAATTCTGAAACCGGTACAGATGAAGAATTTAAGAAAATAGTTGGAAGGAGCTCTTGAAGATTTTTATGCAGAAAAAATGAAGAATATAAAACTTGAAGATGATCTGAGGACTACTAAGGAATTCATTAAAGGACTTCAGGAAAAGATGGTTATCACACAAAACAAGAGGAAAGAACTTCATGACCAGATGCAGAAACATGATGATGAAAAAGAAACTCTTAGTGATATTGCAGATAAGTTAAGACAAGAGAACAATAATTTGAGGAATGAAATGTAAGATATAACTATGAGACTATGTAAGGATATTGAAGGCAGAAAGAAGAATCAAGAAGATTTGACTAGAAGACTTAATGATGGAGGTAATGAAAATTTTGAGACTCTGTCATGAAATTGATATGCTAAAGATAAATCTGATTCACATGCAACATAATAAAGAAGACCTTGTGAGACAAGTTGGAATTCTTGAAAATGAGTTGATCACTACAAATGGACACAAAGACAAATTCAAGAAAAGTTCAGAAAGACTTGATGACATGCTGAAAAGACAAAAACCTGATTGAGATACAATTGGACTTGGATTTGAACATGGAGAAAGTTCTGGAACTGAAAACAAACAAGATCATAGTAAATTGACAAGACAACCTAATGCTTATAAATTTAATGGGAAATGTTTCAATTGTAACAAATTTGGTCATAGAGAAAATCAGTGGAGATTTAGAAATAATCAGAATACAAATTTACCCACCAATTAATGTTCGAAATGCAATAAAGTTGGTCACAATTCATAAAATTGCAGAATGAATGTGAAATGCTATGTTTTGTGGTAGATTTGGACATTTATCTAATCAATGCAGTGTTAGGGGTCCCAACGATACTAAGAGGGGGGGGTGAATCAGTATCTAACCGGTAATAAGAATTTCTTAAGTTAAAACATGCAGAGCATAATATAACAGTGTACCAGTATGCAATAAATAATGCAATAAATAGAATCAAGAATATCCACATGAAAAGTACACCATAACACAAGATGTTAACGAGGAAACCCAGTATGGGAAAAACCTCACTGGGATTTGTGACCCACAATATTCACTCACTGGCCAATAAGAGAATATTACTTACAATAGGGGCCTGCAAATGCAGGAAGGCCATCTGCCTAGAGCTCACTACTCAATGGGAAGTCACACTGACTTACAATAAGGATTATACTAATCCAATAACATTTACTACTTTACAATAGCATCTTCAATTGCAGATTCAGTACCGGTTCCTGCTCTGTTCTTTACATATACCTCTTGACCTATATTTTGCACATTAGGTCTGCCTAATATTTTCTTTTATACTCCTTACATCATTATTCCAAATGTCTATAATGATCTCCTTTATATATAAGAGTCATTTTACAATTTTCCAAGTCGGCTTACAATAATAAACAAAATATTACATAACAAAAATCCTGTCGGCCTCTGTGCTGGTATAATTTCTTTCTTCTGTGCTGGTGCCGGTGTAGAGTGTTCTATTGATGCCGGTGCACTATCCTGCCAGTGTAATGCTATGCTGATATAATGTCTTGCTGGTGCCATAGGATTGCAAGGTTGCCATCAATGACAAAACCTTCAATCACATATAATGTCTCATTGGAGTGTGCATATGCCAACAATCTCCCCCTTTGGCATTGATGGCAACACTTATGAGAAATTTCAAAAAGTGTCCAAAAGTGTGTAGTCCAAAAATGTAACCAAAAATGTGAGAGCTCCCCCTGAGCACATGATTCTTGTGTTTTAAACTTTCTCATTCCACTACTCCCCCTTTGGCATCAATGACAAAGGTTGTAAAGATGTCAGTAGAGTTTGCAGGTTCAGCTATCCATAACCTCAACCTTGTAGCTGGGTAGTTATTATTTGAAAAAGATCTCCCAAAATTAAGTTTATACTATCCATAAGCTTCTTACTATCTTTTATTGTTGTCTCAGTTCTCTTCACTGTACCGGTGAGATGTTGCAAATGCTCTGCCGGTGTTTTGCTACCCTGTGTTAGTGCCTCAGAAATTTCCTTCCGCAAAGATGATAAATAGTCCAATCTTGGACTTAGTTTAGATCTCAAATGTTTCGCCTTATTTATTGTCCTTTATTTCTCCCTTTCCAATTTGAGTAGTTATTCCTCAAAATTTGCTATCTTCTCTTCAAAAATTGATAGTGAATCAGGTGAGTTGACAAAGTTGTCTGCAAGTTTATTTATCTCATCCTGTGCCTTGCTTATTTTCTTGTCAATATCTACAGTCAAAAAGTTTGTTTTACATGTATCTTTATAGAGATTTTTGTATTCTTTCAACAAACTACATAGTTCCGGTAGAAGTGTGTCAAAAATTCTGTTACACTTCTTTATTTCCTCATCAAAGAATTTTTGCTTTTCAATCTCTACCTTATCCTTTACTGATTCTTCCTTTATTTTCTCAATATTTTCTGAGATGTATTTACACAATGTATCCAAGTGTCCTAAAGAATCTTTATTATCTATATTACAGTTAGGTGCTATTACCTTCAAAATTGGTATGGAATCATCAATTGCTTTATAAGCCTGTGAGCTGTAGTTAGTTATTTTCTTGATAGAATCAAGTAATACCTCAGTCACATTTGTTTACTTGAATGTTGATGATGATCCAACAATCTGAGTACCGGTGGTTGTAACCATGCTTGTATTGACCTTTGGTAGGTCAGTTTGTGTCTGCATTTCTTTGAGCACTGGTTTTCCTACTTCACTGGTTACCGGTGGCACTGTTTCCTTATGTACCTATTCCGGAGCCTTTAGCTTTGTTGGTTTCTCTATATGTTGTGTTGACTCTATCTGTGACTCAGTCTCTACCTTTTTCTCTGTATCTTCTACCGATTTCTTTGTTTCCCCTGCCACCGGAGGCTTATTAGCCATATCTGACTTGTTAGTTGAATCCTTGTCCACTATTATGTTGATCTTCTGAGTATCAACTTTTATAGTATATAGGACTTCAGAATTAGGATTGCTACCCTCTACATCCATATTTTCTGTTGCCGGTTGATCTTCAGTAGTTGTTGTTTTCACCGGTGGAGGTAGGTTGTCTTTAACTTTGATGCTTGGTGGTCCACCAACTTTGCCTTTCCCCTTGTCTCTATCTTTTTGATATACCTTTATAGATTTAGGGTTCCTATACTCTTCTTGTTTTTCTTTGTCAACCAGGAATATATCCCATCCATCTTCTGTTTCCTCTGTCACTTCATTAACTCTTCCTGCCATTAGTGAAATATGCCGATGTGCAGTAGAGAATACTGACCGGTTTGCTTGAGCAATCAAATCATCAATTTCTTTAGGAGAGTTTACCAGATATATAGCAAGTAGTTTCTCAATTTTTATTTTCTTATCTAATTCTATCACTTCTTATCTTCTAGCCTCAAGTTTTTTGAATAAATCATTAGGAATTTCCTTTGCTACTTCCATAAAAAATTTCTTGTACATGTCCATATGCAATATAACAATGTTCTCAACTTGCTCTTTCTCATCAGCAGTTAGAGTGTCATAGATTTTCTCTATGTTCTTCAGTTTTCCTTCCTCTGTGATTTCATTTAGCAGTACATCAAGAGGGGCCAAGTCTCTATTTGTCCTTTTCTTCTACTTAGGTGTCAGCTTCTTCTTTGGTGTGGCCTTTCTAACCGGAGATCTCATGACTTGTTGCTTTTGCCTTGTTCTTCTAGGAGAAGGAGTGGTTGCCGGTGAGGGATCTCTTTTTCTTACAACTCTTTTAAAAGTTGTTGGCATGTCACCTTCTGAAGAGGTACCTACCAGTGATAGATGAGTTTTAGGTTGTGGAGCTTCCAACTCATCTTCTGTTATGCCGGTTTTCTTGAATACATCTTCCTTAATGGCTTTTGCTTGCCTGGACCCTTTCCTTACAAATGCCTCAGCCTTCTTTACTCTTTTCTTTGATTGTATTTGGCTTTCTATAGTCTCAACACTACCAAATACTTCTTCTTTAGGTTCATTGGGGGCTTCTAGAAGTGCTTTAGCATATGTTTCAACTATGTGGTCATCTATTTCATAGCCCATCTCGGTTACCCAAATTGTCCTTGAGATGACCGCTTCCATCCAGATTTCATCTTTCTTAATAACAAAGCATATATCATCTTTGTATTTGTCTACTATTTTCTGAGATAACCTTATTCTTTTCTTCATTTTGTTCTTTAATGCTTGAAAGAAGTCATTTATATTGTTCTCCTTGTTCTCACCCATGTTATTGAATAGTTCAATCAATTGCTTTCCTACCGGTATGTCATATCCAAGTTCTTTATAACCTATATCGAGAACCTATTTTGTTATGTGTAGCATTAGGCATACTAACAGATTTCCAAATTTGAAAGTTCCTTTCTTGTCCATCTTGATTTTTCCAAGGTTGTCTATTAGTTCATCCTTTAACCATTCACATATGTCGATTTTTGCATTGTCTGTTACCATATCATAAGCACTCTTAAAGCATAAACTTGAAACTAAGTTAACTCTATTAGAATGAGTGGATTTATAACCTAATATCATACTGATGAATCTCACATTGACATCTTTTACATCATTAACCCTTAAAGATCTCTTGTCAAATGTTGCACCAGTTAGCTTTGTAACTAGGTCATTGGGAACCTTCTTGGTTTTATCTGGTCTCTTACTGGTGGTCGGTAACCCTGTGACAACTTTCACAGCCTCCTTGGTGATCTTATTGGATTGCATCTAACTAGAAAAATTCTCCATGTACTCTTCTTAAAACTATCCTAATCACATCCTTAGGAAATTCAGGATTGCTAAGGATTTCTGTAAATCCTAGGGTTTCAATAATCTTGTGTTCATCTTTCACATTGTCGGTGTTATCAAATATTATGGTTTTATACATGGTTTTGATTTCCTCATCTCCTAGCTCTTCAATGTTGTAGTGGATGTACATTCTAGGGTCTTCAGCATATACAACTCCCTTAGGAATTTGAGAAAATGCACCTAAGGTATCATCCTTCTTTTCTATCTTGGGAACTAACTGAAATATGGGCCTAGGTCTTTTTATTACCTCAACAACAGTAGGGTTTTCTATGTATTCAATTGCAGAGGTGGATACCATGATTAAATACCTTTTACTACCTTGGATGGATGATTTCTTGGAGTGTGCTTGCTTCTTGCTCAAAATGCCTTAGTTCGGAATCTTCGCGCTCTCTGAAAAATTTGAAATCACAGTGAAATGAAATGGAGCCAAAACCTTAATTTATAATGTCTTTTCACCATCTACCACATTTATTACATGCTCGTTAAGTATTCACTTAACATTGTCTGTTGGTAATAAGTAATTTTCAACTTCTTATCTCTATCCAAGGGAATAATTAGCATATGTGTCATTAGATTGCCAAACCCTCAAGGAAATTTTCTTCAATTTGATGAAGAACTTCCTGCCGATGGAGCAATGCTCTGTCCTGCCAGTGAAGCATCACTTTGTCCTACCGGTGAAGCATTGGTTGGTTCTACCAGTGGAGAAGTATTCCCAATATTTAGATCAGCTTCTTTAATCCATTGTTTTGAGAATTCTTGCTTAACCTCTTCAACTTTTTCTTTACCTTTCAAGCTAGCACTTTTGTTGTCTACTGGTGTCCCTTTACTTCTACAAAATTTAGCAATATGCCCAATCTTGTTACATGCATAATAAGTTACATTATTCTTCTGAATAGCTTTCCCATAACCTATGCTGGTTTGTGTTCTGCATTGATTTGATAAGTGTCCAAACCTTCCACAAACATAACATCTCACATTCATTCTGCAGTTTTCAGAG
Organism: Cryptomeria japonica; assembly: GCF_030272615.1. Taxonomy (NCBI): domain Eukaryota; kingdom Viridiplantae; phylum Streptophyta; class Pinopsida; order Cupressales; family Cupressaceae; genus Cryptomeria; species Cryptomeria japonica. Next base: position 482,822,546 of record NC_081406.1, on the reverse strand, counting down.
TTGTGACCAACTTTGTTGCATTTTGAACTTTGACCGATGGGTGTGTTGATATTCTGATAATTCCTAGATCTACATTCATTTGCTTTATGACCATACTTATTACAGTTAAAGCATTTTCCATTGAATTTATAAGCATTAGGTTGTCTTAGCGGTTTGCTATGATCCTGAGTATTTGTAGTACTGGAGCTTTCACCAACTTCAAAGCCAATTCCAGAAGTGTCACCTTTAGGTTTTTGATTTTTCAGCAAGGTAGCAAGTTCCTCTGAGCTTTTCTTGAATTTTTCTTTGTGTTGATTTGCAGTTTCTAGTTCTCTTTCCAAGATTTATTTTTGTCTCATCAGTTCATTTGTGTCATTCTGAGTATGCATCAGATTTGTCTTCAACATGTCATTTTCATAGCTAAGTCTTGTGTTCTCATTTGCTGCATCACTTAGTCTTCTGGTCAATTCTTCTTCACTCTTCTTCCTATCCTCAATCTCTTTGGAAATCTCATAGTCATATCCTGCATTTCATTTTTTGTTGTCATGATCTCTTGTTTCAACTTGCTTATCATATCATTAAGTGATTCCTTTTCATCATTCTCATTTTATAGTTTTTCACAAAGTTCTCTTCTCTTATTTCTTGCAACAATAAAATTTTCTTGAAGTGCCTGAATGATATCCTGAGCTGCCCTTAAATCATCTTCTAATTTGATATTTTTCAATTTCTCTGCATCATAGTCTGTAAGAGCTCCTTCAAGTTGCTTCATCAGATTTTCCATCTTTACCAGTGTCAAGATCTTCCTCAAGCTGTTAGACTTCTGAAAATAGAGGACTAGGCTCTGATACCAATTTTTAGGGGTCCCACAGATACTGAGAGGGGGGGTGAATTAGTATCTAACTGGTAATAAGAATTTTTTAAGTTAAAACATGCTGAACATAATATAACAGTGTACTGGTATGCAAGAACTAATGCAATAAATAGAATCAAGAATATCCACATTGAAAGTACACCATAACACAAGATGTTAACGAGGAAACCTAGTGTGGGAAAAACCTCGGTGGGATTTGTGACCCACAATTTTCACTCACTGGCCAATAAGAGAATATTACTTACAATAGGGGCCTACACATGCAGGAAGGCGAACTGCCTAGAGCTCACTGCTCAATGGGAAGTCACACTGACTTACAATAAGGATTATACTAATCCAATAACTTGTACTACTTTACAATAGCATCTTCAATCCCAGATTCAGTACCGGTTCCTGCTTTGTTCTTTACATATACCTCTTGGCCTATATTTCGCACATTAGGTCTACCTAGTATTTTCTTTTATACTCCTTACATCATTATTCCAAATGTCTATAATGATCTCCTTTATATATAAGAGTCATTTTACAATTTGCCAATTTGGCTTACAATAATAAACAAAATATTACATAACAAAAATCCTGTCGGCCTTTGTGCCGGTGCCGGTGTAGAGTGTTCTGCTGATGCCGATGCACTATCTTGCTGGTGTAATGCTATGCCGGTATAATGTCTTGCTGGTGCCATAGGATTGCAAGGTTTCCATCAATGACAAAACCTTCAATCACATACAATGTCTCATTAGATTGTGCATATGCCAACATGCAGAACACAAACCGGTCAAGGATATGGAAAAACTATTCAGAGAAATAATGTAACTTGTTATGCATGTAACATGATTGGGCGTATTGTAAAATTTTGTAGAAGCAAGACTATACCAATGAACAATAAAGGATCTAATGATAAGGGAAAAGAAAAGATAAATGAAATAAAGCAAGAGTTTTCAAAACAATGGATTAAGAAGTGAGATTATAAAGTTGATGAATCTGTCTCTGCACCGGTTGAACAGAGTAACCCTCCACCGGTAGGAGATTCTTCATCTAACTAAGGAATAATACTTAAGGGGTATGGAAAAAAGTTGAAAATAATGCATTCTTCCCTCGGTTGATGGGAAGAAGATACATTTCTTCTTTACTGGTAGATGTGTTAAGATTCAACTTAACCGACAAGCATTTAATACAGTAGTTGGAAAGCATTTTTGGCTATAAAGCACCAAAAAACCCCGATTTTCAACCACCAAGCATTCAAGCATTTAGAGAGCGCAAAATTGAGTAAGGTCATTCTAAAGGCGAGCTGCGAAATGTTTTTCAGGCATCCAAGGATTTCAAGCAAGAGGTATTTATCTTTCGAAATGGCATCTTCATCTTCTATACCTGAGTTTATTGCAAAGCCTACTGTGGTAGAAAATGTTAAGCGCCCTAGGCCTGTGTTTAAAATTATCCCTAAAATTGCCAAGAAAGATGATTCTATCGGAGCTTTTTTGAAAATTCTGAGGGATTCTCTTTTTCCGAAGACCCTAGAATCTACATTCAGTGCAACATAGAAAATCTAGGAACCGATGATTTGGAGAACATGTACAGTGGTGTTATTACTGATGAACAAGGTTTAATTAAATCGGAGCATAAGATAGTTGGAGACTTAGGATTCATTGAGATATTGAACATACTTGAATTTCCTAAGGAGGTAGTCCGTCTTGTTCTGAGTAGAGTTCATGGAGAGTTCATGTGGCTTGAATGTATTTTTAAAATCTCTAAGGAAGCAATCAAGGCAGTTACTGGTTTACCCTCAACTGGTAGTAGGCCCAACAAAACCAAGAAGATACCTAACAAGGGAGTTATGGAGTTAACCAGAGCTACATCTGACAATAGATCTCTTAGGGTTAATGACATTACTGATGCTAATGTGAGATATGTGAGTATGGTACTTGGATATAGAGTAACTCATGCAAACAGATTGAATTCAATTTCCAGCTTATGTATTTATAGTGCATATGAAATGGTAAAGAACAATGCTAAAATTGATATCTATGAATGGCTTAAGGATGAATTAATTGATAACTTGAAGAAGATTAAGGGTGACAAGAAAGGGACATTTCATTTTGGCAACCTACTTGTGTGTCTAATTCTTTACTTCACCAAAGAGATACTCGACATTGGTCATAAGGACTTTGGATATGACATCCCAATAGGAAAACAAATCAAAGAAGCTATTACCGATATGGACAATAACAGTGACAACATTATAACAAATTACCTCAAGAATTATCAGACTAAGATGAGAGCTAGAGAAAGGTTACCCCAGAGCATAGTAGACAAGTATGACAAGCAAATCTACTTTGTAATCAAATGTGATGAGACATGGATGGAAGCAGTTAGCCCTAGAACTATTTGGGTTACTAAAATGGGTTATGAAGTTGATTTACCCATTCTTGAAACATATGCTAAAAAATACTTGATTCACCTAAGGAACCATCTGATAAATTCTTTGGTAGTGTTGAAACCATTAAGAGTGTTGTCTCAATGCAGAAGAGAAGAAAAAGAAGAGAAAAGTTTATCAGAGATGCATCCAATATGGAAAAGGAAATTAAGAAAAATGTAATGAACATAAGTGGTATATCTGCCAGTAAACTAGAGTAAACTGGAAGGATTGAAACTAGAAGCTCATGTTTCATGGGTTGTTACTTCTTCGGATACAGATAGTGGAAAAGAAACAAAGTTCAAAAGAGTTGAAAGAAAGAAGAGGAAACCCTCATCGGTACCCTCTCCTTCTCCCAAAAGGACTAGAACTTTGAGGAAGAAGTAGCAGGCTATAAGGGAACCTAAAAAGAATCTTACACCAAAGAAGAAACATACTAAGACACCAGATACCCTGACATCAGAGGAACTGGTAAATGAGATAACACAGGATGGAAATATTTGCAATATAAATAAATACTATCATTCTTACAAAGATTCAGACAAGGAAACAATAGAGGCTAGTATAATTTTGCATTTAGATATCTATAAAAAGGTTTTGATTGAAGTTGTAGAGGATCTACCAAATGACTTATATCTAAGACTAGAAGCTAAAAGAATGTCAGTGATGGAATTAGACAAAAAGTTAAAGGTTGAAGCATTATTGGTAGTACATCCTATAAATTCTAAGGAGGAAATTGATGAACTAATTGCTGAGGCAAATCGGTCAGTTTTTTGTCAGTGGACACCAACAGGTTAGCCTAATGGCTGGTAGAGTGAAAGAGATTGCTGATGAGACTGCAGAAAAATGGGATATATTTTTTGTTGAAAAGGAAAAGAAAGAGGAAAAGGAAAGACAAAAAATAGATAAATCTTTTGCTAAAGTGTACCAAAAGGACAAAGGGAAAGGCAAGATTGGTGGTGTACCTTCTATAAAGGTAATAGATAACATCCCTCCACCAACTCAGGACACCCCTCCATTAACTTCAACATCATTAGTACATACAAAAAATCAACTGGATAAGGCAACTGATGAAGTAACTCATGATGATACTAACCTGGAGTCTGAAATACTTTTCACCATGAATGTGGATACACAAGATATAAACATTGTTGTGGATAAAGAGACTGTAGAGGTTAAGGCAGATGATGTTAAAGATAGTAAGATCTCTAAGATACCTGCACACACTGCTGACTCTCAGAAGACTGAGATACCAACACAAGATAAGGAACCAGAGATAGAGAAACCGATGGAGGATAAAGTTGCTATAACTGAGAAATCATCAAAAGTAGAGGTACAAACACAAACAAAGAAACCAGAAGAAACTATAATTAAAGAGGAAGCAACTAATGGAAATAAGGAGAAAATAGTGAAGGTAACTGGGCAAGTATCTATTGAGAGGAAATCCATAGCATAACCAAGCACATCAACAGGAGAATTCAGACCCACTAACATAATAGATGTTCTATTGGATTCTATCAAGAGGATAACAAATTGCAATGCCTTAGAATTTAAGGCTATTGATAACACATTACCTATCTTGAAGATGACTGCACCTACCTATAAGTAGATCACATTAATGATTCTTTAGGTAAATTGGACACATTGTCCAAATTCATTGTTGAAATATCATAACTATAGATAAGGTGAATGAGGATACTATAAAGGAAAGAGTAGATAAAGAGAAAGGAGAATTATTTGAGAAAACCGTAAAAGACTATAATGAGCATATGGATTCATTATTACTGGTACTCAACTGAAGAATTTTGGAATATAAGGAGCTATATAGAGAAGCTTGCAAGCCTCACCATCTAACTAAGGATATAGATGAGGAAGTCAAGAAGACACAAAAGGAGATAGATGACATTGTGGATAATATGATAGGTTCTTCGGAACTTACCTTAGCTTTTTAGCAGGAAATGGTAGTGTATGGGGAAAAGTTAGAGAAACTTGAGAAAGAGAAAGAAAGGATAAGGTTAAAGGCCCAGGAAATCAAAAGTAAACTTGGTCCAAGATTGGACAGTCTCATTACTTAACGGGTTGAGATATCAAAGGCAACAATTCAAGGAGAACGGTCACTGGAGCAATAGATGCACTATTTAACTGACATGATCCATTAGACTGAGACCATTCTCTCCGACAACAACAAATTCATGCAGAGCCTAAATCTAATTTTGGTAGACATTTTTCAGATTGTAACCAACCAGTTACATGCGATGAGGTAGCATTTTTGTATTCTTTGATTCTTTTTGACATCCTTTGTCTAATAAATGCACATAGGGGATCACTTTCTTAGGGGGAGCACACTTCTTTTTGGATTTCATTTCTGGATAGCAGTTTTGGATTTTTCTCATGAGTGTTGCCATCAATGCTAAAGGGGGAGATTGTTGGCATTCTACACTCTAATGATAATAGTTTATGTTTTCATTGATGGCAACCAACTGGCAACCAACTAGCAACCAAACAACAAGAAGTTTCTACACATGCACCGGCATCAAAAACATCATAGACTGGAAAGAACTTTCACCGACATCCAGATTACACTAGAAATGAAGTATATCGACACTCAGGCTGACATGGGATAAAGTTTTTCTTATATGAATTGTATTGTAAATATAATTAATTATTTGTAATCCAACTTGGTGTATTGTAATAGACTCATATATGTATGAGATCTTGTAGATCATTTTTGTAATGTAATGAATAGGAATACAGAAATGGAATTGTAAGGAAGAAAGGCAAAATATTATTGGACAGCGAAAGGTTTTTGGTATATGACTGAGCTTAAACCGGTACTGAACCAGGCATTAAAGATGCTATTTTGAGCAGTACATTTTATTGGATTTAATTATCCATATTGTAGTCAGTGATACTCTTTTGAGTAGTGCGCTCCAGGCAGTTGGCCTTCCTGCATGTGTAGGCCCCTATTGTAGGTAATATTTATTCATATTGGTGAGTGAGTAAATATTGTGGGTCACAAATCCCACTGAGGTTTTTCCCACACTGGGTTTCCTCATTAAAATATTATGTGTTATGGTGTGCATTTATGCTATCTCTATTATTTCTCTTTACTACATTATTTCTTGTTTACCAGTACATTGATTTGGGTTGCAAAATTATAAATAAGTTTAAATATTCCATTAACTGGTTAGAAACTCATTCACCCCACCCTCTCAGTGTCTTTGGGACTATTATTAAATTTAACACCCCCACTATCCTAGGTGTAGGCCAATTGAAAATAGCCTCAACCTTTGAGGGATCCATTTTTAAACATCCCTTAGAAACCACAAAACCTAGATACACCAACTCAGTTTTCATGAATTCACACTTCTCAAGGTTGATTACCAGTTTATCCTCATGAAGCTTCCTCAAAACCTGATCCAAATGCTTCAAATTATCCTCCTTAGACCTACTAAACACCAACATGTCACCAAGATAAACAATAAAAAAATTTCCAATAAAAATACCTCATTCATGAGGCGCATAAAGGTACTAGGTGCATTGGTGAGCCCAAACGATATCACCAACCATTCATATAAACCCTCATTTGTCTTAAAGGAAGTCTTCCACTCATCACCAACTTTGATTCTAATCTGATGGTAACCTAATTTCAAATCAATCTTTGAAAAGTAGCAAGATCCCCCAAGATAGTCCATTACGTCTTCAATCCTAGGCATAGGAAATCGGTACCTAATTGTGATCTTGTTAATGGCTCTAGAATTAGTGCACATTCTCCATGTTCCATCTTTTTTTGGTGCCAACATAGTAGGTACAGCAAATCAGCTTAAACTCTTCTTATTCAACCCCTTGTCCAATAGTTCTTGCACTTGTCTTGATATCTCCTCATTTTGTTTAGGAGTCATCTTGTAGGCAGCTTTATTGGGTAAGATTACACCATAGATCAAATCAATTTGATAACTAATTTATCCAATTGGAGGAAAGTTATCAGGCATGTCTTTGGCTAAAAATCCTTCATATCTATCCAACATGGCTTTTACTTCACCAGGAACCTCTCTCTTTGCACTATTCTTCTGTTGAGGTTTATCCTTTGGGTATAAGACTAAAGCATAGCCTTGGGTCTCCTCTTGCTTAAGGACATCTGAAAAATCTTTCCCACTAATCATCGTGACACTTGGACTAACAATATTCTCTTCCAATTGATCAAGTAAAGGTTCCATCCTAAACTACTTACCATTCTTGGAGATGACATACACATTCTTTTCCCCATCATGTTGGGCTTTGACATCATACTGCCAAGGGCGGCCTAACAATAAGTGACAAGCATCCATAGGAAGGATATCACACAAGATCCTATCCTTATAGTCTCCTACTTCAAAATTCACCTAAGTTTGTTCATCTACCACTACATGCTACCCCTTGTTAAGCCAAGACACCCTATAAGTACTCACATGTGGTAACCTTTTCAATTTTAACTTCTCTACCATTTCCAAAGCAACAATAATCTCAGTGGATCCAGAATATACAATCACCTTACAAACCTTACCATGAGTCTTACAAGTAGTCTTGAAGAGTGACTTTTGTTGTGGTGGATCCTTGCATTAAGGTACCTTCAATAATGTCCTCCTTAGTATGAGGCTTTCTCCATCCAAGGTTGGACCTGGATTTCCCATGGGTGAATTGACACTTTATCCATCATGCTCTTCCACAAGTTGATTCCTTCTTTCTGGTCCATGTCAACTAGAAGCTTTCTCTAGGCATCTACTCATGGTATGACCCACTTGGTTGCAATTGTAACACTTGCCAGTGAAAGCACTAGGACCTTTGCCTTGACTTCCTTGCCTACCCCTACCAAAATCTCTTCTTCCTCCTCTAAAGCCCCCATTCTTATTGTTGAACTCTCCATTGGACTCTTGTTGGTTAGTGTCACCATTTTTTAAAGGATTATTTCTTCCTCCATAGACACCTCTACCTCCCCTTCCTCTATTATTTTTCTCTCCTCTTCTCCTTATCTTATCTTCCATTCTCAATGCCAATTGGAAACATTTGTGCATAGTGTCCAAAGCCATGATTTTGATCTCATATTGAATGTTTTGCCTTAACCCATTTAGGTATCTAGCCACTTTCTCCACCTCTTCTTCATGATTCTTTGACCTAAGACTTAGTTTATGAAATTCTTTAGTATATGAATTCACATCCAACTCCCTATGTATGATATTTTGTAGCTTCTTGTACATCTGAACCTCATAGTCTATTGGTAGGAATTAATCTTTGATTTTTCTCTTCATCCTCTCCCAAGAGGATATCTTCTTCTTCCCTATAATCATCCTTTCTTCTTGCAACACTATCCACCACTACAAGGTAGACCCCTTGAGTCTAGACTTTACCAAACTCACTCTTTTCTCCTCGGGAACTTCTTTGTACTCAAAGTGGTTATTAAGTGATTCAATCCATTCAAGCACTTATTCTCCATTCAAGTTACCACTATAAATATGTAAACTTTCCACATTGTCTCTATTTACTGATTTCAAAGAATCCAAGAACATCTTTTGATTAGGTGTCATATTCTGACAGATGGCCTCCTTCTCTTCATTCTCCTCCTCTGAGTCATCATCACAAGTTTTATCCTTTCCCTTGGTCTGTCTAGTCTCTTTGAGTTTCTCTTCAAGCAACTCCTCTACCATCTTCTTTATGGCCTCTTAGTTTATTGCCTTAGGAGGAATTGCATTAGCCTCTCCTCCAAATTTTGAGTCTGACATACACTATTCCACCCTTGGTATTTTTCTGATACCACTATGATGTAGAGGGTTTGGTGTTAATGAGCAATTTCCTTGGCTTCTTGATGGCTTAACATTTGGAACCATCCAATGGTCCAATATATCCAACCTTCCAAAGGTTCTTAAACTTGTCCTTGATCCTTCCCAAGGATCAATCCACTCAAGACAACTTGGTTTTTCAAGGAGACTCCTACTCCTATGTACTCAACCCCTAAACCAAGATACCTCACAACCCCCAGCCCCTTGCCAATAGGTCCTTTTGCTAAAATGGTGTAATTTTTCATGTGTGAGTGTTTGAATATGTTTGATAAGATATTTTCATTGAATTAGACATCTTTGGTCTGTGTTTGCAAGCCTTTTGTGCCTTTTGTTCTCAGTGACCTAGGAAAATAGGCTACAAGAAATTAGGCCTCTGTTTGGACTTTTTCCACTTTATCTACCAAACTCTCTGAAAAACTCCCTGAAATTTTTTTATATTAAAATACCCTTTTGGTCCCTCTAAAGGATTTCAAACTTCTGCATCTGGGTTTTGAGTGCAAGTGTTCAAACGCTATTGTGCCTATTTTAGCCTAGTTAGCCAGTATAAGGTTTTAGGTATCAAAACCCTCACCAGTCAAATGGGAATGAGGTTATGAATTTTTAAGAGGGTCTACACATGTCTAAGGGTCCCCTCCATGCAAGTTTTGACTACCTTTTTTGTCCACTTCTCCAAGGATTTAATCAATCCTTCACTGCATAGACTTGCCACATGGGTAATGTCAAGTCTAAGGCAGCACTCCAAAAGTGCAAGGTGAGATCTTCTGCTCCCCAAAGTAACCACATCACCTAGTATACATGATAATCCAACATTCTCTAGGATTTCAGACCATTCCCATTGAGGAATGTTGAATGGTGGCTCCTTTTGCATCCAAACCCCGATTTTTGGGATTTCTACTAGGCAGCGAGAAAGAAAATTCAATTACTCCTCAACCACATAACTTCAAGACCTCAAACCTACATCAACTAAAAGGTGACTCTCTACTCCAACCTATTCAAGACATGAGCCCTTCTAGAAGTCCGTATAAATCTTTACCAAAGCAAAGAAGATAATAAATTACAATAAAAATGATAGTTTCAGAATTGTAGGAAGCATAAATTTTATTCAAAGTCTCAATCTGACCTGTGAGAATCATTCCTTGGGCTTAAATAAGGACAAGGAATCCTTCCAACCACCTCCCAATGTACGAATGCAACCAACTAGCCATTGGGCAACCACAAGTCAAATATTTCCAAAATTGCCTATGACAACATAACAACTTTTGACAATTTATTACATCACTCACTCACCTTCATACCAAAGGTTAGAAAGTGGACACACAACATCTCTAGGACCCCTAGACACCAAAAAATTAAATAAAATTCCCATACAAGGCTTTTTGACCAAGTACACACCTTGGAGCCTTAGGGCTTATTACATAGCATTGGTAGCATTACCACATCAATTTAGGACATACACAAGAAACCTTCAAGGTAACACATCATGTTGCATTCAAACACATGTTGGAGAGATTCTAGCACACCTTTGAGTTCCCCTACACCAATACCCTAAAGAGGATAGGTACACTTCCATCCTACAAGTCCATAAAGAATGTTTTGAACCATTAAACATTGAAGTAGGGGTTGACACAACACAGACCATTGTGTTCACAAAACCAAAATCTACCCAAGCTGGAGAAATCTTATCAATTGGGAACCTAGGCTCTTATACCAATTGTAGAACACAAGTTGCCACTGAGAGGGGGGGGGATTAATCATTTTCCAAACTTAACCCTTTTAATGCCTATAAGGTGTGTATCGGTTAGAAGTTCAAACACAAGACAAATATACCGGGGAGATAGGGGAGGAGATCAAGATGCAAGCACACACAAAGGGAACATCACATAACACCTGACGCATGAGGAAAACCCAACATAGGAAAAACCTCGATGAGAAATGTTGTTGGAGTCTACTACTCCAAACTAGCCTCACAATGAAAACAATGGTTACAACATTTAGGGAACCAACCCAAGGAGCACCAACCATTGCATTGAGCTCCAACTCAGTGATTACAATATCATATATCAATAAAAAAGTAATAACCTAGTTACAAATTTGTTTTGTAACCTCTACAAATTCTCTTCCAATTTTACTCTTCTCAACTGGTCTTCCTATGCTCTACTCTCTGCCAGCTCTCTACTTACTCAGATCCTCCTCTCTTTCATTCTTTGCTACAACCTTACTGATTTGGCCTCTACCTCTTCTTTTCCAATACTCTACTTTCTGCCAGTTCTGATCTCTCCTCTATCTTATCTTCTTTGACACTTTCACTAGTTCAGCCTCTACTTCTTCTCACTTTCTCTCTGCTCTTCTTTTCTCACTACAACTATCCTCTTATTGGTTCTACTGCTATCAGTTCTCACCACTGTCAGTATCAATGATAGTCTATTGGTTACCTTACCCTTTCTAGTTTAGCTCTTCTTACTGGTTCTCTCTCAAGCACTCAATCACCTTGATGTTTGATGAACTCTCTGACTGGTTGGCTCTTTGTTTTGTATTCACTCTTTGTTCTTTAATATTCGACCTACAACATCAATCCTCTTTGGTCTTTAGTCAACATAATTATACCCGAGTTTTCCATCAATGACTGACATTGAAACCTTTGGTGCGCTAGGGTTCCTTCATCGACCTTGAGGCAAACCAAATCCAATTAGATCTCCTTTTAGAGATAGACTACCTACAATGAATAAATCAACTCCGCCAATCCCATATTGTACAAAACATGTTTTCTATATTTAGCAAACATGACCTCTTTGTCGGTCTGCACTTGTCAAACACGATAAATAAGTTTGTGGTCCCCTTCACCAAATCTGATCAGCACCTACACAATCCTATGAATGCTCCAGTATTAGTTCCACCTAATCAAGGAAAGCCCCTATTACTATATATATCAGCAACAAACTCATCTTTAGGATCCTTGTTGGCACAACATGATGATCAAGGAAAGGAAAGAGCAATCTACTATATAAGTAGAACCCTAATTGGATATAAGTATAATTACACTCCTATAGAAAGAGTATGTCTAGTAGTGTTCTTCGTATCTTACAAACTTAGACATTATATACTGAGTCACAAAGTCCAACTCATCACACATTTTGATCCACTCAAATATTTGTTAAGAAGAGCAACATTGACTAGAAGATTGGCTAAGTGGGTCGTGATTTTAAGTGAGTTTGATATAGATAATGTGGACAAAAAAGCAATCAAAGGGAATATTACAGTGGATTAGTTAGCAGAGGGTCCCTTGCAAGACATGAATATCCCGATGAATCTGTGTTTATATTGACAACATCCACCATGTGGAAATTATACTTTGATGGGTCCTATACAAATCATGGAGCTGGATTTGGGATCATTTTCATCACTCATCAAGGTGATTCTATCCCTAAATCATTCATAATAAATTTTCCCTGTATAAACAATATTTCTGAATACGAAGCTCTCATCATAGGGCTTCGTACCTCTATATAGTAGAGGATAAAAGAATTACAAGTCTACGGTGACTCACAACTGATTGTAAATCAATTCAATGATGACTATAACAAAAAAGATGATAAATTGTTGCCTTATAAAAAAAGGGTAGAAGATTACAAAGAAAATTTCAGTAACATCACTTTTGAACAAATTCCAAGGATACAAAACAAGGCAATCGACACCATGGCTACAATAGGGTCTCTACTAAATATGCCTAATAATGAAACTTAGTTTGAGTTTATTGTAGAAAAATTGATGATACTCGCATATGAGATTCCCTCATCAGAATATGTATTTATAATTGTGGGTCCTGAATCCTCATGGTATAATGAGATATATGCATACTTACATACTAAGTATATGTCTCCTAATTTGTCTAGAAATCAAAAGAAAAATCTTATTCGCTAGGCATCTAGACACACTATTATAGAAAGGGCTTTGATGGAACCCTTCTCTGATGTCTTGACGAAGAAGAATCATAACTTTCCCTAAAGGACGTACATGATGGAATTTGTGGGGCACATCAAAGTGGCTCGCTACTATCAAAGAAATTGTTAAGAACTAGATACTATTGGCCAACTATGGAAAATGATGCCAATAAATATATACAAAAATATAGATAATGTCAAATGCATGGAGACCTCATTCATGCACCGACACAGGATCTTCAACCTATTACATCACCATGGCCATTTTCACAATGGGGGTTGGATCTAGTTGGTAAAGTTATCCTACTTCTTCCAATGGGCACAAATTCATCTTAATGACTACTGAGTATTTTACTAAATGGGTAGAGGGAATCCCCCTTACATACACCACTACTAAGCAAATAGAAAAATTCATGCTTAATTACATTATCTGCCAGTACAGGATTCCAATGTGCATAGTGATAGACAATGGACGTCCATTCAAAAATCAAGAAATGAGAGAATTGTGTGAAAAATTTCAAATACAATAGAGATTTACAACACCATATTATCCGCAAAGCAATGGACAAGTAGAGGAAACAAACAAGACAATATTAAAGATCCTCAAGAAAGTTGTTACTGACACAGGATGAGATTGACATCTCCAGTTAAATCTTGCTCTTTGGGCTTATAGAATAGGAGTATGCACCCCTCCAGGAGCAACACCATATTCATTGGTCAATGGTATAGAAGCTATACTACATATTGAAATAGAATACCATCTTTAAGAGTCTCCTTAAAACACATCATATCAGAGGAAGACTACCAGATTACAAGATTACAAGAGCTTTAAATGGTCAATGAAAAGAGACAAACTGCTTTAAATTGTTTGCAAGGTTACCAGAATAGATTGAGAAGGAGTTACCATAAATGAGTACGCCCAGGGAATTTTGAAGTGGGAGATCTAGTTCTCAAGGAGAACCAAAGGAACCTAGCAGAATGTTAAAAGCCAGGGAAGTTTGAACCTAACTAGCTAGGTCCTTTTATCATAACAAGGATTATAGGAAATCGAGCATACAATTTGGCTACCATGGAGGGAGATCCACTCCATGACCCTATGAACAACATGCAACTTAAACGATATTATATCTAAGGGTTGGGTTAGTCTAGGTTTTACTTTCTGTATTGCATCTCATTTTATTCAAAGCATTGCATCCCATATAGTTTTTTTTTTAAATGCATCACATTCACAAAATTTCTACATTTGCATATATCACAATCAATAAAACAAGGCAACTATCCAAGTTTATCATATGTTTGCATTCAAGAGAAACAAGGGTCATCTCCTTTCTTAGATATTAGGACATGAAGTCTTTGAGGTCCTAAGGTCATGTATTTTCAACATCACCCTATGATGATGTTGGTAAATGCACACTCGAATGAGATATTGTAGGTGATTGAAATTTTTGTCATTGATGGCAACCTTACAATCCTATGACACCAACAAGAGAATCTACCAGCACTGGAAAAGACAAACTCTACACCGGCACAGAGACCATGGGCAGTAAAAGGAAGCATACTGGCACAAAATTTGACAGGAATTTTGTTTGTAATATATTTTGATAATTATTGTAAAATCATTGTAAGCCGACTTGGCAAGTTGTAAAATGACTCGTATATATAAGAGATCATTGTAGAACATTTTGTAATAAAAGAAAGGAAATATATAGGCAAAATAAGGTAGACCTATTATGCGAATTATAGGTTAAGGGTTTATGTATGAAGCAGAGCTATAAAGCGGTATTGGATCTGGCATAGTAGATGCTATTTTGAAGCAGTACAAGACATTAGATTTATATAATCCATTTTGTAAGTCAGTGAGACTTCTCTTTTTGTAATTGAGCAGTGAGCTCTAGGCACTTGGCCTTCCTGCATGTGTAGGCCCCTCTTGTAGCAGTAATATTCTCTTATTGGCCAGTAAGTGAATATTATGGGTCACAAATCCCACCGAGGTTTTTCCCACACTGGGTTTACTCGTTAAACTACTGTGTTATGGTGTGTTTTTCATGTGGTTACTGTTATCTATGTTTATTCCATTATTTCTTGTTTACCGATATACAGTATTGATATGCTTTACATGTTTTAAGTTAAGAAAATCATCAAACTGGTTAGATATTGATTCACCCCCCCTCTCAGTATCTATGGGAATCCTAACAATTGGTATCAGAGCTTGGTCCTCTATTTTCAGAAGCCTAACAACTTGAGGAAGATCTTGACATTGGTAGAGATGGAAAACTTGATGAAGCAATTAGAAGTAGCTCTCTCAGACTATGATGCAGAAAAATTGGAAAATATCAAACTTGAAGATGATCTAAAAGCTGCACAAGATATTATTCAAGCACTTCAAGAAAATATTACCATTACAAGAAACAAAAGAAGAGAACTTTGTGAAAAGATGCAAAATGAAAATGATGAAAAGGAAACTCTTAGTGATCTGATGAATAAGCTGAAACAAGAAAACATGACAATAAAGAATGAGATGCAGGATATGACTATGAGATTTTGTAAAGAAATTGAAGATAGAAAGAAGAATGAAGAAGAATTGACTATAAGACTGAATGATGCTACAAATGAAAAAACAAGACTTAGTTATGAAAATGATATGTTAAATACAAATTTGATGCATGCACAGAATGACTCAAATGAATTCATGAGACAAAAAGGTATCTTGGAAGGAGACTTGGCTGCTGCAAATCAACACAAGGAAAAATTCAAGAAAAGCTCAGAAGAACTTGGTGACTTGTTGAAGAATCAAAAACCTAATGGTGACACTAATGGTCTTGGCTTTGAAGCTGGTGAAAGCTTCGGTACTACAAACACATAGGAACAAGGCAAACCGGTAAGACAACCTACTGCTTATAAATTTAATGGCAAATGCTTTAACTATAACAAGTATGGTCATAGAGAAAATCAATGTAGATCTAAAAATTATCAGAATACCAATACACCCACCGGTCAATGTTCAAAATGTAACAAAGTTGGTCACAATTCAGAGAATTGCAGAATGAATGTAAGATGTTATGTTTGTGGAAGATTTGGACATTTATCTAATCAATGTAGAATACAAATCGGCATAGGATATGGGAAAGCTATTCAGAAAAATAATGTGACTTGTTATGCCTATAACAAGATTGGACATATTGCAAAATTTTGTAGAAGAAAGTCCTCACCGGTAAATAACAAAGGTCCTAGTTTGAAAGGTAAAGAAAAGGTTGAAGAAGTAAAGGAGGAATTCTCAAAACAATGGATTAGGAAATCAAATCTAAATGGTGATAGGAACACTCCTCCACCAGCAGAAAAGAGTAACACTCCACCGATAGAAGAGAGTAAAACTCCACTAGCAGGAGACTCTTCATCTAACTGAAGAAAATTCTGTTGAGGGTTTAGCAATCAAATGTGAAACATGCTATTATTCCCTCGGTTGATGGTGAGAAGTTGAAATTACTTTTATACCGACAAATAAGTTAAGTCATTACTTAACCAGAAAGCATTAAATATGGTGGTTGGCAAAATTAACATTATAAATCAGTGTTTTGGCTCCAATTTCATTTCACCAAGCATTCAAACATTCAAAGAGCGCGAAAATTCTAGAGCAAAGGCATTTCGAGCAAAGAAGTGAAGCAATTCAGCAAGTAATCATTCCTAAGGTAGATAAAGGTATTTATATCCATGGCTTCTTCATCTATTCCTGAATTCATAGCAAACCCTACTGTAGTCGAAGTGATTAAACACCCTAGACCCATATTCCAGTTGGTTCCTGAGATTGCCAAGAAAGATGATAATGTTCGTGCATTTTCTCAAATCCCCAAAGGAGTAATTTTTGCTGAAGACCCTAGAATGTACATACATTGTCACATAGAAGAATTAGGTGATGAGGAAATCAAAAGCATGTATAAGACTGTAATTTGTGACAATTCCAATAATGTTAAACCTGAACACAAGATAGTGGAAACCCTAGGTTTCACTGAAATTCTCAGTATTCCGGATTTCCCTAAGGATGTTATAAGGATAGTTTGAAGCAGGGTTCATGGTGAATTCTTCTGGTTGGACTCAGTTCACAAAATCACTAAAGAGGTAGTAAAAGTTGTGACTGGGTTACCTTCCACCGGTAACAGACCTGATAAAACAAAGAAGGTCTCAAATGACCTAGTGATTAACCTAACAGGTGCAACATCTGATAAGAGATCCTTAAGAGTAAATGATGTAACCGACATCAATGTCAGATTCATTAGCATGATTTTAGGCTTAAAAACCACACATGCAACTAGGTTAAATTCAGTCTCTAGCCTATGCATAAAGAGTGCCTATGATATGATTAATGATAATGCAAAAACAGATGTGTGTGAATGGTTGAAAGATGAACCTATTGACAATCTTGGAAAGATAAAGAAAGACAAAAAGGGGGTATTTAGATTTGGAAACCTACTTGTCTGTTTAATGCTACACATAAAAAAACAAGTGCCCAGTATTGGTAATAAAAATATTGGTTTTGATATACCGATAGACAGATAGTTATCTGATTTACTAAATAGCATGGGTGAAAACAGAGAAAAGAATATAAATGAGTACTTTCAGGCATTGAAAGCCCAGATGAATACTAGAGTTAGATTATCACAAACAATTGTAAATAAGTATAAGGATGAAATATGCTTTGTTATTAAGAAGGATGAGATTTGGATGGAGGCAATTATCCCAAGAACCATTTGGGTTACTGAAATGGGTTATGAAATTGATAACCACATAATTGAAACATATGCAAAAGCCCTCCTAGAAGCACCCAAGGAACCTAAAGAAGAGGTATTTGGTAGTGCTGAGACTATTGAAAGTCAAATCCAGTCAAAGAAAAGGGTAAATAAGGTGGAAGCAATAGTCAGAAGAGGATCTAGACAAGCTAAAGCTGTCAAAGAAGATGTACTTAAACAAACTAGTATCACTAAAGATGAGTTACAAACACTTCAGCCGGAAACTCACCTTTCACCGGTTGCAACTTCTTTAGAAAGTGATATGCCAGCTACATTTAAAAGAGTTGTGAGAAAAAGGGAACCTTCACCAGTATCTACACCTTCTCCTAGAAGAACCAGACAAAAACAATAGGCAGTAAGGCCCTCGACTACAAAAGTAACTGCAAAGAGAAGTTAACACCCAAGAAGAAGACTCAACAAACCATTGCTCCAATTGACAAACTTCTAAATGAAATTACAGAGGATGGAAAGCTGAAAAACATCAATAAATTATATGATTCATTATCAGTTGATGACAAGGAGAAAGTTGAAAACAGTGTAATTCTACACTTGGACATTTACAAGAAATTTTTAATGCAAGTTGTAGATGAATTACTGGCAGAACTATTTAAAAGACTTGAAGCTAGAAGGCAAGTTGTTGTAGAGCTTGATAAGAAAATAAAAATTGAAAAACTACTTGTTGTTTATCCTGTCAACTCACCAAAAGAGATAGATGATCTGATCTCTGAGGCTAACTGGTCAGTATTTTCAACTGCACACCGACATGTAGCACTTATGGTTGGTAGAGTGAATGAGGTAGCAGAGGAAACTACGAATGCATGGGACATATTCCTTGTAGAAAAGGAAAAGCAGGAAGAATATAGAAACCCTAAACCCATCAAAGTATATCAGAAGGATAAGGATAAGGGAAAAGGCAAGGTTGGTGGACCACCTAGCATAAAAATAAAAGATAACTTGTCCCCACCGCCTCTGGATACTCCACCGGTAGTTACCACTGACAATCAACCGGCTAGTGAGAGTATGGACATACCACAAGAGGACACCAGTCCCAATTCTGAGGTGTTATATACAATGGACATTAACACACAACAAGTCAATATTGTGGTAGATAAGGATACAACTGGGAAATTAGATATGGCTAATGAGCCACTGGTAAAAAATGGTATAGAAGGTAAACTAGTAGATAACAACACAGAGCAACAGGCTCCATCATAGCAACAAGTTCATACAGAGACAGTTCCACCGACATCGGCTGAGCAATATAAACCTTTGCTTAAATAAATGGAAACACAAACTGACCTACCAGAGGTCATCACAAGCAAGGAAATTGCTCCCACTAGCAGGATACAGAGTGTTGGCTCTTCAAATGCAGAATTCAAATCAACTAATATAACAAACGTTCTTTTGGATTCCATTTAAAAGATAACAGATTGTAGATCACAAGCATACAAGGAAATAGATGATACCATTCCAATTTTGAAAATGATAGCACCTAAATGTAATGTAGATAATAAAAATTCTTTGAGTCAACTTGACACTTTGTCTAAGTATATTATTGACAACACTATGACAGTTGAACAAATAAAAGAGGAAGCATTCAAGGAGAGATTAGAGAAAGAAAAACACAAATTCTTTGAGGAAGAAATAAAGAAGTGTATAAGGCAATTTGACATACTTTTACCGGAACTGTGTAGTACATTGAGGGAATTTAAAACTTTGTACAGGGATACATGTAAAACTAACTTTTTGACAGTTGATATAGACAAGAAGATCAACAAGCTATAGGAGGAAATAAATCAACTAGCTGATAATTTCATTAATTCATCTGATTCATTATCAGTTTTTTAGCAGAAAATAATAGGTTTTGAGGAGGAACTACTAAAGTTGGAAAGAGAGAAGGAAAGAATAAAAGGAAAGGCTAAAGATCTTTAATGGAGACTTAGTCCAAAATTGGATTACCTCACCTCCTTAAGAAAACAAATATCTGATGCTTTGATTCAAGGATAGAAAACACCGACAGAGAAAATGCAACACCTCACTAGTACAGTTCAGAGGACAGAGGCCGCAATAAAAGATAACAAAAAGTTCATTGAGAGACTAAATCTAGTTTTGGTAGATCTTTTTCAGATTGTAACCAACCGGTTACAAGGGTGAAACTGGAAACCACACTCAATTGACACTTTGACAACCTTTGTCATTGATGCCAAAGGGGGAGTAGTGGAATGAGAAAAATAACCACCAAATGACTCATCAGTTCAGGGGGAGCACATATTATTTTGGTACACAAATTTTTGGTAAGACAATTCTGACAGACTCTTTTGGATAACAATTTTTGGATTTTTCTCATGAGTATTGCCATCAATGCCAAAGAGGGAGATTGTTGGCAAATGCACACTCCAATGAGATATTGTAGGTGATTGAAGGTTTTCTCATTGATGGAAACCTTACAATCCTATGACACCGGCAAGACAATCTACCGGCACCGGCAAAGACAGGCTCTACACTAGCACAGAGACCACTGGTAGTAAAAGGAAGCATATTGGCACAGAAGCCGACAAGAATTTTGTTTGTAATATATTTTGATAATTATTGTAAAATCATTGTAAGCCGACTTGGAAAGTTGTAAAATGACTCATATATATAAGAGATCATTGTAGAACATTTTGTAATAAAAGAAAGGAAATATATAGGCAAAATAAGGAAGACCTATTATGCAAATTATAGGTTAAGGGTTTATGTATGAAGCAAAGCTATAAACCAGTACTAGATCTGGCATAGTAGATGTTATTTTAAAGCAATACAAGACATTGGATTTGTATAATCCATTTTGTAAGTCAGTGAGACTTCCCTTTTTGTAATTGAGCAGTGAGCTCTAGGCACTTGACCTTCCTGCATGTGCAGGCCCCTCTTGTAGTAGTAATATTCTTTTATTGGCCAGTAAGTGAATATTGTGGGTCACAAATCCCACTGAGGTTTTTCCCACACTAGGTTTCCTCATTAAACTACTGTGTTATGGTGTGTTTTTGTTGGTATTTTGGTATGGTTTTGTCATTGATGTCAACACCTACTAAAACACTAGCACTTTGGAGATCCAACAACATTCACCAGGAAGCAAGTAACTATTGCACAGTTACTTGTATATGGTTCACCGACAGGATATAATTATCACCGGCACTTGGAATGATATGGAAGACACTTGGTAATGTCGAAGACATCGTGTGGACACTTTGTTTTGGAGAATTGATTATTGGTATATTCATATTTGCATATTTTCTTTTACCGACAAATAGGTCCAGGGTTACCTAGGGTTACACTGATAGGTTTATCTTTTCTAGATCAGCATGGCATGCTATGGAGATGATTTAATATTTTTGTAAATGCATTAAGCCGACATCTTTAATCGGTTATTGCATTGGACATTATATTGTTTGTAAAATGTTTTTATTGTAATATCTTATAGAGCCGACCTACTAAAATTGGTCTTAGGTTATGGTATAAATGTAAGATCTTATTTGTAAGATCGAATGTGGAATGCGAGAAAAGAATTGTGAGAAGGTATATGAGAGATTAAGTAGAGCTATACATGAAGACATCATTTGAAGGTGAAGCTAGGTTTTTGTGGAAGCATATCAGCATTACACCGGTACTTAATCTAGCATGTGAAGATGCTATTTTGTTCAGTACATTCTTATTGGATTTAACCATCCAACTACAATCAGTGTGACTCCCTTTTTGTGATTCAGCAGTGAGCTCTAGGCTATTGGCCTTTCTGCCTGTGTAGACCCCATTTATGTACACTTACTATCTACAGTAGTATCATCTGATTGTGGGTAAGGTTTCCCACCATGTTTTTTCCCCTTACAGGGTTTCCACATACAAATATTGGTGTTATGTGTTGTGGATGACTTTATGTTTATTTTGCATGCATTAATCTTTACCAATATAGCAATTAACTATTAACACTATCTACCAGCATACTTAACTGGTTTACCGGTATTAAGCATTAAGTTGGTTAAGTTGTTTTGGGTTGAAATTTTTTGACAACTGATTCACCCCCCACCCCCTCCTTCTCAGTTGTCTCTGAGACCTAACAATTGGTATCAGATCTTAGTCCTCTTTTGCAGAAGTTTAACAGCTTGAGGAGATCCAATGTCTACGAATTATTTTAGAAAGGACAGTCCTAAACTTGATGGAACAAACTATGGGATATGGAAGATCAGGATGGAGACACATCTAAATTGCATTGGTAAAGACATCTGTGAAGTTACAAAGAATGGTTATACTACTGTTGTAGTTGGTCAGACCGCTCCAACTACCTTAGCTAAAGATGAGGAGAATGATTGCAAAGCAAGAGAAGCACTTTTGAGTGCATTATCAGATCAACAAATCATGGGATTATCAGATAGGTCTACTGCTAAAGGTATTTGGGATCATTTGGAAACACTGAATGAAGGAGATTCCACAGTCAAAATTGCAAAACTTGAGAGCTTCCGAGTCAGGTATGAACATCTGAAAATGGAAGAAGATGAAAGGATTTCTGCTTTTATGGAAAGAGTAAATGAAATTGTTTTGGGTATTAAATGTTGTGGAGGAACCTTGAGTGAGGATGAAATTGTTTCAAAAATCTTAAGAGGACTGCCATCGGCATATAAAATGAAGGTTACTGCTATAAATGAGCTGAGAACAATGCCTAATACATCAGTAACTAGGGATACATTGATTGGAAAACTTTCAGCTTTTGAAATTGAGGAATTTGGTCTTGTTGCTACTATTAAGATAGATTTGGCCTTTAAAGCATCAACATCATCTACTCCATCATTTGATAAATTAGATTGAAAAGCCTTTTATGCAAGAGAACTTGAAGAAACTAGGAAGGAGAATGAAGAGCTCAAATTACTTGAAGCACTATTTGCAAGAAAAATTCCTAAAGGTCTAGTTGGAAGTAAGTATGAAGGTAAAGCACCCTTTAAATGTTTTAACTGCAATAAGATTGGTCATATGGCTTCGAGATGCCCTGATAGACATACTAGAGTAAGAGAATAAGCTAGAAGAACATACAAGCCTAATCCTGAATATCAGAGATACAGATTTAAGAAGAATAAAGACAAATCTTGTTACATTGCTGATGAAGGTGTGACTGATGATTCTAATGAGGATCCAACAGACAATGGATGGGTTTTTGTTGCTATAATTGAAGATCAACCAGCACCTACTGCTCAACAGGTAGAACAAGCCCTAGCAACTAAAGTTGAAGTAAAGGATGAATGGATCATTGACTCAAGATGCTCACATCATATGACAGGAGACAAAGGTAAATTCTTGAACTTTCAAGAATACAATGGAGGTTTAGTAAGATTTGGAGATGACAAAGCTTGTTCAATCAAAGGTAAAGATACAATATCTCTTGATGGTAAGCATAACACTGACAATGTCTACTATGTTGAGGGATTAAAGTATAATCTTTTAAGTGTTGGTCAATTGGTTGAGAAAGGATTTCAGTTACAATTTAAGAATGGAAAGTGCAAAATCATGAATAGAACTGGTTTAGAAATTGCAACCGGTAATCAGACTAGAGGTAATATCTTTCATTTGAATAAAAGTGAAAAGGCATGCTTGATTGCACATATAGATGAAAGTTGGTTATGGCATAAGAGACTCTATCATGTAAACTTTGATTGCATGGTGAAGATCAGTACTTCTAAGGCAGTTAGAGATCTACCTAAAATTGTCAAACCTTAGAATACGATATGTAAGGAATGTCAATTTGGAAAACAAGTTAGAGCTAGTTTCAAAAGTATTCTAGAAAAATCCAATAATGCTCTTGATTTAATTCACACCGATTTATGTGGTCTAGCTAGAACTAAAATCTTACAAGGTGATAGATATTTCATGCTAATTATTGATGATTATTCTAGAATGTGCTGGGTTACTTTTCTCAGAGAAAAATCAGAAGCACTTGGAAAGTTCAAACTATTCAAAGCAATGGTTGAAAATGAAACCGGTAAGAAAATCAAATGTTTAAGATCTAAATCAAGGAGATGAATTCACATCTAAGGACTTTAATACATTTTGTGAAGTGAATGGAATTAGAAGACAACTATTAGCACCTTGGACACCATAGTAGAATGGAGTTGTTGAAAGGAAAAACTGAACTATCTTGGATGCAACAAGAAGTATGTTATCTGAAGCAAATTTACGACATGTATATTGGGGATAAGCAGTCAGCACAACCGTCTATACATTCAACAAAGTTCACATCAAAGGTGAAACCGGTAAGACCCCTCATGAACTATGGTTTGGTAATACTCCTACTCTTAAGTATTTCATAATTTTTGGAAGTAAATGTTATATCAGAAGAGATGAGTATATTGGCAAATTTGATCCTAGAAGTGATGAAGGAATATTTCTTGGTTATTCATCTAAGAGCAAGGCATATAGATGTTTTAATAAGAGATTGCAGAAAATTGTTGAGAGTACAAATGTAAAGATTGATGAACAATTCAGAGGAACTTCAAGGTATATAGACTTTGAACTAGAAATAGAAATTTTGACAAATGAACCTACTCTAAATCCACCGGTACAGAATGAAGATCTAGTTACCCCCGTACCATCAGAGGATTCCACAGTAATTGAAGAACAACAACAAACTAAGACACCTCGGTATGTAAAATTGTATCATTTTGAAGATCAAATAATTGGAAATAAATTTGAAGGAGTTATGATAGGAGGAAGATTGGCAAATGAAGAGGTATGTCTTATTTCTCAAATTGAACCATCATCTGTTAATGAGGTATGTGAAGATAAATTTTGGATTAAAGCTATGGAAGAAGAATTAGAACAAATTGAGAAAAATAATACGTGGACATTATTTCCCTGACCTAGAGATAAAAATGTAATTGGAACCAAATGGATATTTAGAAACAAACTTAATGAAGATGGTAAGGTTGTCAGAAATAAAGAAAGCCTAGTGTGTAAGGGATATTCTGAGAAAGATGAAGTTGATTACAATGAAACCTTTGCACCAGTAGCTAGAATTGAGGTAGTCAGATTATTCTTGGCTTTTGTAACTCACAAGAACTACAAAGTTTATCAAATAAATATTAAATGTGCATTCTTGAATGGAGATCTTGAAGAGGAAGTCTATATTGAACAACCTGATGGATTTTCTTTGACAGATGACAATGATATGGTTTGTGGGTTAAGAAAATCTCTGTATGGACTGAAACAAGCCCTAAGAGCTTGGTATGCAAGGTTGGATAAGTATCTTTTAAAGATTGGTTTTACTAAAGGAAATGCTGACAACAATTAATATTACAAAATAACTAATGATGATATATTGATTATAGAAGTATTTGTTGATGATATAATCTTTGGAGGAGAAGATGGATTATGTAAAGAATTTTCTATTTAAATGCAGCAAGAATTTGAAATGTTTATGATTGGAGAAATAAAATTCTTTTTAGGATTGCAAATTTCATAGACTGACAAATGTATATTTTAGAGTCAATCCAAGTACTTGAAAGAGTTACTAAAGAAATTTGGGATGGAGAACTCTAAACCGGTAAGCACACCTATGACTACAAATGACAAATTATCTCAAAGGGATGAATCTACACCTATTAATCCAACTAGATACAAATCTATGATAGGAGGTTTACTATATTTGACACAAACTAGACCTGATATTATGAATGCATTATGTATTGTTTCTAGATTTCAATGTAATCCTATAGAAAATCATGAATCAACAGTAAAAAGAATTTTCTGGTACTTACAAGGCACAACAAATCTTGGATTATGGTATCCTAGAGATGAAAATTTTGATCTATGTGCATACACAGATGCAAATTGGGTAGGAGATGTGGATGATAGAAAAAGCACCACCGGTGGAGCATTCTTTCTTAGAAAGAGATTAGTTTCTTGGTTGAGTAAGAAATAGAGTTGTACATCTTTATCAACAGCTAAATCAAAATATATTGCAGCAACAACTAACTGTACATAGGTACTATGGCTTAAGTAAATGTTGAAAGACATAAAGGTAAAATGCAAGGAACCTATTACTATATATTGTGATAAAACTGCAACAATTGATATATCTAAGAATCTGGTATTACATTCTAAAACAAAACATGTTTCTATCAAACTGATTTTTCTAAGGGAAAAAGTTGAAGAAAAGGAGATAAAACTGGTTTATGTGAATACTAAAGAACACCTTGCAGATATTTTCACAAAACCTTTGCCTAAGGAGACTTTTGAATATCTCAGAGTTCAGCTTGGAGTCATACCACCACCAGTAGAGACTTAGATAGTTAATGATTTTCATCAACCGGCAGAATTAATAGACAAATCTTTTACTCCAGTCTTTGATGAGGAAGCTACTTCTCAGGGGGAGTAGTTGGTATATTGAATTGATTGGTATTTTGGTTTTATTATTATAAGTTTGGCATTTGATGTCAAAGGGGGAGAGATATCTATGGAAAAACACATTATCCTTTTAAGGAGAGATTGGTATAGAAAAACTTTGGATAACACATGTTGCTCTAAGGGGAGAGATTGTTGGTTTTTGGTATTTGGCATTTCTATTTTGGCACTTTGATGTCTTTTCCATCTTGTGTTGCCATCAATACCAAAGGGGGAGATTGTTGGTATTTGGGTATGGTTTTGTCATTGATGTCAACACCTACTAAAACACTAGCACTTTGGAGATCCAACAACATTCACCGGCAAGCAAGTAACTATTGCACAATTACTGGTATATGGTTCACCGGTAGGATATAATTATCACTGGCGCTTGGAATGATATGGAAGACACTTGGTAATGTCGAAGACATTGTGTGGACACTTTGTTTTGGAGAATTGATTATTGGTATATTCATATTTGCATATTTGCTTTTACCAACAAATAGGTCCAGGGTTACCTAGGGTTACACCGATAGGTTTATCTTTTCCAGATCAATATGGCACACTATGGAGATTATTTATTATTGTTGTAAATGCACTAAGCCAACATCTTTAATCAATTATTGCATCAGACATTATATTGTTTGTAAAATGTTTTTATTGTAATATCTTATAGAGCCAACCTACTAAAATTGGTCTTAGGTTATGGTATAAATGTAAGATCTTATTTGTATGATGGAATGTGGAATGTGAAAAAATAATTGTGAGAAGGTATATGCGAGATTAAGAAGAGCTATACATGAAGACATCATTTGAAGGTGAAGCTAGGTTTTTGTGGAAGCATATCAGCATTACACCAGTACTGAATCCAGCATGTGAAGATGCTATTTTGTGCAGTACATTCTTATTGGATTTAACCATCCAACTGTAGTCAGTGTGACTCCCTTTTTGTGATTGAGCAGTGAGCTCTAGGCTGTTGGCCTTTCTGCATGTACAAACCCCATTTGTGTAGACTTACTATCTGCAGTAGTATCATCTGATTGTGGGTAAGGTTTCCCACCGTGGTTTTTCCCCTTATAGGGTTTTCATGTACAAATATTGGTGTTATGTGTTGTGGATGACTTTATGTTTATGTTTCATGCATTAATCTTTACCAGTATAGCAATTAACTGTTAACACTGTCTACTGACATACTTAACTGGTTTACCGGTATTAAGAATTAAGTTGGTTAAGTTGTTTTTGGGTTGAAATTTGTTGACAATTGATTCACCCCCCCTCTCAGTTGTCTCCGGGACCTAACAGTTTTTCATGTGGTTGTTGTTATCTCTGCTTATTGCATCATTTCTTGTTTACCTGTATACAGTATTGATATTCTTTACATGTTTTAAGTTAAGAAAATCATCAAACCGGTTAGATACTGATTCACCCCCCCCTCTCAGTATCTATGGGAATCCTAACAAATGACACTTTACTTATTGTTGGGTAGTGATTTCACTATTTGAGACTTGTTAACCCAAAATCTATCAATTGCTATATCTCAAACACATTAACAAAATCTCTAATTCATTCGAGACACCTATTTGATCATATGACTAGTGAAAAATCTAAAAGTCTACTTCGGTGACGTTGTAATTGTCACACCCAAGTAGGTTTCATTACTTACAAGTCAAGGCAAGAAAATTAAAAAAAACATAAGAAAAAGTGCTATGCCAAATATTCATCTCAAGTCAAAAGAGAAATGATATATAATTGAAATATCACGCATACAAAGTGTGACAAAAAGCTTGACTATGGGAACATGCGAGTAACTCCATCAAGGCTATGAATGCCTACTGGCAATGGAGCAATGTTTGAGAAATTATCGTCTATAACCTCATCGGATCTCTAAAATCTTGCTGGCAACGAGGCTCTATTCGGGATACTTTTGAAGTTAGAATAATCCATGTAGCTAGTCATATAGGATGCTAAGGATCTTTAGTGAACACAAGAGCAGGAATTAACTCATTTGCACATACATGGGCAAAAGAAGATCAAAGTTTCAAGAACCAATGGGGAAGTTTTCCACATCTCCATTTGTAAATCCAAGTCACTAAGTGTGTTAATTTGGATGTTCCAAGAGACCTCAAGGATCGGTTGACTGCTTATCTATTAAATGTTTTGTACCTCCAATTCACTTGGTGTATTACCAAATGTTAAGCAAACACAATCATCCTTGTTCGAATAGGAAATGCATATTGCATTAACATAGGTCATGTCAAAAATTCAATGTCTCCACATGCATTTTGCAGATCATCATGTCATAGAGGTCTACACACTGGGGGCATAACTGAAAAAATCATAAAAAATCATGAAAAAATACTAAAAAATTGTAAATTTTTTTGAAAAAATCCTAAAAATCATAAAAAGTCCAAAAACATTGGGAAAACACAAAAATCCAAAAACATTCAAATATCAATACACAAAAAATCCAAAAACATTCAACTATCAATCCACAAAAATCAACCAAAAACATTCAGATATCAATCCACAAAAATCAACCAAAACTATTCAAATATCAATCCACAAAAATCGAAAAAAAATAAAAAATCGATCCACAAAATCCAAAAAAAATCGAAAATCAATCAAAAAACTTGAAATAAAATGTCTCACAAGAATCAAACACCCTATCAGATATCGATCAACCACTTTGCATGAAGTTAACAAAGGGTATGACTATCCAGTCAAACATTTGCAATCAACTGATCAAACTATCTTATCAATCTATCATATCCATATCAAGTGATCATTATCTTGTCTTAAACAAAAGAGGATACACTTGGAATCAGACAGGTCAGTCTTAAACGGGGTTGGCAACTTTCTGAGATCAGACATTATCAACTATCACAAAAAGCAAATGAGAACGAAGGCACAAGATCGGTATAGCTGCTAAATTTTGTTCGGACCAGTCTTTATCTTTTATCATTTGGCATTAGATCATGTTCGTATGCTACTCAAGGATGTCCACAAGTGACTAGAGGAGCCATGATGGGCATTGTATTTTTCTTTGTTTGTTGTTTTTGGTGTGAACCAATGAAGTTATAGGGAAATTTCTCTAGTGGGTGTCTGTGATAGGAGCATTCAGCTTGTGAATGCCATACATACCTCGACCCCTAGTGTATTTTCGAGAATGGAGGGTTTCACTCCTTGTTTGCTACATGTTTGTTTCTTCAATGAGATATCTTTACATCTTGGTTACTTATACCATGATGTGCTAAGATCCCTTTCTCAATAATAAGGCTCAGTAATGAAAATGACACAGGTTCGTGAATCAATCATTGTCATTCTCATCTCATTTGTTTATTGATAGTTTGCTGATTTCTCATCTCTTTCTAAATCATTTTCTATCATCTTACATTATTCTTTCACCAATCTCTTATTTCTTTCATCTTACTAACATTTCTTCAAGGTACAGCTGAGTTAAAAGAATATTCTAGCATTATCATACAAAAACAAAAGTTGCATCCATATAATTTTAAAGTTGCATCCATATGGTTTTAAGTTGCATCCATATAGTTTTAAGTTTCATCTATATGGTGTAAATTGCATTTTTATAGTGTTAATGGAATTCATTCATAAACATCCTTCATAAATCATGTAGAAACCATTGTTGGCAATATGAAGGAACTGATTATGTGTTGCATTGATGTTTTGTCATTGATGTCAACACTAGCTATTATGGTTGGTTACCGACAGACAGGTTTTGGTTATTGGTAGAAGAACTTGTGTTACTAACATAAGCGACTATCAGTTGGATACTACTGACATGTTTGGATCAGTGGAATATTTTTGGTTTGATGTATTGCATGTTTCTAGAGTATGTTTTGGTCACTTCGTATTGACTTGGTGATCGGATGCTATCATACACTCTAGTAAGCCTATACCGGTAAGGGATTAAGGTTTTACTGGAAAAATTTTTACTGAGAATCTTTGACAGGATGCACAAGTGGTGTTGGTGCGGATTCTAGATGGAATTAAGGATGCAGAAGGTGATATTTGTTTGTGCCTCAAATAATTGGAGACATCGCTTTGGCATGGTGGACCCATATTAGGTTCAGTACCTATCTAGGTTATGGACCGGTATCATGTTACGTGTTCTCTACAGGTTACCAAAATTATTTATGGATTGCTTAATGTTGTTTTGGTCTAAAGCTGACATGGCATATCATTGTAATGTGGATATATGTAATGATCTTATTGTAATATCTTTTAGGTGGTCGGCCTAATTGGTTTAGCCCTTAGGGTTTGTATAAATTGATGTAAGATCTCATTATAGATCATGGAAATGGAAGTAATGTTCGTGGTCATGGAATGAAATATCATATGAGAAGGAGATGTGGTTGTTAATAGGTGATCGAATTGGGTTTATGTAAGAGGTCAAAGGCCTCTGGTATTGAGCTCAACCGAGACTGTAATCAGGCATGGTAGATGCTATCTCTGGCAGTTCATTCTTCTGGATTGTTGTCCAATTTTATTGAGGTGGTTATAACCTCTCTGTAGTTAGTGAGACTCATTTGTAATGAGCAGTACGCTCTAGGCAGTGTGCCTTCCTGCATGTGTAGGCCCCTTATTGTATCACATACTTTTTGTAAAAGTATTATTTAACTATGGGTAGGCTTCCCACTGTGGTTTTCCCCTTTACTGGGTTTTCCATTACAAATCATGGTGTTATGTGGTATGTTTGCATTGTGTTAATTCTCTGTTTCAGTCTTAAGTTTTATTGCTTACCAATATCTGTTTCTACTATTCCAGTATTCAATGTTTATGTGCTCCGGTTAAAGGTTATAAAGTGGTTTGATTAATATAATTTGTTGACAACTGATTCACCCCTCCCTCTCAGTTGTCCACCAGTTATCCTAACAATTGGTATCAGAGCTTTGGTCCTCTTTTATAGAAGCTTAATCACTTAAGGTAGATCCTATGGAAACTAATACTTCAAATCCACCGATAACTATTTTCAGAAGAGAAATAGCTAAGCTTGATGGAACAAATTATGGGATATAGAAAATCCGAATGGAGACTCATCTTAGATGTCTTGGCAAGGATATTTGGGAGATCACTAAGAAAAGATATACACCTTATGATTCGGCATTTAGAAATCTCACTCTTGCAGACTTGGACAAGAATATTGAAAATGATTGCAGAGCTAGAGAAGCCCTCTTGTGTGCACTTACTGATCAATAAATCATGGGATTGACTAATAAATCATGTGCAAAGGTTATGTGGGATAAATTGCAAACTTTGAATGAAGGTCACCCTACTATCAAAATTGCTAAACTTGATGGTTACCGCGTAAGATATGAGAACTTGAAGATGCAAGATAATGAAAGAATTGCTACATTTATGAAAAGAGTAAATGAGATTGTCATGGGAATTAAATGTTGTGGAGGATCTCTAAGTGAAGATGAATAGTTTTTAAATTCTTGAGAACCCTACCACCGGCTTACAAGATGAAGGCAACTGCAATCAATGAATTGAGAACAATGACAAAAACTTAAGTTAACACAGACATTCTGATTGGGAAATTATTTGCTTTTGAGCTTGAATAATTTGGACTCTCTGGAGCTACAAAGTCAGAACTTGCTTTTCATTCATCATCATCTACCGACAAAAGTGATTGGAAAACCCTATATGCAAAAGAATTGGAAGATATCAGGAAAGAGGACGAAGAATTTGAGAAACTTGAAGCCTTATTTGCTAGAAGTGTACCTATGTTGGCAAATGCACACTCCAATGGGATATTGTAGGTGATTGAAGGTTTTGTCATTGATGGCAACCTTGCAATCATATGATACCAACAAGACAATATATTGGCACCAACAACAACAGACTCTACATTAGCACATAGAACACCGGTAGTAAAAGGAATTATATCGGCACCCAGGCCGATAGGAATTTTGTTTATAATATATTTTGGAATTAATTGTAAAATCATTGTAAACCGACTTGGCAAGTTGTAAAATGACTCATATATGTATGAGATCATTATAGAACATTTTGTAAGCAAGAAGATAGGCGAAATAAGGCAGAGCTAATATGCGAATTATAGGTTAAGGGTTTATGTATGAAGTAGAGCTAAAACCGGTACTGGATCTGGCATAGTAGATGCTATTTTGAAGTAGTACAAGACATTGGAATTGCATAATCCATTTTGTAAGTCAGTGAGATTTCCCATTTTGTAATTGAGCATTAAGCTCTAGGAACTTGCCCTTCCTGCATGTGCAGGCCCCTATTGTAGCAGTAATATTCTCTTATTGGCCAGTAAGCGAATATTGTGGGTCACAAATCCCATTGAGGTTTTTCCCACACTGGATTTCCTCCTTAAACTATTGTGTTATGGTGTGCTTTTCATGTGGTTGTTGTTATCTCTATTTATTGCATTACTTTTTGTTTACCGGTATACAGTATTGATATGCTTTACATATTTTAAGTTAAGAAAATTATATAACCGGTTAGATACTGATTCACCCCCCCTCTCAGTATCTTTGTGAATACTAACAATTGGTATCAGAGCCTGGTCCTCTATTTTCATAAGCCTAACATCTTGAGGAAGATCTTGACACTAGTAGAGATGGAAAACTTGATGAAGCAATTAGAAGCAGCTCTCTCAGACTATGATACAGAAAAGTTGAAAAATATCAAACTTGAAGATGATCTAAAGGCTGCACAGGATATTATTCAAGCACTTCAAGAAAATCTTACCATTGCAAGAAACAAGAGAAGAGAACTTTGTGAAAAGATGCAAAATGAGAATGATGAAAAGGAAACTCTTAGTGATCTGATGAATAAACTAAAACAAGAAAACATGACAACAAAGAATGAGATGCAGGATATGACTATGAGATTTTGTAAATAAATTGAAGATAGAAAGAAGAATGAAGAAGACTTGAGTAGAAGATTGAATTATGCTACAAATGAAAACACAAGACTTAGTTATGGAAATGATATGTTGAAGACAGATCTGGTGCATGCACAAAATAACTTAAATGAACTTATGAGATAGAAAGAAATCTTGGAAAGAGAATTGGCTACTACAAATCAGCACAAGGAAAAATTCAAGAAAAGCTCAGAAGAACTTGGTGACTTGCTGAAAAATCAAAAACCAAATGGTGACACTAATGGCCTTGGCTTTGAAGCTAGTGAAAGCTCTAGTACTGCAAACACACACGATCATAGCAAACCAGTAAGACAACCTACTGCTTATAAATTTAATGGCAAATGCTTTAACAGTAATAAGTATGGTCATAGAGAAAATCAATGTAGATCTAGAAATTATCAGAGCACTAATACAGCCACTAGTCAATGCTCCAAATGCAACAAAACTCGTCATAATTTAGAAAATTACAAAATGAATGTAAGATGTTATGTTTGTGGAAAATTTGGACACTTATCTAATCAGTGTAGAACACAAACTAGCATAGGATATGGGAAAGCTATTCAGAAAAACAATGTGACCTATTATGCTTGCAACAAGATTGGACATATTGCAAAATTCTACAAAAGTAAGGCATCACCGACAAGTAATAATGGTGCTAGTTTGAAAGGTAAAGAAAAGGTTGAAGAGGTAAAGCAAGAATTCTCAAAACAATGGATCAAAAATTCAGATCTAAATGTTGATAGGAATACTCCTCCATCGGTAGAACAAAGTAACACTCCACCAATAGAACAAAGTAACACTCCACTGACAAGAGACTCTTCATCTAATTGAAGAAAATTCCTCTGAGGGTTTAGCAACCAAATGTGAAACATGCTATTATTCCCTCGGTTGATGGTGAGAAGTTGAAATTACTTCTATACCAGTAGATAAGTTAATTCATTACTTAACTGGCAAGCATTAAATGTGGTGGTTGGTGAAATTAATATTATAAAACAAGTGTTTTGGCTCCATTTTCATTTCACTGAGCATTCAAATCTTCGAGAGTGTGAAAATTCCCGAGCGAAGGCATTACAAGCAAAGAAGTGAAGCAATTCTTCAACCAATCATTCCTTAAGGTAGATAAAGGTATTTATAACCATGGCTTCTTCATCTACTCCTGAATTCATTGCAAACCCTACTATTGTTGAAGTTATTAAATGCCATAGACTCGTATTCCAGTTAGTTCTTGAAATTGCCAAGAAAGATGATAACATTGGTGCATTTTCTAAAATTCCTAAGGGAGTAGTTTTTGCTGAAGACCCTAGAATGTATATACATTGTCATATACAGGAATTAGGTGATGAGGAAATTAAGAATATGTATAAATCTGTAATTTCTGATGAATCCAAAAATATCAAACCTGAACACAAGATAGTTGAAATCCTAGGTTTCACTAAAATTCTCAGTATCTTTGATTTTCCCAAGGATGTTATAAGGATAGTACTAAGCAGGGTACATGTTGAATTCTTCTGGTTGGACTCAGTTCACAAAATCACTAAAGAAGCAGTAAAGGCTATGACAGGGTTACCTTCCACCGATAACAGACCTGACAAAACAAAGAAGGTCTCAAATGACGTAGTGATAAACCTAATCGGTGCAACATCTGACAAGTGATCTTTAAGGGTAAATGATGTAACAGATATCAATGTGAAATTCATCAGTATGATCTTAGGCTACAAAACCACACATGCAAATAGGTTAAACTCAGTCTCTAGCCTATGCATTAAAAGTGCCTATGATATGATTAATGATAATGCAAGAATAGATGTGTGTGAATGGCTCAAAGATGAACTGATTGACAATTTGGGAAAGATAAAGAAAGACAAAAAGGGAACATTCAGATTTGGAAACCTACTTGTTTGTCTAATGTTGCACATAACCAAACAAGTACCTGGTATTGGTATTAGAAATTTTGGTTTTGATATACCAGTAGGAAAACAGTTGTTAGATTTACTGAACAACATGGGAGAGAACAAAGAAAAGAACATAAATGAGTATTTTAAGGCATTGAAGGCCCAAATGAAGACCAAAGTTACATTGTCACAAGCAATTGTGGACAAGTGTAAGGATGAAATCTATTTTGTAATAAAGAAGGATGAAATTTGGATGGAGGCAGTTATCCCAAGAACCATCTGGGTTACTGAAATGGGGTATGAAACTGATGACCACATAATAGAAACATATGCAAAATCCCTCTTAGAAGCACCTAAGGAACCTAAAGAAGAGGTATTTGGCAGTGATGAGACTATTGAAAAGCAAATTCAATCCAAGAAAAATATTAAAAAGGTTGAGGCAACAATTAGAAAAGGATCCAAGCAAGCATACAAAGCTATCGATGATACAATCCTAATTTTGAAAATGATAGCACCCAAATGTAATGTGGATAATAAAGGTTCTTTGAATCAACTTGACACATTGTCTAAGTATATTACTGACAACATTGTGATAGTTGAACAAATAAATAAGGAAGCATTCAAAGAGAAACTAGAGAAGGAAAAACAATAATTCTTTGAAGAGGAAATAAAGAAGTGCATGAGAAAATTTGACACTCTTTTACCGACACTATGTAATACACTAAAAGAATTTAAAACTTTGTACAGAGATACATGCAAAACAAACTTTTTGACAGCAGATATAGATAAGAAGATCAACAAGGTACAGGAAGAAATAAATAAATTAGCTGACAACTTCATTAATTCATCTTAACCATTATCAGTTTTTGAGCAGAAAACAACAGGTTTTGAGGAGGAACTTCTAAAATTGGAAAGAGAGAAGGGAAGTATAAAAGGAAAGGCAAAAGATCTAAAATGGAAACTTAGTCCAAGATTGGACTACCTTGCCTCCTTGAGAAAAGAGATATCTGAGGCTCTAGTTCAAGGAAAGAAAACACCGGAACAACAAATGCAACACCTCACTGGTACAATTCAGAGGACAAAGGCCGCATTAAAGGATAGTGAACGGTTCAATGAGAGCCTAAATCTGGTATTGGCAGACCTTTTTCAGATTGTAACCAACAGGTTATAAGGATGAAGCTATAAACCACACTCAATTGACACTTTGACAACCTTTGTCATTGATGCCAAAGGGGGAGTAGTGGTAATGAGAAAAATAATCAGCAAATGGATCATCAGCTTAGGGGGAGCACATATTTTTTTGGTACACAATTTTTGGTAAGACAATTTTGGCAGATTCTTTTTGGATGACACTTTTTGGATTTTTCTCATGAGAATTGCCATCAATGCCAAAGGGGGAGATTGTTGGAAAATGCACACTCCAATGATATATTGTAGGTGATTGATGGTTTTGTCATTGATGGCAACCTTGCAATCATATGATATCTACAAGACAATATACCAGCACTAGCAACAACAGACTCTACACCGACACAGAACACAGACAGTAAAAGGAAGTATACCGACACCCAGACCAACATGAATTTTGCTTATAATATATTTTGTAATTAATTGTAAAATCATTGTAAGCCGACTTGGCAAGTTGTAAAATGACTCATATATGTATGAGATCATTATAGAATATTTTGTAAGCAAGAAGATAGGCAAAATAAGGCAGACCTAATATGTGAATTATAGGTTAAGGGTTTATGTATGAAGCAGAGCTAAAACCGGTACTAGATCTGGCATAGTAGGTGCTATTTTGAAGCAGTACAAGACATTGAATTTGCATAATCCATTTTGTAAGTCAGTGAGACTTCCCATTTTGTAATTGAGCAGTGAGCTCTAGGCACTTGGCCTTTCTGCATGTGCAAGCCCCTATTGTAGCAATAATATTCTCTTATTGGCCAGTAAGCAAATATTGTGGGTCACAAATCCCACCGAGGTTTTTCCCACATTGGGTTTTCTCATTAAACTACTGTGTTATGGTGTGCTTTTCATGTGGTTGTTGTTATCTCTGTTTATTTCATTACTTTTTGTTTGGTATACAATATTGATATGCTTTACATATTTTATATTAAGAAAATTATATAACCGGTTAGATACTGATTCACCCCCCCTCTCAGTATTTTTGGGAATCCTAACAACCTAAAGGACCGACAGGAAGTAAGTATGAAGGAAAATCACCTTTTAAATGTTTTGCATGTAATAAGATTGGTCATTTTGCATCTAGATGTCCTAAAAGGAATGCAAGATTTGAAGAAAGAGTTAAGAAATCATTTAAGCCTAATTAGAACAAATATAGATTCAATAAAAGCAAACAATGCTACATAGTGAATGAGGAAGGAGTAAGTGATGACTCTGAGGATGAACTGACAGGAGACTCTATTAGTGGATCTGACAATGGAAAGGAATGGGTGTTCTATGCATTAAAGGAAGATAAATCAGAACCGGCTATCAAGATTGAAGAAAAGGTCCTGAAAGAAAAAGTTGAAGACAAGGATGAATGGGTAATTGATAGTGGATGCTCACATCATGACTAGAGATAAAAGAAAAAAATTGTCCCTGCAAGAATACAATGGTGGTCAAGTCAGATTTGGGGATGACAAAGCAAGTATGATCAAAGGTAGAGGTATTATTTCTCTGGATGGAAAGAATAATACTGATAATATCTATTATGTAGAAGGTTTAAAGCATAATATTTTAAGTGCTGGTCAATTGGTGGATAAGGGATTCCAACTTTAGTTCAAAGATAGAAAATGCAAAATCATTAACAAAACTGGTTTGGAGATTGAAACTGGTACTCAGATTGGAGGTAATATCTTTCACTTGAACACTGGTAATAATATATATTTGATTGCTCACATTGATGAGAGTTGATTATGGCATAAGAGGTTGTGTCATGTTAATTTTGATTGTATTCTTAAGATTAGTTCAACAAAGGTAGTTAGAGATATACCTAAGATTATAAAGCCTCATAATCCGTTATGTAAGCAATGTCAATTAGGAAAACAAGTTAGAACTTCTTTTAAGAGCATACATGATAAATCTAATGATGTGCTTGATTTGATTCATACTGACTTATGTGGTCCAACAAGGACCAAAACATTTCAAGGTGATAGATACTTCATGCTAATAATTGATGATTATTCTAGAATGATGTGGGTGACTTTTCTAAGGGAGAAGTCTAAAGCTTTTGAGAAATGAAAGATCTTCAAAGAAAAGGTGGAAATAGAAAATGGATTGAAAATCAAATGTCTGAGATCAAATCAAGGTGGTGAGTTCTCATCTCACGAATTTAACAGTTTTTGTGAGATAAATGGGATTAGGAGATAGTGATTTGCACCCCAGACTCCTCAGCAAAATGGAGTAGTGGAAAGGAAAAATAGAACCATTTTGGATGCAACAAGAACCATGATGACAGAAGCCAAATTGCCTCACATTTACTAGAGAGAAGCAGTGAGTATAGTAGTTTGCACATTCAATAGAGTTCATATCAAAGGTAAAACTCGTAAGACTCCTTATGAATTATGGTTTAGACATACACCTACTGTTAACTATTTCATAATTTTTGGAAGTAAATATTATATCAAAAGGGATGATTCAATTGGGAAGTTTGATCCTAGATGTGATGAAGGGATATTTCTTGGATGTTCAATTTAGAGAAAAGCATATAGATGTTATAACAAAAGATTGCAGAAAATTGTGGAGAGTGCAAATGTGAAAGTGGATGCACAATACAAAGATCAATCTATATCATATGACAGGGAACCGACAGTGGAAATGATCATAACTGAACCAACAATGCCTCAATCGATACAAGAAACTGAGATAGTTACACCAATACAATCAGAAAATTCAATTGTGACTGATGATTAGAATAGTGAACCTGAAGTTTAGAAGACACCAATGTATGTAAGATTAAATCATTCTGAAGATCAAATCATTGGAGATAGGAAAAAGAGAGTTATGGCAAGAAGAAGACTGGAAAATGAAGAGGTATGTCTTATTTCTCAAATTGAACCAACATCTGTTATTGAAGAATGTAAAGATAAACATTGGTTAAAGGCCATGGAAGATGAATTAGATCAAATAGAGAAGAACAACAATGCCTCAATCGATACAAGAAACTGAGATAGTTACACCAATACAATCAGAAAATTCAATTGTGACTGATGATTAGAATAGTGAACCTGAAGTTTAGAAGACACCAATGTATGTAGGATTAAATCATTCTGAAGATCAAATCATTGGAGATAGGAAAAAGAGAGTTATAGAAAGAAGAAGACTAGAAAATGAAGAGGTATGTCTTATTTCTCAAATTGAACCGACATCTATTATTGAAGAATGTAAAGATAAACATTGGTTAAAGGCCATGGAAGATGAATTAGATCAGATAGAGAAGAATAACACTTGGACTTTAGTTCTCTGGCCTAAAAATAAGAATGTTATTGGAACTAAATGGGTTTTTAGAAATCAACTAAATGAGGATGGTCAAGTTGTAAGAAACAAGGCTAGATTGGTTTGTAAAGGATATTCTCAAATGGAAGGAAATGATGTTAAATGTGTAGTTTTGAATAATGAACTTGAGGAAGAGGTATACATTGAGCAGCTTGATGGATTTTCACTGACAAATGACAAATATATGGTTTGTAGGTTAAGGAAAGCATTATATGGATTGAAATAAGCTCCTAGAGCTTGGTATGAAAGGTTGGATAAATATCTTTTGAAGCTTGATTTTAAGAAGAGAAGTGCTGATAGTAATTTATTTACAAGATCATTAATGATGATATTCTAATTATTGAAGTATTTTTTGATGATATCATTTTTGGAGGTGAAGACAAATTGTGCATGGAATTCTCTAATAATATGAAGAATGAATTTGAAATGTCTATGATTGGTGAGATGAGATTTTTCTTAGGTTCGCACATTACTCAAACTGATAAAGGCATTTTTATCTATCAAAATAAGTATCTAAGGGAATTGTTGAAGAATTTTGGTATGGATAATTCCAAACTGGTAAGTACTCCTACGGTGACAAGTGAAAAATTATCTATCAAAGACACATCTGCACTGACAGATTTTAACAAGGTATTAGTCTTTGATTGGTGGGTTTTTATATCTAACTCAGACTAGACTAGATATTATGAGTGAGGTAAGTATTGTTTCAAGATATCAAAGTAATCCTAAAGAAAAGCATGAATGTGCACTAAAGAGGATATTCTGGTATTTGCAAGGAACAACAAAATATGGCTTATGGTACCCTAGAGATGATAACTTCACTTTATGTGCATATACAAATTCAGATTGGGTAGGAGATACTAATGATAGGAAGAGCACTTATGGCTGAGCTTTCTTTCTTGGGAAGAAATTGGTTTCATGGATTAGCAAAAAAAGTCATGCATTTCTTTATCTACTGTAGAAGCTAAATATGTTGCAGCAACAACTAATTGCACTCAAGTCTTGTGGATGAAGCAAATGTTGAAGGATATCAAGGTAAATTGTAGTGAACCAATAGTTATCTGTTGTGATAACTCTGTAGCTATTGACATGTCTAAGAATATGGTATTTCTCTCTAAGACTAAGCACATTGTATACACCTAAAAATGGTCTGAAGATAGTTAATTAAATACACAGTTATTTGATTAATTCCCCTTCCCAATTAATTGAATTCACAAGCAATTTAATTAATTTCTCTATTCATCTACTAGTAAATAAATCTAAATGATTTATTTATATAGTTCATCTCAAATCCCCCTTTGATTAATTAATTCTAAATTAATTAATGTCTCCCCATATTAATCAATTCTTCTAATCCCTAATTAAGATTAACAAACTCAAGTTTGTTGAGATTAATTACCATTTTCTAATTATTTGAATTTCTAAATTCAAATGAGCAAATGGCTCCTAACTTTAACCACCTAACCTAGCCATCCCCTAACTTAACCCATTCAATCTAATCTTGGGTCTAACTAACCCTATCCAATCTTGCATATTCTAACCTCCTTATCCTTACCTCCCATGGTGTGGATATTCTCTCCTTGAGACACATGGGACTTTTGCCATGTCATAACCCTCTATTTGGACCTTGATATGACTTGCTATTATTATTATTATTATTATTATTATTATCATTATTACTACTACTACTACTACTACTACTACTACTACTACTACTACTATAATATTAATTTTATGAGTAATGTTAGAAAGAAAAGATAAATTGAAATGAGGTTGAAGTTTTTAAATAAAAAAGAATTTAAGTGGTGACACACACATGAGGTCATAATTTATTTGAAAATTGCTTATTCTCTTTATATCCTAATTGAGCACATGGTGTAGGAGAAATAAGAAGATTCTAGAAAATAAATCTTAAATTCAAAATATTAAGGAATAAATATTAGATTTAGCAAATATATGACATGGGAGTTACAAAATTATTCTATGACAAGAATAATTGTATTCATGGCATTTTGTATGACAAAGGAGTTACAAAATGCATTTTTGGAGGAGAGTTTGAATTTGAATTTTGAATGCATGGTCAAATGTAACCCCCACTATGACAACAATCATTTTTGAATGAAATTAATTTAGAAATTGTTTATTTTCTCAATATACTATTTAGCACATGTTGTAGGAGGAAATGAGAAGGTTCTAGAAGAGAATTTCAATTCAAATTTTTGCATGAAATTTTGGGAAAAGAATATGGAAATCAATTAGTTCTTTTGTAGTGAGAAAATGACTCTCTTTTCTATATATTGAGTTCTAGATTTTGAAAAAAAAAGGAGGAGAATTGATTGTTTTGTGATTAAGTAGTCTTTTGAATTCTCAAGAAAGTTTTTTTTCAAATCATGTTAGATATAAATGAATTTTGTAGACAATTTTGCATTGTGTGAGTTAGGATTTTCAGAGGTTTTGGAGAAGATCTTGCTAGGTTACAATATGAGGATCAGAGAAGGATAGTTGGGAGAACAAGGGGCGATTCATCAATAAGATTTTGGTTCATCTTGCAGATCCAGGTTCCCTCTTTCCATACTTGTATATTTTTCTTCTAGAAATGAGATTTTTATTAGCATGCATGTTGTTTTTCTTTGAAAAATTAGGTAGTCTAAGGGAGAAAGATTTTGATATTGTTTACTTCAAGAAGAGGGGAGAGATTTTTATTTGCATAATATAAAGTTTTTACATTCTTTTGTTTTCAGATTTTGATAAGAAAATCTATATGCATGTACCATCTTGTTTTAGATTTTGATAGAAAGAATATGTGTGCATGTGTGAATAGATGTGTATATCTTACCCTTTTCTTTTTATCAATGAACTAGTAGTTTCTTCTTAAAATAAAATGTACAAAGGAATGTGAATATTAATTAATTTCGCATCTTCCTTTAGAAAGCCTTCTCTTTATTTTCTAATTTCTTATAGAGAAAATAAATATATAATGAATTCATTCTAAAATATTAGTGCAAAAAAAATAATCAATTTATTAAAAAAAAAAAATTGAGGTTAAATGTAGTTTTAAAATATAGTTTTATTTTCTTAAATAAATTGAAAGGGGATGAGTTAAATAATATAAGGGTTTCATTTCTCCTCTTTCTCAAAAATGAATTCTACTTCTTATGTTTCTAATTTACATCCATAATAGTTTATATATTGCAATATTACTTGAAAATGAAAGAAAAAAAAAGTCTTTTTGATTAGCTAATACCTTTTATTCCCTTAGATTAATTAATCTTTGAACCCCAAATAAATTATATTTGAATGAAAGGATGTTATCATAGTGAAATTGTA
The DNA here is from genome assembly GCF_030272615.1 of Cryptomeria japonica. Classification (NCBI taxonomy): domain Eukaryota; kingdom Viridiplantae; phylum Streptophyta; class Pinopsida; order Cupressales; family Cupressaceae; genus Cryptomeria; species Cryptomeria japonica. Next base: position 482,779,722 of record NC_081406.1, on the reverse strand, counting down.
TACATCTATTTTTATTTCATGTACTGCATAAGAGTTTAAGTAGTTGTTCATTTATTTATCTATTTGAAATTGTATATATTAAATTTAGAAGAACATATGTATATTAATTCTAGTAATCTTTATATTAAGTCAATGTTGTGATTAGCATTATGTGGCTGAATAGATATACATGTATTAGATCAGATAAATCTTAGATATATACAAAATTTAATTTTTTATTACCATTCGCTTATGATATGATACAACAATAACAGACATTATAGAACTATTAAATAAATTAGTAAAAATAAATTAAAATACAAACTAATAAAAGAAAACCATTATATAAATAAATAAAAATTGCATGTCAAGCCTGCAAGAAGGGGAGGCTGTCTATGACTTCCTGTGAAAGTTTGCAGCCCTAGAGGAGCCTCTAGAAAGGTTTGTTTGTAGCCTCAAATAGAACCCAACAAAAAAAAAAATCAATTTAAAAGCCTTCTTTGGAAAAAAAAAGAAAAACAAAGCTAAACTTGAAAATCTGCAACTAAACCAACCATTCAATCCTTGCAAAAGGGATTCCAAAAATCTCCATAATTTGCATATATTAACCAACAAATAAGAGTGGAAACAATTGTCCTGTCAATAGGGTTTTATTCAAATAGGAAGCTGATTGATGGCAAGGGGTTGCAAACTCATAGACAGGCATGGTAGATTTTGTGGAATTTTTCTGTATATATTCTTCTTCTCCATTCTTAGAGGTTGCAAACTCATAAACAAGCATGGTAGATTTTGTGGAACTCTTCTGTATGCATTCCTCTTCTCCATTCTTCCTGCAAGATTCATGACAATAAAATGGAAGGAAAGCCCTAAATTTTAGTATAAGTATACAAATTTTAGGGTTGTGGGTGAACTCTACATCTAAGGGTTGAGATTGCTTCCTTTATTTTTTTATTCATTAAAATAAAAAGAAATTCTTTCCTTTATATTTAAATTTAATTTTTGTATTTAAGATAACATTTTTGTGAGGCAATTTTATTTAAGACAAATATTAAGTAATCTATTTGTTGATAAACATAAGATTTAGATAAAATGAATAAAAATCAATTATAATAAATTTATCATTGATTTGATTGTTGATTGTTATGATCTCTTGTATAAAAATTAATCATAATTATATTAAATTAATTGCTTATTTTATAAATAGATATTAACACCCTTAATTTTAAATTGTACCAATAGTTTTGTACCAATGATTTAATCAGCTTATTATTTAACTATATGAGGATTAAAATTTAAAATACTAAGGGATAAAATTGTCTTGAAGATTGCTTTTCTTTTTTTTTAAATAATTAGTAAGTTATCTAAAAAGCTTTAAAACTTTCTTATTTGCTTTTCCCTATTAAAGCTATAAATTTTAAAATCATGTGTTAAATTATATTTATTAAAAAGATTAATTTTAATTTGAGTGTTGGAAATTTTATTTTAAAAAAAAAAGGGATTTAATTTCTTTTCATATTTGGATGATGTTGGGTAAAGCTTACTTTTGACCTTATCATGTGCTATCTAATTATTTAAAATTTATTTAAATGCTATATGATCTTTATATTTGGGATATAAATGGATAAGGAGTTATTTATAAGTAATATGTTGACGATGAATCATAATTAAGAGATCAAATAACATATGAAATAAATTATTATTAATTAAATATTTGCTTATTATTAAATGAAATGTAAGTTCCTTGAAATTATTTAAATTATGGTATAGTGTGTTAAAGTTTGATAAATGTTAAATTATTTTCCAAGCTCTTGCTATTTAATCATTTAATCTTATTTCAAGCAAACTAGTACCTTTCAAGTATAAGGATTCATATTTACGTAAGGTTATCATTTCTAGAAAATAATTGAAGATAAAATTTATGCTATTTCAAATGGAAAAATTAGTTGGTTTATGAGTAATGTGGTTATTCTTAAGTTTATTATTAATAGTTTTTCTCTTCAACAAGTTAATGTTAAATTCTTTTCCAAAGTCTTGCTATTTAATCATTTAAATTTCTTTCAAGCAATTTAGTACCTTTGAAGTTTTAGGATTCATACTTAAGGTGAAATGGTCATTTTTGTAAGCTATCTCCTATAAGTATCATAGTTTTCAAGCGATTAGTACTTTCATGAATATAGTTTAAGTTTTACAATTATAATTTTCCTTCAAGAAAATACTATTTCCAAATGGTTGAATTGTTTATCATGTAATACTTATATCTCAATTTTTTTTTTTTTGTTTTTGTTTTATTCCAAGCAGTGATTCCTTGCATGCAATAATTTCTTTTCACAGTTGTTTTAGTATAATTATGTTTTCATGAATTCATAGTTAAATTCTTAGATAGACAACTAAACAAGAGGAGTTGAAACCAAAAACCTTAACAGCATTCAGTATCTAGGGTGCCTCTGGGTCACACTTAAGGGTAATGCCATCGTGTTGAACTACTGCACTTAATGCCTAATAAAGCTACAATAATGGCATTTGTGGCATCGTTCCTATAAACCATCGGGGAGAAATAAGGGTCATTTGGAAGTTAAAATCCAAGGGGTGGGTAATCCCCCATGGATCAATAATCTAAAAAAGATTTGTTTTAAAAGGAATTTACATTCGCTCTGTTGAACCTTAGAAAACCCCATTAGGGTTGGTTGTGTGTTATGATCTTGGAATTTATTTTATATTGATGATTTCATCAGATGATAACAGATTAAGGGCGACGCATATTATAGGGAATAGGTCTTAGTTCTTTAAGCCACAAGCAAAAGGCCACCTTGAGCCTTTTTTCTATAAAGCTACCATCGTGGGTAGCAACCACAGAGAAACTGTCTTGGACAATGACCCTAGAAAGGGTTGCATACCCACCAAACAGTTTACATTAAACCATAGTTAGAAACCAGAACTACATACTTTATGCCTTGATCCCGTGTCAAAACGGGTATGTAGGCAATCTAGGGACAAAGTTGTCCCTTGTACTCAGGCATTCAGGGATGGGGATTAGGATTTGATTATGGGTGAGTAGTTGGTTCTTGAAGCTCCTTGGTTTTTTAATAAAATGGTGCAAATAATAATTGAAAGGTTAAAATTAATTCAAAGCATACTCAGAAGGAATCCCGTATGGATTCTCTTGATTTCCCGAGGCTTTAGGCCAAATTCCGAGGTGGAACTCAAGCTTGTTTATGTAATTATTTTAATACTCCTAAGGACAACGACCTCAGTGCACTCCTAGTAGGGGAGTGTAGTCTTTAGAGAGTGGCTCAGGACCCAGATGGTCACGATGAGTCTAAAGTCTCTGGCTAGAGCATATCATATTCTTATGAATAGATGCCTACCACATTTGGGTATATGCCTATCCCGGATTGGATAGATGAAACCTCTTGTCCCATATGGACAGATGCCTAACCCATATGGTTAGATGCCTAGTCCCATATGGATAGATGCCTAACCCATATGGTTAGATGCCCATCCCGGTTGGATGGATGCCTAGATCTCATTTGGATAGATGTACCTGAGTATGTGATTGAATAAAAAATAAATAAGAATAAGTAAGAATAAGAAATCAATGTTTTTATATATGAAAAAAAAAATCAGTTGAGTTTTTGGATTAAGTTAAGTGGGTTATTATATGCCACTTGTCTCCTCCCTTGGACACTTGCCCTCTCATGAGCAAGGCTCCTTGACACTTGTCACCATAGAGATGACAAGTGTCTCTTCCTCCATCCTCTTCTCCAACTTCCTCAATCTTGGCCCTTGATATCTTCAGATCAGATCTCGACCGCCGATTCCTGCCACCTCAGCTTTGGCCTTGGAATTCCTATAAATATCCCCCATTTTGGAGCAATAAGGATTCCATCTCATATCAATTTAGGCATCATTACTATAGGCAATTTGCATTTCAATTATCTAGTAACTAGATTTTGGATTAATCATAGCATGTTAATCTAGTTTCTTAAATCATGCATTTCATATCATCTCCATAGTCAATCATGATCAAATAGCTACTCAACTCTTGAGTTGTCACTTTGGAGGTCATTGCTCCACTGAGAGCCCATCAATCCAACACCTTCAAGGTTCTCAATAATAGAGGAAAATGGGACATTTCAAGGAATGCTTGTGGTTTGCATTTCTAATCTAGTTTTCAATTATGTTTTTATTGTCTCATTATATGTGTATGCCTCTTATACTAACAACATTTTTAGCATCACATTTATTGGCGCCCACCATGGGGCCTAGCCCCTTTGATCTTTAACAAGTTTGCTCATAGGAAATTTCATTGACAGGTTGATTAGGTCTTCCGAAGTGCAGATTAGCTCTCTTGGGCTCCCGAATAGTGTTCTCGGTCTCTATTGTGGTGTTTCGACACCTCAAATGACATTTATAGGAGATTCCTCAACTTTGTTTTTATGTTTTTATGTTTTTTTGTACTTTAGCTTTTTCAGTCTGTACTTTAGCATTTTTGGCACATTTGTCAACTTTTTCAGTCTGTTTAACAGTGTTTCTGGTGTGCAGAATAGAGTTTCTGGTATGTAGATCAGTGTTTCTGGTGTTTAGAGCTGCGTTCTTGGCATATATGATGGTGTTCTTGGTCAATTTGATGGAGTTTTCAGTTTTTAATTAATTTTGCGAATATTGTATGTTGCATTCCCCATTTTTGCTTCTGGACTATCATTTTCGTGAACTTAATTCATAGATTGTTGGTTTTGCAGGTACTTATTTTGCTATGAAAGACCAGAGTCATAAACTATTTCGCCGTCAAAGAATGCAACATAAACTTCTAACTTTGTTTGCAGCCACAGGATTTTGCACTTATATTTGTTAAATTAGGCACATAGACTAATTACAATGGAAATGGACAAACATGTCTTATGTATTTTGATGATAGGCAAGTATGCTCTCACCTTTCTTAAGTGATCAAAAAGCCAGACTCATCCTTTGCCTTCAATAGTGCATTTCTTTAGCAGGCCTGCCCTCGCGAGGAGTTATTAACTGAGGGGAATGACCTAAGTGGGAATAGGTAATGCCAAGTACTCCAACCCACTATAAAATAAATGTGTTTTTGATGAAAATCAAAGCAACGACAGTGCTCAAGAATAGCTCTCCTATGTACCTTCAGGTATATCAAACCTTGGTTTTCAAGGTTGGGAGACCTCTTAATTGAGTTTATACCTCGACGTGCCGAACGGATCCCTTACTAGTTCCAAGTAAATTAAAAGCTACTTGGTTTACCTCCAAACATTATTAAATTCTTAGTGCATAGAGAGGGACTCCTTAAGATACTCACCATATGTCCCTCTTGAGCGTATGTGCGAACTCCCCTTTTGAGACCTTATTGCTAGGCTCATAACGGGACTCCACTAGCTCTCACAAAGGCAAAAACACGGGTGCCCTTTAGGGGGTGACAAGGCTATGTGAGCTGACAGGGTACCAAGTTGTGGGCTAAGAACTAATAATGAAGCCAATCTCCTTAGGATAGACAGATTGATGTGTTTTCAAATTGTTCAAAACCCGTGAAAACTTGGGCATCCTTTAAAGCTTCTTGAACATACACTTTATGTGTCCTTTGGGACAAAAATACAACAAACATTGAAAAATCAAACTTAAAATGGTCAAATTCACAAGTTTCACAGCAGATTAGCTCTTTCAGTCAAAACAGTTGCACCTACGATCCAAACAGTCGCATTCACAATCCAAACATTAGCTTTATCAGCCCAAACAGTTACATTCATAGTCCAAACATTAGCTCTTTTGGTCCAAACATTAGCACTGCTAGTTCAAACAGTTGAATCTACAGTTCAAACAGTCGCACCTACGGTCCAAACAGTCGCATTTTTAGTCCAAACATCAGCTCTCGTGGTGTGAATGTCAAATTTCTCATATTTCAACATTAACTCTCCAAGGTTGAGCACATTAGAGTTTATGCTCTAAACATTAGAGTTTCTGGTCAGTTTAGCAGCATTTCTGGTCAGTACAGTAGAGTTCCTGGTCTAAACAGTAGCTCTCTTGGTCTAAAGGTCAGCTCCCTTGGTCAAATCAACAACTCTTGTGAGTTGCATGTCAAATTGCTCATGTTGCAGCATTGGATCTCCTAGTTGGTACTTGCTAGGTCTACATATCCATTTTTTGAGTCTGAAAATCACAAAGTTGGGTCAAAATTGAAATCTCTTAAGTTCAAACACTTAATTTACTAAGTCTACACATTATCATTTGAACTTTTTAGTCACTATATTGTAGAACAATGTGTCTGGTATGTTCGTCAGCATTTCTGGACTATCTGTCAGTGTTTTTGGTCTGTCTGGCAGCGTTTCTGGTTTATCTGTCAGCATTTCTGGTGTGCAGAATAGCATTTCTGGTCTGTCTGTCAGTGTTTTTGGTCTGTCTGTCAGCATTTTTGGTCTGTCTGTCAGTATTTGTGGTAAAATGCATCAAAATTAGAAAACAAAAATAACCCATTTCTCAGACAGTCAAACATAGAGACTAGGTCATCTTCTTAGGTCATTCAATTAGGTTATCTTCTGTCAAAACAGATTCAAGAGCTAGACATGCTAAAGGTCTCAAGTATTCATTTCCAACAAGTTTAAAGATCTAACACCTTAAAGTGCAACATCACATTTTCTTAGATAAACTGATCACTCAAACATAGTTTCTCATCAGGATCTATCATCCTTTAATCATGAAACTACAATGATTGATCAACATAACCTCGTTCTCTATCATAGGATATATCGTTCCTATTGGACTTGGTTCTTATCAAATCATCACCATTGCACTTGAAAACTGAAGATCGAAAAACTTGCAAACTTTTAAAACACTTAAACCATCTTGTCATGTCATATCACGCTATCACATTTACATTGACAGTTGATCCTTTATCAAAAACAACTTTTAGACAATCAAACCTTTGAAACAGAAACAAAAACATTTGCAATAGCTGAAAATCATATCAACATGACATACCAAAGCAAAACAGAAGAAGAAAACATAACAAACCAACATTTCAGAACAATCAAATGAGTCCAAAATCAAAATCCAACCATGTTAAAACCTCACAAGGATTCAAATACATCTCAAAAGAAAGGTGGCTCTTTTATGGAACTCTTAAAGATATCCCTAAAGGATTTGGCTGAGAAAGATCAAAATCATGCACCTATGTCTAGCAACGGCTCATCCCTCCATAAGCAAATTAACTCTCCAAAGGAATCTATTCCTACACCTCCTGAAAGCTTGCAAGAACCTTCCATAGCATCCTTACCAAACAATATACCCATCAAGCCTATTTCAGAGGATCCTATTCAAATCTTATCTCCTTCACATCTAAGCATTGATTCCTTGCAAATTAAAGTCCTCATTCATAGAATGCTTGTTAAACGTGTTCGAATAGATGGAGGAGTTGGCTTAAACATTTGCTCTTTGAGTCTTGTTCGTGCTTTTGGTTATTCAGAAGATGTAGTTGATCCCCTGAAAAAGATCAAAATTAAAGCATATGGTGAAGAAGAACATTACTCTAAAGGAATTTTGATGTTACCCATCAGCGTGGGACCTTTGCAAAAAGAGACAACATGCCAAGTTCTAGACTTGGACTTTCCATACAACATACTCTTGGGGAGACCATGGATACAAAACATGCAAGCTATTCCATCAACATGCCATTAGTGCTTAAAATTTCCCTACAATGGGCAGGAAATCACAATATCAGTAGACTCAAATCCATTGTAGTGTTGTAATAATCTAAAATCAGCTCAAGAGGTCATGGTTTCACATAACAAAGAGGCAACATATTCCAACACACAATCCAAAGAACAATCATTTGCATCAATTTTGTCAAACATGGAAAAACAAATACAGCTAAGAGATCGAGGAAATGGAGAATATTCATTATCATGGAACAACAAACAAGAGCAACTTGAAGTTGAAAGGGAAGAAGAAGATGTAGAAGTCGATATGGTTCACACGTATGCAGGACAAACATTAGGAACTAGCCTATTGAATCAGAATCACATGCGACTGACATGGACTTAACCAAGGACAATCAGGAGCTACTTCCGCGAGGTCATTCTGTCGAGAGTATTGTTCTAGACATGGAAATACATACTGAAATCCTTGACATCTCTATGGTGACCCCTAATATCTTTGACATAATCCAACATGAGGATCCTTTATCCTTAATTCATCCTGAACCTATGGACTAGGAAAATGAAGGACATACCACCATGGATACCTTTCCTAATGACCATTCCATATCTTTATATCTTAATGAAATTGAACCTACAACAACTCTCATCGGAAATTTTAGAAACGTATCTTCAAGTCAAATGGGTGTCAAATCTCCTAGTCGCAAAAGTGAAAATAAAGAAAACAATATCAAGTCTAATGCTGAAACCATTTCTTGGCAACATTAGACCGAAAAAGAGTAAAAACAAAGGATGCATCTAACGGTGAAAACCTCCTCAAGGCATCAGAAGATGGGAGATTTGACACCTTATCTAAATTTTATCAAGAGAAGCCATATATCTTGATGGAACCAGCAGAGGCAGTTATCATTGGCACAACTGATCTACATCCAACAACTTCTCTATCAGAACTAGAAAGGCAAAAATACTTGGAACTCTTCAAAAGGAGGCAAATCAAAAGATGGTCATATGCAGACATTCCAGGGTTGGATCCAGATCTTATAATACATCACCCGAATATCAGTCTAGGAGAAAGCATCAATAATGAAACACATCATGGATCAAAAGCAAGCATACTATTCATCACACCACAAGGTCATACAATTTCAAAAGCATACAAATTAAGCTTCCCATGCACCAACAACACTGTAGAGTATGAAGCTTTGGCTATAAGTATCAAAATGGCTGTAGAATGGAACATTACACAACTTCAGGTCTTTGGAGACTCTCAGCTTGTCATCAATCAAATCAGTGATGACTATCAAACAAAAGATGGAAAACTCATGCCTTACAAAAAGATGGTGGATGACTTCAAGAAATATTTTGTTGAAATCACTTTTGAATAAATTCCAAGAAATGATAAAAAAGTAGCAGATGCCATGACAACACTTGCTTCTCTATTACAAACACAAGAAAATCAAGAGCGTTATGAATTCCTGGTTGAAGAGTTGTTTTACCCATCTCATAATTGTCTTGATTCCCAAACCATTTGTCAACTCATTTGACATGATTCCTCCCACTATGGCCCAATTTACACATACCTGAAAGATAACATCTTACCTCCTAAGTTATCAAAAAATCAAAAGAGAAACTTTATTTGCCAATCCTCCCATTACACTCTTGTCGCGGATACCCTATTTAAACGAGGTCTAGACGGTACTCTTTTAAGATGTCTCGAACAAGAAGAATCTGAGAAGGCCTTAAAGGAAGTCCATAATGACATTTGTGGCACTCATTCAAGTGGTCTTACCCTTTTGAAAAAACTCATACGCTTGGGCTATTATTGGCCGACTATGGAACGGGATTCTTTTCAGATAGCTAGAACGTGCAAACAATGTCAGATCCATGGGAACTTGATTCATGCACCAACACAAGAACTTCATGCTTTGGCAACATCTTGGCCTTTCTACCAATGGGGTCTTGATCTAGTAGGAAAAATAAATCCTTCTTCATCTAATGGTCACAAATTCATCCTTGTAGCTATAGAATATTTTACAAAATGGATTGAAGCAATACCTCTCACAAATATCACAGGAAAACAAATTGGTGCATTTATCTTGAATTACATCATCTGTCGTTATGGAATACCAATGATCATTATCATTGATAATGGGTGACCATTCAAGAATCAAGATGTACAAGAGCTATGTGAGAAGTATAAGATCTAGCATAGATTCTCCACACCCTATTATCCACAGGGGAATGGGCAAGTAGAAGCATCTAACAAAACTATTCTAAAAATCCTCAAAAAGATAGTGAACGATGCTGGGAAAGATTGACATATTCAATTAAACCCTGCTCTCTAGGCCTACCACACCAGTATCTGCACACCAACAGGTGCCACACCTTTCTCTCTTGTATATGGATTAGAAGCCATATTGCCAATTGAAGTAGAGATACCCTCTCTACGTGTATCACTAAAAGGACTTATCCCAGATGAAGAACAACAAGTATCTAGACTGCAAGAGTTAGAACTGATCCATGAAAGAAGACAAAATGTCTTTGATCATCTAAAGGTATATCAACAAAGAATGTGTCGAAGTTATAATCACAAGGTTAAACCATGAATCTTTCAAGTGGGAGAACTAGTACTAAAGGAAAATCCACGAAATCAGTCAGATCGAGAAAAGAAGGGAAAATTTGAACCAAACTGGTTAGGTCCATTTGTGGTCACAACAGTATTTGGGTCAGGGGCATATTAGCTATCAACACAAGATTGAGATCAAATTGAGGAACCCATCAATAGCATGCATCTGAAGAAGTTTTATGTCTAAAAAATCCAAAAATAGTGACAAAGCAAAAAATCCAAAAATAGTGAAAAAGCGAAAAAACTAAAAATACTGAAAAAACAGAAAATCGAAAAATAGTAAAAGAAAAAGCAAAAAATAATAATAAAAAAAAATAAAAATTAAATATGAGAAAATGTGCAATAAAAATAGATGGTGAAAACTTGGCAAACAGGCACTATCTGTCGGCTAGCTTTGCCATCTATTGGTTCACACTTTCTTCTGTTTGCATTCTTTTCCATCAGTGTTGTTCATATTCATCATAAGGCCTTTGTACATACGCAGGCATCCCATGTGATTTCTTGTCATGGTTTGGATTATTGACTATATCATAATAGGGCTTGTTTCTAGGTTGGTGGCAAAATCCTAAACCTGGTTGGGTGCAAAAAGTTGCAATCATTTTGAGCTTAATCAAAGTAGGTAGAACAACAGTCAGACAATGCTTGTCAAGCAAAAAATTGAGATACATCCAACATAAGATCACATTGTCAACCTTTAACTATCACATATCAATCTAATCATGACAAAACACATATCAATGGATGATATATCTTGACTCATGATTTTAACACTTTGGCAATAATGGTCCAACTATTTTATTTGGATTTTCGCTATCATGATTTTTGAGTAACTCCAAGATGTCTTTGACTAGAGGAATGAGGAAGGAACATGATATTTTTCTTGTCTACTATCTGTAAATTAATCATTAATATGTGCAAAGTTGTCTAAGAAAATGATCATCAAAATATCATTGAAGACATTTCGCACTTGCATATAGAAATGGTTAATACTGCTTGTTTTACGCAAACAACACTTTGGTCATCTTGGTTCAATTATACCTTGATTCTTGTGCTAACTTGCAATATCAAAACCTAGGAAAGTAGTGCTTAGATCATCATGGTTCAATTATACCATTGATGTTTGCACTCACTTCCCACATTTTAAAGGCTCAATGATGAAACAAAGCAATGACTCCATGACCGGTCCGATCACTGCATTGCATTTCATTTTGCATTTGCATTTTAAGATAGATTTACATTTCATTTTGCATGGGATCACAATGCTCATCTTTTCCAAAGCCAAATCTAACATGGTGTTATCTCTCTTATTACGTGAATGAGTACAATGAACAATAACAAAAATAATCAATTCATTCATCCTGCGTGATAAGTTAGTTCATCTCAAGTAACCATTACATACCAAGACATCATTCATATAAAGCATAAACTCATTCATTCATTTAGTAAGATCATTGCATGACATTTATCTAATCTCAAATCATATAAGGTATCACCATTGCATTGCATTGCATCCATCTCATATTGACATGCATGAGAAAATCATAAAAATATCATAAACATAGAAAGCATTGCATTGCACATACATCACATTGAAATTATAAGCATCACCATACATATTTGCATACATCATGTAAATACTGCATCATCATATATCTATCATCTAGAATTCATAAGCATATAAAAATTAAAGTATACTTCAAGCATACATCATGAAAGTAACTGCACATCATAATCATATGTCAAATAGAATGCATCCATCATTTCATAGGTCATGTAGAGTGAATAGAATCAACTGCATATCATATCATCAAAACAAGATCAATGTCCAAGGTACAATGATATCACAAAATATATGAGATACATCACAACTATACATCACAGGAATCATCAATATCTCATCACAAAAACGTGTGTACATAAATAGATCAATGTCCCATATCAGTGTGACCACTCAGACGCATAACGGAACTCTGTCTTGATGCAGCAAGTAGAGTAGCACCAGCTGGTACCCCTGTACCTGAGTCCCCACTTGGGGGAGCTCTTTGAAGAGGCCCTATCACTCCTCGACTCTCAGTCTGGCTGTACCTCGATGTCCTACTCAGTTGTGAAAATCCTAGAGCCCTCCGATCAGGAGGAACAACAGTTAAGTATAAGGTCCTATAATACTCAGCCTCTCGGATCCCCTGACACATCATCTTCAGGGTGGTCTTCCCTGAAGTAGAACCTCCTGACAACTGTACCTGTGTCTCAGCCTGTCAACACCTATCCATAGCTACGTCTCTCTTGACTAGGAGAGAAGCCATCTAAGTCTCTAGCTGGGCCATCTGAGAGTCCCTCTCTACTAGTCGACTCTCTAGCTATTGAACTTGAGCCTATAAGTCTATAATCTAAGCCTACTACTGATGCAATGACATCCTAATGAGGATCCATCAAGGTGCCTCTACCTATGGCTGCTCAGCCCATGATACTGTCATAGGTATCTGCTCAACTAGGGGTCCCTCCTACTCTAGAACCTGATGTCGCTAATCCCCTAGACTTGATCTCTTATGTCTGACCACCCAGGCCATCCAATCTATATATACATCTCTGGCAGATCTAGAACTGCTAGCTCCTGGTGTGCCAATCGCTGCCACTGCCACTGCTCGACCATCTCCCCCATCATCATCTCCTCCCTCATCATCTCTAGCACCATGATCTCCTGCATCTCCTCCATATCCATCCCCATCTCCGCTATCATCTCTCCCCTCACCATCCCTTTGTCATCTAGGAGCTCTGCGTCATAGCCTCTCATCATCCTCATCAAAAATTAGCTCTGGCTCATCTGGACATGTCAACCTCGGAAACTTGTATACAATATAGTGCATAGGATGCTCATGTATCATCCCACTATCCATCATGCCTGGAAGATGATCCCAATCAACTGGCTCCAATGATCGATACTCTGCACAGGCCTAGTCATATGAAATAGAAGGCTCCCAAGTAGCCACATCCAATCTCCGATAAGCATAATGAGTTGTACCTTGTGGCATCCCCTATATCCTACCATACTGTCTCAACACCCTCATATAAAGGAATCGCTCAATGATATAGGGTGTCGATCCAATCAGATATCGCATCATGAATACATACAACATCTCCACTACATCCTCAGGCCAAATCTCACAATCCATGTATGGTCTCCATATCATCCAGGGTTCATCACCAATACTCTAGTTTTCCCAACTTTTGCTAGACAATAATACCTAGATACCCCTCAGCATAAGGTTTACCTACAGGTCTATCTCTATCAACCAATGGTCGTGTGATAGGTAGATGCTCCCAGACCCATATCTGAAGCATGGTCACCCTAGCTGATAACACAACCAATCCCTGATACACAACTCAGTGCAAGTCATGATACAAATGTGCCAACATACATGACCCCCATGCAGAGCGGGTCCCCTCTGTCACCATCTGCTCAAGTAGACGACCCCATCCAATAGATAATCCCTTTGACCTATGATTAGGACAAAGGAAGCCTCCAATAAATTTGGCAAGCACAATTGGTAATGTGGCATATCCTAACTCTAGCATCTCCTACCACACAATATCATACCCACCTATCTCATCATCCTCAAACACATGGCAAAGTGCCTCTGTCCCACCCTACTCGCTGAGATCATAATATACTAGATCACCCATCACAGGGATGCGAAGAATCCGATAGACATCCTCAGGTGTCACCGTAATCTCTCCCATTAGCAAATGAAATGTGTTTTACTCACTATGCCAATGCTCTGCTAAAGCTGCCAGTAATTCCCAATTTATCAAAGGTCGAGGCATGTCAAGAAGGGAAGATAAACCACACCTGCCAATGTGGTCTCACTCCACCTGGCTAAGGCGAGGTATCAGCATCCATGTCTTTGGGAAACGCTCGTGAGACTGAAGAACGGTAAACTACTCTTGCAATCAAATCATCTCATCATATCAGTTTCTTGATTTGTCTATCTATCAAATCAATCCATCTATCAATCTATTTTGCTCAATGGAGATTTTTATCAAATCTTGTTGGGCCCCTATCAATGACGCTCATCTATCATGACGTCATTATCAAACTTATCTCATCTCACGCGTGCATCAAGATAATCAAAACTGATCATCAAATTTATCAATCAGGAGCATCTAATTTTATCAATTAGATAGCTAATCAAATCTTACCCATCAAAAACCAAAATCAAATTGACAACAAAGTCAACCAATCGATCAATCAAATCATTTTCTCAAAAAATCATCAAAATTGAAAAATTAAAAAATCACAAAAAAAATGAAAATTCATCAAAATCGCCAAAACCGAAAAAATCAAAAAATTGTCAAAACTGAAAAAATTGAAAAATCAAATCGAAAAAATCATAAAAATCAAAAAATCAAAAAAAAAAAAAAAAACTCCCCCCGTGGCACCCATGGCGTCGACAGCTCCAGTCGCAGCACTGGCGGTGCCTCCTACAGCGCTGGCGATGCCTACAGTGGCGCCCGTGGCACCTCCCACAGCTACCACCCTCGGCGCCTCCCATAGCGCCGACGGTGGCTGCGGTGGCGGCTTCCGCCTCCACCACTGCCTTTTCCTTCCAATTTGCAAAAAAAATTCAAAAAAGTAAATTTTTGATGTATTTTTGAAAAGAAAAATGCATAAATATATTAATTTTTTTCAAAAGAAAATTGGAAAATTTTTGAAAATCCAGAAAACCCATTTCACGAATTGAAAAACACATTTCAAATATATAATTTTTTTCCCAACCCATCTGGTGAAAATGCTAAAAAATGATTTTTTTAATGCAAATAGCTAAAATTTTCAAAAATCAGTTAAAAATTTACAAAGTTGGGTTTTCTCGAAGCACGTACTGATGGACCATATGTCGGAGGACACTCGTATCGCCGAACTCGCTTGAACCTATGCGGGTGGTATGGGATCACCATTTCTTCCTCCAGAGAAATTTTTCTCAAACAGTCGCAGTGCACAAATGAGGAGTGGTAAAAGGAATTCACCTTTTTAAACTCATAATGGGGCATTTAAGTGGGATTTTTATTCCACTTATTTTTAATCATCTAATCAACTAATCAGCCTGGCAGGGCAGCATTTTCAAATTTCTTATCGGGAAATGAATCGGATTGACTCTAAAAATCTTTAAAAATCAGAAAATCATTAAAAATCTAAAAATTAAAATAATTTCAAAAAATTTCAAAAAAATAAAAAAATCGCGAAAAATTCACAAACATTCAAAAATTATTGGATTCATCTCCCAAGGGGGCATCCTCGCATTGATATCTATCAATCAGCGTCTGGGGCATTATATCGAGATTTATCATCTCCAAAATTGAAATCGCATCATATCGAGATTTATCATCTCCAAGATCGAAATCACATCATATCGAGATTTATCATCTCCAAAATCGAATCGGCATCATATCAAGATTTATCATCTCCAAAATCAAATCGGCATCATATCGAGATTTATCATCTCCAAAATCGAATCAACATCATATCGAGATTTATCATCTCCAAATCAAATTAGTATCATATTGAAACCAAATCCGCATTGAATCAAGATCGAATCTACATCCTATCAAAATCAATATCAACAACATCATCAATCAAGTTTTCTTTGAATCAACGCATCGTCACACATTGCTTCAAAGAGGGGCAAAATATATACACCTAAAACTGGTTTGAAGATAGTTAATTAAATACGCAGTTATTTGATTAATTCCCCTTCCCAATTAATTGAATTCACAAGCAATTTAATTAATTTCTCTATTCATCTACTAGTAAATAAATCTAAATGATCTATTTATATAATTCATCTCATATCCCCCTTTGATTAATTAATTCTAAATTAATTAATGTCTCCCCATATTAATCAATTCTTCTAATCCCTAATTAAGATTAACAAACTCAAGTTTGTTGAGATTAATTACCATTTTCCAATTATTTGAATTTTCTAAATTCAAATGAGCACATGGCTCCTAACTTTAACCACCTAACCTAACCATCCCCTAACTTAACCGATTCAATCTAATCTTGGGTCTAACTAACCCTATCCAATCTTGCACATTCTAACCTCCTTATCCTAACCTCCCATGGTGTGGCTATTCTCTCCTTGAGACACATGATACTTTTTCCACATGTCTCCTCCCTTGGACACTTGCCCTCTCATGAGCAAGGCTCCTTGACACTTGTCACCACAGAGATGACAAGTGTCTCTTCCTCCATCCTCTTCTCCAACTTCCTCAATCTTGGCCCTTGATATCTTTAGATCAGATCTGGACCATCAATTCCTGCCACCTCAGCTTTGGCCTTGGAACTTCTATAAATATCCCCCATTTTGGAGCAATAAAGATCCCATCTCATATCAATTTAGGCATCATTACTATAGGAAATTTGCATTTCAGTTATCTAGTAATTAGATTTTGGATTAATCATAGCATGTTAATCTAGTTTCTTAAATCATGCATTTCATATCATCTCCATAGTAAATCATTATCAAATAGCTACTCAACTCTTGAGTTGTCACTTTGGAGGTCATTGCTCCACTGAGAGCCCATCAATCCAACACCTTCAAGGTCCTCAAGAGTAGAGGAAAATGGGACATTTCAAGGAAGGCTTGTGGTTTGCATTTCTAATCTAGTTTTCAATTAAGCTTTTCAATTATGTTTTTATTGTCTCATTATATGTGTATGCCTCTTATACTAGAAAACATTTTTAGCATCACACACATATCAATAAAATATAACTTTCTGAAGGACAAGATGGAAGAAAAGGAATTCAAATTGGTTTATGTGAACACTAAAGAACAGATTGCGGATATATTCACTAAACTGATGTCTAATGAATCATTTGAGTATTTGAGAGATAGGTTAGGGGTATCTACCCCTTTTGATAGAAACTTAATTGATGGAGCAGACCATCAGTCCGATATGCATCATCATCTTTATCCTTTGCTCTAGATTGATGTAGTGGTGCTACTAGTCAGGGGGAGTAGTCAGCTTTCAGATTTATGGAATTTTGATATCTATGTCACATCTTGGGCATTGATGTCAAAGGGGGAGAGTTATATGTGAAAAATAATGTTTATGGGAGAGTTTTAGATTAGTTTTAGATTGGACTGCACTCCTCAAGGGGAGTTGCTGGGATTTTTCATTTTCTCATTGTTATATCTTCTATGAGAAATTTTTGGAACTTATTGGCACTTAGATATTTTCATTTTCACATCTAGTGTTGCCATCAATGCCAAAGGTAGAGATTGTTAGAAATATGAAGGAATTGATTATGTGTTGCATTGATGTTTTGTCATTGATGTCAACACTAGTTGTTATGGTTGGTTACCGACAAACAAGTTTTGGTTACTGGTAGAAGAACTTGTGTTACCGATAGAAGGGACTATCAATTGGATACTACCAACATGTTCAGATCAATGGAATATGTTTGGTTTGATTTGTTGCATGTTTCTGGAATATGTTTTGGTCAGTTGGTTTTAACTTGGTGATCAGATGGTATCATACAATCTAGTAAACCTATACCAGTAAGGGTTTAAGGTTTTACCACCAGAGCTTTTACTGAAAATTTTTGACAGGATGCACAAGTGGTGTTGGTGCAGCTTCTAGATGGAATTCAGGATGCAGAAGGTGATCTTTGTTCGTGCCTTGATTAATTGGAGACATCACTTTGGCATTGTGGACCCAAATTAGGTTCAGTACCTATCTAGGTTATGGACTGGTATCATGATACGTGTTCTCTACACGTTACCAGGATTATTTATGGATTGGTTAATGTTGTTTTGGTCTAAAGATGACATGACATATCATTGTAATGTAGATATATGTAATGATCTTATTGTAATATCTTTTAGGTGGCTAACCTAGTTGGTTTAGGCCTTAGGGTTTGTATAAATTAATGTAAGATCTCATTGCAAATCATGGGAATGGAAGTAAAGTTCATGGTCGTGGAATGAAATATCATATGCGAAGGAGATTTGGTCGATCATAGGTGATCAAATTGGGTTTATGTAAGAGGTCAAAGGCCTTCGGTATTGAGCTTAACCGAGACTGTAATCAAGCATGGTAGATGCTATCTCTAGCAGTTCATTCTTTTGGATTGTTGTCCAATTATATTGAGGTGCACACTCTAGGAAGTGTACCTTCCTGCATGTGCATGCCCCTTATCGTATCACATACTTTTTGCAGAAGTATTATCTGATTGTGGGTAGTCTTCCCATCGTGGTTTTTCCCTTTACCAGGTTTTCCATGTACAAATCATGGTGTTATGTGGTATGGTTGCATTGTGTTAGTTCTATGTTTCATTCTTAAGTTTTATTGCTTACCAATATCTATTTCTACTATTATGGTATTCAATGTTTATGTGCTCTAGTTAAAGGTTATAAAGTGGTTTGATTAATATAATATGTTAACAACTGAATCACCCCCCCTTGTTAGTTGTTCATAGGTTATCCTAACATATGTCGTGGTCATGGAATGAAATATCATATGTGAAGGAGATGTTGGCAAATGCACACTCCAATGAGAAATTGTAGGTGATTGAAGGTATTGTCATTGATGGAAACCTTACAATCCTATGACACCGATAGACACCAGTAGCGGCAATGACAAAGATGTTCATCACCACCTTGGGCGAAAATATTTTGTTTATTGTATTTTGTATTTAATTGTAAAATCTTTTGTAAGCTAACAAGGCAAATTGTATTAGGACTCATATAAGTATGAGATCTTGTAAGAACATTTGTAAGAATAAAATATGCGAGATGGATAATATGTGCCAATATTAAGGCTGATTGTGGAATAAGGTTTATGATTACAGCAAGAGCTTAAACTGATACTCAACCTGGCATAGCAGATGCTGATCCGAAGCAGTACATGATATTGGACTTACTTAATCCACTTTTGTAAGTTAGTGAGACTTCTCTTTTTGTATTTAAGTAGTGAGCTTTAGGCAGTTGGCCTTCCTGCATGTGCAGGCCCCTATTGTATCAATAATATTCACTTATTGGCCAGTGAGCAAATATTGTGGGTCACAAATGCCACTGAGGTTTTTCCCACACCATGTTTCCTCATTAAAAATATTGTGTTATGGTGTGCTTTCTATGTTGTGGTTATTGCTCTTATTTACTAAATTAATTCTTGTTTACTAATATACTGTTTTGAGATACAATTCATTTAATAAGTTAAGAAAATCCATTAACCGGTTAGATACTGATTCACCCGCCCCTCTTAGTATCTTTGGGAATCCTAACAATTGGTATTAGAGCCTGGTCCTCTATTTTCAAAAGCCTAACAACTTGAGAAAGATTTTGACACTGATACAGATGGAAATTTTGATAAAGCATCTGGAAACATCTCTTGCAGATTATGATGCAGAAAATTTGAAGAATATGAAACTTGAAGATGATGTGAAGGCTATAGAGCAAATCATTTAGGGACTTCAAGGAAATCTCACTATTGCTAGGAACAAAAGAAGAGAACTTCATGAGAAACTACAAAGTGATGATGATGAAAAAGAGACTCTTAATGATTTGGTAAGAAAACTGAAACAAGAGAATATGTCTTTGAGAAATGAGATGCAAGACATGACCATGAGATTTTCTAAAGACACTGAAAATAGAAAGAAGAATGAAGATGATTTGGCTAGAAGAATCAATGATGCTGCAAATGAAAATCTAAGACTCAGTCATGAGAATGATATGTTAAAAACAAATATGATTCACTTGGAACATGATAAAATTGAACTCATGAGAAAGAAGGATTTCTAAGGAAATGAGTTGGCTACTGCAAATCAACACAAGGAGAAATTCAAGAAAAGTTCAGAAGAACTTGATGACATGCTAAAAAATTAGAAACCTAATGGAGATACCAATGGACTTGGCTTTGAAGTTGGTGAAAGCTTCGGTACTGCAAACAAACATGATCATAGCAAACCATTAAGGCAACCTAATGCCTATAAATTTAATGGAAAATGCTTTAACTGTAACAAGTATGGTCATAGAGAAAATCAGTGTAGATCTATAAACTATAAGAACACCAATGCACCCACCGGTCAATGTTCTAAATGCGATAAAGTTGGTCATAACCTAGAAAATTGTAGAATGAATGTAAGATGTTATGTTTGTGGAAGATTTGGACACCTATATAATAAATGCAAAACACATACCGGCATAAGATATGGAAAAGTAATTTAGAAAAACAATGTGACTTGTTAGGTTTGTAACAAGATTGGACATATTACAAAATTTTGTAGAAGTAAGGCATCACTGGCAAACAACAAAGGACCCAGTTTGAAAGGTAAAGAAAAGGTTGAAGAAGTAAAGCAAGAATTTTCAAAGCAATGGATCAGAAAGTCAAATATGAATGTTAATCAAGCTATTCCTTCACCGGTAGAACAAAGTATAACTCTACTGATAGGAGATTCTTCATCTAACTAAAAAGAAATGTTTTTGGGGTATGACAACAAATGTAAAACATGCTAGTTTACCCTCGATTGATGGTGAGAAGTTGAAATACTTCTTTACCGGTAGATGAGTTAAGTTTTCACTTAACTGGCAAACATTAAATGTGGCAATTGAAGGAAATGACTGTATAAAGCAAGTGTTTTGGCTCTTTTTCCATTCACCGAGCATTCACATTTCTTAAGAGCGCAAAAATCCTGAGCGAAGGCGTCCATAGCGAGAAGTGAAGCAAATCATTCAAGCACTCATACCTAAAGGCAGATTAAGGTATTTATAACTATGGCTTCCTCCTCTACACCTAAATTCATTGCAAACCCTACTGTAATTGAAGTTGTTAAGTGCCCTAGGCCCATATTTAAAATCATTCTTGAAATTGCAAAGAAAGATGATACCCTAGGAGCATTCTCACAAATACCCAAAGGAGTTGCTTATGTTGAGGATCCTAGAATCTACATGCATTGTCATATAGATGAACTAGGAGATGATGAGATTAAAAACATGTACATGACTATTATATGTGATGAAAATGGAAATGTTAAACCAGAACACAAGATAATTGAAACCCTAGGTTTTGTGGAAATTATTAGTATTCCTGATTTTCCAAAGGATGTTATAAGGATTGTTTTAAGAAGAGTACATGGAGAGTTCTTTTGGTTGGATTCAATTCACAAGATAACCAAAGAAATAGTTAGGGCAGTGATAGGCTTACCTTCCACCGGTAATAGGCTTGCTAAGACTAAAAAGATTCCAAATGACACTGTAATAACCCTAACCAGTGCAACCTTTGATAAGAGATCCCTAAGAGTAAATGATGTTAAGGATATCAATGTAAGGTTCATAAGCCTGATTATTGGATACAAGGTTACACATGCCAATAGATTAAACTCTATTTCCAACTTATGTATCAAAAGTGCCTATGACATGGTAAACAACAATGCAAAAATTTATATTTGTGAATGGTTGAAAGATGAATTGATAGACAATCTAGGGAAGATAAAAGGTGATAAGAAAGGTACATTCAGATTTGGCAACCTACTTGTATGTTTAATGTTATATATTACCAAACAAGTTCCCGATATTGGAAGAAAGGATTTTGGTTTTGACATCCTGATAGGAAAACAACTTCTAGACATACTCAATAACATGGGAGATAACAGAGAAAAGAATATAGATGAACATTTTCAAACACTAAAGGATAGAATGAAAACTAGGATAAGGCTATCTCAAGCTCTTGTTGAAAAATATCAAAAGGAGATATGCTTTGTAATTAAGAAAGATGAAATCTGGATGGAGGCAGTGGTCCCAAGGACTATTTGGGTTACAGAAATGGGATATGAGGCAGATGAGAACATAATTGAAACTTATGCAAAAGCCCTCCTAGAAGCTCCTAAAGAACCAACTGAAGAAATATTTTGAAATGTAGAAACAATTGAAAGAAAAATTCAATCTCAAAAAATAATAAATAAAATTGAGCAGATAGTTAGGAAAGGAACAAGGAAGGCTAAAGATATCAAAGAGGATGTATTGAATAAAACTGGTATTAAGGAGAGTGACTTGGAAGGACTACAACCGAAAACACATCTTTCACCGGTTGGTACCTCCTCTAATAGTGAAATACCAGTAGAGTTCGAAAGGGTAGAGAGAAAAAGAAAACCCTCACCAGCACCTTCTCCTACATTGAAAAGAACAAGACAGAAACAACAGGCAGTTAGGCCTCTGACAAGAAAGTTGACACCAAAGAAAAGGAAAGTAAGAAAAGTTGTTCCTCCACTTGACAAACTTTTAGATGAGATAACTAAAGATGGCAAATTGTCAAACATCAGCAAGTTGTATAACACACTATCAAATGATGAAAAATAAAGTATTGAAAATAGTTCTATTTTACATCTTGATATCTATAAGAAATTTTTGATGGAAGTTGTTGATGATATACCCAATGACTTGTACAGAAGATTAGAACCTAGAAGGGTAGCAATTGTGGAATTGGATAAAAAGATCAAAATAGAAAAATTAATTGCAGTTCACCCAGTGAACTCAACACAAGAGATAGATGAATTAATAAGTGAGGCTAACTAGATTGTATTCTCAATTGGTCACCGTCATGTAGCACTAATGGTAGATAGAGTAAATGAAATATCAGAAGAAACTGTAGACAAGTGGGATATATTCTTTGTTGAAAAAGAAAAACATGAAGAGCTTAAGAGACCAAAGACTTATAAAGTCTATCAAAAGGAGAAAGGACAAGGATAAGGGGAAAGGCAAGGTAGGTGGACCTCCAAGCATAAAGGTGACATATAACTTACCCCCACCTTCCTCTGATACTCCACCGGCACAAACTATTGATACTCCATTGGCAATAGAGAGTATGGAGACAACACATGAAGATACAAATCCTGATTCAAAAGTGTTGTACACAATGAATATCGACACACGGGAAGTAAACATTGTGGTAGATAAGGAATCAAGTGAGAAAAGAAATGTGGCAGCTGAGCCACCGGTAGAAGACACAATAGTTGAGACAAATGTAGAAGATACAATTGTAGACATTGAAATTGGAAATGAGCAACAAACTAAACAAACAACGGATACAAGAAAAGCAGATAGCACTGGTATACATAATGATGTATCTACCGAGCAACTGACAATTGATAGCAATGAAAAATCTATTGAGATACCAGCTGTAGACATTTTGAGAGTAAACACAGAGTCACAAATAGAAAAACTGGTAGTGGACGCCACTGAAAAATCATCAGAGGCACCATCAGAGAAACCATCAGTAGAGAGCATAGAGAAATGGGTAGAGCAACAAGATCCACGGGTACATACAGAAACAGTACTACCAGCTACATCTGATAAACCTAAACCCTTGGTAGTGGAAATGTAGACACAAACTGACCTTCTAGAGAAAGAGGAAAGAAATGTTGTTACTACCACTGGTGGATTAGAAATTGTGAAGGTAGTTGGACAGTCATCCGGAGCATCTATGACTGAATTTAGACCAACCAATGTGATAGAGATATTGCTAGATTCAATCAAGAAAATGACTGATTGTAATGCACTAGCATATAAGGCTATTGATGACACCATACCAGTTTTGAAGATGATTGCACCCAAGTGTAACATAGAGAATAAAGATTCTTTAGGTGAGTTAGACACATTGTCTAAGTACATAACCGACAATCTTCTAACAATTGATCAAATCCAGGAGGAGACATTAAAAGAGAAAATGAATAAAGAGAGGAAAATATTCTTTGAGGAAACAGTAAAGAAAAATAAGGAACATATGGATACCTTATTACCGGTACTAGGAAAGACAATTTTGGACTTCAAGAAACTGTACAAAGATACATGCAAAACAAACATCTTGACAGAAGATATAGATAAAAAAATCAGCATAGCTGAAAAGGAAATCAATGATATTGCTGACAACTTGATACGTTCATCAGACTCATTATCAGTAGTAAAACAGGAAATTGCAGGATTTGAAGAGAAAATAGAAAAACTTGAAAAAGATAAGGAAAGGTTAAAGTTTAAAGAAAAATAACTTAAGTGCAGACTAAGTCCTAAATTGGATATCGTCATTTCTTTGAGAAAAGATATTTCTAAGGCTCTCATTCCAGGACTTAAGACACTGGAAGAGAAAATGCACTTTCTCACTGGTACAATCCAAAGGATTGAAGTAGTACTAATGGACAGCGAGAGATTCTACAACAGTCTGAATGCTTCTTTTGTAAACCCACTAGGGATAATAACAGGAACTACACTCAATTGACATTGAATGAAAGCCTTTGTCATTAATGCCAAAGGGGGAGTAGTAGAAGATGAGAAAAAAGGAATAAGGATGAGAAAAATGTATGACATATGAGATCACCTGATCAGGGGGAGCACACAATGTTGACAAGTTTTGGTAAGACAGTTTTGACAACATTTTTGGATACACATTTTGTCTTTTTCTCTTGAGTGTTTCCATCAATGCCAAAGGGGGAGATTGTTGGCAAATGCACACTCCAATGAGAAATTGTAGGTGATTGAAGGTGTCATGCTTTGTGAAGTGTACATGTACCTGCAACCACAATGCACTCCATAAATCATTACAAGCAATGGTTAGTGAATTAAAACAATGAAAGACAAAACCATAGCTAATCAACTTATTGCCTCCTAGTAAATGCGAGTATAAAAAATGCTCTCAGATCTGGTTATACATATTCCAGTGACTTGACTACACGTACATGGAGGATTTGAATGATGAAAATGCATGATTTAGCAAGAATAGCATGATTAAGCTATATGAGTTCATGATTATTCTAGAAAATAAGCTAGAATGAAGATGCAATTAAGCTAAAATTGAACATGATAACATTGCTAAAATGATAAACTAGAAGCTAGATGCCTATAGTAACAATGCATAAGATGAGAATGAGATGGGATCAATATTGCTCCAAAATGAGGTCTACTTATAGGATTTCCCAAGGCTAGGGGTGAGGTGGCAAGAATCAATGGTCAAGATTGATCTAAAGATATCAATGGTTAAATTGGAGGAGGATGGCAAAGGGGGTTGGATTAAAGGGAACATCTATCATCTCTATGGTGACAAGTGTTAAGAGGCTTCTAGAAGGAGTTGGATGAAAGGGAACACTTAGTGACAAGTGTCACAAGGTTCTAGAAGATGTTGGATGAAAGGGGAAATGTGGGTAGGTATAATGGGTTAGGTTTAGGAGTGGTAGAAGTTAGGAGAATTTGAATTTAGAAATTCAAATAATAGGAAAAGGCTAATTAATCTCAACAACTCATGAATTTGATTTGTTTTAATTAATTAGGGATTTAGAAGAAATGAATTTGATGGGGGGAATTAATTAATTTTAATTAATTAATTAAAGGGGATTATTGAAATGAACCTATTATCACTGTTTAAAATTGGGTTCTTCTTTTCCCATAATTGGCTATGGTTCATTGATTATTCTTCAAATAGGGTGTAATCTCAAGTGCTGCAACTTTGATCTAAACCTTAGGGGTTTAAGGGTTTTGATTTTTTAGATTTTATCCTTTTGTTAAACCCTCCGGTTTCTAATCTTCTGTTACTTTATTCACTTAAGTTATGGGTCGTGGGGTCGTAGGAGGTGTTCCCCCTTATTGTTTGCCTAGGCGGTTACGTTGATTATTTGAAAAATTTATGCCTTGTATGCTTTTCTTCTAAAGTTGTCGGGCCCGGTAATTAGTGATCAGTTTGAGAGATGATCCAACGGTCCGCGCTATTTCGCAAGGGTAAAATGCTCACCCTTTAGGCCCACGAAATAGCGAGAATCAACGAGGACCGTCCATGTGTCATGACGGAGGAAGTAAAGGGTATAGCTATCAAAGGTGGTTGAAGCCCCGTGGCTTTCTTCTTGCGTATTAAAAGGTAACACATGGCACAAGGCACCACAGTCGGTGGGTTAGGATTAAAAGTTCAAAGTGGGCCCCAGAGATGACCTGGCAGGAACAGCTGTTAACAATCTATTGAGACCCCGTGGATTCCTTCTGGCAAGTGACAGAGTGACAAGTCAGCTCTGAAAGTGACAAGGCGCCAGGTGTTAGTGACATGTCTGCGGGCCCACCATTCCTAAGAACCTTTTTAGAGGATTAAATGCTGACTAACTGCAGGGATGATCCGACGGTCCGCGCTATTTCGCAAGGGTAAAATGCTCACCCTTTAGGCCCGCGAAATAGCGAGAATTAACGAGGACCGTCCACGTGTCATGATGATGACGTGAGAGATAGACCTATTGAGACAAAAGTGGGGCCCCTCGTGGTTTCTTTTGGGTGAATGAGAAAATGACAAGTTAGCACCACAGGTGACTAGATGCCAGGTGTTAGTGACATGTCCGCGGGCCCACCGTTCCTGAGAACCTTTTCAGAGGATTAAATGCCGACTAATTGGAGGGATGATCTGACGGTCCGCGCTATTTCGCAAGGGTAAAATGCTCACCCTTTAGGCCCACGAAATAGCAAGAATTAATGAGGACCGTCCATGTGTCATGATGATGACGTGAGAGATAGACCTGTTGAGACGAAAGTGGGGCCCCTCGTGGTTTCTTTTGGGCGAATGAGAAAATGACAAGTTAGTGCCGCAGGTGACTGGATGCCAGGTGTTAGTGACATGTCCGCGGGCCCACCGTTCCCGAGAACCTTTTCAGAGGATTAAATGCTGACTAACTGCAAGGATGATCCGATAGTCCGCGCTATTTCACAAGGGTAAAATGCTCACCCTTTAGGCTCGCGAAATAGCGAGAATTAACGAGGACCGTCCACGTGTCATGATGATGACATGGTCAAAAAGTGAGCCCGTCACAGTATAAAGAAAGACACGCGGTCAGTATCAAGTGGAATTCGAAGGGATTTTTAAGGCCAATGGTTGGATGCCGCGTGGTATTATGTAGCCAATAGAAAAGCGGGACCCAGACTAAAGACAAAGTCATCAGTAACCAAAGGTAACAGTGAAACACTTGCAGGAGTGTTATGACCCATTGGAGCGAAAAATACGAATTCTTGTATGAATTTGATTTTGAAGGGATGGCCGAAGCATGCAGAATCAATGTTATAGTTAAGGCCCTGAGTACAAGTATTTGATTTCCTAACAACCTAGTAAAGATATCTTTTAAAAGATTTTGCAGAAGAGCAGACGCAGAGTTATCTTTTTCAGATACAAAGCAAGCGGTTCAGTTGTAGAGCAAATTTCAAGCAAGCATCAGGTTCTCTCATATTTTGTAGCAATTCTTGTGTGGTGTTTTAAGTAGAATCATTCTCATGTTGCAGGATTGTTCAAGAGTGATATTCATTTTCTTGCATTTTCAAATGGCTCCTAAAAGGGAATTTTCCGGCAAGGTTAATTATTTAGAAAGAAGTGTATGTGATGATTTTTTAGAATAGTTGACGTTGTCAACTAACCAGGCATCAAGGGCCAAAGAGTTAGTGCCCAGGGCTCCCCGTCTAAAGATAGGAGAAGGGTTGTATGACAAAGGTAATTGGCTGAGAGACCCACGGGTTGGACTATCCGGGTTGGCGCTGTTCAGAGTCGGGTTTGGAATGAGAAATTCTCCCGCTCCTCAAAATAATATTTGGGAATTAGATGTTGGGAAATTAGTAGTCCCAAGGGTATTCATGGATACAGACCTGCTAACCCAAATGGCATTGAATTATGATCCAGTCACAAGATGCATCCGGGATGTAAATGGAAAAACCCTTGTGGAAATTAATGCAGAAGAATTAAGGACAGCATTTGGGCTCAATGAGTTCACAAACTTCCTGGAACCCATAAATTTCACATCACTAGCCCAAGTGTACAGTGCACAAAGGAGTCATCTCAGGAATGGGCCTCTTAAAGAACTTTTTCTGAAAGTAGGAGGGTTAGCAATTGTAGGGCCCAATACACAAGAGCCATTTTCATTGAGTATGTTTACCTTGAGGGCTAAAGGAATGTATTGGGCACTTTGCCAGGTTCTAGGAGAGGATGCTGAAGCAAATATGCCAAATCATTACCTGCTAATGATTGTTCAGATTTTGAATCCTTCTCTTGCTATCACATTCGACTATGCTTCTTTTATTGCCGATGCTATCCATGGAGGGTTGATAGGAATAAAAAATGGAAAGGTGGATAGACCTTTCGGATGGTATTCACTCTTAATGCACCTTTTTCTTTTCAAAGGTGGTGATTATTTCGCCAGTGGATTAGACCTGGTTAAAGAGAAGGAAGGAGAGAAAATGCCAGTGCAATTATGGAGCACTGTGTTGTCATGGGACAGAGAGGATGCTAGTTTCCTAAAGTTTGATAAATATTTTTCATCCAAAATAAGGACTCTCCTTTTCTCTGATAACCCAAGAGTCCCCAAGGTTCTTCTGGAGCTCATAAGGCCAAAAGAATTCGTAGAGAACATCAAAATTGTTCATAATTGGGGCGATATGTATTTATATCCAGTCTCCACAGTTTTCAGAGTTTTTGGTTTCAGGGGTACTCCATTTTTGTTACCTTACCAGGTCCCTCTCAAAGTGGGAATAGCTGAGATTCTTAGACAGATTGGTGGCCTACAAGAGGCAGAGTTAACAGGCAGAGGTAAAGGGACTATTTTCCCTGCAGCTACCATAGCCCACCAATTCATAATTACAAAAGGAGGCTGGAATTGCTTTGAGGATTTCCTCAAACCTTACCATTTATCCACTGCAGGGTCCAGGTGTGCTGATCCAGAGGACTTCTTCAATGGTATGTTCAGGAAGAAGATAGCATGTAGAGGTAGGCCTCATCAATTCCAATTTCCTGAAGATCTCATCAGAAATGAATTTGATTTAGATGAGTAGGAATTAAGGAAAGAAAAGTGGGTGGCTTATAGGAAAGCCTTGGATTTTGTGCATCAGTTTGATGCTAGCTATGACCCATTGTCTAGCTTCTTCCCATTGGAAGAAAAAATAAAATTTTTGATTGTTTGTTTTGAAGATGTGATGCAAACACTGAAAGAGAAGACGGAAGCTGTGATTAAAAGTGACCCTGAAAAAGCCAGAGTGATCCTAAGCAGGTCAGCTTCCACCAAAGCAATTCCTCCTGGTGATTACACACTGTGAAAGAAATCGGGTTATAGTGTGCTGGTGCCTACTACAGGGGAGCCCTCTTCATCCAAAGGAAAGAGGAAAGTACAAGATGTCATTGACATCCAAGACAGCCCGAAGAAGCAAAGGGTGGGGAAGGAAGTGCAATCAGATACACCCTTATATTCCCCATCTCAATCCCCTATCCACATAGGAGATGAACAAGCAGCAGTTGCACATCTCTTGCAGTTGGGTAGCTTAGGTGAAATTGCATACACCTATGATGAAGTGGAAGAAGGGATGCCAGAAGAGCCCATTGATGCTAAAATGGACATCACCTCTACTGAACTTAAAGGCCAGGAGTGGGATCATGAGATAAAAAAGGCAAGTAGTGCCTTTTGAGCTGATGACAACTTTGTCACATTAGAAGCATTCATGCAATTCATTTGGAAACAGCATATAAATAGATATAATGCTAGATGTGAGATGAGGAAGGTCGAGTAGCCTGATAAAGACCCAGCCTCAGTGGAGGAAGAAATAAAAGAGGAGATGATGGAAGAATTCAAAACCATCACTCCTGAACAGGGAAGAGATCTAGTAGCACAAGCTGGAGTGCTCATCTTACCAGAGTGGGATATCGTAGATGCTCTGGTGCTAGATACAGTAAGAAAAGAAACTAAACCCATGGAAGGGGTTACATTCAGTAAGGATAATGCTGCACTAGTTATGTGGTCCCTCAAGAGAAACAAGGGCAAGAAAGGCAAAGACACCCCAGGGTCAAGCCACCTTGGTGGATTAATGGTAAAAAGAGTGCAGAGTACAGGGGTAGTAGAGGCTGCTAGCACTGTGCTAGAAACTGCAAAATTCAGTGTTGCAGTGGCTGAGAAGGAAGCCAAAGAAAAGGAGGCCCTCCAATTTAAGTTGGAAATAGTTTTAAAGGCCTATAATAATGCCAAGGAGGAGGTGAGAGGTAAGGATAGCATCATTGCTAGATTACAAAACCAGTTGATGGGACAACACCAACAAGGTGAGCCTTCAACATTGATGATTTCCTCCTCTCCTGCAAGACCTCCACCTAAAAGCCCTATCATCGAATTTCCACCATCTCCAGCACCTTCCAGCTCCCAAATGATTGAGATTACTCCTCAAGAACTAGAAAACCTGAAACAAGCTCAGGCTTTGTATGCAGGAAAATATGAGGAAAAGGTAAAGGACACAATCTCCAGTTTTGTAGATACGATAAATGCCTCATTGCTTCACAACAATGTGGGAAAAGTTATGGAGATATGGAATGAATTGAGGAGAGATAAAGTCATTTTGACACCCATTTTTAACAAATGGAGGCCTAGGGAGCAAGATCTAGAGTTCATGTGTGTATCCTGTGATGAGGCAAGAGCCAATCCCATTATCAAAACCACTTCTGATGTCGCTAAAGTTTTAATGCAATTGGCAGCAGATGTAGATAATGTGGATAGAAAGGTCAATTTATGTAAGAAGGAATACACTGATCAAGTTTTTGAGTTGCTCCCAGGAATTTTTGCCAATCCGGATCAGTTGAAGGACAAGCAAATATGGCTCAGAGAGATAGAAGGCAAATTGTCAGCAAGGGTTAAGGGAATCATTGATCTTGATGATACCTCTTTCTTTGTTCTAACAATACAGGAAATAGAAAAAATTAAATCACATTATGGTTTTCTTAATTCAGAAGTCAACAAACTGAGAAATTCTTGGAAAAGGTTGACTAAAATTAAAGATGATGTGATTAATTTTTCATGGCCGACAGAGGAGACATATAGTGAGTGGGAAGTTAAATATTCCACCCATGATCCGGAGCAGTTGGAGAGTGCCCCTGAAAAGATAGAAGAGGTTGCAACCGAACAACCTGTTGAACAAACTGCAGAGGCTGAAAAGAGCGCATAACTGCCTTCACGCAAAAACTGCAATCTCTTCAATTTTTAAAATTTTTGTAACAAACTCTCCTCGAGAAGTCTGAAGCTTTGTGCATCCATGTTGTTATAAATGGATACCAGGACTAGAGGGAGGGGGATCACAAATTTTTGTAAGAAAATGCTGCAGAAATTTATCTGAGTCTTTCCAAAGTTCAATGGAGAATCAGAATTTCTTGTAATATTTCTTGAAATGAATATCAATATACAGGCCATCGGTTTTGAGTAAAGCTTTGTGTTGTCTTCAAGTTTGTTCACAAATTTATTTACTGTCTTTATTCTGAATAATCCAGGGTTGTTTAGTTTAAATGGAATTGCAAAGCAATCTCAGTATAAGTGTTTGTTAGCTTTTCTCTTCAGGAGGGAAATTAAATACGCGAGATCACTCATACCAGTAAATTCTTTGGAAGGAACTTTGAATTTTGAGGACCATAGCTTAGTCTAGAATGATTGAATTCTTGTATGTGCCAGGCATGTATAAGGATAAGTGGAAACCAAGCCGACGGGAAGCATAAAGATATATTATTTTAGGAGTTTTATTTGATTTTAGGTGACTTTGTAACCCTGGATAAGGCACTGGTATTAATCAAGGTTGTTTATTACATACTTTGTTGATAAAAAATGCTGAAGTTAAGTATAGTTTCCATTCTTTGTTTTCAGTTGATTTCAAGGTGAACAAATCCACTGGTTTTCTGGACTGGTTTGCTGTGGGTTTATTGTTTGAAAGTGTGAAGTTAATTCACAAAGGTATACCCACCTGGGCTCTAAGGAAGCCCGAAGTGTAGAAGGTCTAATCAAACCTTGTCATATGTTGTCTCTGGAATTTCCTTGCCTTTGATGTCTTCTCGGCACCCAGTTTAAATCATATTATTCTAAGGACATTGAAGGAAATCAAATTTTGAGGACAACAGAACCTATTAAATAAATCCTTAGATTTATTAATAAGTAGATGAAAGGGGAAATTTCATCAAATTGCTTAGTGAATTTAACTAAATTGGGAAGGAGGATTAATTAAAATTGCTTATTTAATTTATTATCTTCAGACCATTTTTAGGTGTATACATTTTGCCCCTCTTTGAAGCGAGGTGTGATGACGCGTTGATTCAAAGAATAATCTCATTTTGATGATGATATTGGTTTGATAGGATGCCCTAGCTCTTGATTTCTAAATTCTGGTATGTTGATGCCCCCTCAAGAGATCAATTCAGATAATTGATCTTTGGAGTATTTGTGAAATTGATATCTCGATAGATTTGATTTGATTTCTACAATGTTGTTTTGATGTAAATGCGAGTTCTTCTATTAGCTTGATTGCTTAGGTTGATAAGATTGAAAAATCTTGATTGATTAGATTGATATTCAATCTGGTTTTAGGAAGGATTCATCCTGTATAAGAGAAAGATGATCAAAGCATCTGGTTTCAGGAAGGATTTATCCTGTATAAGACATGATTAGAATGTCTGGTTTCAGGAATGATACATCTTGTATAAGACATGAATCAGAATTAGATCATCTGGTTTTAGGAAGGATTCATCCTGTATAAGACGTGATAGGATTGATTAGGTTTGATTGATTGATTTGATTTGATAAGGTTGATAGATAAAGAACTGTTAATTTGTTGATATCAAGTTGTAGAAATATTTGAATATGTTGATTGTTGATTCTGTTGAGGGAGATAGCATAAGATTTTTGTTGGGTCGACAATATTTGAAGAGATATGAGTCATTCATTTTGATTGCGTATACACTTGTGATGATACTTTGATGATTCTTGTGATATATTTAACCTTGGATAAAAGAAGCTTGTAGGATCCCATGCACAAATGAAATGCAAGATAAAATGCAAATAAAAATGCAATGGAATGCAAAGCTATGATCGGACCAGTCACTGGATTATTGCATTTTTGTCATCATTGAGCTTTTGAAATGTGGGAAGTGAGTGCAAACATTGATGGTATAATTAAACCATGATGACCTGAGCACTTCTTTCCTAGATTTTGATATAGCAAGTTAGCACAAGCATCAAGGTATAATTGAACCGAGATGACCTAAGTGTTGCTTGTGTCTAACAGGCAGTATTAATCATTTCAATATGAAAATTGGAAATGTCTTCAATAATAATCTAATGATCATGTCCTGAGACAAATTTGCACATATTAATGATTAATTTTCAGACAACAAACAAGAAAAATATCATGTTTCTTCCTTGTTCCTCTAGTCAAAGACATCCTGGAGTCACTCAGAAATCATGATAGCGAAAAGCAATTATAGAAAAGTTGAACAATCATTTTGAAATCATTATCCAAAAGATATCATCCATTGTAAAGTGTGTGATGTGCTTAGATTGACTTCGTGATAGCTTGATAGTTGATAGTTTGATCTCGTGTTCAACGTTGGATGTGTCTCAGTTTTTGCTTGATAAGAGTTGTCTAACTGTTTGTTCTACCTATTTGATTAAGCTCAAAATTGATCTAGCTAAGTGCAGGATTTTGCCCCAAGCCTAGAAACAAAGTTGTTATGTTATATCCAATGATCCAAACTATTGTTCTAAAAATATGATTCCCCTTAAAAACCCTTATAATAAAATGATAAACTCTACCTACAGAGAAGAGACCAAAGAGAAGGAAACTTCAGAGCAACATATGATAAGGTTTTACAACCTTCTACACTTCGAACTTATCCAAAGTTCAGGTGGGTATACCTTATGTGAATTGACTTCACACTTTTAAAATACAGATCCACAATAAACCAGTCCGAAAACCAATGAATCCTATCACCTCAAAACTAACTGAAACAAAGAAAGAAAGCTTATAATCATGTTCAGTATTGACCTACAAGATATGTACAAGATAACCACAATTGATACCAGTGCCTTATCCAAACCACAGAGTCATCTAAAGTTTAAACAATACTCCCACAATCAAATATCTCCACACATCCCATCACCTCGACTTCTATATAACCCCACGTATGCCTAACACACATAAGAGTTTATCCTTATGAAACTAGACTACATTCATCAAATTCAAAATCTCCCACAAAGAATTCAATAATAGAAATGCTTCATGTGTATTTAATTTCCCTCTAGAAGAGAAAAGTTGAGAAATGCCTCTATTAAGACTGCCTTATAATCTAATCCTCAAATGAATAACCCTAGATTACTCATGTTTGAAAAAAGTAAATATTTGCAAGTAGACCAGAAGACAACACAAAATTTAGGCTTGAAAGTTGATAGTCTCTATATTTGATATTAATTTTGAGAAAATATTATAAAAACTCAGAGTATTCTCCATAAGACTAGAAAATCCCAGATATATTTCTGAAAAGTTTTCTTACAAATTCTTGCGATCCTTTTTTAGAAGGTCTTGGTATCCATTTATAATATCATGGATGCATACAAGCTTCAGACCTTTCAAAAGAAAGTTTGTTACAAACAACATCCTTTTCCAAGAAGCGGTTATAGGTCCTTTTCAACATCTGCAGCTTCTTCTACTTGTTGTTTAGTTGCACCTTCTTGTAACTGCTCGTGAGCATCTTCTTTCTATACCATATACTTATCTTTCCACTCCTGATTCACATCATCACTAGGCCAAGTAAAGCTAGCATCCTTTTATTTCATATCTTCTAGCCGCTTCCAAGTGACTCGTACATGCCCAATCTTTGTTTCTATGAAACCATAATGAGATTTCACTTTTTCAATTTCCTCAATTGTTTGGAGAAATAAGGATGTGTCATCAGTACTAATAATCTAATTGATCCTTAGGGACAAATTGTGGTCCACCTCCTTTAACCAAGTCTTCTCTTCCTTTAGCTAAACAGGACCAATGAAACCTCCTGGAAATATTTCAAATTTATGATCTGAATATTCTTTTCTATAAAGTTGGGCTTTTCTTTTTATACCTGTTCCTTCCATTGAAAGAATATTCATCTCTTTTATAAACTCACATGTGGACCTAAGATTGTCATTCTCTTCTGCATCTGCATGGGAGGAACACATGAGCACTAACTCCTTACCTCTAGGTACCCAGTTATTCAGGATTGGTTCCAAAGTGGCTTCTTCTTCTTTGAATTTGATCAAAATCTCAAGAATCCTCTTCATATTTGTGTATACATTGGAAGTTTTGACTGAGTCAGCAAACTTCACAATGGTGGCTTTTACCTTCTCCTCATATTTGTTTGCATACAAGGTCTGAGCTTGTTTCAACTTTTCCAACTCATGTTGGACATTTTTAGGTAATTGGGAACTAGAAGGCATAGGAGAAGGGGGGTATTCAATGATGGGACTAGTAGGAGTGGGCCTTGCTGGAGAGTAGGCTATCATGAGTGTAGAAGACTCACCTGGATGATGTTGACCTGCCAATTGACTCAAGAGTCTAGCAATTATGCTGTCTCTGTTGGCTATTCCTTCCTTAGCATCATTGTAGGCTTTTAAAACAATCTCCAACTTCAGCTGGAGATTGGCCTTTTCTTGTGCCTCTCTCTTTGCTACTGCCACATTAAAATTTGTTGTCTCTAGTACTATGCTAGTAGCTTCTACTACCCCTGTGTCTTGGACTCTTTTAACAATCATGCCTCCACGATAGCTTGACCTTGAGGTATCCCTTTTCTTTCTATTTTCACCTCTTTTTAGGGACCACATGACAAGAGCAACATTATCCTTGCTGAATGTCACTCCTTCCATAGGCTTTGTTTCTTTTCTCACTGCATCAACCACTAAGGCATCAACTATATCCCATTCAAGGAGAATCAACACACCAGCCTTTGTTACCATCTCTCCTCCTTTCTTAGGTGGGATTGTTTTGAATTCTTCCATCATTTCTTGCTTTATTTCTTCTTCTACCTAAGTTGTATTTTTGAGAGGTTGTTCACTTTTCCTCTGTTCACATCTGACCCTGAATTGCTCCATGTTTTGCTTCCATACAAACTACATAAAAGCTTCTGATGTGACAAAATTGCTATCAGCTAGGAATTCTTCACTAGTTTGCTTAACAGTAAGGTCCATTTCCTGGCCCTTTAACTCACCATCAGTAAAATCCATTTCAACAGTAGGTGATTCTTTAGGCATCCCCTCTTGGGTCTCCTCGTAGGTATAGGCAATCTCACTGAGGCTCCGTAGCTACAATAATTATTCAGCCACAACTTGTTCATCTCTAATGTGGACAGGAGACTAAGATGGAGAATATTGAGGCTCATCAATTTCAATTTCCTTTCCCACTTTTTGCCTCTTAGGGGAATCCTGAATGTCAATGACATCTTTAATTTTCCTCTTCCCTTTTGAGGAGGAAGGCTCACCTGTCATTGGCATCATCACAGTGTACTTTGACCTTTTGTGCATTACATAGTTATTAGGTGGGATATTTCTAGCAAAGGCAGGCTTAGCCAATACCATCTTAGCCTTACCAGGATCATTTCGCACTATGGCCTCCCTCTTTTATTTCAAAGTCTGCATGAGGTCTTCAAAATAAAGAATCAGGAACTTTATTTTCTCCTCAAATGGGTTGAAGCTAGAGAGAGGATCATAGCTAGTGTCAAATTGATGTATAAAATCAAGGGCTTTCTTATAGGCAAGCCACTTCTCCTTCCTCAATTCCTACTGATCTAGGTTGAACTCATTTCCAATCAAATCTTCTAGGAACTGAAATTGATGTGGCCTACCTCTGCACACTGCTCTTTTCGTGAACATGCCATTGAAAAAATCCTCGGGGTCTGCACATCTTGACATTGTAGTAGACAACCTATAAGGCTTAAAGAATTCTTCAAAATATTTCCATCCACCCTTAGTGATCACAAAATGGTGAGCCATGGTAATAGTTGGGAAAATAGTCCCTTTACCTCTATTGGTTAGCTCTGCTTCTTGTACTCCCCCAATTTATCTCAAGACTTCTGCAATCCATATCTTCAATGGGAACTGATAAGGTAGTAAATAGGGGGTGCTTCTAAATCCAAACACTCTAAAAATAGTACACAAAGGGTACAAATATATGTCTCCCCAATTGTGAACAATCTTGATATCCTCTGCAAACTCCTTTGGTCTAAGAAACTCCAAAAGAGCCTTAGGAATTCTAGGGTTTTCTCTGCATAGAAGAATCCTAATTTTGGATTCAAATTATCTATCAAATTTTAGATAACTTGCATCCTCTCTATCCCAAGATAGAATAGTACTCCACAATTGCACTGGAATCTCCTCTTTATCTTTTATCTTGATCAAGTCCATTTCCTTTGAAAAATAATCAGCACCCTTGAACAAGAACATGTGCATTAACATGGAATACCATTCAAATGGCCTATCCACTTTACCATTCTTGATTCCCACTAGCCCTTTATGAATTGCATCAGCAAGGTATGAGGCATACTCAAATGTTACTGCTAGGGAGGGGTTTAGAATCTGTGAAATCATTAGCATATAATGGGTTGGCATATTCTTTTCAGCATCCTCTCCAAAGATCTGGCATAACATCCAATACATACCCTTAGCTCTTAGAGTAAATAAGTTTAGAGAGAACGGTTCCATTGTGCTAGCACCTACAACTGTTAACCCCCCTATCTTTACAAAGAATTCTTTCAATGGGCCACTTCTAAGATGATCCCTTTGAGCATTGTACACCTAGGCTAGTGACTCAAAGTCAATAGGCTCTAACAAATTGGAGGACTCACTGAGTTTAAACACTTTCCTGAATTCATCTTCATTTATATCAATCAAGGCTAATCCCTTTATGTTCCTGATGCATGTTGCCATAGGGTCATAATTCTGTGCAATCAGGGCTAACAGATCGACATCCATAAAAACAACTGGGACCACAGGCTTTCCTACATCTTGTTCCCATATGCCATTCAAAGGAGCTAGGGAATTCCTCTACCCAAAACTAACTTTGAATAGTCCTAAGCCTAACAATCCTATTTCAGGGTCCCTCAACCAATTACCCTTATCATAAAGGCCATCTCCAATTTTTAGACGAGGGTTCCTAGGTACTATCTCTTTGGCCTTGGCCCCAGCATTGGTGGACATGGTTAATTGCTCTAAAAAATCATCACAGATATTTCGGTCCTGGTAATTCTCTTCTAGGTGCCATTCTAGTCAAACAGTTGTACCACTACAAGCTAGCACAGACCTCCAATAAAGTAATTCACACAGCAGTATTTGAGAACAAATCGAGAGTTATCAAGAAAAACACAAAAAACCTAATTATTCGCCTAAAGAAAATCGATCTACAACAATTTGCTTTGCAACAAACTTCAATGAAACAATATTTAGCAATCAAGTGGATGCGGACTCAACAGGACAAGTTAGCATTTAAGTTTTTTGGAAATTAACTCCGCATGCTTCGACTTTCTTTTCAGAATTAAATTCACCAAATTGAATTCAAAACTAGCTCCAACATGTCATAATTTCTCTAAGTCTTTCCTATGTTTCGCTCTTTCGCTATTTCGCAAAACATAAAAGCTATGCTCTTTTCTTTCGGGAAACAACACTAGCCATTCGATCACGAGGACTTACATCACTTTTATCTCTGTTGATCTCTTGGCTTTAGTGTCAGGCCCTATCTCCTTTTTGCCACTTTGCGGACTTTAAAAGTCATTCACTTTTCCTTCGTGAGGCTGCGCCAAAGCGTTAGATGAAACTCAAATCACCCGGACTTTAACTCCAACCGGGATAGTCAATTTTACTTACTAATCACACCTCATTTTGATGGCTAACAGTTTTTTGCCATTTCACTAAAGTTAAGCTGCGAGCATCTTTGGGCCATAAAACAACGAGAAGCGTTGGATCAATCTTGAGATGAATGCGTTTTAAGTGGGCCCTTTACTTGGGAATTAGTTACCCCACTTATTCTTTGGTTTAAAAATGCCACATGGAAGTTGGTCATTAGCCCTGGAAACTACTCTGGGTTCCACCTTTGATCCACCACGTGCTATCTTTATTATTCCCACATAACTATCGGTTACACCTAGGCAGGCCCTCAACCACTTTTAAAACCACGTGTCACCCAACACATCACCATCGAGCTCTACAAAAAGTGGCAGTTGTTATGCCACGTCACGCCTCCATGTGTTCTCCACCTATCTTTTGCGAATTCATGAACATTATTCTTTGTTTGGCTTGCAGCCACGAAACAATGAGAACCATTAGATCAAAGTAGACCTGATCTGCTTTTAGCTTCATGCCCTACCTGTCCCTTGGGCCCACCAGTCTTTTTGCCACTTCGTGAAGGTTAACCTGCTGGCATCTTCTCTTCACAAATTCACGCGAGCTGATAGATCAAAACAACTTGCTCATTTTTTACTCCTTTCTACAACAACCATGCTTGGGCCTACTGCAGACCACCAACTAAGTGCCTCATCAGTGCTCTATCATTGCCAGCTTGACCTACCACATTCACTGCCACCTTTAGTGGGACCCGCCACCTTTTCGCTACTTCACTGAAGGTAGAACTCGTGCATCTCCTGACCACGAATCAACATGAGCCATTGATTTCTTTCTAACCCAATCATTCTTTAACCCAAAGAAGATTGCTTGTCTCAGGGACCCACCAAAACCTTTCGCCATTTCGCAAAGGTTAAAAGACGTTCATCTTGATCTCACGAAACCATGTCGTCCATCCGATCAGATGAACTTGATCGGTGTTTAGCTTCAGTCCAAACCTATATGTTGGGTCCACTTTTGCCTTTCGCCATTTCGCAGACGCTAACTTTCGAGCACTTTTTGGTCACGAATGAACGTGGGCCGTCAGACCAACAGAAAGTTGCATGATGCTTATAAGGCCCGATGGACATTAGAAAAGGCATATTAAAAGCGAACAAAAATTAAATATTTAAAAGGGACCACCTAGGTAAATGACAAGGGGGGAACACTTTTATGATAAAGGGACCCATCACTTAAGTGAATAAAGTAACGCCAAATTAGGAACCAAAAGGGTTTTTCTCAGATATTGAAGGGACTTAAAACGTAAACCCTGAACCCCTTAGGATCTAAAACAATTTGAAAGAACATGGGCGCACTAGACACAAAATTTTCAAAAACTTAGCCAATTATGGACTGAGAACATCCATTTTTAAAACAGTGATAATAGCAGCTCTGACTGGGGATGGTTGATTGCAAGATCAACACAAGAAACTCAGAAACTCTGGAGAAACAGACCAAAAACAAGTTGAAAAACAACAACCAAAGCAAACCTAAATATATACAAACAAGGACCTACTGTGCATGGACCTCAAGAAAAGTAATGCTTCAGGAATTGTCCATGCACTGGAAATTCCTGTACTTCATCATTTATATTCTTTAGAAAGTATGAGTCTTTTTCGTTCACATCACAGACCACAGAGGGGCCAATCCATAATGACTCAAACTTCTTATGCTTTCCCTTGTCTTGTCCTTTTGCATTCCACTGAAGAACAACATCATCGATTTGAAACTTCCTCAATGATGTCCTTTTGTCAAATAGATACTTAGACTGTAATTGGATCTTCAAATTTCTCTTATGGACTAAAGTTCTGATTTCTTCCACTTCCACCATCTGAATCATTCGGTCCTCCATAGGCTCAGACAACTCCATGTCTTTAG
Organism: Cryptomeria japonica; assembly: GCF_030272615.1. Taxonomy (NCBI): domain Eukaryota; kingdom Viridiplantae; phylum Streptophyta; class Pinopsida; order Cupressales; family Cupressaceae; genus Cryptomeria; species Cryptomeria japonica. The sequence continues at coordinate 482,738,909 of NC_081406.1, read as the reverse complement.
CTTGTAGGAATTTATACATTGGAAGAAGATTGTTTACTGGCACTCTAGCTTGTGTACCATAAACCAGTTCAAAAGGTGACATCCCAATGGCCTTCTTGACAGTAATCCTATCAGCCCACAAAGCTAACTTCAACTTTTGATCCCATGACCTCTTATTCTCTTCTAAGATTTTCTTAATAATGTTCAAGAGGCTTTTATTACTGGATTCAGCTTGTCCATTCCCTTGAGGATGATAGGGTGAAGAGTATGACATAGTTATTCCATGGCTAGTGCAAAATGTAACAAACTCTTTAGATCTAAAACTCATAGCATTATCCATTACTAACTTTGCACAGACTCCAAATCTAGTTATAACATTATCCACAAGGAAATCGATGACAACTTTACTTGTAGCTCTCCTAGTAGGTATAGCTTCAATCCATTTAGTAAAATAGTCAGTTGCTACTATAATCCACCTGTGGCCTCTTCCTAATCTTTCAAGAATTTCTCCAATAAAATCAATGCCCCACTGGACAAAAGGGGCTTCCACTATGACCGGTTTTAAAGGTAAAGCTCCTTCATATTTTAGCTTAGATGAAAGCCTTTGGCATGGGTCACATTTCCTAACATGTTCATGAGCATCTTTAAATAAGGTAGGCCAATAATACCTAGCTCTGACTATCTTACCAACAGCTGTCTTAGCAGAGTAATGACCTCCGCATACTCCATCATTCATTTGACTCAACACTTCCTTGGCCTGGAATTCATCCAAACACATTAACAATGCTCCATCTCTATTTCTCCAAAAGAAGTCACCCTGAATGAGAACATATTTTTGTGACTTAAGCTTTAATGTCCTTTTTTGATTATGGATCATCCCTTTTGAAAATGTAGCATCTCTCAAGAAATGTACTACTTCTGAATACCAGGGTTGCAGTTCAATACTAGTGACTACAATGTTTTCAACCTCGACATTGTTTATTTCAACACCAAGAAGATTGGACTCAGCCATAAGCTTGGCCAGGCCTAAGCCTCTCACCAATTTGGTAATCTTTATTTCCAAGTCAAATTCTTGGATTCTATTAATCTATCTGCACCTTTGGCCTATGACTTCAGATTGGGATAAAATGTCCTTGACTACAGCATGTGGAACATAAGCAACTACTTGTGCATTTACAAGATATGGCCTAAAAGCCTTGATAGCTTTAACCAAAGCATATGCCTGTTTTTCCATGATCTCATATTTTAATTCTGCTGCTTGAAAAGACTTGCTATAGAAAGCTATGGGATGTTCATGTCCCTCATTTTCCTTTTGCAACAACACTGTAGCTACTGTATGATATGAAACAAAAGAGAACAAAGAAAAAGGCTTACTATAATCCAGGGATTTCAACACATGTGCTTCTTGAATAGCTCTTTTAATCTCAGCAAAAGCTTTTGAAGCTTCTTGATCCCAGCAAAATTTTATATCCTTCTTGAGTAATCTAACAATGGGCTTTACCACCTCTGCAAAGTTTGCAATGAATCTTCTAACAAAATTAACTTTGCCTAAAAAAGATTGAATGCCTTTAACACTTTTTGGTTCAGGCACATTGTTTATTGCTTTGATCCTTTCAGGGTCTATCCTTACCCCTTCTTTGGAGACAATATGCCCCAACAACTTCCCTTCAGTAACACCAAAATGACATTTCTTGGGGTTTAATGACACACCAAATTCCAAAGCCTTATCGAACACCTTTTCCAAATGTCCACAGTGGTCATCAGCCTTTTTAGAGAAACATGTTAAATCATCTTGGTACACTATCATGATGATGTTGATGAATTCTTTGAAGGCTAGATCCATGGCTCTTTGAAATGTAGCTCCAGTATTTTTTAATCCAAATGGCATCCTTACATAAACATACATTCCCCATGGGGTGGTGAAAGCGGTCTTAAATTGCTCGGATTCCTTCACTAGCACCTAGTTGTACCCTGAGAAACCATCCATCATTGACAAAAGATCACAACCAGTTACCCTCTACAGCATGGCTTCCATATTGTGAGAAGAATAATTATCCTTTAGGGAAGCAACATTTAGATTTCTAAAATCGACACACAATCTTATGTCCCCATTCTTCTTCTTAACTGGGACCAAATTTGAGACCCATGAAGAATGTCTTATAGGTTTGATAATCCCCCCTTCTCTTAGGTTAGTCAATTCTTGCTACATCTTGGTTTCTAGCAGGGGATTAATAGGTCTTTTCTTTTGTCTGAAAGACTTAGCATCTGGAAGTAAAGGAACTTCATGTTGAAAAAGGTCTTGTCTATACGCCTTTAGGTCTTCATATGACCAACCAAACACATGCTTATATCTCTTCAATAAATTAATAAGATTAGTTCTGACGTGAGGAGGCAAGTTTTTTCCAATGTATACCAACTTAGGGGATAATTTTGTCCCCAAGTTTACTTCCTCTAATTCTTCTAACTTGGTTGTAGATTGCTGGTGTAGGTGACTGTCATTATAGTTGAACATGCCCTCAAGCTCTACCAACCCTTTTGGTATCTCATTTGTTTCCAACTGAACCAAGTCATTACCAAATACTGTCTCTTTGTTGTCAACCACCTCTACTAATGCATTGCAGTCAATCTTTTGTCCGTCATAATCATCAACGCATTGTATGAACCTAAGAATATCTTCATCATCAGCAAAAACTTGCCAATTATACACATTATCAAGGATGGCAGGCCTAGATTTTATTTCCATAGTGGATATACTGTTTAGTGTTGCATGATCATTTTTCAATGCAACATTGGCTAAAAATTCTACCATGATATTCTTGGATCTCTCTATCCAATTAATAGAAAAAGCTCTAAAATGCTCAATGATATCCCAAACTGCATGCTTATACCTTTTCAATCTATCATTTTTTGATGCATATTTGGATCTTACCTGAGAGACAACCAATTCTGAATCTCCTAAAACTTTCAACAGTTCTATCCTATGCCTCTTTGCAACTTCGAGTCCCAATAAGAAAGCTTCATATTCTGCAGTGTTATTTGTGCACTGAAAGGCTAATAAGAAAGAATAATTAAAAGTTATACCTGATGGGGATACAAAAATAACTCCTGCTCTAGACCCTTCTTTGGAGCAAGCTCCATCAAAATACATTTGCCATAGACCATGCTGTTGTGATTCTAATTCAATCACAATGGAGTTAGTATTCTTTAACGGATGTAAAATTGGTTGCACTCTAAAATTGTCAAGGTCCACATCAATCATGCAATTAAGCATGCTAGGATCCACATTTTCAATTACTCTAGGAGCACGTGGTTCTCTGTATAACTTGACTTGATTGCCATTTATTGGGATGGTAGCATAAGATAGATCTAGTTGGACATTTCCACCCACTGCTACTACCCACTGCTTGGATAATAACATGCCATAATGAGGCTTAGTGTCAGTGACAATAACATCCATCTTATAGGTCTCTTCAGGGAATGCTGCTATCTTTACTTCAACATTTCTCATTGTACCTATCACGGGCACTTCCCTGTTATCCATAGCATAGCATTTTCCATATACTGTAGTCACTGATAATCCTAATTATTTCATGACACCATAAGGCATTACATTAGCAGCTGCACCTAAATCTATCATACATTTTTTTATCAACTCGTTGTTTACTAACAAAGTGACATAAAAAGGATCTACCTATGAAGGCTCTTGAGTAATAGTTGCTCCAACATAAACCTTTGGGGTTTGGAACTCCTGATCCTTTGCATTTTTAGTTGCACCAGTGGGTAGTATTGTGTTACTGTCAAATATATTAGAAAACAAAGACAAGGCAGCTTCTCTATGTTCTTTTATTTTCAGTAACTCTATTAGTGGGACAATAACTTTCATTTGTGTAAGAGCCTAAGCCATGTCAAATGTGGAATTGCTGCTCAACTCAGCATTAGCTTTAACTCTTTCTACCTTAGGCTGACTCTCTTTCTTTGTCATGGCAACTCCTTGTGTATCATTTGTATTGTTATCATCTATACTCTTGGGTACATCTTTAATTTGTTCTTTCTTTTCTTGACCCATCTGAGGGGTAGTAGCACTACTTGTTTCCCTTTTCTAAAGAACCTCTTTTATAAACATAGAACCAAGTTCACCCTGATCACTATCCCTTTTGGTGCTTCTTAGGTTATAATTGTGCTTTGCCTTAGCTATAGTAGCCTTGGTGAGATTTTTCACTTCTTCCTCACTAGGTCTTCTAAGATGAACTTCTTCATCTTCAATGGTTACCACATGTAGAGTAGGATGCCAATCAAGTGTTAGTTTTCCTTGAAAAGACCTTTTACTATCCAGCACATCACTAAATTCACTTTGTACTGATTCCTCATCACTTTCTACAATGGTTTCAAACATATTGATATTAGGCTTAGCCTCTTGCCTTAAGGATTCTTCAAGGGCTTGAGCTATTGCACACTGATGAGGAGAATGTGGCCCATCACAAGCAATACACCAAGGAGTGTTCTCTATATTGTGAACATTTTTTCCTTTTAAGGAATCAAAGGTGTCTTGGCTCTGAGCATTCTTACGCTTCTCATTCTGAGGTTTACATCCTTCCAGTTGGTATTATAAGGCATATCATGCAATTTGGGAGGTCTATCTTGCCAATTATAGTGAGGCTTATCATTTTTATTTACCTTGGTAGTTAGATCCTTCATAGCAGTGACTAACTTTTGTATCTTATCTTCGTCCTTAGCAACTTTGTTTGGCTGCTGTTTTGTTTCCTCCCATAGCCTACCATCAGTTCTTCTCCCTAATTTTCCAGATGCTTTCCTATTGCTCTCCACATTGATAGCAATTCTGAATACATCTCTTAGGCTATGTGGATTCTTATCCCTTAAAATGTAAGCCATTTTGGAATCAAATTCATTATAATAAGTGTTCAGGCACATGTTATCATCTAGTCTCATCACTTGATACAACCTATGCATGGCTTTCTGAAATCTAGCATTGAAATCGGTGACCATCTCATTATCAGATTTTCTAATATTATTGAATTCATTTAACATGAAACTCACACTTTTTTTGTCACCGTATTGCTCTTGAAAACAAGTCTTGAAATCTTCCCAAGACCCAATGCTATTAATAGGGAGACCTCTAAACCAATCTCTTGCATCATCTATTAGGGACTGGACAAATAACTTCATTATGATATCTTCATCAACTATCTCATAATCATTTATCAAGTCACTAAAGGATTTTAAATGCTCCTCTACACTAATTGCATTATTTCCAGCAAATTTAGGGAGCCTATCTCTTAACTCAGTAGGAACATGGTTGGGATATCCTGGGATTCCATCAAAGAATAACTGCCTGTACTGCTCTAAATTGATGGGTCTCCTTTGGAAATGGTTAGCAACATTGTTATTACCCATGTTCATTCTCATAGTAGGGATTTGAGTCTGAGAGATTTGATTATTCTGGTTAATTACAGGGGCTTGACTAACTATTGATGTATTGATAGGCAAAGTGGGATGAATTTTAATAGGGGGGAGAGAAACTTGCTAAGGAACAAGCTTATTGAGATCCTCTGTTGGGAAAATGATAGGGGGAGCTTTGAGATAACCAATTTTTCTTTTGACTTCTTGGTTAGCTACTTCTAACTCAGCCTTTTCTAACTCCATTTGTAGATCTTCTTTCTACTTCCTCATTATTTCCATCTCCCTCTCATGTGCTGATAGTCTATGGGAGATTTCCACCTTAGTCTTTGATCCTGATCCACCTTCCATGCACTTTTGTTTTCCTTTATCAACCTTATTTCTAACAGGGTGTGGGTCACTAAAAACCTCCTTACTTGGTTGGATTACTGACTTATACGCTGGTTTGGCTTTGGGGACTAGAATTTCCCTAATCACAGGACCTCCATCATCACTTTTTTCCTTTTCTTGGGCTAACAATTCAAGATCAACAATCTGCCTGAGAAGCCTATCTCTTTCCATCAGTTTTGCTTTGACTTCTCTCTCCCTATTTGCTTCCTTTTGGGCTCTTAAGGAGATTAAGTGATGGACCTTTCTATTTAAGTCTTCTATTTCTTGGGACACTTCATCTTCATCAGGGAAGATCTCCTCAGAGTCAGATACATTAACCTGGTCTATATCAATCAAGCTGATGTTTCCATCAACCGTTCTAGGCACATAGTGTCTGACTACATTGGAACTACTTCTATCTTTCCCGGAAAAGCTAACATGAGATAAGTCTTGATTTAAAACTTGAACATCATTTATATTTCCAAATAATCTAGAATAAAATCCTAAAACATCATGTTCAGATTCTTAGGAAGAAGAATTAGACTTTGCATATACAGGTCTATCAGATACCTTACCAGTATTGTTACTTTTCTACACCCATGTAGCGTTTGATATCTCATGTTGTACTGATCTTTTTTGACCTCTTTGTAACTATTCAGGTAATCCCTCTTGCAATGTCTCATGAGGATGTTTCTTCATGAAGGACCTAGTGTTCTTTCCTCCTTGCATTATGCTTGTTTCCTTTTTAGAATTTATTATTTTAAGGACTAGTTGAACTAACAGAGTCACCACCCATAGATATATGGGAAATATAAAAACAAGCTTTGAACGAAATATTGCAAATCCTCATACCAGCATCACATATCAAATATCGTGCAACTTTTTTTTAAAATGAATATATCAAGACAACACTGATATTTTATTGAAGCAACAATCAGCATCTGGATTCATAGTATGACTCTCCCTAGTAGAGTCACCACTTTTTTTGTTCTCAAAATCTGATTCCCCTTAAAAACCCTTATAATAAAATGATAAACTCTACCTGCAGAGAAGAGATCAAAGAGAAGGAAACTTCAGAACAACATATGACAAGGTTTTACAACCTTCTACACTTCGAACTTATCCAAACTTTAGGCGGGTATACCCTATGTGAATTGACTTCACACTTTTAGAAGACAGATCCATAGTAAACCAGTCTGAAAACCAATGAATCCTATCACCTCAAAACTAACTCAAACAAAGAAAGAAAGCTTATAATCATGTTTGGTATTGACCTAGAAGATATGTAAAAGATAACCACAATTGATACCAGTGCCTTATCCAGGCCACAGAGTCATCTAGAGTTTAAACAATACTCCCACAATCAAATATCTCCACACATCCCATCACCTTGGCTTCTATATAACCCCAAGTATGCCTAACATACATAAGAGTTTATCCTTATGAAACTAGACTGCATTCATCAAATTCAAAATCTCCCACAAAGAATTCACTAATAGAAATGCTTCATGCGTATTTAATTTCCCTCCAGGAGAGAAAAGCTGAGAAATGCCTCTATTAAGACTGCCTTACAATCTGATCCTCAGATGAATAACCCTAGATTACTCATATTTGAAAATAGTAAATATTTGCAAGTAGACCAGAAGACAACACAAAATTTAGGCTTGAGAGTTGATAGTCTCTATATTTGATATTAATTTTGAGAAAATATTATAAAAACTCAAAGTATTCTCCATAAGACTAGAAAATCCTAGATATATTTCTGTAGAGTTTTCTTACAAATTCTTGCGATCCTTTTTTAGAAGGTTCTGGTATCCATTTATAATATCATGGATGCATACAAGCTTCAAACCTTTCAAAAGAAAGTTTCTTACAAACAATAGCCTTTTCCAAGAAGCAGTTATAGGTCCTTTCTGATAGTTCTGATACTTAATGTAAAGTGCAGATGCCAATAGCTAACAAGATGAGAGGGGGGGGGTGAATCATACAAACTTAATCTTCTATAAAAACAACAAATTCAACCTTGGTAACTTATACTTCAGCAATATAACTGAAACTGCTAAACATGCAAACTCATAAACACATAATCATCATAACACTCATAACACCAGATTTAATGTGGAAACCCAAATAGGGAAAAACCCACTAAGAAATATACTCATCTAGAGTATGCTCGGTTAAAAGAAAATCCTGTTAAAGATTACAAACACATTGCTAGATGTGACTCGGTTAAGGGATTTCCCTTAGATCTGTTAGGATCTTCACTTTGTTATAAGTGACCTTGTTAAAGGATTTCAAACACTCAACTAGAATGTTACCTTGCTAGAGGGTTTACAAATAAGACTATTAAGTCCACTCGGTTAAGAGATTTTCTGTCACTTACAAAATAACAGTAATAAAAATCTATCTGCAACTTCACATCTAAAATGCTAAAGCAGATTCTTATTTGCTCAAAACAATCTAGTCATAGGACGTATTTTGTCCCTCTACTGGGCTCTCTACTCTGTTATTCAAATAGTTCTTCAAGTTTCTGTGCTCGGTAATCACTATGTAGCATCCCCTATGCATACACTTGCCTGCATGCATTGTTTATCAACAATTCCTTATTTATAAACAATTGTTAACCACTTAATCTCCTTGATCACATTTCCCATGATCAATCTTAGCCATCAGATCTTCAAACTTGACTAGGTTCAATGTATCCTTTCGATTTGAAAATGTTTTACCCTGCCTCGGGACTTGTAGTCCTTTCTTGGAACTTGCACAAGGTTATTGCGGTTCAATCTGTGTTGTAGATCTTCCTGCCGATTTTCCTTTGCCATAGATCCTTAACAAACTTCCTGCATGGCATACCAATCATTTATACAACTCCAACTAATCATTGTCCTTCATTAAATAATGCTTTTTTCCATCCAATGTGTTCTTGTCATAACTTGGTTACAACTCGGTAAATACTAAACTTTACTCGATAGACATTCCGCCTTCATTAACCAATATCGATAACCTTAGGGTTTACCGACTAGGTTCCTTAGGGTTTACCGACTAGGTTCTTTGCTTGGTGACATAGTATAGTATTAACCTTACAATCAACAACATATGTAAGATATCAAAACAATCTAAACATCATGATCTCATCATTGTCTAACTCAGTAATAGTTGCCCATTGAATAACTTATTTCTCCCCTTAATCATCACATTCTTTCTGTGTCTTTTACCGACATCTTAATTCTCTTCTAATCAATCTTCTCAAGATATGGCAACATCATACTGAATCAGATAATCAATCTCTTGACATCAATGACAAAATAATGTTATAAAGATAGTTATCATCCTTCTTCAGTTATATCAATAATCTTCAACAACCTTCTCAATATTCTTACTGAATATCAACAATCTCCCCTACTATAATGCCAACAATCTCCCCCTTTAACATTGATGGCAAAACCAATAATGAAATGGTAATACCAACAAGATAATTCAAATTGATTCAGATTCAGATTGTTGTTAGACTTCTCCTGTTATCCTTGAGCTGTTAAAATCTTTTGAAGTCTTCTCCCTTTTCATTAGGCTACTGAGCTGTTGTCTTGCATTTAGTCTTCTCTGTTTTTGCAATCTTCTCCCCTTGTCATTAGTCTTCTATTATTCATCATTCAGGGCTTTCATTCAGTCAACCATTTAACCTTCCAACCATTTAGTCTTCTCCCCCTTTGACATCAATGCCAAAAAAAATAAAAGAACTAAATCATGATTTCTTCCTCTGTGAAGTGATTTGCCTTGCTATGTATCATCTCAGTCTTGGTTAGAGTAACTTGTCTCTATTCACTTTTTCTGTACACCTTTAGAAAAACCTTCTAAAGTGTGTAAATCAACATCAATCCACACATAATATTCTGTAGATTCATCAAATTGATGCTTTCACTGAACTCGGTCAGTGAGTAGAAGATAGGGGTAGGAGCCCTAACTTGCTTCTGAGATACTCAAAAGTGTCCCTTGGCAATGGCTTTGTGAAGATATATGCTAATTGCTCCTTTGAACTGATATATTCCAGCACAACTTTCTTCTCTTAAACTTCTTCTCTAAGATAATGATACTTTATAGATATATGCTTTGTTTTAGAGTGTATTACTGGATTCTTTGAAATGTTAATGGTACTAGTATTATCATAGAATATAGTTACAGGCTTGGTAACTTTCTCATTTATACCTTCCAACAGTTGTTTGAATCATGCTATATTGGTACAATTCAATGCTGCAGCAACATATTCAGCTTCGGTTGTTGACTGTGAAATACATCCTTGTTTCTTACTATGCCAACTCACTAGTCTTTCTCACACAAAGAAAGCTCCACCACTTGTGCTTTTCCTGTCATCTATGTTTCCTGCCCAATCAGCATTAGTATAAAATTTTAAACCAAAATCATTCTTCTTTTCATATACTAAGCCATAATCTTTAGTGCCTCTCAGGTATCTAAAAATTCTCTTGATTGCTATCATATGTGTCTCCTTGGGATATGTAGATAATCTTGCTACAATACCTACTGCATGTGTTATATCTGGTCTACTATGCACAACATATTGCAATTTTCCAATCATAGATCTGTAAAGTGTCTCATCAATAGATGCAGATTCATCATTCTTTGATAATTTACAGTTAGTAGTCATAGGAGTACTTACTGGTTTAGAATCCTCCATTCCAAATTTCTTCAAGATTTCCTTTATGTACTTGGATTGAGCAATGAAAATCTCATCTTTCATTTGCAATATCTGTAAACCTATAAAATACTATATCTCACTTATTAGTGACATCTCAAATTCTTGCATAAGGAGTCATTACCACAAAATATAATATCATCAACAAATATGGTTGAGATCAATATTCCATTGTCCTCATCTTTCTTCATGTACATGTTGCTATTTTCACTTGTCCTTATAAAACCAATCTTGATTAAATAAGATTGCAATCTTTCATACCATGCTCTAGGTGCTTGTTTCAGACCATATAAAGCTTTGTTCAATTTGCATACCTGATCTTTACTCTTGTCTTCAACAAATCCTTCAGGTTGTTCAATGTAAACTTCTTCTTCTAGTATACCATTCGAAAATGCAGATTTAACATCCATTTGATATACCTTGAAATTTTTGAAAGCAGCATATGCCAACAATGTTCTTACTCCCTCAAGTCTAGCCACTGGTGCAAAAGTCTCACCATAATCTATTCCTTCTTCTTGAGCATAACCTTTGCAAAGTAGTCTTGCTTTGTTGCGAATGACTTCACCTTTCTCATTTAGCTTGTTTTTGAAAATCCACTTAGTACCGATTACATTTTTGTCCTTCGGTCTTGGGATTAGTGTCCATGTGTCATTCTTCTTGATTTGATCAATCTCTTATGTCATAGCATTTACCCAATCTTCACTATTAAATGCCTCTTTCACTATTCTCGGTTCAAATTCAGATATCAAACATGTGTTTTGTCTCAGTTTGTTCCTTGTCATCACTGGATCATCCTTATCTCCTATAATCTGACTTGATGCATGATGTCTTTTGACATACTTGGATAATATAGGCTTGGTAGGTTCTTTATGATCTTCTTCATCACTCGATAATTGGACATTATCTTCATTTTCTTCAGCAACTTTCTCAGTAGGACTTCTCGGTTGAACATAAACAAATTCTTCATAATCTTCTAGTTCTTTGGAATTTCCTTCATCATTTCTATCTGCAAATTCATCGATTTTCACATTTGCACTTTCTACTATTTTTTAGATGATTTGATCAGACATTTAAATGCTTTGCTTCTAGAAGAATAACCAAGAGATGTTCCTTCTTCACTTTTCTGATCAAACTTTCCATTTCTGTCATCTTTGTGAACATAGCATCTACTTCCAAATATTTTAAAATAACTTACATTAGGTTTCTTGTCATACCAGATCTCATATGGTGTCTTCATAGTTCCTTTCTTCAGCTGAACTCGGTTCAGGGTGTAAACTGCAGTGCTGATTGCTTCTCTCTAAAATGTTTGAGGTACCCTCTTTTCTATCATCAAGGTTCTACCACAATCCACAATTGATCTATTTCTTCTCTCGGCTATCCCATTTTGTTGAGGTGTTCTCAGTGCAGATACTTGCCTCTTTATACCATGATCATTGTAGAATAAGTTAAATTCATCAAAACTGAACTCTCCTCCTCTATCAGATCTAAGATATTTCAGTTGTCTTCCTGTTTCATTTTCAACTCTTTCCTTGTACCATTTGAACATTTGAAAAGCTTCTGATTTTTCTTTTAAAAACATGACTGACATCATCCTTGAGTAATCGTCCACAAATAATATGAAATATTTATCACCATAATAACTTTGAACTTTCATAGGACCACAAAGATTAGTATGTACTAGATATAAAATTCCTTTAGAAGTGTAGGACTTACTTGTAAAGCTTTATCTTGTCATCTTACCCATCTGGCATCCTCGGCACATAGCATTCTCGGGTTTTTCAAGACTCAGTAGACCTCTCACTCAGTGCTTCTTACTTATTTTGATCAGATTATCAAAGTTTACATGACAAAACCTTTTATGCCATAACCAGGTATCATCTATCTTTGCATAAAGACACTTGTTCCGAGTTGAGTCAAGATGAAATGTATTACCTTTTGTTTGTGTCCCGCTAGCAGCTAACTTTCCATGCTCTTCATGAACTTTGACAATTCCTTTCTAAAATTCTATTTGGTATCCTGTATTGTTTAGTGGTGCTACACTCAACAAATTGTATTTCAATCCTTCAACCTAGTATACATCATCACATTTAGCATTGTCAAGAAGTGCTATAGATCCTTTACCTTTCACCGGACATGGTGCATCATTACCAAATCTTACATAGCCTCCATCATAGTCTTCTAATTTAACAAACTTGTGTTTATCACCTGTCATATGATGTGAGCATCCACTATCTATGATCCAAGAATCATTATTATTTATGTGAGATACTAGAGATTTTTCTTCATACCTCTCTTCATCAGATCCATCCTTAATAGCCACATAAACAACTTCCTCAGTATCAGTTACATCAGATTTGTCATTGTTGGATTCCTCATCAGCTACTAGACATGTCTTTCCATCTCTCCTTCTGAAGTCTCAGTGTCCTCTGTATTGGTAGTCTTTCTGCCTATTATCTCGGTATTCTCTCTTTTCACTAGATTCTTTGTCAGGGCAGTTAGAAGCCATATGTCCTATCTTATCACAATTGAAACATTTTAAAGGTAGCTTCCCTTTATACTTACCTTTTCCTCTCGGTAACCTTCTGGCTAATATTGCTTCAAACTCTTCTTGCTTCTTGATTTCCTCATTCAGTTTGTGCCCTTCTTCCATGTACTTAAAAAATCTTTCACTTGCTCCACTATGATTCCCTTTAGAGTACTTACTCATTCTATCATTATAATCATCAGATTCACTAATATGAAAAGAACGGAATGCATATTTAACTTTATTTACTGAAGACCCACTGTTATCAAAATTACTTAACTCAAATGCATGTAGCTTACCAGTAGTAGCATCTAAAGAAACTAACATGTTATGTACAAACCTCAATTCATTGATTGCAGAGACTCAAATAACATAGGCTAGTAGAAGGGTTCTCAACAACTTACTTGTTATATCCTTTTCTTCAATAGTTCCACCTGCTCCTTTAATTTGATTTACAATCTCCTTTAGTCTTGTACTATATTGGGTTATGTTCTCACTTTCATTCATTCTCATGGATTCAATTTGTCCTCTTAGACTATCTACTTTTTCTCTTTGAACATGCTCATCACCTCCATACACAGATATGAGCTTAGTCCACATTGCTTTTGCATCATTACAGCCTTCTAGATCATTAAATTCAGAGTTAGTCAATGCTGATGTAATCTCAATCATAGCTTGAATATGTTCTTACTTTGCCTTTATCTCTTCCAAGGTCATAGGGTTGGTGCTTGGTGCAATGTAATCATTCTCTAGATAATATGTTGCATATTCTCCGATTCTTGATAAATGCAACTTCAATATTTTCTGCCATGTGGAGAAACTTGACTTGTTCAGCTTCGCTGCATCCCTTTTATACATCTTCAGATCTTTGCCTCAAGTACCTTTAAACTTTTCTTCTGGAGTCCAAAGCTCTGATACCAATTGATAGTTCTGATACTTAATGTAAAGTATAGATGCCAATAGCTAACAAGATGAGAGGGGGGGGTGAATCATACAAACTTAATCTTCTATAAAAACAACAGATTCAACCTCAGTAACTTATACTTCAACAATATAGCCGAAACTGCTAAACATGCAAACTCATAAACACATAATCATCATAACACTCATAACACCAGATTTAATGTGGAAACCCAAATAGGGAAAAACCACTGTGGGATTTCGGACTCACTAATAAATATACTCTTCTAGAGTATGCTCGGTTAAAAGAAAATCTTGTTAAAGATTACAAACACATTGCTAGATGTGACCCGGTTAAGGGATTTCCCTCAGATCTGTTAGGATCTTCACTTTGTTAGAAGAGACATTGTTAAAGGATTTCAAACACTCAACTAGAATGTTACCTTGCTACAGGGTTTACAAATAAGACTATTAAGTCCACTCGGTTAAGAGATTTTCTATCACTTACAAAATAATAGTGATAAAAATCTATCTGCAACTTCACATCTAAAATGCTAGAGCATATTCTTATTTTCTCAAAACAATCTAGTCATAGGACTTATCTTGTCCCTCTACTGGGCTCTCTACTCTATTATTTAAATAGGTCTTCAAGCTTCTGTGCTCAGTAATCACTATGTAGTATCCCCTGGGCATACACTTGCTCGCATGCATTGTTTATCAACAATTCCTTATTTATAAACAATTATTAACCGCTTAATCTCCTTAATCACATTTCCCATGATCAATCTTAGCCATCAGATCTTCAAACTCTACTAGGTTCAATGTATGCTTTTGATCTGAAAATGTTTTACCTTGCCTTGGGACTTGTAGTCCTTTCTTGGAGCTTGCACAAGGTTATTGCAGTTCAATTTGTGCTGTAGATCTTCCTGTCGATTTTCCTTTGCCATATATCCTTAACAAACTTCTTTCATGGCATTCCAATCATTTATACATCTCCAACTAATCATTGTCCTTCATTAAATAATGCTTTTATCCATCCAATGTGATCTTGTCATAACTTGGTTACAACTCAGTAAATACTAAACTGTACTTGGTAGACATTTCGCCTTCATTAACCGATATTGATAACCTTAGGGTTTACCGACTAGGTTCTTTAGTATAGTATTAACCTTACAAACAACAACATATGTAGGATATCAAAACAATATAAACATCATCATCTCATCATTGTCTAACTCGGTAATAGTTGCCCATCGAATAACTTATTTCTCCCCTTACTCATTACATTCTTTCTGTGTCTTTTACCTACATCTTAATTCTCTTCTAATCAATCTTTTCAAGATATGGAAACATCATACTGAATCAGATAATCAATCTCTTGACATCAATGACAAAATAATGTTATAAAGATAGATATCATCCTTCTTCAGTTATATCAATAATATTCAACAACCTTCTCAATATTATTACTGAATATCAACAATCGCCCCTACTATAATGCCAACACTTTTCAGCATCTGCGGCTTCTTCTGCATGTTGTTCCACTGCACCTTCTTGTAACTGCTCCTGAGCATCTTCTTTCTATCCCATATACTTATCTTTCCACTCCTGATACACATCATCACTAGGCCAAGTAAAACTAGCAACCTTCTGTTACATATCTTCTAGCCGCTTCCAAGTGACTCGTACATGCCCAATCTCTGTTTCTATGAAACCATAATGAGATTTCACTTTTTCAATTTCCTCAATTGTTTGGAGAAATAAGGATGTGTCATTAGTACTAATAATCTAATTGATCCTTAGGGACAAATTGTGGTCCACCTCCTTTAACCAAGTCTTCTCTTCCTTTAGCTAAACAGGACCAATGAAACCTCCTGGAAATATTTCAAATTTATGATCTGAATATTCTTTTCTATAAAGTTGGGTTTTTCTTTTTATATCTGTTCCTTCCACTGAAAGAATATTCATCTCTTTTATAAAATCACATGTGGACCTAAGATTGTCATTCTCTTCTGCATCTGCATGGGAGGAACACATGAGCTCTAACTGCTTACCTCTAGGTACCCAGTTATTTAGGATTGGTTCCAAAGTGGCTTCTTCTTCTTTGAATTTGATCAAAATCTCAAGAATCCTCTTCATATTTGTGTATGCATTAGAAGTTTTGACTGAGTCAACAAACTTCACAATAGTGGCTTTTACCTTCTCCTCATATTTGTTTGCATACAAGGTCTGAGCTTGTTTCAAATTTTCCAACTCATGTTGGACATTTTAAGGTATTTGGGAACTAGAAGGCATAGGAGAAGGGGGTTATTCAATGATGGGACTAGTAGGAGGGGGCCTTGCTGGAGAGGAGGCTATCATGAGTGTAGAAGACTCACCTGGATGATGTTGACCTGCCAATTGACTCTGGAGTCTAGCAATTATGTTGTCACTGTTGGCTATTCCTTCTTTAGCATCATTGTAAGCTTTTAAAACAGTCTCCAACTTCA
Source organism: Cryptomeria japonica (assembly GCF_030272615.1). Taxonomy (NCBI): domain Eukaryota; kingdom Viridiplantae; phylum Streptophyta; class Pinopsida; order Cupressales; family Cupressaceae; genus Cryptomeria; species Cryptomeria japonica. Next base: position 482,722,525 of record NC_081406.1, on the reverse strand, counting down.
ATTGGAGATATGCCTTTTCTTGTGCCTCGCTTTATGCTACTGCCACATTAAACTTTGCTATCTCTAGTACTATGCTAGCAGCTTCTACTACCCCTGTCTCTTGGACTTATTTAACAATCATGCCTCCAAGGAAGCTTGACCCTGAGATATCCCTTTTCCTTCTATTTTCACCTCTTTTTAGGGACCACATGACAAGAGCAGCATTATCCTTGCTAAATGTCACTCTTTCCATAGGCTTTATTTATTTTTTCACTGCATCAAGCACTAAGGCATCAACTATATCCCATTCAAGGAGAATCAACACACCAGCCTTTGTTACCATCTCTCTTCCTTTCTCAAGGGCGATTGTTTTGAATTCTTCCATCATTTCTTGCTTTATTTCTTCTTCTACTTGAGTTGTATTTTTGAGAGGCTGTTCACTTTTCCTTTGTTCACATCTGACCCTAAATTGCTCCATGTTTTGCTTACATACAAACTACATAAAAGCTTCTGATGTGACAAAATTGCTATCAGCTAGGAATTCTTCACTAGCCTGCTTAATAGTAAGGTCTATTTCTTGGCCCTTTAACTCACCATCAGTCAAGTCCATTTCAACAGTAGGTGGCTCTTTGAGCATCCCCTCTGGGGCCTCCTTGTAGGTATAGGAAACCTCACCGAGACTCCCTAGCTGCAATAATTGTTCAGCCACAACTTGTTCATCTCCAATGTGGATAGGAGACTGAGAGGGAGAATATTGAGGCTCATCAATTTCAATTCCCTTTCCCACTTTTTGCCTCTTAGGGGAATCCTGAATGTCAATGACATCTTCAATTTTCCTCTTCCCTTTTTAGGTGGAAGGCTCACCTATCACTGGCATCATCATAGTGTACTTTGAACTTTTGTGCATTACATAGTCACCAGGTGCGATATCTCTAGCAAAGGTAGGCTTAGCCAATACCATCTTAGCCTTATCAAGATCATTTTGCATTATGGCCTCCCTCTTTTCTTTCAAAGTTTGCATGAGGTCTTCAAAAGAAAGAATCAGGAACTTTATTTTCTCCTCAAATGGGTTGAAGCTAGAGAGAGGATCATAGCTAGTGTCAAATTGATGTATAAAATCAAGGGCTTTCTTATATGCAGCCCACTTCTCCTTCCTCAATTCCTTCTCATTTAGGCTGAACTCATTTCTAATCAAATCTTCTGGGAACTGAAATTGATGTGGCCTACCTCTGCACACTGCTCTTTTCATGAACATGCCATTGAAAAAATCCTCAGGGTCTACACATCTTGACACTACAGTAGTTAGCCTATATGGCTTAAAGAATTCTTTAAAATATTTCCATCCACCCTTAGTGATCACAAAATGGTGAGCCATGGTAATAGTGGGGAAAATAGTCTCTTTACCTCTATTGGTTAGCTCTGCTTCTTGTACTCCCCCAATTTGTCTCAGGACTTCTACAATCCCTATCTTCAATGGGACCTGATAGGGTAGTAAATAGGGGGTGCCTCTAAATCCAAAAACTCTAAAAATAGTAGACATAGGGTACAAATATATGTCTCCCTAGTTGTGAACAATCTTGATATCCTCTGCAAACTCCTTTGGTCTGAGAAACTCCTAAAAAGCCTTAGGAATTCTAAGGTTTTCTCTACATAGAAGAATCCTAATTTTGGATACAAAGCATCTATTAAATTTAGATAAATTGCATCCTCTCTATCCCAAGATAGAATAGTACTCCACAATTTCACTGGCATCTCCTCTTTATCTTTTATCTTGATCAAGTCCATTTCCTTTGAAAAATAATCAGCACCCTTGAACAATAACATGTGCATTAACATGGAATACCATCCAAATGGCCTATCCACTTTACCATTCTTGATTCCCACTAGCCCTTTATGAATTACATCAATAAGGTATGAGGCATAATCAAATGTTACTACTAGGGAGGGGTTTAGAATTTTTGCAATCATTAACATATAATGGGTTGGCATATTCTTTTCAGCATCCTCTCCAAAGATTTGGCATAACATCCAATACATACCCTTAGTTCTCAGAGTAAATAAGTTGGGAGAGAATGGTTCCATTATGTTGGGGCCTACAACTGTTAACCCCCCTATCTTTACAAAGAATTCTTTCAATGGGCCACTTCTAAGATGATCCCTTTGAGTGTTGTACACTTGGGCTAGTGACTCAAAGTCAATAGGCTCTAACAAATTGGAGGACTCACTGAGTTTAAACACTTTCCTGAATTCATCTTCATTTATCTCAATCAAGACTAATCCCTTTATGTTCCTAATGCATCTTGCCACAGGGTCATAATTCTGTGCAATTAGGGCTAACAGATCTACATCCATAAAAACACCTGGGACCACAAGCTTTCCTACATCTTGTTCCTATATGCCATTCAAAGGAGCTGGGGAATTCCTCTGCCCAAAACCGACTTTGAATATTCCTAACCCTGAGAATCCTATTTCAGGGTCCCTCAACCAATTACCCTTATCATAAAGGCCATCTCCAATTTTTAGACGAGGGTTCTTGGGTACTAGCTCTTTGGCCTTGGCCCCAACATTGGTGGACATGGTTAATTGCTTTAAAAAATCATCACAGATATTTCAGTCCTAGTAATTCACCTTCTTTGTTAATTCTCTTCTGGGTGCCATTCTGGTCAAACAATTGTACCACTAGAAGCTAGCACAGACCTCCAATAAAGTAATTCACACAACAGTATTTGAGAACAAATCGAGAGTTATCAAGAAATGCATAGAAAACCTGATTATTCGCCTGAAAAAAATCGCTTTGCAACAAACTTTGATGAAACAATATTTAGCAATCAAGTTGATGCGGACTCAATAGGACATGTTGGCATTTAATTTTTTTGGAAATTAACTCCGCATCCTTCGGATTTCTTTTTAGAATTGAATTCGCCAAATTGAATTCAAAACTGACTCCAATGGGTCATAATTTCTCTAAGTCTTTCCTCTGTTTTTCTCTTTCGCTATTTCGCAGAACATAAAACCTATGCTCTTTTCTTTTGCAAAACAACGATGGCAATCGGATCACGAGGACTTACATTGCTTTTATCTTCGTTGATCTCTTGGCTTTAGTGTCGGGCCCTACCTCCTTTTTGCCACTTCGTGGAGTTTAAAAGTCGTTCACTTTTCCTTCATGAGGCAGCACCAAGCATTAGATCAAACTCAAATCACCCGGCCTTTAACTCCAACTGGGATGGTCAATTTTACTTACTAACTATGCCTCATTTTGATGGCTAATGGTTTTTTGCCATTTCGCTGAAGTTAAGCTACAGGCATCTTCAGGCCATGAAACAACAAGAAGCGTTGGATCAATCTTGAGATGAATGCCTTTTAAGTGGGCCCTTTACTTGGGAATTAGTTACCCCAGTTGTTCTTCAGTTGAAAAATGCCACATGGCAGTCAGTCATTAGCCCTGGAAACTACTCTAGGTTCCACCTTTGATCCTCCACGTGCTATCTTTATTTTTCCCACATAACTGCTGGTTACACCTAGGCAGGCCCTCAGCCACTTTTAAAACCACGTGTCACCTGACACATCACCATTGAGCTCTTTAAAAAATCAGCAGTTGTTATGCTGCGTCACGCCTCCATGTGATCTCTACCTATCTTTCGCGACTTCATGAACATTATTCTTCATTTGTCTTGCGGCCACAAAACAACAAGAACCGTTAGATCAAAATAGACCTGATCTACTTTTAGCTTCATGCCCTACCTGTCCCTTGGGCCCACCAGTCTTTTCGCCACTTCACGAAGGTTAACCTGCTAGCATCTTCTCTTCACGAATTCACGCAAGCTGATAGATCAAAACAACTTGCTCTTTTTTAACTCCTTTCTACGGGAACTGTGCTTGGGCCCATTGCAGACCACCAACTAAGCGCCTTGTCATTGCTCTGTCATTGCTAGATGGACCTACCACATTCACTACCACCTTTAATGGGACCCGCCACCTTTTCACTACTTCACTGAAGGTAGAACTCGTGCATCTGTCAGTGCAAACCAATGCGAGCCATTGATTTCTTTCCAACCCGATCATTCTTTAACCCAAAGAAGATCGCTTGTCTTGGGGACCCACCAAAACCTTTCGCCATTTTGTGAAGGTTAGAAGACGTTCAGCTTGATCTCACGAAACCACGTCGTACGTCTGATTAGATGAACTTGATTGGTGTTTAGCTTCAATCCAAACCTATATGCCGGGTCCACTTTTGCCTTTCTCCATTTTGCGGACGCTAACTTTCGAGCACTTTTTGGTCGCGAATCAATGTGGGCCGTCAGATCAACAAAAAGTTGCATGATGCTTATAAGGCCCGACAGACATTAGAAAAGGCATATTAAAAGTGAACAAAAATTAAATATTTAAAAGGGACTGCCTAGGACGTAAATGACAAGGGGGGAACACTTTTATGATAAAGGGACCCATCACTAAAGTGAATAAAGTAACGCCAAATTAGGAACAAAAAGGGTTTTTCTCAGATATTGAAGCAACTTATAACTTGAACCCTGAACCCCTTAGGATCTAAAACAATTTGAAATAACATGGGTGCACTAGACACAAAATTTTCAAAAACTTAGCCAATTATGGATTGAGAACATCCATTTTTAAAACAATGATAACACAAACCATGGTGAGAGAGCAGTTGCAATGCTTGAGTATGTACAAATGCTAATGATGGATATGGACAATGTTGATGGAAAATAAATGCAAATGGAAAGAATGCATGAACTAATAGACGGAAGAGCTAGCGGACAGATAGCACCTGTTTGCCAGGTTTTCACCATCTGTTTTTATTGTACTTTTTCTCATATTTGATTTTTTTTGGATTTTCTGTTTTTTTAATTTTTTTTGTTTTTTTTTCTGAATTTTCACTGTTTTTGATTTTTCTAATTTTTTATTGTTTTTGATTTTTTTCTGATTTTTTAGACAAAATTTCTTCAAGTGCATGCTATTCATGGGTTCTTCAAGTTTATCTTCATCCTATGCTGATAGCTGATATACTCCTCACCCAAATACTGATGTGACCACAAATGGACCTAACAAATTTGGTTCAAATTTTCCTTTCTTTTCTCGATCTACCTGATTGCATGGATTTTCCTTTAGAACTAGTTCTCAAACTTGAAAGATTCTTGGTTTGACCTTGTGATTGTAGCTCCGACACATTCTTGCTGATATACCTTTACATGTGTTGGCATTACAATAGAAAGGAGATTGTTGGCATTTCAATAAGGATATTGAGAAGGTTGTTGGAGATTATTGATATAACTGAAGAAGGATGATTACTGTCTTAATAATATTATTTTGTCATTGATGTCAAGAAATTGATTTTCTGATTCAGTATGATGTTGCCATATCTTGAGAAGTATGTGTTGATGAGTATTAAGTTGTCGGTAAGTGACACAGAAAGAATGTGATAATAAAGGGGATAAATAAGTTATTCAATGGGCAACTATTATCGAGTTAGACAATGATGAGATCATGTTGTTTTGATTGTTTTGATATCTTACACATGTTATTGATTAAAAGGTTAATACTATACTATGTCACCGAGCAAAGAACCTAGTTGGTAAACACTAAGGTTATCGATATCAGTTAATGAAAGCAGAATGTCTACCGAGTAAAGTTTAATATTTACCAAGTTGCAACCGAGTTATGATAGATCGCATTGGATGGATAAAAGCATTATTTAATGAAGGAAGCTGATTAGCTGGAGTTGATCAAATTATTGGTATGTTGTACAAGAAATTTGTTAAGGATCTACGGCAATGGAAAATCAAGAGGAAGATCTACAGCATAGATTGAACCGCAATAACCTAGCACAAGTTCCTAGGAAGGAATGCAAGTTCCAAGGTGAGGTAAAACATTTTTCAGATTGAAGGATACATTGAACCTAGTCAAGATTAAAGATCTGATGGCTAAGATTGATCATGGGAAATGTGATCAAGGAGATTAAGCGGTTAGAAATTGTTTATAAATAAGGAATTGTTGATAAACAATGCATGCGGGCAAGTGTAAGCACAAGGATGCTAGATAGTGATTACCAAGCACAGAAGCTTGAAGACCTGTTTGACTAATAGAGTAGGGAGCCCAGCAAGAGACAAGATAAGTCCTATGACTAGACAGTGTTGAGCAAATAAGAATCTGCTTTAGCATTTTAGATGTGAAGTTGCAGATATATTTTTATTACTGTTATTTTGTAAAGTGACAAAAAATCTCTTAACCAAGTGGACCTAACAATCTTATTTGTAAATCCTCTAGCAAGGTAACATTCTAAATGAGTGTTTGAAATCCTTTGACAAGGTCACTTCTAACAAAGTGAAGATCCTAACAGATCTGAGGGAAATCCCTTAACCAGGTCACATTTAGCAATGTGTTTGTAATCTTTAATAGGATTTGCTTTTAACTGAGCATACTCTAGAAGAGTATATTTCTTAGTGGGTCTGAAATCCCACAGTGGTTTTTCCCTATTTGGGTTTCCATGTTAAATCTAGTGTTATATGTGTTATGATTATTATGTGTTTATGAGTTAGCATGTTTAGCAGTTTTTGGTTATATTGCTGAAGTATAAGTTACCGAGGTTGAATGTATTGATTTTATGGAAGATTAAGTTTGTATGATTCACCCCCCTCTCATCTTGTTAGCTATTGGCATCAAAACTTTACAAGATGATCAAAGACATTTTATTTATGTTCATGGATCAATTCTAACTCTTGCGGTCTAGATACTCGTTGTTCTTCATCTGGGATGAGACCTTTTAGTGAGACACGTAGAGAGGGTATCTCTACTTTGATTGGCAATATGGCTTTTGATCCATATATAAGAGAGAAAGGTGTGGCACCTGTCGATGTGCGGATACTAGTGTGGTAAGCCCATAGAGCAGGGTTTAGTTGAATATGCCAATCTTTCCCAACATCGTTCACTGTCTTTTTGAGAATTTTCAGAATAGTTTTGTTAGATGCTTCTGCCTGTCTATTTCCCTATGGATAATATGGTGTGGAGAATCTGTGTTGGATTTTTAACTTCTCACATAGCTCTTGTACATCTTGATTCTTGAATGGTCGCCCATTATCAGTGATAATGGTCATTGGTATTCCATAGTGACATATGATATAGTTCAAGATAAATGCAACAATTTGTTTTCCTATGATATTTGTGAGAGGTACCACCTCAATCCATTTTGTAAAATATTCTGTAGCTACAAGGATGAATTTGTGACCATTAAATGAAGGAGGATTTATCTTTCCTACCAAATCAAGACCCCATTGGCAAAAAGGCCAAGATGTTGCTAAAGCATGAAGTTTTTGTGCTAGTGCATGAATCAAATTCCCATGGATTTGGCATTGTTTACATGTTCGAGCTATCTGAAAAGAATCTCAATCCATAGTCGGCCAATAATAGCCCAAGCATATGAGTTTTTTTGAAAGGGTAAGACCACTTGAATGAGTGCCACACAATGTCGTTATGGACTTCATGCAAGGCCTTCTCAAATTCTTCTTGTTCAAGACATTTTAAGAGAGTACCGTCTAGACCTCGTTTAAACAGGGTATCCATGACGAGAGTAAAATGGGAGGATTGGCAAATAACATTTCTCTTTTGGTTCTTTGATAAGTCAGGAGTTAAGGTATTATCTTTCAGGTATGTGTAAGTTTGGTCATAGCAGGAGGAATCATGTCCAATAAGTTGACAGATAGTTTGGGAATCAGGACAATTAAAGGTGGGATGAAACAACTCTTCCACCAGGAATTCATAACGCTTGATTTTCCTGTGTCTGTAATACAGAAGCAAGTGTAGCCATGGCGTCTACTGCTTTGTTGTCATTTCTTGGGATCTGTTAAAATGTTATTTCTACAAAGTATTTCTTGAAATCATCCACCATTTTTTTTTAAGGCATGAGTTTGTCATCTTTTGTTTGATAGTCATCATTGATTTGATTAATGAGGAGATGAGAGTCTCCAAAGACCTGAAGTTGTTTAATGTTCCATTCTATATCCATTTGATACTTGTTACTAATGCTTCATACTCTTCTATATTGTTTGTGCATGGAAAGCTTAATTTGTATGCTTTTGGAATTGTATGATGTTGTGGTGTGATGAATAGAATTATTGCTCCTGATCCATGTTGTGTTCTATTATTGATGCTTTCTCCTGGACTGATATTTGGGTGATGTATTGTAAGATATGGATCGAACCCTGGAATGTCTGTATATGAAAAGGTAAAATTGATTTTCCATCTTTTGAAGGGTTCCAAATATTTTTGCCTTGCTGGTTTTGATAGAGAAATTGCTGGATGTAGATTAGTTGTGCCAATAATAACTGCCTCTATTGGTTCCATTAGAATAGATGACTTCTCTTGATAATGCTCAGGTAAAGTGTCAAATATCCCATCTTCTGGCACCTCAGGGAGGTTTTCACCATTAGATGTGTCCTTTATTTTTATTTTTTCTCATTCTAATGTTGCCAATAAATGGTTTTTAGCATTAGACCTGATATTGTTTTCTTTATTTTCACTTTTGCGACTAGGAGATTTGGCATCTACTTGAGTGGAAGATGCGTTGCTGACATTCATGGTGAGATTTGTTATAGGTTTGATTGTATTAAGATAGATAGATATGGCATGGTCATTGGGAAAGGTATCAATGGTAGTATGTCCTTCATTTTTCCAATCAATAAGCTTGCGATGGATTAGAGGTAGGGGATCTTCAGGTTGGTATGTTTTGAGGGTTTCAAGGGTCATGATGGATGTATCAAAGTTTTCAATAGGTGTGTCGATGTCTAGAATGGTGCCCTCATTAGAATGACCTCGTGTAAGAAGTTCCTGATCATCCTCGGTTAAGTCCAAGTTAGCCAAATGTGATTCTAATTCAAGTGAACTAGTTCCTAACATTTTTCCTACATACGTGTGAACTACATCAACTACTATATCTGCTTCAAAGCATTTTTCTTCAAATGATTCTTTAGATTGATATGAATCCCATTCCCATTCATTAGAATCTGTATCACTTGCAGCCTACAATCTACAGATTTGGTCATATAACATTTCTTCTGCTTTTCTAGCTATATTTTTCCTTCTTTCATATTCAACCTCTTTAGGACTGAGATTGAGTTTTGTCAACTTTTCTATGAGTTCTCCTAGATTTATATTAGCTTCTTTCTTGTTTTGATTGAGATTTAATGCTACTTGAGAGATGTTTTTAGTTTGTTTCTCTTGTTGATTTGAAGCTTGCTTCTTTTGCCATTTTGTGTTTGCTTGTGCTTGTTGCTGAGTAGATTTTTCTTCCCTTTCAATTGCCAGTTGTTCTTGTTTGTTTTCATATTCCTCTTGTTGTTGATTAAAAGATGTGTCTTCCGGTAGATTGACTTGTCCATATCCTAAGCCCATTTTGTCTGTAGTCTATTGAGTATGAGGCTGAATAGGTTCTGAGATACCTTCTTTTCTTTTTCCTATAGGGCCTGATCTAGTGTATCCCATCCTTCGAAGGATGTTGAATCCTTTTCCCTATTTTTTTGTAGGTATTCTGACATTGTTGACCTTTTGTTGAACTTCTTCATCTTTGTATAGCCATTACAGTACATCTTTGTCTTTTATTTCCTCTGATAATGTTCCAGCACTAATGAATGCTCCATCAAATATTGGAAGATGCTTCACAATTGGTTGTTGTTTAGAATTTGATAGTTTTCCCAAGGATTTAGGAGAGAGTGGTAATTGTGATATTGAGTATTCTACATTCCCTTGATCTCTTAGCTGCATTTGTTTTTTCATACTTGATAGAATAGAGGCGAATGATTTTTCCTTGGATTGTGTGTTCGAAGATGTTGCCTCCTTGTTATGTGGAAAAATTACTTCTTGACCCATTTTTAGATTGCTGCAATATTGGAATGGATTTACATCTGCAAATATTGTGATTTCTTGTCCTTCGTAGGGAAATTTTACACATTGATGATAAGTTGATGGGACAGGTTGCAAGTCATGTATCCATGGTCTCCCTAGGAGCACATTATATGATAGGTCCAAGTCTAGAACTTGGCATGCTATGTCTTTTTGTAGAGGTCCCACTCTAATTGGTAATATCACAATTCCCTTGGAGGAACGTTCTTCTTCATCATATGATTTTATAGTGATCCTTTTCTGAACATCAACTGCATCTTCTTAATATCCTAAGGCTCAAACAAGACTCAATGAGAAAATATTTAGGCCAGCACCACCGTCTATTAGAACATGTTTTACTCGGGTTTTGTGAATAAGGAATTCAATATGCAAAGGAGTGTTGTGAGGATGTTTTAAGGAAATGTCATCTTGATCATTGAATGATAAGCAATGAGGGGTTGTGAGGTGTCCCACCATGGTTTAGAATTGATCAATATCAAGATCTTTGGATACGGTTGTATCTACTAATGCTCATTCAAGAATTTCTTTATGTGTGGGTGAAAGCTTTAAAAGTTCTAAGATTGATATTTTGGTAGGTGTTTTCTGCAATTGTTCCACTAGATTGTATTGTTTTTCTGTAGTGGATGATGTGTTTGTTTTAGGTCCTGGCAAAACAAATTTCACTTTGCTTCTTGTGATAGCCTGAGCATGTTCTTGATTTTGTTTTTCTTTAACTACAATCAATTTCACCATATTGTCATATGTATGAGCATATTTTACCTTTGCTTGACCTTTGCCATTGTTTGTTGTTGATGATTCAACTTTCTCATAGTTTGGAAATGGAGTTTTAAAGGCGGGATGAGATTCATTTGTTGTATGTCCATCCATAGTTATTATGCCATTATCAATCCTATCTTGTATGACATGTTTCAACTTTTGACAATTATCTGTGAGATTTCCCTTGTTTCGATGGAAATCACAATACTGATTATCGTTCCACCAAGGTGGTTTGATTTGAGGTTCATAGTTCCTTTCTTCTGGTAAAGTGATCAATTTGTTTGCGAGAAGTGTCTTTAGTGTTGATCCAAGGGGTTCACCAATGTTTGTGAATTGTATTCGAAAGAAAGTTTTGATAGCTGCTCTTTGTTGATTGTTGTTTTGTTGTGTTGCTATTGAGTGAGTAGATAAATTGAAAACCGGTTGTTTTGGTTTCACATTGTTGTTATCTACTATTCCATCATTGATGACATTTTGATTTCTATTCCAAATTTTGGCTTATCATTGTGATTGTTGTTGTTAGAAGGATGGACTCCTTCTTTGTATATTTTCAACTCACCCTTCTTTATCATGGCTTCTTCCATTCTGATTCCATTATTAACCATTTTTCCAAAGCTTTGATTTCCTTGCATTTTTAAGTAATAACTCATTTGATCATTTAAGTTGTCAATGAATATGTCCATTTTTTCATACTCTGGCAATGTACGAGGATACCATGATGCTAGGCGTCTCCATCATTGTAAGAATGTCATGAAGGGTTCTCCACTTTTTTATTTAGTGTTACATAGGTCTAGCATTGTTACTTCATGTTGTATGTTGTAGGAGTATTGTGAAACAAACGTATCCACCAACTCTGAAAATGATCTAATTCCAGGTGTAAATTTGGAGAACCATTCCATAGCTAGTCCAGTTAAGCTTTTTGGAAATAGTCTCATTAAGTAAGTATCCTCGTGTGCAAACTCCATACTCATTGTACAAAATTCTTGTATATGATCTTGAGGGTCAGTGCTTCCATCATATTTTTGGTATCTCAGATTTTCAAAACCTATAGGAAATGGTATCATGTTTAGATTTTTGTCGAAAGGATACGGAAAGATTTCTTGAAGTGAGTATCGTCTAATATTTCATCTTTGTATCTCTTGAATTTGTGTTTACATTGCTTGTAGTTGTTGTGTGAGAGTCATGATAGGATTATCAAAATGATTTTTTCTTGCATGATTTTGCATTCTAGGAGGATTGGGATCTCTTCTTTTTTCATCTCTAGCTCTTCTTGTATCCTCATTGAGTTGAATGTTATTCAGGATTTCTACTTCATCTCTTCTAGGTATGCCAGTTTTTTCATTGGTTCTGGTGTTATTGGGAATTGATGTGTCATTCATGCAGAGACCAAAGATGTCCTCATATTGTTCATTATTAGGGGGAGTGTCATTTTTCTTTTGTGTCAATTTATTCACATCAAAAACTTGGGGAAGTGTAGCACCAAATTTGGCTAACATTAGAAAGTATTTTTCTTTTTCTTCCTCCAATAATTTCTGCATAAATTTGTTGAATTGGGGATCTTTCTTGATGTCTCTAATGTTTTGTTCTATTATTTCTTCTACAAATTGTATTTAATCTTCATTTTCTATGGTTATATGCTCTTCGAATGTTTTCAATGTTTCAATTTCAGTCTCTGCGATCCTTCATCTCTGAGCTCTAGTTAGAATGGGCATACACGTGTGTTATTTTGCTAGTATTCAATTGTCCAAAAGGTTGTTTTGGGTAAGTGATCAATAGTCAATTTCAAGGCAATAAAGTGATATGACACTAAAAGAGAATTCAAGTGTTTAAAAGTTTGCAAGTTTTTCAATCTTCGGTTTAGGAGTGCAATGGTGATGATTTGATAAGAACCAAGTCCAATAGGAACGATATATCCTACGATGTGGGACAAGGTTATCCTGACCAAACATTTCAGTTTCGTGATAAAGGATGATTGATCCTGATGAGAAACTATGTTTGAGTGATCAATTTATCAAAGAGGGTGATAATGCACTTTGAGATGTTTAGATCTTGAACTTGTTGGGGGTGAACACTTGAAAATCTTGGGGTGTTTACCTTCTAGAGTCTGATTTTGATGGGGTATAACTTGTCCAAGTGAACCAAGTGGATAATCTAAGCACAAAATGATAGATAACAGGTGTTTATATTTACTGCAAATTGATCAGGCAAAAATGATAAATTTGAAATAGGCATGCAGGACACAACTCTGGACTAACAAATGCAAACTTTCGTACGACAGGATATGCAGCTTAGAACGACACAAGATATGAGTCTGTATGACAAAGAATAAGTTTTCATGTAAAGAGAAAAGACTCATATGACATAATTTTTTGAACCATACGACAAAATAGGTGACTCATACGACACAGAATGTTGAGTTGTACGACACAAGATTTTATGCAAACAAGTTCGTACGATAGAGATCCTAACTCGTACGACAGATAACCAAACAGAGATAAAAAAAATGTTTGTTTGAACTTTTGATAACTAAAGTTGTAATGTTTTGCTTATGTCTTCCAATTTTAAGTGTCTAATTTTTTAATTTAGGGATGAATACACAACAAATACATGATGTGATAAGTGACTCTCAATCAAGCTAAACCCTAAGGAAGTTGGCTGAGAGTGAAAACCTTTGCTTGTTGACTTAGGTACACACCTAATAGCTAATCAGAATACGGTTGCCAAGTCTCACGTAATGGATTCTCAACACTATATTATCTGACTCCAAAAGCTAATGGGGGCATGATATGGCAAGTGTCTTGGGAGAGTTACTATCTCTCTTGCACAAAGATTATCACCCTTTCGGAGGTGAATCGGGTAACTTCTATTTTAACCGGAACTAGTAAAGGATCCATTCAGTTTGTCGGGGTATATACTCAATTAAGAGGTCCCCTAGCCTTGAAAACCAAGGTTTGATATACCCGAAGGTACAGAGGACAACTATTCCCATTTAGCGCATTGGGGTATTAGCCGTTGCTTTGATTTTCATCAAAAACACATTTATTTTATAGTGGGTTGGATTACTTGGCATTAGCCATTCCCATTTAGGTCATTCCCCTCTCATTGGCCTTAAGGGCTAAGAGTTATTACTCCTTGGGAGGGCAGGCCTGCTAAAGAAATGCACTAATGAAAGCAAAAGATGAGTCTAGCTTTTTGATCACCTAAGAAAGGTGAGAGCATACTCGCCTATCATCAAAGACACGAAATACATGATTGTTCATTCCTTTAGCAAAATTGAAGTGTTCCTAGAAAACTTTAATGAATACACAAAGTTTAGTCAGATTCATAGGCAACCTACAAAATAGATCCATTAGTAGTCATTGATTGTCTTTGAATTATGTCTTTGACAAGCGTATCTTCGTCACTTGTCCCGCAGAAAAGAGTTAGGCTGCCAACAATCTCACAAACCAGTCAGGGTTAGCATTAGTGAAATTCGGATTAAAATAAGAAAACCCTAACATGCATTCTATTAAAAATCACAAAGACAGAGACTCGTACGACATTATTTTCCATATAGTACGACAGAAATTTAGATTTTGCATAGAAACCAAAATGAACTTGTACGACATAGGATTTTGTAGCCAAAAATTCATACGACACACATTTAGCTCTCGTACGAAAATGAAATGGAGCTCGTACGACATAGGATCAATTATCTTGCAATGAGTAAAATGATTTCATACGATAGAAGAATCACTTGATACAAGTTAAGATGGCCTATCATCCTAGGATGAAAGGAAGTTCGTACATGCTAGAAAAGCAACTCGTACGAATTTATGAAATAGAGTCGGACAGAGATGAAGTTTGCTGAAGATTAAGAGGCCAAAAATGACGGTGGGCGCCAAAATGTCATGCTCTGTGAAGTGTACCTATACCTGCAACCACAATGCACTCAATAAATCTTTACAAGCAATGGTTAGTGAATTAAAACAATGAAAGACAAAACTATAGCTAATCGACTTATTGCCTCCTAGTAAATGCGAGTATAAAAAATGCTCTCAGATCTAGTTATGCATATTCTAATGACTTGACTACACTTAGATGGAGGATTTGAATGATGAAAATGCATGATCTAGCAAGAATAGCATGATTAAGCTATATGAGTTCATGATTATTCTAGAGAATAAGCTAGAATGAAGATGCAATTAAGCTAAAATTGAACATGATAACATTGCTAAAATGATAAACTAGAAGCTAGATGCCTATAGTAACAATGCATAAGATGAGATCAATATTGCTCCAAAATGAGGTCTACTTATAGGATTTCCCAAGGCTAGGGGTGAGGTGGCAAGAATCAACGGTCAAGATTGATTTGAAGATATCAATGGTTAAATTGGAGGAGGATGGCAAAGGGGGTTGGATGAAAGGGAACATCTGTCATCTCTATGATGACAAGTGTCAAGAGGATTCTAGAAGGAGTTGAATGAAAGGGAACACTTAGTGACAAGTGTCACAAGGTTCTAGAAGATGTTGGATGAAAAGGGACATGTGGGTAGGTAGAATGGGTTAGGTTTAGGAGGGGTTAGGTTTAGGAGTGGTAGAAGTTAGGAGAATTTGAATTTAGAAATTCAAATAATAAGAAAAGGCTAATTAATCTCAACAACTCATGAATTTGATTTTTTTTAATTAATTAGGGATTTAGAAGAAATGAATTTGATGGGGGGAATTAATTAATTAAAGGGGATTATTGAAATGAACCTATTAAATAAATCCTTAGATTTATTAATAAGTAGATGAAAGGGGAAATTTAATCAAATTGCTTAGTGAATTTAATTAAATTGGGAAGGAGGATTAATTAAATAATTGCTTATTTAATTAATTATCTTTAGACCATTTTTAGGTGTATACAGAAGGTATTGTCATTGATGGCAACCTTACAATCCTATGGCATCGACAGACACTAACACAAGCAAAGACACTAGCACCGACACTGACAAAAATGTTCATCAACACCCTGGCTGACAAGATTTTGTTTATTGTATTTTGCATTTAATTGTAAAATCTTTTGTAAGCCGATAAGGAGAATTGTATTAGGACTCATTTAAGTATGAGATCTTGTAAGAACATTTGTAAGAAGAAAATATGTGAGATGGATAATATGTGCGAATATTAAGGCAGATTGTGGAATAAGGTTTATGATTACAGCAAGAGCTTAAACCGGTACTCAACTTGGCATAGAAGATGCTGATTCGAAGTAGTACATGATATTGGATTTACTTAATCCACTTTTGTAAGTCAGTGAGACTTCTCTTTTGTATTTAAGCAGTGAGCTTTAAGTAATTGGCCTTCCTGCATGTGCAGGCCCCTATTGTATCAGTAATATTCACTTATTGGCCAGTGAGAAAATATTATGGGTCACAAATCTCACCAAGGATTTTCCCACACTAGGTTTCCTCGTTAATAATATTGTGTTATGGTGTGCTTTCTATGTTGTGGTTATTGCTCTTATTTACTACATTAATTCTTGTTTACTGGTATATTGTTTTGAGATACAATTCATTTAATAAGTTAAGAAAATCCATTAACCGGTTAGATACTGATTAGATACTGATTCAGCCCCCCTCTCAGTATCTTTGGGAATCCTAACAGGAGACTTGGTCAATCATAGGTGATCAAATTGGGTTTAAGTAAGAGGTCAAAGGCCTCTGATATTGAGCTTAACTGGGACTGTAATCAGGCAATGTAGATGCTATCTCTGGCAGTTCATTCTTCTAGATTGTTATCCAATTATATTGAGGTGGTTATAACCTCTCTGTAGTCAGTGAGACTTCTTTATAATGAGTGGTACGCTCTAGGTAGTTTGTTTTCCTGCATGTGCAAGCTCCTTATTGTATCAGATGCTTTCTACAGAAGTATCATCTAACTGTGGGTAGGCTTCCCACCATGGTTTTTCCCTTTACCAGTTTTTTCACGTACAAATCATGGTGTTATGTGGTATGGTTGCATTGTGTTAATTCTCTGTTTCATTCTTATGTTTTATTGCTTACCAGTATCTATTTTTGTTATTGTGGTATTCAATGTTTGTGTGCTCTGGTTAAAGGTTATAAATTGGTTTAATTAATATAATCCATTGACAACTGATTCAGCCCCCCTCTGAGTTGTCCACCAGTTATCCTAACAACCATTGCATTCTTAAACATCATTCACAAATCATGTAGAAATCATTAAACCATTCATTAATCATCACATCATAAATCATGTAGAAACCATTGCATTCATAAAGAATCATTTATAAATCATATAGACATGCATCATATAACACATAGTATCATACAACATACATGGAGAACAAAGCATAATAAATAGCTACAAAAAAACTACATATCATATATATAAATAAAAAATTCTAACGTGTCAGAATACAATAATCATAAAAATAGGCCCAAAGACTCAGATAACATTATCTCAATGTATCAACCCATACTTCCTCTATCTCTGGGTGGATTCTACCTACTAGATCCTGCTCCAGGATGCTGAGGTGGACCCATAACACGACAACTATTGGTCCTCCGTGTAGAAGTCCTACTAGAACCTGAATGACCTCTAACCTCACTGAAGCTCAGAGCTCTCTATCCCTCAGGTACAGCCTCATGGTAGAGGTGTCAATAATAAAAATCCTCCTGTATACCATAATAGAGTCTATCAGACTATCTGCATGCATCGGTACCCAGAGAAAATGTTGATCATAAGCAGCCTAAACCATCTGTGACTGTTTAACTATGTCATCTCTCTCCCTCTGGAGATGATCTCTCTCGGTCTCTAATGCACCATAGTCTCTATAGAATGCCTCTCGCATAGTGTCTCATTGCTGCCTAAGTCTAGCAACCTCGTCCTCTAGACTCTGAATCCGCACTCTGAGAATCTGTGGATCATCATCATCTCCATCACCACCCTGTCTTCCTCCTCCCCTCTCTGCAATAGGAACATCCTCCAACTTTGACATATCACCATCATCCCCATCCTCATTTCTCAATGAATTTGAGGAATCATCATCATCTCTGCTGCTCATAGACTCATTGTCTCCACCAATGTCTATATCCTCATATACCCCCTCATCTCCTCCTTCACCCTCCTCTCCCCTGCTAGACAGTTCAGATAACCAAAAGACAACTGAGAAGGGGGGGGGGGGGTGAATCAGTTGTCATAGATTACTAGAAGCTTTAGCAATTTAAAACAACAGTACTGGAATAACAGTTAATCCAATAAAGTATAAATAATAATCACAGAGTAAAAGCCATCCACACCACCAAGATTTGTACGTGGAAAAGCCTATAAAGGGAAAAACCATAGTGGGAAGTCTACCCATAGTCAGGTAATACTTCTGCAGTAAGTATGTGACTTTACAATGAAGGGGCCTACACTTGCAGGAAGGCCAACAATCTAGAGCACATTACTCATCACAAAAGGAGTCTCACTGACTACATACAAATCTAGACTACAATCCAGAGAAGTGTTGAACTACAAAAGATAGCATCTCCTATGCCTGAGTACAGTTCCAGTTAGGCTCAATACCAGAGGAATAAATCCTCTTATAAACCCAATTTGATCTCCAATGATTGACCAACTCCTTTGCCTGAATGATATTATGTTATTCGCACATTACATTTCTTGGCCATGACCTCTTACATTAACCATGATGATCTACCATGCGATCTTACATCTTATTTATACAAAACCCTCGATCATAAACAATTAGGTTGGCCACTAAACAATAAACTAATTACATAATTACAAACCATACCAACTTTAGACCAAAAAAAAATAATATCCACACATAAGACATCTTGGAAATACAACAATAGGTCTTATCCACACATTACATCAATATCGGTCCATAACCTAGAACAACCGGGACCAAGTTTAGGTTCACATGCTTCAGCAATGATCTCCAAATACCATCTTGAACATGATAAAAAACAACATCCTGAAACTCCATCAAAAGCTTCACCAACACCAATTATGCAATGCATCAAAGATATTCATCAAAAGCTCTGCCGGTGAAACCCTTGCCGAAACCAGAAACCAATCTTCTAGGTAAGCAGGATAGCATCCAATCACCAGACCAAAACTAACTGACCAAATATGAGTATAAGCATCATGAACAAGCCAATTCCATCACCAGATTATAACGAAGTCAACCGGATCATGTTGGATCCAAGTTAACCAAAAACTACTCAACCTACTAAGACTAGAAGGGTGTTGGTAAAGCATCCAAATAGCTAGTGTTGACATCAATGACAAAACATTGATGCAAGACATAATCAATTCCACTGAATGGCCAACAATCTCCCCCTTAGGCATTGATGGCAACACTAGATGTGAAAAACATCTAAGTACCAAGAAATTCCAAACAAGTCTCCCCTATGAAAGACAACCAACAATCTCCTACATGTAGCTCTAAATATCAATAACTCTCCCGCTTTGAATAATATCTCTATAAAGTTTTGAATTTCTTTTTCACATCACTATCTCTCCCCCTTTTACATCAATGCCAGAAATATGATAGAAATATCAAAGTATAAGCCTCTGAATCTCAAAGATGACTAATCCCCCTGAGCAATCGCATCCCTCATCAATGCTAGAATGAATAGTATCTCTGAGAGTGCATGTCGGACTGATGCCAAACCGCATCAATCAAGTCTCTACCAGAGGGGCAAAATCCCCTAATCTATCTCTTAGGTACTCAAATGATTCCTTGGATAAAGGTTTAGTGAAAATATTTGCAATCTGTTCTTTAGGGTTCCCATAAACTAGTTTAACTTCATTTGCTTCCACCTTCTCCATTAAAAATTTGTACTTGATAGATATGTGCTTTGTCTTAGAGTGAAATATCGGATACTTTGATATATCAATAGCAGTAGAGTTATCACAGTGAATAACTATCGGTGCATTACAACCTACCTTTATATCCTTCAAAATTTGCTTCATCCATAAAACTTGTGTACAATTAGTAGCAACAACAACATACTCAGCTTCAATAGTAGATAAAGAAGTACATGACTGTTTCTTGCTGATCCATGAAACCAACTTCTTTCCAAGAAAGAAAGCTCCACCAAAAGTACTTTATCGATCATCAACATCTCCAGCCAAATCAACCTTTGTATATGCACATAAAGTAAATTTATCATCCTTAGAGTACCATAAGCCATATTCTGATGTACCTTGCAAGTATCTAAAAATATTTTTCACCACTATCTCATGATTTTCTCAAGGATCACTCTAAAATCATGAAACAATACAAATATCATTCATAATGTCAGGCCTAGTCTAAGTCAAATAAAGTAGACCTCCAATCATATATTTGTATCTTGTAGGGTTTATCGATGCAGAAACATCTTTCCTTGTCAATTTCTCACTTGTAACCATAGGTGTACTTACCAGTTTACAATCTCCCATACCAAATTTCTTCAATAATTCCTTAGCATACTTAGTTTGATAGATAAAAATAACTTTGTCAGTCTAAGTAATTTGCAAACCTAAGAAAAATTCCATCTCACCAATCATAGACATCTCAAATTCTTTCTCTGTGTTTTCAGAAAATTCTATGCATAATTTATCTTCACCTCCAAAAATAATATCATCACCAAATATTTCAACAATCAGTATGTCATCATTAGTTATTTTATAATATAGATTACTGTCAGCACTTCCCTTAGTAAAACCATGCTTCAAAAGATATTTATCCAACCTTTCATACCAAGCTCTAGGTGCTTGTCTCAATCCATATAAAGCTTTCCTTAACTTGCAAACCATATCATTATCATTTGATATTGAAAAACCATCAGGTTGCTCAATATAAACTTCCTCATCAAGATCCCGATTCAAGAATGCATATTTAACATCCATCTGATAAACCTTGTAGTTTTTGTAAGCAAAATAGGCAAGAAATAATCTTACAGCTTCAATCCTAGCTACTGGTGCAAAAGTTTCTCCATAATCAATTCCTTCCTTCTGAGAATATCCTTTACAAACCAATATAGCCTTATTCCTTATAACTTTACCATCCTCATTCAATTTATTCCTAAAAACCCATTTAGCTCCAATAACATTTTTATTTTTAGGTTGGGGAACCAAAGTCCATGTGTTATTTTTCTCAATCTGATCTAATTCTTCTTCCATAGCTTTTAACCAAAATTCATCTTTACATGCTTCAATTACTCATACCGGTTCAACTTGTGAAATTAAACATACCTCATTAGTTTCCAGTCTTCTTCTTGTCATCACTCTATTTCTCTTATCCCCAATGATTTGATCTTCAGAATGATTCAATCTCACATACCTAGGAGTCTTCTGACTCTCTATTCCTCTTCCCTATTCTTCAGTTACTATAGAATTCTCTAATGTTGCCGGGGTAACTAGTTCAACTCTTTTTTTCTGGTAGAGGTGCTATCGGTTTAGGTATAATCATTTCCACTGTCGGTTCCTTCTCATTAGTTTTTATTTGACTTTTGCTCATCTCATCTACTTTGACATTAGCACTCTCCACTATTCTCTGTAATATCTTGTTATAACATCTATATGCTTTGATTTCATTAGAATAACCAATAAATATGCATTCATCACTTCTAGGATCAAATTTCCCAATAGTATCATCTAACCTAATATAACATTTACTACCAAAATTTTTGAAATACTTAACTGTAGGTGTATTGCCAAACCATAATGCATAAGGTGTCTTACCAATTTCTCTTTTGATATGTACTATGTTGAATCTGTAAGCTGCTATACTAATTGCTTCTCTCCAATAGATATGAGGTAGATTAGCTTCCATCATCATTGTTCTAGCAGCATCAGAGATAGTTCTATTTTTCCTTTCCACAACTCCATTTTGTTGAGGTGTTTAGGGGGTAGAAAATTGTCTTCTAATACCATGCTTGTCACAAAAGTTATTAAACTCACCAGATATGAATTCTCCACCATGATCTAATCTCAAATAATTAATCTTCAGTCCTATCTCAGTTTCCACTTTAGCCTTAAATATTTTAGACTTTTCAAATGCTTCACATTTTTCTCTCAAAAAAGTAACCCACATCATTCTAGAATAGTCATCAATGATTAGCATAAAATATTTATCACCATGAAAACTTTTAACTCTAGTAGGGCCATACAAATCAGTATGAATAAGATCAAGAACATAATTTGGTTTATCTTGTACACTCCTAAAAGAAATTCTGACCTGTTTACCCATTTGACATTCTTTGCATACCAGATTATAGGGCTTCATAATCTTAGGTATATCTCTAACAGCCTTAGTTGAACTGATCTTCACAATGCAATTAAAATTCACATGACATAGCCTTTTATGCCATAGACAACTCTCATCAATCTGTGTAATCAAACATGTCTTCTCACCAGAGTTCAAATGAAATATGTTACCTTTTGTTTGTGTACCGGTTGCAATCTCCAAGCTAGATCTGTTAATGATTTTACATTTTCCATCCTTGAACTGTAATTGAAATCCTACCAATTGTCCTATACTCCAAATATTATTCTTCAAACCTTCAACATAATAAACATTTTCAGTATTGTTCTTACCATCCAATGATATAGTTCCTTTTCCTTTGATCATACATGCCTTGTCATCTACAAATCTAACTAGTCCACCATCAATTTCTTGCAATGACAGAAACTTCCCTTTATCTCTAGTCATATGATGTGAACAACCACTATCAATTACCCATTCATCTTTTTCCTCAATTTTAGAAACAAGTGCCTTCCCCTCAGGTACATTATCTTCCAATACTAGATCATCTTCCTTGATAGCCAAGAATACCCATTCTTTCCCATTATCGGATCCACTAGTAGAGTCATTTGTCGGTTCATCATCTAAATCAGTAATTCCTTCCTCATCCGCTAAGTAGCATGATTTGTCTCTATTTCACTAATACATTTAGCCTAAAATTCCGATGGAGGTTTCTAACAGAGAAGGTATATTGTGATCAAACTTGATTTTTTTTTGAAAAAATGCCCAATTTCATCGGAATTCTGACGATAATTCAACATTTGGTTTCGACTTAGAAGGAATTAGCAATGACATTAGGGTTTTTTTAGAAAAAGTGCCCGCGTTCGTCGAAATTCCAATGACCGCATGCATTACTTAAAATAAAAAGAAAAGACCAAGTCATTTCATAAATCCCACCTCTTTACAAAATCCCACCTCTGTAGTGAACCTGTGGGTTTAATCATGGTGGGGAAGATCATTGGTCACTTCCCAAGGAACTACCCGAAGTAGAGCTAGAACTAAGATTGTTGGAAGCTCTGGAGATTTACCACCCTGTCAAATTACAAGGTTGCCCTCATTTCAATCCCTTCCATTATTTTATTCACGTGAATCATATTGTTCCCTTTTTTTGAGTTTTGTATGAAAATAGTGATCATAAACTGAAAAATATTGGCATGGCATGGATGGTGTGTCATTGTGATGCACAGTTTATCTGATAATTTTGTATGCACCTATTTGGTTTTGCTTGGTGAGGCCAAATTTAATGCAGTAAAAACAATGCTTTGATCACATTCTTGAATATTTATAAATTGATTCACACTTGAATGTCGCCTATAATTGTTATGGTACAACTTAATCACATGTCTAGTGGAGTAATAGACGACCTTATTTTGTTGGACGGATTTGGCAATTGGGTCATACTGTTGTGAGTGTCTCCCATTACCATTCCACTGTAACCTTTTAGACCACAACTATGGGATGCATATGGGACAACTCACTGCTTAAACTTTAAATCAGAATACTTCCATGGCCAAGGCTTTAAACTTTAAACCTATACATATACTATTGCTATCCATAACTGAGAAATAACTACGAAAACCTAGATGAGCTGTTGTTTCTCAATTTATATGGGTATATATGTGTTGGTGTTTCCTACTGGTTCTTAGATGTTCTCTAAAGAACCATCATATCTTCATTAGTTTACTAATTTCAAAGAAATTAGGAAAGGTCTAGTACCTTGTAGAGTCACTATAAAAGTTTTAAAAGAAGATTGTGATTTACCTTCCTCTAAATGTGTTACTAGTATAGGGAGATCCTTTGTCCTCTACTTTCTTGATCTTCTTGAGACCTATTCATTCTTATAGTATGTAGTTCAGTTAATTCATATATCATACTAAAAACCCCATCTTCATATTGTTTATAGAGATATATGTCTTCTTCTACTACACCCCTCCATGATATTGCATTAGTCATGTAGACTAATTTAACAATTGTGTTCTTACAAGAGCAATTTGAAGTGATGTGGCAAAGCTTGTTGCAAATATAGTAGATTATAGTTTTGGATCGAGGCTTGGGATACTTGCACTTGCAAAGGTAAGTTTGTTCAGAGCATGAAAATGATGATGATTAAAGGATCACTTACAAAAAAATGATTTTGTATTTTTTGTGAGAGTAGTGCTTGTGAGTAAAGGGCTAGCAACCAAAGGGGCCAGTTTAAGGAAAGTAAGGATCACGAGACTTGTTTTATTGCTTAGCAAAATTTTGAATATATTTGTTTTGATTGATGAAATGAATTATTTCAATTTGAGCCATATCAATGAGATGAATCAAAGAACAAGTAGCAATAATTATTGGTGTAATAGGGATATTACCTAGCTACTTCCACTATTAGGTCATTTTTATGCCTTATCATTTAAGTTTACTTAAGGTATACATAGGATACTTATCACTTTATGTCTCATATCATAAGATTAAGATACTTTCATAATCTTATGATATCCTACATGTCTCATCTTGACCTATATAATCAAGGGGTTCTATTTATAATCTCATTCATTCATATTGTAAACTTGCATTCATTGATAGGAATATAGTTTATTCGTGTCATATTGATCTTCTCATTTTGTTGTGCTTTCCATTAGACCTCTAGATCTTGGGTGGCTATCTCCATAGTCAAATCTTAAAATATTTACCTTTCTAGATTCTATAAAAGAAATGGTTTTATCAAGAATATCATATGGAATAGCTTCTAAATATTTGCATTTGATAACAATATTGTTAGAGCATTTTGCTTTATAGGAAAATAATCTAAACTAGACTTTTTTTTTCAAGCTAAGACAAAACAAAGTAAGGTAGTACAATAATCACTTTCTCTAAATTGAGATTTTTTGGCAAATTTTCCAAAAAAATCTCTAAATTAGTCACATAAACATACTTTCTCACTATCTTCCCCTCCATATAACCCCTTGGATCAAATAAGGGTATAATTCTGAATGCTCTCAAGTTATACATAGTAATATTTTTGTCACATTGTTTTAAGTTTCATATCTCATGGTAGTGGTTACTACTTGTTTAATTCTAATAGAATATGACATTAGGGTACCTAGGTAGCATAAGAGGTTGTTCACTAAATTCTTCCACCTGAATGATAGTTAATGTTAAGGATTGAATGAAACAAACTCTTGTTCATGGATCACCTTCTTAGCCTCCTATGGAAGTCATTCTTTGTGTGGTCTACCATGACCATAATCAGGGTCTTAATAAATGTATTAGATACTCTCTATTATCAATAAGAGAGTTATCATAATATAGTTGTGGTGAGTGGTTACAAATAAGATTAGTGGGTCCATAGTTCCCACTTGGTTTGTACTTAGAAACATTATCATTTCTTAGTTGTATGGAAACTACAAATTCATGCATCTAGGCAACAATACACACTAGCTATTATATGATTCCACTAATGAGAAAAGCCTAGTCAATCTTATAGTTTGTGGAATTAGTCATGTCCCTCATATAGAATATCTATATATGGAGTATTCTTGCCTATAGATTACCTATTATTTTGCTTAATAATGTGATTATTTCACATACATCATAAAAGTGCCCTTCTAATATGTTTGTGCATCAATCTTGAAACCATATTTTTATTAACCAGCCAATGATAAGAATTATCTTAAACACGCCTCTATATTTGAATCCCACTAGCTTTGATAATCAACCATAATAACCTTAACAATGCATCGATGGCAACAATGCCTAATAAATCATCAATTGTCTTAGGTGAATCTAGCCAAAGCCAAGCCATCAAATCCATTAATCTCCCTTGCATCCCAATCATAAAATTTTATGGTTGTTGGAACAAGCTTGGGAGATTGAAGAGATATAAGGAACATTTCAACTTCCAAAATACCGAAGGAACAAAAATAATTAGCTAACACATCTTCTTTTGGGAATTTTTGTATTTAGTTCTTCCTTTGCAAATCAACATACCCTATTTTGGTTTCCCAAATATTTACTAAATAACTTTGAAGATAAATTGGGAAGAGAATCCATCATATAGATATTTCTTTTCAACAACCTTAGAGGACATTGTTTTGTCTATCATTTATTATAATAGCTAATACCCAATTTTTTTATAAGATAACAAGCAAAACCTCCTCTTCACAAACTATGTTTTCCTTAATAATCCAAGAATGAAAAAAGGAACCCACATAAAAAATACTTACTCCCTACCATGAAGGCAAAAGAACATCCAATTTAAAGATAGATGTACCAAAAGGAAAGAAATATCATCTCAAAATCTGTCTTGAACTTATACATTGAATCTATACACACGAGAATCCCCTTAATAACACTCTCACAAATTTCAATGCTAGAAGAATGAGTGTTTTCACAAGACTTTCATACTATGCTATTTATATCAAGATTCACTTACATAGTTTTAGAGTCAAGCTAACCCATTCTCATGAGTAGTTTACATGAACCCCTCATAAGAATGGATCACTTAGTACTCATTTCATCAAAGTGATGCTCATAACGGTGAAGAATTAGGTATTCCTAGGAGGTCACCCATACTAATACTACTCTAAATCAAGCACGTTTAACCATGTAGATTGTCCCAAGATCAAACCTATTCAACTTGCCACCCCATTTGCAAAACCTTCATCAAGTGGCGTGCTTTATAAACCATTCATTATAGAGCAACTTTATCTTATCCATTGACAAGTGGGAGGTGTTGATGTGTTTTTTATGCACATGCAAATGTAGAATAAAATACCCAAAAGTATCTTATCCTCTCTTGAACAAAGTTACTCAAATGCTGGAGATTTGCTTAAGGATCACTTGAGACAACTCCAAGGTTCTGGTATGCTAGGTCATGACATGTGGATAAACATAGTTGGTTGATGTGATTGCTGGTATCACAAGGGGACTTATGTTGAATTGTCTAATGCTTGAATAGCTGGAACTTGATCATCTGATATTTCAATCTCGTGATGCTTTTTGTCCTAAACTAACTTGAATTGAAAAAAGGGCAAAAGGTGAAGTGTTAATAAAATCTATTCTATGGCCAAGACTGTAAGAAGATGGATGAATGATTAGATGGAATGCTATTGAGCGAGGTCTCAACATAGGGTTATATGAGACAGGGGTAAGTTCAATAGTGATTTCTCCTCTACAACCTTTGCCAGTCTGTGCGAAAATGAGAGCTTGACAACATTCTTTTGCTTTTAGCTAGCTAAATTTTTCAATTATTTTATCTCTAGATTTAATATTTCTTTTCTTGCATGAATCTATTAATTTTGAGATAACAGATCTTGCCTTCATGAATTTGTCCTAGTTTATCCCTTTAACCCTGATTAATTTATTTAGAGTGTTTAGTTCCATTTTAATCCTTTCTTTTACAATTAAATATTATTAAAAAATTGTATTATTGTTCCAAATTTTGTCGATATTTAGGAGACACAAATAAAATATAAATGTAATCATTCCATATTTTTGTAGGAGATATTGGAATGAGACTAATAGGAAGAGTAGTAAACATGAGACACAATGAGCACTTTAGAATAAATCTAAACATTATAAGGAAGAGTAGCTTGGAAAAATAGAAGCATAATTTATTTTCCAATATGCAAGATTATTACTTGGGAAAGAATCTTGAAAGAGGATTGAAAAGATTCCTTGAGCTAACATTGTCTCACTTATCCAAAATTATGAGGAAGGATTTACTAATAAAATGGTCATTAACAAGATGGAGAGAATAATAATTAGGAAGAGATAGACTTCACATGCTACTAGGTGACTAGATTGGAGAGAAACTAGAGGCAAATCATTTAGCTTGGCCATGACACAAAGTCTTAGAATAGATGCCAACCTTGGTGAATGGAATGAAAATTCCAAGCAATTAATGAGTGGTGAGACAAGTAGAGGCATCTATAAATTTTGTTTTGAATAAAATAAAGAAAAAATGGGACTAAAACCAAGGGAAATGCACATGGAAAGGATATGATGAAAATCAAAATAAATAGTTTGAAGATAATATTAGTTACCTAAAGGATATTCCACTTGATTATTTGGTATATCATAACTATTTTGACAAATTTTGAAACCATTAGAGGTACCTTTTACTTTTGTAGATGAGGCATTCATTCATGTTGAAGTTGTGATAGCTTATTTGCCTCTTTATAGACAACAAATTATCCATCCAAATTATCATATATACTTGTAACCTCCATCCCAAACCACCTATTTCACTCTTCTTCCTTTGTGTACCTCTTTTATTCTTCCATTACCTCTTCACTTACCTAAATTCAATCCAAAACATAGTGTATATAGCATAAAAAAAATTCCATATTTGATTAATATTATCCACAACATATCGAAAAGACAAATACCACACTTACTGTGTCATCAACCAAAAATAATTTACTTACATATTCAAAGAGTTCAATAATGGAGAAACATCCATGCGGTGCTCTACACATGTCCTTGAAGGTTCAAGAAATACTTATCCTCTATTGGTCCAAACTTTAAATCACTTTCCATGCATGAAAATAATTGCAACCATACACAACTTCTCACCCAATAAATTCTCTCAAACTAGTTTACTATCTTAACATAGGGTCAAGGAAAAGTGGGCCAAAATAGGAATCCAAGTGTTTTAAAAGCCTTCAAGACCATAGTGGTGAGGATTGAATTTCTTTCTTTAGTGGTATCTTTCTGTAGATTAATTAGTTGGGGATTCTATTAGGACCTTTTCCTAATTAAAAAATATATATAAAGATTACATCCCTAAATATTACATTCATAATAGAATAAATTTTTGTAATATTGAGACTATATTCATAATAGATTTATAGTGATGAATAAAGAAATATTTAAGATTATCAAAAAATTGATGTTTTCTTTCTCCCAACTATCATTGGATATTGGGTGATCTTTGAGGCATTATGTCAAATAGTTCATGTGCCTTATCTAAGCTTACATATTTTGCATGCATGTGTACCTGGGCAGTTGCACTACAACATCTATACTCACTAATCACATTTGGTTGGAAGTTTCTAAATCCATTTCAAACACATCTTGTGCATATCCTGCAATCATAGCATTCCATTAGATCGTGTTTCTTTGATGCATCTCACTAAACAGTTCATGCGCTTTCATGTCTATACTTCCACATTTTCCAAACATGTCAAACAGAGCATTTCCAACCATAAGCATCTAATATTAATTTCCCTTACCTTCTTCTATGATGGAAGCCCATACTTTGTTCCAAAACTCCCATTTTGGCACAGGTAGAGAGTACGTTGGCAAATAAGACTGATTGAAATGGAAATTTGTTTGTTGCATTGACTGCATTGTGAGGACGCTTATGTATTTCATCGACAACATAAAGCAGGAAAGGACATGAGAATATCTCCTTAGGGAGCTATTCTATGACAAGTACGAGGTAGATGAGAGTTTCTTATGCCATTTGCTTTGTTCTATGCAGTCAAACGCAAGAACATTGTTTGAATTCAAATGCTAACGGTGATTGTCTTTTTAATGAAAATAGACAGGAAGGAATGTCAAGGGAAGGAATGGGCCCACAACACACCTAAGTAGTCAAAGCTTAGTGTGTTTTGTTTAAGGCTACCCCCTTAAGACATCATAATTGATTGGCTCTTCACTTCTAAGACCTTCAAAAGTCTTTAATGGCTTCATTGAGTCCTTTTGTCTTCCAAATTCACCTGCACCAACTTGAATTCTCCTTCAATGCTTGATTGCCTGTTCACTTGGAATTGAATTGATTTTATAACTAAGAGATCACTTGAATTGTAGGTACACCCCTTCAAATGATAGGGTAGGCTTCCTTTTATACCTTATATATGTCTTGAAAGCATTTTATCCTGATGGCTTTAAATTAAAGTACTTTCTCTTCTATCTGGTATTGGTGGAGCAGATCCTTTTATGATATGTAAATTGAGAATATTTTATGAAAGGTCCCTAAATGAATACACTTTAAACTGATTTTAATATACCTTGAAGTGTGCAATATGGAAGGTTTATATTCTTAATCTCTTGCCCATTTCTTAATTTAAAAGATTATATCTTTAATAAATATCTTTATTAACTTGATTTCTCCTTCAATTCTTGATGAATGCTTGATTGCATGTTCACTTGGAATTGAATTGATTTTATAATTAAGAGATCACTTGAATTGTAGGTAAACCCCTTCAAATGACAAGGTAGGCTTCCTTTTATACCTAATATATGTCTTGAAAGCATTTTATTGTGATGGCTTTAAATTAAAGTACTTTCTCTTCTATCTGGTATTGGTGTAGTAGAGGTTGCATTGCATCATCCTAGGATACATATTTTTGTAGATACAACACAAGTTAAATGTATCACAGGTCGATGCAAAGAAACCTCTGCTCCAAAGATCACTAAAAAATAGAGAAATAATTTAATGCCATCAGGATAAAAGTCTTTAATCAAGATAGATAAAATTTGAGTTTGATTGTCATCATTTACTTTGCCAAATTCTTCACACGTAACTCCTGAATCAATTTCCTACTCACAAGAATTTTATTATGTCTCAAATATAGGGAAATAGAAGGCTTCAAATAGAAAACTTGAACATGCAACTAAATCCATTGACTAACCAGAAGAACAAAATTAAGAAACGGTTTGATCATCTGAGAGATGTTGTAGACTTGCAACTCACCAGCTAAGTTTTTGCGGGTAAGAATTTTTTTTGTTTTGGTTATGGTTGTGGTGTTTATAAGGAGACATTTACAAATTTATATCTATTTTCACTATTTAATGGTTTATGGGTTTGTAATGGTAATTTAATGTTCTTTCATATTTTTGTATATATTCTTTATAATAGCCTATTATATTGATTTGTTCTATTATGCATAATGGTGTGGGTCAAACGACTTTGCCATCGGTGCATGAAAGCATTGAATGAGTTCTACTTTTAAAAATTACATGAAACATTTTTAATTTATTTGATTCAGTGTTATTTGCAAAAAATATTATCAATGATGTTTCCTTTCTCCAAGAATTGTCTAGGATCTTTTTGTGAAATAATATGTAACATCGAATGACTAAATATTTTCATTACAAATGCTTATTTTATTTAATTATTATCTGAGCATGAATTAAAATTTATATTTGTATGGAAGCAGAACATACAAGTTGAAGAGTCATGTGCAAGCAAATTTCCTAAAAGAAAGTAAGCAGGCATTATCTTGAATGAAATGGAAACAAGCTCATCAGCTACTTAGAAGAGATCAATTGGAGAATGGCAGAGGAAAGTGTTTAAGGGTGATAAATAAATAGATAGTATGCAATACAAACAAACAATGTCTGGAGTGTCTGATGTGACGTCTCTAATTTATGTCCGGAGGGACTAACTGGTTTTGGAGTTCCTGCGAAACCTATTGGGTCACGCTTGGAGGAAATCGATGTGTTCATGCAAGGAGCACCTTTTTTCTATTATGAGAATGATACTTTTGCACTGAGGGATATTTGGAAGTCAATATCCAAAAATTTCTATAGTGTGGAACAAGAGTTGGCGGACTCGAAGTATAATTGTCAGCTTTTAGAAGACCAAGAGGTTATGTACACAATCTCCTAATAGAAGAGAAATTTCAAGAGTTACCTCTCCCCCCCATGACTATTTAGGAAGCACTTCCTCAAATAGAGGACTATTGGCCTCCATGGGATCAAAGAAAAAAATTAAAGCATAGACTCTAGACGATGTGGTGGTGTCCTTCGTGAATAACTCTACACTATTATTGAAAATTCATGAGGGAAACTACAAGATAGTGAAGAGAAATACAGTCTTGAAAAGTGGGAAGAATGGATCTTGGTTTGGGTGGGGCCAAGTCAGGTGGCTCCTCTAGAGGTTGACGAGATAGAAATCATATTAGGATTTGAAAAAGATCACACTCGTGGAACTTCTTGTGCGAGTGATCGATTATGGTGTTTGGGTAATGCATTCTAAATAGATACAGTTGCATGCCATTAGGATAAAAGTCTTTAATCAAGACATTACCCATTTGGAGTGCAACTGTATCTATTTGGAATGCATTACCCAAACACTGCAATCGATCACTCGCACACGAAGTTCCACAAGTGTGATCTTTTTCAAATCCTAATATGATTTCTATCTCATCAACCTCTAGAGGAGCCACCTGACTTGGCCTTACCCAAACCAAGATCCATTCTTCCCACTTTTCAAGATTGTATTTCTCTTCACTATCTTGCAGTTTCCCTTGTGAATTTTCAATTATAGTGTAGAGTTCTTCATGAAGGACACCACCACATCGTCTAGAGTCTATGCTTTAATTTTTTTCTTTGATCCCATGGAGGCCAATAGTCCTCTATTTGAGGAAGTGCTTCCTGAATAGTCATGGGGGGGAGAGGTAATTCTTGAAATTGCTCTTCTATTGGGAGATTGTGTACATAACCTCTTGGTCTTCCGAAAGCTGACAATTATACTTCGAGTCCGCCAACTCTTGTTCCACACTATAGAAATTTTTGGATATTGACTTCCAAATATCCCTCAGTGCAAAAGTATCATTCTCATAATAGAAAAAAGGTGCTCCTTGCATGAACACATTGATTTCCTCCAAGCGTGGCCCAATAGGTTTCACAGGAACTCCAAAACTAGTTAGTCCCTTCGGACATAAATTAGAGACGTCACATCAGACACTCTAGACATTGTTTGTTTGTATTGCATACTATCTATCTATTTATCACCCTTAAACACTTTCCTCTGCCATTCTCCAGTTGCTCTCTTCTAGGCAGCTGATGAGCTTGTTTCCATGTCATTCAAGATAATGCCTGCTTGCTTTCTTTTAGGAAATTTGCTTGCACATGACTCTTCAACTTGTATGTTCTACTTCCATACAGATATAAATTTTAATTCACGCTCAGATAATAATTAAATTAAATAAGCATTTGTAAAGAAAAAATTTAGTCATTCGATGTTACATATTAATTGATGAAAAGATCCTAGACAATTCTTGGAGAAAGGAAACATCATTGATAATCATTTTTTGCAAATAACATTGAATCAAATAAATTAAAATGTTTAATGCAATTTTTACAAATAGAACTCGTTCAATGCTTTCATTCACCGACGGCAAAGCCGTTTGACCCACATCATCTCTCGCCATCAGAATTTCAATGACAACTAATGAAATGCCTGACAAGGATGTTGTGCATTCGACGACACTCCTCTGTCAAAATTTTATACTTTGGCATCGGAATTCTTTTGGGGAATGAGCATCCATGGTGGCTGTCAGAAAGGTTGGAGGTGATGTCGGAATTGGGATGGCCACAAAGATAGTCGGAACTTCCAACACAAAGTTTTTGACGACTTTTTTCTATCGGTAGTGCGACGAAATGTGGTCGGAATTCCGACGATTTACCGTTGAAATCTTGACCCAAATGTACTAGTGTTTTTATTGAATTTATGCTTGTTCTGATATCTAGGGTTAGATTTAAATGTTCTCTTAACTCTTTCTTCAAATCTTGAATTCCTTTCAGGACATCTAGATGCAAAATGACTAATCTTATTACATGCAAAACATTCAAAAGGTGCTTTCTCTTCATACTTACTTCCTACCGATCCTTTCAGTACTCTTCTAACATATAGTGCTTCAAGTTTCTCAAACTCGTCATATTATCTATTCATATCATCTAATTCTTTTGCATATAAAGCTCTCCAATCTTTCTTACCGGTTGTAGATGTAGATGCATGAAAAGCAGGTTCAGCCTTCACAGCTCTAGGAGGTCCAAATTCCTCAAGCTCAAAAGCAGATAGTTTCCCAACCAAAGTATCTATGTTGACAGATGTATTAGCCATTTTTTCTCAATTTGTTAATACCAGTAGCCTCCATTTTGTAAGTCGGTGGTAGGGCTCTTAGGAATTTATTAATAATCTCATCTTTGCTCCAAGTTCCACCACAACATTGAACTCCCATAACAATCTCATTTACTCTTTCCATGAATGCATTGATCCTTTCATCTTCTTCCATCTTCAAGTTTTCATATCTCACTTGATAACCATCAAGTTTAGCAATCTTCACTGTAGGGTCACCTTCATTAAGAGTCTGCAATTTATCCCATATAGCCTTTCTAGATTATTTGTCAGTTAGTCCCATTATTTGCTGATCAGAAAGTGCACATAAGAGGGCTTCTCTTGCTCTACAATCATTATCAAGCTCCTAGTCTAGATTTGTTAGAGGAGGATTGTCAGATCTTGGATTATAGGGCGTGACACCATTCCGTGTGATCTCCGAAATCTCCTTGCCAAGACATCTCAGATGAGTCTGTATCTGAATCTTCCATATTGTATAATTTGTTCCTTCAAGCCTCAATATATCCCTTCGAAAGATAGCTCAAGAAGAACTGGATGAACTTGAACTTTTAGTCAACATAGGATCTTCCTTAAGTGGTGAAGCTTTCTGCAAAGAGGACCAAAGCTCTGATACCAATTGTTAGACAATTTAGATAACCAGAAGACAACTAAGAGAGGGGGGGGTGAATCAGTTGTCATAGATTACCAAAAGCTTTAGCAATTTAAAACAACAGTATCGGAATGGCAGTTACTCCAAAGTATAAATAATAATCACATAATAGAATCCATCCATACAACACCAATATTTGTATGTGGAAAACACTGTAAGGGAAAAACCATGGCGAGAAGTCTACCCACAGTCAGATAATACTTTTGTAGTAAGTATGTGAATTTACAATGAAGGGGCCTCCACTTCTAGGAAGGGAAATATCCTAGAGCACACTTCTCATCACAAAAGGAGTCTCACTGACTACATAGAAATCCATACTACAATCTAGAGAAGTGTTGAACTGGAAAAGATAGAATCTCCTATGCCTGAGTACAGTTCCAATTAGGGTAAATACTAGAGGACTAAATCCTCTTATAAACCCAATTTGATCTCCAATGATTGAAAAACTCCTTTTCCAAAATGATATTATATTATTCACACATTACATTCATTTACCATGACTTCTTACATTACCCATGATGATCTACCATGAGATCTTACATCTTATTTATACAAAATGCTTAGCCATAAACAATAAGGTCAGCCACCAAACAATAAACCAAATACATAATTACAAACCATGTCAGCTTTAGACCAAAATCAAATAATATCCACACATAAGACATCCCAGAAATACAACAATAGGTCCTATCCACACATTACATCAATGTCAATCCATAACCTAGAACAACCAGGACCAGGTTTAGGTCCACATGCTTAGCAATGAGCTCCAAATGCCAAGTCTTGAACATGATCACCAACACCATCCTAAAACTCCATAAAAAGATACACCAACACAAATTATGCAATGCATCAAAGATCTCCATCAAAAGCTCTGCCGGTGAAACCCTCGCCAAAACTAGAAACCAAACTTCTAGGTAAGCAGGATATAATCCAATCATTAGACCAAAACCAACTGACCAAATATGAGTATAAGCATTGTGAACAAGCCAATTCCATCACTAGATTATACCAGAGTCAATTGGATCATGCCAGATCCAAGTGAACCAAAAAATACTCAACCTACCAGTACCAAAAGGGTGCCAGTAAAGAATCCAAACAGCTAGTGTTGACATCAATGACAAAACATCGATGCAACACAATCAATTCCACTGAATGGCCAAACTCCCCTATGTCAATCCTCACTCACTATCTAGGATGTCGTATCTGCTGCACTGTGATTGAAACAGTTAGATCAGTCAGAGGAATAGGCCTATGTGTGGCCCACCATACATCATACTCAAGAGTAGTCCTGGGATCTACTACACCTACACTCCAACCCCATGGTAATGCTTGAAGAGAATCAAACTCAGTAGCTGCCACATGTGGTTGTATGCACACACCCCAATCATAAACCTCATGAGAAATACGAGCAAAGTATGCTATAATAATAGGTGTCACCTGTACCCCTGTGTCTAATACCATGTGTATATCTGTATGCATATGACTCCTTAGGCTGCAAGTCAACATGTATAACTGGCCTCAAGATAAAAATGTGCTCCCAAGCCCAAGTCTGGAGCAATGTCACACCACAACTAATCAATCGGTATCCCAAGTATACAATGTTGTGCATCTGATAATAAACCATGGCTAATAGACAAGGACCCCAAGCATATACCTGACAATGAACAATCATATCATGGAGCACTCTGCCCCATCCAACTAGAAAGCCATGGCCTCATCTGTCAGGAATCAACAAACCACCTACAATACTGCACAATACTATAGTAAGCTCATCATAGTCCAAGCAAGCCCAAGGGATATCATAATGACCTCTGATCTGTAAATCTTGCTCCTTGCACTAAAAAAGGGAACATAGTCCAGTGATGCCATCATCGTGATCATATACAACTCTCGCATCATGGATGGAAATATGCAGTATACTCCAAACATCCTCTAAAGTAATGGACGCCTTACCAGTAGGAAGATGGAAGGTACATGTCTTGGAATGCCACCACTCCACTAACACCGTAATCAAGGCCCTATTAGCCATAATCTCTGACAAATGTAAAACATGATATAATCCCAAATGTCAAATATGTGAAATCTCCTCATCAAGTAATTCAGATTGAAGATCAAGTCCACTAGGTCTACTCTATCAGCAGTATAACACTCCAATATTCTCCTGTATAGAGAAAACATTAAAAATGTTAAACATCAGATGCCTTGATAAAAATTTGATGAAACACATGACAAAAAATTTTTTAAAAAATCTTCAATTAATGAATGCGTTGTTGGTATTTTGGTATGGTTTTGTTATTGATGTCAACAACTACTGAAAACAAGCACTTTGGAGATCCAACAACATTCACCAGCAAGCAAGTAACTATTGCATAGTTACTAGTATATGGTTCACCGATAGGATATATTGTTCACTAGTACCTGGAATGATATGGAAGACACTTGGTAATGTCGAAGGCATTGTGTGGACACTTTATTTTGAGGAATTGATCATTGGTATATTCAAATTTGCATATTTGCTTTTACCGACAAATAGGTCCAAGGTTATCTAGGGTTACACTGGTAGGTTTATCTTTTCCAAATCAGCATAGCACACTATGGAGATGATTTATTATTGATGTAAATGCACTAAGCTGACCTATTTAATTAGTTATTGCATCAGATATTATATTATTTGTAAAATGATTTTATTGTAATATCTTGTAGAGTCGACCTACTAAAATTGGTCTTAGGGTATGGTATAAATGTAAGATCTTATTTGTAAGATCAAGTGTGGAATGTGAAAAAGAATCAAGTGAAGGTATATGCGAGATTCTGCAGAGGTATACATGAAGACATCATTTGAAGGTGAAGCTAGGATTTGGTATAAGCATATCAACATTACATCTGTACTGAATCCAGCATATGAAGATGCTATTTTGTACAGTACATTCTTATTGGATTTAACCATCCAACTGTAGTCAGTGTGACTCCCATTTTGTGATTGACCAGTGAGCTCTAGGCTGTTGGCCTTTCTGCATGTGCAGACCCCATTTATGTACACTTACTATCTATAGTAGTATCATCTGATTATGGGTAAGGTTTCCCACCGTGGTTTTTCCCCTTACAGGGTTTCCACATACAAATATTGGTGTTATGTCTTGTGGATAACTTTATGTTTATGTTTCATGCATTAATGCTTACCAGTATAGCAATTTACTATTAACACTGTCTACCGGCATACTTAACTGGTTTACTAGTATTAAGCATTAAGCTGGTTAATTGGTTTTTAGTTTGAATTTATTAGACAACTGATTCACCCCCGCACTCTTAGTTGTCTCCGGGACCTAACAATTGGTATCAGAGCTTAGTCCTCTTTTGCAGAAGTTTAGCAACTTGAGGGGATCTAATGTCTACTAATTACTTCACGAAGGACAGTCCGAAACTTGATGGAACCAACTATGGGATATGGAGGATCAGGATGGAGACACATCTAAATTTCATTGGTAAAGACATCTGGGAAGTTACAAAGAATGGTTATACTACTGCTGTAGCTGGTCAGACTGCTCCACCTACCTTAGCTAAAGATGAAGAGAATGATTGCAAAGAAAGAGAAGCACTTTTGAGCACATTATCAGATCAAAAAATCATTGGATTATCAGATAGGTCTACTGCTAAAGCTATTTGGGATCATTTGGAAACACTGAATGAAGGAGATTCCATAGTCAAGATTGCAAAACTTGAAAGCTTCCGAGTCAGGTATGAACATCTGAAAATGGAAGAAGATGAAAGGATTTCTGCTTTTATGGAAAGAGTAAATGAAATTGTTTTGGGCATTAAATGTTGTGGATGAACCTTGAGTGAGGATGAAATTGTTTCAAAAATATTAAGAGGATTGCCACCGGCATATAAAATGAAGGTTACTACTATAAATCAGTTGAGAACAATGCCTAATACATTAGTAACTAGGGATACATTGATTGGAAAACTTTCAGCCTTTGAAATTGAGGAATTTGGTCCTATTGCTACTATAAAAACTAATTTTGCCTTTAAAGCATCAACATCATCTGCTCCATCATTTGAAAAATTAGACTGGAAAGCCTTTTATGCAAGAGAACTTGAAGAAACTAGGAAGGAGAATGAAGAGCTTCAAGAACTTGAAGCACTATTTGCAAGAAAAATGCCGAAAGGTCCTATTGGAAGTAAGTATGAAGGTAAAGCACCCTTTAAATGTTTTAACTACAATAAGATTGGACATATGGCTTCGAGATGCCCTGATAGACATGCTAGACTAAGAGAAGAAGCTAGAAGAACATGCAAGCCTAATCCTGAATATCAGAGATACAGATTTAAGAAGAACAAAGACAAATCCTGTTACATTGTTGATGAAGGTGTGACTGATGATTCTGATGAGGATCCAATAGACAATGGATGGGTTTTTGTTGCTATAATAGAAGATCAACTGGCACCTACTGCTTAACCAGTAGAACAAGCCCTAGCAGCTATAGTTGAAGTAAAGGATGAATGGATCATTGACTCAGGATGCTCACAACACATGACTGGGGACAAAGGTAAATTCTTGAACTTTTAAGAATACAATGGAGGTTTCGTAAGATTTGGAGATGACAAAGCCTGTTCAATCAAAGGTAAGGGTTCAATATCTCTTGATGGTAAGCATAACACTGACAATGTCTACTATGTTGAAGGATTAAAGCATAATCTTTTAAGTGTTGGTCAATTAGTTGAGAAAGGATTTCAGTTACAATTTAAAAGTGGAAAATGCAAAATCATGAATAGAACTGGTTTGGAAATTGCAACCGGTAATCAGACTAGAGGTAATATCTTTCACTTGAATAACAGTGAAAAGGCATGATTAATTGTACATATAGATGAAAGCTGGTTATGGCATAAGAGACTATGTCATGTAAACTTTGATTGCATGGTAAAAATCAGTACTTCTAAGGCAGTTAGAGATCTACCTAAAA
The DNA here is from genome assembly GCF_030272615.1 of Cryptomeria japonica. NCBI lineage: Eukaryota > Viridiplantae > Streptophyta > Pinopsida > Cupressales > Cupressaceae > Cryptomeria > Cryptomeria japonica. The sequence goes on along the minus strand of NC_081406.1, from coordinate 482,683,136 downwards.
TTGTGAAACCTCACAATACAATTTGTAAGGAATGTCAATTTGGAAAACAAGTTAGAGCTAGTTTCAAAAGTATTCCAAAAAAATCAAATTCTCTTGATTTAATTCACACTGATTTATGTGGTGCAGCTAGAACTAGAAGCTTACAAGGTGATAGATATTTCATGCTAATTATTGATGATTATTCTAGAATGTGTTGGATTACTTTACTCGGAGAAAAATCAGAAGCGCATGGGAAGTTCAAACTGTTCAAAGCAATGGTTGAGAATGAAACCGGTAAGAAAATCAAATGTTTAAGATCAGACCAAGGAGGAGAATTCACATCTAAGGAATTTAATACATTCTGTGAAGTGAATGGAATCAGAAGACAGTTATCAACACCTCGGACACCACGGTAGAATGGAGTTGTTGAAAGGAAAAACATAACTATCTTGGATGCAGCAAGAAGTATGTTATCAAAAGCAAATCTACCACATGTGTATTGGAGAGAGGCAGTTAGCACTGTTGTCTATACATTCAACAAAGTTCACATCAAAGGTGAAACCGGTAAGACCCCTCGTGAACTATGGTTTGGTAATACTCCTACTCTTAAGTATTTCATAATTTTTTGAACTAAATGTTATATTAGAAGAGATGAGTATATTGGCAAATTTGATCCTAGAAGTGATGAAGGAATATTTCTTGGTTATTCATCTAAGAGCAAGGCATATAGATGTTTTAATAAGAGATTCCAGAAAATTGTTGATTGATGAACAATTTATAGGAACTTCAAGGTATATAGACTCTGAACCGGCAACTGAAATTCTGACAAATGAACCTACACTGAATCCACTGGTACAGAATGAAGATCCATTTACCCTGGTATCATCAGAAGTTTCCACAGTAATTGAAGAACAATAGCAAACTAAGACACCTCGGTATGTAAGATTGAATCATTTTGAAGATCAGATAATTGGAAACAAATTTAAAGGAGCTATGACAAGAGGAAGATTGGCAAATGAAGATGTATGTCTTATTTCTCAAATTGAACCATCATCTATCAATAAGGCATGTGAAGATAAATTTTGGATTAAAGCTATGGAAGAAGAATTAGGACAAATTGAGAAAAATAATACTTTGACATTAGTTCCCCGGCCTAAAGATAAAAATGTAATTGGAACCAAATGGGTATTTAGAAACAAGCTTAATGAAGATGGTAAGGTTGTTAGAAATAAAGCAATACTAGTGTGTAAGGAATATTCTCAGAAAGAAGGAGTTGATTATAATGAAACCTTTGCACCGGTAGCCAGAATTGAGGCAGTTAGATTATTCTTGGCTTTTGCAGCTCATAAGGACTACAAAGTTTATCAAATAGATATTAAATGTGCATTTTTTAATGGAGATCTTGAAGAAGAAGTCTATATTGAACAACCTTATGGATTTTCTTTGATAGATGACAATGATATGGTTTGCAGGTTAAGAAAAGCTTTGTATGGATTAAAACAAGCCCCAAGAGCTTGGTATGCAAGGTTGGATAAATATCTTTCAAAGATTGGTTTTGATAAAGGAAATGCAGATAGCAATTTATATTACAAAGTAACTAATGATGACATCTTGATTATTGAAGTATTTGTTGATGATATAATCTTTGGAGGAGAAGATGGATTATGTAAGGAATTTTCTATTATTATGCAGCAAGAATTTGAAATGTCTATGATTGGAGAAATAAAATTCTTTTTAGGTTTACAGATTTCACAGACTGATAAAGGTATATTTTTGAGTCAATCCAAGTACTTGAAAGAATTTCTAAAGAAATTTGGGATGGAGAACTCTAAACCGGTAAGCACACCTATGACTACAAATGACAAATTATCTCAAAGGGATGAATCTACACCTATTAATACAACTAGATACAAATCTATGATAGGAGGTTTACTGTATTTGACACAAACCAGGCCTGATATTATGAATGTAGTATGTATTGTTTCTAGATTTCAAAGTAATCCTAGGGAAAATCATGAATCAATAGTAAAAAGGATTTTCCGATACTTACAAGCCACAACAAATCTTAGATTATGGTATCCTAGAAATGAAAATTTTGATCTATGTGCATACACAGATGCAAATTGGGTAGGAGATGTCGATGATAGAAAGAGAAACACTAGAGGAGAATTCTTTCTTGGAAAAAGATTAGTTTCATGGTTGAGTAAGAAATAGAGTTGTACATCTTTATCAACAGTAAAATCAGAATATGTTGCAGCAGCAACTAACTGTACACAAGTACTATGGCTTAAGAAAATGTTGAAAGACATAAAGGTAAAATGCAAGGAACCTATTACTATATATTGTGATAACACTGCAGCAATTGATATATCTAAGAATCTAGTATTACATTCTAAAACAAAACATGTTTCTATCAAACTAAATTTTCTAAGGGAAAAAGTTGAAGAAAAAGAGATAAAACTGGTTTATGTGAATACTAAAGAACAACTTGTAGATATTTTCACACAACCTTTGCCTAAGGAGACTTTTGAATATCTCAGAGATTAGCTTGGAGTCATACCACCACTGGTAGAGACTTAGACAGTTGATGATTATCATCAACCGACAGAATTAAAAGACAAATCTTTTATTCTAGTCTTTGATGAGGAAGCTACTTCTCAGGGGGAGTAGTTGGTATTTTGTATGAACTTGATTTTTTTGTAACTTTGGAACTTGATGTCAAAGGGGGAGAGATATCTATGGAAAAACACATTATCTTTTGAGGAGAGATTGGTATTGAAAATAAATCTTTGAATAAATTCATGTTTCTCCTAGGCGGAGAAATTGAGATTGTTGGTTTTTGGTATTTGGCATTTCTGTTTTGGCACTTTGATGGTTTTTCCATCTTGTGTTTCCATCAATGCCAAAGGGGGAGAGTGTTGGTATTTTGGTATGGTTTTGTCATTGATGTCAAAACCTACTAAAAACAAGCACTTTGGAGATCCAACAACATTCACCGGCAAGCAAGTAACTATTGCCTAGTTATTGGTATATGGTTCACCAGTAGGATATATTGTTCACCGGTACCTGGAATGATATGGAAGACACCTGGTAATGTCAAAGACATTGTGTGGACACTTTTTTTTGAGGAATTGATCATTGGTATATTCATATTTGCATATTTTCTTTTACCGGCAAATAGGTCCAAGGTTATCTAGGGTTACACCGACAGGTTTATCTTTTCCAAATCAGCATGGCACACTATGGAGATGATTTATTATTGATGTAAATGCATTAAGATGACATGTTTAATTGGTTATAGCATCAGATATTATATTATTTGTAAAATGATTTTATTGTAATATCTTATAGAGCTGACCTACTAAAATTGGTCTTAGGGTATGGTATAAATGTAAGATCTTATTTGTAAGATCAAGTGTGGAATGCGAAAAAGAATTAAGTGAAGGTATATGCGAGATTAAGGAGAGGTATACACGAAGACATCATTTGAAGGTGAAGCTAGGTTTTTGTATAAGCATATTAGCATTACATCGGTACTGAATCCAGCATATGAAGATGCTATTTTGTGCAGTACATTCTTATTGGATTTAACCATCCAACTGTAGTCAGTGTGACTCCCATTTTGTGATTGAGCAGTGAGCTCTAGGTTGTTGGCCTTTCTGCATGTGCAAACCCCATTTATGTACACTTACTATCTACAGTAGTGTCATCTGATTGTGGGTAAGGTTTCCCACCATGGTTTTTCCCCTTATAGGGTTTCCACGTACAAATATTGGTGTTATGTGTTGTGGATGACTTTATGTTTATGTTTCATGCATTAATACTTACCGGTATAGCAATTTACTGTTAACACTGTCTACCGGCATACTTAACTGGTTTACCAGTTTTAAGCATTAAGTTGGTTAATTGGTTTTTGGTTTGAATTTATTAGACAACTGATTCACCCCCCCCCTCTCAGTTGTCTCTGGGACCTAACATGCGTAATGTTTAACACTTATGTGTAGCATTTAAAACTCTTGCGGTACAATTAAAGCTTATGTGTAACAATTACAACGAATGCATAAAAGTTCACACTAATGCGTAAACAGATAGAGGAATGCATGACACTAAGAACCTATGTGTGACTCTTACACTCTTGCAGTACACTTAAGGTGCTTGCGTAACACTTATGGCGTATGCATGAAAATCAACAGGCGTATGCGTGATGACTAAAAATTACCTCTAGAAATTTTTTTAAAAATTACAAAACCAGGCAAAAAATTAAGCAAAAAATTTGGAAACATACCATGCCGCCAGTCCCTCGATGTCTCTGGTAAGAACGTGCTTGATTAGACAAGTGCAGTCATGCCCTATAGCCAGCCATGATGATCAAATACTCGCAGGAAAACCAAAGACTCACAAGGATCTCGGAGCACTCAACATAATGCAAATGAGCAAATGAAAGGCCACAATTACTATTTATAGCTCAAAATTAGGGTTTTTTCTATTTCGACGCTCGTGGTCCCTGTGAATTTCAATGAACTTGGAGGCTACTCAAACAATCTTGAAATTGCACAAAACTTCACACGATTCCTCACTATAATGGTATCAAAAATATGGTCTCAAATTCTAAATTTTTCGACTACCTTTTCTGAGGGGGCATATTTACACTATACACTACTACCAAGACATACTGGGGTAGGAAATTTTTTGTTTTCTTTGAAACAATGTCATTTTGACTTTGTCTCAAAGAGGGGCAAATGTAGACACCTAAAAATGTCTCATTAATCATGTACTAATTATTCGTCTAAATTAATTAAATAATTATTTAATTATTTAATTAAGTTAATTAATTTATTCTTCTAATTTCATATTTCCCCATCATCGTACTAATTATTCCAATTTCAATTCTATCTTCATTTAATCATTCAAACCATTTTCTAATGTTTTTGATTAAGGAAAATCAGGTTTTAAGGGACCCGAAACCCACTTACAAAATGAGAAGATAAGCATGAAAGAAACTAGAGAGAACGTGCCATAGAAAGAAAAGCTGCAAAAGACCAGTAGAGAAAACAACAACTAAGGAAAAGGATAGCGAAAGATTGGCAACCAGAGACCAATATTACATTTCAAATAAAAAATTTATACTCTTTCGCATCCTTAACCAACATCATCATAGCCTTAGCAGCTTCTCTCAAGTCTTTGTTCTCCTGCTTCTGATGGGTGTCTTTAGTCTTCATCTCCAGATCGCTGGTAGTTTGCCTTGTTCTTCGTATGCAGGATTGAGGAGCAAACCATTTTCTAATGTTAATTAAATATTTATTATTTAATTAATTGTGATTTTTAGTTCCCCAATTTAAATAATCTTTATTATTTAAATAAATTCATTTTCAATTTCTCTCTATTCAATTAAGCATTAACCTTTTTCTAAATATTAATTAAAATTTTATTATTTAATTAATCATGATTTAATTCTTTTAATTTAAATAATCTTTATTATTTAATTTAATTCAATTCCTAAATAATTAAATAGTTTTTTTTAATTATTTAATTAGCTAATTAATTCTTGTAATTTCATTTAATTTCACTAATTTCATTCAAATTCCAAATCCCCAAATTCTAATTTAATCTAATTTCATTTAATTTCATTAATTCTTTTAATTTCATTCTAATTTCAAATACATGTGCATGATTTCAAAAATCAAATTGAAAATAAAAGTCAAGTTCTAAATATATTCAAATATAAAATTGAATTTAAAATAAATTCAATATTTGAATTAAATCTCATGCAAAGATTAAATTGAGAATCAAAGTCAAAGTACAAGCATATGCTAAATTAATTAATTCAATCAATTAATTAATTAAATCAATTATCTTTTCAACCTCTATTTCTATCTTCTAGTTAGCTTTTTCTAAATAAAGCTCTCAATCAGCTTTCAATCAGTTAACTATGTCATCCTCTTTATTTAATCCAATCATCCTTTTTTATCTTTCAATCAACTTTTTTCTCAATGAGTTAACTCATTTAATCTATTCAATCAATTTTGTTCCACCTCCAAATCAGTTGTTCAACTATCAATCAGCATGTGAGCTCACCTGAGTTCCACCTCTTGATCAATTTGTTCCATCTTTCAATCAATCCTCTCCAATAATCTATAAATTGAGCATTCAATCTCCATTTTCAACAATCACGAGCTTCAAATCTTTGTGTCACTTGCAGGTTGTTAGCGCAATATTTGAGAGCCACCATACCACAAAGAGAAGAAGAGAAATGGAAGCCATGATGCACAATAGGGAGTTTTACATTGTTTAGAATTATTCTATATGCATCTATTTTCATTGATGTTTGTTTTAAATTATTTAATTGAACAGGGATTCATGATTTGCCTCTGATTTCTAGTTAATTTAATGATGAATTTCAACCTTGTTGAAGCACACTTCATTGACCATGACATGCATGACACGTGTCCTATGTGTCATCATTTTCAGCATCCACCTCTACTCAGGCCATTGTGTCAATTTAGACATAGCCACCGACAACATACAACTGGTGTTCACCTACCAATTCACTAATCTAGCCAGTTATACCCTAACCGGTCAACCTTCAAACCTGCACTTTTTTGTTCTTCTGGTGGAACACCTTAATCGATCACCAAACATACCAATCCACCACATTCTCTTCTTCATCAGATAGGAGGCTTTCACTTCTGCACTTTGTCATCTTACCGGTTGACATACTTACCGATAACCACCTTGATGACACCATGTCATCAATCTTCAACAATCTCCATCTATCTTCTAGATGCACTCTCTGTCTATGGCTGCTCAACCTTACCTTCATCTTCATCATCCCAGACAATGTCTTAACCGGTTTGTCAAAATGACAAACCCATCACTTCTTTACTCTTCCTTCATTGTCCCAGTGGCTCAACTTGCCAACTCTAGCTGATTAGATGCACATTTTTGGTTTCACACACCTGAGCCATCCTTGTATTTCACCAGTTCATCCGGTGTGGGCCTTCAATCACTTGCCTTCTACTTTTTTTTCTTATCTCATGAAGTTATGATGCATTCCATGCATATTTTGAGATAATCTCCCCTTAATGGTGGAAGTGGATGCTTGTCATTCATTCTACTTCCATCATTGCACATATATGTCCTCCTTGTGTGAGCAGATGCGTCTTCTACATATAAACCGGTAGACATCCCCTTTGTCTACCTTACTAACTTGCTATAGTCTAAACTTTGTTGGTCATATCAGCATCATATGATAGCCTCTTCATCCGGTGGGAGTCTTGCGGTAAGACATCCTAATGCATACTAGTTGTATGTCCTTCTTCATTAGTTCACCTTGCTTTCTCATTGGTCATATGCTTGTTGGTTGGCAACAATGCACTTCCAACATATCACTTATCGATTGTCATACCATATCGGTCTCCAATACTTGTATTCAATACAAGCCAACACTGACTTGTGTACTAGTGACTCCAATGACCACAATGTAGGTTGACATCCTCTTCTTTACTGGTGACAAGCTATACCGGTAATCTACTATACTAGTTGATATCAATTTCACCATTACTGGTAGATATTAATGACACCATTACTGGTTGACATCAATGATAGCTATACTGACAATACACATCAGTCTCTTATATTGGTTTCCATGCTATACCAGTTGGCATTAATGATAAAATAATGCCAACAATGAACAGTAAGTATAAGGAGAAAACAAATGAGAAGAGGAGACATAAGGAATTTGAAGTTGGCAATGAGGTGATGGTGTATCTGAGAAAAGGGATATTTCTAGTTGGAACCTATAACAAGTTGCAGATGAGGAAGTTTGGACCTTGTAAGATCTTGAGGAAGTTCAGTTCCAGAAATGCATATAAAGTGGAGCTGCCCGGTAGTTTGAGTATTTCACTTGTATTTAACATTGCAGATCTACATCAATATCATGAACCAGAATTCAATGAAGACAATATTGCAAACTCAGAGAACGAGTTGCCTTGGAAGGAACCAAAATAGATTGAAGACATTTTGGATAGTAGGATTGGGCGTAGTACCCATAGCAGTCAGTATAAGGAGTACCTTGTGAAGTGGAATGATAGACTAGTTGAAGATTCATCTTGGATTTCTCAGAAAGAGGTAGATCGCCTTGGTTTTCCTCTGCCCCCAGCAAAGTGAGAGACTCACTTTTTCATCAACACCAGATGTCTGATGCAGGAGCATCCCCAGTTCTTGGCAATCTTGCATCAACAAAAAAAATTTCTTTCCAATTTGTTTTCTGTTTTGCGGTTTCAACATTTCTTTCAGCATTTTCTTGCATTGGCTCATCCGATCTTGTGGACCTAGATTTTTCTTGAGGACATGATCATCTTCCTTATTCCTAAACTATGGAGCGTTCAGATCATTTACTGGTAAGTTATTAATTTTGGATTCTGAGACAGTTTTCTAGAATTGGAACCGGTTGGACCTATTTGCATTGGTGAATCTTGCGGACCCTTTTGTAGCTTGTGGAGCCTTAGTTAATTGATCCTGATGCTCCTTGGCATGTGGATGACCTTCCCTTTGATGCACACTTCATCCTTTGAATTTTTTGGAGGAATCTCTTTGGCAGATGCACCTACTAGTTTTACATGTTTGATCTTGTTCTTCGGCATTCGATCCCCCAGATCTCCTTGGATCATATAAATCATTGTAATTGAGCATTATAAATTAGTCAAATAGAACATAGAAGATAGATCTTAAGAATTAGAGGTCAGGAGTTGACCGATCCTGTAATTGAGCATGTATGTGGTAGGCCAGTGAGACAAATCTTGCAACCTAGATGTTACCGATTATCTATAATTAGTTTTCATGATTTAATTCATTCAATTCTGCATTATCTCCATCATATCCTCTTGTTTTCGTTGTGTTTACTCTTTCTGGCCGGTCTGGATTGATCTCTTTGAGGTCCCTCCTAACCGGTATCTATACCATGACCAGATGTAAGTTGACTAAAGATGATGATAACCCTAAATAAAATTAGACCAGATACATATCTATGATTGGTGGAATACTCTATTTGACTCAGACTAGACTGGATATCATGAATGTTGTTTGTCTTGTTGCTAGATTTCAAGTTGATCATAAGGAATCTCATGTTGTAGTTGTTAAAAGAATTTTTAGATATTTGGAAGGAACTGTTGATTTTGGTTTATGGTATCCTAAAGATGGTGATTTTACTTTGAGTGCTTTTACTGATGTTGATTGGGCAAGAGATGTTGATGATTGAAAGAGTACTAGTGGAGGTGCATTTTTCTTGGGATAAAGTTGGTTTCATTGTTGAGAAAAAATAAAAATTCAATTTTTTTATCTATTGCAAAGGCATAATATATTCTTTCTACTAACAATTGTACTCAGGTAATCTGGATGAAGCAAATGTTGAAAGATATTAGAGTTATGTATGATGAGCATATTGCTATCTACTATGACAATTCAAGTGCAATTAATATTTCTAAGAATCAGGTGTTGCATTAAAAGGCTAAGCATATATCAATCAAGTTTCACTTTTTGAGAGACAAGGTAAATGAAAAGGAAGTCAGATTGCAAATGAAGAGGTGAAAATCACAAGGTGAATGAAATAGTTGATTATTCAAATAAATAATTCAAAATACTAAAACTCAAATCATTATACCTTGAAATTTTACCTCCTCCTTCGGATTGAGTTTTTGATAAAGTGAAGAAGTTTCCTATCTTCACTTGATTTTATGAGATCCAAGATGGTTTTGTGGATTGATCTCCACATAGAACGACTATGATTAAAGGATAGAGTGCTAAATGGATGAGGATAGTAAGTGGATAATGGATATGGGTGGATATCTAAATTTTCCTATAGTATGGATGCACAAGGGGGATTTGAAAAGCTATGTTAGTAGCGTAAGATTGCATAAACAAGAGATATGGAATGAAGGGGAGGAGACCCCAATTTATAGATTGGAAGGAGGAGGAATGGATGGTTGAGATTGAAAGAGATAGATGAGGTGGATTGAGAGGACATGGTGTGGAGACCAAGAGATTTTTCATAAAGGCATTTCTTGTCTCCACACTCCACAATGTACATGGTTAAGATACCTTCAAGTACATTAGGAAGACAAAAAGGAATTAAAAATTCTTTGGGGGAGGACAAGGGAATTAACAATTCTCAAATAATGAGGTGCATGGGAAAATGAAAAGGGAAAAGGAATTAATAATTCCTTGGGAAGATGAGAGTGCATGGGGGGAAGAGGAAATTTGAAATCCTTGAAATGACCAAAGTTGATGCATTTAAGATTGGAGGTTGAGAGGGGGCCAAGCCATTTATGGCAATTGGTTGACATGTGGCTAATCATGAGGATTAGACACTAACAAATGATTAGAAGTGATTAAGTGGGATAATGAGATATTAGAAAACAAGTGGGAAATTGAGGAGGATTTGACAAGAGAAGAGAGAATGAGTGGAGGAATTAAAAATTAGGAAATAATGATAAGAATGTTTCTAGAAGAATTAATTAGCTTAAGCCAATATTAGAGGAAAGTGATATGTAGGAATCGCATGATTTAGTCAATTAATTTGAATTAATTAACTAAAGGGGATTTAGAAGAATTAATTAATTTGGAGAGATTTAGAAGAATAGGAAATAATTTATTTATTTAATAAATCAATTATTGGACTATAGTGACAAGATTAATTTAATTTAATTTAATTAATTCTGGGAAGAATAAAGGGTAGCATAATTTGTTAGGTCCTAGAGACAACTAAGAGGGGGGGGGGGTGAATCAGTTGTCAAATAAATTCAAACCAAAAACCAATTAACCAACTTGATGCTTAATACCAGTAAACCAGTTAAGTATGTCGGTAGATAGTGTTAACAGTAAATTTCTATACCAGTAAAGATTAATGCATGAAACACAAACATAAAGTTATCTGCAACACATAACACCAATATTTGTATGTGGAAACCCTGTAAGGGGAAAAACCATGGTGGGAAACCTTACCCACAATCAGATGATACTACTGCAGATAGTAAGTGTACATAAATGGGGTCTGCACATGCAGATAGGCCAACAGCCTAGAGCTCACTGCTCAATCACAAAATGGGAGTCACACTAACTACAGTTGGATGGTTAAATCCAATAAGAATGTACTGCACAAAATAGCATCTTCATATGCTGGATTCAGTACCAGTGTAATGTTGATATGCTTATACAAAAACCTAACTTCACCTTCAAATGATGTCTTCATGTATACCTCTTCTTAATCTTGCATATACCTTCACTCAATTATTTTTCACATTCCACACTTGATCTTACAAATAAGATCTTACATTTATACCATACCCTAAGACCAATTTTAGTAGGTTGGCTCTACAAGATATTACTATAAAAACATTTTACATACAATATACTATCTGATGCAATAACCGATTAAACATGTCGGCTTAATGCATTTACATCAATAATAAATCATCTCCATAGCATGCCATGCTGATCTGAAAAAGATAAACCTACCGGTGTAACCCTAGATAACCTGGACCTATTTGCCGGTAAAAGCAAATATGCAAATATGAATATACTAATGATCAATTCCTCAAAAAAAAGTGTCCACACGATGTCTTCGAAATTACCAAGTGTCTTCCATATCATTCCAGGTATGGTGAACATTATATCCTGCCGGTGAACCATATACCAGTAACTGTGCAATAGTTACTTGCTTGCCGGTGAATGTTGTTGGATCTCCAAAGTGCTTGTTTTCAGTAGGTGTTGACATCATTAACAAAACCATACCAAAATACCAACATAATTAAATCAATTAATTATGTAGTAAGGTTAAATTAATTAAATTAATTAATATAAGCATCTACATTCCGTGCCTCTTTTACGCAGCAACAAAATTGGTGATGGGTAAAAGACAAAAAAATGATGTCCTAGCATGAAGACGTGGGTGGTATATTCCCTGTCGAGAATTTAACCAAGAAATTTTTAAAATTGTCAGGAAAATTCTCAAAAAAGAGGAAAATGATAAGGATGAAAAGAGGAAAAAGAGATAGAAAAAAATGAAAATAAAAGAGAGAAAAAGGATGAAGATGGAATAAGGACGGGAAAATAGGGTCATGGGGGGCCTATGTAAGCCACATGGGGCCCAAGGAAGGGTCATTGTCACATACACCTTTAGAATACTTTGAGAGCACAAAGCCTTAGGAACAAGATGGACCGCATTCCACACCACGACCATTATACAAAGAGAGTCCAATGATATTGGTAACCAACCGAGTATGGACCATTGGTGAGTACCCCAAACCTAGTTTGTCATTTAGTAGGTTAGGGCAATAAATAGGGTCATTAATGAGGGATAGAAATGGTTGGGACGCAGATGTTGATCATCATTTTAGCATCTACGCATGGGATCAATGCCTCTGTAGGATCTCAACACCTGTGTAGGCATTGAAGGGGTTAAGGAGGCAGAACCTCGCCTACGCGTATGGATCAACGTCTGTGCAGACATTGTTTTGTGGGTAGGGGTTCAGGAAGGGGGTGGAGACTGTCGAATGATGTCTCTGCTTGTGGTGTGACATCTCCACCACAGGCTTGATGTTTCCACCAAGGGGGATTAATGTCTCCACCAAGGAGGTAGGGAAAGGGAAACGGGAGATGGGAAAGGGGATGGGAGAGCTTCAAGGGGGTAGTTATATGACCTGGGGATAGAATAGGATATGACTAGGATAGCATAGGCTAGAATAGGATAAAAGAGAAGGGCTAATGAAGTGAATTGGCTGGGTGCAGGCAGATGAGTGGCCTCTCACTTCTCAAGAGCACTGCCCTTTGACCATGAGGCTATACAAACATCTAAGAGTAGATGAGTGGTAAATCCTCAATGCAGTGGGATTGGGGTTCGTTAGGAGGTGGCCCTGGATCAAGACACGCACAAAAATGATGACAACGATTGTGGAGCACTGGGACAACCAGACTTGTACATTTCACCTACCGACCGAGGAGGCTAGTATCACTTTACTAGATGTATGGAGGATCTTGAAGATCCCCATTAGAGATGTTATCCCAGAGTAAATGCTACATAGAGGAGATTACTACCTTCTATTGATATGTGAGCATGATACACTATCGATGGATCAGACGAGGATGCACCTTGGGTAGGTGATCCTGATCTGATAGATTCCTTGCCTAGTACTATTCATATACGGATTGATTAGTGGTTGTGTGATGCCAGACCTAAGAGGGATGGATTCTCCATTGGATGAGACCGATGTGTGTACTTTATGGTGGAGGATTTTGTGACTTATGCATGGGGAGCATGTTGGCAAGAGACACTGTACCAATGAATATTTTTTCTTAAAGATTGTTCCAATGTTTTCATTGTTGGCAACTCAGATTAGATATCATATTTGGTATACGTAGAAGTGATCTACTAGAAGTTTGGGAAGTTTTAATATTCATTTATGCTTAAGTTTGGAAGGTGGAATACAATATGTGACAGAGTATGAGTACATTGTGAAGATCTTCATTTTAGTTACATAGTTTTGGTTGCGTTCATAGAGGTAGTTGATTGGATGCTAGAAGAAACTTATTTCACAATCCTAGCCTCCAGTATTGATTCTCGTGCAAGATTGAAGATCCGGTAACTAGTAATTCTAGAAGAATAGAGCTATTTTGGTGTAGTGTGTTATGCAGAATCTTTGGGATGGTTTAAGTGATTTTTTTTGTGTTCCAAGTGATTGAGCCAACATGTGGGAAGCTTATTATAAAAAATTTTGGTTCCGCATATGGATATGTAGTCAGATTGAGCCAACTTATGGTTACACATTTCATGTTGCATGTTATGCAATTTTCGGAAGCGGACATGGAATTGATTTAATTTGTTAATGCAAATATATAAGATCGATTCATTTGGGAATTTTGTGTTAGGGAATGAGTTTGGGAAGAGCGTATGAGTAATTGTGTGAAGTTTTGTTTTTGATTGAAGGTCTTTGTGCTCTGGTATATGACAAAGCAGCATAACATAGCTAAGAGATAGAACAGTGGTAGAGGATTAATTGAGCTTAATCGAAACTACTTTTTGGCATTAGTAGATTCTATTCTTCAATTCAATCATTCTTGTAATCATTTGTAATCTCTATAAGGTAGTGAGCCTTCCTCTGGGTTGTAGCCCTCTTTTTAATTGAGCAGTGAGCTCTAGGAAGTGTGCCTGAATGCATTTGCATTCCCCTCTTGTGATATTATTATACTCTTGATCATAGTATTATAATATTGTGGGTTCCAATCCCACCGTGGTTTTTCCCTCTCCAGGTTTCCACGTAAAAATTCCAGTGTTATTGTTGGATTATTGGGGAGATTATTGGATTTGGTTGTTGTCATTTTTGTTGCTAGGATATGTTTTTGTCATTGATGCCAACATATTCCCATGACTTATTCAGGTGAGTTTGGGAAGAGTTTTTTAATCTGGTTTTGTAGTTTGGTTGTGCTGATAACTATTTTCCAAAATCTGGTATTTCCTCTAGTATATTCTAGTGTGATCAGATATTGTGCTGAGACTTTGAATTATTGTTTGGGATAATCTTTTGTATCTTAATTTCACATGGTTTGTGATTGGGTACTCTGCAAGTTATCTTTCCTCATGACAGTTGTTGATTGGTTGTGTTGAGCTTTGAGACATTGACCGATGAAGATTTGAAAAGAGGTGTTGGTGCAACTGTTCTAGATGATTCTAACATTCTTGTTGTTGTTTCATAGTCATGTCCTATTTGTTTTTTTCATCTACATCGATCATTGTGTAAATTTTTGGTGATTTCTATGAATCGGTGATGATTTGTGTATTATGTAGCATTTCTGGTGGTGTAGCATGTTGTGGTTGATCTTGCTAGGATTACCAGTGGATGAAATCATTTGGGAATTTTATTTAGGTCCATGCTATGTAATGTAAATCATAATTTTTTTTTGGTGGTCAATATTTGTATCATGCACTATAATTTTTGTAATTGTGAGTTGAGGGTTGAGGGTTTAGTCGACCTTGTTATCAAGATTGATGATTTGTATATATAGGTGAGATGCTTATGCAATTTATGTGCCACTATTGTGTCTACATTATCAGAGAAAGGTGAATGTTTGAACAAGGATATATCATTTAGTAAAATATTGTGGTGAGATTGGTGTTGCAGAGCAGACAACTATGCTTAATCGGGACTATCATCAGGTATTTGTAGATGCTATCATTGTAATTCATTCACTATGGATTATAGTTTGAATCATATTGTAAGTTAGTGAGACTTCCCTGAGGGTTGTAGCCTTCCAGAAAAATATCTTTTGAGTAGTGAGCTCAATGCAATGTTCCTGAATGCATGTGCATTCCCCATTGTAATATTTTCACATACTACTACAGAGTATCATCTTATTGTGGGTAGGTTCCCACCATGGTTTTTCCCTTAATCGGGTTTTCTAAATCAAAATATTGGTGTTGTGTGTTGTTTTGTTAATTTGCTTATCTGTTATTGCTGCATTCTATAAGTTTATGTTTTGAATTTTAATTTGACCAAATCCAGTGAAGACTGACTCACCCCCCTCTCAATCTTCCTTCTTTAGTGCTGCTAACAATTGGTATCAGAGATAGATCCTTTGATAGAAGCTTAATCACTTGAGTAGATCCATGATGAACAATCAAGATATTGTTTTCAAGAAGGACAGTCAGTGGTTTGATGGAAGCAACTATACTATGTGGAAGAGACAGATTGAGGCGCATTTGAAATGTCTTGGAAAAGATTATTGGAAGATTACTAAGAATGCCTATGTTGCTCCTCAGAATGGACCATCCACTCTTGATGAGGTTAAGGAAGTTGAATATAACAACAGAGTGAAGAAATCATTTCTTAGTGCCCTGACTAATTCTGAAATGAAAAATGTTATGGAACTTCAAACTGCACATGAGATCTAGGCAAAACTTGAAATCTTGTATGAAGGTGATAGTCAAGTGAAAGTTGCTAAGTTGCAGATTTTAGAAAGAAAGTATGATACATTGAAGATGGGAGATGATGAGAACATACATTCATACATGGCTAAGGTGAATGAGCTTGTCCTTGGTATCAGATCTACTAGTGGAAAGATTGAAGAAGATGAGATTGTTGCTAAGGTGCTGAGATCTTTTCCTCTTGCTTATAAACATAAGGTTGTTGCTATTGATGAGATCCAGAGTGCAACTACAGTGACAAGAGATGTGTTGGTTGGAAAAATTGTTGCATTTGAGCTGAGAGAATTTGGAGAATCACATAAAAAGTCTCATACAACATTCAAAGAATCAACATCTATGTTTGGTAAGAAGAAATATGATCCTAATGAGTGCAGGATATCCATATATAAAAGAGATAGCAGAGAAAGAAAGAGAGCTTGATGAGCTTGAAGCATTGATTGCCTGGAGATTGCCTAAGGGTGTCGATAAGTATGATGGAAAGTTGCCCTTGAAATATTTTTGTTGTAATAAGATAAGACATTTTGCTTCTAGATGTATAGAGAGAATGACTAAGTATGACAGACATGATACCTTGTAAGTCTAACCGGAAGTTTAGGAACAAAAAGAACTGTTATTATGATACAGGTGAAGGTGTTATAGATGATGAATCAAAAGGAGAAAAGTTTGTGTTTATTGCCATTAAAGAAGATAGACATGTTCCTTTTGATTCCACTAGTTGTTTTGTTGAGGAGAAATCTTTGGTTGCAAAGGTAGAAGAAAAAGGTGAATGGGTGATTGACATTAGTTGTTCACATCATATGACTGGTGATAAAAGAAAATTTGTAAGAATGGAAAGGTATGATGGTGGAATAGTTATATTCAGAGATGACAAACCCTATGTAATCCATGGGAGAGGTTCTATTTCTTTTGATGGCAAGCATAACACTGATGATGTTTTGCATGTTTAAGGATTGAAGCATTATATTTTGAGTGTTGGACAAATGGTTGATAAGGGCTATGATCTACAATTCAAAAATGGTAAATTCAAGATCTTGAATGCCTCTGGTATAGAGATTGCATCTGGGACTAAGACTGAAGGTAAAAAAATTCATTTGAATGCTAGTGAGAAAAAATGTTTGATTTCTAAGATAGATGAGAGTTGGTTGTGGCATAGAAGAATGTGTCATGTAAACTTTGATTCATTGATCAAGATTAGTTCTACACAAGTTGTTAGGGATTTGCCTAAGATTGTTAAACTTGTTAATCCGGTGTGTAAGGAATGCCAGTTGGATAAGAAAATAAAGATTTATTTCAAGAGCAAATGGTATACATCAAATGGATTGTTAGATCTTGTACATGTCGATCTATGTGGACCTACCAATGTTAGAAGTGTGCAAGGTGATAGATATTTTATGCTACTAATTGATGATTACTCCAGAATGGTGTGGGTTGTCTTTTTGAAAGAAAACTCAGAAGCATTTGAGAAATTCAAGATATTCAAAGCTAAAGTTGAAACTAAGTTCAGATTAAAGCTCAAGTGTCTGAGATTTGATAGAGGTGGATAATTATGTTCTGGTGAGTTCAATTCTTTATGTGAGATGCATGGAATTAGAAGACAACTATCTACTCCTAGGACACCACAACAAAATGGGATTGTTGAAAGGAAGAACCGTACTGTTTTAGATACTGCAAGAACAATGTTGATTGAAGGAAATATTATGAAGGTCTACTGGAGAGAAGCTATTAGCACTACAGCCTATACATTCAATAGAGTTCATATCAAAGGTGATACCGGTAAGACCCCTTATGAGCTTTGGTTTGATCATGTTCCTACTATGAAATATTTCAAAGTTTTTGGTAGCAAATGCTATATCAAAAGAGATTAGGATATTGGAAAGTTTGATGCTAGAAGCGATGAAGGTATCTTTTTGGGATATTATACAAATAGAAAAGCCTACCAGTGCTATAATAGGAGACTGAGAAAGATAGTTGAGAATGCAAATGTAAAGGTGGATGAAAACCTTGGGAAGGAGATCAGAGCTTATGATGAAGGTTAACATGTTGTTTTAGCTCCTATTCAACTTGAAGTGCCTAAGCGGAATGATCTGGTCGAGACCTTTAATCTGGATGTTGTTTCTATTGTGATGATGTGTAGGAACCTGAGGATCAGAACAATCAGAAGGCTCCAAGGTATGTTAGACTAAATCATTCCATGAATCATATTATTGGTGGCAAGAATAAAGGTGTGATGACTACAAGAATGTTAGCTGCAGAAGAAATATGTTTGATTTCTAAAGTTGAACCTAAAGATGTTGTTGAAGCAAGTAAAGATGATAATTGGAGTAGAGCCATAAAAGAAGAGTTATATCAGATTGAAAAGAACAACACTTGGGAACTTGTCCCTAGAACTAAGGATAAAAATATTATTGGTACTAAATGAGCTTTTAGAAACAAATTGAATGAAGCTGATGAAGTAGTCAGAAATAAAGCCAGACTAGTCTACAAAGGATATTCACAGCAAGAAGTAATTTATTATGAAGAAAATTTTGCTCTAGTTGCCAGAATTGAAGTTGTTAAATTGTTTCTTGCATATGCTTCTTATAAAGATTTCAAGGTATATCAGATGGATGTCAAATCTGTATTTTTGAATGGTGATATAGAAGAAAAAGTTTACATTGAACAACCTGATGAATTTTCATTGTCAAATGATGGAGACATGGTATGTAAGTTGAAGAAAGCACTTTATGGATTAAAACAAGCCCCTAGAGCTTGGTATACTAGATTAGACAAATACTTGCTAAAATTGGTATTTATCAAAGGTGTTGTTGATAGTAATATGTACTTTAAGATTGAAAATGATAACATTTTGATTGTTGAAGTCTTTGTCGATGACATTATCTTTGGTGGTGATGATGATATGAGTGTGAAGTTTGTCGGTGATATGCAAAAAGAATTTGAGATGTCTATTATCGATGAGATGAAACTTTTCTTTGGTTTGCAGATTGCACAGACAAGAAAAGGTATATTCATATCTCAGACTAAGTATGTGAAGGAATTTCTGAAGAAATTTGGATTAGATTATTCCAAATTAGTTGGAGCTCCTATGGTGACTGGTTGTAAATTGTCTAAAAATGATGAATCACCTAAAGCTAATCAGAGTTTGTACAAATCTATGGTTGGTGGACTACTATATCTTACTCAGACTGGGCCTAACATTATGCATGTTGTGTGTATGGCTTCTAGATATCAAGTTTATTTGAAGGAGAGTCATGTCACTGATGTTAAAAGAATATTCAGATATCTAAAGGGAACTGAGGATTATGGTTTATGGTATCCAAAGAATGATGATTTCATGTTGTGTGCTTACATTGATGCAGATTAGGTTGGTAATGTTGATGATCGGAAGAGTACTACTGGTGGAGCATTATTTTAGTTAAGAAGTTGGTTTCATGGGCTAGCAAGAAACAAGATTTAGTATCTTTATCTATTGCTAAAGCTGAGTATATTGTTGTTGTTATTAATTGCACTTAGATAGTTTGGATGAAGAAAATATTGAAATATATCAGAGTTATTTATCATGAGCCTATTGTTATATACTGTGATAATTCCAGTGCTATAAACATGTCTAAGAATTTAGTGCAACATTCAAAGACTAAGGATATATCAATAAAATATAATCACTTGAGTGAGAAAATAGGTGAATAGAAGGTGAAACTGGAATATGTATCTACAAAGGAATAAATTGCTGATATTTTCACTAAGCCTTTCCCTGCAGATACATTTGTCTATTTGAGAGACAAGTTAGGGGTATCCACCCCTCCTAATGAGAATTAGATGCATTGAGTTGCATCAATCCGATGGAATTAAGAGCCTTAATCTATTTATCTGGATTGATGAGTTGGTGTTGCTCCTTTGTTGGAGTAGTTTGTTGATTTGGTTGTGTGTCCCAAGCGGGAGAGATTCTTGATTCTATTTTGGGAGAGAATTTGAATTTTTGTTTTGGTGATCTTTGGTATTCTTGTCAAAGGGGGAGAGAGATAATGTGAAAAAATTCTTTATCTATCTTGATCTTAGGGGGAGTTTGCTAGTGATATCTTCTTTCTTTGCATTGACTATTTTTCACATTCATATATTGCCGTCAATTCCAAAGGGGGAGATTGTTGGTGAAGAGGGGAAAAAGACCTGTGAGGTGGATTAGTTAATAAGCATGCAAATCAAACATATAATCATACAATATTGAAAGACATAATTTGAAATGCTTAAAACAAGAATAAGAATGCATATACCTCACAAACCTTATACCTTCTCCTTCGGATGGAGCTTGATGAAGTGAAGGCGCCCTTGGATGATGCTCCACTTGATGTGCTCCTCTTGCTTGCTTGATGTGGATGTCTCTCCAATATTGTGCACAAATGGAATGGATTTGGAAGATGATGGAAATGCGATGATTAAGTGTGGATGTAGGATGATTTTTACATGATAAGGATGGTAAAATGATTTTTCTAGGCTCAAAAGGGCAGCATAAGATTACTGAACTTGGAGATGAAGAATGGAGGGATGGAGTACTCAATTTATAGGAAGAGGAGAGGAAGAATGGATGGATAGGATGGATTCAAGATGAAGGGCTAGGATTGCTTGTGAGCTCACACAAGGCCCAAAAGAGGGTGTGGAGACCAAGAGATATGGCTTAAAGGCATTTCTTGTCTCCACACTTCTCAAGGTACATTGGGATGTCTTCCCAGGGTACCTCGAGAAGAGCAAAGTGCATTGGGAAGACTTCCCCATGTGCCTTGAGAGGGGCAACGGATGTGACATTATTTTTAGAATGGGGAGGAGGAATTTAAAATTCTCCAAAAAGGGATAATCATGGGGACTGGAGGAATAAGAAGGAATTAAAAATTCTTTGGGAGAGGGGATGGCTAGAGGATTGTGAGATTTTGAAGATCTCACATTCACCTAGGAAAAGAGCATTAAAAGCTAGTGGTTGGATGGAAGGGACAAGGAGTTGACTTCATAGCTAATCATGATGATTAGCCATTAGCAACTCATTAGGAGGGGGATTAGAGGAAATGTTAGGTGGCCTTAGGATTTGTAGGAGGATTTGACTAGGAGAGAGAATGAGTGGAGGAAATTAAAAATTAAAAGAATAAGGTTAAGTGAGTTTAGAGAGTTTCTAGAAGACTTTATTAGGTTAATGATGAATTAAGAAGATGGTTTGTAGGAAGCATGTGGGTTAACTAGTTAATTGAAATTAATTAGCTAAGAGGGAGATTTGTAAGAATTCAATTTTTAGAAGAATAAAGAAAGGGATTGATTTATTAAATAAATCAGTCACATACTATAGTGACAATATCAATTATAATTAATTAATATTGAAGAGAATTTGAATTAACATAATTAATTAATTAATTATGTGAGGAATTAAAAGTAATTAAAAATATTTACTTTTAGGTGTCTACATTTTGCCCCTCTTTGAAGCGAGGTGTAATGATGCATTGATTCAAAGAATAATCTTTTTTGATTCGATCGATAAGGTCTAGATTCAGTCTAGTTTTAGGAAGGATTCATCCTGTATAAGACAAAGATGATCAAAGTGTCTAGTTTCATGAAGGATTCATCCTGTATAAGACATGATTGATCACAACGTCTGGTTTTAGGAAGGATTCATCCTGTATAAGACATGATTGATCACAACGTCTAGTTTTAGGAAGGATTCATCTTGTATAAGACATGATCAGAGTGTCCAGTTTCAAAAAGGATTCATCCTGTATAAGACAAGATTGATCACAACGTCTAGTTTCAGGAAGGATTCATCCTGTATAAGACATGATCAGAATCAAAATTAATTATGTGAGGAATTAAAAATAATTAAATATAATTATTTTGAAGCATCTACATTTTGGCGATGTGTAGAAGATAGAGGAAGAAAAAGATGCCCCAGTGTCAAGCATGGGAGGTGTATGCCCCCTCGAGAATTTTTTCAAAAAAAAGGACGAAAAATTCTTGAAAAAAAAAAAGAGGAAGAAGAATCAGGGTGGAAGGAATAAATGAGGAAGAAATATGAAGCAATCGTGAAGAATTTTGGAAACAAGAATAGGAGAGGTGAGACCGCGGGGGAAGATGGGCCCTCATGGGGGCCCATATACACCACAATAGACCCAATGAGGGGTCATTGTATCATGATGGACATATTTTCCTCTTTATATATATATGTATACATGATTCAATTGGTGACAGATGATGTGTAGCATTTATTATGATGGATTATTTTTGTTTGTCTTATGATGTCATATATGGATGCAATCATGGATGTGCTATGCTGACCTATTTTGTGATGCAAAGTGGATGCTTATGTATGTATGTTTATGATGTGTTGCTGACATAGTTTTTGAATGCATGATGAGTTTTTTTTATACTTTATGTATAAATACATATGTGTGAATGATTTATGATGCAATCTAAATGTAATGCTATATGGATGAGTGTATTTTTTATTTATGTGATGCAATCTTATATGGTAAATATTTTGTGGAAAAAAAATGATTGTCTAAGAAATGCACTTTACATGATGTGAATAAATTAATTAAAAGAGGGAATATGCCAATAATAACACAATGATCTTAGATAGAAGAATATGGAATAGATGGGAAGTGGGGGAAATTGAGAACTCCGTGGGATTATTGAGTTTAGGATTTGATGGAATGATGGTGAGATTTTGTGCGCAACAAATGTGGAGAGCCAACCTAGTTTGATGTTGCCCTGAGTGGCTTGCACCACTGATTATAGAAATCAGGATGCCATGAGAAACCCAGGGCGTGGACTGACTCTGTAGACAAACGGGAATTTCTTGCACACAACAATGCAAGTGTTAAGAAACACTAATAAAAAGTTGTGGGTTTGTGCAAGGAAACCCTCAAACACACTGATACCTCTTGTACATGAGAAGGTAAGTGTTGATAAATACTAGTACCAGGTCGCCGATTTATACAAGAGGGATCCAAAATATGCCATACTATGCAATATGCCTTAGTATGCACCTATCATAATGTACCTGGATATGGAAGAACCCAGGCAGTCGTTAATAGTGGCAGTCATAGGGCAAAAGATGCAAGTCTATATGAAAAGATCTAAAAAAATCTAACAAGTCACTTCCTTGCAACCAAATGATACCTCTTGCCAAGAGTAGAACTAGGATGAAGGATTAGGTTGCTAGGTGAGGGAAGGGGTCATCCCTAGGGCAAAGTGGGATTTTGGATTAGGCAAGTGATTCTATGCTTTTGGAGAGTGACTAGTGGATTTGGGATTGCTTCTCAAGACTTCTTGAAGCTTACATCGAGGTATAAAAGCTCAGTTTTAATGGGACATTCCTTGTTCATGACTCAAGTGAAGACTAATCATCATACACATGTTTTATTGGGAGGCAGAAAAGAAGGAATGTTGTGCATGGGTGGGCTGGATGGTGGATGATTTGTAGTATCGACATGCTAGACAATGGATTTGGTTATTTACCTTGGCACTTGCATAGAGGTTTTCACCAAGGTACTTGTCCATAGCACCACAAAGTGGTTTTCACTGGTGGACAAATTGTTTTTCTTTGTTTTTCTAATTTTTTAATTTTTTTGTGTCATAAGGCGCCTGTTTGCCAGGTTTTCACCAAAGTGACGATTTTTTCAGGATCTTTTTCTCATTTTTTTTATTTTTATTTTTTTCTTGATTTTTTTGACAATTTAAGAATTTTTGAGGAGTAAGCATAAAATCTTTTGAGGTGCATGATATTCATTGGATCATCCAAAGGATCGCCTTCAAGAGTAGTCAACTAATAAGCTCCTAATCCATATTTTGTTGTGATTACATATGTTCTAGGCCAATTAGGCTCGAACTTGCCTTTCTTTTCTCTTTCTTATAGATTTTTTTGACTCTCCATGAGGACAAGAACACCAACTTGGAATTTCCGGGTTCTGACTTTTTTGTGATAACTCATACACAAGCAGTTTTGATATACCCGGAGATGGTTCAAGGCCTTGAGGTGCATTTCATCTAATAATTCTAGCTCTTGTAAGCGAGCAATTGTATATTCTTCCTCTGGTAGGATGTTTTGTAGTGATACCCTTAGAGAGGGGATCTCGATCTCAAGGGGAAGGATGGCTTTGAAACCAAAGACCAGGGAATAAGGGATGGTGCCTGTGGGGGTGCGGATGGAGGTGTGGTAGGCCCAAAAAGCAGAATGGAGTTGGAGGTGCCAATCATGACCAACTTCATTGGCTATCTTTTTGAGGATTTTGATTAAGGTTTTATTAGAAGCCTAAGCTTGGTCATTGCCTTGGGGATAATATGGGGTGGAGAAGTGATGTTGGATGTTGAATTTTTGGTAGAGTTCTTTAACATCCTAGTTTTTAAATTGTTTGCCATTATCTATGATAATAACTTTTGGGATGCCATACCGGCAGATTAGATAGTTCAGGATGAATTTGGATATTTGCTTGCCGATGGTGAAAGTAAGAGGGATAGCCTCTACCCACTTGGTGAAGTATTTGGTGGCGGTGATAATGAATTTATGTCCATTGGAAGATGAAGGGTGGATTTTCCCAATGAGATCGAGCCCCCACTGTGAGAAAGGCCATGGTGTTATAAATGGCTGCAATTCTTGTGATGGTGCATGAATTTTGTCGCCATGTTTCTGGCAAGGGATCCATTTCTTCACATAATTATATGCATCTACCTCCATTTTAGGCCAATAGTATCCTATTCTCAAAATCTTTTTAGCCAATGTGAGCCCACTTGAGTGTGCCCCATAGATACCCTCGTGTACTTCACGTAATGCCCTTTCTGCCTCTTATTTATCTAAACATATTAGGAGGGAACCATTGATATGCCTTCTGAATAGGGTGTCTCCGAGGATGGTGTAACGAGCACATCGGTGGATGAAGGTTTGTTGTTGGGTTTTTGTGAGATGTGGGGGAATGTTGTTGTCTTTGAGGAAAGCGAAGGTTTCTTGGTACCAAGGGGACTCGGGACTAACGAGAACACACACAATTTCAAACTCTGGTAGGTCATATGCTGGTATAAATAATTGCTCAACCAAGAACTCGCACTTCTGACTATGTGCTGACATTTGAAGGAGGGAGCCAATGGTGGCCATTGCATTTGTAGCCCTGTTGTTTGTTCGTGGGATTTGATTAAATGTGATTGCTATGAAATGTTTCTTAAGATCTTCGACCATGGTACGGTAAGGAAGGAGTTTATCATCTTTTGTCTGGTACTCATCATTGACTTGTTTTAGAACAAGCTGAGAATCACCATAAACTTGTAACTCCTTTATTTTAAAGTGGATAGCCAGACGCAAACCTGTGATGAGTGCCTCATATTATGCTATGTTATTGGTACATGCAAAGGCTATCTTGTATGATTTGGGGATGCTAACTCCTTGAGGTGTGACCAATAATATTCCTGCCCCTGATCCATTTTGGGTGCAGGAGCCATCAAATTATAATTGCCATGTGGAGGATGTGGAAACAGTCATAATGAACTCATCTGGTAATTCTATGAGAATAGGATGGTCACCTGGAAGTGGAGCTTCAGCCAACTAATCTGCAATGACTTGTCCCTTGATTGTGTTTCTATCCACATATTCGATGTCAAACTCACTTAGGAGCATGACCCATTTGGCAGTTCTACTAGTGAGAGCAACTTTTGACGGGAGATATTTAAGTGGATCAATTTTAGCAATTAATTTTGTCTTGTTGTTTAGCATATAGTGTCATAGTTTCTATATGCTAAACACTAATGCCAAACATGCTCTTTCAATGGGGGTGTAATTGAGTTCATATCCTACCAATGTTCGACTGATGTAGTAAATGGCATGTTCCTTCACTTGATCATCTGTTTGCGCCAATAATGCCCCCAATGCCACTATAGTAGCACATATGTACAAAATGAGGGGTTTTCTGGGGGTAGGTGGCATCAAAACTAGAGGTGATGTTAGATATTCTTTTAATTTATCAAAGGCCTTTTGACATAAGTAGTCCCATTTGAATTTTGTGTCTTTACGCAGGAGGTGTGCAAATGGATGGCACTTATCTACTAGTTGTGAAATAAAATGTCTAACAAATTGGAGTTTTCCCTGGAGACTGCACAATTGTCTAAGAGTTTTTGGTGGAGGCATTTCCATGATAGCTTTTACTTTTGCAGGATTGACCTCGATGCCTCTGCGAGAAACAATGAATCCTAATAATTTTCTTGATGTGACTCCGAACACACACTTTTTGGGATTCAGGCGCAGTTTGTATTTTTTTAATCTTTCAAAGATCTGCTTTAGAATGGGAATGTGTTCTTGTCTTGTCTTAGATTTGCCTAGCAGATCATCCACATAGTCCTCCATAATTTTATGTAAGAGGTCACGAAAAATTGTTGTGATGGCATGTTGGTACGTAGCTCCAGCATTTTTGAGACCAAAAGGAATGACCCGATAACATAAAGTACTCCATGGTGTTGTGAATGCAGTTTTATGTTGATCCTCATCTGCTATCCTAATTTGGTTGTATCTAGAAAACCCATCCATTAGCAATAGCATTTCATGTCCTGCTATAAGGTCCACAATCATGTCTATACTGGGGAGCGGGAAATCATCTTTAGGACAAGCTCTATTTAGATCTCAAAAATCTGTGCAGATGCGGATGCCCTCGGTAGGTTTGCCAATAGGTACAATGTTAGAGACCCATTCAGCATAGTCTACTAGTTTGATAAATTATGCGTCTAACATCTTTTGGAGTTCCGCCTTGACTAGGAGTGCAATATGTGGGTACATTTTGCGAAATTTTTGTTTTACAGGTTTTGCATCTGGGTGGACGGCGAGATTGTGAACCACCAAGGCAGGATCCAACCTTGGCATATCGGAATAGGACCATGCAAAATTGATTTTTACCTCTGTAAGGAAGTTGATGAAGTCTTGTTTCTCTATTTCTGTGAAGGATTTGGCAATGTGCACATTTTTCAGAATGACTTCGGTGCCCATGTTGATGTTGTCTTTTTCTTCTATCAACAAATTTGATTTGTCCTATGGAAGGTAACCAATGGTAGGGAGGTCAAGTCCCTCATTGTCAAGTTCCTTTTCCAAGTTTTCACTTTCGGATATGCCCTTTGTTTTTATTTTTTGTTCATCCAAAGGTGCCTCAGGGAGGTTTTCACCTAGGGAATCATGTCTTTTCCTTTTATTATCTTTTTTGTGGCTAAGGGCATTGACTTGACTACCAAAGTATCCCTTTTTGTGTAGTTGAATACCCTCGATTTTGTTACAATCTTCCAGGTTTCACACCATTAGGAGAGCAATGAGAGCATTATCATCGGTGCAGATATCTAAAGTAGGTTTGTCTCATTGGCCCCAGTCAATGAGTTCAGGATGGACAAGATGTAGCTCATGTGAAGTGGGAGGGGTTACGAGGGTGATGGTATTGATGTAAGTGTCAAGGAAGATATCTTTCTCATATTCATAAGGCATTTCATGGAATTCCTCTTTGTCAGCGCTTTCGATATCCAAAGAAGGACTAGAAGGGGCACCAGCGATAGTAACCTTAGGCACTAGGGTGTACCCCAAGCTTCTGTTGTATCTGTAGGAGATAGGATTTATGGGTGTTTTTCTTCCTTTCTCCTTTGGTCCCAGGCCATGTCCTTTGTAACCTATTCTTTCAACTATGGCAGATGCTTTTGGGTACATTTTTTTGGATATTCTTGCTGGATCATCATCCTCTTCCCGGTACAACTAGGAAGAGACATCTTCTTCAAGGCTCTCCTCATTAAGTGGGCCCCATTGCTAGAAGGTGGTATTTTGGCATTGCATGACTAGTTTTGGGTCCTTTTTGAGCTCTTTTGGTTTGCCAAATGACTTAGGAGAGAGAGGGAGGTTGCCTATTAATAAGACATCCTCCAATTTGTATTCTCCATAGCCATTGTCCAAGATCTTGATTTGATTATCTGGTTGGGATGATGTGGAGGCAACATTTGATGTGTTAGAGGGATGCATTAGTGAGGATCTATTTAATGGGCAATGATATGGATGGTTTTCCTCTAGGAGTTTACAATACTGGAAGGGTTGTGGATCACTTTTGATAGTTATCTCTCTTCCATTGAAGGGGAATTTGATGCATTGGTGATAGGTGGAGGGTACAGCCTTCAAGGAGTGAATCCATGGCCAACCAAGGAGAATGTTGTAGGGGAGATCAAGATCTAGTACTTGGCAAGGGGTTTCAATTGTAATGGGGCCCACTTGAAGAGGTAAGGTGATCATGCCCTTTGAAACTCTTTCTACATCATCATATGCCTTTATTGTTATTCTTCCTGATGTGTCTATCAGATCCTCAAAAAGTCCCAATTGTTTTATTAATTTGTATGTACACAGATTAAGCCCAGATCCACCGTCTATTAGGATACATTTGAGCTTATGCTTGTAGATAAGAGCTTCGATGTGCAAAGGTTTGTTATGGTCTTCATCTATGGGAGCATCTTTGGAGGTAAATACAAGGTGCTGCTAGGCAGCAAGGTTTCCAATGAGGGCTTGGAATTGGGTGGCGTTGATGTTATCAGGAACACGTGATTCGAGAAAGGCTTGTTCCAAAATTTCTTTATGGACCAAGGAAGTCTTAAGAAGTTCCAAAATGGAGATCTAAGTAGGGGTCTTCCCAAGTTGGTCCAAGAGGTCATATCGGCGGGTGGAAGACATGGGTGGTGGATTTGGTGGGGGAGAGACTCCTTGGATGGTGACTTTACCTTGGTGTGTAGTTACACTGTAATCATTCTGGAAATGGGAGGTGGAAGGCGTGGCGCCTTGAATGAATATCCTAGCAGGATTTGGTTTTCTTTGGGAAGAAGGAGGATTAACTCCTTGGATGGTTATGACATTGATATGATTGTCTGGAGGTTCAATGTGACCTACTAAAAAATCAAAGCCCGTTATGTGATTAGCATAGTCATAACCCACTACATTAGATGATGAGCCTTTTCCTTTATCATGCTTCAGAAAGGGTTCCTGGTACATTTTGAGTTTGTCATTGTTATTACCAGGTTTTACATTTGCTACTTCAATCTCACCTCTATCAATGAGATCTTGTATGTAGATCTTCAATT
This sequence comes from Cryptomeria japonica, assembly GCF_030272615.1. Lineage (NCBI taxonomy): Eukaryota > Viridiplantae > Streptophyta > Pinopsida > Cupressales > Cupressaceae > Cryptomeria > Cryptomeria japonica. The sequence goes on along the minus strand of NC_081406.1, from coordinate 482,654,089 downwards.
TCATACACTTTTGTGTATCATGTCCCTTGATACGATGGTATTCACAATACTCATTTTCATTATACCATCTTGGTTTAGGTTGATTGGGGTCAAACGGGCGAGTGATTGGAAAAACCACTACACCTACTTGGACAAGTTTTTGAAACACCATTTCAATAGGGTCAGCTAGAGGAGTGAAGTCTCTTGGAGTCTGGTTATTCGATCGGGGTGGTCATCCCTGGATTGAGACATTGTTGTGAGGTTTTTGGGATTGATTTTGATTGTTTTGATTATTGAATTGATGATTATTGGTGGTGGATTTTGGGGGAGCGGCCATGGTTTGGACCCGCTTTGCATCAGTTACACCATCATTGACCACGTTTTTGTTCTTAGACCAAAATTTTGGCACTTCTGGTAATGTTTCAAGGTTCCTTCCTCCAACAAGACACGTTCAAGGGCGAGGCCCATATCGGTCAATTTTTGGAAGGATTTGATACATTGGGATATTAAGGGTCTTGAAAGTTCAGGTGCCAAGTTCTTTTGAAATAGTTCAATTTGATGTTGTTCTGGCATGTCCCACTGGAATTTTTTGATAAGATGTTGCCATCTTTGTAGGAAATTGGCAAAGGTTTCTCTGGGCCTTTGTTTTGTATTGCATAGGTCCATCATAGAAACATCATTAACCATGTTGTAAGAATATTGGGCCACAAATTTTTCTACCAAGTCTGGAAAGGAGACAATGGAACCTCACAGTAGAGATGAGAACCATGCAAGGGCATCGCCCATGAGACTCTTGCGAAAGAGTCTGTGAAGATAAAGGTCACTATAGGAGACTTCTTGGAATATGATGTGGAATTCTTGGACATGGTTGCGAGGGTCTCCTTTGCCTTCATACTTGGTGAATTTGGGGATCTCAATTCCCAAGGGATAGGGTGCAACTGATATAGACAGGTCATAAGGACAAGGGCAAAACTCTTTGAATGAGTAAGTTTTCTTTTTATTAGTCCTTTGTTTCATGTCCTTGATGATATTTTTCATGTCTTGAATTTCCTTCATGAGGTCTTGTTGTGGACTTTGATAACGATGAATTGTATTTGCCCCAAGAATTGGGTGAGCCAAAGAAGGTGCACCACCACCAATGTAACCTTGGAAACGTTTGGAGGGGGAAATTTGTGATGAAAGGACTTAGAAAGATATTTGTGGAATTTTGGATTTTGTCTTTTATAACAAGGGATTTTGTTGACTGGTATGGTTCTTGGATTAGAGCCTGGATTTGAATAGGATTTGACACCTTAGTCCTTGGATGAGGATTTTAGGTGGTGGATGCAACCATAAGTAAGGTGGTTGCCAAGTTGTGTAGAATTTAGACCTTGGATTGATGATTAAAAAGCCTCTCTTATACCAAGGGTTGGCTAATGACCCTAAGAAAAGTAAAGACGTGAGTTAAGAGTCTTGATCGACTCAAAAGGATTAGGCAAAAGGTGCTTGGAGAGGATTCCCCTTCAAGCACAAGAGCCAATTGATTAATGATGAGGTCTAAATGGAATTTCACAAGGCATGTAACCTTAATGCGATGTTAAATTAGATAAGAGGATGATTGGATTTGAATTTTGATAATTGATTTGATAGTGGAGGGAGATTGATTTGATGTGCTAAGTCCTTGGGAAATTTGAGGATGATTGATGGAGGAGGTATGGTAGTGATGGTTTAGAAGAAACTTGATGACTAGGTTGTCTTTAGCATGAACATGACTTAATGGAGGATCAATTCGAATGGCAAGTTGTACGAAGGGATACGACCACCCTGATTTGGACGATAGTAGGTGTTTCAAAGGACAAACTTGAATGTTGATGGAAAGGATGAACTCTTAGATTCTCTCTTGGGCTTATGAAATATGGGACAGATGGAGTTTTGACGCAATTTTGGACTTTGTGTGGGTAATGACTTGGAAATTTGTTTGTGTCTTGACAAGTGTTTTTGCAAAGTGTTTGGGGATAGTGATGTGTTTTTAGTCTTCTCTTGGCAAGTATGTATCAAACAAAGAAAACACAATGATTAAATGCATATTATCTCAAAGACACTCATGCTCATATACAACATTCTTAAGGCTGGCAAGGACAATAGTCATTGGATCCCAATCAGTTTCCTAGCTATGCTTACCCAGAGCGGACACTTAGATGCTTGACCCCACTGGCTCCCCTCCATGGCACTCACTTCTCGGGGCAGCCAAGCATCAATTCCCATGAAAAATCCTCATGGCGAACTTTGTGTCTCTACTAAGGGCCATAAAAATATGGGTGGCTTTGAGGTTCGACCTCCTGCACCAATGACTAGAAGGTTTTTAGCCACTATGAACAAGGTGTTTAGTAAGTCTTCCTGTTAGGAGCTACCCTTCAAAGTTGCACAAGCGCAATTGAGGCCTATAGCCCAACAAAGCACCAATAACTTAGTAGTCATGCAAGCATGATTGAGATCTCTAAGATACTACTAAGCACCCAATGTGAGAGTGAACTCTCATATAGCCCCAGCCATTGACCCTTTCATAGTCAATGGCCTATTTATTATAGTGAGTTGGGAACCCCAGGTCCAGGTGTACTCACTTGGGTCATTCCCCTCTTACCTTCTCAAAGAGAAAGTTGGGAGGGCAGGCCTGCTAGAGGTAAACATGAAATAAAACAAGAAAAGGTTGGAGCGTCTAGATTTCTGATCGTCTAGCTAGAAGAGAACATACTCTCCTACTTTTACGCTTTTCTTAAAGACACATAAGACAATGGTTCATTCCATTTTAATTAATATATAGGTTCCTAATTTAAATAAATGCACAATGTTTGGTTGGATTTCTTAGGCAACCTGCAAAACAACTTGATTAGCAGTTTGAAAAATGGAGTCTTCAACAAGCATCTTGCAAAAGACAACAAACTGACAAAAATATTAAATTTTTTGAATTTTTGGGAATAAGTAGAAAAACATGAATAAAATTTTTTTTACTAATGACAAATGTGGATTTGGAGGAAAATTTGATGGGTAAAAGGTGTTTGACTAGGTTTTTGCTACTTTCCAAGGGATAGGCAAGCAAAAAATAGGGATTTTGGAGGAGAGATGAAGGAATGGAAAAATTTGTCCAAGAGGGACAAAGAAGGAAAAGTTGGAGATGGACAATATGGGAAAATTTGGAGGTGATTGGATAAAAGGGGAAGGAGTTATGGCAAACCCTAAAAATAGAGGAATGTGGGATTTTGGGCTTCATAAAGTGGATTTTGGGATAAGGCCCCTAGAGCACTTTATGGATTAAAACAAGCCCCTAGAGCTTGGTATACTAGATTAGACAAATACTTGCTAAAATTGGTATTTATCAAAGGTGTTGTTGATAGTAATATGTACTTCAAGATTGAAAAAGATAACATTTTGATTGTTGAAGTCTTTGTCGATGACATTATCTTTGGTGGTGATGATGATATGAGTGTGAAGTTTGTCGGTGATATGCAAAAAGAATTTGAGATGTCTATTATCGGTGAGATGAAACTTTTCTTTGGTTTGCAGATTGCACAGACAGGAAAAGGTATATTTATATCTCAAACTAAGTATGTGATGGAATTTCTGAAGAAATTTGGATTAGATTATTCCAAACTGATTGGAGCTCCTATGGTGACTGGTGGTAAATTGTCTAAAAATGATGAATCACCTAAAGCTAATCAAAGTTTGTACAAATCTATGGTTGGTGGACTGCTATATCTTACTCAAAATAGGCCTAACATTATGCATGTTGTGTGTATGGCTGCTAGATATCAAGTTAATCTGAAGGAGAGTCATGTCACTGATGTTAAAAGAATATTCAGATATCTAAAAGGAACTAAGGATTATGGTTTATGGTATCCAAAGAATGATGATTTCATGTTGTGTGCTTACACTAATGCAGATTAGGTTGGTAATGTTGATGACCAAAAGAGTACAATTGGTGGAGCATTATTTTAGGTAAGAATTTGGTTTCATGGGCTAGCAAGAAACAAGATTTAGTATCTTTATCTACTACTAAAGCTGAGTACATTATTGTTGTTATTAATTGCACTCAGATAGTTTGGATGAAGAAAATGTTGAAATATACTAGAGTTATCTATGATGAGCCTATTGTTATATACTATGATAATTACAGTGCTATAAACATGTCTAAGAATTCAGTGCAACATTCAAAGACTAAGCATATATCAATAAAATATAATCACTTGAGTGAGAAAATAGGTGAATAGAAGGTGAAGCTGGAATATGTATCTACAAAGGAATAAATTGCTAACATTTTCACTAAGCCTTTCCCTGCAGATACATTTGTCTATTTGAGAGACAAGTTAGGGGTATCCACCCCTCCTGATGAGAATTAGATGCATTGAGTTGCATTGATCCGGTGGAATTAAGAGCCTTAATCTATTTATCTGGATTGATGAGTTGGTGTTGCTCCTTTGTTGGAGTAGTTTGTTGATTTGGTTGTGTGTCCCAGGGGGGAGAGATTCATGATTCTATTATGGGAGAGAATTTGATTTTTTGTTTTGGTGATCTTTGGCTTTCTTGTCAAAGGGGGAGAGAGATAATGTGAAAAAATTCTTTATCTATCTTGATCTTAGGGGGAGTTTGCTAGTGATATCTTCTTTCTTTGCATTGATTGTTTTTCACATTCATATATTGCCATCAATTCCAAAGGGGGAGATTGTTGGTGAAGAGGGGAAAAAGACCTGTGAGTTGGATTAGTTAATAAGCATGCAAATCAAACATATAATCATACAATATTGAAAGACATAATTTGAAATGCTTAAAACAAGAATAAGAATGCATATACCTCACAAACCTTATACCTTCTCCTTTAGATGCAACTTGATGAAGTGAAGGCGCCCTTGGATGATGCTCCACTTGATGTGATCCTCTAGCTTGCTTGATGGGGATGGCTCTCCAATATTGTGCACAAATGGAATGGATTTGGAAGATGATGGAAATGAGATGATTAAGTGTGGATGTAGGATGATTTTGACATGATAAGGATGGTAAAATGATTTTTCTAGGCTCAAAAGGGCAGCATAAGATTACTAAACTTGGAGATGAAGAATGGAGGGATGGAGTCCTGAATTTGTAGGAAGATGAGAGGAAGAATGGATGGCTAGGATTGCTTGTGAGCTCACACAAGGCCCAAGAGAGGGTGTGGAGACCAAGAGATATGGCTTAAAGGCATTTATTGTCTCCACACTTCTCAAGGTACATTGAGAAGTCTTCACAAGGTGCCTCGAGAAGAGAAAAGTGCATTGGGAAGACTTCCCCATGTGCCTTGAGAGGGGCAAGGGATGTGACATTCCTTGAAGAATGGGGAGGAGGAATTTAAAATTCTCCAAAAAGGGATAATAATGGGGATTGGAGGAATAAGAAGGAATTAAAAATTCTCTGGGAGAGGGGATTAGAGGAAATGTTAGGTGGCCTTAGGATTTGTAGGAGGATTTGACTAGAAGAGAGAATGAGTGGAGGGAATTAAAAATTAGAAGAATAAGGTTAAGTGAGTTTAGGAAGTTTCTAGAAGACTTTATTAGGTTAATGATGAATTAAGAAGATGGTTTGTAGGAAGCATGTGGGTTAACTAATTAATTGAAATTAATTAGCTAAGAGGAAGATTTGTGAGAATTCAATTTTTAGAAGAATAAAGAAAGGGATTGATTTATTAAATAAATCATTCACATACTATAGTGACAATATCAATTATATTTAATTAATATTGAGGAGAATTTGAATTAACATAATTAATTAATTAATTATGTGAGGAATTAAAAGTAATTAAAAATAATTACTTTTAGGTGTCTACAGTTGGATTATTGGGGAGATTATTGTATTTGGTTGTTGTCATTACTTCTTCTAGGATATATTGTTGTCATTGACATCAACATATTCCTATGAGTTATTCCAGTGAGTTTGGGAAGAGTTTTTGGTCCAGTTTTGTAGTTTGGTTGTGTTGATCATTATTTTGCAAAATCTGGTATTTCCTCCGATATATTCCGATGTGATAAGATATTGTGCTGAGACTTTGGATTATTGTTTGGGATAATCTTGTTTATCTTCATTTCACATGGTTCATTATTTTTTCCTCTGCAAGTTATCTTTCCTCGTGATAGTTGTTGATTGGTTGTGTTCTTGAGCTTTGAGACATTGACCAATGAAGATTTGAAATGAGGTGTTGGTGCAACCATTCTGGATTATTCTAACATGCTTGCTGGTGTTTCCTAGTCATGTTCTATTTTTTTTGGCGATCCACATTAATCGTATTGTAAGTTTTTGGTGATTTCTATGAATCAGTGATGGTCATGTTATGCAGTATTTCTAATGGTGTAGCATGTTGCAGTTGATCTTGGTAGGATTTTCAATGGATGTAATCATTTGGGAATTTGATTTAGGTCCATGCTATGTAATGTAAATCATAATACTAGTCTAGTGGTTGATCTTTGTATCATGCAATATAATTTTTGTAATTGTGAGTTGAGGGTTGAGGGTTTAGATGACCTTGTTATCAAGGTTGATGATTTGTATATATAGGTGAGATGCTTATGTAATTTAGGTGTTAGTATTTTGTTTGCATTATCAGAGAGAAATGAATGTGCAAACAAGGATATGTCATTTAGAAAAGTGTTTTGGTGAGATTGATGTTGTAAACTAGACAACTGCGCTTAATCGAGACTACCATTAGGCATTTGTAGATGTTATCATTGCAGTTCATTCCTTCTGGATTGTAGTTTGAATCATATTGTAAGTTAGTGAGACTTCCCTGAGGGCTGTAGCCTTCCTAGAAAATATCTTTTGAGCAATGAGTAGTGTGTCTGAATTCATGTGCATTCCCCATTGTAATATTTTCACATACTACTACAGAGTATCATCTAACTGTGGGTAGGTTCCCACCGTGGTTTTTCCCTTAACGGGGTTTTCCACGTCAATTTTTTGGTGTTGTGTGTTGTGCTATTAATTTTCTTATTTGTGATTGATGCAGTTTATAAGTTTATGTTCTGAAGTTTAATTTGAGGAGATCTAGAGAAGACTGATTCACCCCCACCCCTCTCAGTCTTCCTTCTTGATCGATGCTAACAGTTATGGTTTTATTCTAGTTTTTTTTTATTCATTTATATCCATTGGTTAAAAAATTAGGTTAAGAAAATTGTTAATTGCATAACACTAATTCACCCCCCCTCTTTGTTAGGTCCCAAAGACAACTGAGAGGGGGGGGGGGGGGCGTGAATCAGTTGTCAAATAAATTCAAACCAAAAATAACTTAACCAACTTAATGCTTAATAGCGGTAAATCAGTTCAATATGTCGTAGATAGTTTTAACAGTTAATTGTTATACCGGTAAGGATTAGTGCATGAAACATATAGACAAAGTCATCCACAACATATAACACCAATATTTGTACGTGGAAACCTTGTAAGGGGAAAAACCATGGTGGGAAACCTTACCCACAATTAGATGATACTACTATGGATAGTAAGTGTACATAAATGGGGTCTACACTTGCAGAATGACCAAGCGCCTAGAGCTCACTACTCAATCACAAAATGGGAGTCACATTGACTAAAATTGGATGGTTAAATCCAATAAGAATGTACTGCTAAAATTAGCATCTTCATATGCTGGATTCAGTACCAGTGTAGTTCTGATTGTCTTCACAAAAACCCTCCTTCAATCTTCAAATGATGTCTACGTGTATAGCTCTGTTTATTCTTGCATATACCTTCACACAATCCTTTTTCACATTTTTCCATTTATCTTACAAATAAGATCTTACATGTATACCATAACCTAAGACCAATTTTAGTAGGTCGCCTCTATAAGATATTACAATAAAATTAATTTACATATCAATTAATACCCGATGCAATAACTGATTCAGTATGTCGGCTTAATGTATTTACAACAATAATAAGTCATCTCCATAGCATGCCATGTTGATCTAGAAAAGATAAACTTGCCGGTGTAACCTGGTAATAATAAATATGCAAATGCTAATCTCCTAATAAACAAAAATCCAAGACAAGGTGTCCACGCAATGTCTTTGACATAACCAAGTGTTTTCCATATCATTCCAAGTGTCGGTGATCATTATATCTTGCCAATGTACTAGATACCGGTGACTGTGCATGAGTCACTTGCTTGCCGATGAATGTTACTGATTCTCCAAAGTGCCAGAGTTGATAAGTGTTTAGTAGGTGTTGACATCAATGACAAAACCATACCAAAATACCAACAATCTCCCCCTTTGGCATTGATGGCAACACAAGATGGAAGAACCATCAAAGTGCCATAACAAAAATGCCAAATACAAAAACCAACAATCTTCGAAATCAAAATACAGATACAAAGAGTAATAGTCTCTCCCCCTGGGAGCAACATGTGTTTTCCTTGTGTTTTTCCATACCAATCTCTCCCCCTTTGACATAAAATGCCAAAGTTCTTACCAAGCCAAGTTCATATACAAAATACCAATCAATTTAGTATACCAACTACTCCCCCTGAGAAGTAGCTTCCCATCAAAGATGGAATAAAATATTTCTCTGTTAATTTTGCAGGTTGATGATAATCATCAACTTCCTAAGTCTCTACCGGTGGGGGTATGACCCCAAGCTGATCTCTAAGATATTCAAAAGTCTCCTTAGGTAGAGGTTTAGTATAGATATCTGCAATCTGCTCTTTAGTATTCACATAAACCAGTTTTATTTCCTTTGCTTCAACATTTTCCCTTAGAAAATTTAGTTTGATAGAAACATGTTTGGTTTTGGAATGTAATACCAGATTCTTAGATATATCAATTGCTACAGTGTTATCACAATAGATAGTAATAGGTTCCTTGCATTTTACCTTTATGTCTTTAAACATTCGCTTGACCCATAGTACCTATGTATAGTTAGTTGTTGCTGCAACATATTTTGATTTTGCTGTTGATAAGGATGTACAACTTTGTTTCTTACTCAGCCAAGAAACTAGTCTGTTTCCAAGAAAGAATTCTCCGCCAGTGGTGCTTTTTCTATCATCCACATCTCCTACCCAATTTGCATCTGTGTATGCACATAATTCAAAGTTTTCATCTCTAGGATACCATAATCCAAGATTTGTAGTGCCTTGTAAGTACCAAAAAATCCTTTTTACTGTTGATTCATGATTTTCTCTAGGATTACTCTGAAATCTTGAAACAATACATAGTGCATTCATGATATCATGTCTAGTCTATGTCAAATATAGTAGACCTCATATAATAGATTTGTACCTAGTTGGATTAACAGGTGTAGATTCATCCCTTAGTGATAGTTTGTCATTTGTAGTCATAGGTGTGCTTACTGGTTTAGAGTTCTCCATTCAGAAATGCACATTTAATATCCATTTGATATACTTTGTAGTTCTTATCTGTTGCAAAAGCAAAAAATAATCTAACTGCCTCAAATCTAGCTACCGGTGCAAAGGTTTCATTGTAATCGATTCCTTCTTTCTGAGAATATCCCTTACACACTAGTCTTACTTTATTTATGATAACCTTACCATCTTCATTAAGTTTGTTTCTAAATATCCATTTGGTTCCAATTACATTTTTATCTTTAGGCCGGGGAACTAATGTCCAAGTGTTATTTTTCTCAATTTGTTCTAATTCTTCTTCTATAGCTTTAATCCAAAATTTATCTTCACATGCCTCATTAACTGATGATGGTTCGATTTGAGAAATAAGACATACATCTTCATTTCCTGATCTTCCTCTTGTCATAACTCCTTTAAACTTGTTTCCAATTATTTGATCTTCAGAGTGATTCAATCTTACATATCAGGGTGTCTTTGTTTGTTGTTGTTCCTCAGTTACTTTGGAATTCTCAGATGATACTAGGGTAACTAGATATTTATTTTGTACTGGTGGATTCAGAGTAGGTTCATTTGTCAAAATTTCTATTCCCGGTTCAGAGTCTATATACCTTGAAGTTCCTTAGAATTGTTCATCAATCTTTACATTTGTACTTTCAACAATTTTCTACAATCTTTTGTTAAAACATTTATATACCTTGCTTTTAGATGAATAACCAAGAAATATTCCTTCATCACCTCTAGGATCAAATTTGCCAATATACTTATCTCTTCTAATATAACATTTACTTCCAAAAATTCTGAAATATTTAAGAGTAGGAGTAATACCAAACCATAGTTCATGAGGGGTCTTACCGATTTAACCTTTGATGTGAACTTTGTTGAATGTATAGACCAATGTATTGACCGACTCTCTCCAATATACATGTGGAAGGTTTGCTTTTGATAACATAATTCTTGCTGCATCCAAGATAGTTATGTTTTTCCTTTCAACAACTCCATTCTGTTGTGGTGTCCGAGGTGCTGATAGCTGTCTTCTGATTCTATTTACTTCATAGAAAGTATTAAATTCCTTAGATGTAAATTCTCCTCCTTGATCTAATCTTAGACATTTGATTTGATTACTGGTTTCATTTTCTACCATTGCTTTGAATAGTTTGAACTTTCCAAGTGCTTCTGATCTTTCTCTAAGAAAAGTAACCCAACACATTCTAGAATAGTCATCAATGATTAGCATGAAATATCTATCACCTTGTAAGCTTTTAGTTCTAGCTAGACCACATAAATCAGTGTGAATTAAATCAAGAGCATTATTGGATTTTTCTAGAATACTTTTGAAACTAGCTCTAACTTGTTTTCCAAATTGACATTCCTTACATACTGTATTGTGAGGTTTGAAAATTTTAGGTAAATCTCTAACTGCCTTAATAGTACTAATTTTTATCATGCAATCAAAGTTTAGAGTCTCTTATGCCATAACCAACTTTCATCAAAATGTACAATTAAGCATGTCTGTTCACTGTTATTCAAATGAAAGATATTACTTTTAGTCTGATTACCGGTTGCAATTTCCAAACCAGTTCTATTCATGATTTTGCATTTTCTATTTTTGAATTGTAACTAAAATCCTTTCTCAACTAATTGACCAACACTCAAAAGATTATGCTTTAATCCTTCAACATAGTACACATTGTCAGTTTTATGCTTACCATCAAGAGATATTGTACCCTTACCTTTGATAAAACAAGCTTTGTCATCTCCAAATCTCACTAAGCCTCCATTGTATTCTTGAAAGTTCAATAATTTACCTTTGTCTCCTGTCATATGATGTGAGCATCCTGAATCAATGATCCATTCATCCTTTACTTCAACTTTAGTTGCCAAGGCCTATTCTACCAGTTGAGCAGTAGGTGTCGGTTGATCTTCTATTATAGCAACAAAAACCCATCCATTGTCTATCGGATCCTCAACAGAATCATCAGTCACACTTTCATCAGCAATGTAACAAGATTTGTCTTTATTCTTCTTAAATCTGTATCTCTGATATTTAGGGTTAGGCTTGTATGTTCTTCTATCTTCTTCTCTTAGTCTAGCATGTCTATCAGGGCATCTTGAAGCCATATGACCAATCTTATTGCAGTTAAAACATTTAAAGGATGCTTTACCTTCATACTTACTTCCAACTGGACCTTTAGGCATTTTCCTTGCAAATAGTGCTTCAAGTTCTTCATTTTCTTTCCTGCTTTCTTCAAGTTCTCTTGCATAAAAGGCTTTCCAATCAGATTTGTCAAATGATGGAGCAGATGATGTTGATGCTTTAAAGGCCAAATCTGTCTTTATAGTAGCAACATGACCAAATTCCAATTTCAAAAGCTGAAAGTTTCCCAATCAATGCATCCCTAGTGACTGATGTATTAGGCATTGTTCTTAACTCATTTATAGGAGCGACTTTCATTTTATATGCTGGTGGCAATCCTCTTAAAAATTTTGAAACAATTTCATCCTCACTTAAGGTTCCTCCACAACATTTAATACCCAAAACAATCTCATTTACTCATTCCATAAAAGCAGAAATCCTTTCATTTTCTTCCATTTTCAGATTTTCATACTTGACCCGAAAGCTTTCAAGTTTTGCAATTTTGACTGTGGAATCTCCTTCATTCAGTGTTTCCAAATGATCCCAAATAGCTTTAGCAGTAGACCTATATGATAGTCCCATGATTTGTCGATTAGATAATGCGCTCAAAAGTGCTTCTCTTGTTTTGTAATCATTTTCCTCATCTTTAGTCAGGTTGGGTGGATTGGGCTGACTCTAAGTAGGAGCAGTATAACCATTCTTTGTAACACCCCAAATGTCCTTTCCAATGCAATTTAGATGTGTCTCCATTCTAATATTCCATATGCCATAGTTGGTTCCATCAAGTTTAGGACTATCCTTCCTGAAATAGTTAGTAGACATTGGATCTCCTCAAGTTGTTAAACTTTTGCAAAAGAGGACTAGGCTCTGATACCAATTGTTAGGTCCCAGAGACAACTGAGAGGGGGGGGGGGTTGAATTAGTTGTCAAATAAATTCAAACCAAAAACAACTTAACCAACTTAATGCTTAATACTAGTAAACCAGTTCAACATGTCAATAGATAGTTTTAACAGATAATTGCTATACCGGTAATGATTAGTGCATGAAACATAAAGACAAAGTCATCCACAACACATAACACCAATATTTGTATGTGGAAACCCTATAAGGGGAAAAACCATGGTGGGAAATCTTACCCACAATCAGATGATACTACTGCATATAGTAAGTGTACATAAATGGGTCTGCACATGCAGAAAGGCCAAGCGCCTAGAGCTCACTGCTCAATCACAAAATGGGAGTCACACTGACTACAATTGGATGGTTAAATCCAATAAGAATGTACTGCTAAAATTATCATCTTCATATGCTGGAGTCAGTACCGGTGTAGTTCTAATTGTCTTCACAAAAACCCTCCTTCAATCTTCAAATGATGTCTGTGTGTATGGCTCTACTTATTCTCGCATATACCTTCACACAATCCTTTTTCGCATTTTTCCATTGATCTTACAAATAAGATCTTACATTTATACCATAACCTAAGACCAATTTTAGTAGGTCAGCTCTACAAGATATTACAATAAAATTATTTTACATATCAATTAATACCTGATGCAATAATCAATTCAATATGTCGGCTTAATGCATTTACAATAATGATAAGTCATCTCCATAGCGTGCCATGCTGATCTGGAAAAGATAAACCTGTCGGTGTAACCTGGACGTATTTGCCGGTAATAGCAAATATGCAAATGCTAATGTACCAATAAGCAAAACTCCAAGACAAGGTGTCCATTATATCTTGTTGGTGTACCAGATACTGGTGACTGTGCATGAGTCACTTGCTTGCCGGTGAATGTTGCTGGTTCTCCAAAGTGCCAGAGTTGATAAGTGTTTAGTAGGTGTTGACATCAATGACAAAACCATACCAAAATACCAATACTCTCAATGTTCATTGATTCCAACAATTGGTATTAGAGCCTAGTTCCTCTAAGGAAGCTTAACAACTTGAGGAAGATCCAAGAGATTGAATCAATGGACTTTGGTTTGGAGAGACAACTTATGTAGCACTTGAAGACCTAGATGTAGCAAAGAAAGAAGCATGTGACTTGAGAAGAAATTTGAGTGATGTAGAAAATTTCATTGAATCACTGAAAGATCAAGTGAACACATCCACAGAGAAGAAAAAGGAGTTGATGGACAAACTTCTGGAGAAAGAAGAGAAATGCATTGATAATCAAGAAAAGATAGATGAATGTACAAAAATTGTTAGAGATAGTGCAATCCACTGTGATGAAGCTGACAAAGGAGATTGAAGATAGGAAGAAGAATGAAGAAGTCCTGATTCAGCCTTTGAAGGATAGATTTGATGAATGTTACAAATTTAATCATGAAAATGACCTGTTCAAGCTTGAATTGACATAGTCCCAGAATAATGAGCAAGAACATGAAAGACATATCATAATTCTAAGAGATGAACTTACCACTACTAATGAGTACAAAGAAAATTCAATGCTAGCTCAGCTAAGTTGGATGAGATGCTAAAAAGTCAGAAGAACATAGGTGATATGGGAGGACTTGGATTTGAGAAAAGAGAAAGCTCTATATCTGGTCAAAGCAATCATAATAAGAACAAAATACCTATGGTAAGACAACCTAATGCTTATAAAATTTATGGTAAATGTTTTGTTTGCAATACATTTAGTCATAAGGAAAGTCAATGCAGAAATAGAGCTAATTAGAACACTGCACCATTCTTCAGTCATTGTTTCAGTTGCAATAAGTATGGTCATAAGTCAGATGAATGAAGAAGTATGGTAAATAGGAGAAATGTAAGATGGTATTCTTGTGAAATATTTGGACATACTACTAACCAATCCAGATCAAAAGAAAATCAAGGGAATTTAAGGCTTAATCAGAGAAACAACATTGTTTGCTATGCTTGTAACAAATCTAGTTATATTGCAAAATACTATAGAAGCAAGAATGTGAGCAATAATTCCCTGGTAGAGAATAACAAAGAAGATAAAAGGGACAAGAAAAGGTTGAAGAGGTCAAAGATCATCACAAGAAGATGTGGGTTAATAACAAAGATTCAAATGCAAAGAATGGGTCTGCACCTAGTTCCGGTGTTGGATATTCATTCGATAACTAAGGCATTTGGCCTTAGTGGGAATTTTTCATGCAGATCCTTAAAAACCTCCCATACAAAATCTATAACTAGTTGCAAATGGTTGTAGATGATTGTAGAAGGTTGTGTAGATGATCCTAAGAGATATTTGGAAGATTTGATGCTCATTTGACACTCCGATACAATGTTAATGAGTTGCAAGGTATCCAGAAGGACTTTAGGGTTGAGCATTTATTACACCTTAAAGTTAGGTATTCAAAAGATAAAAGGGAATTTTAACATTCATTTTTCACATTGCAAGTGAAGCAAAAGAGAAGAAGAATGTGGCAAAGAAGTTTGTACAGCGAAAATAAAGCTTGTGAAGATTCGGAAAATATTTTGTGCATCCAGTTAAAGTCAAAAAGGTATTTTCTAAAATTTGAAGCTATCTAATCATAACCTAGATTTTGATAATGGCATCTTCTGGTTTTGGTGTGGCGACTCCACTTGTTGTCAAGATAATTGATAGTGCAAGGCCTCAATTCAAGAAACATCCATACAAATAAATGGAAGATGATTTGAATGGTGCATTCTCATATGTTTTGTACAAGGTATTATATATCAGGGACATTAGGGAATACATCCACTACAATATTGAGGAGCTTGGGAATGCGAAAATGCTATCACTTTACACCAAGAATATTATTGATGGTATGGGATAATATCAAACCTGATTTCAAATCTTTACAGGATAAGGGTTTCATTTAGTTCATGAACTTTACAATTTTCGATGAACCTGAATGGGTTAGGTATATTTTGAGTAGGGTACATGATGAATTCAAATGGCTGGATAAACCATACAATATCACCAAGAGTTCTATCCAAACCATGAAATGTTTTAATGCTACCAATGAAGTCCTTGGTATGAGAAATGTAAAGAACACAACTGTGATAGAGGTAACCGGTTCACAACATGGTGATAGATCCATGACAATTAGTGATATTATTGAGTATGATGTGATATTTGCGTCCATAGTGACTAGCTATAAGATATATCAATCTAGAAGAGCTAATTCAATCTTCGGTACTATAATTTATGCATCATATCAAATCCCGAAGGAGAACAAGTTGTATGACTTGCATGAAGTATTGCTGAGTGAATTGATGAGCAATTTTAAGAAGATTAAGAAAGATAAGAAGCATGTCTTTAATTTTAGTAGTTTGATTGTTTGTTTAGAACTTTACTTCTTGAAGGAAATACCTGGTGTAGGTAAGGTACATTGGGCATATGATAAATTAGTGGCTATGTAGATCAAGGAAGCTCTACAAGGACTAGGTGATGGACAAGAACATAAAGTTGAGATGTGGGGATATTTCAAGTTATTCCAGGGTATGATGTAGAGTAGAGAAAGGATTCTAAAGGATATTGTAGAAAATTATGAGGACACCATATGCTTTATGATGGAAATTGACCAATGTCTGATGGAAGCAGTAGAACCTAGAATAGTATAAATCATGCCCATAGGATATGAAGTTGATACTAATACTCTTGACATGTATGCTCAACATCTTTTGAGTAAGCCCGTGGATGAGAAAGAAGAGAGATTTGGCACCTATAAGGAGAAAATTTTAAGCTTGCATTCTCAATTCACTAAGCCCATTATGCAAATGAGAGTAAGGAAACAAAGTTGAATAGCTTGCTGAGAACATAGGTATCACAAAGGAAATTGTCCGCAAAGCTAGAGAGAAGAATATCCTAAAGGAGGAAGATATGGTCCAACCCAAGAAATCTAAATTTTCTTCTACTCCTCCAAAGCCTAGACAAACAAAGTCAACTTCTTCCTCTAGTGCACAGAAGCCTATACCTCCACCTAAACCTCAAACTAAGCCATTTGGTGAAGCAGAGAAGAGGAAGAAAGGGAAACCTAAGAGAGTCTATGTGGTAGCTAATACTGAGGAAGAAATGACTGATGAAGTAGTGCGGGAAGTAAAGAAGATTGCTACCTCTACTAGGGTAGTCAGGAATCCACAATCTAGTGAAGGTCAGCCAAGCAAAAACCCTAAAGTTGTAGATGAACAATTTGGTAGACCTCATCCAAGAAGGAAGCCTAATTCTGAGTTGGATGAAGCTCTAAAGTTTGGTAAAATAGAAGGTACCTATAATTTTGTGCCCCCCATTTCTCTTAGTCATATTTTTATGAAGTAGTAAAGGAAGGAAATTTGAAGAACATATCTGAATATTATGAGAACTGTGATGAAAATGATCAAAGATCAATAGATGAATTTGTTGTACAGTATATGAATGTATATAGTAAACCTCTGATAGAACTGTCATCTATGACTCTGAAGGGTTTATATGAAATTTTGGATGCTAGAAGGCATACAGATAGTTTAGAAGATGAAAGAATAAAAGAATATATATTAGTTAATTTGTGTTCTATAATTTCAAAGAGTGAAGTGGATAAATTACTTCAGATTGCAAAGGATAGATTCAGAAGCAAAAAGAGAGCTAATAAGATCATGCTCATAAAAGTAGAAGAAGTAGCCAAGGAAACAAAAATAATTTTGAAAAAAGTTTTGGAAGAGCATAAGTATGAAATCAATCTGGCAAAAGTTGACACCCCTCTAGTTTTTCATGTACAAGATGATGCCACCACTCTGGATGTGCAAACAAATGTTTAGGATACATTTGGAGATGATACTAATACTCAGAAGGTTACTAACTCTGGTGAAGCTGATAAGAATCATCTGGTGACAAATGTTGAATCTGAGAAGGCAGTTGAGGAGGTTAGGGATGAAAAGGGTAAAGATGTAGAGAAAGGTAAATATGTATCATCGTAAATTGTACACCCTTGTTAGGGTGGTACAATTCTATGCTTAGTTTAGAACCCACCTTAGTGTGTTTGCATCTTGCATTGTAATTTTCCTTTAAGCATTTGATTAATTAAATCTAATTAAATCTGAATTCCTATTTCATCACTTCTTACATAATAAAATTGGACCCTTTACCCTAAGTGTGCCCCTTTTTATTTTATTCCTCCAATAAACCATTAAGTTATAAACCCTAATTATGTCCTATTTCGACCTTTAAGACCGGCTTCTGCATATCAAAACACCTCAAAATCAGCTATAACTTTAGGATTCACTCTAATATCATCATATCTAACAACCCTAGAAAATTGGTGAAAAGTTGGTAGGACCATGTGCAAAGTGCACATGGTCCTCGACTTTTTTCCCAAAATTTCAGGAGCACAATTCTATGATATTATAATTCTTAAACCCAAAATATTGGTGGGAAATTCAATTCCTAGGTCGGCCTAAAGACGAAATTCAATCAAAATTAAGATCTAGGGTTTCATACATAAGAGTTCTCTTTCTTCATTTGAAGGCATCTAATCGAATCTAGAAAAACAATGTTGGAACGAGCATAAGGAGCCTTCTATGTAGTAAAAGAGAAGCATATGTGGAGTCTTCAATAACATTCAACAACATTTCATCAAGCATTCATCATGATTTAGGATCCTTGAAGACATTTGAAGAATAATAGAAGATCACCGATTAACGATTGGCTTGTTCCCCTCCCTTAGGGGTTGGGTATGGTTTCATGTTATTTTCTTGTCTTTGCATGAGCTTCATTACATCAATTTACATATTTACATTCATGCTTTAGATCACTTTGCATCATTGATTTAGAGCATTTCTTTGTCAATTATAAGAAATTAGGGTTTACTCTTTAGGGTTGCTCTAGATTGTTTGCTTTCATTTTAGGGTCTTGCACACACACAAGATTACTGCACACACCATTTTACTATACAAACTGGCTATTTGTGGAGGTGAAAATCACCAATATAGGGGTTTGAATGAGGCAAAACCCTATATAGACACCCTAAATCCTCTCTTTTTAGTTGCAGGTGCAAAAATAGGTACTTGAAAGGAGTTTCAGATCAGGAAGAGGCATAAGTACCACCTAGAAGTCTCAAAATTGCTCAAATTTGTCAGGGACAGGGGCATGGCACCTTGGTCCTTCCCAGGATAGGGGTGTGGCACCCTGGTCCCCGCACTTTAAGGTGATTTTTGGTAGGTTGCAAGTTTAGGACCTTCAGATTTTGGCCTTTTAGATGTAGCTCTCTGTCAGATCATTAGGGACAGGGGCATGGTGCCCTAGTCCTAGTCATTTTGGTCCATCTTTTAGCATCAGGTGCAAATCCAAATTCCTCCCCCTTGTAGTCTTTCAATATCTTAGTTTCAGATCTGCAAGTTTGTTCAATTTTATTTCACATCGTCAGAGTTACTGCAATGATCCTGGATCTCATTTACTTACATAACTTGCAGATATTGGTTAGTATACATCTCGGTAACATAATACACATATTAGTTTCCTATACTGGTCCATCATATCTATCGAAGAACCTTCTTCTAGCTCATGTCTTCTTGTGTCAATTTTCTTCTGATCCCAATTGAAAATTTTACATCTATTATCACATGTACTAGTGATCCATCTCTGATCTCTAGGTGTGTAGCCAAGACAGCCACTACACACACTTACCATCTCATTTTCCTACCTACATACCGAGAGAAACTTGTTCTTCCATTTGTCCTCTTCCATTGAGGGGGTGAATGATATGGTTAGTGTACTACTGCCCCTAAGGTCTTGCATCTCCTTTAATCCCTAGGAGATATCACATGTGCATTGGATGCATAGTGCCAGTCCATGGTTGCATCTTCTTGCTTCTTCCTCCAAACCTTCTTGGTCTCATTCCTCTTCCCATTTTCAGTCTTGGGAGCAGGTCTTTCCTTCTTTTGTTGATTGGTCCTTGCTCTGCCAGATTCTACATCATGACCGAAAGCATTGTTGTAAAAGAAAACTGTGTTCATGCCAAATGCATGATTGGGGGACCTTCTGTGAAACTGGCTAGACCACCTTCTTCTGGTCATGTTGTTGTAACCAGTTACTGGAACCAGTGGACCTCTTGATCCTATAGGAGAAAAACCTCTTCTCCTTTTTTCCCATGTAAAATTTTGTCTTTCAAATTCTCTAAACAGATTTTTATACTGAGCATAGGTGTTGTACCGATTACCATATGATTGCACCTTCATCTTTCTGCAATCATGACTTTTATGGCCAAATGTATTACACCTTCGACAGACAACAATGTTGTGTCTAGGAAGAGAAAATTGTCTATTCCTAGACTTCATTCTGCATTCATATTCTCTATGACCATATTCCTTGCATGCAAAACAATAACCGATGAAAGGAGGCTTGTGACCTACAAATTTGTTTTTCCAAGCATGAGGAGATCTTACAAGTTTAGTATCTCCATTTCTGCTTCTTTGGGGATGGATCTTGGATTGTCCATGCTTTACATCTCTTCCATCTTATCTCTTCATTTCCCACACTTGCTTTGTCTTGTGAGCAGTAGCATTTCCTTGTCATATACTGGTAGGAGGTCCTTTTTGTTGTCTTCTCATGTTCTTTCTTTTGATGAAGCTACCTTCTCCCATCTTCAGGATCTGTATTGTTCCTCCTTACAACACCAGTCTTCATCCTTGTCTCCATGTCTTCACTGGTTGTGGTTATATCTACCTTCTTCCAAGGAGTATTCCAGATAGTGAAGGTCTATCCATTGTTCTCTCCATTCGAGGAAACAAATAGAACTTCACTGTGAGGGACATTCTTGCTGGTGGACAATTCACCAACACCACCTCCTAATCCTTCAGTGTCCTTGGAATGCTTTTTCTTATTCAATATTTTTTCCAAGGCATCACTGCTACCATCAAGCTATATTCTCACCTTGAACTCATCCTGACATTTTTGAAGGTTATTTTGGAGAATCTCCATTTTTCCAACCAGCTACTAATATTCTTTATCTCTTGTCTCTAGCTCAGATGCTAGATCTTTACATTGACACTCCTTTGTGTCTTCTTGTTGAGTCTTTAATTCTGAAACACATTTCTCAGATTCTTCAAGGCATCTAATTATTCAATTTTTCTCCACAACAACAACATTCTTTAATAGCTTGTATTTATTTCTCTCTATTTAGCTCCTCAAGTGAAGTTACAAGTTCTCCTTCAAGATCTACTTCTACTTCATCTTCTTCTTCACCTTCACTATCACCGCCAAACACATCTTGCTAGTAGAAATGATTTGCATGATCATTCTCATATGTTTGTTTCTCATCTTCTAATTTTTATGCCATGAAAAGGTGGGTTCCTTCGTCATCATTGTTGTGGCTACTAGTAGATCTACCTTCATCATCTACAGATATATGAGATACATTTCTCATTCTATCTTTACAAACCAGTTCTATAGTGGTAGGCTCATTTCTATAGAGCTTCTTCAATCTGTCCCATAATCTTTTTGCCAATTTGCATGTGTCCAACTGTGAGGAGACATCATCTGATAACCCACAGAGTATATCCTTCATTGCTACTTCATTGCACTGGTTCTTCTTTCTGCATCATAATCGGTCAGAGGACTGACTTTACTAAGGCAACCATTTACAACCGACATCCACACATAAAACCCTAAAGAGGATAAGTAGACTTCCATCCTACAACTCCAAACAAAAAAATTTGAACCATCAAATATAGGAGTAGGGATTGACACAAAATAAACTATTATGTTCAAATACTAGAATCTACCCAAGCTGGAGAAAGCTTATCAACTAGAAACCTAGCTCTGATACTAATTGTTAGACACAATGTACCACTGAGAGGGGGTTGAATCAGTGGTTTGCAAACTTTTCTCTTTAACTTTCCTATGTGTGTACATTGGTTAACAGATCCAACATAAAGAAGACATACCGGTTGATGGGAGGATAGCACAGATGCAACTACACATGAAAGTGACACCACATAACACCATATGTATGAGGAAAACCCAAGATGGGAAAAAATTTGGTGAGCAGTGTTGTTGGAGACTACTGCTCCAATCTAGCCTCATAATGACAACCTTAGTTACAACATTTAGGGAACCAACCCAAGGAGCACCAACCCTTGCACCAAGCTCCAGCTCAGTGATTAAAAAATCATATTTTTCAATACCAAAGTTATTTTCTTGTTACAAAAGAACTTTGTAACTCTCATATATGTCTCTCCACTAGTTCTCCTCTCTACAAATCTCTGTCAGTTCTCCGCTCACCTTCTTTGAGTTGCAACCTTACTGGTTCATCCTCTTCTCCTTCTCTATCGGTTATGCTCTCTGCACACTACTGGTTATCAGCTTGCTTGTTACTTTGTTGGTATTTTGGTATGGTTTTGTCATTGATGTCAACACCTACTAACACTTATCAACTCTGGCACTTTGGAGAATCAGCAACATTCACCGGCAAAAAATGACTCATGCACCATCACCGATATCTGGTACACGGGCAGGATATAATGATCACCGACACACTTGGAATGGCATGGAAAACACTTGGTTATATTGAAGACATCATCTGGACACCTTGTCTTGGAGATTTGATTATTGGTATATTCATATTTGCATATTTGCTATTACCGGCAAATAGGTCTAGGTTATACACCGGCAGGTTTATGTTTTCCAGATCAACATGGCACGCTATGGAGATGATTTATTATTTTTGTAAATGCATTAAGTTGACATGTTGAATCGGTTATTGCATTGGACATTAATTTAATTGTAAATTGTTTTTATTGTAATATCTTTTAGAGCCGACCTACTAAAATTGGTCCTAGGTTATGATATAAATGTAAGATCTTATTTGTAAGATCGGTCATGGAATGAAGAAGAATTGTGTGAAGTTATATGCGAGATTAAGTAGAATTATACATGTAGACATCATTTGAAGGTGAAGCAAGGTTTTTGAGAAAGAAAATCAGAACTACACCGGTACTGAATCCAGCATATGAAGATGCTATTTTGAGCAATACATCCTTATTGAATTTAACCATCCAATTGTAGTCAGTGTCACTCCTATTTTGTGTTTGAGCAGTGAGCTCTAGGCGCTTGGCCTTTCTGCATGTACAGATCCCATTTGTATACATTTACTATCTGCAGTAGTATCATCTGATTGTGGGTAAGGTTTCCCATCATTGTTTTTCCCCTTACACAGTTTCCACATACAAATATTGGTGTTAAGTGTTGTGGATGACTTTGTCTTTTTGTTTCATGCATTAATCTTTACCGGTATTGCAATTATCTGATAAAACTGTCCACCGGTATAAAAGACTGGTTCATCAATATTAAGTAGTAAGTTGGTTAAGTTGGTTAAGTTGTTTTTGTTTTGAATTTATTTGACAACTGATTCACGCCCCCCCTCTCAGTTGTCTTTGGGACCTAACAATTGGTATCAGAGCCTAGTCCTCTTTCACAAAAGTTTAACAGCTTGAGGAGATCCAATGTCTACTAACTATTTCGGGAAGGACAATCCTAAACTTGATGGAACCAACTATGGCATATGGAAGATCAGAATGGAGACACATTTAAATTACATTGGAAAGGACATTTGGGATGTTACAAAGAATGGCTATACTGCTCCTACTCAAAGCCAGCCCAATCCACCTAACTTGACTAAAGATGAAGAAAATGACTGCAAAGCAAGAGAAGCACTTTTGAGTGCATTAACAGATCAGCAAATCATGGGATTATTAGATAGATCAACTGCTAAAGCTATTTGGGATCATTTGGAAACATTGAATGAAGGAGATTCCACAGTCAAAATTGCAAAGCTTGAAAACTTTTGGGTCAAGTATGAAAATCTAAAAATGGAAGAAGATGAAAGGATTTCTGCTTTTATGGAAAGAGTGAATGAAATTGTTTTGGGTATTGAATGTTGTGGAGGAACCTTAAGTGAAGATGAAATTGTGGTTGATAGCCTTCACAGCCCAAGCACAATGATGCAATTATCAAAGGTGTGCTCTACAACTAAGCTAATAGCCCAGTAGGCCTCCCTAGTAATAGGGGATGCCTACCAAAAGCAAAAGAAATCCTCTTGCTCGCTTAGCTTGAAAGCTTCCGGGTCAGGTATGAAAATCTGAAAATGGAAGAAGATGAAAGGATTTCTGCTTTTATGGAAAGAGTTAATGAAATTGTTTTGGGTATTAAATGTTGTGGAGGAACCTTAAGTGAAGATGAAATTGTTTCAAAAATTTTAAGAGGATTTCCACCGGCATACAAAATGAGGGTCACTGCTATAAATGAGTTAAGAACAATGCCTAATACATTAGTAACTATAGATACATTGATTGGAAAACTTTCAGCCTTTGAAATTGAGGAATTTGGTCCTGTTGCTACTATAAAGACGGATTTAGCCTTTAAAGCATCAACATCATCTGCATCATCATTTGACAAATTTGATTGGAAAGCCTTTTATGCAAGAGAACTTGAAGAAAATGGGAAAGAAAATGAAGAACTTGAATAAGTGGAAGCACTATTTGCAAGGAATATGCCTAAAGGTCCAGTTGGGAGTAAGTATGAATGTAAAGCAACCTTTAAATGTTTTAATTGTAATAAGATTGGTCACATGGCTTCAAGATGCCCTGATAGACATGCTAGACTAAGAGAAGAAGCTAGAAGAACATACAAACCTAACCCTGAATATCAGAGATACAGATTTAAGAAGAATAAAGATAAATCTTGTTATCTTGCTGATGAAGGAGTGACTGATGATTCTAATTTGGATTCGGTAGACAATAGATGGGTTTTTGTTGCTATAATAGAAGATCAACCTACACCTATAGTCCAGCTGGTAGAGCAGGCCTTGGCAGCTAAAATTGAAGTAAAGGATGAATGGATCATTGATTCAAGATGCTCACATCATATGATAGGTGATAAAGGTAGAATCTTGAACTTTCAAGAATATAATGGAGGCCTAGTGAGATTTGGAGATGATAAAGCTTGTCTGATCAAAGGTAAAGGTACAATATCTCTTGATGGTAACCATAATACTGACAATGTTTACTATGTTGAAGGTTTAAAGCATAATCTTTTGAGTGTTGGTCAATTAGTTGAGAAAAGATTTCAGTTACAATTCAAAAATGGAAAATGCAAAATCATGAATAGAACTGGTTTAGAAATTCCAACCGATAATCAAACTAGAGGAAATATCTGTCATTTGAATAATAGTGAAAAGACATGCTTGATTGCACATATTGATGAAAGTTGGCTATGTCATAAGAGACTCTGTCATGTAAACTTTGATTGCCTGGTAAAACTCAGTACTACTAAGGCAGTTAGAGATTTACCTAAAATTGTCAAACCTCACAATACAGTATGTAAGGAATGTCAATTTGGAAAACAAGTTAGAACTACCTTTAAAAGTATTCCACAAAAATCCAATAATGCTCTTGACTTAATTCATACTGACTTATGTGGTCCGGATAGAACCAAAAGCTTACAAGGTGATAGATATTTCATGCTAATCATTGATGACTATTCTAGAATGTGTTGGGTTACTTTTCTGAGAGAAAAATCAGAAGCACTTGGGAAGTTCAAATTGTTCAAAGCAATGGTAGAAAATGAAGCTGGTAAGAAAATCAAATGTCTAAGATCATATCAAGGAGGATAATTTACATCTAAAGAATTTAATGCATTCTATGAAGTGAATGGAATCAGAAGACAACTATCAACACCACAGCAAAATGGAGTTGTTGAAAGGAAAAACAAAACTATCTTGGATGTAGGTAGAAGTATGTTATCAAAAGAAAATCTACCACATGTATATTGGACAGAAGCAGTAAGTACAATGGTCTATACATTCAACAAGTTCACATCAAAGGTGAAACCGGTAAGACCCCTCATGAACTATGGTTTGGTATTACTCCTACTCTTAAATATTTTAGAATATTTTAAAGTAAATGCTATATTAGAAGGGATGAGTATATTGGAAAATTTGATCCTAGAAGTGATGAAGGAATATGTCTTGGTTATTCATCTAAAAGTAAAGCATATAGATGTTTTAACAAAAGATTGCAGAAAATTATTTAGAGTACAAATGTGAAGATTGATGAACAGTTCAAAGGAACTTCAAGGTCTATAGATTCTGAACTGGCAATAGAAATTCTAACAAATGAACCTACACTAAACCCACCAGTACAGAAAGAATATCCAGTTACACCGATATCATCTAAAAATTCCATTGTGACTAAGGAACAACATCAAACAAAGACAACCCAGTATGTAAGATTGAATCATTCTAAAGATCAGATAATTGGAAACAAGTATAAAGGAGCTATGACAAGAGGAAGATTGGCAAATGAAGAGGTATGTCTTATTTCTCAAATCGAACCATCATCAATTAATGAGGCATGTGAAGATAAACACTGGATTAAAGCTATTGAAGAAGAATTAGAACAAATTGAGAAGAATAACACTTGGACATTAGTTCCCCGGCCTAAAGATAAAAATGTAATTGGAACCAAATGGGTATTCAGAAACAAACTTAATGAAGATGGTAAGGTTATCAGAAATAAAGAAAGACTACTGTGTAAGGGATATTCTCAGAAAGAAGGAATCGATTACAATGAAACCTTTGCACCGGTAGCTAGATTTGAGGCAGTTAGATTATTTTTTGCTTTTGCAACAGATAAGAACTACAAAGTATATCAAATGGATATTAAATGTGCATTTCTGAATGGAGATCTTGAAGAAGAAGTTTACATTGAACAACCTAATGGATTTTCTTTGACAGATAACAAAGATATGGTTTGCAGGTTAAGGAAAGCTTTATATGGATTGAAACAAGCTCCAAGAGTTTGGTATGCAAGATTGGATAAGTATCTTTTGAAGATTGGTTTTTCTAAAGTTAATGCTGATGGCAACTTATATTATAAAGTGACTAATTATGACATCTTGGTTATATAAGTTTTTGTTGATGATATAATCTTTGGAGGAGAAGATGGACTATGTAAAGAATTTTCTATTGAAATGCAGCAAGAATTTGAAATGTCTATGATTGGAGAAATAAAATTATTTTTAGGATTGCAGATTTCACAGATTGACAAAGGTATATTCTTGATTCAATCCAAGTACTTAAAGGAGTTACCAAAGAAATTTGGGATGGAGAACTCTAAACTGGTAAGCACACCTATGACTACAAATGACAAACTATCACTAAGGGATGAATCTACACCTGTTAATCCAACTAGATACAAATCTATAATAGGAGGTTTATTTTATTTGACACAGACTAGTCCTGATATCATGAATGCAGTATGTATTGTTTCAAGATTTTAGAGTAATCCTAGAGAAAATAATGAATCAGCAGTAAAAAGGATTTTTCGGTACTTACAAGGCACTACAAATCTTGGATTATGGTATCCTTGAGATGAAAACTTTGAATTATGTGCATACACAGATACAAATTGGGTAGGAGATATGGATGATAGAAAAAGCACCACCGGAGGAGCATTTTTTCTAGGAAACAGACTAGTTTCTTGGTTGAGTAAGAAACAAAGTTGTACATCCTTATCAATAGTAGAATCAGAATATGTTGCAACAACAACTAATTGTACAGAGGTACTATGGCTTAAACAAATGTTGAAAGACATAAAGGTAAATGCAAGAAACCTATTACTTTCTATTGTGACAACACTGTAGCAATTGATATATCTAAGGATCTGGTACTACATTCTAAAACCAAACATGTTTCTATCAAACTGAATTTTCTAAGGGAGAATGTTGAAGCAAAAGAAATTAAACTAGTTTATGTGAATAATAAAGAGTGGATTGCAAATATTTTCACTAAACCTCTGCCTAAGGAGACTTTTGAATATCTTAGAGATTAGCTTGGGGTCATTCCTCCATCGGTAGATACTTAGAAAGTTGATGTTTGTCATGAACCGACAGAATTAACAGAGAAATCTTTTTACTCCGGCTTTGATGAGGAAGCTACTTCTCACGGGGAGTAGTTGGTATACTAAATTGGTTGGTATTTTGTATATGAAATTATTTTTAAAGTAACTTTGGCATTTGATGTCAAAGGGGGAGAGATTGGTATGGAAAAACAAAAGGAAACATATGTCACTCTCAGGGGGAGAGATTCTTACTTTGAGAAAGATTACTTATATTTTGGTATTTGGCATTTCTGTTTTGGCACTTTGATGGTTTTTCCATTTTTTGTTGCCATCAATGCCAAAGGGGGATATTGTTGGTATTTTGGTATGGTTTTGTCATTGATGTCAACACCTACTAACACTTATCAACTTTCGCACTTTGGAGAATCAGCAACATTCACCGACAAACAAATGACTCATGCACCGTCACCGATATCTGGTACACCGACAGGATATAATGATCACCGACACTTGGTTATGTCAAAGACATCATTTGGACACCTTGTCTTGGAGATTTGATTATTGGTATATTCATATTTGCATATTTGCTGTTACCGGCAAATAGGTCTAGGTTATACACCGACAAGTTTATCTTTTCCAGATCAACATGGCACACTATGGAGATGATTTATTATTGTTGTAAATGCATTAAGCCAACATGTTGAATTGGTTATTGCATCGGGCATTAATTTAATTGTAAATTGATTTTATTGTAATATCTTTTAGAGATGACCTACTAAAATTGGTCCTAGGTTATGATATAAATGTAAGATCTTATTTGTAAGATCGGTCGTGGAATGTGAAGAATAATTGTGTGAAGGTATATGTGAGATTAAGAAGAGCTATACACACAGAAATCATTTGAAGGTGAAGCAAGGTTTTTGAGAAAGCAAATCAGAACTACACTTGTACTGAATCCAGCATATGAAGATGCTATTTTGAGCAGTACATCCTTATTGGATTTAACCATCCAATTGTAGTCAGTGTGACTCCTATTTTGTGTTTGAGCAGTGAGCTCTAGGTGCTTGGCCTTTCTGCATGCGAAGACCCCATTTTTATACACTTACTATCTGCAGTATTATCATCTGATTGTGGGTAAGGTTTCCCACCGTGGTTTTTCCCCTTACAGGGTTTCCATGTACAAATATTGGTGTGAAGTGTTGTGTATGAATTTTTCTTTTTATTTCATGCATTAATCTTTACCAGTATTGCAATTATCTGATAAAACTGTCCACCGGTATAAAAGACTGGTTCACCGGTATTAAGCTGTAAGTTGGTTAAGTTGTTTTTGTTTTGAATTTATTTGACAACTGATTCACCCCCCCACCTCTTAGTTGTCTCCAGGACCTACCATACTTCAGTTGTAGTCTTAACTCTACACTGATCTTTGGGTTTATGGATCTCCTTGACTGCCTACTCTGCATTTCAACTCACTTTGCAATATACCAATTGCTCTAACCTAGCCGGTTAAGCCTCTGCTAAACCCTCTCACTAGTTACACCTCCAATACATAGTCTATATGATTTTTGATGAAGTCTCTGATTGATTGGCTCTCTTCTACTTTTTCACACTGCACTCTTCAACATCTGACACCTAATCTTCTAGCAACGTCAAGTATCTTTGATCTTTAGTTGGCATATATATACTTGAGTTTTCCCACCATGATCGACATTCAAAATTTTGGCTCTCTAGGTTTTCATCAACCTTGAGACATATCAAATCCAATCAGATCTTCATTCAGAGATCAACCACATGCAATAGATCAATTAGACTCTACCAATCTTGTTGCATTCAGAACATGTTTGCCCTATTTGTCAAACACGGCACCTCTTTCGGTCTGCACTTATCAAACACTTATGAAGAGATCACACAGATTATATTCACCTACCCTGATCAGCACCTAGAAACTTGACCTCGACCATGAATTCATCAAATCAGATCTCTATCCTCTGATTAGTCTCGGGCTGCACTCGTCTGCGCTCGACCCGTAAAACACACTATCGACATTAATGTCGACCACTCAGCACCTACCTCACTGAAAACTCTTCACCGACCGCCTGACACCTATCTCCTACATGTCATCATAGTCGACATCCACCTATGCTAAGTCTTCTATGTCATTCCAAACAATTTCAACTACCAACCACACAATCGGGTTCAACTACCAGTTCACAAACCCTATCGGTTATACCCTAACGAGTCTGCCTTCAACCTTGCACTTTTCTTCTCTTCCAATGGAGCACCAAAACCAATTAGCACATATGCCAACCTACCTCATGATCTCCTTCGTTAGATGGGAGCCTTCTGCATCCATACTTTGTCAACATTACCAGTAGACATACTTACCAATTAACACCTTGATGACACCATGTCATCAACCTTCAACTTCCTCAATCTATCCACATTTGTGGTAACACCTTTCTTCACCACTAGATTGGTTTTGCTATTAATATGTTTGTCAAAGTGACAACCATATCCTTCAATTTTTGTACTGGAAAATCAACATGTCTACCCGGTTGATCTAGTGCATATCTCGGATCTCATGCACCTAAGACAACTTAGTGTTTCACCAGTTCATCTGGTGATAGCCTTCAATCACCTACCTTCTACTCTTTTGTCCTATCTCGGAGAACTATGATGCATTCCATGCATAATAGGATATAAGCTCCACTTATGGATGGGAGTGGATCCTTTCAATCTTCACCCTGCATTGCACCAATATGGCTACCATGTCTGAGTAGACATATCCTTAAACTAGCACATATGATCCAGTTGGGCACATTCACTATCAGTCATCTCTTCATATGGTGACTGAATCTTTGTCTAGTGGGAGCCCTTTTGTTTCAAATTCATACAACATATTGGTGGCCTACACATACTTCACCTCTAGTGTTGATGTGATTCTTGATAGCATTCCCCCTCTTCATCACAATCATAGCCCAGCATCTTGCTCTCTTGTTGGTTGGCAACTATGCACTGCCAACATGTCACTTACCGGTCTGCAGTCCTTATGTCTTCAACACAAGTCAACACTAACTTTTGTACCAATGACTCTAATGGCCATTATGATAGATGACCTTCTCTTTGGTGCAGAGGCACCTAAGCACACAAGCATACCAGGAGGTCAAAAGTCATAATATGAGCAATTTTATTGTATTTGAGTCATTCATAATGTATTAAGGTTATTTGAGTCCATTGAATCATAATATGTAAGGATAAATGAGCCATTTGTCCAAATATATCATATTTGGTCCATCTTGAAGCTTTAAAAGTGTCCATGTAAGGGTTAGAGTCATTTATGTCAAAAATGCAAAAATTGTAAAAATTGCAAAGTTGCAACATTGCCAAAAAGTACAACAAAAGTGTAAGAATGAAATCCATTGGTCATGAGGTGGTTAGATTAGTTAGGAAGGAGTTTGAAATCATTTATAAAACCATTTTTTGTTGAAATCAAGAGGGTAGAGTAGTTTGGAGGGGATTTGACAAAGATTATCCATCAAACCCTCAAACTGTCATAAGGTTTTAAGGAATCTGTGACTGTCATAGATCCATGGAGGATCACATTTGGTGTAAATTTTATATGAAGATGTTATTTAATGATAGATTAATGAAATATATTTCAGATTAATCCTTTCTTATGCATTTCTTTGGAGTATTTGGCAAGATGTGTTTGTTTTTATAAAAAAATGTCAAAACCCTGCCAAGGGTTACTCGTTTTGGGGAAAATGCTCATAACGTTTGCTTTAACAGTTGGATCTGACTACAAATTTGAGAGAAGTTTTTTAACTCGGTAATCTAAAGTCTTACTACAGATATTTTCTTTATGATCAATATTTAAAAAGTTATTGATGACTATTTGCTACAATTCATGGTGAAAAGCAAACTGCTGAAGGCAGAAGCAGTCCGGTTGCAGCATTTGGTGTGGTAACATGAGGAAACATAATGAATAAAGGCTATATGTTTTGGAAATGTCTCTAAATCATCTTTCCATTTCTTTTTTTCTTACTTAATTTGGTTAAGAATTGAATAATTTATGATTATTTTGGTGAAACCAATTTTTAAAGGATGAAACCGTGAACTAGGGTAGTCCATGGCAATAAAGAATTTGTTCTCTCATGTTATGGTGAATGTTATGATCTAAAATATTTAATGAAGGTATGTTGGGATTGAATATAACCTTTGATTTTTTTTTGGAGTTGATAAGAGTGGTTGATCTTTTTTATATGCCTCTTGATTCAAGTTTAAGGTCTTGTATTATTTTTGGGTTAGTAATACCCTTGAATGAAGGTTTTATGGTTTGTGATAGATGCTCTTCATCAAATTGATATCAGAGCCCATAAAAATATCTGGGCTAAGAGAGATGTTTTTGTTTTTTTTTACGGATGAGGTTTGGTTGTAGGTGCTTGTCCATCTAGCTGCAAGAGGAAGTTGGTGTTTTGTGTGGGCAGACAAGGAAGGTCTATCAAGCGCCAAAGGGATGGTCCAGGTCCAGTGATTGCCAAAAGACTAGGCAGAGAGGAAAAGAGGAGAAATCCTAGGTGAGGCACATAGGTTGTTGGTGAGGTGATGTAGCATGGAGAGGTGGACTTATGGTTGGTAAAATCACTTGGATGGCAGCCACTACAAACTCCATTGGTAGGAGCCACAAAGAGATTATTCGAGAAGGAAGCAACAACATAAAGAGGCATAAAGAGGTAAAGATGAAGACAAAGGTGAAAATTTCACTCAGACTTTTTCTTTCAGGTCATTATACCCACATTTCCAAGGGACTTGGAAAATTTTCAAGGTTGCGAGTATGGTGTAGAGGCACCTAAGCACACAAGCATACCAGGAGGTCAAAAGTCATAATATGAGCAATTTTATTGTGTTTGAGTCATTCATAATGTATTAAGGTTATTCGAGTCCATTGAATCATAATATGTAAGGATAAATGAGCTATTTTGTCCAAATATATCATATTTGGTCCATCTTGAAGTCTTAAAAGTGTCCATGTAAGGGTTACAGTCATTTATGTCAAAAATGCAAAAGTTGTAAAAATTGCAAAGTTGCAACATTGCCAAAAAGTGCAAAAAAAGTGTAAGAATGAAATCCATTGGTCATGAGGTGGTTACATTAGTTAGGAAGGAGTTGGAAATGGTTTATAAAACCATGTTTGGTCAAAATCAAGAGGGTAGAGCAGTTTGGAGGGGATTTGACAAAGATTATCCATCAAACCCTCAAACTGTCATAAGGTTTTAAGGAATCTGTGACTGTCATAGATCCATGGAGGATCACATTTGGTGTAATTTTTATATTTAAATTTTTTTAATGATATATTAATGAAATATATTTCAGATGAATCCTTTCTTATTCATTTTTTTGGAATATTTGGCAAGATGTGTTTGTTTTTACACAAATTGTCAAAACCCTGCCAAGGGTTACCCGTTTTGGGGAAAATGCTCATAAATTTTGATTTAACTGTTGGATATGACTAATAATTTGAGAGAAGTTTTTTAACTCAACAATCTAAAGTCTTGCTGGAGTGATTTTCTTTATGATGAATATTTAAAAATTTATTGATGATTGTTTGCTATAGTTCATGGTGAAAAGCAGATTGGTGAAGGAAGAAGCAGTCTGGTTGTAGTATTTGGTGTGGTTACGTGAGGAATCATAATGAATAAAGGATATATGTGTTGGAAAGGTCTTTGAATCCTCTTTCAACTTCTTTTTTTCTGACTTAATTTGGTTAATAATTAAATAATTTATGATTATTTTGGTGAAAATAGTTGTTAAAGGATGAAACCCTGAACTAGGGTATTCCATGGCAATAAAGAATTTTTTCTCTCATGTTATGGTTAATCTTATGATCTAAAATATTTAATGAAGGTCTATAGGGATGGAATATAACCTTTGAAATTTGTTTGGAGTTGAGAAGAGTGGTTGATCTTTTTTATATGCCTCTTAATTCTAGTTGAAGGTCTTGTATTATTTTTGAGTCAGTAATACCCTTGAATGAAGGTTTTATGGTTTGTGATAGATGTTGTGCATCACTCTTCCTTACCGGTGACCTTCTATACTAGTTGACATCAATGGAACCATTTACGGTATGCATCAATTACAACACTGCTCATCAATCTCCAAATCTGATTGCCATCCTATACTGGTTGACATCAATGACACCACAATGACAATACTTTTGTAACAGGAATATTACTTTTGTAATTGATTATATTTATAGAAGATCACTGAGTTGAAGCTCAGTGTAGGGGTTGGTGCTCCTTGGTTTGGTGCCCTAAATTTTGTAACCGAATTTTTTATTGTGAGGCTAGATTGGAGATGTTGGGACTGATTAAAACCGAGTCAAGTTTATAGGCCCATTTCAAAAATTTGCCTGGCATTTCCGAATGATTAAAATAAGTCAGTTTGAATGGCCTAATTAGCAAGGGGGTAAAATGGAGCCAGTTGATTTTCAGGGGTAAGGCTCGGGATTCATGTCCCACACCTTTCATTTGGCCTATTCAGTGATGTGCAACTTTCAAAATTCAATTTGGATAAGTTTATGAGGTACCCATTTTGAGGGGTGAGCTGGAAGTGCATTTTAGGCACAAATGCAAATTTTATGGAGTAGCCTTCTTTGAGTGATTACATCTTTTGCCCTGTTGATCATCATGAAAAATTTCAAAATGGATTCAATTGTATGCATTAATGTGAGTCACCCTACAAAATTTCAGGTCATGACGAATCCATTTGATCGGTTTTCAAAGCCAAATCCATTTGCAGTTTGTGTGGTTTGGCAAGTCCCTGTTTCGACAACTAGTCGGAGCCCTATTTCGCACAAGTGTAAAAGTTGCCTTAGTAAGCGTCATGTCAGAATGTTTGTTCCAAGCTAATGTTGGTATAAATGATGAGCTACGTTTCAAATTTCAAGCCTCTACCAATCCGTTTGATCGGTTTTCAAAAGAGCTCATTTTGCCATCAAATGCAATTATCCGTACTTTAAATGATATATCAGTTAATGTAGCTGTTTTGGTGAGTACACCATTTGCATCTTGCTAGTCTGGTGATCAAACTAAGGATTCAAAGATTTAATATGTACCTCAAGGTACCTATGTTTCAAATTTGAGGGCCTACGGAGGTCGTTTGATATTTTTGAGAAAGGTGTCATGTGTTGCCAGGACATTGACTTCACCAAGTCCGCAATGTCGACAAAGCTAGTTGGCCGTTTTCGGAAATTAATCTCTCTTTGCTCGGGACTCATCTTGATAAACCATTTGTTAGAAGTCATCCTTGTATATCAGAGTACACGCCTATCAGATGGCGAGCTCCAGAAAGGTGTTTTGATAGGTTTGAAAATTACGTCTTCGCGATTAAATGCGAAAATCGTGGCGTAATTGCCTGAAAGTTGTAAATTTCAGTCTAATGATCTGAAAATGATGCCGATCATTTCTAGAGGTATGGGTAAGGTCCCCAAAGCATTCTGAAGGTCATTTGCATGAAAATGAAATTTTTTTAAGTCGAACCTACTTTAGGGCCTGACCTGGCTTGCTGCTTCATGCATCTTTTCAGGCAAAGTTAAATTGTTATTTTTGCAATCATATGTTTATATGATTTAAATATGAAGGAATGGTATTTATATTGTTGAAAAGAAGAGATTTGCAAATTTTGGGAAGTTTTAAAATTTCAAACAAGTGTATGTTGACAATTCAGAACCAGCCTCTTCCCCTAATGTGGCAGTTGAACAGGAAGCTTAAAATCTTTTTAGCAAAATGAAATGGCAATATTATGTGCAATGTTTGGAGAAGGGAATTAAAACTCCAACAATACCATTGATAGGTGAAGAGCCTCCTTCCTTCTCCCACGTGTTGGCAGCCCTCCAACAATGGCTGGGGAGTGCAAGTTAAAACCTTCAGCATTAAATCTTCAGCCAAATTCAATTGGCAAGTGTAAAACTAGTAGCTCTCTGCTATAGCATGGTCTAGGGCCTCCTTTTTCCCAAGCTAATGCAAATACTAATTTCTTTGCAAGAGTGGAGAAAGTGTTTAAAACTTTATACAAAATCTGAATGTCACTTTTCCCCCTTTGGAATGTGGTGTGGTGAAGGTAATTCTCACGAAGTCTTCAGGCAAGATGCAGTTTGCAGCAGCAAATAACACTCAAACAAATGCAAATCAAAAACATAGTAATGTTTTCCTCCCTCATGTGGTACTGCTGGCTAGACGTGGTGCTGTGAGGGGGTAGAAGTTTTTTAAAAACAATTGCAGTTGGCTGGCTCTAGAGCCACTTCATCCCCCACGTTAAATCCTTGGTCAATATAAAGGTGAGGGCAGCATGGCAGATTATGTAGTGAATAAGGGGTCATGAATAATATTCCAAAATAAAAACAGCAGCACTCCCCCTCCCTCTGCGTGGATGGCCAAAAAACATTTTTCAAATCCTCATGTGGCATGTTCAGGGGGGGTTTTAAAGAGTTTTTCTTTCTCCAGCAAGCAAAACCTCAGCAAATGCTATGGCATCCATCCTCCTTTCTCACGTGGCCTCCTTCTAGCAGCAACAATAAAAACGTCAAGCAAGTGCAAGAACATGTGTAATTCCAACGTTCCCAGCCATGGCAAAATGTGAAGGCATTTATAAATATTTTCAAATAAATGCAAGTGGAGGGGGTAAGACCAGTTCAACGCCCCTTTCTATAAGCCCTCCCCACCATGAGTTTGAATATGGATGGAGGAGGTGTTATCTTTCACAAAAAAACACCATTAAAGTCTCAGAGAAGCTTCAAAAACGCAGCTACAGGCAAAATGTTTTATCCCACATTGGTTGGGAAGTGTAACTTTTTGGTATTTAAGTATAAGGCTCCACCATACTATAATGTCAAAGCCTTAAAAGATTTCGACGGATGGTTCTTGATGGCACCCAAGGTGGGCCCATGCACGAGCATGGTTCTCGAGGCGATGGAGGAGATGATTGAGCGGTGACCAAGTGGACCCCACGTCGGCACGCTTCCCGAGGCAGATAGGCAAAATTTTGTAGAAGAAGGTCGGCTTAGCGAGTGAGAAAGTTCGAGATGGATCAACGGTGCACGCTATTTCGCAAAAGGAAGATGCACGTGAGTTACACCCCGCGAAGGATTGCAGGTATACTTGGGTTATCACTTTTGGTGAACAACAGGAGCAGTAGTCTCCAACAACATTTATCCCATATCAGTCATAAACAATGGAATGTGTCCCATATCTGATAATTTTATGAATGGATTGAGTAATGCATTAGTACAAGGTATTAATGCAGGGATATGTTGTAAGGAAAACCAATTTGCAGCTGTGATTAATATTTTGTAGTTCTGTGTGTGTGACTCTGTTGCCCAATGAACAAGGCACTGGTCTTTGACAGATTTGGGGATGGTTTCAGATCAACATTTTAAAAGATAAATCTATTTCCCTTTATGTGTAGGGGTGTGTTCTTTTCATTCCAAGCTCTATTTTCATTTATGATTTATACAGATCTAGCCAATCTGTAATGTGTTTCTAGATTTGGTGAGCTTGTGAAATGATCTATATGCTTAGTGTTGATGCAGTTATGTGTTTGTAGTTGTTGTATTCAAAGTATCAAAGGTATACCCACCTAGGTTTTGCAGAGCCTTAAGAGTAGAAGGATTCATATCCTTGTCATGTTGTCCAAGCCCTGATGTGTTTCATAGACTGAAATTGGTCATTTCATAGAAGGATTGTAGGTATACTTGGGTTATCACTTTTGGTGAACAACAGGAGCAGTAGTCTCCAACAACATTTATCACTGAGGTTTTTACCATCTTGGTTTTTCCTTGTACATATGGTGTTATGTGGCATCCCTTTTATGTTTGGTTGCATTTGTTTCATCCTCCCATCCAGCCAATATGTCTGGTTTATATTAGATCTATTAGCCAGTATACACACATAGGATAGAAAATGGGATTCACCCTCCCCCTTCTCAGTGACATCTTGTGTTCAACAATTGGTATCAGAGCCTGTTTTCTTGGTTGATAAGCTTGGCAAATTCTGGTATTTAAACACAATGGTTTGTTTTTTGTTATCCCTATTCCTGTATTTGATGGTTCAAATTTTCTTATTTGGAGTTGTAGCATAGAAGTCTACCTATCCTCTTTAGGGTTTGA
Source organism: Cryptomeria japonica (assembly GCF_030272615.1). Lineage (NCBI taxonomy): Eukaryota > Viridiplantae > Streptophyta > Pinopsida > Cupressales > Cupressaceae > Cryptomeria > Cryptomeria japonica. The sequence continues at coordinate 482,616,652 of NC_081406.1, read as the reverse complement.
TGTGTGGATGTCAATTGTAAATGGTTGCCCTAGTAAAGTCAGTCCTCCCACTAATTTAGATACAAAAAGAAAAAACCAGTGTAATGATATAGCAATGAAGGCTATACTATGTGTGTTATCAGATGATGTCTCCTCACAAGTGGACAAATGCAGATCGGCAAAAAGCTTATGGGACCAATTAAGGAATCTCTATAGAAATAAGCCTACCATTGCAGAACCAGTTTGTGAAGACAAGATGAGAAATGCATTTCATGTGTCTACAGGTGATGAGTGTAGATCTATTATTAGCCACAACAATGATGAAGAAGGAACCAACCTCTTCATGGCTTAAGAATTAGAGGATGAAAGGCACACATCTGAGAATAATCATGCAAATCATTCCTATCAGCAAGATATGTTTGGTAGTGATAGTGAAGATGAAGCAGAAGTAGATCTTGAAGGAGAACTTGTAAGTGCACTTGAAGAACTTAGTAGAGTGAGGAATGAATACAAGCTATTCAAGAATGTTGTAGTTGTGGAACAAAACCGGTTGATCAGATGCCTTGAAGAATCTATGAAATGTATCTCAGAGTTGAAGACTCAACAAGAAGACACGAATGAGTGTCAGTGTAATGATCTAACATCTGAGATAGAGGACATGGATAAAAAGTATCAACAGCTAGAGGGGAAAATGGAGAATCTCCAAAATGCCCTTGCGAAATGTGACGATGAGCTCAAGGTGAGAATCCGGTTTGATGGCAGCAATGATGCCTTGGACAAAATGTTGATGAAGAAAAAGCATGCCAAGGATACCGGAGGATTAGGAAGTGGTATCGGTGAATGCTCCACCAGCAAGAATGTCTCCTCAAATGGAAATAAGAAGGGACAAACCTTCACTATCGGGAATACTCCCCAAAAGAAGGTTGATCTAACCACTATCAGCGAAGACATAAATCTAAGGATGAAGACCAATGTTGTAAGGAGGAAAAATACAGATCCCAAAGGAAAAGGAAAGATGGGAGAAGGTAACTTCACTGGAAGAAAGAACATGAGAAGATGGCAAAGAAGACCTCCTACCAGTAGAAGACAAGGAACTTCTACTGCCCATAAGACAAAGAAAGTGTGAGAAAAGAAGAGATCAGATGGAAGAGCATGCACAATCCAAGATCCATCCTCGGAGAAGCAGAAATGGAAATAATAAACCGGTAAGATCTCCTCATGCATGGAAGAATAAATTTGTAAGTCATATGCCATCATTTATCGGCTATTTCTTCTCTTGCAAAGATTATGGTCATAGGGCAGATGAATGCATAAAGAGGTCTAGAAATAAGAATGTTGTTTGTCCAAGATGTAATGCTAATGGCCATAGTATGTCAAGTTGTAGAAACATGCATAGATCTGCTCCTATGCATAATAAAACTAGTCCATTTTCTACCTTGAGAAATGCAAATTATGTATATTATAATTGCAATGGATTTGGGCATGGAAGTCATGAATGTAGGAACAGGAAAGTTTTGTTATATGACAGCTGGTATAACAACTATGCTCAACATATATAGCATATGAGAGGTAAATTATTGCATAGAACAAAAGTAGTAGAGATTTTGTTTCTACAAGATCAAGTGGTACACTGGTTCTAGTAGCAAGTTACAATGGCATGACTAGAAGAAGATGGTGTAACCAGTTTAACATAAGGTCCTCCAAACATACATTTGGCATGAACATTGTTTGCTTCTACAATAATTATTTAGGTCATGTGGCAGAATCCAGTAAAGCAATGACCAATCAACAAAAGAAGGTAACACCTTCTCCCAAGACTGAAAATGAGAAGAAGAATGAGACCAAGAAGGTATGGAGGAAGAAGCAAGAAGATGTAACCATGGACCAACATAATGCATTATGTTGGCAATTACATGAAGATTGCATTAATGATATGTTATGTTGTCATTGATGTCAATTAACCAGTAATGATATTGTTGTAATGATGTTTTGTAATTGGTAGGAAGAATTTATGGAGTGACCCTATATTTATATGTATTGCAGAGTTGAACCATAAAACCCTACCTATTGATTTGATAAACCCTAACCAATTAAGTTTGGTGAATTGGTTATATTGGTTTATGATTTGATGATGAGCAGTAATGATTATGACACATATGATTGTTGTATGAAGAGAAACTCAAAGTAATTTTGGCGTGTTGATGAAACGGTTTTTGTCTAGGGAATGAGGAAGTATATTGCATGTAATGCAAAGTGCGTAATGCGTTACTGAGTTCAATGAAGTCATGATCAAGGAGTGATCGAGGTTTTCTTGATTGATATGCAAAGATTACTATGTAATCCAATGGTAATACTTGAACCAACTTGTTTGTAATCTCTATGAGAGAATTAGGTTTTTACTGTGTTATTGACCTAATTGATTTGTTTATAAGGTTGATGAGTTGTTTAGTTTTAGAGTTAGAATTTTTTTAGATGAGTGTGTGGTTGTTGAACCGGATGATGTATCTCTAGTTTGAGTAAAGGCGAATAGGAGCATGAAAAGGATTCGAACAAGCAACTGTAGTAATATTCAAACAGATCAGCAAACTCCTATTGTTTTCTAACAATTACGGCAGAATTGAAATCCCCTAACTGGGTAAGCTCTAACAAGCTTGGTGCTATTCAAATCCTCTAACAAGGTGATCCATTAGCCTGGATTTCAAATCCTCTACCGAGGTTACTCCTTATAGGGTATTTCTTCTAATAAGGCATTATAGTCAATCCCTTAATTGGGTGGTCCCTAACAAGATTTGTTCTTAACATGACTTATGTAAATCTTTAACAAGCTAGGCTCCTAACAGGGCAAACTTCAGAAGAGTTCAGATAGTTATCTTGTGAGTTTCATCTCACTATGGTTTTTCCCATTTGGGTTTCCACGTAAAAAATATTGTGTCAAGTGGTGAATGTTTTTATGGTTATGATCTTATGGTTGATTTTTTTAACTACTTAATCCACTTTGATAGGTCATGATAACCATAAGCATTGTGAAATGAAGTTTTACTTATGTCAGTAAAAGCATTTGGATGTTTATGAGTTTGAAGTTGTTTACTATTAATTTGTTGTAATAGTCAATTGGTTTATCTTGAGAGTTTTTATCTTGACAGTGATATTGTATTGATAGTTCTAAGTTTACTTTGAGAGATTAAATTTTGATTGGTGAAGTTAGTATTAGTTTTTCTATCTACTGATTCACCCCCTCCCCTCTCAATAATTGACCAGATTCTTATTCTTTCATCATACCATCAATTGGTATTAGAGAGTATCAGGTCCTCTAAGGTCTAAGCCTAACAACTTGAGGTAACGATCTTGCAGAACATGATGAAGAAAGAAGGTCAGAAGTTTAATAGAGAGAAATATAGGATATGGAGTGATAGAATGAAAATTTATATCAAGAGTCTTGGAAATTAATGCTAAGAACATGTTGTTCAATATGTTGCACCTAGTGGGACTATGACTAATGACCAGAAGAAAGATCAACAAGAAAACAATCAAGCATTAGAGGTTACTATTAGTTCTTTGTCTGATGCAGAGTATGTAGATGTTCATGGTCTAGAGACTGCATATGATGTATGGAAAGAAATTGAAGAGATTTATAGTGGTGATGAACATGTTAAGATTGCTAAAGAAGAGAGTCTAAGAGGAAAATTTGATGACATGCGGATGGCTGAAGGTGAGAATATCCAGCAGTATGGTCAAAGGATAAAAGAGATAGTCAGTGAAATTAAGAGTGGAGGAGGTAAAGTGGAAGATGCCATAGTGATTAGTAAGGTACTAAGAACCCTACTACCGGTATACACTATCTGAGTTGTAGCCATTCAAGAGATAAAGTCTATTGACAAAACTAAGGTAACTCTTGACTCCATCATTGGTAAGCTTACTGCTTTTGAATTATATGATTATGATGGTAGTGTACAGAAATATGAATCTGCATTTAGAGATTTTGTTTCTAACCCATCTATGAGGAAAAGTAGAGATGTAAGTCACAGTTATGAATCTAGATCCAGCAGAGAAGTTGATGATGAAGACAATTTAGTTGAGCTTGAAGCATTGTTGGGCAAGTGGTTGCCCAGAGGTACTGGTAAATATAGAGGTAAATTACCTTTGAAATGTTTTGCATACAACAAGATTGGACACATAGCTGCTAACTGTCCTAATGGTGATAATGATCACAAATGAGAGAAATTCAAGCAGTATAAGGGTAAAGGCAAAAGAGATTTTCTTATTGTTGTTGATGGTGGTATCACTGATGAGGAATCTGATGGTGATTTTAATGAAGACATTGTGTTTGTATCCATTAAAGAGGAGATATTTGATTAGAAGGAGTTAGTATCTTGAATGGATAACTTTAATGATTGGATCATTGATAGTGGTTGTTCACATCACATGACTAATGACCAGAGAAAATTTCTTTCTTTGAAGGAATTTTATGGCAGAGTTGTAAGATTTGATAATGACTCACCCTACATGGTTAAAGGTAAGTGAAATATTTCTCTTTATGAAAAGAGCAATGCAGATGATGTCTACTAGGTTGAAGGTTTAAAGAACAATATTTTGAGTGTGGCACAACTCAATGACAGAGGATACCCATTGCAGTTTAAGAATGGTATGTGCAAAATATATGGGAATAGAGGTAAATTGATTGCAACTGAGAAGCAAACTAAAGGTAACTTGTTTCACCTTAATCCTATAGTCAGCAACTATTTAATTGTAAAGATAGATGATAGTTGGCTTTGGCATAGGATATTTTGTCATATAAACTTTGATAACATTATTAAAGTGAGCAAGTCCAAGACAATGGGAGGTTGACTCAGTTAGACAAATCAGTTAATGCTCTATGTAAAGAATGCTAGTTGGGAAAGATGACATCCTCAACTTTCAAGAACAAATCTTTTTCAGCAAAACATATATTAGATTTGGTTCATACAGATATTTGTGGACCAATAAGGACAAAAAGTATTCAAGATGATAGATATTTTATGATCTTCACTAATGATTGCTCAAGGATAATGTGGGTCACATTCTTGAAGGATAAGAATGAAGCTTTTAGTAAGTTCAAGGCATTCAGGGCCTTAGCTGAGAAGGAGAGTGGTAAGAAAATAAAGTGTCTAATGACAGATCAAGGTAGTGAATTTACTTCTGAGGAATTCACTAGATATCGTGAATAAAATGGTATCAAACAACAACTTTTTGTACTGAGGACACCACAATAGAATGGTATCGCAGAGAGAAACAACTGGTCAGTTGTTGAAGTTGCTAGGACAATGTTTTTGAGTAAGTAAAAATAGGTTTTAAGGGACCCAAAACCCGATACATAATGAAAGATAAGCATGAAAGAGATGAAACAAAACAGCTGCAAAAAACCAGCACAAAAACTAGCAGCTAAGAAAAAGATAGCTTTTCAGAGCCTTCTTGGTGTGGACAACCTGAGTGTTGATGTTGTCTTTATCCTCCTCAGCCTGTTCTTTCAGAATTTTGATAACATCCTCCAGGTGTTTCAAATCCCCTTTGATTAGGTCTTTTTCTAGCCAATCCTCCATCTCGATTTCCTCCTCAATTTCATTGATTTCCGTCTCATCATTCTTTTTCCTAGAGTTTGTGTCCTTATTCGGCTTATTAATCTTGTTTTCCAGATCCCTCTATTTACTTTGCATGCTAGTTATGTTGTTGACAACCCATTTCTGGAAGTTGAAGGACTCTAGAGTATAGTTACGGGTGGTATTCAAGATGGTGTTCGCAGAATCCCTACCTTGTTTAGTGCCCATAGAGTTAGGATTGTCATCCTCCTTAGAATTCAGAGCAACATTCTTACTAATTGAGCCCATAGGGTTAGAGTGAGGGTTTTCAGAGTTATCCCCATCATCCTCTTCACCAATGTTCTCATCTTTTTTGTACTCCATTTCAATTTCAATATCCTTCCCCTTACCCTCCTCCACATCACAGTGCACCTCCGTTTCCTCATGCTCTGTTTCAACTCTCCTTTTTTTCTGGGTAGGGGCATTAGGCTGATCCTCATCCGAATCAGAATCTTTGCAACTCTTAGAGATATGAGCATTAGTGATCAGGGGGTCATCTTTGGTAGCCCTAGCCTTGTCCTTCAGATGTTCATAAATGAGAAATATAAGCCCCTAATGGGCTATAGGGTAAGAGTTAGGATTTTTAGCGTAGTCAGCAAGACTCTCATTCAGAGAGGACACTAAATAAAAAGGCAGGGATATTTTAGCCCCATGATGGAAGTGGTTCAAAATTGCAAAGTGATAATTATATATTTTTGTAAATCTACCGTCAATAGTGAGATACTCAATTAAAACCCTTAAAAAATTATGCCAAAAGGGCTTTACCTGCTAGGGATTGTAGTAGGAGATGTTGTCTTTCTTCACAAGTTTGCCCTTCTCATCATCTGATTTCAGGAAATTTTTGAACGCTTCAGCTGCATACTTCTGGTCTCTATAGAATTTAGTACCCTCCTTCTGCAGACCTGTGACCTCTACAACCAGGTTCTCATCAATATGCCATATCTCCCCGAACAAGGTGACTCTATTATTACTCCAACCTCTGGCAAAACCATGTGACATAGAATTTCTGCTACCGCGAAGCTTTTCCATATAGTCAGTAAATACGTATCTATGAAGCCTTCTCCAGACCTTTCATTCACTCTTCCAGTTTTTGCATCCTAGGGGCTCATTCTTATTTAAGTTACCACCCATTTTGAGCTCCAAGTAGAGATACCCACAGCTATAATTCACAGTCCATAGATGAAACCCCAAATGCTTGTAATTTCTGGATTTACAGTGCAGAGACTCTTTCGTTGTTTTGAAACTTATGTTTATGGCTGCACAAACCCAACAATTATTATTATAATCTTCCTCACACATATGATCATAGAAATGATGCCAAAAAACACTCATTAACTGACAGTTAATCCGCCCCCAAAATTTGTCTTTGGAATTCGTTCCCCAAAATATAATCATGAGTTTAACTAGACCCATTGATATGATCAAAATATAATTGCTCTTTAACCTCCCTTTTACAATGAGTTTCTCCAATATATTTAACATCATTCTCTAAATTGACCCCTTCATTAGTTAAGAGATCTGCAACCTTATTGCCTTCTCTTAGGGTATGAGTTATGCTTATACTAACATAGTTATTTAACAAATATTTAGCACTTTTAACTAAGTTAGTAATATTCCAAGAAACAAAGCTTGTAGCTTTGAGGGCTTGGATGATGTTTAAAGAGTCCCCTTCAAGCCAATATTTTTTTAATTTGAATCCCTGAGCAAGATGGAGGCTTTTTAGCATGGCTAGAGCTTTGGCCACATGAATATTTTGGACCCCAAAAGGAGAAGCAAAAGCTGCAATGCAGACTCCTTGAGCATTTCTGATAACTCCACCACCACCAAACTTCCCATGGTTGCCCTTAGTCGCCCCATCAAAATTCACCTTTATCCAATCATGATAAGGAAAGTGCCAAACAATATTATCTCTCCTATTGTTATTATCAGATCTATAGACTTTATGTATTAAGTTCCATTCAGTGAGGATATCTTTTTCCATATCATTCATATCAGTAACAAACCATTGCTTATTGTTCTTGTGAGGAATATTGATGTTCTCTTTTATAGCCTTGTAGATTTTTTCAAAAACCACCTGAGAGTTACACTTAGCTTCCCTAAATATTCTATTATTTCTTTCTTTCCAAATGCCCCAGCAAATCATGGGGAGGGTCAAGGACCAAAGGTTCTTGATAAGCTGGCATTTGGTGGGGAAATTCCATTGCCAGATAATATCCTTGATACTCTTGTTCGTAACCCAATTAACTTTCCATTTTTCCCACATTTTACACCAAATTTCCCAGGTAAAGGAGTAGTGAAAAAAGAGATGATCAACTAATTCTTCCTCTTTCTGGCATAGCTCGCATCTATTAGGGAATTTGAAACCTCTTCGGACCAAATTGTCAAGAGTAAGTGTACTATTATGAGAAGCAAGCCAAAAGAAAATATTGACTTTAGGGATCAGAATGTTGTTCCAAACTTTACTCCAAATGGGATAACTAGTATGAGAAAAAGTGTTTTTGTAGGCTGAAGCAACCGTAAATTCACCTCTAGGATTACTTTTCCAGAGAAAAACATCATCATAGTCTTTGTTAGGGGAAAAGGACAGCAACTCCTTCTAGAGTAATGAAAATCCGGCATGAATAACATCAAGCCTCACCCATTTGTCTTCCTTCCAGTAGTCACACACCATAAGCCCAAACCTACTTTTACATTCCTCAATAACTTGATTGTTGTCTTGATCATAAAGAGCTTCATTCTTCATCCAAGGGTCCTCCCAAAACCTTATTTTGTCACCTTTTCCAAGGACCCATCCAGCTCTAGCTTTGGCCACTTTTATGGATTTGATAATACTATTCCAAATGAAGGATCCAACAGGAATGTCTTCAGAGTTAAGGACCCCTTGGATAGACTGATTCTGAATATATTTATCAAACCATATCTGATTCCAATCTTTCTTGGTATCATAAGCTCTCCATAATTGTTTTGCTAGAAGAGATTTGTTAAAGGTTTTTAGAGCTTTAATCCCCAACCCTCCTTTGTTCTTTGGTCTACAAACTTTGTCTCAAGAAACTAAGGATATCCTCTTTTTTTCTTCAACTCATGAGCATAAAAATATCTTCTCGATTCTTTCCAATGCTTCAACAAATTTAGCCGGGATTCCAAATAAGCTAAGGGCATAAACAGGGAGGTTCTGGAGTGTAGCTTGAAGGAGCTGCAATTTCCCAGCCTGAGATAAAATAGAACCTTTCCACCCATCTAGTTTTTTGTTGAAATTATCAATAAGCATATTCCAAAAGGAGTTTGGGGGAGTTAAACCCAAGGGAAGACCCAGATAGGTGGAAGGGAGCATTTCCACCTTGCAACCAATAATTTTAGCAATTTTTTGTTGTCTTCTGACCAGAGTATTCATGAAATATATAGCCAATTTGTCCCAATTGACTTGCTGACTAGTACCCAAAGCATAGGAATTAAGAGCAGTTTTGAAGGGCTCAGCCTCCCTAACAGAAGAATATCCCATGAGGATAGTATCATCAACAAACTGTTGATGAGAGCAAAAAACATTAGCAGAGGAAGGTTGAAGAGCTTTGATGGATTTACTCAATTTCAGATTGTGAATCAATCTGCTCATGCTCTCAACCAAAATGGTGAAGATAAGAGGAGATATGGGATCTCCTTGTCTGAGGCCCCTTGATGTTTAAAGAATTTAGGAGATCCATTAATCAGAATGGAGAACATAGGAGTAGTGATCAGCTCTTTGATAATTTTGGTTATCTTTTCATCAAATCCAAAAGCCTCCATGATTCTAAAAAGAACATGCCACTCCACTCTATCATAAGACTTCGCTAGATCCAACTTTATCAAGAAGCCTTCTTTTTTAGCAGAATTGAGGGAATGAATGTTCTCATGCACAAGAATGATAGAGTCCAAAATCTGCCTACCAGGAACAAAACCTTTCTGCTCCTTAGAGATGATGAAGAGGAGAACAACCAAAATTCTAGTGGTCAAAACTTTGGATATGATCTTATAGAAAGAGTTACATAGACTTATTGGCCTAAATTTTCCAATAGAATCCGCCCCAGAAACTTTGGGGATTAGGGCTATAAACATGGAGTTGAGCTCCTTAAGGATCCTTCTAGATCCAAAAAATTCTTTGACCGCATTAACCATGTCTTCTCCCACAATATGCCAGAATTCCTAAAAGAAAAACATAGGGAAACCATCAGGACCCGGAGCTTTATCCCCTTGAAATGAAAAGATAGCTTTTTTAATTTCTCGAGTAGACGAGATAGAAGATAGGGCCTTATTCTAAATAGGATTAATGATCTTGGGAATGATATTAATCAAATTTTGTTGGTGGGTATGATCAATGTCCTTGTTACTAGTGAGGAGCTGATTAAAGAACTTGACAACTTCATCCTTGATTTCCTCCTTATTAAGAGGAGTTTTATCCTCTACAATAAGTCTTGAAATTCTATTCACTGCTTTATGTTTTAAAGATGTCATGTGGAAAAATTTAGTGTTTCTGTCCCCAGCCTCCAGCCAGATCGCCCTGGATCTCTGCCTCCAATAGATTTCTTCCCTAGAAATAATGTTGTGGAGTTTGACTATAACATCATCTTCCATGGCTTTGGAATACTTTTTATAGCAACTTTCTGTATTGAATTTTGAATCTGATCCAGCTCCTCCTTTAGCTTTTTCTTTGAATCAAAAATATCACCAAAGACCTTCTTGTTCCATATCTTAATGTTGACTTTGATATTTTAAGTTTTTTGGCAACTTTATACATGGCAGTTCCATTAACATCAATATTCCACTAGTTAGCAATAGATTTTTCAAGATTAGGGTTTGAAATCCACATCTTTTTGAATTGAAAAGGGAAGCTTTGATTATTCTTAAAATTCTTAGCAACAAAAGAGATGGGCTAATGGTCTGAACCAATTCTATTAATAACAGAAAGGGAGCATCTGTGAGAAAGCATCCAATCATTAGTGACAAGGGATCTATCAAGTCTTACCTAAATGAGATCTTCACCATCCCTTCGGTTAGACCATGTGTAGGATGCCCCATTGAGATCCATATCAATGAGAGCATTGGTATTAATAAATTCCATCAAGTCAGATCTGTTGTCCCATCACAACCCAACTGTTTAAAGGGAAAGATTTTCTTTTTTTCTGAATTTTTTCCCAGAATTTGCTTCTAGCAGATTTGGAGTTAGGGGCATAGATATTAGTAAAAACAAATTCCTTTCCATCAAAGATTCTTTTAGCTTTCAAGGATAAAATATTGCCATCTACATCAATCATTTCTCCAGAGATAGTTTTCTTGTTCCAGAAAATTGCTACCCCTCCAAATGCTCAATTCAAGCTACTGCCACAAACTCCTCCATTTTTGAAGAAGTTTAATTTCTCCACTTTCTCTTTACTCATTTTGGTTTCTTGTACCAGGATAATATCTGGATTGTGATCTCGAATGAGGTTCTATAATATATCCTGTTTATTGAGACCATTTAGGCCTCTGATATTCTAAGATATTACCTTCATTTGAAAGCCTGAGGGTAGGATTCCTTTATAGTTCGCTGCCTTCCATCAGATATGTTTTGCTTTCTCTCCTAGTCCCTATGCCATTTCATAGATTTATGTCCTGATGGGGATCTTGAAGCACCAAAATCAGCCTTGGACCTGGTTCTAGTTTTCACCCCATTAAGGCCTCCTACCTTCTTAGTTTTTATTTTCTTTCCATTTCTTATTATGTTTTCTTCTTGTTCCGCTCTAGGCTCATCTTGCATATTACTCCATAGTTCATCTCTTTTCTGGGATGATGTAGGCATATCAACTCCAATATTCTGGAATAACGCATTCAAATTTACCTGAGGTGATCCAAACTTGTTGCTCCTTCCAAGTTTGATTTCATGTTCTTCAAATTCATCTAGGCACTATTCATCTTTTAGTGATAGAATCTTGAAAGACCTCATGATGAGAGTTAGCGATATTCTCAATCTCACCATCTTCAAGTATCTCTTCACTGATTTCATTCTCCTTTTCTTGTGTCTATAGAGTCTCAAAAGTATTGACTATTTTGATCTCAAACTCCCTATTTTCATTCTTTTTATTCTCCTTCATAGGGGGATTCTTAGGAAGGTCATTTCTATCTCCTTCTGATGGTTCTGATATATTGACAAAGCTTCCGCTTTTTCCTTCTACCTTGTTACCTTCTTTGTTATTATTCTTTTCTTTCCAAACCTATTTGTGGATATTTGTCATCACAAGTTTTTTAGGGTTGCTGAGAGAAGCCTTAGCCCAGTGACCAGCTTTTTTGAGAGTAAAGCACACAAAGGGGAGTGATTCAAACTCTATTGACTGTTCCCATAATCCAAGTTTGGAGCTTATATCAATAGTGCTAGGAAGGTCCATATTCTATGAAATGTTGACATAGATACATGCATAAACCAATCTCTTGCAAGTTGCTGTCATTGGATCTATCGCAACAAGCTCCCCAAAGGAGTTAGCGATTCCTGAGAAAACATCCTCCACCCAGTATTCCAACAGCAACCCTAGCAGCCTTACCCAAACCAGAGCAGTTTCAAAGAAAGAGTCATTGAGTTCCATGTTAGTAGACCATCTTCTCATAGATAAATAAGATTTACCAAACATCCAAGGGCCACCACTTAAAGCAGCTTCCATATCTTCCCCACAAGAGAATGAGAATACAAAAAAGCCTCTAGGTAGGGTAGAGACATCAACCCGACCTTTCATTCTCCATTTTCTCTTAACAAAAGACCTAACATCCTCAATATTAGGCCGAGGTCCAACAAATTTCCCCACTAGAGAAAAAGCCATTAAAGAGATGCTATGATTGATAACTAAATCAGGAATCTCAATATAAAGTTTACCTATTTTATTATCTGATATATCTTTCACAAAGGGTAAAGATGATTTACCAGTCAGTTTTCAAGATGCTTTCCTTGCAAAAAGACTACTCCAATGTTTGGAAACTTGCCCCTCCTTGATATTTTCTAAGTCAACTTTCACCGCCTCGGGGCTCGATTCTTGGGAATCTTTAATCTTTTTGCAGTCAAGAGGAGGGTCCCATAGCTATGGGTACCCATCCTATCTCCCATCCTCATCATCCATTGCTTGTCCTTGTGCTGTAGTGGATTCAGAACCAGAGGATCCAGCCTCGTTGTTCCCTCCATTTCTCGATTTCAAATTTCCCACTGCATTCATTGTTCCCTCCATTACTGTATGACACTTGTTTATTTCCTAGGATGATGTTGATATAAGTAGATGTAGAAAAAAAATTTGAAGGGAAGTTGTTTGTACAACTATCTACACTATCAACCGGATTCTGGTCAAGAGAAGTAAGGACGAGAATCCTTATAAATACTAGTATGGAAGATCACCTAATGTTATTTATTTCAAGATATTTGGAAGCAAATTTTCTATTAAGAGATGTGACTATGTTAGCAAATTTGAGGATAAGAGTGATGAAGGTAAATTTCTTGGTTATTTTACCAAGAGTAAGGCCTACAAGTGTTTTAACAAACAAACAGAGAATTATTGAGAGTGTTGATGTTTGAGTGGATGGATATCCAAAAGTATCAGAGGAAACTACTTTGGAGAAAAAGGATGAAGATCCTTGCATTTTGTTTTTGGAACCAGAAACTATGAAACCTAAAACTGGTAAAGAAAATACTAATGTACTAGTTCAACAGGAACAGAGAAATTTAGAAGAAGATGATAATAATGAAGAAGATGAACATGAAGATAATGATCATGTTATTTTGATATATGTGAGACTCAATCACAATCCTGAGAAGATTATTGGAGATAAGGATGTTGGAGTACTTACCAGAAGAAGAATCATACTAAATTCTTGCATGATCTCCACTATTAAACCAAGAACTACTAAGGAATCATTTGGTGATGATCATTGGGTTAAAGCTATGGAGGAGGAATTAGATCAAATTGATAAAAACAACACTTGGACCCTAGCACTCTGACCGGTAAATAAAAATGTGATAGGTACTAAGTGGGTATTCAGGAACAAGTTGAATGAAGATGGTGTTGTAGTTTGTAACAAAGCTAGGTTGGTTTGCAAAGGTTATGCATAGGAGGAAGGAGAAGATTATGGTGATACTTTTTCACTAGTTGCAAGACTGGAAGGTCTCATAACTTTACTTGCATTTGTAGCACACAAAAAATTCAAGGTATACCAAATGGATGTTAAGTCAACATTTTTGAATGGGATATTGGAAGAAGAAGTATACATTGAGCAACCAGATGGTTATTATATGAGTGATGACAAAAACATGCTATGAAGATTGCATAAGGCTTTATATGGATTAAAGTAGGCACTGAGAGAATGGTATGAAATGATTCATACACATCTGATGAAGATAGGTTTTTTGACAACTAGTGAAGATAGCAACATATATCTCAAATCTAAAGGAGATAAAATACTAGTCAGTGAAGTTTTTGTAGATGATATCATATTTGGAGGTAATGATGACATGAGCAATGATTTTGCAGACGAAATGAAAAATGAGTTTGAAATGTCTCTAGTTCATGAAATAAAAAATTTCATAGGCTTGCAAATATAGTAAATGAAGAATGGTATTTTCATCACACAGTCTAAGTATGTGAAAGAGGTCTTGAAGACATTTGGTATGAGTGACTATAAACCGGTTGGGACACCAATGGTTACAGGTTGTAAGTTATCTAAGGAAGATGAATCCACATCTGTTGATGAGAAGGATTATAGGTCAATGATTGGAAAATTGTACTATGTTGTTCACAGTAGACTGGATATAGCTCATGTAGTTGGGCTAGTTGCTAGATTCCAGAAGAATCCTAAGGAAACACATTTGATAGAAACCAAGAGGATTTTTAGATATTTGAAAGGTGTTGACTATGGATTATGGTATCCATATGGAGGAAACTTTGACTTGAAGGTGTACATAGATGTAGATTGGGCAGGAAATGTTGATGATAGGAAAAGCACAATCGATGGAGAATTTTTTCTTTGAGGAAGACTTGTTTCATGGAGTAGTAAGAAGAAGATTTGCACATCACAATCTACTATTGAAGCTGAGTATGTTGTAGCTTACATGAATTGTACCAAGACTATCTAGATCAGGCACATTTTGGAAGGTTTTAAGATGAAGATTTCAAAACCTGTAAAGATCTTATGTGATAATACAAGTGCCATAAATATTTTTAGGAACCCTATTTTGCACGCATGAACCAAACATATTGAATTGAAGTATCATTTCTTAGGGGAAAAAGTGCAGAGTAAAGATGTAATCTTGGAGCATGTTTCTACCAAGGAGTAGCTTGTAGATATCTTTACTAAACCTCTGCCTAAGATTACTTTTGAGTATCTTAGAAGTCAAATAGGGGTTGTACCCCTTCATGAGGTCAGTTGAGCATGATGTAGATTACATCAGTCCCAGAGCTACTTGCATAATTTTATAGAAAAATTGGTGTAGAAGTGGAGTTATTCCACAGGGGGAGCATCAAGTTGCAAGTTGTTGATGCTGAACAGTGAAATTTGACATTACATGTTTTACTTTCAATTTGGCATTGTTGTCAAAGGGGGAGAAGAACTATGTGATTTGTATGATTGACGGAAAGAAGGAAGACAAGCGGAAGACAAGGCGAATACTTGGTAATGTAAACCAGGATTCCTATTCACAATCACAACAATCAATGGTATTTGTATTTCCATCAATGCCAAAGGGGGTGATTATTGGCATTTGCATGAAGATTGCATTACTGATATGTTATGTTGTCATTGATGTCAATTAAGCGGTAATGATATTGTTGTAATGATTTTTGTAACCGGTAGGAAGAGCTAGTGAAGGAAACTGTAACCACTAGGAAGAATTTATGGAGTGAACTAGTATTTCTATGTATTGGAGAGTTGAATCGGTAAACCCTACCTATTGATTTGATAAACCCTAACTAATTAAGTTTGGTGGATTGGTTATATTGGTTTATGATCTAATGATGAGCGGTAATGATTATGAGATGTATGATTATTATATGAAGAGAATCTCAAATTGATTTTGGCACGTTGATGAAATGGCTTTTGTCTAGGGAGTGAGCAAGTATATTGCATGTAATGCAAAAAGTGTGATGAGTTACTGAGTTTGATGAAGCGGTGATCAAGGAGTGATCGAGGTTTTTTTTATTGATGTGCAGAGATTACTATGTAATCCAATGGTCATACTTGAACCAACTTGTTTGTAATATCTATGAGAGAATTAGGTTTTTATTGTGTTACTGACCTAATTGATTTGTTTATAAGTTTGATGAGTTGTTTAGTTTCAGAGTTGGCAAGGTTTTAGTTAAGTGTTTGGTTGCTAAACCAGATGATGTATCTACAGTTTGAGTAAAGGCAGATAGGAGCATGAAAAGGATCTGAACAAGCAAGTGTAGTGCTATTCAAATAGATCAACAAACCCCTATTGTTTTCTAAGAATTACAGCAGAATTGAAATCCCCTAACTGGGTAAGCTCTAACAAGCTTGGTACTATTCAAATCCTCTAGCCAGGTGATCTATTAGCTTGGATTTCAAATCCTCTACCGAGGTTACTCCTTACAGGGTATTGCTTCTAATAAGGAATTATAGTTAATCCCTTAACTAGGTGGTCCCTAATAGGATCTGTTCTTAACAAGAATTTTGTAAATCTTTAACAGGCTAGGCTCCTAATAGAGCAAACTTCAAAAGAGTTTAGATAGTTATCTTGTGAGTCTCATCTCATCGTGGTTTTTCCCATTTGGATTTCCACATCAAAAATATTGTGTCAAGTGGTGAATGTTTTTGTGGTTATGATCTTATGGTTGATTTGCTTAACTACTTAATCCACTTTGATAAGTCATGATAACCAGAAGCATTGTGAAATGAAGTTTTACTTATGTCAATAAAAGCATTTGGATGTTTATGAGTTTGAAGTTGTTTACTATTAATTTATTGTAACAATCAACCGGTTTATCTTGAGAGTTTTTATCTTGACAATGATATTGCATTAACAGTTCTAATTTTACTTTGAGAGATTAATTTTTGATTGGTGAATTTAGTATCAGTTTTTCTATTTCTTGATTCACCCCCCCTCTGAGTAGTTGATCGGATTCTTATTCTTTCATCATACCATCACATTCAATACACAGATAATATCTCCTAAGTCTTAAAGGAGATGCAGGACCTTAGGGGGAGTAGTACACTAACTATATTATTCACCCTCTGAGTGGAAGAGGACAAATGGAAGAACAAGTTGCTGTCGGTATGAAGGAAGAAAATGAGATGACATGTGTGTGTAGTGGTTGCCTTGGCTACACACCTACAAATGGGAGATGGATCATGACTGCATGTGTCAATGGATGGAAAATTTGTAGTTGGGATCATAACAAATTGACACAAGAAAATAGGAGCTAGAGGAAGGTGCTCTAGTAGAGGATCGACTGGTGCAAGAAATCGGTATGTGCAGTAGGTTACCAGTATGTATGTTACTAAGTACTTGTGGGTTATGTAAGACAATGAGTTTGAGGATCATTGCATTAGCCCTGATAGCATGGAAAGAGTATTTTATGTCTCAGGTGGTGTTGATGAAGACCTGAATGATAGATGTTGGCATAGTTGTTGATCATGTATGCATGCATCCTTTGTGGGCTAACAGGTTTGATTTATGGTATGATGGTGATATTATATGGTATGATGGTGATATTATATGGCATTGTGTACATTTAGAATCATGTCATATGTTGTGATGGATATAATGGAGCTAAAAGATCATCAATTGATCACATATACACAACTCAACTAGTATATGGTGCAGATTGGAGCTCTAGTTTTGAACTTGATAGACAATGGGAACCTAAGATATATGACTCAAGGGGAGTTGTCAGCCATGTTTTTCTGATTGATATCAGACTTGCTAGACAAAGAGGGTGTGCAAGTGTCTATGGTTGTACCGGTATAATTGTATCCTTGGAAGTATCTGGGGTTGTGAGATATTTCAATGCCTATTCAATTGAAATCACAACTGGACCATCGAGAGTGTTGCTTCCAAAGAGGGAAACTTACCTACATAGGAGAGCATGCATTTGGTATTGGAAGAGATACAATTGGTATCAGTATTAGCTTCAATACTTGATATCAAAAAATTGGGGTCAGAATGATGTTTGCATATCAAAGAGGAGATGATCCTGTCTGACCGGCAGGTATGTTGTATTCACTGACACATGTTCCTTCAATTGGTTTTAGACTTGTATATGCATGTGTTTCTGGTTTGCATATACAATTGGTTGCTGATAAATTGGTGTCAGTAAGTGGTTGTGCCCTCCATCTCAAATGTGGTGACTTGAGAGGATGTAACAAATGATGATTGAAGGAGGAGACACATCTGGTAGAGAAAAAGGGGAGAGAAACCTTATCAATTCCCTTTGCCATCGTTGTGAAATGGGGAGAGAGATTTTGTAGTATGCCGCATACTACATGTGTGAGAATCCATGGATCAAACAAAGAAGGAGAAAGAGAATCTATAGTATGTCAGATACTACATGTGTTGACATCAATTCCAAAGAGGGAGATTGTTGGCATTGTGTTATCA
Organism: Cryptomeria japonica; assembly: GCF_030272615.1. NCBI lineage: Eukaryota > Viridiplantae > Streptophyta > Pinopsida > Cupressales > Cupressaceae > Cryptomeria > Cryptomeria japonica. The sequence goes on along the minus strand of NC_081406.1, from coordinate 482,598,469 downwards.
TTGATGTCAATCGGTATAGGATGGAAAATGGTACGGGAGATTGATGAGAAGTGTTATCATTGATGAATACTAGAAATGGTGTCATTGATGTCCTCTACCACAGAAGGTCACCGGTAAGGAAGAGAAGGTCATCTAGCATAATGGCCATTGGATTCACTGATACACAAGTTAGTGTTGACTTTTGTTGAAGACATAAGGACTACAGACTGGTAAGCGACATGTTGGCAGTGCATAGTTGCCAACCAACAAGAGAGCAAGATGTTGGGAAGTTGATTGTGATGAAGAGGGGGAATATTACCAAAATCACATGAACACTAGAGGTGAAGTATGTGCAGACCACCGGTATGTTGTGCAGTTGTGAAACAACAAGACTCCCACTAGATAAAGATGCAGTCACCATTTGAAGAGATGACTAACAGTGAATGTACCCCAACCAGATCACATGTTCCTATTTGAAGATATGCATGCTCAAATAGGGAAGCCGCATTGGTGCAATGCAGGATGTAGATGACAAGGATCCACCCCCATCGATAAGTGGAGCTTATCTCCTATTATGCATGGAATGCATCATGGTTCACAGAGATAAGATAAAAGAGTTAAAGTCAAGTGTTTGAAGGCTCACACCAGATCAATTGGCGAAACACTAAATTGCCTTAGGTGCATGAGATCAAAGATATGCAATGGATGAGTCGGGTAGACAATGATGAGTTGTCGATATAGAGATTGAAGGATATGTTTGTCACTTTGACAAACCAATTGGTAGGAGAACCAACCTATTGAATGAAGAAGGCAAGGTTGAGTAGTTGCAGACAGATGGAGTGTGTTGAAGATTAATGACATGATGTCATCAAGGTGTTTACCGGTAAGTATGCCCACTAGTAATGCTGAAAAGGTGCAGAAGTGAAAGGATCCCATCTATTGAAGATGTGCATAAGGTAGGTTAGCAAATGTGCTGACTAGTTTTAGTGCTCCACCAGAAGAGAAGAAGAGTGCAAGAGTGAAGATAGACTGGTTAGGGTATAACTAGTAGGGTCTGGAACCGATAGACAAACTCAGTTGTGTGGTTGGTCGGTGATCCTGTCTGGACTAACATAACCGACCTAACAAAGGTGGATGATAACAAAGGGGCCATGTGGAAGTGAAGTGGCATGCATGCACAGGTTTGTGTGATGTGTCAATGAAGTTGTTGGCGACTAGTCAAACATTTATGGTGACTGTGAAGCTTGAGGAATGAAGGTAGAGGATTGCGGCTTGAGATCAAGGAAACAATAGAGATCTAGTACAGACTAATCTTGCAGATCGAAGAGGATGAAGCAAATTGTATCACGCATGTGATCGATCAGACAAAAGGCTGAAAAATCATGCTACAGACGAAAAAAGAGAAAAGACGTGGTTTGCAAGGTAAATAGTTGGGTGATGCTCATTAATTGAGTGTTGAACATCAATCAAGGACATGATATCAAATTGGATATGATATCTCACAATGATCAAAGATCAGATTGGATATAGCTTCAGTGCAAGGCAGAAAACCTAGCATACCAAATTTCAAACTCACATTCAAGCAGGAAAATATGGATATAAGAGTGCGAGCCAAAGATGTAGTTGGTGCCACTGTGGGAGAGACAAAATCAGTCAAGTGCTCAATGATAATCAGATGAGAGACTGAGTGTGAGAGAGAATAGAGTTGAAGAGTTCAACCGAAAATAGTGAGGAAACTGATAGTGTGCCATTGAGTCTGAGAGAGGAGTATACCGGTGGTGAATGAACTGACAGAGAAGAGTCACAAAAGATTGCAGAGAAGGTTAGCTAAGAATCGGAATCAATCATATAGCAGACAACTAACTAAGAAAAGTAGACCAGAGGTGGCCAAAAACATGGTGATAGAAAGGTTGGAGAATTGGTAGAAAGTAGAACTGGCAAAGAAGTAGAAGAGGTTGAACTAGGAAAGGTGCAACAAAGAGTGGGTTGCAGCAGGAGATAAGGTTCCTGCAGAGAAAAGGTGAATAGAGAACCGATAGAGATCTGTGCAGAGGTGAACCAATGGAGAGACATACATGAGAGTTAAAAATCTCTTTTATAACAAGAATAATACTTTTGTAATTGATTATATTTATAGCAGATCACTGAGTTGGAGCTCAGTGCAGGGTTTGTTGCTCCTTGGGTTGGTTCCCTAAACATTGTAACCAAATGTTTAATTATGAGGCTGGACTAGAGTAGTAATAGCCAGTAGCATTTCTTACTAAGGTTTTTCCCATCTTGGGTTTTCCTCATACATATGGTGTTATTTGGTGTCCCTTTTATGTGTGGCATTTGTGTCATCCTCACATCCAACCGGTATGTCTGCTTTATGTTAGATTTATTAACCGGTATACACACATAGTATAGAAAAGGGTTTGGAAATCATTGATTCACCCCACCCCCCCTCTCAGTGACATCTAGTGTTCAACATTAATAATATAGTCATCTCATTCTCTTATGGAGTTGTTTTAAAAAATAGTTTCTCCACATAAAGCTAGTATCTCTTTTGGTATGATTGTTTTTTTTTTATCTATTAATGGGTTCTTATCTCTTTTGACTAGATCTTTGAACTAGTAAGGTCACAATGGCGGACCTCATCCCTATGGTTACAATCCTATTGAGGCCTTAACACCTCCTAGATGTGGCTCTTGCAACTTTTTTTGTTCATAGACTCCTTATCCCTCCATCCACCTTATACCTCCATTCTCCTTATCTCTTCATGCTCATGCACCACCTTATCTCTCCACTACATTGAGTCTTACCATTATCGCTCCAATCTACCTTGGCATCCTCTGTAACTAGTAGCCTCTTCATTGTAGTGCTCCCTAGATCATCATGCCTCAAGCACTAACTTATGTCCACTGTGATCTAGTCTGAGAGGCATGACTTTTCGCTTGATTTCATCCATGTTCATCCTTTCAGTGCACTGACTAGGCAAAGAGGTCAATAATCTTGCACAAAGTTTATTGATCAGAAGAGACTCATGCCTGTAGAGGAGAATTGAACTTGTAAACATCCTATCAACATGGTGCTGCAACTTACTGTTTCACTATGAGATGAACCTCTTGATATGATTGATTTTATATTATGTTGAATGGTGCAATCATGTGTTCATTTTAAATTTAGTTTTAGATTTGGTAATATTTTTAGATTTTTAATCACTTAAGAAAGTTAATATTGCAATATTTCTTTACTTTTTTCTCAACATTTGGTATTAGAGCTAATGGTTTTGTTGAGAGGGGGACTCCTTTTTTTAAGAGTTGAAGACTTTTTTCTACAGTGGGAGATTTTCTTGTGTGGTTTTGCAGATTTGATAAAAGGATTGAAAGCCACGAGTTCTACTTTTTACATAAATATTGATAAGTTCAATGGTTGGCTACAAGATGCGGAAATTAAAGATGGAAGATGTTTTGAAATAAATAGATTAGTGGTTATTGGTTTCACATGAAATGAAACTAGAGGACTCTACTTTATCAAAGGGTGCTTAGAATAAACTAGAAAAGAAGGCATGAGGAACCATTTAATTGTGTTTTACTGATTGCATCCTCTTGAATGTATTCAAAAAAGACTTTGAATACAATTTTTGAAAGAGGATAGGTGACATTTATCAATCTAAATGTTTGTTCAGTAAGTTTTTAAGAAACAAACAAGTTTTAAGGGTACCCAAAACCCCTTACAATAGGTTTTGAGCGCACCAGAAACCTCATAAGGCAAGTTTTGAAGGGACCCAAAACCCTATAAAAGAAATAAATATTGCCAAAAATATGAACATTAAACAACTAGCAGCCCACATGAGGTAGATAACAAAAATCGGTAATAATAAGCCATTTGCATCAAAAGAGAGCCCAAAAGACTCCGAACAACTCACCTTAAGTTTGTTCAGTAAGTTACATCTCAAGAGAAGGTTATATTCTTTGAAAATGAAAGAGGGTGAATCTATTATAGATCATTTGGATGCTTTTAATATGATTCTAAGTTAGCTTGCATCAATAGATGTTAAATTAGAACATAAAGATAAATGTTTTTTGTTTCTTTAATCTTTTTTTAGATCTTGGGAAAATCATATTGTTGAAATTAGTAGTAGAGACAAAGATGAACAACTTGATTGCCATACTTGTTTCAAAAGAGGTGAGAAGAAAGTCTATGAATGTTGACTCCCAGGATTCCTTGCATGTGTGAGGAAGTTCCAAAGAGAAAGGAAATTAAGGGGATAAAAATAATTCTAAAGGATTATCAAAGACCCCTAAAAAGAGTAGAGTGAAGTGTTGGAATTGTGGAAAAAGAGGGAATGTGAAGAAGGAATATAAATTAAAGACAAATAATTTTAATTCCTCCATGGAAAATTCCTCCAATGATGGTTATGATGCTTTGTTTATTTTTGCTAGCACTATTAGTGATGATGCTTGTCTTATTGATTCAGGTACCTTCGGCCATATGAATCCTCACAAAGAGTTGTTTTCCTCTTATAAAGGATATGATGAAGGAGATATTTTAATTGGTTATAACATAAAAAATAAGGTTGTTGGTAAAGGAAAGTTAAAGATTATTGAACATGCCTTAGGACTAGGGGGGGTGAATCAGTCTAGCCAATACTTAAACTTTATTCCACAAAATATTTAACCTTACTCTTATCAGTAGAAATGAAAGATATAACAATGAAACACCACTCACAAGAGAACACCAAATTTACATGGAAAACCTAAACAAATAAAGACCACGGTGAGATTCAATTCACAATATATGAAATGATTACAATATAGTTTTTGGATAAATCCAAGGAAGAACACTACTCCCTAAAGGACTTGCAAGCTAGAGCACATAACCATTGGACAAGATACAAAGCTTGCAATCTAAGGTACACTTCTCCAAATAAAGTTAAAAAGAATATATGAATCAACAACAAGTAGGCCTTTAGCAATACTACCTTTGACAATCTCCAAACATGAAGTCATCTTTGAATCTCTGTCTCAAGTGACCAACTCCACTGCAATCAACACACACTAAATTTTTCACTTCTAACATTTGCAAATGATATAATCATGTAGGCATAACACATAACACACACATACACATTCACACTCTCACTCACACACTCACACCTTAAACATCAATTTAATCTTCTATATACCATCTTCTTCATTGCACCATCCATTACATTGGTCAGAATAGTGGACAAGCATAGGTCCTATCGAATTGGCCACCAAAATATTATTGTGGTGAAAGAGGTCTAATCCAAGAGATAAAGAGGACCTAAAACATCTTGAAACTTCTTTGAAAGAAGGTAGGAAAAGTTCACATGCTATCAATCATCTTCCAAAGGTTGAAAACAAGGTCATGTGTAGATACACCAAGCATCACACTACAAGCTAGCCCAAAACATATCTTCTAGATAAACAAATATAATGTAGATCCCAACATACCAAGGTAGGACCCAAAACCAATGCAGCATAAACTCCTAAGCAAGCTAAGACATCCAAAGGTTCACTGCATGCCAAGTAGCAACACTATTTAGTCAAATCAAAGTAGTCACCCTAAGACACATATCTCAATATCAATGCATCATCAAAAAAACCTTCTAGCAATCTATGGAGCACGCAAGGATGATCCATGAACATCCAACAACATTCTCAAATCCTTCATTCACTTCTTCATATCAAGATCATACCAGTACAACATAACTAATACTCAACACTTCATTTTCAAGAGCCAGACAAACACAAAATATAATATCGTTACTTCCAGACTATAACACTATTTGATAATTTAATTGACACACAATACATGCATTTCCCTTGTTGGGTTTTCAATATTAATCTGGTGTTCTCTTGTGCATTGGTGTTCATTACTTTATTTTTCATTGTTGTTGATTTGTTTAAAAAAAATTGAATTGTGCTAAAGGGTTTAAGTTTTGAAGGTACTGATTCACCCCCCTCTTAGTATCCAAGTGTGTTAAACAATATCACCATGACTCGGGTCATTCTAAGTGAAATCCCTTCCTATTTGATGTTATTTTTATGCATCTAAAGATCTGATTTTGATGAATTGCAGTGTCTACTCTATTAGGATAACCGGTGAACAACCGAGAGGGGGGGTGAATAAGTTGTTAACAGATTATACCATTTAATCCACTTAATAAACTTTAACCAAATTAAGTACCGATAAAGAAGAAATAGATACCGGTAAGCAATAAAACTTACCAATGAAACAAATAATCAACATAATGCAACCATACCACATAACACCATGATTTGTATGTGGAAAACCCAAAAAGGGAAAAACCATGGTGCGAAGTCTACCCATGGTCAGATGATACTTCTGTAGAAAGTATGTGATACAATGAGGGGCCTGCACATGCAGGAAGGAACATTGCCTAGAGTGTACTACTCATTACAAAAGAGTCTCACTGACTACAGAGAGGCTATAACCACCTCAAGATAAATGGACAACAATCCATAATAATGAACTACCAAAGACAGCATCTACCATGCCTGATTACAGCCCTTAAGATCAATACCAGAGGCCTTAATCCTAATTTGATCACCTATGATCGATCAAATATTCTTCACATATGATATTGCATTTCAAGACCATGACACTTATTCTCATTCCATACCATGATCTACAATGAGATCTTTCATCATTTTATACCAACCCTAAGGCCTACACCAATTAGGTCAGCCACCTACCAGACCTATTCTGGGTCCACATGCCAAAGCGATGTCTCCACCTGGTTGAAGCACATCAGAGAACATATTTAGCATCCTAAAGTTGATGTAGAAGCTACACCAACACCACTTATTCATCCTGTCAAGATTACTTAGTGAAAGCTCTACCGGTTAAACCTTAAACCAATCCCGGTAAGGGTTTACAAGAGTGTATGATAGCATCTGATTACCAAGTCAATACCAACTGACCAAAACATGTTGTAGGAATATCTAACACATAAAATCAAACATACTTCATTGATCCAAACATGCCACAAGTGTCCAACAGATAATCTCTTCTACAAGTAACACTAGATCTTCTATCGGTAACCAAAACATGTTTGTCGGTAACCAACCATAGCAGCTAGTGTTGACATCAATGACAAAACATCAATGCAACACATAATCAATTCCTCCATAATCCTAACAATCTTCCCCGTTGGCATTGATGGCAACACTAGATGTGAAAAACATCTACGTACCAAAGAAATTGCCAAACAAGTCTCCCCATGTGGAAGACGACCATCAATCTCCTGAATATCAATATCTCTCCCCTTGTGAATGATATCTTTGTAAAGTTCTAATTTTTTTTTTCACATCACTATCTCTCCCCCTTTGACATCAATGCCAGAAATATGACACAAACATCAAAGAAAGAATGTAAACCTCTGAATCTCAAAGTTGACTACTCCTCCTGAGTAGTAGCACCACTCATCAGTATCAAAATGAATAATATCTCTAATAATGCATGTCGGACTGATGACAAATTGTATTAATCAAGTCTCTGTTGGAGGGGTAGAAACCCCTAACCTGACTATCAAATACTCAAATGATTCCTTAGATAGTGGTTTAGTGAATTATCTGCAATTTGATCTTTAGTGTTCACATAAACCAATTTGACTTCCTTTTCTCCTACCTTATCCTTCAGAAAGTTATACTTTATTGATATATGCTTAGTCTTAAAGTGAAATACCAGATTCTTAGATATGTCAATAGCTACAGAGTTATCATAGTAGATAACTATTGGTTCACTACAATTTACCTTGATATCCTTCAACATTTGCTTCATCCACAAGACTTGAGTGCAATTAGTTGCTGCTGCAACATACTTAGCTTCTGTAGTAGATAAAGAAATGCATGACTATTTTTTGCTGATCCATGAAACCAATTTCTTTCCAAGAAAGAAAGCTCCACTAGAAGTTTTCTTCCTGTCAACACTATCTCCTACCCAGTTTGAATCAGTATATGCACATAAAGTGAAATCATCATTTTTTGAATACCATAAGCCATATTTTGTTGTTCCTTGCAAATACCAAAATATCCTCTTTACTACACATTCATGATTTTCTTTAGGATTACTTTGATATCTTGAAACAATATTTACTACATTCATAATATCCAGTCTAGTCTAAGTTAAATATAATAGACCACCAATCATAGACTTATACCTTGTCAAATTTACTGGTGTAGAAGTATCCTTGATAGATAATTTCTCATTTGTCACCATAGGATTACTTACCGGTTTGGAATTATCCATACCAAACTTCTTCAACAATTCCCTCAGGTACATAGTTTCATAGATAAAAATGCCTTTGTCAGTTTGAGTAATCTGCAAACCTAAGAAAAATCTCATCTCACCAATCATGGACATTTCAAATTCATTCTTCATGTTGTTAGCAAATTCCATGCACAATTTATCTTCTCCTCCAAAAATGATATCATCAACAAATACTTTTGTTAGTTAACAAATTGGATTTCCTAAAATTTATTAACAAATACTCATGTTTGCCCAGTAGGAAACCAATGAAAACCAACAGTTGGGTAAATAATGTTAATTTACCCTTTGCATAAGGGTATAGCTCCCGATATGATATTCAATGAATTTTGACCAAATTTTTTCATATAATTCACTTTTAACCAGAAAGCAAAGAAAGGCTTTAACATTCACTTGTCAACACAAAATGAACGCCTCACAATGATTATCGGAATTCATAACAAAACATTAAACTTCAAATGATGATTAACCTATATAAAGTGATCAAAATATTTGAACTCTGACTGATACTCACTCATGCCTCACAGGACAAGGGGAATCAGAATATTCAAATGTTTTCAGCTAATTTCATTCATCAGATTGATTCACAGACTTGATATTAGATAAAAATCAGAGAAAAGAATCCAATACATGAACATATAAATATCCCAACAGAAATCTTTTATATATTCAAACGCACAGGTTTCAAAAGTTGTATCAGACATTCCATTGCATTCAAAGATGGAGTATTTCACTGAAATTAACAAGTAAAATAGTCTACTATCTCAATTTTTACAAAATTTCATGGATTCCAACCAAAACATCCATTACTAATATTTATAGCCACTAAGCTGACCTAATAGCTAAATACAAAGCTTCAAGAAACAACCGTTCGTAACTGAAATTAACTAAAATGGCCAAGAGCTGTAAATAGAGCTATAATTGCAAAACAGGAAACGGTTCTTGATTTGTCTTATTGGTGTGTTGTGCCACTTATATTTCACCACTCCATATGAGCCACTGAAAAGTTGTGAACAATCTGATAATGTGGGAGCCCAATGTGCAAGATGTGTTGCTTCCAAACCTCTTTGTCCATACTCACTTGCATAACTTTAGTTTTGTGCATTTCCAAGTGATCAGAATAGACAACCAACATAGATTCAATTCTGGCAACTCTGGAGAAGTCATCTTTGGTTAAAGATTTTGATTCTTTAACTAGGTTCATCTTTCCTTTGAAATTCTCCACCATATCCACTGTCTACTCGATGGTTTGTCCGCCTTCCTTAAGAAGTTGTACATCAATTCACTTCAAATCTTTTTGCATTACAACAATGAGTTCTTTCAATTCTTTCAACAACTTAATGGATTCTTCATGGCCTTTCTTAGTGATTGAATTTCTCCATTCAATATTTTCTTTTGCCACATACAATATCTTGTCATCCAAATCTTTCACCGCCTTTTCAACGAGAAACTTCATAACACCATATTTTTGCACATCTTTCATCTCAATCAACACTGCTGCCCATTTGTTCCTTTCTTTTTCCCATGTTGTCACCTCTGTTTCAAGCTCCTGAGTTATAGTTACAACATCCATGTATACCCTGATCAGATTAGCAATATACCCTGCTCCCTATTGAATTATGGATTCAAGCCACTCATCGAAGGTTTCCGCCATCATACGATTCCTCTGAACCTTATCCAACAAATTTTGGTTCATTGGCGATTTAGGATCAAAACACAGAGAAATTTGTGATAGGGGTTGCGGACTGGGATGATGTATGGCATTGATGTATTCTGCCATCTGTTTAACAACTTGTTTCAGTTCCCACTTGTCCTTCTCATCCTTCCATGTTATAGATAACATCCTTTTAGTGGAAGACTCTTTGTTTCAGTTCCCACTTGTCCTTCTCATCCTTCCATGTTCTAGATAACATCCTTTTAGTGGAAGACTCTAAATGTTTTGCATCAGCAGCCTTGGAAGCAGTTCCTAAATCAATCTTTTCAATGGAAAAGTCCTTCTCAGTAGCATTTTCTAGATCTTTGTCCGAAATTGGCTTAGCCATTTCAGCTACCCAATGCCCTGTATTCTCATCCACCTCCAACATGGCCTCTACTTTTAGCCTCTTAGACTTAGACATTTTTTTGAGGTATCTGCTCACCATATCTTCTATTGGAATGCTAATAGGAACCACATTTAATTTCTAGCTGATTGAGACTCCCAACCATCTAGAAACATTTGGAGATTTCTTTGCTGGCGGTGTCTGATACTCTGATGAATCCATGATAGCCAAAGTGGTCACCTAATTGGGATTATCCTTAGGTTGTTCTTTTTGCTTATATGCATCTTGAGTTGCAGGGATATCTGCTATTGGTTCACCCATAATTACTTGTGCTTCTTCACTATCAAGAATTATGATAGCTTCTTCTCTTGTAGGTTCTTTATTTTTCTTCTTACCTCTAGAATGGGTGACTCGAACTGATGAGGAGCCAAATAGTGATTCCTTGATCCTCTTAGTTTGAACCTTCTCACTCTTCATATCAGTAGCACCTACAATATCAACAACTATGTTTGAGGAAGAAACGAGTGTTTGTGCAATAGTATGAGGTTGCTCAACTAATTTCTCAATTGAGGTAATGGTCAGTCTCATTCCAGATTTATGATTTCTTAACCACTTTTCTATTCTCCTTATAACATTAAAGGTTCTGGATTGGATATTTTCTTCTTCTCTCTTATCCCAGTCAATTTCAGGAATAGGTTGCTTATGAATTCTTTTATTGAACTCCAGGTCCAATACATCTTCATCTTCCTCTTCATGTACTCTTGCTATGTTCATTGATAATTTCATAGTAATGATTTGTCGTAAAGTGAACCTTGACCATAATATTCTTTGGACTTCAAATTCATCACAACAATCTTCCCAATAGTCTTCTAACTGGGGTATATGTGAAAATTTCACATCAACATTCAGATGTTTTATTGCATATCCTTTACTGTCAAATCCCTGTCGAGTAACATAAGGCTACAGATTCATTTTCTTGAACTCCACTTCTAAATTCAATGCATCAGAGATAGTTTTGCAGCTGTAATATCCAAGTTCAATTGGGAAAATTGCTCCAGACTCACTTTTCATCCCTAAATTCTTATCAACATGAGCTAACTATTGATAGACTTCTAGGAGTACATAACTATCAAGAGTATATCTGGGCAATTTGAAAGGTTCATCTTCAAAGCATCCAATTCTATTATAAGTGAACCTAGGAAATTGAATAAAACAACTCCCATAAGTACTAATCAATTTTAATGCTTCAGAACATTCTCTTATTCATATTTCCCTGCAGTTCAAAAGTTAATCTTCCTACAAAGACATCATTCCATCTCAAGAAGTTTTATGTATACCTCTGTCTCTGCAAGTGTGGATAGAACTCATAGAATTTCATTCCATCAACCCAAGGTTCTTGATATAATCCTGGCCATTCTCTAATGCAGGCTAAAATATAAAATAGGTAGGAAGACATATGAAAACTGGCTATTCCAACAAAATTACTCAAGCCTTCATGCAATCTCTCTACAATTACTTGCGCCCAATCAAGGTATTTCTTGCCAGATAATAACACCTGAATGTAAAAATACATCTAGTCTTCCCAATAGAAGGCATGTGAATTCCCCTTAAGCCTGCTCAAAAGAATTACAATATCCCTTACTTCTGTAATAAAATGCTCCCTTGTCAAGGGTTTAGGTAACCTAGAACCTCCCTTCTGCATTTTAAGGAGCAAATTTCTAGCAATGACACTCCGATAAACACTTTTCTTCTCAGAGAAAAATGCATATGAGGTTCCTATGGACCAATCTTTGTACGGCTCTTTGTGAGGGATCCCAATCGCAGCCATTAATGTTTCTCTGTCAATCACAACTAACATGTCTCCATTACTAGCCCTAATACACCTATTACTAGCATCATATTTTCTCATGCATGCATACACTAATTTTGGGCAAGGAGAAGCAATTGGGAAAGTAGCGGCTTCAACCAGACCACTGTGAACTATCTTATCCATCATGGAATTGGCCTCTAGATTCTTAGCCCTTCCTAGAAAATTCTCTAACTCATCCTGAACTAAAGTTGTATCATCTAATTCTGGAAGGGTACTAATTAAGCATGATGTTCGACCCAAGTTCGAAAGAGTTGGTCTCATGTTTAATTAAAATTGCATCAATTAGACATCATTCAACCCTAAGGCAAAGAATTACACTAACCAATTTTAGAGCTAAAACAAAGGAGGGGAGGTAAATGATTAAACTCACCTGTCTTCACCATCAAACTGTGTAACCCTCGGAAAAACTAAGCTAAATTACCTTCCGCGTCCTTACTCTTTGCTAGCAGCAACAATTATTTTCCTACCTGAGAAGCATCATATTTAAGGACGGAAAACACTGAAAAGTACCAAAGCATGCTTCGCCCTAGCTCATTTATCTGTGTAATACTTCCCATGATTTGATATAGTTCTGACATGCTCATTAATTAAAAATCAATTCCACACAGTCTACATGCTTTCTCATGAATTCTTTCCATAATTATAGTTTGAAAACACAGAAAACTAGGAATATTTTGTTCCTATCATGCCGCCTTTATCTCCTAAACACCATCGGGCTGATTTGAAACAATGCTTTGAACCTTGAACTATTTCAAAAGAAGTTCATTGGTTCAAAGTTCAGAGACAAAAGATCAACACTTGCGGCAAGGAAGAAGGAAACAAAAGAAAATTTCAATGATGCAAAAATGAACCTTGACCCTTGAACCATTCCAAGAGTGGTTCAACGGTTCAAGTTCAAGATGACCACAAGGACTGGCATTAAAGGGACAGCCGCAATACATAAGACAAAAGACCGATTGAACCTTGAACCTTGAACCGGAAAGGTTCAAAGTTCAAGTTCACCGACTATGCTAACGAAGACTTAGAACTTAATAGACCACATTTCATTTGAACCAAAATTTTGAACTTTATAAAGGGTTCAACAGACGGGTACGAAACTCAAATTGATGAAGACTTAAGCTTTGCAATACTTAATAAAATGATGACCCCTAATTGATAAGCTATAAGTGGATAAATAAGGGGTAACAACTTCAATAATCAGAATATCATCATCACTAATTTTATAATATACATTACTATCAACACTTCCTTTAGTAAAACCAAGCTTCAAAAGATATTTATCCAACCTTGCATACCAAGCTCTAGGAGCTTGTTTCAATCCATATAAAGGTTTCTTCAATCTGCAAACCATATCTTTATCATTTGCCAGTGAAAATCCATCAGGTTTCTCAATGTATACTTCCTCAAGTTCACCATTGAAAAATGCACATTTAACATCCATTTGATAAACCTTATAGTTCTTATATGTTGCATAGGCAAGAAATAGTCTAACACCTTCAATTATAGCTACTAGTGCAAATGTCTCACCATAATCAATTCCTTCCATTTGAGAATATCCTTTACAAACCAATCTATCTTTGTTTCTTACAACTTTACCGTCCTCATTTAGTTTATTTCTGTAGCATCATAAATTGTACGCACTTGCTAGGGTGGTACAATTTCACACCTAGTTGAGCACCCGCCTTGGTGGATTTTGCATTTTGCATTGCATTTCCCTTTTACCACTTAATTAATCAAATTAATTAGCTCTAAGGTCCTATTTCATCATCTTCCACATCATAAAGTCAGGCCCTTTCATTAAAGTGTGCCCCTTTTCATTTTATTCCTCCAATACATCATCTAATCAAAAACCCTAATTAGGCCTTCTTTTGAACTTGGGGGCTTGATTTCGGGGGTCAAAACATCTCAAAATCACTTGTAACTTCGGGATTCTCTCTAAAATCATCATATCTGACGGCCCTAAAAATTTGGTGAAAAGTTGTCAGGACCATGGTGCCTGGAGTGCACACGGTCCCGGACATTTTTCCCAAAATTTTAGGAGCACGATCCAATCATAAAATAAAGCTTAACCCCAAGAAATTGGCAGGATATTCAATCTCTAGGTCGGCCAAAAGTTGGAATTAATACCTAGGGTTTCATACATAAGAGCTCTCTTTCTTCATTAGAAGGGATCCGAATTTTATTTTCAGGAACCTCATATGCAGCGAAAGAGTAGATCTTTGAAGACTTCAACAACTCTCAACATTCATCCTCCAAGCATTCATCAAATCCATTCATTCACTTAGGGCTTTGAAGGCATTGAAGAGCAATAAGGGATCACCGACTGAAGATTGGCTCGTACCCCTCCCTTGGGGTTGGGTATGATTTCATGTTGTTTTCATGTCTTTGCATAAGCCTCATTATGTCACTTACATTCATGCTTTAGATAACTTGGCATCTTGATTTGGAGCATTTAGATTGTCATTTACAAGCAATTAGGGTTTACTTTCTAGGTTGCTCTAGTTTGCTTACTTGCATTTTAGATCTTGCACACACACAAGGTCTACACACACATTACTTTTACAATACAACTTGGCTATTCATGGAGGTGGAAATCACCGAAGCGGGGGTTTGACTAAGGCAAAACCCTATATAGCCGCCCAAACACCTTTTCAGATATAAGTGCAGATTTCGGGATTCAGACGACGCCGCAAGTTGCGGATCTGAAAGAAGCAGACAGAGACGGAACCATACACCAAGTTTCAGAGCAGAAGACTAGGATAGGGGCGTGGGGCACCCTGGTCCTACCTGGACAGGGGTGCTAGGTGCCCTGGTCCCTGGGACAGGGGCGCTGGGCGCCCTGGTCCTCCTGACAGACAGCAAGTTTTAGCATTTCCGACAGTTTTTCAGGTTGCAAAGTGGCTGTTTCAGGTGCAGTTTCAGGTGCAAAATCAAGACAGTGGCGCCCGCGCCCCCGTCCCGAACATTTTCACTCAGATTTTGACTCTGGGTACGCATCTGCATTCTTGTCTTGTCCTTATTATGCTGATTATGAGTATAGCCAAGATGAATTAGATGAAGCTTTAGATGAGTTTTTGAATCCTAAAGAGGCCAAACCTTCATTTTACCAAAAACTCATAAACCTTGTTACTATGCCATTTCGTTGTGATGAGAAAGATAAGTTGAATGATTCCTCTCAAGGGTACATTCCTATCAACTCTTCCATTGAATCTAGTAACATGGTTGTTTTCAATAATCCCCTCTATAAGGAAATGTCTCCTTTTGAATCAAAAGATAAACCTTTTAATAGATATGATCATGCTTTGTTGGATGATGCTCTTGATGACTTTGTGGCTTTATCGAAATCTCTAAATAAGAACAAAACTTCTAAATTAGTTAACATGATAAACCTGAATGAGCATAATAAGCCTCTCTTTGAAGTCCAAGGTGCTTGTCCTTCTACCACCTTTCAAGTTCCTAAATCACCTCTCCTTACTATCCAAGGGAGGTATGATTCCTTTCTTACTCCAAATAAACCTATCATCACTGTGCAAGGAAGAAAACCTGTAAGTCCTTACAATTATGCCAAGCAATTAACTAGAGAGAGTTATCATGCGGTTGCCCATACTTATCATACTAGAAATAATAGGCAGCCTAATCCTCCTCCGGTTACTCCAGTTTCTCTTCCTAATCCTCAACCAATTCTTCCACAAGCTCCACACATTTCACAAGTTCTTAGTAAGGAATATGATCTCATAGAACAACTTAAAGCTACCCCTGCTAAGATATCCCTTTGGGATTTGATTCAAACTTCTTCTGCTCATCACGGAATGTTACAAGATGCTTTGAAAGATTTGAATGTTCCTCCACCGAATACATCTAGTAATATAGTGTCTTTGGTTAACTCTGTGATGAATCCTAAAGCTCATATTGTGTTTACTCAAGATGAGTTGCCCACTAGTGAAATTCAACATCAATATGATCCCTTGATGATTGTGGTTATCATAAATGATATTCCTATAAGACGAACACTAGTAGATAATGGCTCTGGTCTTAATGTGTGTAGCATTAATCTTTTGCATAAGATGAATGTGGATACATCCCTAATTGAGCCTGACTCTCGTCCTATTCGAGGCTTTGATAATGTGGCTAAAACTTCATTAGGTACTATCACCTTACCCGTCACAGTGGGTCCTATTACTTTGCCTACTCCTATCCATGTTATGTCAGGAAATCTAACATACAACTTGCTATTAGGGAGACCTTGGATTCATAGTATGCAAGCGGTCCCCTCTACATTGCATAGACAAGTTAACTTTATTTATAATAATAAGACATATACCTTGATAGGTGATACTAATTTCCAAGCTTGTTTACAAACATCTACTTCCAAAGGGGGTTCTTCTAAGCCTTCCTCGTCTAGCGATGACTCTTTAAACAAGATACCTCTCGATGAATCCTCGCTCTCTGATGATCAAAATTCTTTGGATAAGTCTGGAGCTCCTGAAGAAGATTCTTCTCGACTTGAATCTACACATAAGAAGGATTTTGATCCTGAGAAGGTTCTCGCAGAAGATGATTGGGGATCTCTTGATTTTAATCCTACCTTTGTAGGTGAATATAAGGTTCCTTCTAGAGAGCTTAAAGCTGAAAAGAAGGAAGAAGCTAAAAATCAATCAACATTACTTGAGCCTATGAACAATAACTTCGTGGCCGCTTCTCAAACTTCTTCTCCTCACACTTCCAATTCTGAAGAGTTTGATTCTTTGTCTTATGAAAAACCACCTTCTCTTTCTGAAATGGTTGATCGTTATGGTCGTAGTTTTCGTATTCTAGCTAAGCATGGGTATAATGGAAATGGCAGTGGTGCTCACGAACAAGGAATAAAGGTTCCTCTAGAGAATAATCTTTATGATTATGCCTTTGGACTTGGTTATAATCCCTGCAAGCGCACTAAAGCTTCTAGAAGACCATGTATTAGTGTTAATGTTATTTCTACATCTCTACCAATGAGACACCCTGAGTATATTGATCCTTCGTATGCTTGTGCTTTGGATGTTTTTCCTACCGATGATGCTTTAGCTAAGTTTTTAGGAGCATATGACACTCTTCCTCGTTATCATCACAATAGGGGATTCCCTTATTGTTTGAACACTGAAGCCTATTTTGGAAAAGAGACTGATAACGATGAGATTGTGAAAGAATTTCCTCAGTTAAAGGATACTCCTCAACAAAGTAATCTTCTTATAAGTGACACCATTGATGTTAAGATGGATTCTGGCAATGAAGAAAAAGTTATTAAAATTGGAAAATGTCTGGACGAAGAGGAACAAAAACAATATGAAGATTTATTGCATGAATTCCCTGAGATCTTTGCTTGGACACATTCTAACATGCTTGGTATAGATCCTAAGATTGTCACTCATAATATTGTCTTAGTTCCTGATGCTAAGCCTGTGAAACAAAAGATTCAAAAAATGAATCCTAAGGTGGCTTTGCTTGTTAAGGCTGAGATTGAAAAATTATTGGAGGCTGGATTTATCCGCCCTATTGATTATTCCCCATGGATTTCAAATATTGTCGTTGTGGCTAAATCAGATAATAAAATAAGAATGTGTACTGACTTTCGAGATTTAAATAAATCTTCTTTGAAAGATGATTTTCCCCTCCCAAACATTGACATGATAGTTGATTCTACAGCAGGACATGCTTTATTATCCTTCATGGATGGTTTTTTAGGATACAATCAAATTTTCATTAATCCTCAAGATCAATTCAAAACTGCTTTCACCACTCCTTGGGGTACATTCTGTTGGGTAATGATGCCTTTCGGACTTAAAAATGTCGGCGCAACTTATCAACGAGCGATGACCCTTATCTTTCACGATTACATACATAAGATTTTAGAAGATTATGTTGATGATATTTTAGCTAAATCCATTCTCCGCATAGATCACATTAAGATCCTTCGTCAAGTCTTTGAAAGGATTCGTAAATATCACATGCGTTGGAATCCCCAAAAATGTGTTTTTGGTGTGGATAGTGGAAAACTATTAGGATTCATAGTTTCGCATCGTGGGATTGAGGTGGATACTAAGAAAATAGATGCTATTGTCAACATGCCACCTCCTAGAAATGTGTCTCAACTCAAAAGCTTACAAGGAAAGATTCAAGCTATTCGTAGGTTTGTATCTCAACTTGCGGATCGTACTTTTCCTTTTACTCAACTTCTCAAAAAGAATATCACTTTTCAATGGAATGAAGATTGTCAGCAAGCATTTGAAGATTTAAAAGAGTATCTGGCTAATCCTCCTATCCTTCAACCTGCCGAACCTTCTAAACCCTTCCTTCATTATACAGCTGCTTCCTCTCATGCTCTTGCAGCATTATTGGCACAACATGATAAAGATGGTAAGGAGTGTCCGTTTTATTATATAAGTCGTACCTTACTCGATTATGAGACCCGATATTATGCGATAGAAAGACAATGCTTGGCCTTGGTGTTTGCGACTCAGAAATTGAGACATTATCTTTTAAATTCAGAAGTCCACGTCATGGTGAAGTTTGATCCGTTGAAGCATCTTTTCTCTAAAACTGATTTATCAGGACGCCTAGCTAAGTGGGTTATGATGTTAACTGAATTTGACCTTAAATTTGTTTCACAAAGAGCAATTAAAGGGCAAGTGTTGACCGATCACCTAGTTGAAACCCCTTCACCTTTCTCCTTCCCTAACCCCGAGTCTTTTCCTGATGACTTCATCCTTTGTACAGAGAAAGATGAAACTTGGGAGTTATACTTTGATGGCTCTAAGTGTCGTACGGGATCGGGGGCAGGTGTTGTTCTGATTTCTCCTACAAAGAAGTCCATTCCCTTATCTTATCGTCTCAATTTCCTATGTACCAATAACATTGCTGAGTATGAGGCTCTTATAGCAGGAATAAAGGCAGCCTTAGCTTTGAATATAAAACACATACATATTTTTGGAGATTCTCAACTGATTATAAGACAAGTAACAGGACTGTATCAAGCAAAACAAGACAAATTATCACAATATAAAGACCTTGCTATCTCTTTGTTACAAAAAATTCATTCTTACACCATGGAACCTGTTCCTCGAAAAGATAATCGACATGTGGACGCAATGGCATGTGTGGCTTCTTTGGTATCTTTTGAGAACCCTGTGGTTGATCTTAAATTTGTTATTCACAACCTTATTTCTCCGGCTATTGTAGATGATTCTAGCTTGGTGACATGTTGTGACTTTATAGACTCAGATTAATGGTATTCGCATATCGTAAGATACTTGACCGATGGTACCTTTCCTAATTCCACCAATAGGAACACTAGGGCTAGAATTTGCAAGCTGTTTGCTAGATATATCATTCTTTCTAATGTTCTTTACCGAAGGGGTTATAATGGTCTTCTCCTTCATTGTCTTAACAAATCGGAAATCCCTATTGCTCTTGAAGAGGCGCATTCAGGTGCCTATGGGGGGCATTTTGGAGGCAAATCCTTGGTTCAAAGGTTGCTCCATATGGGATATTATTGGCAAACTATGCAGCAGGATTCTTTTTCATTTGTTAAGAAATGTCATCAATGTCAACAACACAATAATTTGATTCATGCTCCTGCCCAAGAACTTCGTTCTCATGTAGCTTCTTGGCCTTTCTCTGCATGGGGGCTGGATCTTATCAGTAAAATCTCTCCTCCTTCATCTCAAGGACATACTTTCATTATAACCGCAATAGATTACTTTACAAAATGGGTAGAAGCTATTCCCCTTCGCTCTACTACTGCTGAAGTGATTTGTCGATTTCTTCTAGAAAACATTATTTCTCGATTTGGGATACCTTCCACTATAATCTCTGATAATGGGACATCATTTAAGAACAAGGATGTGAAGAAATTCCTCAAGAAGTATCATATCAAACATCGATTTTCTACACCATACTATCCTCAATCAAATGGTCAAGCCGAATCATCCAATAAGATAATTGAACAAATTCTTCGTAAAACCGTGAATAAGCATGGTAAGGATTGGAGTACTCAGCTAATCTATGCTCTTTGGGCCTACCGAACAAGTGTATGAATTGCTTCCGAAACTACCCCTTATAATCTTGTTTATGGTGTTGATGCTATTATGCCTTTAGAATTAGAGATTCCATCAATTAGAGTTTCTCTCAAAGGTATAGTAGATGATGACGCTTATAGAGAACAAAGACTTCAACAGCTTGAGATGCTTGATGAACAGCATATAAATGCTCTTGAGCATATTCAAGCGTATCACAAAACTCTACAATGAAGCTATAATGATAAGGTTATTCAACATTCCTTCTCAGTGGGTGACTTAGTGCTCTATGAGAATCAGCGCAATGTGAATGCCTTACCTGAAGGAAAGGGAAAATTTAGTCCTAATTGGCTTGGACCGTATATCGTTATTGAAGATTATGGATCAGGTGCTTATAAAATAGTGGGTGTAGATGGTACGTCTCTTAAAGACCCTATAAACGCTATGCACTTGCGTAGATACTATGCTTAATTCCTCATTCCTTATCATTCATCTATTTCCTTTCTCGCTTCTTCAAAATTGGATAATATGTTAGCATATCTTTGTTAGAGCAAATAGAATTAAATGATGTTTTGTTTAATCTATATTGCTTCGTTCCTGACAAGCGTGTTTCTTTACTTTATGGTTTGTCTTGAATTCATTTATGTAAATTGCAAAAGATTTACATTTTTTTCATTATGTTGGCATATTATACAATATCTTTATGTGTTAAGTTGAATCGTGTCATGTTGTGTTTAAATTCAAATTAAATCACATTAGTTATATGATTCTTAGGCTTAACACATATTTTCTTCCCTATCATCAATGTAGTACTTGATAAAATATTTTAATTAAGTCACACATGTATCAATTTAATCATGGAGCATTGAGAAATCAATCACATGGAAATTAAATTCAGAACATACATGTATATCTACCAAATGTATTAACTTTAATCAAAATACACATTGTTTTAGACATTAAAGATAACATGTTTGAGATGAAGAAGCATGTATATATATATATGTGGATCAATATACAAAGGTAGGTCACTATACATCCAAAATGTGACCTACCCTACATCATAAGATCATCTCTTATCCCTAGGGCTGGTGGCTGGAGAGTGACGACTAGATGCTCCCTCCTGATCCGGCCATGCAGGTGCACCCATAGGGGTATAGCGTGATATAGATCGTGAGTGACTCTGAGAAGAACTCCTATGATCCCTATCCATAAGGATCACGCGATACGAGGTAGCCTCAGCCTGAGCTGTTGCTAGATCACACCGTGCCTGCTGAAGGTCCTTTGATAGAGCTCGCTCTCTCTCCCTCCATATCTCTACCTGTACTCGAAATGGGGAAAATAAGTCATCATGCCGACCCACGTTCCCTTGAGGTCTATAAGCAACCTGTGAGGAACTAGGGATCTGCACTGTCATGGAGATATCTGTCACTGCTTGCTGGATCAGAGAAGGCCACTCCTGCACATTAGCTGTAGCAGTAGAACAAATCATGTATTAGTACCATTTTATACCATCAAAACATCAATCAATCAATATAAACCTACTATACCTGGATCTCCCTCACACCAGTAGGGATCGTGATATGGTAGCATCTGTGACTGGGAACTACTAGGCTCCCCATGCTCGAATGATCTGTGTGTGATGGGTACAGGTCTCCGTATCACCTCGTGTTCCCCCTTTTGGGGAATAACGAGAGGATCTAAGGCTATGGTATCATCTCCTGAATGATGGGGAGCTGCATCTAACTCCTCCTCATCTCTATCCTCCTCCTCCTCATCCTCATCTGCATCCTCATTCTCCTCATCATCATCTCTATCTGTGTCATCTTCCTCTCCTTCCTCCTCCTCAACACTAGGCTGATCTCCTATGGATGGATCAGGCCCTCCTGCCTCCTCATGACCCTCTCCCTCCTCTGGCTCCTCCGATCTGGATCCCTGATCCTCATCTCGGTCTCCATGTCTCCATGGACCTGGATGGCCTGTCGGGTGATCTGGTGGAAAGATAGGCCCCGGGTATGATCTCATAAACCATGAGAGATACCTGCGCTGTGCCTCGGGGTCTGCAGCATAATCAGTGACCACATCCTGGTCGGACCCCTCTATATCTGTGATCTTGATATCATCTATCATAGGTCTCGCTACTGCTCTGGGTCTGGGAAGGACTCGTGAGTGTCAAGTGTAGATGGGCACATCGGCTGGAACACACTGCTCTAGCCCAAACTGCCTCCGTACTCGATCAAAGTAGAATGGGACTATGATGTGTGGATATCGCCCTCTCAGTAGGCAGTTCCTCTGTAAGCATGCTAACTATCTCTCCATCCCATCCCATCTATTCATCCGCAGATATGGTCTCCATATAGTCACCTCAGCTGTCAATCTGTCAAATGTCACTCTCCAATACAGTAGATCTCCAAATCTCCACTCGCTGGTAAGTGGATAAGCAAATACCCTAGGTCGCTCGCTAGCCGCACTCATCAGATAGCCGACAGGCCTGGTGCATTTAAAGTGCTCAAATATCCACACCTGCAGAAGTGTGCATGTCATCAAGCTGCAACCCTATCCGAAAACATACTCCTCGAGGTCGTGATAGAGATGTGCAAGCATACTCCGACCCCAGGCGTATACTCTCCTATGTCTCTCCATAGCCCTGATGCACCATGTGAGACCCCCATGCATGTGTGTACCTCACCCATTAGGGTAGACAGCTAGTGCAATGATGGCTATCATAAGACATCTCATGAGGGGCACCTCTCCTATAGGATGTAAGAGCCAACTGACCATGATACGACCTCTCGTCTCACTCGGCATGACTCTCCCTATGCAGTATACCTGCTCCCTCTGATGATCATCTGCTGACCGATTGGTCGCATATGTCACGGTAGCTCCTCTGATTGGTAGGCAAAGAATGCGGTACACATCCTCAAGTGTCACCGTCATCTCCCCTACTGGAAGCTAGAATGTGCATGTGTCAGGATCCCATCGCTCCATGAGTGCCATCAGCATCGCGGGATGAAATCGAATGGCCGGCATAAGAATCATAGACCACAAACCTACTATAGACAATGTATCTCTCTCTACCTGAGTAAGCCGGGGAATCTGATCTCACAAACTATGAAGAATCTGCCCCACCGTGTGCTCTCTCATGTATGGGAGACCCTGCGATGCAAAACATCAGTGTAATCAGTACTCAATCATCAAAATCATCTATGCGAAAAATGAAAACTGTTGAACATTGAAATCTAACCCTGACACCCCTTGCCAAGCCCTAATTGGGACCATGGCACCTTGATAGGACCATGGTGCCCTGGGTGGGACCTAGGGTCAGAGTCTAGGGCCCGCATTCAATCACAGAAACTCAAAGTCAACAGAAATGCAGAAAGTCAAAATCAAAGTTCAGTCAACTCACCTCGTCCAGTGGCTCGTCACCGATCACGGCCTGTCGCATGATCTCAATCCTCGCGGGATGCTCCGGTCATCGTGAAGGCATGATGATGGCTATGTGGGCTCCACTACAATGAACAATACTCAGAATCAACAAAGTGACAAATGCAATAGTCACTTTCAAGGTATATACTTTCATTCCTTTACCTTTACTTTCAAACCCTAATTTTCCCTAAATCACTCATTTCATCATAACTTGAGTTTGGGAGATGCGATTTTTGAGCCGTTTGTTGTGTAGGAATCATATTTTCATTCCCTTACTCCCTGGATGTTCCAAAATGAGCTTTGTTGAAGCCTCTTCAGTGAACATCTCTCATCAATAATCTCTCATACAATTTGTCGTAAGTAAACATGCTATCCTGTTTCACCTCCCTAATAAGCAAGCCGAAATAGGGGGGGCATATAGCTACTCGCAAATTTCATGACTTTCCTTAGTAAGCATTGGGTGATTTTGTGATCTAACGTGTGTTTTGTAGGGTGCGGTTCCTAACTGTGTACTGAAGATACCGCTGGGGGCTTCGTTCGACAAACTTATAGATATATCATTTTTCAAATAATGTTTACTTTCCTATACTTTAGCTTGCATATGCACGTAGTACTCATATGACCGCTAAAGTGGGGGCTAAATGTAGTGTCGTAAATTGTACGCACTTGCTAGGGTGGTACAATTTCACACCTAGTTTAGCACCTGCCTTGGTGCATTTTGCATTTTGCATTGCATTTCCCCTTTAGCACTTAATTAATCAAATTAATTAGGTCTAAGGTCCTATTTCATCATCTTCCACATCATAAAGTTGGGCCCTTTCATTAAAGTGTGCCCCTTTTCATTTTATTCCTCCAATACATCATCTAATCAAAAACCCTAATTAGGCCTTCTTTTGAACTTGGGGGCTTGATTTCGGGGGTCAAAACATCTCAAAATCACCTGTAACTTCGGGATTCTCTCTAAAATCATCATATTTGACGGCACTGAAAATTTGGTGAAAAGTTGTCAGGACCATGGCGCCCGGAGTGCACACGATCCCGGACATTTTTCCCAAAATTTTAGGAGCACGATCCAATCATAAAATAAAGCTTAACCCCAAGAAATTGGCAGGATATTCAATCTCTAGGTTGGCCAAAAGTTGGAATTAAGACCTAGGGTTTCATACATAAGAGCTCTCTTTCTTCATTAGAAGGGATCCGAATTTTGTTTTCAGGAACCTCATATGCAGTGAAAGAGTAGATCTTTGAAGACTTCAACAACTCTCAACATTCATCCTCCAATTATTCATCAAATCCATTCATTCACTTAGGGCTTTGAAGGCATTGAAGAGCAATAAGGGATCACCGACTGAAGATTGGCTTGTACCCCTCCCTTGGGGTTGGGTATGATTTCATGTTGTTTTCATGTCTTTGCATAAGCCTCATTATGTCACTTACATTCATGCTTTAGATCACTTGGCATCTTGATTTGGAGCATTTACATTGTCATTTACAAGCAATTAGGGTTTACTTTCTAGGTTGCTCTAGTTTGCTTACTTGCATTTTAGATCTTGCACACACACAAGGTCTGCACACACATTACTTTTACAATACAACTTGGCTATTCATGGAGGTGGAAATCACCGAAGCAGGGGTTTGACTAAGGCAAAACCCTATATAGCCGCCCAAACACCTTTTCAGATATAAGTGCAGATTTCAGGATTCAGACGACGCCGCAAGTTGCAGATCCGAAAGAAGCAGACGGAGACAGAACCATACACCAAGCTTCAGAGCAGAAGACCAGGACAGGGGCGTGGGGCACCCTGGTCCTACCAAGACAGGCGCACTAGGCACCCTGGTCCCTGGGATAGGGGCGCTGGGCACCCTGGTCCTCCTGACAGACAGCAATTTTTAGCATTTCCGACAGTTTTCCAGGTTGCAAAGTGGCAGTTTCAGGTGCAAAATCAGGGCAGTGGTGCCCACACCCCCGTCCCGAACATTTTCACTCAAATTTTGACTCCGGGTACGCATCTGCATTCTTGTCTTATCTTTATGTTTGCATCTTTCCATTGTTTAAGTTCAATTCTGCAATCTTGTTATTAGTTCACACTTGCATTTTGGGGTTAAGAATTGAACTTGCATAATCTTACCTTTCAATTACAACAAAGGAATAGAAACCCTAATAGGTAGCCCGCGGCTCTCTCTTTCACCAAAAAGAAGTAGCCAATTGTGCGATACCTCTAGGCTCTTTCGTATTCCGTAATGTGTGACAAAAGGTAGGATTAGGACACGTTAGCCTAGTCTCGCTTTTTCCCCCACACAATTTCTAAAAACCCATTTAGTTGCAATAATATTCTTATTTTTTAGGTCGGGGAATTAAAGTCCAAGTCTCATTCTTCCCTATCTGATCTAATTCATCTTCCATAGCCTTTCACCAATGTTTATCCTTACAAGCTTCAATAACAGATATCGGTTCAACTTGAGAAATAAAACATATCTGTTCATTTTCCAGTCTTCTTCTTGTCATAACTCCTTTGTTCCTATCTCCAATGATTTGATCTTTAGAATTATTTAACCTTACATACCTTCATGTCTTCTAAATTTCAAGCTCACTACTCTGATCATCAATCACGGTTGAATTTTTTGATTGTGTCAGTCTAATTGTATAAGATTCCTATACCAGTTGAGACATTGTCGGTTTAGTTATGATGATTTCCACTGTCGCTTCTCTATCATATGATATAGATTGATTTCTGTATTTCTCATCCACTATCACATTTGCACTTTCCACAATTTTCTACAATCTTTTGTTATAACATCTATATGCTTTCCTTTGAATTGAATAACCAAGATCCCTTCATCACATCTAGGATCAAACTTCCCAATTGCATCAACTCTTTTAATATAGCATTTACTTCCAAAAATTTTGAAATATTTAATAGTAGGTGTATGTCCAAACCATAATTTATAAGGGGTCTTATTAGTTTCACCTTTGATGTGAACTTTGTTGAATGTGTATACTATTGTACTCATTTCTTCTCTCTAGTAAATGTGAGGCAATTTGGCTTTCATCATCATAGATCTTACTGCATCCAAAATGGTTATGTTCTTTCTTTCCACAACTCCATTATGCGAAGGAGTCTGAGGTGCAGATAATTGTCTCCTAATTCCATTTGTCTCACAATAACTGTTAAATTCATGAGAAGTGAACTCACCGCCTTGATCTGATCTTAGACATTTGATTTTCAATCTAGTTTTTGCTTCAACCTTTGCTTTAGATATTTTGAATTTCTCAAAGGCTTCAGACTTCTCCCTAAGAAAAGTCACCCACATCATTCTAGAATAGTCATCAATAATCAACATGAAATACCTATCACCTTGGAAGCTTCTCGTCCTTTTTGGACCACATAAGTCAGTGTGAATCAAATCAAGTACATCATTAGATTTATCATGTATGCTCTTAAAATAATTTCTAACTTTCTTTCCCAATTGGAATTCCTTACATACCGGATTACAAGGTTTCATAATATTTGGTATATCTCTAATTGCCTTAGTTGAACTGATCTTAACAATACAATCAAAATTAACATGACACAACCTCTTATGCCATAGCCAAATCTCATCATAATGAGAAATCAAACATGTCTTATTACTAGTGTTCAAGTGAAAGATGTTACCTCCAGTTTGAATACTTGTTGCAATCTCCAAACCAGTCTTGTTAATGATTTTGGATTTTCTATCTTTAAACTATAGTTGGAAACCCTTGTCCACTAATTGAGAAACACTCAAAAGATTATGCTTTAAACCTTTGACATAATAGACATTATCAATATTATGATTTCCATCCAAAGAAATAATACCTCTACCTTTGATCATACATGCTTTGTCATCGCCAAATCTGACTTGACCACCATTGTATTCTTGCAAGGATATAAATTTTCTTTTATCTCCAGTCATATGATGTGAGCATCCACTATCAATTACCCATTCATCCTTATCTTCTACTTTTTATACCAGGGCCTTTTCATCATTCATGATAGCCAGTTTCGGTTCATCTTCCTTTAAGGAATAGAACACCCATTCCTTTCTATTGCCGGATCCACTAGCAGAGTCTTCTACCAGTTCATCCCCAGAGTCATCACTTACTCCTTCCTCATCTACTATGTAGCATTGTTTACTTTTCTTTAATCTATATCTATTATGGTTAGTCTTAAATGATTTCTTAACTCTTTCCTCAAACCTTGGATTCCTTTCAGGACATCTAGATGCAAAATGACAAATCGTATTGCATGAAAAACATTTAAAAGGTGCTTTACTTTCATACTTACTTCATGTCAGTCCTTTAGGTACTATTATAGAAAATAAGGCTTCAAGTTTCTCAAATTCTTCATCTTCTTTCCCCATATCTTCCAATTCTTTTGCATATAAGACTTTCCAATCACTATTACTAGTAGATGATGATGATGCATGAAAAGCAGGTTCATACTTTACAGCTCCAGAAGATCCAAATTCTTCAAGCTCAAAAGAAGATAATTTCCCAATCATAATATCTTTGTTAACTAAAGAGTTTACCATTGTTCTCAACTCATTAATTGCAGTTGCCTTCATCTTGTAAGCCAGTGGAAGGGCTCTCAAAACTTTTAAATCTATTTCATCTTCACTCAGAAATCCTCCACAACATTGAATTCCCATAACAATCTCATTTACTCTTTCCATAAACAGAGCAACTCTTTCATTATCTTCCATCTTCAAGTTTTCATATCTTACCCGGTAACCATTAAGTTTAGGAATTTTGATAGTAGGATCACCTTCATTCAAATTTTGCAATTTATCCCACATAACCTTTGCCAATGATTTATCAGTTAATCCCATGATTTGTTGATTAGTAAGTGCACACAAGAGGGATTCTCTAGCTCTGCAATCATTTTAAATATTCTTATCCAAGTCAGCAGGAGCAAGATTTCCAGATGTTGGATCATAAGGTGTGTATCCTTTCTCAGTGATCTTCCAAATATCCTTGCCAAGACATCTAAGAGGAGTCTCCATTCTAATTTTCCATATCCCATAGTTTGTTCCATCAAGCTTAGGGATTTCTCTTTTGAAAATAGTTGCTGGTGGATTTGAAGTGTTAGCTGCCATAGGATCTACCTCAAGCGGTTAAGCCTCTGCAAAGAGGACCAAAGCTCTAATACCAATTGTTAGGATAACCAGTGAAAAAATGAGAGGGGAATGAATCAGTTGTTAACAGATTATATCATTTAATCCACTTAATAACCTTTAACCAGATTAAGTACTAGTAAAGTAGAAATAGATACCTGTAAGCAATAAAACTTAGCAATGAAATAGATAATCAACACAATGCAACCATACCACATAACACCATGATTTGTACGTGGAAAACTCAAAAATGGAAAAACCACAGTGGGAAGCCTACCCACAGTTAGATGATACTTCTGTAGAAAGTATGTGATACAATGAGGAGCCTACACATGCAGGAAGGCACACTGCCTAGAGCGTAGTGCTCATTACAAAAGAGTCTCACTGACTATAGAGAGGTTATAACCACCTCAAGATAAATGGACAACAATCCAGAATAATGAACTACTAGAGATAGCATCTACAATGCCTGATTATAGTCTCGGACAAGCTCAATTCTAGAGGTCTTTAACCTCTTCCTTAATCCCAATTTGATCACCTATGATCGATCAAATATCCTTCGCATATGATATTGCATTTCAAGACCATGACACTTATTCCCATTTCATACCATGATCTACAATAAGATCTTACATCATTTTATACCAACCCTAAGGCCTAAACCAATTAGGCTGGACACCTAAAAGATATTACAATAAGATCATTACATAAATCCATATTACAATAATATGTCATGTCAGCTTAAGAACAAAACAACAATAACCAATCCATAGAACATCTCAGAACATCCTAGTAACGTGTAGAGTACATGTTCACATGATACCGGTCCATAACCTAGATAGGTACCGGACCTATTTTGGGTCCACCACACCAAAGCGATATCTCCACCTAGTTGAAGCACGATCAAAGAACATCTTTAGCATCCTGAAGTCCATGTAGAAGCCACACCAACAACACTTATTAATACTATCAAGATTCCTTAGTGAAAGCTCTGTCGATTAAACCGTAAACCAATGTCGGTAAGGGTTTTCAAGAGTGTATGATAGCATTCAATTACCAAGTCAATCCCAACTGACCAAAACATGTTGCAAGAACATGTAACACATAAAATCAAACATACTTCATTGATCCAAACATGTCAGAAGTATCCAACAAATAGTCTCTTTTGCCAATAACACTAGATCTTCTATCGATAACCAAAACCTGTATGTCGGTAACCAACCATAATAGCTAGTGTTGACATCAATGAAAAAACATCAATGCAACACATAATCAATTCATCCATAATGCCAACATACTCAAGAAATTCTTATGGTCTAATAATGTCACCAATAAGGAAAAAAATCATTACTCGCATGGGATAAGGTGTGCATTCTTAAAGACAAAGACTACTAAGACACCATATGAACTATGGAAAGGGAGACCATCAAGTGTTAGGCATCTTGAGATATTTGGAAGTAAGTGTTTTTTATTAAGGAAAAAGAAGGTTTTGAAGGGGCCCCGAAACCCTTTACAAATAGAACTAAAATAGCATAAACAACAAAAGCGATGAGAAATAGAAAATATCAGAACCACCAAAAACCAACGAATAACCAGAGAAAACCCAAAAAAGCCCCATTAAGCCAGCAGGCCTTCCAGAATTCAGATTTTTTCTAGGGCTTTTTCCAAGGTGTTGCTAATTTCGTGTAGCTCCTTGATGTTGCCTTTGAGGTTAGGGGGATCCTTAGCTGATGCAACCATAGCTTTCTTGACGCTGGCCCTGGTTCTCTTCATAGTTGCGCCCACCTAAGTAGCTTCACCGCTTCCAGTCTAGATGGTCTCATCATCCAGGTCAAGATCCACAACCGGATTCAGAGTGCAGGTATGATCAAAGACCTTGGCGATGTCCTCCAAGTTTTTAGTGACGACAAAGAGGATACTTGGGATAACGCCCATCACTTGTTTTCCCTCTTCTAATGATTTTACCTTATGCTCCATTTCCTGCTTCCATTTAATCTGCTCTTTGTTTTCATCCTCCCTCTTCTCATCTAAGTTTATTCCCTTTTTTTCCAAGTTTTTCAGGATCTCATAGGTCCATCTATCATAATCCATTCTCACCTTAGAGAGTTTCTTGAGGTTATCCAGGATAAACCCTTTACCATCACATTCCTTATCCTCGCTATCCCTATCCTTAGTCAGGTTCTTCTCAGAATCTTTGTTCATTTCCTTCTCATAATTCACTTCAGTTTCCTCGTTATCCTTGAGATCCACTTCTTCCATCAGATGGCTATTGTCCTTACTAGGGCATTCACTGAGGATAGGGCTTTCATGACCAGGCTCATTATCCCTACTTTCTTCCTCATTACCCATCTCTTCGTCTTTCCAGCTATCTTCACCGTTGGAGTCGTTTGTCTCCATACCGCTACTTTCCTTAACTATTTCCTCTGTTTCCAGCCTAGGAACACTTTTCCTTTTTTTGCTGGAGGACACCTTCTCCTTGCTAGTTTCTCCCTCTTCCATCTTTCTCTTGCCCAGAGAGGCAAAAATCCTCTTATTTTCTAGCAGAGCAAGGGTTTTGCAATGCTCATAGATGAGCAGCAGAAGCCCACAATGGAAAATCGGGCTAGAAGGGTTATTCCTATGTTTATTGAGGGACCTGGAAAGGGACCGAAAAAGGTAGTAGGGCAGGGATACCTTTTTATCATATCTGAAATGGTTTAAGAGAATGAAGTGGTAGGTGTGGGCCCTAGAGAAACGGCCTTCAACCATGATGTATTCCATAATTGCATTCAGAACCCAGCCCCACAACTTCTTGATGTTTGCAGCTTCGTAGTAGCCCCTAGTGGCTTTGCCGATTTTAACCCTCTCTTTCTCTTTCTGTGGGAACAGATTGACCGCATTGTTGGAGACTTTAAGGTCTTAAAAGAAATTAAGCCCAGAGTGGGGCATTCTGGTCAAGTGGATATGAGCCCAGCGTCTAGCTTAAACTTAACTCCATAAATTTTAAAAGAGCCATTAGACCAGTTTTCAGAAATCTTAGAAACAACTAGGTTAACCCTACCTTTGTCATAGTCCATGAGCTCCTCCATGAAGCTGGTGAGGGAGCCCTTCTCCAATTTTTCCCAGACTTTTGGCATTGCTTTCCAAGTCGATGCATTATCTGGTTCTTCCTGCCTTAGGTCTCCTCCCATCTTCAAAAATGGGCTATCTGCTTTGTTTCTCTGCAAATTAAAACCTTCTTTCCCAATGTTGCTCAATTTTTTGAACTGAGTAACCCACAAAGCATGCGTCAGATTATTAAAGGTTGTTGAAGATCTGCTGCAATGCCAAGTAATGATGGCCTTTCCAGCAAGGCATAAATGATACTTTTTATTTGTCATGATCAAATTGTCCTTCTCTCCCCATATACCAATCCTTTCTAAGGAACTCTTTAATGTTTAAATTGAGATCCTCCTCTTGCCAAATCATTTGGGAGTCAGAGTTAACCCTAGTATTTGCTAAACAATCTGCAACACTGTTTTATTCTCTGAAAGCATGTTGAATAATAATTTCTTTGAAAATTGCAATGATCTCCCTAGCTTTCATGATGATATTTTCAATAGACCAAGAAGGCTCTGATTCCCCCTTTAAACACTTAATGATATTAAGTGAATCTCCCTCAAGCCATAATTTATCATAATTTAGATTTTTTGCTATAATTAAGGTGTTCAAGGCGGCAAAGGCTTCGCCAAAATGGCTAGTTTGATTCCTAGAGTTCCAGCCACCGCCTTAAGACAACTTCCAGCAAAATTCTTGACAATGCCCTCGCATCCAGCTTTACTTGGATTCCCTTTAGAAGCCCCATCAAAGTTGGCCTTAATCTATCCCAGAGGAGGAAAGCACCAGACTAGACCTTCTCTTCCAGTCTCCTTGCTAGAAGTAGTGGTAGAAAGGTTCCACCTGTCTTTAAAATCATCTTTAGTAGCAGGTCCCTGATTATTGCAATAGAGGTATTAAAAAATACTCCTAAATATTTTATTTGCAACCACTTCAGGAATAACCCTTTTATCCCTAAAAATCCTATTGTTGTGCTCTTTCCAGATATTCCAGATAGCAATCGGCAAATTAAGTCTCCAAGTTTCCACAATTTTAGGATTAGAATTAGGGCAATGCCATTGCTGCCAAGAGTCCCCAAGGGAGTTTGAGAAAACCCAGCTCAGGTTCCACTTGGTTAGGATGATTTTCTAGATATCCTGGCTAAAAGTGCATTGATTGAGAATGTGGCAAGTCATCTCTTCTTCCTTGCAACAAAGAGAACACTTATTAGGAAAAATAATACCTCTTTTATGAAGATTGTCCAGGGTTAATACCTTATTTTGGATGAAAATACAGAAGAAGATATTGACCTTTGGAACTAACTTCTTGTTCCAAACTTTAGCCCAGATGGGAATTTCTTCCATCGGGTCATTGTGAATAGCCACAGCAGAGGAAATAGAATAAATCCCATCCTAGGTTTCCCTCCATATCAATCTGTCATCTTTGTTGTCTCTAGGGATATTAGCAGAGAGAGCAATCTGAAGGAACTTGAGGCCCAGACACTGCTGGCTAAAATTAATCCAATTCCCATTTATCTAGTAATCTCTGACCTTTTCCCCATACTTGCTTTTGAACCGGTCTTTCCAATATTTAAGGATTGGAATTTCCTCTAGAGGTTTATCTAGGATCCATCTATCTTCCCAAAATCTTATTCTCCTCCCATCCCCAAGGTTCCAAGTTCTGCCAGCAGCAGCCTAGCTTTTAGCAGATTGCACAGCATTCCATATAGCGGATCCTTTAACAATGAAAGATTTATCAAATAATTCTTCCTCAAAAGGTTGCATATAGAGATATTTGTTTTTCCAAATAGAGTTCAATTCTCTTTCCTCCCCTTTGAATCTTCAAATTTGTTTGGCTAATAAAGCTTTGTTCATAGAACCAATGTTCCTTAAACCCAACCCACTAGAGGCCTTAGGGGAATAGATTTTATTCAAGGCAATAAGGGGAATTCTGTTTTTGAATTCCACTCCCGACCAAAGGAATTTTTTTTGGATTCATTCAATGGCTTCTGCAAACTTTTTGTGGGGATTCTGAACAGGCTGAGAGCATACACAGGAAGGTTTTGGAGAGTGGCTTTGAGTAGAGTGATTTTTCCCACTTGACTAAGGACAACCCCTTTCCAACCAGCAAGTTTTAGGTTAAGTCTGTCTATCAACTTGTTCCAAAAGGAGTCCTTAGGCTTAAGACATAGGGAAGCCCCAGATAAGTAGAGGGAAACTCAGAGTTATTGATGAAAAATAGAGAACTTTTATTCCAATTGATTTTTTGGCCAGAGGCAGATTCATAAGTATTCAGAATATTCTTCATATTATTAGCTTCCAAGATGGTGGCTTCCCCCATAGTAATAGAGTCATCGATGAATTGTTCATGAAAACCAACAACATTGGAAGAAGAAGGTTTCAGACCCTTAAGGTTGCCGTCTTCCACATTTTTTAGAATGAATCTACCCAAGCATTCAGTAAGAATGGTGAACAGGATAGGGGATATGGGGTCCCCCTGTCTGAGACCTCTGGAGCTTTTGAAGAAACTAGACGGGGAACCATTGACAATAATAGCAGAGGAGGAAGTTTCCATAAGTTGAGAGAAAAGCTGAATAACTTTGTAACCAAAACAAAACGCTTTCATGATCCTAAGGAGAAACTGCCAATTCACTCTATCAAAAGCTTTAGCCATGTCTAACTTTAGGAAGAATCCCTAGTTATTCTCCACTTTCAAGGAGTGGATATTTTCATGAACGAAGATAATGGAATCCAAAATCTGTCTTCCGGGGACAAAGCCATTCTGCTAGACAAAGATAATCTTAGGAAGAATTTCCAATAACCTGGAAGTCAGAACCTTGGATAAAATCTTGTAAACAGAGTTACACAGGCTAATAGGTCTAAACTTGTTGAGAGAATCAGCTCTAGGGATCTTTTGGATAAGGACTATGAAGGTGGCATTCAGCTCCTTAAGAAGTCTTCTAGAGCCAAAGAATTCTTTAACACCATTGCATATGTCAGCATCCACTATGTGCCAGAAATTTTGGAAGAAAAACATAGGGAAGTCATTTGGTCCAGGGGATTTATCGCCCTGAAAGGAGAACACCACCTTTTTCATTTCCAGATTAGAGGGAATACAGGATAAAAGGTGGTTATCAGCTTCCGTCAGGATAGAAGGAATAGCTTGTAAAAGGGTGTTTTGATTGCTGAAATCTAGGTTATCCACTTCACCCAGCAGGGTACTGAAATGCTCGAGAGCTTCCTTCCTAATGTCGCAATCCTCTATTAGGATACCTTTATTGCAGGATAGTCTAGATATTCTGTTGGCTGCCCTATGCTTCAGAGTAGTTAAGTGAAAGAAGCAGGTGTTTTTATCACCTTCCTTCAGGAACGAGGCTCTGGATCTTTGTCTCCAAAAAGTCTCTTCATTAGAGATGATGGTGTGGTATTTAGATAAGAGATTATTTTCAGCCATCCTAAGATCTTCAGTCAGCCCAACCTCTTGGATTCTATCCTGAACATCCTTTATTTCAGCTTTGACTTGAATTTTTCTCTTGAATATGTCCCTAAAAATCTCTTTGTTCTAGGTTTTAATTTTATCTTTTAGAATGTTGAGCTTTTTGGCAATTCTAAATAGAGCCTTACCCTCCACTTCAAACTTCCACCATTCAGCAATACAAGCTTCCAGAGAAGGATGGGAGAGCCAAGCTTTTTCAAATCTGAAAGGGAAGTTTCTCTTAGCTGAAAAAGAATTGGTAGTGAAGCAGATGGGGTAATGGTTAGACCCAATTTTGATAATAGAAGCAAGGGAGCAGCTATACTTAGAAAACCAGTTAGGAGAGATTAAAGATCTATCAAGCTTAACTTGAATCAGATCAGCTCTGGTTCTTCTATTGGTCCAGGTGTAGTTGATACCCTGAAGATCCACATCAATGAGAGCTTGGTCATTAAAGAAGTCCATAAGGTCTTGTTTCCCATAAAGTTGTAAAGGGATACCTCCCATCTTCTCTTCATCTTTGAGCGGGGTATTGAAGTCTCCCATGATAACCCAGCTTTGATCAGCAAACTGGAGTCTATCAGCTGCAAGGCTTTTCTAGTATTTAGCTCTCCCAGATTTGGTATTAGGAGCGTAGACATTAGATAACACCCAAAAAAAGTTGTCCTTAATATGCTCAAGCTGAACTAAGTTCCTATTAAAAGCAGAGATGATTTCCTTTCCTATTATAGTTTTTTTGTTCCAAAAAATCGTAGTTCCTCTAGAAGCTCCCTCTGAGTTAGATCCTATGACTCCATTTTCCTTGAAAATTCTGATCTTTTCAACTTTTTCTTTAGACATCTTGGTTTCCTGAACAAGGACCACATCCGGTTTATGATCTCTGATGATGTTTCATAACACATCCTGCTTATGAGGGGCATTCAGCCCTCTGATATTCTAGGATATTATCTTCATACTTTAACTTGGGATAGAGCTGACTCAATGGAACACTGTGTTCCATCAACACGGTTCTTCCAGCTTTCCTATTCCCTTTGATATTTTAGGGATGGCCTTCCTTGCTTTTTATTCTGACTTCCAACATCTGCCTTTTTCTTGATCTTACTTCTAGTTGAGATTCCTCCATTGAGTTCCTCCTTGTTCGATTTTCCTTCTCTCGAACTAGGTATCCAGAGATTTTCATCCAGCATATCCACACTTTGAGAAGGGGTTTTACATAGGAGAGGCTTTGGGCTTCCATTAGTTAAAAGCAGTAAGGGCTTAGTATCAGGAGGGTCTTGAGCTTCATTAAAGTTTTCCTCGGTCGATTTAGAGAGTGAAGAGGCTGGAATGGTTTCTTCCTTCTCCTGACTAACTAATCCATCCTTCTGGTTCGGAATGGTTTCTTCCTTCTCCTGACTAATAGATCCATTCTCCTAGTCCTCTGGGTTTTTTTAATTGTTCATCTCAGTTCCTTTCTCTACTTCTTTAGATCTCTTTGGTAGGTAGTTGGAGCAAACACAATCTTGTTTATCATTACTACTACTCACAGTCCTCTTGACTTCATTCAAAAGATTAGTTGCATCCTTATTTTGGTTACACTCGGTTGTTGATGAGTCTCCTTTTTTATTTATCATTTGCTAGATCTTTTTGTTCTTGGTATTTCTATCAGCCTTGATTTCCTTGCATTTCTTAAGCAGACATGTTTTTACCCAATGCCCTGATTTTTTGCAGTGGAAATAGGCAAACGGTAGAGATTCATATTCAATAGCTTGAGACCATTTTCCTAGTTTAGATATGATATCTATGGCTTGAGGCATATTTGTCATTTGATTAACATTTACATAGATGCAAGCAAAGACTAACCTTGATTTAGCCACCATCATCGGGTCAATCGATAAGAGTTCTCCAAAGGATTTCGCAATGCCCTTGAAAACTTCCTCATTCTAGTATTCCAATGGAAGACCCAGGAGGCGCGTCTAGACTAGCACAAAAACAAAGAAGGATTCATCAAGGATGAGATTTGGGGCCCATTTCTAAAGAGCCAAGGATGACTTGCCAAACATCCAGGGGCCTTCGAAGAGATTTTTATTCATGTCTTCTTCAAAATTGAAAGAAAAAGTAAAAAACCCTCTAGGCAGTGCTGCCACTTCCACTTGTCCTTTTACAAGCCATTTTCTCCTTATGAAATTCCTAGCATCATCAATGTTAGGCCTAAAGCCAGAGAATCATCCCGCTAATGTCATAGATAGTTCAGCTATAGTCAAATCGACCACTTTGTCCAGAATGGAAATAGCGACTAGTCCAGAGGCGGGGTCTGAAATGTTTGTTACTTCCAGATTTAACCAGTGGCTTCACTCCAAAGAGCGAAGACCATTTTTTGCCTTTACCTCTATCGTGTGGGTCCCTGGGGTTCGAATATTTTTCCTCTCCCAGTTTTGCTTTTTCCTTGTCCTCTTCTGACCCTTGAGAAGCCTGACCTCCTGCCTATTTGCCAATTCTGATCCTAGAAGAACTGCAATCTCCAGGAAATCTGCCTTTCCTAGGAATTCCACCATTTCCCAATTTGAAATTTGGGATTCCTGCTTGTTTTCGCTCCACACCCTTTCAATTAGAGTTATGTTCAATATTTGGAAGTAAGTGTTATATCAAAGGGGATGGAGAAATATTTGGTAAGTTTGAATAAGATTTTATGGCATTTTTCTCAGCTATTTTACAAGAAGCAAGGCATATAGATGTTATAACAAAAGGTTGTGGAGGATTGTTGAAATTTATAATGTGAGCATTGATGAGACAATACAATCTAGTGAAACTATATATGATGATGATAGTGATGTAGCATTCTATATTGGTCATGAGTCTACTAAAAGTAAATTAGAGAATATAGCTACAAACACTGTGACCAATTATGTAAAAAAATATCACTGTAAAGATTAGATTATTAGAGACAAAGAAAATGAAGTTCAAACCCAAAGAACGATTGAGAAAGTAAATGAATAGGTACATTTTTTTCTATTATCAAAAAATGAACCAAGTACTTTTGTACAAGATAGCAAAGATGAGGATTGGTTAGAGGCAATGGAGGAAGAGCTAAATCAGATTGAGACTTGAATGAAAGATGGGAATATATTCCCATACCTAAAGACAAAAATACCACTGGTACTAAATGGATCTTTAGAAACAAACTAAATAAATACAAAAAAAACTTATTAGAAATAAGGCCAAACTTGTATGCAAAGGCTAAGATCAAGTGGAAGGAGTTGATTTTGAGGATAAATTTACTCTTGTATGAAGATCGGAGACAATTATAATGTTTATAGAATTGTTAATATTCAATAATTTCAAGGCATATCAGATAGATGTCAAGTCAACATTTATAAATGAACAGTTATACATTGAGCAACCATAAATTTTCCAACTTTCAAAGAATCTATATTTTGCATACAAAATAAAGAAGTTTGTCTATGGAATCTAGTAATGCATTCTAGAACAAAACACATTTTAATTAATTATCAATTTTTGAGAGAGAAGGTTGAAAACAAATAAGTGAAGTTAGAATGTGTTGACACCAAGGATAAAATTTCTAACATCTTTACAAAACCCTTTCCAAAGGAGACATTTGAATATCGAGTATCTCAAGAAGAAGTTGGAAGTGGTAGCTCCTTGCACTTAAATAAAGAGAAAGTAGAGGTTGAGGGGGAGTGTTGAATACCTACCACAAGAAAACTTGGTGGTCTTACAAAGAAATGCAAAGATTATAAATGCACAAATTATTTATCACAAGGGGAGCAAGAGTTGTTGGCATGATTGGCATAACTGATGCTGATGGAGAATATTCATGAATCGGTAAACGACTGTTGGTAATGATATAGTGATGAAGAGATTGAGAATATTGGCTTAATGACTTTTATCAGTTATTTGTGTTGTCATTGATGGAAAACTATGTGGAAACTATTCTTTTCATGTTTCTATTGTCATCTAAGTCTTTTTGGTCTACCGGAAATGCCTTACCGGTATTGAAGACAATGAACTGGGAATTAGGACCTTAACCGGTAAACGTGGAAATTTTTTGATTGGTTCAGGAGATTGGTGATGAGTCAAGTGTTGAGGTTTGGAACATGTATTTGTATCATTGTAATGTATCTTTTATCAGAACCCCATCATGCTTTGATTACTAGAAATGATGTTTATGATTTCTGTTGTATTTTCTGTAGGGTTTAAGAACCGGTATTCAATTCTTATAACCGGTAATAAATTTGAGTTTGGCAGTGTATTACATTATGTTTATAAGCTGGTGATGATGTGGCTAAAACTATGTTAAGTGTTTGAATGATTTTTTGGCATGATCAAAGAGTTAATTTCTTGGGAATGTGTGAAGTGCTCAGTGGAATGAGCTAAGGGTTTGAAAGTGTATCAGATCGAGGTGCGGTGATCATTCAACAATTGTAATTGATTTGTAATTGATTGTAATGATTCATTTAATGATTTGTGATGATCTATGATGTAAGTCTTAGGGATTTGTAACTGACTAAGATATAAAGGTTATTTAGGTCAGTATAGTTGATGTTTGGTGTTTTGATGAATTGAGGAAAGAGTGTGAAGCCAAACCAGTGTGGTGTATCTGCAAGAGTGTAGTAGAGTGGAGCTAAATTGGATCTACACAAGCAAGAAGTTATTTTTATTTCTAGATCATTCATCTATTATTCCCTAATAGTTGTAGTAGATGAAATCCCTTAATCGGGTAGGTTCTAATAGGCCTTAAGTTATAAATCCCTTAACTAAGTAGCTCAACATCTAAAGATCAAATACTCTTGCAAGGTTACTTCTAGTTGGGCAAAGCTCCTAACAAAGCTCATCATAGCAATCCCTTAACCGGGTGACTCCTAATAGGGTCTACTCCTAATAGGGTATCATTGTAAGCTCCTAATTGGGCTAGGCTCCTAATAGGGTGCATTCCGAAAGAGTACACAATTTTTGTGGGTACCAATTCCCATCGTGGTTTTTCCCTCTTTGGATTTCCACATGAAAAATTTGGTGTTCATGTGGTGAATGTTTTTGATGTGTTGATTTGATTTACTTTCAATTTATGCATGTTGATGAACACTTAATGAGCAGTTCTGATAAACTAGTTTAACAGTTGGATATTACTGATTACCAGTACTGGTAAACAGTTTATTACTAATTTATGATTGATTTGGTGAATTTTTATCAGTTTAAGTTTAAATTTAAAATTGTGAATACTGATTCACTCCCTCCCTTAGTATTAACTCGATCCTCTCAGATTAACAAGATCCATAGCAGAAGAATTAGTGTGGTCTTTGTCATTGATGTCAAAGGAGGAGAAATGAAACCAAAATGGTGTGCCATTTAGGGAGAAAAGGATTTTAGGAGAGAGAGGATTCTATAGAATAAGTTAAAATTATCAAGAATCATGAAATACAAACCTAAGGAAAACAAAAGTCCAATT
The DNA here is from genome assembly GCF_030272615.1 of Cryptomeria japonica. Taxonomy (NCBI): domain Eukaryota; kingdom Viridiplantae; phylum Streptophyta; class Pinopsida; order Cupressales; family Cupressaceae; genus Cryptomeria; species Cryptomeria japonica. The sequence goes on along the minus strand of NC_081406.1, from coordinate 482,557,702 downwards.
TGTACCTAATTTCTCTTAGGAGGAGAATTTTGTGGTGGGATTTTGTTGTTTTCCATCAATGATAAAGGGGGACATTATTGAAATAATGTTTTTATTAACATCAAAGGTGTAGTTAGTGTTTTCATTGATGTCAAGGTAACCATAAGGTGGCTATAAGTTTAATTTATTTTGACATGATATGCAATTCATCTAAAAGAGTCAATCATGGATGTACATGAATTATCATTATGTTCCCCTTGATTTCAAGTGTTGAGAAGTTACAATGATTTTAATTGATAGCATTTCATGTCAAATCATTTTTTATACAAAATAATAGATTCAAGATATTTTGGATATCTTTCATAGAATCATGTTTCAGTTGTTGGCATATATCCAGAAATATATGTGGTATGAATCTAAGATTTGTTGCTCATAAACTATATATACACTAGCAATTTGTTGTGTACCATATTCTACTATAGTAATGATCCATGGTTTGTATTTTTAAGGATAAGTAACGCTATACATGAAGACAAATCTATTCAAGTTTCAGAGGTGAAGATCATGAAGAAGGAAAGTTAAAGTTGTCATTATGCTCATTACAACCTATTCATAGTTTGTTCTAATATTTTGAATAAATGTGGATGTTCTTTGGGTCCCTTAGAGTGTGTTTTGGGTAACTCAAATAATTCCCCCACTCCTAGAGTAATGTGTGGGCTTTAGGACCTAGCCAACCACACTTTTGATTGGGGAACTTGTTTGTGGACGACTTGCAAATAGTATTAAATATGATCTAGGTTGACATAAGGTGGTAATTATTATTGGGATAAATATATACTATTAATTAGAATTATTACAATAGTGTGTGTGGGTTTTTTTAGTAAAATTGATAACCATGAAAAAAGTTGTATAAATTGTCTACTCAATTTAGGTTAAGTGTACAAGCTCAATTAAATATCTAATGCACATTGTGATATTTTTTTGAAGTTGACCAAGTCAAGGAGATGTTAATGGTTCAACCTTGAAGCTTTGCATAACATATATTCATTATGTCTGTTAGGTCCCGGAGACAACTGAGAGGGGGGGGAGGTTAACCAGTTGTCAAATAAATTCAAAACAAAAACAACTTAACCAACTTACTACTTAATACCGGTGAACCAGTCTTTTATACTAGTGGACAGTTTTATCAGATAATTGCAATACTGGTAAAGATTAATGCATGAAACAAAAAGACAAAGTCATCCACAACACTTAACATCAATATTTGTACGTGGAAACCCTGTAAGGAGAAAAAAAATAGTGGGAAACCTTACCCACAATCAGATGATACTACTGCAGATAGTAAGTGTATACAAATGGGGTCTGTACATGCAGAAAGGCCAAGCACCTAGAGTTCACTGCTCAAACACAAAATAGGAGTCACACTGACTACAATTAGATGGTTAAATCCAATAAGGATGTATTGCTCTAAATAGCATCTTCATATGCTGGATTCAGTGCCAGTGTAGTTTTGATTTTCTTTCTCAAAAACCTTGCTTCACCTTCAAATGTTGTTTGTGTGTATAGCTCTGCTTAATCTCACATATACCTTCACACAATTCTTCTTCACATTCCATGACCGATCTTACAAATAAGATCTTACATTTATATCATAACCTAGGACCAATTTTAGTAGGTCGGCTCTAAAAGATATTACAATAAAATCAATTTACAATTAAATTAATTCCTGATGCAATAACTGATTCAACATGTCATCTTAATGCATTTACAACAATAATAAATCATCTCCATAGCGTTGCATGCTAATCTGGAAAAGATAAACCTATCGGTGTATAACTTGGACCTATTTGTCGATAACAACAAATATGCAAATATGAATATACCAATAATCAAATCTCCAAGACAAGGTGTCCAAATGATATCTTTGACATAACCAAGTGTTTTCCATGCCATTCCAAGTGTCAGTGATCATTATATCCTACCGGTGTACTAGATACCGATGACGGTGCATGAGTCATTTGTTTTCCGGTGAATGTTGCTTATTCTCCAAAGTGCCAAAGTTGATAAGTGTTAGTAGGTGTTGACATCAATGAAAAAACCATACCAAAATACCAACAATCTCCCCCTTTGGCATTGATGGCAACACAAGATGGAAAAACCATCAAAGTGCCAAAACAGAAATACCAAATACCAAAATACCAATAATTACCAAAATATCAGTAATCTTTCTCAAAGTAACAATCTCTCCCCCTGAAAGTGACATATGTTTCCTTTTGTTTTTCCATACCAATCTCTCCCCCTTTGACATCAAATGCCAAAGTTACCAAAAAAAAAAAAGGTTCATATACAAAATACCAACCAATTTGGTATACCAACTACTCCTCCTAAGATGTAGCTTCCTCATCAAAGCCAAAGTAAAAAGATTTCTCTGTTAATTCTATCGGTTGATGACAAACATCAACTTTCTAAGTATCTACCGATGGGGGAATGACCCCAAGCTGATCTCTAAGATATTCAAAAGTCTCCTTAGGCAGAGATTTAGTGAAAATATCTGCAATCTGCTCTTTAGTATTCACATAAACCAGTTGAATTTCTTTTGCTTCAACAATCTCCCTTAGAAAATTCAGTTTGATAGAAACATGTTTGGTTTTAGAATGTAGTACTGGATTCTTAGATATATCAATTGCTGCAGTGTTGTCATAATAGATAGTAATAGGTTCCTTGCTTTTTACCTTTATGTCTTTCAACATTTGTTTAAGCCATAGTACCTGTGTACAATTAGTTGCTGCTGCAACATATTTTGATTCTGCTGTTGATAAGGATGTACAACTTTGTTTCTTACTCAACCAAGAAACTAGTCTATTTCAAAGAAAAAATGCTCCTCCGGTGGTGCTTTTTCTATCATCCACATCTCCTGCCCAATTTGCATCTGTGTATGCACATAATTCAAAGTTTTCATCTCTAGGATACCATAATCCAAGATTTGTAGTGCCTTGTAAGTACCGAAAAATCCTTTTTATTGTTGATTCATGATTTTCTCTAGGATTACTCTGAAATCTTGAAACAATACATAGTGCATTCATGATATCAGGTCTAGTCTGTGTTAAATATAGTAAACCTCATATCATAGATTTGTACCTAGTTGGATTAATAGGTGTAGATTCATCCCTTAGTGATAGTTTTTCATTTGTAGTCATAGGTGTGCTTACCGGTTTAGAGTTCTCCATCCCAAATTTCTTTAGTAACTCCTTTAAGTACTTGGGTTGACTCAAGAATATACCTTTGTCAGTCTGTGAAATCTGCAATCCTAATAATAATTTTATTTCTCCAATCATAGACATTTCAAATTCTTGTTGCATTTCAATAGAAAATTCTTTACATAGTCCATCTTCTCCTCCAAAGATTATATCATCAACAAAAAATTCTATAACCAAGATGTCATCACTAGTCACTTTATAATATAAGTTGTTGTCAGCATTACCTTTAGAAAAACCAATCTTCAAAAGATACTTATCCAATCTTGCATACCAAGCTCTTGGAGCTTGTTTCAATCCATACAAAGCTTTCTTTAACCTGCAAACCATATCTTTGTTATCTGTCAAAGAAAATCCATTAGGTTGTTCAATGTAAACTTCTTCTTCAAGATCTCCATTCAGAAATGCACATTTAATATCCATTTGATATACTTTGTAGTTCTCATGTGCTGCAAAAGCTAAAAAATAATCTAATTGCCTCAATTCTAGCTACCGGTGCAAAGGTTTCATTGTAATCAATTCCTTCTTTTTGAGAATATCCCTTACACACTAGTCTTCCTTTATTTCTGATAACCATACCATCTTCATTAAGTTTGTTTCTGAATACCCATTTGGTTCCAATTACATTTTTATCTTTTGGTTGGGGAACTAATGTCCAAGTGTTATTCTTCTCAATTTGTTCTAATTCTTCTTCCATAGCTTTAATCCAGTGTTCATCTTCACATGCCTCATTAACTGATGTTGGTTCAATTTGAGAAATAAGACATACCTCTTCATATGCCAATCTTGCTCTTTTCATAACTCCTTTATACTTGTTTCCAATTATCTGATCTTCAGAATGATTCAATCTTACATATCAGGGTGTCTTTGTTTGTTGTTGTTCCTCAATCACAATGGAATTTTCATATGATACCGGTGTAACTGGATCTTCATCCTATACCGGTGGGTTCACTCTATGTTCATTTGTTATAATTTTTGTTGCTGGTTCAGAATCTATATACCTTGAAGTTCCTTTGAATTGTTCATCAATCTTCACATTTGTACTCTCAACAATTTTTTGCAATCTTTTGTTAAAATATCTATATGCTTTACTTTTAGATGAATAACCAAAAAATATTCCTTCATCACTTCTAGGATTGAATTTGCCAATATACTCATCCCTTCTAATATAGTATTTACTTCCAGATATTTTGAAATATTTAAGAGTAGGAGTAATACCAAACCATAGTTCAAGAGGGTCTTACCGGTTTCACCTTTGATGTGAAATTTTTTGAATGTATAGACCATTGTACTTCCTGCTTCTCTCCAATATATATGTGGTAGATTTGCTTCTGATAACATACTTCTAGCTACAGCCAAGATAGTTTTGTTTTTCCTTTCAACAACTCCATTTTGCTGTGGTGTCCGAGGTGTTGATAGTTGTCTTCTGATTCCATTCACTTCACAGAATGCATTAAATTCTTTAGATGTAAATTCTCCTCCTTGATCTGATCTTAGACATTTGATTTTCTTACCGGTTTCATTTTCTACCATTGCTTTGAACAGTTTGAACTTCCCAAGTGCTTCTGATTTTTCTCTCAGAAAAGTAACCCAACACATTCTAGAATAGTCATCAATGATTGGCATGAAATATCTATCACCTTGCAAGCTTTTGGTTCTAACTGGACCACATAAGTTAGTATGAATTAAGTCAAGAGCATTATTGGATTTTTCTAGAATACTTTTAAAGGTAGTTCTAAATTGTTTTCCAAATTGACATTCCTTACATACTGTATTGTGAGGTTTGAAAATTTTAGGTAAATCTCTAACTACCTTAGTAGTACTGATTTTCACCATGCAATCAAAGTTTACATGACAGAGTCTCTTATGCTATAGCCAACTTTCATCAATATGTGCAATCAAGCATGTCTTTTCACTATTATTCAAATGAAAGATATTTCCTCTAGTTTGATTACCGGTTGCAATTTCTAAACCAGTTCTATTCATGATTTTGCATTTTCCATTTTTGAATTGTAACTGAAATCCTTTCTCATCTAATTGACCAATACTCAAAAGATTATGATTTAAACCTTCAACATAGTAAACATTGTTTTATTATGCTTACCATCAAGAGATATTGACCTTTACCTTTGATCAGACAAGCTTTATCATCTCCAAATCTCACTAGACCTCCATTATGTTCTTGAAAGTTCAAGAATTTACCTTTATTACCTGTCATATGATGTGAGCATCCTAAATCAATGATCCATTCATCCCTTACTTCAATTTTAGCTGCCAAGGCCTGCTCTACTGGTTGGACTGTAGGTGTTGGTTGATCTTTTGTTATATCAACAAAAACCCATCCATTGTCTGTCAGATCCTCATTAGAATCATCAGTCATTCCTTCATTAGCAAGATAACAATATTTATCTTTATTCTTCTTAAATCTTTCTCTCTGATATTCAGGGTTAGGTTTGTATGTTCTTCTAGCTTCTTCTCTTAGTCTAGCATGTCTATCAGGGCATCTTGAAGCCATGTGACCAATCTTATTACAGTTAAAACATTTAAAGGGTGATTTACCTTCATACTTACTTCCAACTAGACCTTTAGGCATTTTCCTTGCAAATAGTGCTTCAAGTTCTTCATTTTCTTTCCTTCTTTCTTCAAATTCTCTTGCATAAAATGGTTTCCAATCAGATTTGTCAAATGATGATGCAGATGATATTGTTGCTTTAAAGCCTAAATATGTCTTTATAGTAGAAACAAGACCAAATTCCTCAATTTCAAAGGCTGAAAGTTTTCCAATCAATGTATCTCTAGTTACTGATGTATTAGGCATTGTTCGTAACTCATTTATAGCAGTGACCTTCATTTTGTATGTCAGTGGCAATCCCCTTAAAACTTTTGAAACAATTTCATCTTCACTTAAGGTTCCTCCACAACATTTAATACCCAAAACAATTTCATTAACTCTTTCAATAAAAGAAGAAATTCTTTCATCTTCTTCCATTTTCAGATTTTCATACCTGACCCGGAAGCTTTCAAGTTTTGCAATTTTGACTGTGGAATCTCCTTCATTCAGTGTTTCCAAATGATCCCAAATAGCTTTAGCAGTTTATCTATCTGACAATCCCATGATTTGTTGATCTATTAATGTGCTCAAAAGTGCTTCTCTTGCTTTGCAGTCATTTTCTTCATCTTTAGTCAAGTTAGGTAAATTAGGCTTGCTTTGAGTAGGAGTAGAATAGCCATTCTTTGTAACATCCCAGATGTCCTTTCCAATGCAATTTAAATGTGTCTCCATTCTGATCTTCCATATACCATAGTTTGTTCCATCAAGTTTAGGACTGTCCTTCCTGAAATAGTTAGTAGACATTGGATCTCCTCAAGCTGTTAAACTTTTGCAAAAGAGGACTAGGCTCTGCTACCAATTGTTAGGTCCAGGAGACAACTAAGAGGGCGGGGGGTGATTCAGTTGTCAAATAAATTAAAATAAAAAATAACTTAACCATCTTACTGCTTAATACCGGTGGCCAGTTTTATCAGATAATTGCAATACCGGTAAAGATTAATGCATGAAACAAAAAGACAAAGTCATCCACAACACTTAACACCAATATTTGTATGTGGAAACCCTATAAGGGGAAAAACCATAATGGGAAACCTTACCCACAATCAGATAATACTACTGAAGATAGTAAGTGTATACAAATGGGGTCTGCACATGCAGAAAGGCCAAGCGCCTAGACCTCACTGCTCAAACACAAAATAGGAGTCACACTAACTACAATTGGATGGTTAAATCCAATAAGGATGTACTGCTCAAAATAGCATCTTCATATGTTGGATTCAGTACTGGTGTAGTTCTGATTTGCTTTCTCAAATACCTTGCTTCACCTTCAAATGATGTCTGCGTGTATAGCTCTGCTTAATCTTGCATATACCTTCACATGATTCTTCTTCACATTCCATGACCGATCTTACATCTTACAAATAAGATCTTACATTTATATCATAACCTAGGACCAATTTTAGTAGGTTGGCTCTAAAAGATATTACAATAAAATCAATTTACAATTAAATTAATGCTTGATGCAATAACCAATTCAACATGTCGGCTTAATGCATTTACAACAATAATAAATCATCTCCATAGCATGGCATGCTGATCTAGAAAAGATAAACCTGTCGGTGTATAACCTGGACCTATTTACCATTAACAACAAATATGCAAATATGAATATACCAATAATCAAATCTCCAAGACAAGGTGTCCAAATGTTGTCTTCGACATAACCAAGTGTTTTCCATGCCATTCCAAGTGTCAGTGATCATTATATCCTACCGGTGACGGTGCATGAGTCATTTGTTTGCCGGTGAATGTTGCTGATTTTCCAAAGTGCCAGAGTTTATAAGTGTTAGTATGTGTTGACATCAATGACAAAACCATACCAAAATACCAACAATGTCTTGATGTATTTGAGATTAGTGTCTCATATTCTGAGTTGATGTGTAGTGCCCCTCCTAGACTTACTTTTTGATTTACATACCGATAGACTTATTTAGACATATGGTTGATTCTTAGATGGTTACTTATGACTCTATTGCCATTTTAGATGGTATTGATGATGGTAGTTACTCTATGTGGATTTATGTTATTTGATATGACTCATGATGTTTGGTGATTTATATATTTTTGGATTCATATGTGTTCACTACTCATGAAGGATCATATATCATATTGCTTAAGGGATTTTGATGACATTATGATTATGCTAACCCTACTCTTTGATTATGATGACTGATTGGATGCAATGATGTTGTGATTGTCTTCTAGTGTCTTTGTGATTAGAAATGATGTCATATCTCTCATTGCGAGAACGATATGATGTTGTGATTCTCTATCACTTGCATGTTTATCATGATGTATATATGTTGTATATGTATTATTTTGTGTGGTGAAAAGATTGCAGATATTAGACATCGACTCTAGCTAGCTTCATAGGTCTGAGTGTTTCCTATCCCAATGGCAAGTTGTTGGATATGGCATGGGTTTCTTTCACTCACTCTAGGCTTAGTTGTTCACCTTATCAGTTTGCACCACAATGCAAGTCAATGGTAGAGTCTTGGATTGATGTTTCCCTTTGTCGATTTGCTTGAGTATGCGAGTGTATGATTCTATTTAATTTAAATTATGGGATAATGTAATTTATTAAGATTTGGATTAATTTATCTTATAATATGATTATTGGTTATTTATTTGATTATTTTATTAAATAATAATTATTTATTGCGAGAATTGTATTTAATCAATTGAGATTAATTTAATTGATTTATTATTGCTTTTCTTTATTTAATTGTTAATTTATTGTTGAGTTGATTTATGGATTTTATTGATTGTATTATTTAATTATTGTTTATGTTTTATCGAGAATCCCTATTTATATGGCTTTATTCATTTAATTGATATATTTGATTTTAATTGAATGTATTATAAAGTTACCTACCCTTTCATTTTATTGATTACTTTTGAATGGGTAAGTAAATTATATTAATAAATAATATATTCCTCGAAACTATACATGATAGGTAAAATATATTGTTTCTTGGAATTTTTTGATTGGTCAGTTTTACCCTATAGTTTTTGAGTTTAATTTTTATTTAAATTGCATTTTGGGGATGTTGTTGAGTTAATCATCCAACATATTTTTGTAATTAGTTTTCGAATTGGATTGAGGATTGGATTTAAGATTTGGATTGCGCTTGCAGGTTCGTTTTATTTCTCCTTCGAAATGTTGATTTCCAGAAAAGTTTGTCTTCTCTAAGACTATGCAAATTGTTGTTCGATATTCTTTGAATTTGTTTTGGGAAATTTAGATTTGGGAATTGAAGGAATTGATTTGATTTGAAAAGGAATTTGGGAAAGGGAATTTGTAGTTTATTAATTTCAAGTTTTGAAATGCTTGTTGGAAGTGTTTTCTTTGTATTCTCTATGAGTGTTTATGATTTCTTTTCCCTGTGTTTTGTAAGGATGATGATTTGGTTTTTGGAGTTATATATATCTCCTTGTATTTCAATTCTTATAGATCCCTTGGCTAAGAGTCGGATTTTGATATCTTTGTCTCTCTGTTGTTGTCGGGAGTTCTCTACAACTCTCTATGATTGTACGTTTGGAGTGCAGACTGTGCTAATAGATTTTTGAGGTTTATTTTTTATCTTACAAGGTTTTTGTAAGGTCTCCTTCTGGTTTTTGTAGTGTTATCCAATCTCCCTTAGGATGCTATGCTATATAAATGTCTTTCTAAGCATAGTGGGAGAAGTTTTTCCTAAGCAATTTTCTATCAGTGAGTTTGATACTTATGTTTGTGTGTTTTCTCTCCAAATTTTGAGTCTTCCTATCCTTCTGGGTTGAGATAGTGTGTCAATTTTGACCCCTATGCAGATTTGGGCAAGTTCCTTTACCCTTTATGTCATTTTTGCTTGATTTCAGGCTCATTTCCCTAAAACTCTACATGTAGTAACCCTCCTCATTTGAACTTATTAGACTCTTATTTTACTTTTACTTACTTTCAGTGGATACATTACTATGATATGTTATTTAGACTTATATGACATTATTTCATTCTTTATCTGGATATGAGATACATAATTTATTTACAATATTTCAGTACTTGTGATTTATGGCACTTTATGGATTATTGCTATGTAATGACACTTTACTTTATCTATGCAATGTGTAATTATATGTTGTGTATCTGCGAGTGTATTGGATGCAAGGGGATGATTTTCCTTCACTCACTCCGGTGAGACAGGGAACGTCATGGTTCTCCTTCATTGGTGTGCATGTTGTGTTTTCTATATTGTATATATGCATGTGTGGTTCGGTGATGCAAGATATTGCAGGTACAAGTATCGGGTAGGTACGGGGTATCGTCTCCACCTGGCTTCACAGGTTTGAGTGTGCCTTATATTGTCCAATGGAAGTGGAGGAGGTAGTAGTTGACCCTATTTTACCCTGTTACAATCTTGTGAGTGTCGTCAGTTGGTCATCCTGTCAGTTTGTTCGGCCTTCATATTTTGTCATTTGACTTTTTATGAGTCTTTGCTAGGGGTTTGCTCAGTTTGTGTGTTTCATGGATTTAATTAATTAATTAATTAAATTTATGGAGTTATCTCATAGTTGGTATATTTGGAATTATGTATTTTATGCATTGAGATTTTAAATTTAATTAATTAAAATAAGTTATTAAATTAAGTTGTAAGTTGCATTATATTAGAAATATATCTTATTTAAATTTTAGTGAAAAATAAATTAGATTAATTTCATTTATTGTTCCTAGAATTTTTTTTTAAAATAAATAAAAAAATAAATAAATGAATAGATTAGAATTAAAGTATTGCTTTATTTTCTTTTTCTTTTTAGAAAATTAATTAGTTTGCATGAGAAAAGAAAAGAAAAGAGAAAAAAAAAGGTTATGATTTTTACTTATTGCATGTTAATTTATTCCTTTGGTGGGAATTAGAAAAGAAAATAAAATTGCTTTTATTACTAAAATTAAATATTAGGTTTTGTGGGAAAAATATGTGCAACCTAAAATTTTAGGTTAAAAGGGAATATATCTTTTTCTTTTTGGGAGGCACGAGAAGGAGGTAGAGATTTTGGGAAGAAAAAATTATTTTGGAAGCAATATTTTGTTGAAGAAGAAATTATCAGAGGATTGCTAGTAAGAGGGATTTGCTTGGAAACCCTGTTGCAGGACAGAGCTCATCCACACGAATCTTCTAGGAAAGCTTTATAGGTTGGGTTGCTTTGTTTGGTGTTCTTTTGTCTTCTTTAAATAAAATTAATTTAGTTGTTTGAATCTCCAATCTCTATTGTGGAGATTCTCATGTTTATTGATTCTTTCCTGTATGTTTTAGTTTTTGTATTGTGAAAATCATAGGGGGTTATGCTGGCAAAATTTTGCCAGATTCACCCTCCTCTATTCCATAAAAATTTTCTCTGTGTGTTATGCAATTTTTGCATTCTTCCTGGTTGAAGGAATTTATTAAAAAAATTGGGTGAAGAAATAATTGGATTAGGGAAGATATTTGTGTAAATAAAAATGGAGTAAGTGGGGATGAATTGATTTTTATTTCTATTGAAAATCAATATTTTTATCCCTATGGAATTTAATTTTTAATCCCTGTGAAAATTTGACTTTTAATTCTCTGTGAAAATGGATCGTTATATTCTGTAAAAATTAATATTTCTTTATATATTCTCTGTTGAATTTTTTTTTTTTTTTTTTTAAAAAAGGGGTTTGTGAAATTTTAATCTTTGTATATGATCTGGGCATTTATTAAAATTTAAATTTCTTTTAAATTTAAAAAAATATATATATTCAAAAAAATTAGGTTTTGGAGGGGGTCGGTAGTTACTACCGACGGTAGCAATGCTACCGTACGGTAATACCTAGTACCTGCTACCGTAAGGTATCAATACTACATGCAGTAGTACATGCTACCATAGGGTAGCAGATAAGACTAACAGGACTCTTTTAAATTCACCCCTGGTTTGCGTGCCTTCGACATATGAGAAATTCATTTTTTTTATTTTTATATTATGTGTTTCATAAAATATATATATATTTATATATTTATATATATGTTTTTTTTAACTTGGGCATTTTATTAAATAAGTTGTATTAATATCATGCAAATTTATTTATGTTTTAATATAGGTATATTTAGTAAAATGAATATAGGTATATGATATATATATTTGGTGAATATATATATTAATATACTTATATTATATTATTTTATATATATAGTTAATTCAGAATTTGGTTATTTCTAGAAAAGCTTATATTTTTAGATTCTATATTTATTCTTGGAAATACATTAGAAGGTTAATTTTTATGTGCTTAATTTAGCCTTGTTAATCAAATGACAATTCTGCTTTTCTTTTATCAATGAGGTGTATTTGCTTCTTTTCTGAAATATCTGTATTTGCAAGTAATTAAGGCTTTTTACTATTTTAAAAAGATTGCCTGTTATAGGATCTTTAGAATAAAGGGTATTCTCTAGTTAAAGCATATTTCGTTGTAAAACTGATTTGAGTTATTGTCTTGTTACTAAGGTTTTTTTTTACCCCTTAGTCAGGTGTCATTGTATAACCCTGTTGATGTGAGCCATTGTGTGTTATGTTTCCAAATGGTCAATACCGGGTTAGTGAATGTGCATCCTTCACCTGTGGTTTGTTAGGATTAGATATGGTTGTCAGTTTCGCCAGAGAGTTCTCATAGAGAGACCTTTCCTGTTAGTGTCCTATGAGAGAGAGTGGCTTTCGAGCGAGGGTCGTGCCCAAAGTGGATGGCAGGATAACCCTTTGAAAGTCAGTTAAGAAGTGATAACCTAATAATTGATTAGGGGGTGGGTAGTTAAAATATTAAACTAAGATAATGTCCCTTGCACATGGTTGGGTGCTTGTATAGGCTTAGGATGTGGTGAGAAGGCCTGGAATGGCAAACCTACCACCTTGTCTTCGTAAAAGGATTGGTAGGGTCTGCATGATTCTTAGAGGGAGTCAAGGGTTCGAGAGAGGTTACCAGGATAACCTAGGATGGGGGCCGAGACCTATGGAGGCCTACCTAGGGTAACCACCTTAAGCCATGTGATGACACTCTCTCCTTAGAGTCACTAGTGTTTATGAGTTGAGTCACATGGATGTTTACAAAGTCATGTAGTTCTATCATACTTGTCTTATTTTGCTTGCTTGAGGGTCTTCTACTATCTCTCAGCATGGTGGGGTGGTTCCCTTTCAGAATCACATGGTTGGGTGGTAGTGATACTTCCCATCGGATGTTCTAGATTGTATCTTCAGGTGAGGAAAGGCTTCGCTAGTGTTTTCTTGGTTCGTGGTTCATGTACCAACTCATGTTCATGATCATTGTTCAGTTGAGACCTTGTGGTCATTGTATCAAACATTTATGTAACCTTGGCATTGTTACTTTTGGATACCATGGTATTTTTGGAAGCCATGTAGTTATAGATATTGTAATATTATATCAATGGAATGTATGTTAAATTCAGTTGCTTTAATCTTTTGTATATATGATCTATGGGAAAATAAATGCATTGGAATACTCTGATTCTTTCATTATGGAATTTAGATGTTTGTGTAGGTTTTATCTTAAGCATTTCATTTTCCTAATTAGATGGACAATTGGATTAACCATGGTGTTAATATAATCTATGAATTAATCTTCGTTGGTAACCCTTATAAAATCATGTGTTAGACTTCTGTTGTGTTATTAAACATGCAATTGTTATAATTAATTCACTTAATCTTTAAAAAAAAATATTTCACCCTTTAGTTGCCTAATTGTGTTGTTTTCCTTTAGGGTTTCTGGCGGGGCATTACATTTGGTATCAGAGCCCAAGTTTCAACTTTGGGTTTGTAGTGAGCCAATTCAACTTGACTTTTTTGCTTAGGTATTAATTTTTGTGTTTCCCTTTCTTTATCCTTGTCATAGATCTGAATTGTTTTCTCTTTTATAGTGCTAGGTCATGGCTAGGAAAGCTAGGGGAGGTGGTCATATGAGTGGTCGCAATAGAGGTAGAGGTGGAGGACAGGGCCATGGTTTTGACCATTATAGTCCTTCACCACCACCCACTCATGTGAGTGTTGAGATGGAATAGTCTGTTCATCAGGATTCACAACATGCAGGAGAGCAGGTTCCCAAAAGGGAAGAGCTGAGACAGATGTTTCAGGAGTTTTTGGCCAAGTTAGGCCCTAGGCTTGAGGTTGATCAACCTATTCATGTTCAGGTTGAGGAGTCGCATCAACAGGTTCCAGAGGAGAGAGAGAGAGAGAGAGAGAGAGAGAGAGAGAGAGAGATCACCCAAGAGGAGGGAGATCCCAGCTAACTGAGATCTAGTTTCCTTGGGTCACATAAAGGACTTGATGAGGTCCAACCCTCCCTTCTTTAATGGTATGGGTACTAGTCTCAAGGCAGAGACCTGGCTTATTAGTTTGGATCAGTGTTTTGCTATGTTCCCATATAGTAGCAACACCAAGGTGAGATGTGCTATCATGCATCTTAATAGTTTTTCTTCGATCTGGTGGAGATTAGAGGAGGAGAAGATTAGTGTGTGCATGAACACCGTAAAATGGGAGCTATTTATGGAGAGATTCAGGGCATTGTTTCTCTCACCCCAGTGGAGGCAGACTCGGGCAGATGAGTTTTGGTGCTTCAGATTCTTTCATTTCTTTGTCCATTGTGGAGCGATGCAAACTCATGTCTGCTAAGCAGGTGGATAGGTGGCAAGTAGAGTTGGCTATAGGTTTATGTGTCTCTATAGATGCCTTTATTCCCAGTTGTGAGTTGGACCTAGGATCCCTGGTTACTTTAGTTGACCTTTGAGTCATTCCTTTGGGTTCTTATGGAGTTGTGTTGGGGATGGATTGGCTATCATCTCACAGTGCTCGTGTAGACTATCGCAAGAAGACAGTGGAGTGTTTAGATGTTCTTAGTAGGTAAGTGGAGATTGTTGGAGTTCAGAGACCGATATCCCTATGTATGATTTCCGCTATGCAACTTAAGTGGTGCATGCATAGAGGGTGTCAACTTTTTGCATTCACTCTTGAGGATAAGGATGAAAAAGAGAGTCTAGAAATCACTCTTGATGGTCATCCTATTCTTTGAGAGTATGTTGATGTGTTTTCATTGGATATTCCTGGTATGCCTCCGAAGCGAGACATAGACTTTCGTGCTGATTTGGTTCCTTGCGCAGAACCTATTTCGAGAGCTCCATATCGGATGACTACTCAGGAGTTGAGTGAGTTGAAGTTGCAGATAGAGGAATTGTTGGCCAAGGGGTTCATTTGTCCTAGTGTTTCCCCTTGGGGTGCGCCTATTATCTTCATTAAGAAGAAGGATGGTTCTCTTCGATTATGCATTGATTCCTGACAACTGAATAAGGTAACAATCCGAGATCGATATCCATTTCCTCGTATAGTTGATCTTGTTTATTAGGTAAAGGGAGCCAAGGTGTTCTCTAAGATTGATCTAAAATCTGGATACCATCAGTTGCACATTCAGGATGCAGATATTCATAAGACATTGTTTCGTACTCGTTATGGTCACTATGAGTTCACAGTGATGCCATTTGGGTTGACGAACGCGCCTTTAGTTTTCATGAGCCTCATGAATGGGGTTTTTTTCACCTACCTTGATCATTTCATCATTGTTTTCTTTGATGACATATAGATTTACTCTAGAACTATGGAAGAGCATGACCGTCACTTACATCAGGTATTGCAGTGCTTGAGGGAGAATCGACTTTATGCCAGTTTGGTAAAGTGTGACTTCTTCCAATCTGAGGTGAACTATATTGGTCATGTGGTTTTGGGAGAAGGTGTATCCATGGATCCTTCAAAGATCCAAGCCATTGTGGATTGGCCAGCGCTGACCAACATTTTAGAAGTTTGGATTTTTATGGGTTTGGCCAGATATTACCGTCGCCTTGTTCAGGGTTTTTCCTGGATAGGACACCTGATTACTTGTCTTCAGAGGAAGGGGAAGAAGTTTGTTTGGTCAGAGCAGTGTGAGGTAGCTTTTCATACCTTGAAGGGACTCCTTGTCAGTGCTTTGATTTTGGCAGTTCCTGATCGATCTAGAGATTTTATGGTATGAACAGATGCCTCTTTGGAAGGTATAGGTGCAGTGCTTATGCAGGATGGATGTGTGGTTTCTTATGAGTCTCGCAAACCCAAGAACCATGAGTTGAACTATCCAGTTCCTGATTTAGAATTGGCAGCTATAGTTCATGCTTTGGTTAGATGGTGGCATTTCTTGTTAGGGCATCGGTTTGAGCTACATAGTGATCACCGCAGTCTGCAGTATATATTCATGTAGCCAAACTTGAATGCTCGATAGCGGAGATGGATGGAATTCCTCTGCAAGTATGATTTTGAGGTTTGTTATATTCAAGGGAAAGAGAACATGGTGGTAGATGCTTTGAGTCACAGGCAGCATGAGATTTTAGCATTGTCCCTTGGAGTAGACTTGAGAAGGAGGATTCTTGGAGTTCTTCCTCGGGATACTTGGTATCAGAATGTTAGAGCCATGATAGAGTCCAGAAGGCCTCTAGAGGGTAGATTTTCTGGATATAACCTTGAGGCAAATGGAATTCTTCATCACCTTGGACAGATCTATGTACCTCCTTTGGAGGGTCTTCGCATTTTGATCATGACTAAGGCCCATCATGCACCTTACTCGGCACATCCAGGTGTCAAGAAGATGCACGCAGATCTTAGACAAATTTATCATTGGGTTGGTATGAAATATGACATTGTTGATTTTGTGTTGAGATGTTTAGAATGTCAACGAGTGAAGGCAGAGCATCAACACCCGACAAGGCTTTTACAGCCTAATTTGGTACCAGATTGGAAATGGGATCTCATTTCCATGGATTTCATTGTTGGCTTGCTTGTCTCTTCGCGTCATCATGATGCTATCATGGTCATTGTTGATAGATTGATGAAGGTTGCCCATTTTGTTCCTATTTGAGCTTCCTACATGGAAGCAGTGGTGGCATGAGTCTTCTTGGAAGATGTGGTGAGATTGTGTGGGATTCCAAGGCAGATCATTAGTGATAGAGATCTTGTCTTTACCTTAGCATTGTGGACCTCACTTCAGCAT
This sequence comes from Cryptomeria japonica, assembly GCF_030272615.1. Classification (NCBI taxonomy): domain Eukaryota; kingdom Viridiplantae; phylum Streptophyta; class Pinopsida; order Cupressales; family Cupressaceae; genus Cryptomeria; species Cryptomeria japonica. The sequence continues at coordinate 482,540,799 of NC_081406.1, read as the reverse complement.
GATTTGGGGACTCATTTGAACTTTAGTTCAGCTTATCACCCAGAGACAGATGGTCAAATATAGCGAGTGAATCAGGTTTTGGAGGACATGCTTCACATGTATGTTATGGACCACTAGTCATGCTAGGAGGATTATATCTATCTAGTGAAGTTTTCTTATAACAATGGATATCATAGCTCCATAGGTATGTCCCCCTTTCAGGAATTGTATGGTCATCCTTTCCGCACTCCTTTGAGTTGGGATCGACTAGAGGACAGGGTGCTTGTAGGACCGGATATTCTTCAAGAGATGGAGCAGCAGGTTGAGCGGATTCGTGAGCATTTGGTAGCTACACAAGATAGGCAAAAGAAGTATGCATATGCTCATAAGGTAGATCATTAGTTTCCTATTGGTGACCGTGTGTTCTTGAGAGTGCGTCTGCGTTATTCCTTCATCTTTTTCTCCTATGATCTGCTTCGGATCACGATGTAGTCTTACATACCTAGGAATGACCATAGTAGGTTGCCCTTGCTTTTCCTCTTCTTTTTCTGATTCTTCTTCTTCTTCACTCACTGAAGCTTCTACCAGTATAGAAACATTGAGGTCTTTGAAGTGTTTGTCATTTGTTTCTTTCTTAACTAGTTCCCAAAAGGCTAAACCAGGTTCATCTTTCATTTCCTTGATGTCAGTTTCCTTAGACTTCTTAGGGGATTCATCAACCCTGACATTGATACTCTCAACAATCTTCTGGGTCCTTCTATTGTCGCACTTGAGAGCTTTGATTTAAGTGGAATATCCAAGAAATATTCCTTCATCAAACCTAGCATAAAACTTACTCAGATTCTCACCTCTCCTGATATAACATTTACTCCCAAACACTTTGAAATAACTCACATGCGGAGTTCTTCCATTCCAGTACTCAAGGGGTTTTGTCTTTAGCTTTCTTAATAAGTACTCGATTCATGGTATAGACTACAGTGCTCACTACTTCTCTCCAAAATGTGTGAGCAACATTTTCTTGGATCAGCATAGTTCTGGTCGCTTCCCATATAGTCCTGTTGTTCCTATCTGCTATGTCATTCTGCTATGGTGTCCTTGGGGCAGACAATTGCCTCTTAATGTTGTTCTCTTCACAGTACTTGTTGAATTCATCAGAAGTGAATTCACCTCCTTGATCAATTCTAAGACATTTTATTCTTTTGTCACTCTCCTTCTCAACTAATTCTCTAAAGGATTTGAACTTTCCAAATGCCTCAGACTTGTCTTTCAAGAATGTGACCCACATCATTCTTGAGTATTCATCGGTAAGAATCATGAAATACCTATCTCCCTGTATGCTTGTCATTTTCATTGGACCACACAGATTGATGTGCACTAGGTCATGTAAGTTCTTTGCCGAAAAAGACTTACCTTTAAATGTTGAGGAAGACATCTTCCCAAGATGACATTCTCTACATAAAGAATTCTCAGGTTTGCTCAGCAAAGGCAATCCTCTTATTGCCTTGATCTTACTCACCTTTACAATATTGTCAAAATTCACATGACAAAGTCTCCTATGCCATATCCAACTATCATCAAATTTCGCCATCAGGCACTGAAAAATCTTTGCATTCAGTTGAAAAAGGTTTCCTCTAGTCTACTTACCGGTGGCAATAAGTTCACTACTTTTTCCAATTACTCTACAGACTCCACCTTTGAACTCTAGAATAATTCCTTTGTCATTCATCTGAGCAACACTCAAAAATTTGTTCTTAAGGCCTTCCACCTAGTAGACATCATCCGCACTGCTCTTTCCATTCAGTGAGATGGATCCTTTTCCTTTCACCATGCATGGTGCATCATTGCCAAACTGGACAACACCTCCATCATATTCTTCCAGAGTCATAAACTTTCTCCGGTCACCAGTCATGTGGTGAGAACACCTTCTATCAATGATCCACTCATTAGAGGTATCAATACGATAGACAAGGGCTTTCTGGTTAGACACCTCTTCCTTGATAGCTACAAACAGTATGTCCTCACTCTCTTCATCCTTAGATTCTTCATCGGTAACACCTTCATCCATTGCAGCAAGACAATTTCTCCTACCTCCTCCTTTGTACTTTCTAAACCTTTCTGATTTATCCTTATTGTCATTAGTAGGATAGTTAACAACTATATGTCCTATCTTATTGCAGGAAAAACACTTTAGAGGAAGCTTACCTCTGTATTTACCGGTGCCTTTTGGAAGTCTCTTAGCAAGAAGAGCTTCAAACTCCATCAGAATCTCCTCATCATCCATATCTCTATTTGGCTTAGATTCATAACTGGTACTGACCTCTTTTCCTTTCTTGGTCGGTACAAAGGAATTAGACACTCTAAAGGAAGACTTGGTCTTTTGAACACTACCATCATAGCTATTCAATTCATATGCAGCCAACTTTGCAATAATAGAGTCTAAGGATACCTTGGTTTTGTCGATAGATCTTAGCTCCTGAACAGCGGCAACCCTGATTGTGTAGACTGGTAAAAGTGATCTCAGAACTTTACTGACAACGTGGCATCATCAATTGTTCCATCAGTGCTCTTGATTTCTCCAACTACTATCTTGATTCTTATGCCATACTGTTGAATGGTCTCTCCTTCAACCATCTTCATATCTTCAAACTTTCCTCTAAGGCTTTCTTCCATAGCCTCCTTGACATGTTCATCACCACCATAGATGGATTCCAATTTGTCCCATACCTCTTTTGTATTGTCCTTATCTTGTACATCAATGAACTCTATATTGGACAAGATACTAATAAGGGCTTCCATGACTTGCCCATTTTCTTGTATCTCTTTTTTTTTATCATCGGTTAGAGTGCCACTAGGGATTACATAGTCATTCTCAACATATCTCTAGTGTTGTGCACCCAAACTCCTGATATATATCTTCATTATATCCTTCCATATTGTAAATTTGTCTCTATTCAACTTAGGACCTTCCCTCTTCATCATTACAACATGATCTTTTGCCTCAAGCAGTTAAGCTTATATATCACCGAGGACCTGGATGTTCTCTAATACCAATTGATGAATAATGATGAGCAACTAAGGTCTTGATCGGTACTGAGAGGGGGGGGTGAATCAATACACACAAAAACTTCACAACACTTTATCATATTAAAACATAGCTAACTGGTTGTCTTCACCACTGAGCATAACCATGGAAATACTAGTTAAACATAGATACTTCAGACAACATTCCACAGATCTCAAATCTTGATGACTACTTTACCAATATAATCATGCATGATTTGTATCTACAATACCACAACCATTTAACATTGCTTGCATTACTAACTTAATTAGAAACACACATTCATCACATGAAAAACTCACAACCCATAACACAGAGATTTTTCACGTGGAAACCCAAATGGGAAAAACCACGGTGGGAATGAATACCCACAAGTTTGTTCTAAACTCTTTTGAATTCCTCTCTATTAGGAGCCTAGTCCAGTTAAAGACTTTACAATAAGGTTCTATTAGGAACCGATCCTGTTAGGGATCACCCAGTTAAGGGATGGCTATATAACATGTTAAAGGTTACCTCGCTAGAGGATTTAAATAACTCAATGAACTTGAGCCACCTGGTTAGAGGATTTACAACAAAGCCTATTAAATCTACCTGGTCAAGGTATTTTCCTTCTATTGAAATGGTTAGAAGACAACAAGTAAAACCCTGATGTGATAATAGTACTCCTTGCTAAAGCAGATCCTTTTCAATTCCTCTCCTCTACAATCACACTTTGTAGATTCCTCACTCTGGTTTGTCAAGTATCTAATCGCTAACATGTGGACACACACACAAGTTTTTCTAGCCACCACAATAACAAAACTCATCGACCTTATAGACAAAAATTAGATCGATAGCATAAATCCTAAACCCTAAATAATTTAGGTTTACAATTACAGGAACTCCAATCCTGACCATCCAAACACATTGCATAGAATGAAATGATCTAAGATAGATCTCAAGACATTCTACATCATCCAATCTTCATCGCATCTAGAAAATAGTAACCCATCACGTGCTCTTCACACACCGCTTAGAAAATCACGCATTCCCAAGATAGGCATTCAATGCATTCGATCTTCAAGATCCTCAAGGAAATTATTCACGTGCACACAACTAACATGGCATCCTGATCCTTATCCTTATCATTCACAAAACACTCTTAGTCACACCGCACAAGCCATACCAGAAACTCTAGAGATGAATAGAGACTACCAACTGATAGTCACACAGTGAATCCCAACACTGGTCCACTCCATCTCCATTGACCATAACCGCTTCCAATCTTCATACTGGTGCATACCGGTTCTCCTGCTTGAGCACTTATTGACATCAATGACAACATACATTATCACCACTTCATCATATGCCAACACAAGTATCTAGGAACTGAGACAACCTTTGTTCCTTTTATTGTAGGCAAGTGAATGACTCGGACAATCATCCTTTTTACTAATGCAACTATATGAGAAGACATAATTCAATCCAGTAAAGAAATATGTGAATGCAGTACTACAAATGAAACCACCCTTAGATATAATATCTTTTTAGGTGCATATTGTTGATGGGATCAGGGAGTTAATCTCCCTCCATTGTTTACAAATGATAAGCAACATTTCCAATTACTTTCGTTATGACAAAAGGACCTAACCAGTTAGGTTCAAACTTTCCTAGTTTTTCACGTTCAACAAGGTTCCTTTGATTTTATTTAAGAATGATATCTCCTATTTGGAAGCATCACGAGTTGACTCATTTGTTTTAGCTTCTTCTCATTCTATTTTGGTAGGCTTGTAAATTATTTAGAGTACTTTGTCATTTTTCATCTAGGAAGTCTAATTCTTGCAAACGTGCTACTCTATAGTTTTCTTCTGAGATAATATTTTTTAGAGAGACTCTTAGGGATGGCAATTCTACTTCGATAGGTAAAATGTCTTGTGCACCATAAACTAGAGAGAATGGTGTTTTACCAGTTGTCGTACGTATACTAGTTCGGTAAGCCTATAGAGTTGGATTTAGTTGGAGATGCCAATCTCGTCCACTATCATTGACAACTTTCTTTAAGATTTTCAAAATAGTTATATTTGTTGCCTCATCTTGACCATTTATTTGGGGATAGTAGGGTGTTGCGAAACATTGTTGGATTTTAAATTGTTCACAAAGGTCGCTCACTTCTTGATTTTTAAAGGGTCATCTATTATCAATCACAATGCACATGGGTACCCCATACCCATAAATGATATAATTCAGGATGAATTTCACTATTTGCTTTCCTGTTGTGAAAGTCATCAGGATTGCTTGAACCCATTTTGTGAAATATTTTGTAGTTGTGAGAATAAATTTATGTCTGTTGGAGGAGGTAGGATTTATTTTTCCTACAAGATCTAATCGCCATTGTGAAAATGGCCATGCTGATGTTATTGGCTGAAGATCTTGAGCAGGTGCATGAATAAGATTCCCATGTATTTGGCATTGCTTGCATTTTTGGACATACTTGTAAGCATCTTTTTCCATTATAGGCCAATAATAACCTCTTCACAACAGTGTTTTTGCTAGAGCAGGTCTAGAAGAATGTGCACCATATATTTCATCATGAACTTCTTTTGAAGCAATTTGTGCTTCCTGAATATCAAGGCATCTGAGTAAGGTGTTTACACTTTTTTCTATATAAAGTATCAGCAATAATTGCATGTTTTGATGATTGTCGAGTGAGTGCTTTCTTTTGATTCTGTGAAAGATCGGGAGGTATATATTGATCATGTAGGTATGCGTATATATCTCTATACCATGGAGACTTAGGTCCTACTTGTTAGGTCCCGAAGACAACCAAGAGGGGGGGTGTGAATCAGTTGTCAAATAAATTCAAACCAAAAACAACTTAACCAACTTAATGCTTAATACCAATAAACCAGTTAAGTATGCCGGTAGATAGTTTTAACAGTTAATTGCTATACTAGTAAAGATTGATGCATGAAACATAAACACAAATTCATCCACAACACATAACACCAATATTTGTACGTGGAAACCCTGTAAGGGGAAAAACCATGGTGGGAAACCTTACCCACAATTAGATGATACTACTGCAGATAGTAAGTGTACATAAATGGGGTCTGCACATGCAAAAAGGCCAACAGCCTAGAGCTCACTGCTCAATCACAAAATGGGAGTCACACTGACTGCAGTTGGATGGTTAAATCCAATAAGAATGTACTACACAAAATAGCATCTTCATATGTTGGATTCAGTATCGGTGTAATGCTGATATGCTTCCACAAAAACCTAGCTTCACCTTCAAATGTTGTCTTCATGTATAGAACTGCTTAATCTCGCATATACCTTCACACAATCCTTCTTTGCATTCCACATTCAATCTTACAAATAAGATCTTACATTTATACCATAACCTAAGACCAATTTTAGTAGGTCAGCTCTACAAGATATTACAATAAAAACATTTTTACAAACAATATAATATCCGATGCAATAACCAATTGAACATGTCAGCTTAATGCATTTACAACAATAATTAATCATCTCCATAGCGTGCCATGCTGATCTGGAAAAGATAAACCTGTCAGTGTAACCCTAGACCTATTTGCCGGTAAAAGCAAATATGCAAATATGAATATACCAATAAACAATTCTCCAAAACAAAGTGTCCACATGATGTCTTTGACATTACCAAGTGTCTTCCATATAATTCCAAGTGTCGGTGGTCATTATATCCTACCAGTGAACATATACCAGTAACTGTGCAATAGTTGCTTGCCGGTGAATGTTGTTGGATCTCCAAAGTGCTAGTGTTTTAGTAGGTGTTGACATCAATGACAAAACCATACCAAAATACCAACACTACTATCATACAAACATATTCAGTGGATGGTATTTCATAAGCTGGGACAATGAGTTGTTCCACTTGAAATTCAAAATGAGTACCATCATTTGGCATATCCAATATAGATCCTATTGTTGCCATTGCATTTGTTGCCCTATTTTGCATTCTTAGAATCTATTCAAATGTGAACTTGGTGAAGTGTTTCTTGTATTCTTCTACCATCTATTTGTACAGTTGTAACTTATCATCTTTTGTATTTTAATCATTATTGACTTGATTAATGATGAGTTGTGAGTCTCGAAAGACCTGTAGATCTTTGATGTTCCATTGTAGTGCAGTGTGTAGTCCTATCATCAAGGCTTTGTATTCAACAATGTTATTGGTACAAGGAAAGATAATCATGAATGATTTGGGAATTAAATCTCCTTGAGGAGTTACGAACAGAATTCCTACACTCCATTATTTGTATGTGAACCATCAAAGAATAATTTCCATTGTGTCTATGTTGATAGTGTAAATACTGATTCATCTGGAAAATCTATTACCATTGGATGATTGTCTTGTAAAGGTGCTTCTGCAAGTTGGTCTGCTATGATTTTTCCTTTTATATCCTTTCTACTAATGTAATCAATGTCAAATTAATTGAGTATCATGACCCATTTTGCAAGTCTTCTGGTTAGTGCTGCTCTATTCATCAGGTATTTGAGTGGATCAAATTGTGCCACAAGCTATACTTTATGGCTCAACATATAATGTCTCAGTTTTTGTGATGCAAAGACTACTTCAAGACATTCTCTTTCTATCTATGTGTAGTTGAGTTCATACCCAATGAGTGTTCTACTGATGTAGTAGACGGCTCTCTCTTTTCCTTGTTCATCATGTTGTGCTAGGAGAGCACCTAAGCAAGAATTTGTTGCAACAATATATAGAAGTAATGGTTTCCCATGTACTTATGGAACCAATATTGGAGTGGACAATAGATATTCTTTTAGCTTTTTGAATGCCTCCTAACATTGTTGTGTCCATTTAAATGTAACACCTTTCTTTAGAATATGTTGAAATGGTTGGCACTTTTCTGCCAATTGGGCTATGAAGTGCCTTATGGATTGTAATCTCCCTTGTAGACTTCTGAGTTGTTTGAGTTTAGCAGGTGATGACATGTCTAAAATAGCTTTTACCTTCTCTAGATCTATCTCAATTCTGTGATTGGATACAATGAAGACCAAGAGTTTACCAGAGGTTACCCCGAACACACATTTTTTTGGATTTAGTCTTGCATTGTATTGCTTAAGTCTATCAAAGATCTTAGCCAATATGTTTAAGTGACTATCCCTTGTTTTGGATTTTGCTAGCAAGTCGTCTACATAAACTTCCACGATTGTGTGTATCATATCATGAAATAGGGTGGTCATTTCTCTTTGATAAGTGGCACCTGTATTCTTAAGGCCGAATGGCATTACATTCCAGCAATAGGTTCCCCATGGACAAGTGAATGTTGTCTTTGGTTCATCTTCTAGTGCAATTATGATTTGATTATAACTGAAATAAACATCCATGAGTGATAGCATTTTATTTCCAGTTGTTAATTCCACTATGATGTCTATATTAGGGAGTGGAAAGTCATCTTTCAGACAAGCCTTGTTAAGATCTTTGAAGTCAGTGTAGATCCTAATACCTCTAGTATGCTTGGATACCGAGACTAGATTTGAAATCCATTCAGCATAGTTTATAATTTTGATAAAACCCACATCTAATAATTTTTGTAACTCAATTTTGACTAACAAGGATATGTGAGGGTGCATTTCCCTGATCTTTTGTTTGTATGGATTTACCCTTGGAAGTAAAGGCAAGTGATGTAAGACTAATTTCGGGTCTAATCCATGAATATCTGTATAAGGCCATGCAAAATTGATGGGTCTTTGCTTAAAGAATTTGATAAATTTCTCTTTTTTCTACTAGATCGAGGGATTTTTCCAGGTGAATGTTATGAACCTTCTCAGCATCGCCAATGTTGATTTCCTCAGTTTCTTCTACCAATAATGTTGACTATTCTTTATTAATAGGTAAGGTATCTATCAGATGTTCAACTTTATCATCACTGTCGTGATTAAGAGAAGAGCTCACCTCTCCAAAATATGTAGTTCTATCTAGATCTACTACATAACCAGCTTTGTGATCATTATGGGATTCCATCCCTTACACCCAAGAACTCTGCTATGGCTTCATCATTTTGAAACCAATCTAATTGTGGCTTTCCTTCTTTCCCCCATTCAATCAAACATGTATGTATGCGGAGAAATTCTTTGTCTCCTGTCGTCTTATAGGATCCTGATATCATGCATATCTGGTTATAATCTGTTGTTTCTTCATCTTAAACTAGCAGTGGTTTGTCTTCGTTGTTAGATGGAAATTCATAGTCATGAGAATCTGTGATGCTTTCCATGTACATTTCACTTTCTGATTTTGTGTCGCTTAGCTGCTCTTGTTCTAGTAACTGAGTTTGTTATAAATGAGTAGGCCTCATTTGTATTGTTGATACCCTTCTTAAGCCTAGTATTAGTCTTTGTAGTCTTTCTTCATTTGATTCAAATGGAGGTGTTGAAGTTGTTTCTCTTGGAAAAAGTATTGACAATAACCAAGGACTTGGTTCATCTGCTGGTGTTAAGCCTATATCTGTTACCATGTTTGCTTGTGTAGATGATTCAGGTATTGTACTACTAGATGTCTCTATGTTAGGCTCTTGTAGAAGTTGCCTCATGTCTTCACCATCTGGTTCCATGATAGGAGATGTTGATGGTTTCTTTCTTTTTTGAGGTGGGGAGAAATATATCTTTGTTGATGACTGATTTTGAGGTATGAATTCTAAGGGTAACCTTGGCTTGTTCAATGTATTCAATGTATGTTGTCTAGCTTTTGTTATTTATGGCACATATTTATATCCCAAGCCTTGATTATTTGGGTTTTCATGTGGTAAAATAGGTTCTAATATTCCTTGCTTTTGTATTCCTAATCCTATAGTGCCATCATACCCATGTTTTTATAACATCTTGTAGTCATTTCCATATTGATATAAGAGGTATCCTGGGTACTACCATGTCATCCTCCTCTCTATATATCTAGTGATTGATATCTTCATTTAGAGATTCTTCTTGTATATCTCCCCATCTAATGAAAGAACAAGAATCTAAATATTTTACTATTTCTTTTCCTTTATCTTTCTTTGTTGTTGTGTTCTGAGGCTTCCCAAAGGACCTGTGAGAAAATGATGATTGTTTGTCGTCTGATGTGCTCGAAATGGAATATTCTCCACAACCATTTTCTCTAATATGCAAAGAAGATGTGGTTGGTGTATTTTTATGTGTTTCTTTAATTGATAATGATTTCACTTGTAGGTGAAAAGGAGCTTCCTGATTGTTTGGTATTTGATTATATGAGCTTTCCCTTAAATGATTACAATGTTGAAAAGGGTTTGGGTCACCATGGACAATGATCTCTATACCATTGTATGGGAACTTTACACATTGGTGAAAAGTTGATGCTACTGCTTTCATTGTATGTATCCATGGGTGACCTAACAACATATTGTACCCCATTTCTTTGTCTAGTACTTGAAAGGTGATATTTGTTGTATCTAGTCCTACTTGTACCAGTAAAGTCACCATACCTTTGGAAGGGTGTTCCTAATCATCACAGGCTTTTATATTGATTCTCTTAGTAGAGTCAATATAATATTCAGAATATCCCAGAGCTTTGATCAAATGTAGAGTGCATATCTTGAGGCATGTGCCACCATCTATTAGTACTCTTTAAACCTATTTTCAGTCAATGAAAGCTTCTAAGTGCAGCAGATCATTATGCATGAGTCGGTTTGCAAGAACATCATGTTCAATGAATGTGACCTTTGAATCTGAAAAGTTTCCCACCATTGATTGAAATGTGTTATCATCAATGTCCCTAGCAACAACTGAATCTTGTAAAGCTTTGTCCAGGACTGCTTTATGGGTTGGTGATATGCGAAACAACTCAAATAATGAAATTTGGGCTGGAGTTCTCTTCAATTGATCAACCATGTTATAGTTGCTAGTTATTGAAGGCTGGTTTGAAGGTACTCCTTGTAATGTGAATTTTGTTCTTCTGGTAATGACAGTGCAATCTCTACTTTTAGAATTCACTATGATTGTAGCTATCATTTCATGTCCTTCACTTAGTGTGTTAATGGCATAGTTAAATGCTACATTGGTATAATTGGCAATATTGGAGCTATAAGCCTTTCCTTTGTCATGTTTGACAAAAGGGTCTTTGAAAATGGTATGATCTATATTTAGTGTTTTATTATCCACAGTAATATCACCTTGATCAATGAGATCTTGGATGAGGTTCTTCAATTTGTAGCAGGTTGTTGTCTTATAACCCTTATTATGACGATATTTGTAGAAGTCATTGTTATTCCACCAAGAACGTTTAAATGGACCTAGTTCATATGGCCTAGCTTTCGGTAAGGTTATAGAATTACTCTGTATTAACTTCTTTAGTGTTGATTCAATAGGTTCTCTGAGGGGTGTGAAGTTCCTTCTAGGTGCTCCTATCGTTGGAGGCCTTGGATTATTTGACTATAGTGCATTAGTGTTGTTTGTCTAAGACTGGTTCTTATCTGTTGGTCCTTGTAAAGATATTGTTGGTTGAGCTCTGTTCACAATACATGCATCAACAACTCTGTCATTTGTGACATTTTTGTTTCTAGACCAAAATTTTGGTATTTCATTACTTGTGCTAGGTGTTTCAATATCCCTTGTTCTAATAGGCCTTTCTCACATTTGATGCATTTTTTTCTTATGTCTTTGAAATTATTTAGGCATTGCATTTGTAATGGATATTTAATCAGAGCCACAAGATTTTCATTAAAGATGTTTACTTGCTCTGCTTTAGGGATGTGACTGAGACATCTACGATATAGGCTTGTCCATCATTGTAAGAATGTAGAGAAAGTCTCACCTTCTTTTTGTTTTGTTGCACACAAATCCATTAATGTGATTGCATTATCTATGTTGAAGGCAAAGTTGGATATAAATAATTTAGTTAATTCTCCCCATGAAGTATTTTTTGTCGGAAGGTGAAAAAAATTCTAGTGTTGTCCCTCCCAGGCTCTTTGAAAATAATCTCATCAAGTATGTATCATTGTGAGCTACTTCAATTCATGTCATGAATAATTCTCTTATATGATATCGAGGATCTCCCTTCCCTCTATATTTTTCAAATTTTGGGGTTTTGAAGTGTGGGGGAAAAGGTGGCATGTATAATTTTTTGTCAAAAGGATACAACTAGAGATCTTCCATGGTATAGCTCTTTTTATCATTCCCCACTTGTATACTGGCCATTTAATTTTGAAGGTTCTCCATTTGTTGAGTCAGAAGTTCTGTTTGGGTTATTGGTGTATTGATTTGTTGAATGTTTCCCACAAAAGGCATAGTATTTGAATACCTTTGAGCTTGTTGAAATGTATATATACTAGGTATCTGTGTGCCATAAGTCCATGTAGGTGGTATGAAGTATGCAAATTGTGGAGTGGTAATGCAAATTGCGGAGTGGTATTGGGCCAAGCTAATCTTGTTATCCCTTGATTCACATTCTGACTTTAATAGGTGGAACTAACTAAAACTGTTGGTTGAGTTATATTTTCCAACATAGTGGTGTGAGATATTGAAGCTTGCAGCATCATATTTGGCATTGTCCATGTTGTAATATTGGCACTTGATGGTGCCACTGTCAACTATATTGAGGTTGCAGCCATATTTGCATTTTGAGATGTACCTTGCGTTATTGTAGCAATTGTCACTTGTGTTTGTGTTGTAACAGGTATTTGAGGTATGTTCTAGTTTAATGTCACACATTGTGGCAATATTGTTTAAATATCTACCCCTGGTGGTAACTTGGCCCCATTTTTCACTAAGAGAGCGAGATATATATCTTTGTCACTATTAATGAGAGTGTTGAGAATCATTAATGTTGTAGGATCTTGTTGGGCTGCTTTGAGCTCTTCCTTTGTCAAATTATGTCATATTTCATCAAGGGAAGGCACCTTGTTTAGGTTTGTTGACATTGTTATGGGTGTGTAACCCTATGTTTGTTGTTGTGTTGATAGATCCATATTCCATGTTGGGTTGACCAGAGGGTCGTTGTTAGGATCCGTTTGATTTTTTTCCTTTTGAGCATGCGTTAATGGCATGAATATTGTTTCAAAGTGATTTTGAATCTCTAAGATGTGTATGCAAGGCTTTGTTAAATGAAACTAAATATGCTTCTATGAATTCCTAAAATGTAGACAATGTGATCTATGAATGATGACTCGCTATCTAGGATTTTGAAATTTGAACACAAGATTTTCAGCATATTGTTGGAAAGCTTCAAACTCTGCCTCTTCTTTAATTTGGTTTTCAAGGTCTATGTCTATCTGTACTAATTTTCAAACTTATTCATCTATGACAGCCTGGACTATGTCGTATTGGTTTTGATCAATTATCAATTATTCAGCAAGGATATTTAAGCCATCAATTATTTCTAATTGAACATTGTTTGCCCCAAGATTGGGTTGTTCAAATGGGAATTGATCATTTCCTTTTAGATCCATGCATTGAAGACTACTATGCAGATAATGCAGACTCTAGAAATCAATGAATGATACCTAAAATGATTGTTTCTTCTAACATGGTTTGAGGAATGTTGCTATGGTTTTCTCTACCAATTGTCAAATGGCTTCTTTCTGAGCTACTCTTTGTATCGTTTTTTATAGTTTTTCATTGAGATTAACATAATTTTGGATTTCATCATCTATGACAGCCTCAACTATATCATATTGGGCACAATTGACTCTTACTTCCCAAGTGAGGTTATCTAAGCCATCAATTATTGACAATTGGTTATTGTTTGGCTCAATATTTGGTTGTTCAAATGGGAAATCTCCATCTCCTCTAATACCCATGGACTTAAGTATGATTCCAATAATCTAATGCAACACTAAATTTAAGACAATTTGGTGAAATGACTTGCATGAAGACTTTACATGATGATTCTAATGGAACTTCTACATGAATTGAATATCTAGGACCTATGATCACTTGAAAGTAATATGTTCATCATCTTTGAATTTGTGCAAAAAGGTTTGGTTTTGACGTTGCTTAAACTTGTTTTTGTTTGAAATTTGGATCTTTTTGGAGACTAAAAGTTTTGAATTTGTTTTGATTTGTATCTTCCAATGTTTTTAATTTATTGAAGTATAGAAAGGACACATCAATCACATCAAAAATAATAAAACCATGAATATAGAAATTGTTTTAGGAAAGTTTTTCAGATTTCCATGAATGTTGGAATCTTTTTTCAAGACCCCATTTTGTTTTCGTTGTATTTGGGAAATTCAATATTGGACACTCTCCTAATGTCAAAAGGTCACAATTATTATCACAGCCCACATCTTGATGCTCCGTTAGCTCAAATAGCCATGTCACACCCTAAGGTGCACCCATTTTTTTGCCTTTTTCTAGAAATTAGACCAAAGAAGATTTCTCCTCAATTGACTTGTTCTCCTAGGAGATTTATGGTGAGTATCTTGGGGGAAGATTTTTCCCCACCCTTACACTGTGATAAAACAAGTGTTTGGTTACTAACTCAGCTTGGCTTCTAATTTCTCTGGTGTTTAGATAGGGTTTCGTTCGAGTTGTCACAATTAGCAACGTTTTACACTCTGTTGAGGGAGGTCTCCTAGTCTGTAGAGGTTACGCTCTACAGATTTTAACATACCGTATAGGCACTAACTGATGCATAACACCATTGTTACAACATGTAACACTCATCGCACATGATTTTCATCACATATGAATTTTATTATAGTGGCTTGGATTAATTGTCTTTAGTCATTGTCCACTTAGGTTGTTCTCGTCTCACTAGCCTTAATGGTGCCCTAAGGGCAACTCAAGAGGCAAGGCCTTCTAAAGGATTTAACTGCAAAAAATAAAGGAAAGCATGAAGGAAGAGAATCTAGTTTTTTGATCACCCATTGAAGGGGAGAGCATAATACCTATCTCCTCAAAGACAAAAAACAAAGTTCTTTTTATCCCTTCATTGCAATGATTTTCTATTCTAAGTGGAGATGTTGCTCCACACAGACATGGTGTTCATTTTAACCAGCATAGCAATGATGAAATTTGTTTTGTTCTTTATTAAAGCACCAAGAGGAAGTGTTTCTAGGCTACCCCAGTAGAAAAATAATAATGTTAGTCAACACACGGTGGGCTATCCAGCCTAATTTTTAGGTTACAAAGTTTTGTATTTTCACAGACAAAAGGATATCCTAGTAAAACCAGAACTGCAACAGAACAGAAAATAAAAAACTAAATCTATCAAATGCGACTAAACTACTAAACAAATGTGAACTGATATCATATCAAATGTGACATGATAAACCATCAATTGTGAATTACTATGTAAGAAATTGCGACATGATGATTGATCAATTGCGATATGATGTAATAGCAATTACAACTTCCTTTTTTTTTGGATTTTTTGAACTTTTAACCGCAAAACAGAAGAAAAAGATAGAAGATAGAAGATTTATTCTGCAATAATATTGTTCCACACTACACGAGCCAACACATCTATTTTGTCAAAGAATTTGTATTTTGTTAAAAATCAATGGATGGTTCTGTGATACTGAGTGATCTCCTCTTTTTCTTTGATCTCTCAGAGCTCCCTTTCAGCCTTTAGAACTCTTTGATAAGCCTTTTGTTGTCTCCTATTCTGCTTTTCCTTTCTTGCACCTGAAATTCAAAATGTCACCTTTCCTGCCATTGGATTAGATACATTTTATATGTAGAAATCAACTTTTCCAAAATTCAACAAAATTTTAGGGTTAGATGCACAAGACAAAATCATTCAAAAACGACACAATTTTTTCTGAATACGCAATCCTTTAGAGCAATTGTGATCTATTTAAGAAATTACAATATGATGTCTAATCAATTGCGATATGATGCCATAGAAATTGTGATACGTTATTGGAAATTCCAAATTTCTACGTATGCAATTGCAATATCTAGTTTCATGTGCACGTACGGATCTGCAAGATTTGTTAAAACATAAAAATCAAGGTTAGAGTAAGTTCATGTCAGGTTCACCATTGTTTCTATTACTGAATATCATGAATGTATTAAGATAATTAGCAAATAAAAACAAATCACCAATTCTCAACTAATTAACAAACATCAAACATAATCAATGAAAATCAATACAAGAAATGATAAATGCATTCAAATAGAAACTCCCCCATTCTGCATCTTTGCTTCCATTGTTCTTCTCCAATTTGAGTGGTTGTTGGCTCTCAGGTATTTCACCAATTTCTTGCATACAAATGTTTTGAAGACTTTAATTCTATGATTCTAGACTGAATTGAGAAGAGAGGTTGAATTTATAGATTTTCAACACAAAGGGGGTGAGAAATAGAACTCAAGTGTTGATTGACAGATAACTGATTTAGATTTATCAGTGAACTCAATTGATTGACCAATAGACTAAATAGACTAGCTAGTTGACTCGATTGACTAATTAGAATACTGAATAGATGGATTAGTTAGAAAAAGGTGATTGATAGTTAAAAAGGATGATTGATGAGTTAACTGAGTTAATTGATTAGACAGTTGATTTGATCAATGAGTTCTGATTTTAGTATGTGTTGCAAGAATTTGAAATTGAGTTTGATTTTCATTCTTTATTTGGATTTGAATTTGGTCATTTGAATGCTGAAATGCACATGAAATTAACTGAAATTCAAATGTGGTGAAATATGAATTTGGTGATATGAAATTAGATGAAATTAATATGAAATTTGAATTTGGGGAAATATGAGAATTTGAGAGAAATGAAATTGGATGGAATTAATTGGAATTATAATTTGGGGAACTTGAGGAATAAGAATTAATTTAAATAATTTAAATGAAATTATTTAAACATAGGAAATAGAATTAATTAAATAATAAAGATTATTTAACTAAGGAAAAGATCATAATTAATTAAATAATTGATATGTAATTAATAATTGAGCTATGGTTAACTAATTAAAAAGATTTGAGAATAGAAATAGAATAATTAGAAGTGTTGAAGGGCGATGATCAGAAGTAATAGTTAATTTAATCAAATAATTAAAGAATTACTTAATTAAATAGATGAATAATTAGTGTAGAATTAATGAGCCATTTTTAGGTGTCTACAGCAGCAGCAACATTCTCAGCTTCAGTAGTAGATAAAGAAGTGCTTGACTATTTCTTGTTGATCCATAAACCAACTTCTTTCCAAGAAAGAAAGCTCCACCAGAAGTACTTTTTCGGTCATCAACATCTCCAGCCCAATCAGCATCTGTATATGCACATAAAGTAAAGTTATCATCCTTAGGGTACCATAAGCCATATTCTTATGTACCTTGCAAGTATCTAAAAATCCTTTTCACTACCATCTCATGATTTTCTCTAGGATCACTCTGAAATCTTGAAACAATACAAACAACATTCATAATGTCAAGCCTATTCTGAATCAAATAAAGTAAACCTCCAATCATAGATTTGTATCTTGTAGGATTTATTGGTGCAAAAACATATTTCCTTGTCAATTTCTCACTTGTAACCATAGGTGTACTTACCGGTTTACAAAATCCCATACCAAATTTCTTCAACAATTCCTTAGCATATTTGAATTGATAGATAAAAATACCTTTGTCATTTTGAGTAATCTGCAAACCTAAGAAAAATTTCATCTCACAAATCATAGACATCTCAAATTCTTTCTCCATATTCTTAGAAAATTATATGCATAATTTATCTTCCTCCAAAAATAATGTCATCAACAAATACTTCAACAATTAGTATATCATATGTTAGGATTCCCACAGATACTGAGAGGGGTGGTGAATCGGTATCTAACCGGTGAGTAGTATTTATTAAGTTAAAACATGCAGAACATAAAATAGCAGTATACCAGTATGTAAGAATTAATGCAATAAACAGAATTAGAAACATCCACATGAAAAGAACACCATAACACAAGATGTTTAATGAGGAAACCCAATGTGGGAAAAACCTCGATGGGATTTGTGACCCACAATATTCACTTACTGGCCAATAAGAGAATATTACTTACAATAGGGGCCTACACATGCAGGAAGGCCAAGTGCTTAGAGCTCACTGCCCAATGAGAAGTCATACTGACTTACACTAAGGATTATACTAATCCAATGATCTATACTACTTTACAATAGCATCTCCAATGCCAGATTCAATACCAGTTCTAACTTTGTTCTTTACATATACCCTTGACCTATAATTTGCACATTAGGTCTGCCTAATAATTTTCTTTATGCTCGCTACCTTTTTTAAATGTCTACAATGATCTCCTTTATATACAAGAGTCATTTTACAATTTTCCAAGTCGGCTTACAATAATAATCAAAATATTACATATCAAAAATCATGTCGGCCTCTATGCTAGTATACATCTTTTCTTCTGTGCCCGTGCCAGTGCTGGTGTAGAGTGATCTTGTTGATGTCAGTCACTATCTTGCTTGTGTAATGCTTTGTTGATATGAAGTCTTGCCGGTGCCACAGGATTGCAAGGTTGCCATCAATGACAAAACCTTTAATCACACACAATGTCTCATTGGAGTGTCCATATGCCAACAATCTCCCCCTTTGGCATTGATGGCAACACTCATGAGAAATTTCAAAAAGTGTCCAAAATGTGTAGTCCAAAAAAAATTTAACAAAAATATGAAGGGCTCCCCCTGAGCATATGATTCCTATCTTTGAACTTTCTCATCCTACTACGCCCGCTTTGGCATCAATGACAAAGGTTGTCAATGTTGTCTTCAAAATCTGATTGTCTTTAACATCCTTAAAATAATATGATTAAACTCGGTGCAGAAGAGACATCAAAGATAAGGAAATTCTCAAGACAACATATGACAAGGTTTTATTGAACCTTCTACACTTTGGACTTACTTAGAGCCCAAGTGGGTATACCTTTGTGAATTGAATTTACACTTTCAAACATAAACCCACAGCAAACCAGTCCAGAAAACCAGTGGATCTATTCACCTTGAAATTAACTGAAAACAAAGAATGGAAATTATACTTAAATTCAGCATTTTGATCAACAAAACATGCAATAAACAACTTCAATCAATACCAGTGCCTTATCCAAGGTCACAGAGTCATCTAAACTCAGATAATGCCCCTCAAACAAAATATCTTTATGCATCCCATTAGCTTGGTTTCTATTAATCCTTGTATATGCCTAACACCTACAAGAACTTATCTATTCCAAATTAAGCTATGATCATCAAAATTCAAAGTTCCTTCCAAAGAGTTTACCGGTATGAGTGACCCCCACATCTTTAATTTCCCTCCTAAAGAGAAAAGCTAACGAACACTTCTACTAAAATTGCTTTGCAATTCCATTCAAACAGAACAACCCTAGATTATTTAGAATGAAAATAGTAAACAAATTGTAAACACACTTGAAGACAACACAAAACTTCACTCAAAACCGATGGTCTGTATATTGATATTAAGTTCAAGAAATATTACAAGAAGTTTTTGAATATTCTC
The DNA here is from genome assembly GCF_030272615.1 of Cryptomeria japonica. Lineage (NCBI taxonomy): Eukaryota > Viridiplantae > Streptophyta > Pinopsida > Cupressales > Cupressaceae > Cryptomeria > Cryptomeria japonica. Next base: position 482,521,304 of record NC_081406.1, on the reverse strand, counting down.
CATTAGACTTAGAGAAGCTCCGATAAATTTCTACAGTGTTTTCTTACAATTCTTTTGCGATCGCTTTTCCTCTAGTCTTGGTATCCATTTATAACAACACAGATGCACAAAGCTTCAGACTTCTCAAGGAGAGTTTGTTACAATCATTTCTTTCAAAATAAAGAGGTTACAAGCTTTTCGCAAAAATAGTTATAAGCTCTTTTCGGCCTCTGCAGTTTCTTCAACAGGCTGTTCGGTTACAACCTCTTCTACCTTTTCAGGGGTGCTCTCCAACTATTCTGGATCATGGATGACATATTTAGTTGTCCACTCATCATACACCTCTTCTGTCGGCCATGAGAAATTAATCACTTTATCCTTAGTCCTTGTCAACCTTTTCCAAGAATTTCTCATTTTGTTGACTTCTGAATTGAGAAAACCATAATGTGACTTAATTTTCTCTATCTCTTGTATTGTCAAAACAAAGAAAGAAGCATCATCTAGATCAATAATTCCTTTAACTCTTGCTGACAATTTAGCTTCTATCTCCTTAAGCCACATTTGTCTGTCCTTTAATTGATCCGAGCTAACAAAAACTTCTGGGAGAAACTCAAAAACTTGATCAGTATACTCCTTTTTGCACAAACTAACCTTCCTATCAACATTATCCACCTCTGCTGCTAATTGTACTAAAACTTTAGTGATGTCAGAAGTGGATTTAATGATGGGATTGGCCCTTGCTTCATCACAGGATACACACATAAACTCTAAATCTTGCTCCCTAGGCCTCCATTTGTCAAAAATAGGTGTCAAAATGGCCTTGTCTCCCTTGAGCTCATTCCATATATCCACAACTTTACCTACATTGTTGTAGAGCAATGAGGCATTCATTGTATCTGCAAAACTGGAAATTGTAGCCCTTACTCTCTCCTCATACTTCTTTGCATATAAGGCCTGAGCCTGTTTTAAGTTTTCTAATTCTTGAGGAGTAATTTCAACCATTTGAGAGCTGGAGGGTGTTGGAGATGGTGGAAACTCAATGATAGGGCTAGTAGGTGGAGGTCTTGCAAGAGAAGAGGAGATCATCAGTGTTGAAGACTCACCTTGATGGTATTGTCCAGTCAACTGGCTCTGCAGCCTAGCAATGATGTTATCTTTACCTCTTACCTCCTCCTTAGCATTGTTATAGGCCTTCAAAACTGTTTCCAACTTGACTTGGAGGGCCTCTTTCTCTTTGGCTTCCTTTTCTACTACTACAACACTAAATTTTGCAGTCTCTAACACAGTGCTAGCAGCTTCCACTACCCCTGTACTTTGCACTCTCTTCACCATCATCCCACCAAGGTAACTTGACCCTGGGGTGTCTTTGCTTTTCTTACTCTCATTTCTCTTGAGAGACCACATGACGAGTGCAGCATTATCCTTATTGAAAGTAATCCCCTCTGTATGTTAGGAAATAGGAAATCATCACAAGACAAGATAAACGTAATAGTTAATTTACCCTAATCACAAAAAGCTAGAATGCAATGAATCTATCCTAAGCACACTCAATAGAGACATGAAATCAAGACATTCAAAATTAAAGACATATGCAAACCAAATGTAAATTTGAATGCTTCTTCATGTGGCTCCATTGTCCTTCTTTCTTCTCCAAATAGCCTTTTGTTGTGGATCTCACCTTCAAGTGCACAAACCTAATGTGAAAGCAAGATTGATATTGGCACAAGAATACTAGAAGAAGTGATTATTTCTCATTATCTAATTCTATGATTATGTTATTGCAAAAGTGATTACCAATTAGCCTTTTGATTGATGAAGATCATCCAATTTATAGAAAAATTGGAGAAAAGACAAATTAGCATGAAATGGATATTGGAAGCAATTAATTTCAAAAATGGCACAATTGAGTGGAAAGAAGAAGGTTATGACACCTTCTATGTCATGAATTATGACATATTGCCAATGCAAAGCTTAGAGAACTAGGACCTTATGACATCTTGCTATGTCAAGAGTATGACGCATGAAGCACAAAAATAGGGAGAACTAGAGACAAGTTAATTAGGTGGAAATTAAAATTAGGAAATTAGAAAATAGGTGGAAATTAGGAATTAGGAAATTGAGAAAATAGGAAATTAGGAAATTAAGAATTAGAAATGATGAAATTAGGAATTTAGTGAATTAATTAATAATTTCTCATTTATTAATAATTCACAAAGAGGGAAAATTGATGAAAGATTAGGAAATCAATTAATAATTTTTCATTTATTAATTAATTCACAAAAAGAGGAGTAATTAGTTAGCCAATTAAATGAAACATTTAATTGCAATGAGAAGACTTAGGATAAATAAATAAATTATTTAACCTAGAGGAAGAAATGACACACACAAGGTTAAATGATTAAATCATGAAACCCTAGAGGATGAATTAGGTCTTGAAAGATAATTGACTCGATTCAATTTGATTTTGGATTGATAAATGATCAATGTGATAAATGATTTGATTGAGAAAATGTGCCAATTGATGAGGAACAATGACTAATTGATCCAAATTGACATGATTGAGACAAACAACGATCGATGACAAATCGATCGCAAAATGACAAGATTGACAAGAGGACAAGAATCGATGACAAAATAGATTGCAAAATGACAATATTGAAAATGACCACGATCAATGACAAACCGATCGCAAAAGGACAAGATCGAACATGACAACGACCGATGACAAATCAATCATTAAGAGGACAAGATTGAAGGATTGATGATAAATCAACAAGATTGATAAGAGAACAATGATCGATGACAAATCGATCGCAAGATTGATAGGACAAAACCCTAATTAGGATTGACGATGTCCAAAATGATGACAAATAAGCACGCACATTGATGCAATAGGATAAAATTGATCAAAATCATGATTGGAGATTGTTGTCGACAAGACCAAATTCGAGAGCAAGATAAATGAAGAATGTAGAAGAATAACTCGATGCTCGCAAATTATAAAAACCAAGTACAAATCACAGGAGAAATGTTAATGCGATACAAAAACCTAAAATGAGCCAATGCGCAAATGTTAAAGTATGATCCCGCAAGCGTTGACCATTTTTAGGTGTCTACATTTTGCCCCTCTTTGAGACAATGCGATTTTAAGCATTGTTTCAAAGAAGAGTAATAAAAATGCCCCAGACAATAATAATGACATATGCATGCCCCCTCGAGGAATTGGCCGAAAACAGCCAGAAAAGAGGCCAATTGATCGATAAAAATGATAGGATCAAACGGACTGATAATCGGAGATCGGATGTATGAAGGACAAGCAATTTAAGGTGCAAAAGACCGCAACCAGCATAAGATGGAGAGGATGCACGTCCATCTATGCACGGACAAAGATCTATAAATGAGGCCAAGAGAAGGAAAAGTGCTCATTTGCACTAGCCAAGGACGAGAACTTGTTGCTCTGGACAAGAACACTTGCACAGAGATGGCAAACATTCCAATGGCGGATCATGTGACGCCTCACCTCAACTCAGTCTGACATTTAGTGGATTTTATATTTTAGACTATTATGGATACTTTATTTTGATGCATTTTGAGACTTAGAACTTATATGATTTCAGGATTTGGATAACATTGCTATGATTTGATGATTCACTTACATGCTTTATGAGATAGAACACTACATGATTGTTAGATAGGATGATATTGCAATGATAGATGTCGTTATTGAATTTGCAGGACTTTACTTTGAATATAGAACTATGATGTATGTTTAGTTTATGTGAATTGGGATGAAAATTGCTTATGTGAAATTGTTTGATAAAAGATGTATTCAATCTGTGCAGATGAAAATTGTATGCAAGTAATGATGTGTATTGTTATATTATTGAATTATATTATATTTGGATATTTGGAAGTACTAATGTGTAAATTGAGATGCGCAGGAAAGTTACCATGTGACCATGGAAATTACGGAGAATCAAACCTAGACTTATGTATGTTCGTAAAGCCAGGGTTTGTCTATTTGGAGAGACAACACCCCGTTTGTGTTGTATTTTATTTGTAACAGTATATGCTACATGAGTGTTAAGTGTTAATTAAATTTTAATGTGTAAAAACCTCAAGAGACAATTTCGTGTTTTATTTTTGTAAAAGTATTTTATTAGTGTCACTTGACACATGTGTGGATTTAAATTTAATATTTTATTTTGTTTCTTGGTGGGAAAGTGTTTAATTATAGATTTCTTAAATAAATTAATGTGTTGTCATAAATATTTTGGGAATATAATATTTGGAGTGGTCAACTTATGTTTGACCCGAAAATAAACTTCAGAGGGGTTTAAAATGGGTTAAATGAACACCTAGGGGTATTTTAATAGGGTTTCCTAAAGCCCATAAGGTATACCTAGGGGTTAGGGGTAATTTTAGGCAAGTTTCTTCTTTATAATGATCTTTTCAATGCTTTAAAAATTGGCTTTTTTGAGTTGAGAGAAAATTGAAAATTGAAGTTAAATCAAATCAAGATTTTTCCTTTTGGAAGGAGAGTCTTTTTGCATTTTGCTTTCTTTCTTCTTTTTGTTTTTTTTTTAGAATCCTGTGAGAACTCAGAGAGTGAGCTTCTTAAGGAAGATTTTTGGGAATAGCAGGCAAATCACCCACTCTGCATTTTTGGAGACAGAAGAAAAATTGGAAGGAAAATAATGTTATGGAATAGAGAAATTGAATAAGGGTAGAAGGAAAAAGATTTGTGGATTGGGCAGCTCTTCATCAGATGTCATTTTAACCTTTGGGCAGATTAAGGTTGGTTTTCAATTATTATTTGTAATGTCTTCTTTTTGGTTTATGTCTGGAAGTTGTTTGTATAAGAAATCTGTGTTCTTGAAAGTTTATATTTGAAAATCTCTTGGTATTTTTGCTTTATGAAATATTGTGTTTTGGGAGTTTTCTCAAGATCTCTTACTCTTGGGAGAGAAGAGGATCTTGAGGGTGGTAGCAGTGACAGCCCTCGAGTGAGAGACTCTCTTTTGAGAGCAATCACAAGGGATCTTTGTGTGACCCTTGCTGCATGGCCTGTTTGTGCAATGGGGGTCATAAGGAGGGATATAAGGCTAGAATGCCTTTAGGGGGCATAAGGAATAAGGGGTTGAGATTCTTGATATTTTTATTGTGCCATGAGGTGGCTTCTGGTTTATTTCATATTTGCAGTTCTCCTCAGGGTATTTGGTCCACTACCACCCATTGAAAATGTTCATCACCAGAGTGTGGTGCTATGAAAGCCAAGTTGGGAATGTGTCTGAAAATGAGTCTGTATGCATTGCTTTCTCTGTGTTTGCCTGTTTGTAACCCGTCTAGGATTTGGTTCTCCGAGCTCGGGGGTGGCTACCAGTTAGCCTAGGCTGGGAGGTGAGCACTCCGTGGTCATATTTGTGTTTTCTATTATGCAGGAAAATTCAAAGGAAAGAGAATAGGAACCATGAAAGAGATACAGAAGATTGTTATTGAAGATACTTGAATTCAGTTGCAGATGTTTGCTTAAAGTTGTTATAGGAAATATGCCTCATTCATAGAAAAGAGAAGCAAGTTGTATTTTGTGAAAGTAGATTTGAAGTTTTATTGTTGTGACTATTCAGAGAAAACATTCTGTAAATTGGAAGAATATCTTAGAGATGTTTTAAAAAAGAAAAGCTTGTTATTTCTACTTCTGGTTTATTTGAAAAAGAAAAGTTAATTTGTGTTGCTTGCAAAAGCTTCTTGAATTTTGGAAGAAAATAAAAGAATTGTTTTCAGTTAGATTTTACCTATATTTTTACTTGAGGCAAATAGAAATTTATTAATGTTGGAAGTTTTTAAATATTTTAAATGGAAAAAGTTGTTTTATGTGAATAATTTATTAGAAGAAAAAAAATCAATGAATTTCTTTATTTCCAGGAAAAAGTATAATGTATCTTTGAATAGTATTCTAAATTGTATTTTAGTTAGCATTGATTTAAAAGTTTATTAATTTTATATATATATATATCTGATTTAACTTAATGCTTTTTCCTTTAATTATTTTAGTTTAAAATTTTGCATGTAAATTCTCTCTTTTTTTTTAAATATATATAAATTTATATTGAAATAAATTTCATCTTTTTAACTATGATTATAAAAGTTATGTAAATATAAATATATACATATATATATATATAAATATATATATATATATATATATATATATTTTTATATGTTATATTTTATTTTATTTTTTTAAATATATATGTTTTGGGCCCCCCGCGGACTCCACTGTGAGTACGCACAGTGGATGGCCGCGCGGCGCCCACTGTGTGCACACACAGTGGAGCCGCTTGCGGCTCCCACTGTGTGGGCACATAGTGGACGGCCACGGCCGCCACTGTGTGGCCACACAGTGGGGAGCCGCTAGCGGCGCCCACTGTGTGGGCACACAGTGGTGCCGCGGCGCCACTATGAGCTCACATAGTGGTGCGCGCGGCCAGCCCGCCACCCAAAACTCTCGTGACCTACAAACTTGAAATCATGGCCGCCGTTAGGGTCTTCGGCCCAGCAAGGAACTTTGGCTGTTAAAAAAAAAATTATATGGGTTAAAACCCTAGCCCAGATGGGGCTAGGGTAGTTCGGTTTTAAAATAAAAATAAAATTATTAATTAGTTTAGATATTGTAAATGTGAGGAAATTAGAACCCTAATTAGGGTTGGGGAAAATATGGTTTAATAATTAGGAAGTTAAAAATGGCTTTTGAATTGGAGTTAAAATATTTAACATATAAGTAAAATATATATATGTATATATATGAATTTTGAGCATTTTGAAATGTGTAATTAAATTATAAATATATATATGTATGTATATACAAATATGTATATATATATATATATATATATATTTATATATTCCTAATTTTAATTTGGAATGAATTATAAAGAGAAATTTTAATTTAAAAAAAAATTGATAAGACTGTATAGTCATATTGGAGGATAAATTAAAATTTCTCTCCTATATCCTTTAGTTTGATTAATTTAATAAACCTATTGACTAGATATCTCTTGGAGATAGAATTAAACCAGTTAGTCTCACGCAATTTAAAATTTAACAATTTATCATTGCTTAGTCGTTTTCAGAATTAGCTCGAATTTAATAATGGAAGTTTCACTAACGTTTGTCGCGAGAGTGAACTTGTTAATTAATTTAGTAAGTTTTAAAAAAAAAAATTGTTCCGTTTTTGCCCTAAATTTTGGGCATGACATTTTGGTATCAGAGCAGGGTTTCCACACTAGGAGCCTTACTCACTTACGTTTTGCCTTGCAATTTTTTTTAAAATTATTTTGTTAAATGGAATTTTGAATTTAAATAAATTTAATTCTAAAAGAAATAAATTAATTGTGTCTTATTTTCCTCTTAAGATGCCTTCGTTGACACGACAAGCTCGCAAGCGCGGACGGGGTCCTAGACATGTGCGCATAGCACGCGATGAGGTAGAGAGGGAGGCATCAATTCCAGAGGAGAACCCAGAAGCACCTCCCGAACAGCCAAATGAACCTAACCGAGACCTCTTAGCAGCCATTCAGAATCTTATTGGCATTGTTCAGGAAAGGATTCCAGCAGAGAACCCTCAGGTTAGGAGTCATGACTCTGGGAGTCATAGATCTGTTGATAGAGAACAAAGTAGGAGCCCAGCTCCGATTCCTGTAGAGAGTCAGGGTGGTAATGAGCCGGAGTCAGTGCATATGCCAGGACCACCTCCAGCGGTGGAGCCAGTTTATTTTGAGAGAGGTTGTCGAGATCCAGGGGATCTCATCAGGGAGGTCATGCGCCTCCAACCACCATCCTTCGGAGGTTCTACAGATGGGGTAGAGGCCGAGGCATGGCTTCTAAGTCTTGAGAGGTGCTTTGCGTTGTGTTCTTATGAGAGCAACTTGAAAGCACGTGTTGCAGTTCATCTTCTGAGAGGGACAGCCTCCACTTGGTGGAGACAGGAAGAGTACAAATGCGGATTAGTTCCTGATACACTCACTTGGGAGATATTCACAGAGCGGTTCCGTGAGAGGTACCTATCAGAGCACTTTAGGCAGCGTCGTATAGACGAATTTCATGATCTCCAACAAAAAGGCTTGTCAGTAACCCAGTATGAGAGTAAATTTTTTGAGTTGCTGCCATATGTAGATTATCTAAAGGATGAGAAACTTCTTGTAAACCGCTTCATCAGGGGATTGAATGCCGGTATAGCCGGGCCTGTTAGGATGTCCGCTCCATAGAGCCTTCGGGTTGCTGTAGAGAAGGCACTGATTGTCGAGGAAATTCAGGTTAGACCACAAATGAGCTTAATGAACTTAAAATGCAGCTTGAGGAACTTCTTGAGAAGGGTCATATCCGTCCTAGTGTATCCCCGTGGGGTGCACCAGTCATCTTCGTTAAGAAGAAGGATGGATCTCTACGATTGTGTATGGATTATCGGTAGCTAAATAAAGTAACCATCAAGAACCGATATCCTTTGCCTAGAATTGATGATTTATTTGACAAGCTTCAGGGTGCCAAAGTCTTTTCCAAAATAGATCTGAAGTTAGGCTACCATCAGTTGAGAATAGTGGAAAGTGATATCCACAAGACCGCATTTCGCACTAGATATGGTCATTATGAGTTTACCGTAGTCCCCTTTGGACTTACGAATGCCCCAGCAGTTTTTAGGAGTCTCATGAATGGGGTGTTCCATACCTTTCTGGACCGTTTTATTATTGTTTTCCTCGATGATATACTGATATATTCTCGGAATGAGAAGGAGCATGAGGAGCACCTGAAACAGGTATTGCAGTGTTTGCGGGATAACCAGTTGTTTGGCAGCCTGTCAAAGTGTGCTTTCTTTCGATCTGAGGTCAAGTACCTTGGACACGTTATTTCCGGTAATGGGATCTCAGTTGACCCATCAAAGATTAGGGCTATTATGGATTGGCCAGTGCCTACCAGTGTGACAGAGGTCAGGAGTTTCATGGGTTTAGCAGGATATTACCGACGTTTTGTCAAGGGTTTCTCCAGAGTCGCACACCCTATTACCTCTCTTCAGCGTAAAGGGAAGAAATTTGAGTGGACAGAGAAGTGCGAGAAGGCCTTTCAGGAACTCAAGAAGGCACTTACTAGCGCTCCTATCCTTGTTGTACCAGATCCTTCAGCGGACTTCATGGTTTGTACAGATGCTTCCCTAGAGGGTTTAGGGGTAGTTCTTATGCAGGATGGTAGGGCCATAGCTTTCGAGTCTAGGAAACTTAAGACTCATGAACTTAATTATCCCACTCACGACCTTGAGCTCGCAGCAGTAGTGCATGCACTTGTGAGGTGGAGACACTTCCTTTTAGGACATCACTTCGAGTTGCATTCAGATCATCAGAGTCTTCAGTACATCTTCACTCAGCCGAACCTTAATGCACGTAAGAGGAGATGGATGGAGTTCTTGTGCGAATATGATTTTGACGTTCACTACATCAAAGGAAAGGAAAATGTAGTTGCAGATGCCTTGAGTAGGAGACGTCATGAGGTTTACACCATATCCATGGGCACAGACTTGAGAGACCGTATACTTCGGCACTTGTCAGAGGATGGATGGTATGCAGAGGTTTGTCAGGTATTACGTGCTCAGGTTACTCTAGAAGGGAAATATGTGGATTATTCTTTGGAGTTCGATGGACTGTTACGCCACAGAGGGCGCATTTATGTACCTTCCTCCGGAGGGTTGCGAGAGTTCATTGTCATGGAAGCTCATAGAGCTCCTTATGCAGCGCATCCTGGGGTTAAGAAGTTGCATGCAGACTTGAGGTAGTTGTATCATTGGCCGGGAATGCGGCAGCTCATTGCTGAGATAGTAGCTCGATGTCTCGAGTGTCAGAGGGTAAAGGCGGAGCACCGCCATCCAGGTGGGTTACTTCAGTCTCATGCTATACCAGAGTGGAAGTGGGATACTATATCCATGGATTTCATCATTGGTCTCCCTATGTCTTCTCGTCGCTACGATGCTATCTTGGTGACAGGTGACAAGTTGACCAAAGTAGCTCACTTTTCACCAGTTCTTACTACATTCACAGCTCCAGCAGTAGCACAGGTGTTCTTGCGAGACATTGTTAAGCTTCATGGCGTACCCCGCAAGATTATTTCTAACAGGGATTCTCTTTTCACTTCTACTTTTTGGAAGTCATTACAGGCAGCTATGGGCACTAAGCTCAATTTCAGTACAGCTTATCACCCGGGGACAGATGGTCAGACAGAGAGGGTCAATTAGGTGTTAGAGGATATGCTTCATATGTACGTCATGGATCATCAGACCCAGTGGGAGGAGTATCTTCCCTTAGTGGAGTTTGCCTATAATAACAGGCATCACACTTCCTTGGGAATGCCACCCTACCAGGCATTATACGGCAGGCCTTGCAGGACGCCCTTGAGTTGGGATCGCATAGAGGATAGAGTTGCCATTGGTCCTGAGCTAGTTCGGGATATGGAACAGCAGGTGGATTTGATTAGGCAGCATCTCAGAGAGGCTCAGGATAGACAGAAGAAGTATGCCGATGTAAAGAGGATAGATCGTAGTTACTTGGTTGGAGACAGAGTTTTCCTGAGAGTGCGACCGCATAAGAGTCCAATCCGTTACGGAAAGGGTTCTAAGCTTGCACCTCGCTTTGTAGGACCTTTTGAGATTTTGGAGAGGATAGGCCCAGTTGCCTACCGTTTAGCTTTGCCACCTAGCCTGTCACGCATCCACGATGTGTTTCATGTTTTAGTTTTGAGAAAATATATCTATGATGAGTCTCACCTTTTAGATTGGGATGCCTTGTAGGTGGAGTCGGACGGGCAGCTAGCTTTGGAGCCCATTCGCATTTTGGCATGCCGGACATTGGCCCTTCGAGGTCGAGAGCTGGACCAGGTTAGGGTCCAGTGGAATTGTTATGATGAGGTTACGGGTTCATGGGAGGACGCAGCACATATGAGATCAGAGTACCCTCACCTCTTTGATGAACTCCAGGAGGAAGTTCATGCCTAGAGGGGGAAGATGTGAGGCCTCACCTCAACTCAGTCTGACATTTACTGGATTTTATATTTTAGACTATTATGGATACTTTATTTTGATGCATTTTGAGACTTAGAAATTATATGATTTCAGGATTTGGATAACATTGCTATGATTTGATGATAAAATTACATGCTTTATGAGATAGAACACTACATGATTGTTAGATAGGATGATATTGCAATGATAGATGTCATTATTGAATTTGCCAGACTTTACTCTGAATATAGAACTATGATGTATGTTTAGTTTATGTGAATTGGGATGAAAATTGCTTATGTGAAATTGTTTGATAAAAGATGTATTCAATCTGTGCAGATGAAAATTGTATGCAAGTAATGATGTGTATTGTTATATTATTGAATTATATTATATTTGGATATTTGGAAGTACTAATGTGTAAATTGAGATGCGCAGGAAATTTACCATGTGACCATGGAAATTACGGAGAATCAAACCTAGACTTATGTATGTTCGTAAACCCAGGGTTTGTCTATTTTGAGAGACAACACCTCGTTTGTGTTGTATTTTATTCGTAACAGTATATGCTGCATGAGCGTTAAGTGTTAATTAAATTTTAATGTGTAAAAACCTCAAGAGACAATTTCGTGTTTTATTTTTGTAAAAGTATTTTATTAGTGTCACTTGACACATGTGTGGATTTAAATTTAATATTTTATTTTGTCTCTTGGTGGGAAAGTGTTTAATTATAGATTTCTTAAATAAATTAATGTGTTGTCATAAATATTTTGGGAATATAATATTTGGAGTGGTCAACTTATGTTTGACCCGAAAATAAACTTCAGAGGGGTTTAAAATGGGTTAAATGAACACCTAGGGGTATTTTAATAGGGTTTCCTAAAGCCCATAAGGTATACCTAGGGGTTAGGGGTAATTTTAGGCAAGTTTCTTCTTTATAATAATCTTTTTAACGCTTTAAAAATTGGCTTTTCTGAGTTGAGCGAAAATTGAAAATTGAAGTTAAATCAAATCAAGATTTTTCCTTTTGGAATGAGAGTCTTTTTGCATTTTGCTTTCTTTCTTCTTTTTGTTTTTTTTTAAGAATCCTGTGAGAACTCAGAGAGTGAGCTTCTTAAGGAAGATTTTTGGGAATAGCAGAGTAATCACCCACTCTCCATTTTTGGAGACAGAAGAAAAATTGGAAGGAAAATAATGTTATGGAATAGAGAAATTGAATAAGGGTAGAAGGAAAAAGATTTGTGGATTGGGCAGCTCTTCATCAGATATCATTTTAACCTTTGGGTAGATTAAGGTTGGTTTTCAATTATTATTTGTAATGTCTTCTTTTTGGTTTATGTCTGGAAGTTGTTTGTATAAGAAATCTGTGTTCTTGAAAGTTTATATTTGAAAATCTCTTGGTATTTTTGCTTTATGAAATATTGTGTTTTGGGAGTTTTCTCAAGATCTCTTACTCTTGGGAGAGAAGAGGATCTTGAGGGTGGTAGCAGTGATAGCCCTCGAGTGAGAGACTCTCTTTTGAGAGCGATCACAAGGGATCTTTGTGTGACCCTTGCTGCATGGCCTGTTTGTGCAATGGGGGTCATAAGGAGCGATATAAGGCTAGAATGCCTTTGGGGGGCATAAGGAATAAGGGGTTGAGATTCTTGATATTTTTATTGTGCCATGAGGTGGCTTCTGGTTTATTTCATATTTGCAGTTCTCCTCAGGGTATTTGGTCCACTACCACCCATTGAAAATGTTCATCACCAGAGTGTGGTGCTGTGAAAGCCAAGTTGGGAATGTGTCTGAAAATGAGTCTGTATGCATTGCTTTCTATGTGTTTGCCTATTTGTAACCCGTCTAGGATTTGGTTCTCCGAGCTCGGGGGTGGCTACCAGTTAGCCTAGGCTGGGAGGTGAGCACTCCGTGGTCATATTTGTGTTTTCTATTATGCAAGAAAATTCAGAGGAAAGAGAATAGGAACCATGAAAGAGATACAGAATATTGTTATTGAAGATACTTGAATTCAGTTGCAGATGTTTGCTTAAAGTTGTTATAGGAAATATGCCTCATTCATAGAAAAGAGAAGCAAGTTGTATTTTGTGAAAGTAGATTTGAAGTTTTATTGTTGTGACTATTCAGAGAAAGCATTCTGTAAATTGGAAGAATATCTTAGAGATGTTTTAAAAAAGAAAAGCTTGTTATTTCTACTTCTGGTTTATTTGAAAAAGAAAAGTTAATTTGTGTTGCTTGCAAAAGCTTCTTGAATTTTGGAAGAAAATAAAAGAATTGTTTTCATTTAGATTTTACCTATATTTTTACTTGAGGCAAATAGAAATTTATTAATGTTGGAAGTTTTTAAATATTTTAAATGGAAAAAGTTGTTTTATGTGAATAATTTATTAGAAGAAAAAAAATCAATGAATTTCTTTATTTCCAGGAAAAAGTATAATGTATCTTTGAATAGTATTCTAAATTGTATTTTAGTTAGCATTGATTTAAAAGTTTATATATATATATATATATATATATATATATATATATATATATATATATATATATATATATATATATATATATATATATATATATATATCTGATTTAACTTAATGCTTTTTCCTTTAATTATTTTAGTTTAAAATTTTGCATGTAAATTCTCTTCTTTTTTTTTAAATATATATAAATTTATATTGAAATAAATTTCATCTTTTTAACTATGATTATAAAAGTTATGTAAATATAAATATATACATATATATATATATATAAATATATATATTTATATATATATATATATATGTTATATTTTTTTAAAAAAAATATATGTTTTGGGCCCCCCGCGGACTCCACTGTGAGTACGCACAGTGGACGGCTGCACGGCGCCCACTGTGTGCACACACAGTGGAGCCACTTGCGGCTCCCACTGTGTGGGCACACAGTGGTGCCACGGCGCCACTGTGAGCTCACACAGTGGTGCGCACGGCCAGCCCGCCACCCAAAACTCTCATGACCTGCAAACTTGAAATCATGGCCACCGTTAGGGTCTTCGGCCCAGCAAGGAACTTTGGCTGTTAAAAAAAAACTATATGGGTTAAAACGCTAGCCCAGATGGGGCTAGGGCAGTTCGGTTTTAGAATAAAAATAAAATTATTAATTAGTTTAGATATTGTAAATGTGAGGAAATTATAACCCTAATTAAGGTTGGGGAAAATATGGTTTAATAATTAGGAAGTTAAAAATGGCTTTTGAATTGGAGTTAAAATATTTAACATATAAGTAAAATATATATATGTATATATATGAATTTTGAGCATTTTGAAATGTGTAATTAAATTATAAATATATATATGTATGTATATACAAATATGTATATATATATATATATATTTATATATTCCTGATTTTAATTTGGAATGAATTATAAAGAGAAATTTTAATTTAAAAAAAAATTGATAAGACTGTATAGTCATATTGGAGGATAAATTAAAATTTCTCTCCTATATCCTTTAGTTTGATTAATTTAATAAACCTATTGACTAGATATCTCTTGGAGATAGAATTAAACTAGTTAGTCTCACGCAATTTAAAATTTAACAATTTATCGTTGCTTAGTCCTTTTTCAGAATTAGCTCGAATTTAATAATGGAAGTTTCACTAACGTTTGTCGCGAGAGTGAACTTGTTAATTAATTTAGTAAGTTTTAAAAAAAAAATTTGTTCCATTTTTGCCCTAAATTTTGGGCATGATAGATCACCTCGAGGAATGTGTACGCACATTCAGACGATCGGACGACGCAAGAGCAGCGGTATGGATCTCAAATACCCATGTTTTCAATTTCATGAATTTTGATTGCTTGCGGGACATTGTGGGGCCCACAGGGGATGCAGAAAAGGACTCCTGCGCTTGTGTAGGGCGAATCCTGCGCTTGTGTAGGGTCTTCTGTGCTTGTGTAGGGAGACACAGGCGCAGGTTACCTGACACAGGCACAGGTTCCTGGACACAGGCGCAAGTGTGCATTGGAAACCCTAATTTTGGTCAAAACAGCATGCAAATGCTCCGGAAAGGGGGGACAAGGACAAGATAGGTCAAATGAGATGAAAAACACCCTGATTAGACATGAAAATGAGGAAATGCAACCCATAGAAGCAAACCCTAAAACTGACAAAATTTGCCCCAATTGTGATGCAGAGTCGACAGTATCCGTTGATCACACGGGAGAACCGACTTGATTGCTTCATGCTACGACATAGACTCAGGAGCACAGAGAGAGATACCTTAGCAGGACTTGGGATATACTATGTCACATTCATGCCCGAGATTAGGGCAAACACAGGACTGCTGACCGCATTGGCAGAGCGATGGCATTCAGAGACTTCCTCCTTCCATCTGGCGACTGGAGAGGCGACGGTGACACTGGAGGATGTATGGCGTATCCTCTGCATTCTGATTCATGGAGAGATGATAGAGTATGACCTAGTGATAGGGAGAGACGCATTGTGCAAATTGTTTGAGTGCGACGTAGATGATCTGGATATTGTCAAGAGGGAGATTGGCTGGGAGACTATGGCATCAGAGTATGATCGACGATATGTGGTGATAGCCGTGGTGATAGCATGTCTACTGGCAGGAGATAGACAAGTACATGGATTCCCTATTGGATGGGGAAGAGTGCTAGAGTGGATGGCGATAGAGGGGACAGTGTACGCATGGGGACCATGTGTACTGGCTATGCTGTATTTTCAGCTGCATCAGATAGTATATCAGGGAGTGCAGACATTGAGCTGTGGAGTCACACTGCTACAAGTATGGGAATTTGAGCACATAGCCATATGTCGACTGATTACAGATAGATAGGTAGTACCACACTGACCATATGTGTATTGCTATGGGGGAGCACTGAGACAGGATCCTTTTGGATACATATTGTACTGGCGACATGAGCTAGACAGATTGAGAGAATTCATATGGAGGCCCTATCATGATTGCCCTGGATGGTCAGATGATAGTAATGAGCTACCATATTGTAGACATGAGAGGTACCTAATTGGGCAACCGGTGAATTGCTAGAGAGTGATTGAGTTGTACCTGCCAGAGAGAGTCAAACGACAGTTTGGAGAGAGGCGGGATGTACCTAGGAGGACTGTGCACTTTGCCCGATCTCACAGAGAGATGAGTCAGTGGGGGAGTATGATTCAGCCACACATAGCATATGCGGACTTCTCATAGCTACAACAGAGACAGTGGGATTGGAGATCAGATGTGGTAGACGATGGGACGACAGATGAGTATGATAGATGGTTTACACGACGAGACAAATTAGCATGAAATGGATATTGGAAGCAATTAATTTCAAAAATGGCACAATTGAGTGGAAAGAAGAAGGTTATGACACCTTCTATGTCATGAATTATGACATATTGCCAATGCAAAGCTTAGAGAACTAGGACCTTATGACATCTTGCTATGTCAAGAGTATGATGCATGAAGCACAAAAATAGGGAGAACTAGAGACAAGTTAATTAGGTGGAAATTAAAATTAGGAAATTAGAAAATAGGTGGAAATTAGGAATTAGGAAATTGAGAAAATAGGAAATTAGGAAATTAAGAATTAGAAATGATGAAATTAGGAATTTAGTGAATTAATTAATAATTTCTCATTTATTAATAATTCACAAAGAGGGAAAATTGATGAACGATTAGGAAATCAATTAATAATTATTTATTTATTAATTAATTCACAAAAAGAGGAATAATTAGTTAGCCAATTAAATGAAACATTTAATTGCAATGAGAAGACTTAGGATAAATAAATAAATTATTTAACCTAGAGGAAGAAATGACACACACAAGGTTAAATGATTAAATCACGAAACCCTAGAAGATGAATTAGGTCTTGAAAGATAATTGACTCGATTCAATTTGATTTTGGATTGATAAATGACCAATGTGATAAATGATTTGATTGAGAAAATGCGCCAATTGACGAGGAACAATGACTAATTGATCCAAATTGACATGATTGAGACAAACAACGATCGATGACAAATCGATCGCAAAATGACAAGATTGACAAGAGGACAAGAATCGATGACAAAATAGATTGCAAAATGACAATATTGAAAATGACCACGATCAATGACAAACTGATCGCAAAAGGACAAGATCGAACATGACAACGACCGATGACAAATCAATCGTTAAGAGGACAAGATTGAAGGATTGATGATAAATCGACAAGATTGATAAGAGAACAATGATCGATGACAAATCGATCGCAAGATTGATAGGACAAAACCCTAATTAGGATTGACGATGTCCAAAATGATGACAAATAAGCACGCACATTGATGCAATAGGATAAAATTGATCAAAATCATGATTGGAGATTATTGTCGACAAGACCAAATTCGAGAGCGAGATAAATGAAGAATGTAGAAGAATAACTCGATGCTCGCAAATGATAAAAACCAAGTACGAATCACAAGAGAAATGTTAATGCGACGCAAAAACCTAAAATGAGGCAATGCGCAAATGTTAAAGTATGATCCCACAAGCGTTGACCATTTTTAGGTGTCTACACCCTCCATGGGTTTGGTCTCCTTCCTCACTGCGTCTAGTACCAAGGCATCTACTATATCCCACTCGGGTAGAATAAGCACTCCATCTTGTGCTACCATATCTCTCCCTTGCTTAGGGGTGATGGTTTTGAACTCTTCCATCATCTCTTTCTTTATTTCCTCTTCTATCAGGGTTGGATCTTTATTAGGCCGCTCAACCTTTCTCTTTTCACATCTAGCATTATATTTATCTATGTTTTGTTTCCATATAAACTACATAAATGCTTCTGATGTGACAAAATTGTTGTCAGCCAAGAAGGCATTATTGGCCTGCTTTATCTCAGGATCCCACTCCTGGCCTTTGAGTTCAGTGGTGGTAATATCCATTTCAGCAACAATGGGTTCTTCTGGCATTCCTTCTTCCACTTCATCATAAGTGTAGGCAATTTCCCCTAGACTACCTAATTGTAGGAGTTGCTCAGCTGTTGCTTTCTCATTTCCTATATGGATAGGGGATTGGGATGGGGAATACAAAGGTGTATCTGATTGTACTTCTTTCCCTACCCTTTGCTTCTTTGGGCTTTCTTGGATGTCAATGACATCTTGTATCTTCCTCTTTCCTTTAGAGGTAGAGGGCTCCCCTGTCATAGGCATCAGCACACTATAACTGGATTTCTTATGTAGTGTATAATCACTAGGAGGGATTGCTTTGCTGGAAGTTGACCTACTTAGGATCATTCTCGCCTTTTCAGGGTTGCTTTTGATTATAGCTTCCCTCTTCTCCTTTTCATCACATCTTCAAAGCAAACAATTAAAAACTTTATTTTCTCCTCCAGAGGGAAAAAGCTAGACAATGGGTCATAGCTGGCATCAAACTGATGCACGAAATCCAAGGCTTTCTTATAAGCCACCCATTTCTCTTTCCTTAGCTCCTGCTCATCTAGATCAAACTCATTTCTGATGAGGTCTTTAGGAAACTGAAATTGATGGGGCCTACCTCTGCAAGCTACCTTCTTTCTAAACATGCCATTGAAGAAGTCTTCTAGATCAACACACCTAGACACTGCAGTGGAGAAATGGTAAGGCTTGAGAAAATCCTCAAAGCAATTCCAACCTCCCTTTGTTATTACAAATTGGTGGGCTATGGTAGCTGCAGGGAAAATAGTCCCTTTACCCCTGCTTGTCAACTCTGCCTCTTGTACACCACCAATTTGTCTAAGGATCTCTATAATTCCCACTTTGAGAGGGACCTGGTAGGGTAGAAAGAATGGGGTGCCTCTAAAACCAAACACTCTGAAAACTGTCGAGACTGGATACAAGTAAATGTCACCCCAATTATGAACAATTTTTATGTTCTCTGCGAATTCTTTTGGTCTTATGAATTCCAGAAGAACCTTGGGGATTCTTGGGTTCTCCGAGCATAGGAGAGTCATAATCTTGGATGCAAAGTATTTGTCAAACTTCAAGAAACTGGCATCCTCTCTATCCCATGACAACACAGTACTCCATAATTGTACCGGCATTTTTTCTCCTTCTTTCTCCTTGACAAGGTCTAGTCCACTGGCAAAGTAATCACCACCTTTGAAAAGAAATAGATGCATCATGAGTGAGTACCATCCGAAAGGCCTATCCACCTTTCCATTCTTTATTCATGTTAACCCTCCATGGATAGCATTAGCAATGAAAGAAGCATAATCAAATGTAATTGCAAGAGAAGGATTCAAAATCTAAGCAATCATTAACAAGTAGTGATTTGGCATATTTGCTTCAGCATCTTCTCTCAGAACTTGGTAAAGTGCCCAATACATTCCTTTAGCCCTCAAGGTGAATATACTTAATGAAAAGGGCTCTTGTGTGTTGGGTCCTACAACTGTCAACCCACCTATCTTCACAAAAAATTCCTTGAGAGGCCCATTCCCGAGATGACTCCTCTATGCACTGTAAATTTGAGCTAATGATTTGAAGTTTATGGGTTCTAGAAAATTGGTAAACTCATTAAGCCCAAAAGAATTCCTGAATTCTTCAGCATTAATCTCAATAAGGGTTTTTCCATTTATATCCCGAATGCTTCTTGTGACTGGATCATAGTTGAGTGCAATTTGGGTCAACAAATCTATGTCCATAAATACCCTTGGGACTACCAATTTCCCAACATCTAATTCCCAAATACTGTTTTGTAGGGCCGGAGAATTTCTCATTCCAAATCCAATCTTAAATAACCCCAACCCAGACAATCCAACCTGTGGGTCTCTCAACCAGTTACCCTTGTCATACAGTCCTTCTCCTATCTTTAAACGGGGAGCTCTAGGCACTAATTCTTTTGCCTTTGATGCCTAATTAGTTGACAATGTCAACTATTCTAAAAAATCATCACAGACACTCCTTTCTGAATAATTGACTTTGCCAGAAAATTCTATTTAGGAGCCATTTAGAAAACATAAGAAATGAATATCACTCCTAGACACTTCTGTGATGAATCAATTATCTTATATAAAACACACCACACAGGAATTACTACACAGGAGTACGAGAAAACCTGTTCTTGACTTGAAAGAATTTGCTCTACAACTGAACTGACTTGCTCTGTACCTGAAGAAAATAGCTCTGCATCCACTCCTCTACAAAAATTCTTTAAAAGATATCTTCACCCGGTTGATAGGAAATCAAATATTGTACTCAGGGTCTTAACTACAACATTGATTCCGCATGCTTCAGTCGTCCCTTCAAAATTGAATTCATAGGTATTTTTCATTCCAACGGGTCACAACGTTCTTGCACGTCTTTCATTTTTCTCTTTCGCAACTTCGTGAAGCATAACTATCGAGCAGCTTGGTCCCGAAAAATAGCGCTGACCGTCCGATCAAAAGAAACTTGATCGAGCATTATACTGACTAACAAATTTGGCCCCGCGCTGGGTCCCACTTCTCTATTGGCTACATGATACCATGTGGCACCCAACCATTGGCCTTGAAATTTCCTTCGCATTCAACTTAATGCTAGTCGAGTGTCTTTCTTTTATACCGCTGGTTCCACCTTGGCAGGCCCACAACTTTCTTCTAAGACCACGTGTCACTGGACACATTGCCATCTATCATGACACATGGATGGCTAACTTATCTTTTATTGTTGTTTCAGTCCTCTTCACAGTACCGGTGAGATGTTGTAATTGTTCTGTCGGTGTTTTACTTCCCTGTGCTAATGCCTCTGAGATTTCCTTCTGCAAAGATGCTAGATAGTCCAATCTTGGACTCAGTTTAGATCTCAAGTGTTTTTCCTTGTTTATTATTGTCTCTTTCTCTCTTTGTTGTTTAAGCAATTCTTCGTCAAAATTTGCTAACTTATCTTCAAAAATAGATAGTGAATCTGGTGAGTTGACAAAATTGTCTGCAAGTTTGTTTATCTCTTCTTATGTCTTGCTTATTTTCTTGTCAATATCTACAATTAGGAAGTTTGTTTTGCATGTGTCTTTATACAAGTTTTTATACTCTTTTAACAAACTACATAGTACTGGTAGAAGTGTGTCAAAGTCTCTATTACACTTCTTTATTTCTTCTTCAAAGAATTTTTGTTTCTCCTTTTCTACCATGTCCTTTACAGATTCTTCCTTTATTTTCTCAATATTTCCATAAATGTATTTACATAATGTGTCCAACTATCCTAAAGAATCTTTATTATCTATATTACAATCAGGAGCAATTATCTTCAAAATTGGTATTGAATCATCTATTGTTTTGTAAGCTTCTGAATTGTAGTCAATTATTTTCTTAATGGATTCAAGTAATACCTTAGTCACATTTGTTGACTTTGATGATGACCCAACAAACTAAGTACCAATGGAAGTGACCATGCTTGTATTGACCTCTAGCAGGTCAGTTTGTGTCTGCATTTCCTTTAGCACTAGTTTTCCTGCTTCATTGCTTACCGGTGGCATCTATTCCAGAGCCTTTAGCTCTGTCGATTTCTCTATTTGTGCCTCAGATTCCATCTTTTTCCCTGTATCCTCTACCGGTTGCTCTATATTTCCTATTATCGGAGGCTCTTTAGCCATATCTAATTTTTCACTTGTATCTTTATCAACTATTATTATGATCTTTTGGGTATCAACATTTGTAGTGTACAAGACTTCAGGATTTGGATTGCTATCCTCTACATTCATGCTTTCAGCTACCGATTGGTTTTCAGGTTGTGGGGCTACCAACTCATCTTCAGTTATGCCGGTTTTCTTTAATACATCTTCCTTAATGGCTTTTGCTTGTTTGGCTTTTCTCACAAATGCCTCTACCTTCTTCACTCTTTTCTTGGACTATATTTGTTTTTCTATTTTTTCAGCACTACCAAATACTTCCTCCTTAGGTTTATTGGGAGCTTCCAGAAGTGCTTTGGCATAAGTTTCAACTATGTGGTCATCTGTCTCATAGCCCATTTTTGTTACCCAGATTGTCCTTGGGATGACTACTTCCATCCATATTTCATCCTTTTTAATAACAAAGCATATATCATCTTTGTATTTATCTACAATTTTCTGAGATAACCTTGTCCTTTTCTTCATTTTTGTCTTTAGTGCTTGGAAAAAGTCATGAATGTTGTTTTCTTTGTTCTCATCCATGGTATTGAATAGTTCTATCAGTTGCTTTCCTACCAGTATGTCATATGCAAGTTCTTTATATCCTATACTGGGAACCTATTTTGTTATATGAAGCATTAGACATACTAACAGATTTCCAAATCTGAAAGTTCCTTTCTTATCCTTCTTTATCTTTCCAAGGTTGTCTATCAGTTCATCCTTTAACCATTCATAGATGTCAATTTTTGCATTGTCTGTTATCATATCATAAGCACTCTTAATGCATAAACTTGAAGCTGAGTTAAGTCTATTGGCATGAGTGGCTTTGTAACCTAATATCATACTTAAGAATCTCACATTTGTATCCTTTACATCATTGACCCTTAGAGATCTTTTATCAAATGTTGCACCTGTTAGGTTTATGACTAAATCATTTGAAACTTTATTGTTCTTGTCTGGTCTTTTACCAGTGGTCGGTAACCCTGTGATAGCCTTTACCACTTGCTTGGTGATCTTATGAATTGCATCTAACCAGAAAAATTCTCCATGAACTCTGCTTAACACTATCCTAATCACATCCTTAGGAAATTCGGGAAAGCTAAGGATTTCTGTGAATCCTAGGGTTTCAATGATTTTGTGTTCAGCTTTAACATTGCTGGTATCATCACATATCTCAGTTTTATACATGGTTTTGATTTCCTTGTCTCCTAACTCTTCAATATTACAGTGACTATACATTCTAGGGTCTTCAGCATATACAACACCTTTAGGGATTTGAGAAAATGCACCTAATGTATCATCCTTCTTTGCTATTCTGGGGACCAACTGAAATATGGGCCTAGGTCTTTTAATTACTTCCACAACAGAAGGGTTCGCTATGTATTCAATTGTAGAGGTGGATGCCATGATAAAATACCTTTTTCTGTCTTGGATGGATGATTGCTTGGAGTGTGCTTGTTCCTTGCTCGAAATGCCTTAGCTCGAAAATCTTCGCGCTCTCTGAAAGTTTGAAATCATGGTGAAATGAAATGGAGCCAAAACCTTATTTTTATAAAGTCTTTTTTGCTATCTACCACATTAATTGCATGTCGGTTAAGTATTCACTTAACATTGTTTGCCGGTAATAAGTGATTTTCAACTTCTTACCTCTAACCGAGGGAATAATAGCACATGTGTCATTAGATTGCCAAACCCTCAAGAAAATTTTCTTCAATTAGATGAAGAACTTCCTACCAGTGGAGCACTGCTCTATCCCGCCGATGAAGCATCACTCTGTCCTGCCGATGAAGCATTTGTTGGTTCTACCGGTGGAGTATTCCCAATATTTAGATTAGCTTTTCTAATCCATTGCTTTGAGAATTCTTTCTTAACCTCTTCAACTTTTTCTTTACCTTTCAAGCTAGCACTTTTGTTGTCTACCAGTGTACCTTTACTTCTACAAAATTTAGCAATATGCCCAATCTTGTTACATGCATAACAAGTTACATTATTTTTCTGAATATCTTTCCCATAACCTATGCTGGTTTGTGTTCTACATTGATTAGATAGATGTCCAAATCTTCCACAAACATAACATCTCACATTCATTTTGCAGTTTTCAGAGTTATGACCAATTTTGTTGCATTTGGAAAATTGACCAGTGGGTGGATTGATATTCTGATAATTCCTAGATCTACATAGATTTGCCCTATGACCATATTTATTACAGTTAAAGCATTTTCCATTGAATTTTTAAGCATTAGGTGGTCTTACTGGTTTGCTATGATCCTGAGTATTTGTAGTACCGGAGCTTTCTCCAACTTCAAAGCCAATTCCAGAAGTGTCACCTTTGGGTTTTTGATTCTTCAATAAGGTATCAAGTTCTTCTGAGCTTTTCTTGAATTTTTCTTTATGTTGATTTGTAGTTTCCAATTCCCTTTCCAAGATTTCTTTTTGTCTCATTAGTTCATTTGAGTCATTCTGAGTATGCATCAAATCTATCTTCAACATGTCATTTTCATAGCTAAGTCTTGTGTTCTCATTTGCTGCATCACTTAGTCTTCTGGTCAATTCTTCTTCATTCTTCTTTCTGTCCTCAATCTCTTCGCAAAATCTCATAGTCATATCCTACATTTCATTTTTTGTTGTCATGATCTCTTGTTTCAGCTTGCTTATCATATCATTAAGTGATTCCTTTTCATCATTCTCATTTTGCAATTTTTCTGAAAGTTCTCTTCTCTTATTTCTTGTAATAGTAAGATTTTCTTGAAGTTCCTGAATGATATTCTGAGTTGCCCTTAAATCATCTTCTAATTTGCTTTTTTTAACTTCTCTACATCATAATCAGTAAGAGCTCCTTCAAGTTGTTTCATCAGATTTTCCATCTTTACTGGTGTAAAGATCTTCCTCAAGCTATTAGGCTTCTGAAAATAGAGGACCAAGCTTTGATACCAATTGTTAGGATTCTCACAGATACTGAGAGGGGGGGGTGAATCAGTATCTAACTGGTGAGTAGTATTTATTAAGTTAAAACATGCAGAACATAAAATAGCAGTATACCGGTATGTAAGAATTAATGCAGTAAACAGAATCAGAAACATCTGCATGAAAAGAACACCATAACACAAGATGTTTAATGAGGAAACCTGGTGTGGGAAAAACCTTGGTGGGATTTGTGACCCACAATATTCACTTACTGGCCAATAAGAGAATATTACTTACAATAGGGGCCTGCACATGTAGGAAGGCCAACTGCCTAGAGCTCACTGCACAATGAGAAGTCATACTAACTTACAATGAGGATTATACTAATCCAATGATATGTACTGCTTTACAATAGCATCTCTAATGCTAGATTTAGTACCAGTTCTAACTCTATTCTTTACATATACCCTTGACCTATAATTCACACATTAGGTCTGCCTAATAATTTTCTTTCTGCTCGCTACCTTTTTTAAATGTCTACAATGATCTCCTTTATATACAAGAGTCATTTTAAAATTTTCCAAGTCGGCTTACAATAATAATCAAAATATTACATATCAAAAATCTTGTCGGCCTCTATGCCAGTATACATCTTTTCTTCTGTGTCGGTGCTGGTGCCAGTGTAGAGTGATCTTGTTGATGTCGGTGCACTATCCTTGTTGTGTATTGTTTTGTCGATATGATGTCTTGTCAGTGCCATAAGATTGCAAGGTTTCCATCAATGACAAAACCTTCAATCACACACAATGTCTCATTGGAGTATCCATATGCCAATTATCTTCCTCCAAAAATAATGTCATCAACAAATACTTCAACAATTAGTATATCATCATCAATGATTTTTTAATATAAATTATTTTCAGCACTACCTTCAGGAAAACCAAGCTTCAAAAGATATTTATCCAACCTTTCATACCAAGCTCTAGGTGTTTGTTTCAATCAATATAAACCTTTCCTTAACCTGCAAACCATATCATTATCATCTGATAGTGAAAAATCATTAGCTTGCTCAATATAAACTTCCTCATCAAGATCCCCATTCAAAAATGCACATTTAACATCCATCTGATAAACCTTGTAGTTTTTGTAAGCAACATAGGCAAGAAATAATCTTACAGCTTAAATCCTGGCTACCGGTGCAAAGGTCTCTCCATATCAATTCCTTCCTTCTTAGAATATCCTTTAAAAACCAATCTAGCCTTACACCTTATAACTTTACCATCCTCATTGAATGTATTCCTAAAAACCCATTTAGTTCCAATAATATTTTTATTTTAAGGCCAAGGAACCAAAGTCCATGTGTTATTTTTCTTAATCTGATCTAATTCTTCTTGCATAGATTTTAACCAAAATTCATCTTTACATGCCTCAATTATTGATACTGGTTCAACTTGTTAAATTAAACATACCTCATTAGTTGCCAGTCTTCTTCTTGTCATCACTCCATTTCTCTTATCCCCAATGATTTGATCTTCAGAATGATTTAGTCTTACATACCTAGGAGTCTTCTAACTCTTTGTTCCTCTTCCCTGTTCTTCAGTTACTATAGAATTCTCTGATTTTGCTGGAGTAACCGGTTCAACTATTTGTTCCAGTAAAGGTGCTACCAATTTAGATATAATCATTTCCACTACTGGTTCCTTTTCATAAACTCTGATTTGACTTATGTTTAGCTCATCTACTTTGACATTAGCACTCTCCACAATTCTCTGCAATCTCATGTTATAACATCTATATGCTTTGCTTTCATTATAATAGCCAAGAAGTATGCCTTCATCACTTCTAGGATCAAATTTCCCAATAGTATCATCTCTCCTAATATAACATTTACTACCAAAAATTATGAAATACTTAACTATAGGTGTATTGACAAACTATAATTCATAAGGTGTCTTATCAGTTTCTCCTTTGATATGTACTTTGTTGAATGTATAAACCATTGTACTCACTACTTCTCTCCAGTAGACATGAGGTAGATTAGATTCCATCATCATTGTTCTAGCAAAATCCAAGATAGTTATGTTCTTCCTTTCCACAACTCCATTCTACTGAGGTTTCCGGGGAGAATAAAATTGTCTTCTTATACCATGCTTGTCACAAAAGTTATTAAACTCACCAGATGTGAATTCTCCACCATGATCTGATCTCAAACATTTAATCTTCAATCCTATCTCAGTTTCCACTTTAGCCTTAAAGATTTTAAACTTTTCAAATGCTTCAGATTTTTCTCTCAAAAAAGTAACCCACATCATTCTAGAATAATCATCAATGATTAGCATTAAATATCTAACACCATGAAAAATTTTAACTCTAGCAAGGCCAGACAAATTAGTATGAATATGATTAAGAACATCATTTGATTTATCTTGTATACTCCTAAAAGAGGTTCTGACCTATTTACCCATTTGACATTTTGTACATACTAGATTATAGGGCTTCATAATCTTAGGTATATCTCTAACAGCTTTAGTTGAACTGATCTTCACAATGCTATCAAAATTCACATGACATGACCTTTTATGCTATAGCCAACTCTCATCAATGTGTGTAATCAAACATGTCTTCTCACCGGAGTTCAAATGAAATATGTCACCTTTTGTCTGTGTACCGATTGCAATCTACAAGCCAGATCTGTTAAAGATTTTGCATTTTCCATCCTTGAACTATAATTGAAATCCCTTATCTACCAATTTTCCTACACTCAAAATATTATGCTTCAAACCTTCAATATAATATACATTGTCAGTATTTTTCTTACTATCCAATGATATAGTTCCTTTTCCTTTAATCACACATGCCTTGTCATCTCCAAATCTAACTAGTCCACCATCAAATTCTTGCAAAGACATAATCTTCACTTTATCTCCAATCATATGTTGTGAACAACCACTGTCAATTACCCATTCATCCTTGTCCTCAATTTTAGCAACAAGTGCCTTCTCCTCAGGTACATTTTCTTCCGCTAGCAGAGTCTTCTGCCAGTTCATCATCTGAATTAGTAATGCCTTCCTCATCCACTATGTAGCATGATTTGTCTCTGTTTTTCTTGAATCTATACTTGTTCTGATATCCAGGGTTAGGCTTAAATGATCTTTTAACTCTTTCTTCAAATCTTGAATTCCTTTTAGGACATCTAGATGCAAAATGACCAATCTTATTACATGCAAAACATTTAAAAGGTTATTTTCCTTCATACTTACTTCCTACCAGTCCTTTCGGTACTCTTCTAAAAAATAGTTCTTCAAGTTTCTCAAACTCGTCATCTTCTCTCTTCATATCTTCTAACTCTTTTACATATAAAGCTTTCCAGTCTTGCTTACCAATTGCAGATGTAGATGCATGAAAAGCAGGTTCAGTTTTCATAGCTCCAGAGGGTCCAAATTCCTCAAGCTCAAAAGCAGATAGTTTCCCAACCAAAGTATCCCATATAGCCTTTCCAGATGATTTATTAGTTAATCCCATTATTTTCTAATCAGAAAGTGCACACAAGAGGGCTTCTCTTGCTCTACAATCATTCTCAATCTCTTTATCTAGGTTTGTCAGAGGAGGATCACCAGATGTCGGATTATGAGGTGTGACACCATTCTGTGTGATCTCCCAAATATCCTTGCCAAGACATCTCAGATGGGTCTCCATCTAAATCTTCCATACTATGTAATTTGTTCCATCAAGCCTCAGAATATCCCTTTGAAAGATAGCTTTAGAAGAACTAGATGAACATGAACTGTTAGTTGCCATAGGATCTTCATCAAGCGGTCAAGCTTTCTATAGAGAGGATCAAAGCTTTGATACCAATTGTTAGACAGTTCATATAACCGGAAGACAACTGAGAGGGGGGGTGAATCAGTTGTCACAAATTATAGGAACATTCAACAATTAAAACTTTAATACCGGAGCCAAAAACAATAATACCGTTAATCCAATTAAGCATAAATAGTAATCATAGAATAAAAGACATCCACACAACACCAAGATTTGTACATGGAAAACCTTGAAAAACCACGGTGGGAAGCCTACCCACAGTCAGATAATACTTGTGTAGTAAGTATGTGAATTACAATGAAGGAGCTTTCACTTGCAAGAACTCCAATAGCCTAGAGCACATAGCTCATCAAAAAAGGAGCCTCATTGACTACATATAAATCCATACTACAATCCGGAGAAGTGTTGAACTACAAAAGATAGCATCTCCTATGCCAAAGTATAGTTTTGGTTAAGCTCAATACCAGAGGACTGAATCCTCTTACATAAACCCAATTCGATCTCCAATGATCGACCAACTCCTCTGCCTGAATGATATTACATTATTCACACATTACATTCCTTGACCATGACCTCTTACATTAACCATGATGATCTACAATGAGATCTTACATCTATATATACAAACCCTCGACCATAAACAATCAGGTCAGCCACCAGATAATAAACCAATTATATAATTACAAACCATGTCGGCCTTAGACCAAACAAGTAGTTAACAACACATAAGACATCCCAAAAATACAACAATAGATCCTATCCACACATTACATTAATCCTTGTCCATAACCTAGAGCAACTGGGACCAAGTCTAGGTCTACACACTTCAGCAATGATCTCCAACTACTGAGTCTTGAATATGATCACCAACTAACCAAATATGAGTATTAGTATCATGAACAAGCCAATTCCATCACCAAACTATATCGGATCCTATCAGATCATGTCGGATACAAGCTAACTAGGAACCACTCATCCTACTGGGACCAAAAGGGTGTCGGTAAAGCATACAAACAACTAGTGTTGACATCAATGACAAAACATCAATGCAACAAATAATCAATTCTACCAAATGGCCAATAACTATTTCTCAGGGGGAGTAGTCAGCTTTGTGATTCAATGGTTTATGTTCTTGCTTTGATATTTTTGTCAGATTTTTGGCATTGATGTCAAAGGGGAAGAGATATTGATGTGAAAAAGATGAAGGAAGAAAAATAAAAAGTCACAAGGGGAGAGATATTGGCATTTATTATTGGTTGTCCTCCATTGGGGGAGACTTGTTTGGCATTTCTTAGTACCTGGATGTTTTTCACATCTAGTGTTGCCATCAATGCTAAAGGGGGAGATTGTTGGCCATTTGGTGCAATTGATTGTGTGTTGCACTAATGTTTTGTCATTGATGCCAACACTAGCTATTTGGATGCTTTACCGACACCCTTCTAGTCCTGGTAGGTTGAGTGGTTTTTGGTTGATTTGGATCTGGTATGATCTAGTAGGCTTCGGTATGATCTGGTAGGCTCTAGTATAGTTTGGTGATGGAATTGGCTTGTTCATGATACTCATGCTCATATTTGGTCAATTGTTTTTGGTCTGGAGATTGGATGCTATCCTGTTTGCATGGAAGCTTGGCTTTTGGTTCTGACAAGGGTTTCACCAGTAGAGCTTTTGATGAAGATCTTTGATCAATTGCATAAGTTGGTGATCATGTTCGAGACTTGGCGGATGAAGATCAATGCTAAAGCGTGTGGACCTATATTGGGTCCCAGATGATCTAGGTTATGGATTGGCTTTAATGTAACATGTGGATTGGACCTTTCAATGTATTTCTAGGATGTCGTATGTGTTGTATATTATTTGTTTGGTCTAAGGCCAACATGGTTTGTAATTATGTAATTGGTTTATTATCTGGTGGCCGACCTGATTGTTTATGGTCGAGCATTTGTATATATAGTTGTAATATCTCATTGTACATCATCATAGTTATGGTTAGAGGTCATGGTATAATATCATTCATGTAGAGGATTTGGTCGATCATTGGAGATCAAATTGGGTGTATGTAAGAGGATTTAGTCCTTCGGTATTGAGTTTAACCAAAACTATACTCAGGCATACGAGATGCTATCCTTTGCAGTTCAATACTTCTTCAGATTGTAGTCTAAATTTATATGTAGTCAGTGAGGCTCCTTTTGTGTTGAGCAGTGTGCTCTAGGCTATTGGCCTTCCTACAAGTACAAGACCCTCAATTGTAATTCACATACTGCATAAGTATTATCTAACTATGGGTAGGCTTCCTACCATGGTTTTTCCCTTTACTGGGTTTTCCACGTACAAATCTTAGTTTTATGTGGATGGTATTTATTCTGTGATTATTGTTTATGCTTAATTGGTTTAACTGCTATTCTGGTATTAATGTTTTGGGTTCCAATATTAAAGTTTAAATTGATAATAGTTCTGGTAATTTTTGACAACTAATACACCCCCCCCTCTTAGTTGTCTTCCAATTATTTGAATTGTCTAACATTTCTACACAGCACAGTTGCCTATGAGGGCTTGGATTTGGGTTGTATTAATATTATTGGGAATGCCAGATTCTAGGAGGGCTTTCTCAAGGATCTCTTTGCGGATGGGGGATGTCTTAAGGAGCTCAAGTATGGAGATTTGTGTAGGAGTTTTCTCGAGATGATAAAGGATATCACATCGATGGGTGGATGACATGGGAGGTTGCAGGGGAGGGGGAGGAGCTCCTTGGATGGTTACTCTTCCTCTGTGAGTGATCACATTGGAATCATTTAAGGGTGTAGCATTGTGAATGAATATTTCGGCTTGAGAGGTCTGACTAGATGATTTCAGGGGAGGTACACCTTGGATGGTAACCTTGGGTCTATGAGGGGTAGGAGGACGATCAGCTCCTTGAATTATGATGGTATTATGTGGGTTTTGGCACATTCTATGCGACCTACTAGGGATTCAAAACTGAAGACATAATTAGTGTTGTCATAATTGACAGTTTGAGATGATGAGGCCTTGTCCTTACCTATTGGCAAATGCACACTCCAATGAGAAATTGTAGGTGGTTGAAGGTATTGTCATTGATGGCAACCTTACAATCATGTGATACCAGCACCGGCAAACACAAGCACCGGCATACAGATCACCGGCACCGAAAAGGAAGATTACCGACACCTTGGCCGACAACAATTTTGTGTAAATGTATTTTGTAATTAATTGTAAAATCTTTTGTAAGCCGACATGGCAGATTGTAATATGACTCATATATGTATGAGATCATTGTAGATCATTTAGTAGATATGATATATGATATGGAATAATGCAAAGTATGAAAAGAAGGTAGCAGACCTAATATGCAAATTATTGGATAAGGGTTTATGTATATTGCAGAGCTTAAACCGGTATTGAATCTAGCATAGCAGATGTTGATCTAAAGCAATACAAGACATTGGATTAGTATAATCCATTTTTGTAAGTCAGTGTGACTTCTTTAGTAATTGAGTAGTGAGATCTAGGCACTTGGCCTTCCTGCATGTGCAGGCCCCTTTTGTAAGCAGTAATATTCTCTTATTGGCCAGTAAGTGAATATTGTGGGTCACAAATCCCACCAAGGTTTTTCCCGCCCCAGGTTTCCTTGTTAAAATATTGTGTTATGGTGTGTTTTTCATGCTGTGGTTGTTATTTTTATTTGTTGCATTATTTTTGGTTTACCGGTACACAGTTTTAATATGCTTTTCATGTTATAAGTTTAGAAAATTATTATATCGGTCAGATACTGATTCACCCCCCCCTCTCAGTATCTTTGGGAAGCCTAACATTACCATGATTAGGAAATGGGTCCTGGTACATCTTGACTTTATAATTGGAATTACCAGCTTTAACAACTGCTACTTTAATGTCTCCCTTGTCAATGAGGTCCTGAATGTAGTTCTTGAGTTTCATACACTTTCGTGTATCGTGACCATTGACATGGTGATAATCACAATATCCATTTTATAAGTTAAGAAAATTATTATACTGGTCAGATACTGATTCACCCCCCCCCCCTCTCAGTATCTTTGGGAATCCTAACAATTGGTATCAGAGCCTGGTCCTCTATTTTCAAAAGCCTAACAGATTGAGGAAGATCTTGACACTGGTAGAGATGGAAAATTTGAGAAAGCAATTGGAAACAACTGTTTCAAACTATGATGCAGAAAAAGTAAAGAAAATCAAACTTGAGGATGATCTAAAGGCTGCTCAGGATATTATTCGAGGACTTCAAGAAATTTCACCATAGAAAGGAATAAAAGAAGAGAACTTTGTGAGAAGATGTAGAATGAGGAAGATGAAAAGGAAACTCTTAATGATCTGGTGAACCAACTGAGACAAGATAACTGTACAATGAAGAATGAGATGCAAGATATGACTATGAGATTTTGTAAAGAAATTGAAGATAGAAAGAAGAATAAAGATGACTTTACTAGAAGACTAAATGATGCTGGAAATGAAAACACAAGACTCAGTCATGAAAATGATATGTTGAAGACAAATTTACACAAAATGATAGAACTGAACTCATAAGACAAAAAGGAATCTTAGAGAATGAACTGACTGCTGCAAATCAACACAAAGAGAAATTCAAGAAAAGTTCAGAAGAACTGGTTGACATGTTGAAGAATTAGAAACCTAATGGTGATACAAATGGCCTTGGCTTTGAAGTTGGTGAAAGTTCTAATACAGCAAATAATCATGATCATAGCAAACCGGTAAGACAACCTAATGCTTACAAATTCAATGGGAAATTCTTTTACTATAACAAGTATGGTCATAGAGAAAATCAGTGTAGATCTAGAAATTATCAAAACACTAATACACCCACCGGTCAATGTTCTAAATGCAACAAAGTTGGTCATAATTCAGAAAATTGCAGAATGAATGTAAGATGTTATGTTTGTGGAAGATTTGGACACCTATATAATCAATGCAGAACACATACTAGCATAGGATATGGGAAAGCTATTCAGAAAAAACAATGTGACTTGCTAGGCTTGTAACAAGATTGGACATATTGCAAAATTTTGTAGAAGTAAGGCATCACCAGAAAATAACAAAGGTCCTAGTTTGAAAGGTAAAGAAAAGCTTGAAGAGGTAAAGTAAGAATTATCAAAACAATGGATCAGAAAGTCAAATTAGAATGTTGATGGGAATACTCCTCCTCCGGTAGAACAGAGTAACATGCCACTGGCAGGAGAATCTTCACCTAACTGAAAGAAAATCCTTTGTGGGTTTAGCAACAAACTGAAAAACATGCTAATATACCCTCGGTTGATGGTGAGAAGTTGAATTACTTCTTTACCAGTAGATGAGTTAAGTTGTGACTTAACTGACAAGCATTAAATGTAGTAGTTGGAGAAAAGAAAATTATAAAGCAAGTGTTTTGGCTCTTTCTTATTCACCGAGCATTCAAATCTTCGAGAGCGTGAAAATTCCTGAGCGAAGGCATTCTTAGCGAAGAAGAGAAGCAGTTCATCCAAGAAATCATCCCTAAGGTAGATTGAGGTATTTATAAACATGGCATCCTCCTCTGTTCCTGAATTTATAGTGAACCCTACTGTAATCCAGGTTATCAAGCACCCTAGACCCATTTTCAAGCTTGTTCTCGAAATAGCTAAGAAAGATGATAACATAGGTGCATTCTCTCAAATTCCTAAAGGAGTAGTATATGCTGAAGATCCTAGAATATACATACACTGTCATATAGATGAATTAGGAGATGATGAAATTAAGAAAATGTATAGCACTGTGATTTGTGATGAAAATGGCAATATCAAATCGGAACACAAGGTAGTAGAAACCCTAGGTTTTCTGGATATTCTTAACATTCCTAATTTTCTTGAAGATGTGATAAGAATAGTCTTAAGTAGAGTCCATGGTGAATTCTTCTGGTTGGATTTGATTCATAAAATCACAAAAGAAGTCGTTAAAGCAGTAACAGGGTTACCTTCCACCGGTAGTCGACCTATAGAACTAAAAGGGTCTCAAATGACATAGTGATGGATTTAACCGGTGCAACATTTAACAAAAGGTCTCTAAGGGTAAATGATGTGAAGGACATCAATGTCATATTTATCTGTATGATCTTAGGCTACAAAGATACACATGCAAATAGGTTAAACTCAGTATCTAGGCTATGTATTAAAAGTGCATATGACATGGTTAATGATAATGCTAGAATAGATGTGTGTGAATGGCTCAAAGATGAACTAATAGACAATCTGAAAAAGATCAAAGGAGATAAGAAAGGAACTTTTAGATTTGGAAATTTTATTGTATGTTTAATGTTGTACATTACTAAACAAGTACCCGGTATTGGTAGAAAAGATTTTGGCTTTGATATACCGGTAGGAAAGCAACTATTGGATCTATTAAACAATCTGGGAGAAAATAGAGAGAAAAACATAAACGAACATTTTCAAGCACTGAAGGCTTGAATGAAGACTAGAATAAGATAGTCGCAGGCAATTGTAGATAAATATCAAAAGGAAATTTACTTTGTAATTAAAAAGGATGAAATCTAGATGGAGGCAGTTGTCCCTAGGACTATCTAGGTAACTGAAATGGGATATGAAACAGATGATAATATTATTGAAACATATGCTAAAGCACCTAAGGAACCCTCTGAGAAAGTCTTTGGTAGTGCTAAAATAATAGAAAGTGGTATTTAGCCTAGGAAAAGAGTCAAGAAAGTTGAACAAAAAGTAAGGAAAGGCACCAGACAAGCAAAAGCACTTAAGGAAGATGTATTAAAGCAAAATGGTATCAAAGAAAGTGAGTTGGAAGGACTTCAACTAGAAACTCATCTTTCACTGGTTGCAACTTCCTCTGAGAGTGATATGCCAACAGTATTCAAAAGGGTAGAAAGGAAAAGAAAATACTCACCGGTACCCTCACCCACACTCAAGAAAACAAGGCAAAAGCAACAGGCAGTGAGGCCTCCAGTGAAGAAGTTGACTCCTAAGAAGAAGAAGAAGGTAAAACAAGATAATGCTCCAATGGAAAAACTCCTTAGTGAAATAACAAAAGATGGAAAGTTGAAAAACATTAGCAAACTGTACAACATACTATCTATTGATGACAAAGAAAGCATAGAGAACAGTGTAATTTTACACTTGGATATATACAAGAAATTTTTGATGGAAATTGTTGACGAAATACCAGCTAATTTGTATAGAAGACTAGAAGCTAGAAGGGTAGCTATTGTTGAGCTGGACAAGAAAATAAAAATTGAAAAAATACTTGCAGTGCATCCTGTAAATTCACCTAATGAGATAGACAAACTAATTAGTGAAGCAAACCGGATAGTATTTTCCACTGCTCACCGACATGTAGCACTGATGGTAGGAAGAGTGAATGAGGTAACAGAAGAAACTGCAAACCAATGGGACATATTATTTGTATAAAAAGAGAAACAAGAAGAGCTACTAAGACCTAAAACCATCAGGGTATACCAAAAGGACAAGGATAAGGGGAAAGGTAAGGTAGGTGGACCTCCAAGCCTAAAGATAACTGATAACTTACCCCCACCTCCTTCGGATACTCCACTAGTAGAAACTATAGACAATCAACTGGCTACTGAGAGTATGGAGACTCCTGTACAGGATACTAATCCTAAATCCGATAAAAGGAAAGATGTGGCTACTGAGTCATCGACTGTAGATGTTGAGGTTGAGGTTAATGATACTATAAACATAAGCATAGAAAAACCTACTCAGATAGAGAAACCGACAGAGGACACCACTGGTAAACCATTACAAGAACTGGTAGATAAAACTGAAAAACAATCAGGAAAACTAGAAATAGATAGTGCAGAGGTACAAACTGAGAAACCGGAAGTACATACAGATACTACATCTAAGAAATCGGCCGTTGAGATCTTAAAGAAACCTTCTGAGACACAAATGGAGAAACCAAAATAGAAATAGGTTGAGACACAGGTTCAGACCGAGATAGTGCCATCGGCTAAAACTGAAAAGCCTAAACCTTTGCTAATAGAAATGCAAACACAAACTGACCTACCAGAGGTCGAAACAAGCAAGGTTATCACTACAACTAGAAGCATGGATATTGTGAAAAGAGTTGGACAGACATCTAGTACTTCAATAGCAGAATTCTGACCTACAAATGTGATAGAGGTCTTACTAGATTCAATAAAGAGAATCACAGAGTGTAATGCACAAGACTATTAGGCTATCGATGACACAATTCCTATTCTCAAATTGGTAGCACCCAAGTGCATTGTGGATAACAAAGATTCTTTAGGTCAACTAGACACATCATCTAAATTCATCACCGACAACATTTTGATAGTTGATCAAATCAATGAAGACACATTCAAAGAAAGGATGAATAAGGAGAAAGAGAAATTCTTTGAGGAAATTGTGAAGAAGAAAAAGGAGAAAATGGACACCTTATTACCGAAACTAGGAATAACAATTTTGGATTTTAAGAAAATGTATAGGAATACTTGTAAAACAGACATCTTGACATAGGATATAGATTCAGAGATCAGCAAAACTCAAACTGAAATAAACAATATTGGTGACAATATAGTAGGTACATTAGATTCATTTTTGGAAATAGAAAACAAAATTGCAAATCTTGAAGAGAAAATTGAGAAGTTAGAGAAGGATAAAGAGAGAACAAAGGATAAGGCAAAGAGCTTAAAATGTAAACTTGGTCCTAAACTAGATTATCTCATTTCTTTGAGAAAAGAAATTTATGAGGCTCTGGTTCCTAGACTTAAGACACCGGAAGAGAAAATGTACATACGCACCGGTATAGTTCAGAGAACACAAGAGGCATTACAGGATAGCAAAAGATTCAGCAACAGTTTAAATCTAGTTTTGGCGGATATATTTCAAATTGTAACCCACCAGTTACAAAAATCTAGGTAGGAACCACACTCCACTAACAATGAATGACAACCTTTGCCATTGATGTCAAAGGGGGAGTAGTGTGATGAGAAAAATGATTAGAACATGACATCATCAACTTAGGGGGAGCATACATTTTTGGGCACACAGTTTTGGTAAGAAAAATTTTGGCAGATTCTTTTTGGACATCTTTTTGGACACTTTTTAATTTTTCTCATGAGTGTTGCCATCAATTCCAAAGGGGGAGATTGTTGGCAAATGCACACTCCAATGAGAAATTGTAGGTGATTGAAGGTATTGTCATTGATGGCAACCTTACAATCATGTCATACCAACAGGAAGACACAAGCACTAGCACCGCCAGACTCTACACCGGCATACAGATCACCGGCATCGAAAAGGAAGATTATCGACACCTTGGCCGACAACAACTTTGTATAAATGTATTTTATAATTAATTGTAAAATATTTTGTAAGCTGACATGGTAGATTGTAATATGACTCATATATGTATGAGATCATTGTAGATCATTAAGTACATATGATATATGATATGGAATAATATGAAGTATGAAAAGAAGGTAGCAGACCTAATATGCGAATTACTAGATAAGGGTTTATGTATATTGCATAGCTTAAACCAGTACTGAATCTAGCATAGCAGATGTTGATCTAAAGTAGTACAAGACATTGGATTAGTATAATCCATTTTTGTAAGTCAGTGTGACTTCTTTTGTAATTGAGCAGTGAGCTCTAGGCACTTGGCCTTCCTACATGTGCAGGCCCCTATTGTAAGCAATAATATTCTCTTATTGGCCAGTAAGTGAATATTGTGGGTCACAAATCCCACAAAGGTTTTTCCCACACTGGGTTTCCTCGTTAAAATATTGTGTTATGGTGTGATTTTCATGTTGTGGTTGTTATTCTTATTTGCTACATTATTTTTGGTTTACCGGTACACAATTTTAATATGCTTTTCATGTTATAAGTTAAGAAAATTATTATACCGGCCAGATACTGATTCACCCCCCCCTCTCAATATCTTTGGGAATCCTAACATTACCATGATTAGGAAATGGGTCCTGGTACATCTTGACTTTATAATTGGAATGACCAGCTTTAATAACTGCTACTTTAATGTCTCCCTTGTCAATGAGGTCCTAAATGTAGTTCTGGAGTTTCATACACTTTCATGTATCGTGACTATTGACATGGTGATAATCACAATATCCATTCTCATTGTACAACCTAGGTTTAGGTTGATTGGGGTCAAAAGGATGGATTATCATAAAGACAACTGGGCCAGCCTGGACAAGCTTCTGGAAGATGACCTCTATAGGTTCACCAAGTGAGGTGTACTCGCATTGGGAATGGTTGTTGGAATGGGGAGGTTGACCTTGGATGAAAGGATTGTTGTGGGGTTGTAATTGATTGGGTTGATTGCAAGGATTGGATTGATTGTTAAAGATTTTTTTGTTGGTGGTGGGTTTGGATGGGATGACAATAGTTTGGACACGCTTGGTGTTAGTGACTCCATCATTGACCACGTTCTTGTTCTTAGACCAAAACTTTGGCTTTTCATGGTAGGATGAACCTTGGTTAGTTTTTTTATATTGTTTTAGTGTTCCTTCTTCCAAGAGAACATGTTCCAAGGCTAGTCCCTTTTTGGAAATCTCATCAAAGGTACTCAACCATTGACAAGTAAATTGTTTAGCTAATTCTGCTACCAAGCTATGCTGGAATAGCTCAACTTGATGAGGTTCTGGTATGTTCCAAGAGAACTTCTTGATAAGATGCTACCACCTTTGAAGACAGTTGGCAAAATTTTCTCCAGGCCTTTTCTTTATATTGCATAGATCTATCATAGAAGCATCATTCTCAATATTGTAGGCATAGTGAGACACAATTTTTTCTACCAAGTTTGGGAATGATGTGATGGAGCCGTGGGGTAGGGCCAAAAACCAAGCAAGGGCATCTCTACTAGGACTTTGGAAAAAACCTTCTAAGGTATAAGTCACTATAGGAGACCTGTTGACACAAAATGTGAAATTCACAGGCATGGTCTCTAGGATCACCCTTGCCTATATATTTTTTAAATTTACACATTTCAAACCCAGGTGGATAGGGCACGAAGGAAATGGATGGTTCATAGGGACAAGGACATATTTCCTCAAAGGTGTCAAGACTCTTGTTTTTCCTACTCTTAAAGTTTTTTATAAGGTCCTTCATGTCCTCAATTTCCTTTATAAGGCCAAGTTATTGATTGGGGACATTAGGGATATGGGGACATTAGGGATATAGATACCTACATTAAATCTTAAGATTTGATGAGACAAGGATGGAATACCACCACCATGAATGTATTGATATAAGGAAGCGGAAGGTTGTGAGGAGACAACATGTTGTGATGTAATGGAAGGTTGTGATGTGACTTGAGGATGTGATCTGTGGATAGTGCTAATGGGAGGCAATCTTATGTTGATATAATTGAGAGAATTATAGAGAAGGGTGGTTGACCTAGGAATTTGGGAGACAGTTGGATTGGATGTGCTTTGAGGTACAAAAATAGAAGGTACGCGAGTTGGAGGTGCGGAAACCACTAGTGTGGATGTCCCGAGTAGCGGATGGAGGATGGTGTCAATGTCAATTTGGTTCATGAGGTCACCTTGCAGATGTCTATCAAGGATATATTGGTCAAATACTAGGGGCAATCATGCCCCTTGAGTGATGAGATGAGCTACAATCCCATTAGCATTATGTTTGAAAAATTTCTCCATCATTTCTTGATTGTAAAAATCAGCAAGAAAGGATTGGACACTTGGAGAGAGGTTAGATTGATAAACAAGTTGTTCCTCTTGATGTGGAAAATCTTGATATTATAGGATACTAGTATCGGGCATTCCATAGTCTTCGACTGACATTTTTGCCTTTTGAGAGCGAGTCAAGAACATGCACAAATAACCTTAGGGGTGATTTAGAAGAAAGTGTAAGGATAGGACTTATCAAGCTTTGATTTGATGTGGACAGATTTGTATGGTCCTCAGATTGGGATGAGATGGATTTGATTGGGATTACACATTAGTCATTGGATTAGGATTTAGAGTAAGGGATTGATGATATTAACAACAAGCTAGGTGATAACCCAACAAGTAAATTTTAGACCCTATGATAGTGATCAAGTTCTCTCCTAATTAGGGTAGACTAATGTCCCTAAGAAAAATAAGACAAAAGATAGGGCTTTGGATCAACCCACAATGATTAGGCAAAGGTACTTAGGGGAGATTCTCTCCCAAGCACATAAGCTAATTGATTGATTGATTAAGGATGAGGATCTAAATCAAACTTTGTCAAGGAATTAACCTTAGGATGAGATTGATTGATTAGATTTTGAATGGTTTATTGGTTTGATCTTTGGATGATAGGATTTTGATTGATTGGATTCGGAGTTGGATTGTTTGATTGGGGGGGGTGCTAAGTCCTTGAAAATAGAGTGATGGAAAAGATCAAGAGGGATGATAATGATTATGGAAGAAAGAGGACAAGGTTACTCTAGATAGGAGATGACTCAATATGTGATTAGTTTAGAAGGCAAATAAGACAAATTGATATGCTAGCCCTTATTGATGGATTGTGAAAGGCTTGACCTCTATTGGAAAGCACCTTCTCTTAGAGACTCCTCATCAAACTCATTGTTGCAACCATGTAATCATGGAAGTGATGTAAGAAGGTCCTATGTTTCAAAAAGAGTTTGCGATTGATATATAGGAGCTTGTTATGCTTCAAGGTTTGCTTCAAACTATGTTTCTTCTTGACTCAATGATGGATTGACCTTTTAGGACATTTGGTTAACATGGGCATGAAGAGAAACATGAGATTTTGACAGAAAAATGGTCAAAGTGGGAAGGTGTTTGAAAGAAGCATTTGTGAAATGGGTGACTGTCAACTACTCTTGGCAAGAAAACATCAAGCAAAGCATACACATTGGCCAGGTGCAATGCATGATGACAAGCATGAAAGTGATGGGGCCTAGATTAGCCCAAATAGATTTGATTGGTTTTGGACAAAATGAAGACAGGCTTTAAGATATACAACCTAAGGCCGAAAAGTGGAAACCATTCAATAGGCCTCTCGTACAAGTGATACCTCAAACAAGAAAAGAGATGGAGACTCTGATAGCATTGGCTCCCCCTTACAGTGCACTCACTTCTCGGGTATGCCAAATTCTCTTACCCCAAAGATCCAAGGATCTATTATATGGGGAATTCCTATCTCATCTTGAGTGGGTACATGAGAGGTAACTTTGGGGTATGATCCACATCCCCTACACTATGAATGTGTGATTTTGGACTACTATAACAAGGGTCTTAGTGTAATTTCTGAGGGATCACCGATCCAATGATATATTCTTGAAGCAAGCCACTTAAGGTTTTAATTGAGCTTATCGATGTAGGGAAGGCCTCCACATACATCAAATTCACTTAGCACTTCAACCACCTGACCAACTTGTTTATATAGCGTCTCAAAAAAACCCACTTGAGATCATGCCAGGAGAGTCAATGTCCTCGATGTGTCCCAATTTGAAGTACTCTTGTGGGGTGATGAAATCCCCAATCAAGGATACCCCTCACTACAAAATAAAAGATGGGTGTTGTTGATCACTTTTTCTCTTACATCCAAGGTCCACGAAGACAAGAGGAGAGGATATTCAAGCACAACGGTGGGTCCACCACACAGATGTGCAAGCGCATAAAACACAAAAAACACTTATTTATTTTAATCCCACATGCAAGGCGAGTGAGCTTGAATTTCATCCTCAGAATGTTACCTGTAATAAGTTAGTTTCACAAAATACAAATGGAAATGCATACAGGAAATCCAAATTCCACTAGTGAAACTACATGAAATACATACTAAAATAAAACATTATTTTACCTTCATGGCTTATGTCTCATTGTGTCCTAACTCCACGGTTCTTGGTTGCAGATGGTGTGCTCTCAGACAATGCACTGATGGCTTCCAATATGGCATATGAAAAATAGACCGATAACTTGTAGTTAACTGATAGTATGATATGCAATACTACATGATTATGCTAAAATGATTATGCTAAAATGCTATATGATATTTGCTATTTGCTAATTGCTTCAAAAACTCACAGATGCATATGATTGATTGAAAACTATTTTGAAGACTAACTTGAAGATTAACTCTCTCAACTGAAGCTCTTGATTTTATAGACTTTGAGAGGATAAGATGATGTGGCTTAGATTAACGGTCCTAATCAGATCTAGAGATTTGAATGGCTATGAGCAAAGGTGAAGGTTCAGAGAAAGGGGGAAGGAGAAGACAAGTGTCACTCATCTCACCTTGACTGGGTTGCTGATTGAGAGAATCTAGGGATGGTTGGAGGAAATTTAGGCATGAGAGGACAAGTGGACTCAAGTCCTTCCTAAGATGTAGGGGGTGTTGGAGAGAATATAGGAAATGGTTATGAAATGTGTGTATGTACACAATTTTCATGAAGTTTGGAAGTTGGAGATAAATGATGAATTAATATTAAGAAATATTAATTTCCTTAGCCACATGTTTGATGAGTTGGCAAAGGGAAGATGAAGTGGAGATGGAGGGTGAGTTAGATAAGAAAGATTAAATAATTTAAGAAATTATTTAAATTTTGAGACTATAGGATAGGAGAATAACTATTAAATATTGGATATTTAATTGTTTGGAGGAGATAATTAAATATTAGATATTTAATTAATTAGAAGAATAGGATAATTAAATATTAGATATTTAATTAATTAGAGGAATAAAATAGATGAATTAATTAATAAAGTATTAATTAATAGAAAGACATGAAAATGAATGAAATGAATTAATCTTTTCAAATTAACTATTTAATAGAAGAATAATTATTAAATAAATATAAAATATTTATTTAATTGCTCATAGCCAATTTTAGGTGTATACACATGGTTATCTAATCTATAATGTGAGAAAACAAACTAAACTAGTGGAAAAAGGATGCTCTTTGACAAGCAAGGTTGCATAAAAATCTATTATTAGTCTCAAAATTCAGCCTTGGAAAAACAAAACACCTACAAAAACTAAATTTTAGATCAGTAAAACAAAATTTATAAGGCCTACACGTAGACGCCGAAGCACAGGCATAGACGTCGAATGTCTATGTAGACATTAAATGTTTGCAAAGACGCTGAAGTAGGTCTTCCTATCAAAACAAAAATAAAAAATGTGAGAAAATTTAAATTTTAAAATTTGAAGTCTAATCACTAAAGTATTAAAACGCGGATGTCAATCTAAAGTGCAGACATTAAGCATATGCACAGACATCAAAATAGTAAAGCCAACAAACCGTTACCCAAAAAAATTTAAAATTTAAAATTTGAATCTAGGCAAGAGATTAGGTATGACGCAAACATCAAACTGAGGCACAAACGTTGATGTGTCAATCTGCCCGAAAACTAGCCTAGTTAGCCTAAATTTTTTTATTAACTTGTAAAACCGAAAATAAAAACCACTATACTAATATGT
This sequence comes from Cryptomeria japonica, assembly GCF_030272615.1. Lineage (NCBI taxonomy): Eukaryota > Viridiplantae > Streptophyta > Pinopsida > Cupressales > Cupressaceae > Cryptomeria > Cryptomeria japonica. Next base: position 482,477,483 of record NC_081406.1, on the reverse strand, counting down.
TTTTTTGTTCTTTTTAAGCCTTTTTAAGTTTTTTTGTTCTTTTTAAATTGTGAAAAGAAGAAAATAAATCTCTAAAGTAAGTGTCCAAAGACACTAGGTGGAGACGTAGTTCCAGGTGCGAAGACGTCGATGTACAAGACCTACAAAAAAGGTGCATTAGAAATTCAAATTTTTCACATAGACGATGATTCAAAACGTATACATCGAAGCAATGAAACACAGATGTTGATTTGAAAACGTAGATGTTGAACTGGAGCCTGCAACCTAAAAACTTACAAAAACTCAATTTTTTAATTTTAGTAACTAGGGACGTGGGTCCCACCAGACATGACAAAATGAAGAGGGTGAAAGTCACAAGGTAAATGAAATAGTTGATTAATCAAATAAAACATTCAAAATAATAAAAATCAAATCATTATGCCTTGAAATTTTACCTTCTCCTTCGGATTGAGCTTTTGATGAAGTGAAGAAGCACCCTATCTCCACTTGATTTGACGAACTCCAAGATGGTTTTGTGGATTGCTCTCCACACACAACAACTGTGATCAAAGGATGGAGTGCTAAATGGATTAGGGATAGCAAGTGGATAATGGATATGGGTGGATATCTAAATTTGCCTATAGTATGGATGCACAAGGGGTATTTCAAAAGCTATGTTAGCATCATGAGATTGCATAAACAAGAGATATGGAATGAAGGGGAGGAGACCCAAATTTATAGATTGGAAGGAGGAAGAATGGATGGTTGAGATTGAAGGAGATAGATGAGCTAGATTGAGAGGACATGGTGTGGAGACCAAGAGATTTTCCATAAAGGCATTTCTTGTCTCCACACTCCATAATGTACATGGGGAAGATACCCTCAAATACATTGGGAAGACAAAAAGGAATTAAAAATTCCTTGGGGGATGACAAGGGAATTAAAAATTCCTTGGGAAGATGAGAATGCATGGGGGAAGAATAAATTTAAAATCTTTGAAATGACCAAAGTTGGTGCATTTAAGGTTGGGGATTGAGAGGGGGACAAGCCATTTATGGCAATTGGTTGACTGGTGGCTAATCAAGAGAATTAGGCACTATAAAATGATTAGGAGTGATTAAGTGGGACGATGAGAGATTAGAAGACAAGTGGGAAATTTAGGAGGATTTGACAAGAGGAGAGAGAATGAGTGGAGGAATTAAAAATTAGGAGATAATGATAAGCATGCTTGCAGAAGAATTAATTAGCTTAAGTGAAAATTAGAGGAAAATGATTTCTAGGAATAACATTATTTAGTTATTTAATTTGAATTAATTAACTAAAGGGGATTTAGAATAATTAATTACTTTGGAGAGCTTTAGAAGAATAAGGAATAATTCATTTATTTAATAAATCAATTATTGGACTAGAGTGACAGGATTAATTAAATAAAATTTTATTTAATTCTGGAAAGAATAAAGGGTAACATAATTTAATCAATTAATTATGTAGTAAGGTTAAATTAATTAATTAAGCATCTAAAACGGACATTTTCATGAAGCCTTTGCCTAATGATACTTTTAACTATCTCAGTGATGTAGAGTCAGGCAACAAAATAGGTGAAAACCTTCTCTCACCCACAACTACTATGTTCAAAACAAGTTCTTTTCTTTGTTCAAGGTTTGAAAAACACACCTACCAAATACTCAACTCACACAACAATTTGTGTGACCAGATCCATACCGGTTTAGTATCTTTCGGTACTGGTGGGATGGAAACCTATTGGCTTTTATCTATTGGTGATCCAAAAAACATAAAACACCCATAAGATATGGCTATCAAATGTGTTACGGAATACTTGTCGCACAACTGTCCTATTGTCTAGTAGCCCTACCGGTAGCCTAGTAGCCCTTTCGGTTGAGTTCTCCAGAGATAACAACAAAATTCCAAAGGACAAGACAAATTAAAGGTAGATTCAGATACCCTTTATCGAGTTACACAATTCCCCAAAGGCTTAGACTCTAACCATGAGTTGAAAGGTCTATACCCTTGTTGTCCTTCCAGACCTAATTAAGCCAATTAGGCCTAATTTACAAAGCAAGTACCCTTTGTATAAGTACCCCAACTAAAAAAAAACTTCTGAAAGGTGGGTTAAGGTGTCAAACCACCAAATCCAAGGTTTCAATACTTGATCTCATCTTCTTTATCTTTTGCAAGTGATTTCCACTTCTGCAGTTCAAGCGGTCACATAGAGATGCCCGCCTAGGGTCAATTCAATCTCTTCGGACTTGGAGCCTCCCTACAAACCAACACCAAAATATTATGATACAATGGCCCTTATAATATTTTCCCCATATTTTTTTTGGTCCTCCGATGAAAATGTCAAATTAAGGGCATCTTTACAGTGAAATCCTAGGTACCAACAAGGTTTGTGACCAGTTTGGTTAGATTTGGATGGATCCCTACAACCTAATTGTTACAAAAACCTCAAAATTGATTCAAATGAAAGTTAAGAGACCTCCCTAACTCATCCAATTGGTTTCAGACATCCACCAATCCATATTGATCATAAATGAACAACAAAAACATAGAATTTCAGAAAACTCCAAGTATATTGTATTGCTCCAAACTCCAAAACATCATCAAATTTCATCAACTTCAATAGCTACACTAGCAACAACCTGGAATTGATCCAAGTGGGAATAATATAGCCTCCCTAATAGTTTCCAACCACTTTTCAAACTTTGGAACCGTAGGAGGATTAGTGATCCCTTTTTACAACATTTTTCCATGACAACAAAAGTTGTCAACTTGCACTTTTCCAATTTGGAAACTCCAAGGTGTATTTGACCTATTCTAAGGATTGGTCTGATGTTTCTAAGACCAATATTTATTTTCCTAACTCATGCCTAGACTCCTATTGATCCACATGGTCATTTATTTGTGGTGGCTTATAAAATGTAACCATGACAATGTCTTACATCAATGGGGTCTTATTGACTCACAAAACTATCAACCTATTACAGATGATCATTTTCACCTCATGGGTGATACCAGGCTCTTTTAGACTTAATTTGTGTCTTTGGGTGCTCTTGCATCACTCAGAGGGAAGTTAGGGATGATTGCCCCTCCTGATCAGAACTAAGATGCATTGATATGCCTATGTCTGATGCATTTCATAGTCATATCTTTTGATCTAGATTGATGAGTGGAGGCTACTACTCAGGGGGAGTAGTCACTAAGTTAGTTTTTTGTTTTGAGGTGAAAATATGTGCCTTTTCCATTAATGTCAAAGGGTGAGAGAGATTCATGTGAAAAATGGTATTAGGAGAGTGTCATGTAAGGGAGAGAGAATAATATGAGAGTTGTTGTTTTGTTTATCATTGATGGTTTTTCCCATTATCTGTTGCCATCAATGTCAAAGGGGGGTATTGTTGGAGATTGTGTATATTATGTTGCAAATATGTGCTTGAGAGATATTTAAGAGATTTGTTGTCATTGATGTCAACATATTCCTCCATCTGTGACAGTGATGTAGTGAGTTCAGTGAGCTGGTTTGTTTAGCTTGTTGATAATCAGAGTTTTCAGATTAAAGGGCTTGTAGAGGGACATGTTTAGATGATTCAGTATAATTTTTTAGAGGTTCCCATGAAGATTTGAGGGAGTTATGGATATTTGTGTTGTGGCTGGTTTTTTTGTTGTTTAGTGATGCCAGAGTGTTCATTATTTTCATCTGCATTGTAATATCTTGATTTGCAGATCTGGAGAAGCGTTTGGGACATTTATGCATATATTCAATTCAGTTGGTTTGTGGTTTGGATCTTTGCAAGTTATTTTTCCATGTTGACAATCATTCCAGATAGTGTTCTTGAAGTTTTGTATAATAATGATATGATTCTAGTAATTTGAGTTGTTGTGGATGTTGCGGTGATAATTCATGATGATTGTGGATGTTTTTGGATCATGTGCCTTTTGTGTTGGTGGTCTACATTGATTATTATGTGCATAATTGATGATTTTCTCTGGTGTGTGAGTGTTCTTCATATTTGTGACTGACAAGATGCTTGTAGCATGTTGCAGATGTTCGATGCATAATTCTTGGAGGTGTTTTGCATTCAAGGTGTGTGATTTGGGTTCGTGCATCTTAGCTGACATTACTTTGTCTACATGTGATATTATAGAATTTGTTCTTATATTTTTGTAATTATCTTGTATTTTCATTTGAGCTTCATGATCTTCATTGTTGGCAGCAACAATGAAGGAAAACTGAGAGGGGTGGTGAATCAATTTTCACCAGATCTAACAAATTAAGCACAACTCTCAAATCTGATCAATTGTAGTGAGAAAAAAGATAAACACAATAACAACACACATAACACTAAGATTTTGATGTGTAAAACCTGGTTAAGGGAAAAACCGTGGTGGGAACCTACCCACAATAAGATGATACTCTGCATTAGTATGTGTAAATATTACAATGGGGAATGCACATGCATTCAGGCACACTGCCTAGAGCTCATTGCTCAAAATATAATGACCTAGAAGGCTACAACCCTCAGGGAAGGTTAAATACCTTACAAGAACATCCGAACAACAATATGGTTTATATGAACTAAAAGAATAGAATCTCCTTGTTGGAATCAATGAACACTGAGAGGGGGGTAAATCAGTGTTCTGTAATTATCATATTTGTTAACCTAATTCTTTATCCACCGAATGCACAAGTAAGAAACTGAAATGAAAAAACTCAAAACAAATAAGAAAATAACCATAACACCAATATTTTTATGTGGAAACCCAAAAATGGAAAAACCATGGTGGGATTTGAACCCACAATATTATTATACTATGGCCATTTGTAGAACAATATTACATTAGGGGAATGCACATGCATTCAGGCACACTACCTAGAGCTCATTGCTCAATTACAAAAGGGCTACAACCCAAAGGAAGGCTCACTACCTTACAGGATAATACAAAATGATTACAATGATTAATGAACTAAAGAAAAGCATCTAACTATGCCAAATAACAGTTCCACTTAGGTACAAAGTGATTCGCTGATGTTGTTTTGATAAACTACTATGTTCTGCTCTACTACTAATTATCAGTTCAACAAAACTTAAGGTGCACACATGAAACTATGCTCAATCACTCCCAAAATCATCTCACATATCATACCATCACACAAAAATATTATCCAAGTCAATCTTATATATCCACAATAACAAAATTGATCGCCCACGGGTTGGCTTCTCAAAATATCAAAATATGAAACATGTAGCTTCAAGTCGGCTCAAATATTCACAAAACCATATTTCGAATCCAAAACATATCATCACATGCTTCCCATAAGTTGTTCCAATTACCTCAAACTTACCAACAACCACTAGAATCACCTCAAAGAATCAGGTCCACACGTTACACCACCATTATGTAGATAACCCAGTTTTACTACTCTACCGGATACTAGACCTTCTAAGATGCTCAAGAAATAACACTGGATGATAAAATTGCATGATAATATTATTCTCACACTCAATCAACTTAACTCCAATCACCGAAACCAAAAATACATCACTAGAAATGAGAAATGTTCCACAAAATTGTACACTGAGTATCACCGACAAACTTATACCAAAACTTACTCAAGACATCCAGATATCCTAAAATTCATATTGGATAAGATCAATAGGATGAGTTGCCATCAATGACAACTCCTAAGAAATATCATGCACTAAACATCATCAATCTTCATAAGAACATCACCGGAATAGTGTCTTATGTCAACACTCCCAATGTCTGATGACGGTTCTGGTTAAGCACATTTGTTTGCCCTGCAACATTCCTTGCTCAACACTTCACACCAAAAGATGAATTCACTTGTTCGCACATACACAACTCTCTGATAATGCAGACACAATACCTATACCCAAATTACATGAATATGACACCTATTTATATAAATCATCAACCTTGACTACAACGTCAGCTCTGTAGTGTCATAAAATTGCGCCTCCTATAATTTTAAGCATATTTGAGGTCCTCACCTTGGTGATGACATCTCCTTCCCTAACCGAGACCTATTTTTGCATTCTCATGCCTTCACCCTTTCTCCTTCAAGACATGTGGCTTCTCTAGACTCTGTCTGAGCCCCAAAATAGGGCAAGATAGGGGCATGATGCCCCTGTTCCCCCTTGGACAGGGTCGTGGTGCCCTTGTCCCCACCCCTTTGGGTGGCCCTAAGTTCAATCTGCCCGATCTCCTATGCATAATTTGTCTTTGGGGTTTGCAATTCCTCTTTGTTGGCCTTCAATGGTTAAAAGTTAATCCTTGATGCATGTATAAAAGGGGATTCAATTCCCTCATTTAGGGGGATGAGAGGCATAACAATAAGATATGGGATTTCAAGGTCATGATCAAGCATTCAATCATTCAAGTCTTCTTCATTCATTCATCCATTGGAGAAACATTACAACATTCATTTGCAAGCATGTGTGTGTTAGGGTTTTGTCATGTTACATGCCATTTCATACAAAATTTGTGGTTACATTCAAGAAGCAAAGCAATCATCATCAACAAGTTGTGGATCTACAAGGTATACATTTCCATTGTTTACATTCAAGCATTTGCAATTACTTTCTTTCAAGGTTGATTCCTCAATCGGGGTTTGACTGAGGAAAACCCCTATCCACAACCATTCTCCCTCTTTTTTGTGTGTGTAAGTTGCAGGTGCGGAACTGTAATTACAAGTTTGGGCTTCATTTGCAGAGATAGAAGAACCCTTTTTGTTTCACAGATTTTATGGAGGACCATGTACATTCCCGCCATGGTCTTGATGAATTTTCTCCAAATTTGCAAGGCAAATCTGTATCAATCTAATTAGCTCATATCCAAAGTTACAGTGTGATCCCGAATTGGTAGCTCCTCATTTCACTCATTTCCTCTCTCTTTTTTGCATAGTCAACAAGTCAACTTTCTCATTTACAAAAGAGGGTGAATCACACTTCAACCCTTGTAATCCATTTGAAATTTGCATCCTTGTTTCCCTTGGATTTGGATATAGTGGATTCAAGCCCCTCTTTTGAATGTAAATTTCCTCCCAAGTAAAAATCATCCTAGTGGCTTCCTTTCTCTCTCGTAGGTGGGGAGTCACTAGGATCCAATTTTCTACTTTACATTTTGGTGAACCCAACGTCTTACACATTAATTCTGATTTCTCATTCTTAGATTTGATTAATTACAATTTGAATTTCAAATTTTCATTTTCAAGTTCAGTCTATTTGCAAATTTTAGAGGTTAATTGTATAGAAACCCTATTTTTTTATTTTGAGAAAATTAAGCTTGTGAGGTGTAAATTTTAATTACTTGTTACAGATCTAATTTTTCTTTCAAAATTTCAATTCAAATCTATCTCTTTATTCTAAAAATTCAGTGGTTAAATCATCAAACCCTCATTTTTAAGATTATTCTATTTTCAACCTTTGACTGCAAGTTTGACCAATCTAGACTATCTCCAAATTGGCTCTTTTTTTGGATTGCGCATTAAAATCATAATTTCTATCATCCTTGAAAATTTCAAAAAAAGTTGGTCAGACCGTGTGCTCTCCCGCCACGGTCCTCGGCTTTTTTCCTGAAATTTTGAGAGACAGAATTGACTATATTTTTCTACTCAAATCCAGAAAATCAGCCCACTATCAATTTTAACACTCTCTAAGGTCAAACACAAATTCAAAATTCATCAAATTCACATCTTAAAATTAATTTTCATAAAAAGGTCCTAATTTTAGATTTTCTTTTCCAGCAAATTCAAATTTCACTTAAGAGACTTTTAATGGAAATTAATAAATTGGATTTACTTTCTCTTTCGTATATGATTACATTGATTTTTGCATATATTTATTACAATCATGTGTCGGATAATAGTTTCTTCCATTTCCTATTGCTTCTCTTTCTTCATAGCACTTGGTCATATTGTGTTGTTAGGATTTCCAAATTATTTTCTTTTCAATTTGATCTCAAAGCTTTCATGTATCATTTATGTTGTATTATGGTAATGTTGTTAACTAAATACATTTCCTATGTTATTCACCTTAAAGCTTTTGTAGATCCTAACCTTCATACCTCTCCTAGGGTATCTTGTGCAGATGAAATGAGATCTAATGCTTTACCCAATGATCATTCTACAAGAGAGAAATCATCATAGAGTAATATGGATCCATCTTCTTCTTCTACACATACTCTTGAGCAAGGGGGGCAATATGAAAACATCAACATTCTTACATCTATAGATCCTCCTTATTCTCCTAAGACCTATCTTCGATATCAAAGTCTATGCAGGGAGGATGATGTCATGCATTTTATTCATGACCTTTCCCCTTGCATAGAAATCACTAAAAATGAGCTTTTAGATGATGAAGATGTTCCTCCCTAATCTTCCAAAAAGGATAAGCTTGATAAAGGAAAAGAGATTGTCATTTCACATGATACTCCTCCTCCATCTACAAATCCTTTTCTATGTCCTTACACATCATATTTCAAAGAAATTAATGATCATTTTCCTCCATCTAGTCAATTGCAACATTCTTATAGTCGAGGTTTCCATATAATTACAAAACAAGGTTTTAAAGGATAAGGAATTGGGAAATTTGAGCATGGAATTTGTGTCCCTATAAACCCTCCTACAAAAACTACTACAAGAGGCCTAGGAAGTGGTACCCCTCTTTCTATGGACGAATTCCTTAGGCTAATAAACTTTCAAGATTACCTTCAAAAACAACAAATAAAGAGAGCCCGCAAGAATGCTTCTTCTTCAAAGCATCCTTTTTGTTCATTTCATCAAACCTATGACCATAATGTTGATGATTACCCTGAGTTTCAAAAATCTGTTCAAGATGGCATAGATAGTGGTAAAATAAGAATTATGGATAATGAAACTTCTTCTCCTAACAAACCATCTCTTTCATGGCAAGACGATATTTACAATCCTGACATATTAACCACAAGAATATATTGGAGGTTGAAATATGACAAGAACATTTCCTTTCCTCCTCAAAATAAAAACAAAAAAATTAACCAAGTGAAAGGTATTGAATATTGCATTTTTCATGATTCATATTCACATTCTCTTGGAAAATGTTATACATTTAAGAAATTTGTTCAACTACAATATAATTATCTTGCACATATTTTTCTCACGGAAGATCTAGTTGTATTTCTTGATAAAAACATCGTGCCTTAGCACTTCTTTTCCCTTCATATTGCTCTTCACCCTATGGCATAATTAGCCCACTTAACGGGAGCTCTTTATCATTAGTGGTGGTCTTGTTTCACTTTAACATACTTTGGGGCAGCAACATGAAGTCCATTTTTCTTCTTCTTTCTATACATTTATATCTATCTTTATGCATTATTCATTATTAGATCCCTTTTCTTGCATAGGGTTATTCTTATGTGAGCATATAATTGTTCTTTGGTTTTCCTCTTTGCTTGGAGAGGGGCATCTTTAATGAGTACTGCACATCTTCTCTTTCCTTCATTCTCTTCAAAATATCAGTTCTTCTATGGTTTTGATTATTTGCAAGTATGATATTCCCCTTAGCATGGAATGATCTCTTGAGAAGTATGTATCCCTTCCTTGAAAGGATTTGTTCCACTAGGACCACATATCACTTGAAAATAATCACCATCAAAAAATGTGTAATGTTTCTCCTTGTTCTCCTCACTTGGGGGGCAAGGATTTTCACTCCTTTCCCTTTATTTCTTTCTAATTTATCATTATTTCCTTTAGGGATTGCATTTTTCATATGTGATTTTCATTTCTTACAATGGTATGCTTTTATGATTAATCTCCCTTGGAGAATATATGATTCTTTTTCTCTCTTCTTTTAGAAGATTACCACTTCTTGATATGTGTATTTTACATTTACTAATGTCTTTTCTTGCATGTGTTCATGTAAGTTCATTGCACATTTGCTTATGTTTAATCTCTCTCTAGTAGATTGTGTAAGGTCTTCTCATTGATCCTTTTATTGGGGGGAAATGATCCTTCTCTCTCTCTTTCTCTAGGGATCCACTTTTCCCTATTAAGTGGATGGTGTGAGTTCTATTACTTGATGTCATTCCTTGTGTGGAATTTTTGTTGTTCACTCAAGGATTCTCTCTTATACAAGAGGTTTAAGTCCTTGACTGCATCCTCTTTCACATGTGGTAATGAACATCTATGATAAATTCACCCACCCCTCTGTGGGCTAAAAGTGAGTCATCCCTCATCAAGAATCCCTTTCACCTAGAAATAAGAAGAAGGATTGCATTCTTTTTCTTTCCTTTTCTTGTTCTAGAAGATGTTATATTTGTCTAAGACAACTCCTCTTGGGGGTAGATTTCTTTTGAACAAATATCTCTTCTTCTCCAAGGATCAATTTTACACTTATAGCAAGATATCTCTTTTTAGCTATCTTATCCTTGCTTGAAGAGTATTCCCTCTCTTGCTTGGATCTATGACATTGTTGCATAGCGGATATCTTTTTTGTGGTGAAGGTAGGTATCCTTGTTCATATTTCCTTAAGATATCAACATTACCCTATGTTGACATCTTAAGCGGGGGGCACCCACACTCCTCCTTTGTATAATACTTCTCTCACGCATTTTACAGTGAGACATTCTTGAAACCAGAGGGAAGCCTCTTAGAGAAATATGTCGTCACTTTTCTTGTACAGTGAGACATTCTTGGAAATAGAGGGAAACCTCTTAGAGCAAGATGTCATCACTTTTCTCTTGTATAGTGGGTCATTCTCAGAACCAGTGCATAAACTCTTAGAGAAAGATGTCTTCACTTATTTTTTGTATAGTGGGTCATCTTAGGAACTATATCACAATCTCTTAGAGCGAGATGATGCAAATTTTCTTTTATGTGGGGTGATTATTCTTGGAACCAGAGAATAGACTCTTAGAGCAGGATGTCACACCTTTCTTGACACTTGCACTATACATTCTATATAGGTTGTAGCATACTCGGCCATAGACTCCTATGAGGTGCTTCATGTTGGAAATATGGAGGAATTGATTATGTATTACATTGATGTTTTGTCATTGATGTCAACACTAGTTGTTATGGTTGGTTACCGGCAGACAGGTTTTGGTTACCGGTAGAAGATCTTGTGTTATCGGTAAGGGTTTCAGGTTTTATCGCCAAAGCTTTTACTGAGAATATTTGACATGATGCACAAGTGGTGTTGGTGCAGATTCTAGATGGAAAATTCAGGATGCATAAGGTGATCCTTGATCGTGCCTTGACTTATTGGATACATAACTTTGGCATGGTGGACCAAGATTAGGTCTGTTACCTATCTAGGTTATGGACCGGTATCATGTTAACGTGTTCTCTACATGTTACCGGGATGTTTAATGGATTGGTTAATATTGTTTTGGTCTAAAGCTAACATGGCATATCATTGTAATATGGATGTATGTAATGATCTTATTGTAATATCTTGTAGGTGGCCGACCTAATTGGTTTAGGCCTTAGGGTTTGTATAAATTGATTTAAGATATCATTGTAGATCATGGGTATGGGAATGAAATATATGTTTGTGGTCATGGAATGAAATATCATATGCAAAGGAGATCTAGTTGATCATAGGTGATCAAATTGGGTTTAAGTAAGAGGTCAAAGGCCTCTGGTATTGAGCTTAATCAGGATTGTAATCAAGCATAGTAGATGCTATCTCTGGCAGTTCATTCTTCTAGATTGTTGTCCAATTATCTTGAGGTGGGTATAACCTCTTTGTAGTAAGTGAGACTCCTTTGTAATGAGCAGTGTGCTCTAGGTAGTGTGCCTTCCTATATGTGTAGGCCCCTTATTGTATCATAGACTTTCTGCAGAAGTATCATTTGACTGTGGGTAGGCTTCCCACCATGGTTTTTCCCTTTACCGGGTTTTCCACATAAAAATCATGGTGTTATGTGGTATGGTTGCATTATGTTAATCCTCTATTTCATTCTTAAGTTTTATTGCTTATCGGTATTTGTTTCTCCTATTCCAGTATTCAATGTTTATGTGCTCCGGTTAAAGGTTATAAAGTGGTATGATTAATATAATTTGTTGACAACTGATTCAACCCCCCCCCTCTTAGTTGTCCACCAGTTATCCTAACACTTCAAACCTCACTTTCACACACGCACATGAGGTTGACTGGAACTAACGATGTTCTCACTCTCTCTCTTTACATGGATTACCTAGACATGCTCTAGAGGCAATATTTTCCATGTCCTTCTCTCTATGGATCATCTAGTCTTATGGGCGAGATGTCCATTGTTTCTTTCTTCTTTGCCTTTCTTCTCATGGATCACCAAAGTGTGTATTCATGTTCTCTCTCTTCCTCCTCTCATGAATTCATAGTTTTACTATTGATGGTTCATGGATGATGTTAGCTTGGCTCTTTTATGTGATTGCTTGTTTTTATGTGATGGCATTAGTCTTTGTGTCATGATTAGTTGTCGATACATGTAAGTATCGAGGTCTCTTCGGCTACTTAGTTTTTTTGTCTTGTGTCTTGTTATTTTTGTGTGTCTTTTTGTGCTTTGTCTTTGTTTTTGTGTGTCTTGTGCCTTTTTTTGTGTGTTCTCTTGCATATGTTGGCATAAGTTGAGACCCTAAGATTGGGGGCTTTTTTCTCCTCAATATTATTGGTGTCTTATACTCCATGTGGTATTTCTTTGCATCTCTCATCTTCATCTCTCTCTTTCTTCTACTTTATCAGTAGAAGTGGCATAAGCCATACTCCTGCTAAAGTGGGGCCTAAATGTTGTGTCATAAAATTGTGCCTCATGCAATTTTAACCATATTTGAGGTCCCCACCTTGGTGATGACATCTCCTTCCCTAATTGGTACCTATTTCTGCATTCTCACCCCTTCACCCTTCCTCCTTCAAGACCTATTTGATGGTCTTGAAAAGCACTGAGAGGGGGCGTGAATCAGTGACACCAAAACAAGCACAACTTTAAACACTAACCAGTAGATGAACTTAACTAAGAATTTGAACAAAATACATGCTATCCAAAATGAAATAACAGCATCCACATACAGTAGAAGATCCACCATAGCACAAGTGTTTATACATGGAAAACCCAAATAGGTAAAAACCACGGTGAGATGGAACTCACAAGTTAACTATCTGTAGTAATAGAAAACTGACCGGTTAAGGTCTTACAAAGAGCTCTGCTAGGAGCGAATATTTTTAGAGATCCCAAGCTTGATTAGAAGCTTATACCCTATTAAGAGTAACCTTGTTGGAGGATTTTAGAACCCAAACTAATGGATCACCTTGTTAGAGGATTTATACAATGAAGCTTGTTATAGCTTACCCAGTTAGGGGATTTTATTTTGTTGTAATGATTAGAAAACAACAAGAAAGATTTGATCTATTCTTAGTAGCACAAAACTTGCTTGATCAAATCATTCTAAGTACATTCAACACTACTCTCCATCTTAAACAATTATCACTCTTCAGCAAAAGTATTCGCATAGGTCACCTCTTCTATATCTTTTCTCTCTTCATCATATATGAAAATAATTCACTACGATGTCTTTAAATAGACATACAAACCTTATGTCAGTCATAGGAACACAATTTCCTAGGTGCAATGTATCTAGACATTTAAACATAACTCATCACAAAAATGACTGCTAAGAAAACGGTGCTGGTAACTCATCACAAAATCAGATACCGGTTAGAACAGTCAATACCGGTTGGAATAAGACTAGTGAACCATTATCCTAGAATCTTCCACTTGATCTTCGTCTTCAACTTTATCTTCATTTTGATGCCGACTTAGTGTAACCATAGGTTATCTCTTATGCACATACCAGTTGACACAAAGTACCGGTTAGAGATAGACCTTAAATATACCGATTGGTAGTGTAAACCAATTGAAGTTACACTAGTAGTCAATGTAATCATATATGTGTGTGAGAGTGTTTCATTAATGATAACAAGTGACGAATACATTAAAATCATCATCAATCCAACATTGTGGCTACTCTGGACTTTGTATGGGCCACAAAATAGGGCAGGATAGGGATGTGACACCATTGTCCCCCTAGGATAGGGGCATCATGCCCTTGTCGCCACCCCTTAGGGTGGCCCTAAGTTTGTTCTTCCCAATCTCCTATTTATAATTTTTCAATGGGGTTTGTAATTCCTCTTTGTTGGCTTTCGGTGGTTGAAAATTAATCCTTGAGGCATGTATAAAAGGGGATTTAATTCCCTCATTTAGGGGGATGAGAGGCATAAGGATAATGTATGGGATTTCAAGGTCATGAATAAGAGTTCAAGAATTCAAGTCTTCTTCATTCATCCATTGGAGAACCATTAAAACATTCATTTGCAAGCATGTGTGTGTTAGGGTTTTGTCATGTTAAATGCCATTTCATACAACATTTGTGGTTACATTCAAGAAGAAAGAAATCATCATCAACAAGTTGCAGATCTACAAGCTATACATTTCCATTGCTTACATTCAAGCATTTGCAATTACTTTCTTTCAAGTTTGATTCCTCAACCGGGGTTTGATTGAGGAAAACCATGTTGGCATTGTGTTGTAGTTGATGTCAACCAGTATAGCATGTTACCAGTATCACTAACATTGATGTCAACTAGTAAACAAGAGGTTATTGGAATTAGAGTTTAATGTCAACCAGAATAGAAGATGGACCGATATGGGAGAACAGTTGATGTGTTGTTAGTGGTGACAACTAGGTTACCATCTTCATGCAAAAGGAAGCACTGATGTGTACCGGTATGCTAGAGGTGCATCATAGTGACCACTCAGTAAAAGGTTTGTTGATATTATTAGGGTTCCCATAGATACTGAGAGGGCGGATGAATCAGTATCTGACCAATAATGTGATTTTCTTAAAATAGAACATGCAGAACATAAAGTAATAGTATACTGGTATGCAAGAATTAATGTAAGTAACAGAATCAAAACCATCCACATGAAAAGAACACCATAACACAAGATGTTTAACGAGGAAACCCAGTGTGGGAAAAACCTCGATGGGATTTGTGACCCACAATATTAACTTATTGGCCAATAAGAGAATATTACTTACAATAGGGGCCTGCACATGCAGGAAGGCCAACTGCTTAGAGCACACTGCTCAATAAGAAGTCACACTGACTCACAATGAGGATTATGCAAATCCAATGATCTGTACTACTTTACAATAGCATCTTCAATGCTAGATTCAGTACCGGTTCTTGCACTGTTCTTTACATATACCCTTGACCTATGGTTCGCACATTAGGTCTGCCTTATAATTTTCTTTATGCTTCCTATCCATATCCTACAAATGACTACAATGATCTCTTTTATATACAAGAGTCATTTTTCAATTTTCCAAGTCGGCTTACAATAATAAACAAAATATTACATATCAAAAATCCTGTTGGCCTCTGTGCCGGTATACATCTTTTCTTCTGTGCTAGTGCCAGTGTAGAGTGATCTTGTTGATGCCAGTATAATGTCTTGCCAGTGTCATAGGATTGCAAGGTTTCTTGTGTAATGCTTTGCCGGTATAATGTCTTGTCGGTGCCATAGGATTGCAAGGTTGCCTATGTAACAACATTCATAGTATATAGGACTTTAGGATTAGGATTATTATCCTCTATATCCATACTCTCAGTTGTCGGTTGATCTTTAGTAGTTGTTGTTTTTACCAGTGGAGTATTTAGAGGAGGTGGGGGTAAGTTGTCTCTAATCTTGATACTTGGTGGTCCACCAACTTTACCTTTCCCTTTGTCCTTTTGATATACCTTAATGGGCTTGGGATTCCTATATTCTTCTTGTTTTTCTTTTTCAACCAAGAATATATCCCAACCATTTTCTATTTCCTCTTAAACCTTTGTAACTCTACCTGCCATTAGTGAAATTTGCCGGTGTGCAGTGGAAAAAACTGTCCGGTTGGCCTGAGCTATGAGAACATCAATTTCCATAGGTGACTTAACCAAGTATACTGCAAGTAGTTTTTCTATTTTGATTTTCTTATCCAACTCAATTATTCCTTGCCTTTTGGCCTCAAGTATTTTGTATAGTTCATTAGGAATTTCATTTAAGATTTGCATCAAAAACTTTTTATACATATCCATGTGTAATATTACACTCTCCTCAACTTTCCCTTTCTCATCATCTGATAGGGTGTCCTAAAATTTTCCCTATGTTCTTTAGTTTACCTTCCTCTATGATCTCATTCAGTAATATGTCAAGAGGGGCCAAGTCTGTGTTTATCTTTTTCTTCATTTTGGGTGTCAGCTTCTTTTTAGGTGTGACTTTTCTGACTGGAGATCTCATAGCTTGTTGCTTCTACCTTGTCCTTCTAGGTGAAGGAGTGGTTGCCGGTGAGGGGTCTCTTTTCCTAACAACTCTTTTGAAAGTTGCTGGCATATCTCCTTATGAGGAAGTACCTACCGGTGATAGATGAGTTTCAGGTTGTTGGGCTGCCAACTCATCTTCAGTTATGCCGGTTTTCTTTAATACATCTTCCTTTATGGCTTTTTCTTGTCTGGATCCTTTTCTCACAAATGCCTCAACCTTTTTCACTCTCTTCTTAGATTGAATTTGACTTTCTATGGTCTCAGCACTACCAAATACTTCTTCCTTTGGTTCATTGGGGGCTTTCAGAAGTGCTTTGGCATTAGTTTCCACTATGTGGTTATCTGTTTCATACCCCATCTATGTTACCTAGATTGTCCTCGGGATGACTGCTTCCATCTAGATCTCATCCTTTTTTATTACAAAACATATATCATCCTTGTATTTGTTGACAATTTCCTATGATAGTTTGACTCTTTTGTTCATTCTGACCTTTAGTGCTTGAAAATACTCATTGATATTATTTTCTTTGTTTTCACCCATGTTGTTGAATAGGTCTGATAATTGTTTTCCTACCGATATGTCAAATCCAAAATCTTTGTTGCCTATACTAGGAGCCTGTTTGATTATATGTAGCTTTAAGTATACAAGTAAATTTCCAAATCTAAAGGTTCCTTTCTTATCTTTCTTGATTTTGCCTAGGTTATCAATCAATTCATCTTTTAACCATTCGCAAACATCAATTTTCACATTGTCCTTAACCATGTCATAAGCACTCTTTATGCATAAAATAGAAACTGAGTTAAGCCTATTAGCATGAGTTGCTTTGTACCCTAAAATCATGCTAATGAATCTCACATTTGTATCAGTTACATCATTAACCCTCAGAGACCTTCTGTCTGATGTTGCACCAATTAACTTCGTTGCTAGGTTATTGGAGACCTTCTTAGTCTTGTCAGGTCTGTTACCGGTGGAAAGTAACCCTGTTACTGCTTTCATAGCATCCTTAGTAATTTTGTGAACTAAATCAAGCCAAAAGAATGATCCATTTACCCTACTTAGAACTATCCTAACCACTTGGGAAATTTAGGAATGCAGAGGATTTCAATGAATCCTAGGGTTTCAACAACTTTATGTTCAGGTTTCACATTTTTGGAGTTGTCACATATAAAAGACTTATACATGTTTTTAATTTCTTCATCACCTAATTCCTCTATGTTCCAATGAATAACTTATACATGTTTTTAATTTCTTCATCACCTAATTCCTCTATGTTCCAATGAATATACATTCTAGGGTCTTCTACATAGACAACACCTTTTGGAATTTGGGAAAAAGCACCTGTATTGTCATCTTTCTTAGCTACCTCGGGAACTAGCTCAAACATGGGCCTAGGGTGTTTTATAACCTTGACTACTATAGGGTTTGCTATGAATTCAGGTGCAGAGGAGGATGCCATGATGATAAATACCTTTTTCTACCTTTGGATGGATTTAATGCTAAAGTGTTTTGCCTCTTTGCTCGAAAATGCCTTAGCTCGGAAATCTTCGCGCTCTCTAAAAGTTTGAATATTCGGTGAAGTGAAATGGAGCCAAAATATTATTTTATAAAGTCTTTTCTGCTACCTACCACATTAATTGCTTGTCGGTAATGTATTAGCTTAACTTTATTTGCCGATAATGAATGATTTTCAACTTCTTTTCTCTAACCGAGGGAAGAATAGCGCATGTGTCATTAGATTGCCAAACCCTCAAGATAATTTTCTTCAATTTGATGAAGAACATCCTACCAGTGGAGCATTGCTCTATCCTGCCGGTGGAGCATCACATTGTCCTGTCGGTGAAGCATTTGTTGGTTCTACCGGTGGAGGAGTATCCCCAATATTTAGATCAACTTTTCTAATCCATTGCTTTGAAAATTCTTTCTTAAACTCTTCAACCTTTTCTTTACCTTTCAAACTAGTACTTTTGTTGTCTACCAGTGTCCCTTTACTTCTACAAAATTTAGCAATATGACCAATCTTGTTATATGCATAAAAAGTTACATTATTTTTCTGAATAGCTTTCCCATAACCTATGCTGGTTTGTGTTCTGCATTGATTTGATAAATGTCCAAATCTTCTACAAACATAACATCTTACATTCATTCTGCAATTTTCAGAGTTATGACCAATTTGTTGCATTTGGAGCATTGGCCGGTGGGAGGATTGATATTCTGATAATTCCTAGATCTACATTCATTTTCCCTATGACCATATTTATTCCAGTTAAAGTATTTTCCATTGAATTTGTAAGTATTAGAAGGTCTTACCGGTTTGTTGTGATCCTGGGTATTTGCAGTACCAAAGCTTTCTCCAACTTCAAATCCAATTCCAGAAGTGTCACCTTTGGGTTTTTGATTCTTCTATAAGGTACTGCTTTACAATTGCATCTTCAATGCCAAATTCAATACCGGTTCTTGCACTGTTCTTTACATATACCCTTGACCTACAATTTGCACATTATGTCTGCCTTATAATTTTCTTTATGCTTCCTATCCATAGCCTACAAATGACTACAATAATCTCTTTTATATACAAGAGTCATTTTACAATTTGCCAAGTCGGCTTACAATAATAAACAAAATATTACATATCAAAAATCCTGTCGGCCTCTTTGTCGGTGCTGGTGTAGAGTGATCTTGTTGATGTCGGTATAATGTCTTGCCGGTGTCATAGGATTGCAAGGTTGCCTGTGTAATTCTTTACCAGTATAATGTCCTGTCGGTGCCATAGGATTGCAAGGTTGCCTGTGTAATGCTTTGCTGGTATAATGTCTTGCCGATGCCATAGGATTGCAAGGTTGCCATCAATGACAAAACCTTCAATCACACACAATGTCTCATTGGAGTGTCCATATGCCAATAGATATGATGTTGCATACAACCGGAATGAGGAGACTACATGATGGGTATTGATTGTGTGGAAGAGGTGGAATGCTATTTGGATCACATCAACACTGGAGGTGAAATATGTGTAGGCCACTAGATTGCTAGTGTATGGATAACTAGTAGGACTCCCACCAGATGAAGAAGCTATCATAGGCTAGGTGATAGGTTAACAAAGTATGTTGCCTCTATGTGCAGGATGACATATGGAAAACCATCGGGACATATGTCATGTTGAAGATGTATTCTTCCCTTGGTAATGTCACACACGTACCAGCAGAATGATTACCTAAGATAAAAAAGGTGATTGAATTCGGAGACCGGATGTACAAGTGGAAGATGAGGAATCCTCTAGAGCATGAGATCAGAAATGCACACCGGATAAGAAAGTGAAAACAAGGTGTGCTACTAGGACATTGAAGCAAGAATGAGATGTTGAGATGGTATGTTTGTCATCTTAACAAATCAATTGAGAGGAGAATCAGTTTGATGAAGAAGGATGCTAGTGAGTCTGTAGGAATATAAATAGTGATACCAGGATGTTGAAGGAAGGTTAATGCAGAATAGTTGGAGTATGATGACTTGGTGTCATCAATATGTCTCACTGACAAGAAGGAAAGTATGTTGTCCACCTGCAGACACATCTGCCAGAATCTGC
This sequence comes from Cryptomeria japonica, assembly GCF_030272615.1. Taxonomy (NCBI): domain Eukaryota; kingdom Viridiplantae; phylum Streptophyta; class Pinopsida; order Cupressales; family Cupressaceae; genus Cryptomeria; species Cryptomeria japonica. The sequence goes on along the minus strand of NC_081406.1, from coordinate 482,457,568 downwards.
ATTGGTGATAGTTGACATGTTATGTCAACCGGTGAAACATCAGAGAAGAAACAAGGAAAATAAGGTTCTCACCTGATAAAGAGGAGTGCAACAAACTGAAGGGTAAGGAAAGTTGTTGGTAATTTCTATGGTGTCGGCAAGTGAACATATTCATAGAGGTGTTTCACCAGTAGAGTAGTGAAGTGCAGACATAAGGGTTACACCAGAAGTATAGAAAAGGTGATGGTAGGAAGGATAACCACCAAGGTGATTTATGTCGATAGGGTTAGTGACCCGATATGTGTGTACCAGTTATGTGGGTGGTCAGTGATAAAGCTAAACCAATAGAGTTGTCTGCCAAGGTGGATATAGATAGTAATACCACATGGAAATGAAATGGCGAACTTGCATAGGTCGGTGTAGAGTGACGATGAAGTAGTTCATACTTTGTCCAGCATTTATGGTGACTATGAAGCTCAAGGGATGTTTGCAGAGGGGATGTGGCTTGAGGCAAGATGAAATTGAACCATATCCATGGCATGCACTAATCGATGCAGATTTGCTAAATGAAGATTGAAGTTGTTGAAGCAATCCATCATGCCATTAATAGTGATTGACCAAGGGCTGTGCTGACAGATTGATTGCAGGTTGTTGAAATAGGAAGGTGTGTTCTAGAAGGCATGAAAATGGTGGATATGTGCAAGAAGTCATCTCTGATTTGTGATCTAATTAGATTTGATTAGATTTGATGTGCCTTGTGATCAGTGGAGAAAACCCTAACCACCTATGATTTTAACTAGTTTTTGGCAGGAAGAATGGGCTATAAATAAGCAAGCTAAAGATATTTTTAATTGCTACTAAACACAAGAATATAGAGCTACTGCATGTGAGAGAAAATTAGTCAAGTGCTCATCAAGGAGATAGAGAAGAGACTGAGTGTGAGGGAGAATGAGGTTGAAGTGTTCAACTAGTAGAAGTGTAGAATCAATAGTGTCCATACTGACAGAGAAGAAGAAAAGGTAATTGTAGAGAAGGCAGACATAGAACTGGCTGAGTGTAGTACCAGTGGAAAGCAGTAGAGCAGCTGAAAGAAGTGAGAACCGACAGAGAGAGGTGAACCAGTAAAGCAGTAGCAATAGAGAGAGAGGTAAACTAGTGTAGCAAAGAAGGTGTCTCATCAGCAGAGTAAGGTATATGAAATGGTTACAAGATTCAATTGTAACAAAATAATTACTTTTGTACTTGATGCTTTCATTGTGATCACTAGGTTCTAGCTCGGTGAAGGGGTTATAACTTCTTTGGGTTGGTTCCCATAAACTAGCAGGGGTTGTATCTCCTTGGGTTGGTGCCCTAAACTTTGTAAAAGATTTGATTGTGAGGCTGGATTGGAGTAGTAGACTCTAGCAGCATTTCTCACCGAGGTTTTTCCCATCTTGGGTTTTCCTCGTACATGATAGTGTTATGTGATGTCCCTTTATGTGTGATTGCACTTGTGATTAGTCTCCCCACTAACCAGGATGTTTGCATTGTGTTATATTCCATAACTGGTATACACACATAAGTTAGTTAAAGAGAAAAAGTTGAGAACCACTGATTCACCCCCACTCTCAGTGGTACATTGTGTCTAACAATTGGTATCAGAGCCAGGTTCCCTGTTGATCAAGCTTTCTCTTGCTTGGGTATATTTTGGCTTAAGGACACAATGGTTTGTTTAGCATCAATCTCTGATTGAGTGTTTGATAGATCAAACTATGTCATTTGGAGTTGGAGAATGGAAGTCTACTTGTCCTCCCTAGGATATGATGTCTGGATGGCGGTTGTTAATGGTCTCCCTAAGAATGTCAATCCTCCCACCAGTTCAGAAGAAGAAAGAAGATACAGGTGAAACAATGAATTCATGAAGGCTATTTTCTATGGACTCACTAATGATGTTCCCTCACAGGTGGATAAGTGTAGATTCACAAATAATCTATGGGATAGACTGAATAAAATTTATGGAAATGATCCATGTACTATTGAATCGGATTATGGAAGCATGAAGAACAAAAAAGTAGACACATGTGGAAGTGTTGATAGCAGGTCGATCAGTTGTTGCAGTTTTGATGAAGAGGAAACCCATCTCTTCATGGCCCATGAGATAGACATTAAGAATCACACATCAAAAGGGGATATTGTAGATAGATCCCACCAGTATGATGTGTTTGGCAATGACAATGAAGAAGATGAAGAGGAAGAGGACAAGGAAGATAGATCTAGCCAGCAAGATCTATTTGGAAGTGATGATGAAGAAGAAGAAGAAGAAGAAGATGCAAAAGTTGATCTAGAAGGTGAACTACTAAGTGCCCTTGATGAACATGAAAATGTTAGAAATGAACTTAAGGATTACGAGAAATCGGTTCATGTAGAATGCAGCCAGTTGAGAACTTGCCTTGAAGATTCAAACAAAAAGGTTAGTTTATTGACCACTCAACTAGATAAGGCAAAAACAATGGCAGATGATTTGAATTCAATCTTGGATACCAAGGAGAGGAGATGCGAGAAATTTTTGATAGACATGGAGTCTAGGGACAAAGAATGTCAGGACCTGAAATTTTAAATGAAGAATCTGAGAAATGAATACAAGTTGTTTAAGAATGTTGTGGTTGTTGACCAAAATTGTTTAATCAGATGTCTTGAAGATTCTAAGAAATATATCTCATTGTTGAAGACTCGTCAAGATGACACCATGAAATGTAGATGCAATTATTTAGAGTCAGAGTTGGATGCCCAAAAGAAAATATGTGAGATACTATAGGAAAAAGTGGAGACTAAAGGAAGTGAGTGTCCTAATCTTAAGGATGAAGTTGCAATGCACACTTTAGAACTTGAAATGTGCCAACATGAGATCAAACTAAGAAAGAAGTATGATGGTGGCACTGAAGCCTTGGATAAGATGTTGAGCTAGCAAAAACATTCTAAGGATAATGGAGGAGTAGGATGTGGTACCAGTGAATGCTCTACAAGAAAGGAGACCTCCCACAAAGATATTCATTTTGTCTCCTCAAATGGAAATGGAAAGGGTCAGACATTCACTATTATAAATGCTCCAAAGAAAAGAATAAATATGACTACAACCGGTGAGGACATGAAGCTAAGGATGAAGAATGGTGTTGCGTGGAGGAACAATGTAGATCTGAAAGGGAAAAGGAAAATAGGAGAAGATAGCTTCACCATATGCAAGAACATGAGAAGGTAGTCGGGAAGGCCTTCCACCAATAGAAGACAAGGAGTTGTTGTTGTCCACACATCAAATCAAGTGTGGAGGAAGAAGGGATCTATTAGAAGACCTAAAGAGAATGGAAAACCCTGATTCCATTCCCAGAGAAGAAGAAATGGTGATGCCAAACTAGTAATATCACCTCACATTTGGCAGAATAAATTTGTAAGTATTAAATCTCCTCTCTCTGATTATTGCTTTGCATGTAATGGCTATGGCCATAGGGCATAAGAATCTAAAATAAGGTCTAGGAATAGATAGAGTGTTCTTCCTAGGAATAATAAATTAGGTGGCTATAGATTTCATGCATATAAGCATAATGTTTCATAGAGTAGAAATGTGCATGTTCCCTTTCCCGACTATGCTAACAAGAATCCTTGCACTGCTCCTAAAAATGTAAACATTGTGTTGGCAAATGCACACTCCAATGAGATATTATAGGTGATTGAAGGTTTTGTCATTGATGGCAACCTTAAAATCCTATGACATCGGAAAGACAATTTACCGGCACTGGCAAAGTCAGACTCTACATCGGCACAGAGACCACCGGCAGCAAAAGGAAGCATATCGGCACAGAAGCCGATAGGAATTTTGTTTGTAATATATTTTGTTAATTATTGAAAAATCATTGTAAGCCGACTTGGCAAGTTGTAAAATGACTCATATATATAAGAGATCATTGTATAACATTTTGTAATAGATGGAAGAAAAGATATAGGTGAAATAAGGCAGACCTATTATGCGAATTGTAGGTTAAGGGTTTATGTATGAAGCAGAGCTATAAACTGGTACTAATATGGCATAGTAGATGCTATTTTGAAGCAATACAAGACATTGGATTTATATAATCCATTCTGTAAGTTAGTAAGACCTCCCATTTTGTAATTGAGCAGTGAGCTCTAGGCACTTGGCCTTCCTGCATGTGCAGGCCCCTATTGTAGTAGTAATATTCTCTTACTGGCTAGTAAGTGAATATTGTGGGCCACAAATCCCACCGAGGTTTTTCCCACACTGGGTTTCCTCGTTAAACTACTATGTTATGGTGTGTTTTTCATGTGGTTGTTGTTATCTCTGTTTATTGCATTATTTCTTGTTTACTGGTATACAGTATTGATATGCTTTACATGTTTTAAGTTAAGAAAATCTTATAACTGGTTAGATATTGATTCACCCCCCCCCTCTTAGTATCTGTTGGAATCCTAACAATTGGTATCAGAGCTTGGTCCTCTATTTTTAGAAGCCTAATAGCTTGAGTAAGATCTTGACATCAATAGAGATGGAAAACTTGATGAAGCAATTAGAAGCAGCTCTCTCAGACTATGATGTAGAAAAATTGAAAAATATCAAACTTGAAGATGATCTAAAAGCTGCATAGGATATTATTCAAGTACTTCAAGAAAATCTTACCATTACAAGAAACAAGAGATGAGAACTTTGTGAAAAGATGCAAAATGAGAATGATGAAAAGGAAACTCTTAGTGATCTGATGAATAAGCTGAAATAAGAAAACATGACAACAAAGAATGAGATGCAGGATATGACTGAGATTTTGTAAAGAAATTGTAGGAAGAAGAATGAAGAAGACTTGACTAGAAGACTGAACGATGTTGTAAATGAAAACACAAGACTTAGTTATGAAAATGATATGTTGAAGATAGATCTGATGCATGCACAGAATGACTCAAATGAACTCATGAGACAAAAATGTATCTTGGAAGGAGAACTGGCTGCTGCAAATCAACATAAACAAAAAATCAAGAAAAGCTCAGAAGAACTTGGTGACTTGTTGAAGAATCAGAAACCTAATGGTGACACTAATGGCCTTGGCTTTGAAGCTGGTGAAAGCTCTAGTACTGCAAACACATAGGATCAAGGCAAACCGGTAAGACAACCTACTGCTTATAAATTTAATGGAAAATGCTTTAACTGTAACAAGTATGGTCATAGAGAAAATCAATGTAGATCTAGAAATTATCAGAATACCAATACACCTAGCGGTCAATGTTCAAAATGCAACAAAGTTGGTCACAATTTAGAGAATTGTTGAATGAATGTAATATGTTATGTTTGTGGAATATTTGGACACTTGTCTAAACAATGCAAAACACAAACCAGCATAGGATATGGGAAAGCTTTTCAGAAAATAATGTGACTTGTTATGCCTGTAACAAGATTGGACATATTGCAAAATTTTGTAGAAGTAAGTCCTCACCGGCAAATAACAAAGGTCCTAGTTTGAAAGGTAAATAAAAGGTTGAAGAAGTTAAGTAGGAATTCTCAAAACAATGAATCAAGAAATCAAATCTAAATGGTGATAGGAACGTTCCACCGACAGAACAGAGTAACACTCCATTGGCAAAAGAGAGTAACACTCCACCGGTAGGAGACTCTTCATCTAATTGAAGAAAATTTCCTAGAGGGTTTAGCAATCAAATGTGAAACATGCTATTATTCCCTCGGTTGATGGTGAGAAGTTAAAATTACCTCTATACCGGCAGATAAGTTAAGTCATTACTTAACTAGCAAGCATTAAATGTGGTGATTGGAAAAAATAACATTATAAATCAGTGTTTTGGCTCCAATTTCATTTCATTGAGCATTCAAACATTCGAAGAGCACAAAAATTCCAAAGCAAAGGCATTTCAATCAAAGAAGTGAAGCAATTCAGCAAGCAATCATTCCTAAGGCACATAAAGGTATTTATAATCATGGCTTCTTCATCTGTTCTCGAATTTATAGCAAACCCTACTGTAGTCAAAGTGATTAAATGCCCTAGACCTATATTTTAGTTAGTTCCCGAAATTGCTAAGAAGGATGATAATGTTGGTGCATTTTCTCAAATCCCCAAAGGAGTAGTTTTTGCAGAAGACCCTAGAATGTACATTCATTGTCACATAGAAGAATTAGGTGATGAGGAAATCAAGAGCATGTATAAGACTATAATTTGTGATGATTCTGGTAATGTGAAACCTGAACACAAAATAGTTGAAACCCTAGGATTCACTGAAATTCACAATATTCTGGAATTTCCTAAGGATGTTATAAGGATGGTTCTAAGCAGGGTTCATGGTGAATTCTTCTGGTTAGACTCAGTTCACAACATTACTAAAGAGGTAGTAAAGGTTGTGATAGGGTTACCTTCCACTGGTAACAAGCTTGATAAGACAAAGAAGGTCTCAAATGACCTAGTGATTAACCTAACAGGTGCAGCATCTGATAAGAGATTTTTAAGAGTAAATGATGTAATCGACATCAATGTTAGATTCATTAGCATGATTTTAGGCTACAAAACCACACATGCAAATAGGTTAAACTCAGTCTCTAGCCTATGCATAAAGAGTGCCTATGATATGATTAAAGATAATGCAAAAATAGATGTGTGTGAATGGTTGAAAGATGAACTTATTGACAATATTGGAAAGATAAAGAAAGAAAAAGGGGACATTCAGATTTGGAAACCTACTTGTCTGTTTAATGCTACACATAACAAAACAGGTTCCCGGTATCGGAAACAAAAATCTTGGTTTTGATATACCGGTAGGCAAACAATTGTTTGATTTACTAAATAACATGGGTGAAAACAGAGAAAAGAATATAAATGAGTACTTTCAAGCATTAAAGGCCCGAAAGAATACCAGAGTCAGACTATCACAAGCAATTGTAAATAAGTATAAGGATGAAATATGCTTTGTTACGAAGAAGGATGAGATTTGGATGGAGGCAGTTTTCCCAAGAACCATTTGGGTTACTGAAATGGGTTATGAAACTGATGACCACATAATTGAAACATATGCAAAAGCCCTACTGGAAGAACCTAAGGAACCTAAAGAAGAGGTACTTGGCAGTGCTGAGACTATTGAAAATCAAATCCAATCAAAGAAAAGGGTAAAGAAGGTGGAAGCAAAAGTTAGAAGAGGATCTAGGAAAGCAAAAGCTATCAAAGAAGATGTACTTAAACAAACTGGTATTACTGAAGATGAGTTAGAAACACTTCAGCCAGAGACTCACCTTTCACTAGTTGCAACCTCTCTGGAAAGTGATATGCCAACTAAATTTAAAAGAGTTGTGAGAAAAAGGGAACCTTCACCAGTATCTACACCTTCTCCTAGAAGAACCAGATAGAAACAATAGGCAGTAAGGCCCCCGGCTAGAAAAGTAACTTCAAAGAAGAAGTTAACACCCAAGAAAAAGACTCAACAAACCATTGCTCCAATTGACAAACTTCTAGATGAAATTACAAAGGATGGAAAGCTGAAAACCATCAATAAATTATATGACTCATTATTAGTTGATGACAAGGAGAAAGTTGAAAATAGTGTAATTCTACACTTGGACATTTACAAGAAATTTCTAATGCAAGTTGTAGATGAATTACTGGCAGAACTATTTAAAAGACTTGAAGCTAGAAGCCAAGTTGTTGTAGAGCTTGATAAGAAAATGAAAATTGAAAAACTACTTGTTGTTTATCTAGTCAACTCACCAAAAGAGATAGATGATCTGATCTCTAAGGCTAACTGGTCAGTATTTTCAACTGTACACCGGCATGTAGCACTTATGGTTGGTAGAGTGAATTGGGTAGCAGAGGAAACTGCTAATGCATGGGACATATTCCTTGTAGAGAAGGAAAAGAAGGAAGAATATAGAAACCCTAAACCCATAAAAGTATATCAAAAGGATAAGGATAAGGGAAAAGGCAAGGTTGGTGGACCACCTAGCATAAAAATAAAAGATAACTTATCCCACCACCTCTGGATACTCCACCGGTAGTTACCACTGACAATCAACTGGCTAGTGAGAGTATGGACATACCACAAGAGGACACCAATCCCAATTCTAAGGTGTTATATACAATGGACATTGACACACAAAAAGACAATATTGTGGTAGATAAGGATACAGCTGGGAAAACAGATATGGCTAATGAGCCACCGATAACAAATGGTATAGAAGGTAAACCGACAGATGACAACACAGAGCATCAGGCTCCATCATAGCAATAGGTTCATACAAAGATAGTTCCACCAGCAATAGTCGAGCAATCCAAACCTTTGCTTAAAGAAATAGAAACACAAACTGACCTACCAGAGGTCACCACAAGAAAGGAAATTGCTCCCACCGATGGGATACAGAGTGTTGGCTCTTCAAATGCAGAATTCAAATCAACTAATGTAATAGAAGTCCTTTTGGATTCCATTAAGAAGATAACAGATTGTAGCTCACAAGCATACAAGGCAATAGATGATACCATTCCATTTTTTAAAAGTATAGCACCTAAATGTAATGTAGATAATGAAGATTCCTTGAGTCAACTTGACACTTTGTCTAAGTATATTACTGACAACACTATGACAGTTGAACAAATAAAAGAGGAAGCATTCAAGGAGAGACTAGAGAAAGAAAAACAAAAATTCTTTGAGGAGGAAATAAAGAAGTGTATAAGGCAATTTGACACACTTTTACCGAAACTGTGTAGTACACTGAAGGAATTTAAAATTTTGTACAGGGATACATGTAAAACTAACTTTTTGGTAGTTGATATAGACAAAAAAATCAGCAAGATACAAGAGGAAATAAATCAACTAGCTGATAATTTCATTAATTCATCTGATTCATTATCAGTTTTTGAGCAGAAAATAACAGGTTTTGAGGAAGAATTACTAAAGTTGGAAAGAGAGAAGGAAAGAATAAAAAGAAAGGCTAAAGATCTACAATGGAGACTTAGTCCTAAATTGGATTACCTCGCCTCCTTAAGAAAAGAAATATCTGATGCTTTGATTCAAGGATAGAAAACACTAGCAGAGAAAATGCAACACCTCACCAGTACAGTTCAGAGGACTAAGGCCACAATAAAAAATAGCAAAAAGTTCATTGAGAGCTTGAATCTAGTTTTGGCAGATCTTTTTCAAATTGTAACCAACCAGTTACAAGGATGAAGCAGGAAACCACACTCTATTGACACTTTGACAACCTTTGTCATTGATGCCAAAGGGGGAGTAGTGGAATGAGAAAAATAACCAGCAAATGACTCATCAGCTCAGGGGGAGCACATATTCTTTTGGAACACAAATTTTTGGTAAAACAATTCCGGCAGACTCCTTTGGATAACAATTTTTGGATTTTTCTCATGAGTATTGCCATCAATGCCAAAGAGGGAGATTGTTGGCAAATGCACACTCCAATGAGATATTGTAGATGATTGAAGGTTTTGTCATTGATGACAACCTTACAATCCTATGACACCGGCAAGAAAATTTACCGACACCGGCAAAGACAGACTCTACACCGATACAGAGACCACTGACAGCAAAAGGAAGCATACCGGCATAGAAGCCGACATGAATTTTGTTTGTAATATATTTTGTTAATTATTGAAAAATCATTGTAAGCTGACTTGGCAAGTTGTAAAATGACTCATATATATAAGAGATCATTGTAGAACATTTTGTAATAGATGGAAGAAAAGATATAGGTGAAATAAGGCAAACCTATTATGCAAATTATAGGTTAAGGGTTTATGTATGAAACAGAGCTATAAACCGGTACTGGATCTAGCATAGTAGATGCTATTTTGAAGCAGTACAAGACATTGAATTTATATAATCCATTTTGTAAGTCAGTGAGACTTCCCATTTTGTAATTGAGCATTGAGCTCTAGGCACTTGGCCTTCCTACATGTGTAGGCCCCTATTGTAGCAGTAATATTCTCTTATTGGCCAGTAAGTGAATATTGTGGGTCACAAATCCCACCGAGGTTTTTCCCACACTGGGTTTCCTTGTTAAACTATTGTGTTATGGTGTTTTTTTCATGTGGTTGTTGTTATCTCTATTTATTTCATTATTTCTTATTTACCGGTATACAGTATTGATATGCTTGACATGTTTTAAGTTAAGAAAATCTTATAACCAGTTAGATACTGATTCACCCCCCCCCCCTCTTAGTATTCAAGGGAATCCTAACACATTGTGTGTTATAACTGCAATGGATTAGGACATAGAAGTTTTAAATGTAGGAAGAAGAATATGCATTTCTAAGGCAACCAGAGGATCAATCATGCTCAGTGTGAAAGCAGTTATAGGCGATATGAGCAGCATAGACCTACTTGGAACAAAAGGAGAAGTTCTCCTGCATAATCAAGGGATTCAAGGAAACTGGTAACCAACCATAATGGAATGATTAGAAAAGGAAGAGAAAACTGGTATGCTAGAAGGTTCCCCAGCCATGAGATAGGCATGGACATTGTATGATACTATAGCACTGCCTACAGAGAGAGGACCAATGAGGTGAAGAAGGTTAACACTGCAAATGTGGAAAGGAAAGAAATCAAGCAGACATGGAGGAAGAAGTCAGAATATAAGAGCATGGACCAACATTGTGAATTCAATGCATAGGTGATGTCTTCTATAGCTTAAACGAGATGCAGGACTCAAGGGAAGTTACATATTGACCAGATCATTCACCCCTTAGTTGAAAGTGGACAAGGAGATTAACAAGATGCTAATGGTAAGAGGAAGAAAATGAGATGGAAGTGTGTCTGTAGTTACGGCATTGACTACACAATGAAGATGGACTACTGCTACAGGTGAAATGAATGGTAGCAGAGGTAATTGGAACTGGGAGATGAAGGTAAATAGAAAAGTGTCCCGACAAAGATATGAGACTAGTATGTGCATCATGTTATCGACACGGATGTTGACCAGTGTTGCAGGTTATGTAAGTCAATGAATTGAGGGATCACTGTAGTAACTTTGGTAGCCTAGATGGATGTGGTTATGACTCAAGTGTTATTGGGAAGGACCTGAATGACATGTATTGGTCTAGTAGCTCATCTTATGAGCATACATATTTATGGGTCAAATGATTGGATATGTGACCTGCAGTTGGCATTATGTTCATGATGGTAGATTTTATAGGTATTGATATGGGTCCCAATTTAGGACCTGGATGAATTGATGAAATTTAGAGGTCTGTGTTTCAGGGGGTTCAAGGCCATACTTCATATTAATATCAGATATAATGAATACAGAAGAAGATCAAGTAGATGCTTGATAATAGTGGAAAAGAAATTGCTCATTTGAATATGGGTCATCAGTTGAAAGTAAGAGAAGTCTGGCAAACAAGGACCATATGCACAAGAGAAGAAATTAATTCCTCAATTGGTTGTGAGCAAAAGAAGGAGAGAGACCAGTGTATGTTGTTAAGGGTTGTTTGGTACCTGAGATTTCCATCTCAAGTGTTGATGATTGAGATGATGTTGTGCATAATCTTCATAGGGGGAGATGCACTGGATAAAAAGGGGAAGAAAGATTTATGTCAGTACCCAGTAGATATAAGGAGGAATGTTATCCTGACAGTGCCCTTTGCCATTGTTGTCAAAGGGAAAGAAAGATTTTGTAGTATACTGCATGTGTGATAATCCATTGAATCATACAAAGGGGGAGAGATACTATGTAGTATGTTGGATACTACATGTGTTGACATCAATTCCAAAAGGGGAGATGTTGGCATTGTGTTGTCATTGATGTCAACTAGTATAGGATGTTACCGGTATCACTGACATTGATGTCAACTAGTGAACAAGAGGTTGTTGGCATTAGAGTTTGATGTCAACTGAAATAGAAGATGGACCCATATAGGAGAAGAGTTGATGTGTTGTCAGTGGTGACAACCAGGTGACCATCTTCATGCAAAAGGAAGAACTGGTGTGTACCGGTATGCTAGAGGTGCAGCATAGTGACCACTCAGTAAAAGGCTTGTTGATATGATGTTGTATACAACAGGAATGAAGAGACTACATGATGGGTATTGACTGTGCTGAAGAGGTGGAATGCTATTTGGATCACATCAATGGCAGAGGTGATGAAGCTATCATAGGATAGGTGATAGGTTGACAAACTATGTTGCCTTTGTGTGCAGGATGACATATGGAAAACCACCGGGACATATGTCATGTTGAAGATGTTTTCTCCCCTCTGTAATGTCACACTTGTACCGACAGAATGATTCCCTAAGATAGAAAAGTGATTTAATGTAGAGACTGAATGTACAAGTCGAAGATGAGGAAGCCTCCAGAGCATGATATCAGAAATGCACACTGAATAAGCAAGTGAAAATAAGGTGTGCTACTGGGACATTGAAGGAAGAATAAAATGTTGAGATGGTGTATTTTTCATCTTAATAAACCAGTTGAGAGGAGAACCAGTTTGATGAAGAAGGATGCTAGTGAGTTTGCAGGAATATACATGGTGATACCGTAATGCTGAAGGAAGGTTGATGCAGAACAGGAGTGTGATGACTTGGTGTCATCAATGTGTCTCACCGACAAGAAGGAAAGTATGTTGTCCACCAAAAGACACATCTACCAGAATCTGCATTGGTGATAGTTGACATGTTATGTCAACTTGTGAAACATTATAGAAGAGACAAGAAAGATAAGATTCTCACTTGATAAAGAGGAGTGCAGCAAACTGAAGGATAAGGAAAGTTGTTAGTAATTGCTATGGTGTCGGCAAGTTAACATATTCACAGAGATGTTTCACTGGTAGAGCTGTGAAGTGCAGACATAAGGGTTACATCAGCAGTATAAAAAAGGTGATGGTAGGAAGGATAACCAACAAGGTGATTTGTGTCGATAGGTTTAGTGACCTGGTATGTGTGTAATGGTTATGTGGGTGGTCAATGGTTAAGTTGAACTAACATAGCAGTGTGCCAAGGTGGATACCAATAGTAATGCCACGTGGAAGTGAAGTGGCGAACTTGCACAGGTCAATGTAGAGTGACGATGAAGTAGTTGGCAATTGGTCCAGCATTAATGGTGACTATGAAGCTTGAGGGATGTTTGCAGAGGGGTTGTAGCTTGAGGTAGGATGAAATAGGACCATATCCATGGCATGCACTAATCAATGCAAATTGTCTAGATGAAGATCAAATTTGTTGAAGCAATCTATTGTGCCATTTATGGTGATTGACCAAGGGGTGTGCTAATAGATTGATTGTAGGTTATTGAAATAGGAAGGTGTGTTCTAGAAGGCACAAAAATGGCAGATATGTGCAGGTAGTCATCTCTGAGTTGTGATCTGATAAGATTTGATTAGATTCGATGTGCCTCGTGATTAGTGGAAAGAAACCTATCTGCTTGTGATTTGAATTGGTTTTTGGTAGGAAGACTGGGCTATAAATATGCAAGCTAAAGATATTGTTAATTACTGCTAAATAGAAGAAGATAGAGCTACTATATGTGAGAGAAGATCAATCAAGTGCTCATCAAGGAGATAGAGAAGAGACTAAGTGTGAGGGAGAATGAGGTTGAAGTGTTCAACTGGTAGAAGTGCAGAACCGATAGTGTCCATACTGGAAGAGAAGAAGAAAAGCTAATTGTAGAGAAGGCAGACATAGAATCGAATGAGTGTAGTACTATTGGAAAGCATCAGAGCAATTGAAAGAAGTGAGAAGTGACAGAGAGAGGTGAACCGGTAAAGCAGTAGTAGTAGAGAGAGGTGTATCAATGTAGTAGAGAAGGTGTCTCACCTGCACAATAAGGTATATGAAATGGTTACAAGATTCTCTTGTAACAGAATAATTACTTCTTTTTTTTATTCTTTCATTGTGATCACTAAGTTGTAGGTGGTGCAGGGATTGTATCTCCTTTCGATTGGTGCCCATAAACTAGAAAGGGTTGTAGTTCCTTTGGGTTGTAGCCCATAAATCAGGTAGGGGTTGGTGCTCCTTGGGTTGGTGCCCTAAACTTTGTAATAGATTTGATTGTGAGGCTGGATTTGAGTAGAAGACTCCAGATGCATTGCTTACTGAGTTTTTTTCCATCTTGGGTTTTCCTTGTACATGATAGTGCTATGTGATGTCCTTTTACTTGAGATTGCACTTGTGATTAGTCTCCCCACTAACCAATATGTCTGCATTGTGTTAGATTTCATAACTATTATACACACATAAGTTAGTCAAAGACAAAAAGTTGAGAACCACTGATTCACCCCCCCTCTTAGTGGTATGTTGTTTCTAACAAACCCCTATCCACAACCATTTTCCCTCTCTTTCTTGTGTGTAGTTTGCAGGTGCACAACTGTAATTGCAGGGTTGTTCTTCATTTGTAGAGACGAAAGAACCCTTTTCGTTTTGTGGATTTTGTGGAGGACCATGTACATTCCTGCCATGGTCCTGGCGAATTTTCTCCAAATTTGTAGGGTAGATTTGTATCAGTCTAATTAGCTCAGATCTGAAGTTATAGCGCGATCCCAAACTGGTAGCTCCTCATTTCACTCATTTCCTCTCTCTTTTCCACATAGTCAACAAGTCAACTTTCTCATTTACAAAAGAGGGTAAATCACACTTCAACCCTTGCAATCCATTTGGAATTCACATCTTTATTTCCCTTGGATTTGAATCTAGTGGATTCAATTTTGAATGTAAAGTTCCTCCCAAGTGAAAATCATCCTAGTGGCTTCCTTTCTCTCTCCTAGGTAGGGAGTCACTAGGATCCAATTTTCCACTTTACAAGCTCAACCCTCAAGACCTAATTACAAAATTTCATCCCACGATACATAAATCAACCACCAATCCAATACAATTCCAAGATGATGTAGCATGGACCCAAATCAAATCCTTGAACATGCAACACCACCAAAAATCTTGCCAAGATCATCTACAACATGCTACACCACTAAAAATGCTGCATAACACAAAGAACATCACCAAACCCATAAGATCTTCAATAACATGCACAATGATCAATGGAGACCACCAAAAACAAATAGGACATAATTAGGATGTTGGCAATGGGCCAGCATCCATCGTAGGGATTTACGACATGGTTTAATAGCCTCCTATGGATTCTATAAGTCTAGTGGTTGTATCGGGCATTGATAGGTCAATATTTTGGTGCAAGGACAACCTTATCTTGTAACAAGTGGTATCAGAGATTGGTCACAAGTTTGAATCACGCAGGTCACGATGAGTGACGCTGGGAGGGGGATTGTTGGTAGTGGACCAGCATTCCTCGTGGGGATTTGCGACATGGTTTAATAGCCTCTTGTGGATTCTATAAGTCTAGTGGTTGTATCGGGCATTGACAGGTTGTTCTTTTGGTGCAACGACAACCCTAGCTTGTAACATAGGAAACACTAGAACACTACAATACTAAACACTAAAAAACCAAACTTCATACCAAAATCCATAACTCAATTGAATCACCACATAGCATCATGAAACCAACATTGAAACAACTAGAGATACTTTATTACAAAAATCACAAATCTGCATAAGCACATCTGCAACGTACCAACCAAACCAACTCTTTGTAATCACTAGATCACCAAAACACAGGAATATGTTGACATCAATGACAACAATATATCCTAGCAGCAACAATATCCAACAATCTCCCCCATTAGCATTAATGGCAACATATCAATGTGAAAAACAATAAATGCAAAGAAATAAATCAACACTAGCAATCTCCCCCTGAGATCATGCACATAAAGCTTCCAAGATAAGATAGTTTTTCATGTGCTTCTCTCCCCCTTTTACAAAAATGCCAAAGACACATATAGATAATTATTCTCTTAGCCAAACCAGATAATCTCAAACTACTGAACATCACACTAACAACTCCCCCTGAGCAGCAACACCCACTCATCAATTTGGATAAGAAGATATGACTATGAAGTCCACCAGATTGATGCATCTCAATGAATCTTGTTCTCATCAAGAGGGGTAGAGACCCCAAACTTGTATCTCAGATATACAAATGTATATGCAGCCAAAGGCCTTGTAAAAATATCTACAATCTGATCCTTTGTAATACATACTCCAATTTAACTTCTTCCTCACTGACTTTCTCTCTCAAGAAATGATACTTGATTGATATATGCTTTGTTTTAGAATGTAGTACTGGATTCTTGGAAATATTAATAGAACTTGAATTATCACAATATATATTAGTAGGCTCATCATAAACAACTCTAATGTCCTTCAACATCTACTTCATCCAAACTACTTGAGTACAGCTACTAGTAACAACAATGTATTTAGCTTTTGCAATAGACAGACAAATAGCATCTTGCTTCTTACTCATCTAAGAAACCAACTTTCCCAAAGAGAATGCTCCACCGGAGGTACTCTTTGGGTCATCGACATTACCTACTCAATCAACATCAGTATAAACACACAACATGAAATCATCATTCTCCAAATACCACAAACCATAGTCAACTATCCCCTTCAAGTATCTAAAAATCCTCTTCACAGTAGTAACACAACTTTCTTTAGGATCATCTTGAAATATTGCACAAAGACAAATAGCATACATAATATCTAGTCTAGTCTAAGTCAAATGTAACAATCCACTAGCCATAGATCTATACAAGGTTTGATTAAATTTCTAAGATTCATCATGCTTAGACAACTTGTATCCAGCCACCATAGGAGTTATAACATGTTTAGAGTCATATAACCCAAACTTCTTCAATAATTCCTTCGCATACTTAGATTGAGAAATGAAAATTCCTTTATCAATCTGTATAATCTGCAATCCTAAGAAGAATTTAATCTCACCTATCATATACATCTCAAACTCTTTTTGCATATCATTAGCAAACTTCATACTCAAATCATCATCTCCTCCAAAAATAATGTCATCAACAATGATTTCTACAATCAAAATGTTATCATTATCAACCTTAAAGTATAAATTACTATCAGCAGTACCTTTACAGAATCCCAACTTCATCAAATATTTGTCTAGTCTAGCATACCAAACTCTAGGGTCTTGCTTAAGTTCATACAGCACTTTCTTTAATCTGCATACCATGTCTCCTTCATCTGATAATGAAAACCCATCTGGTTGCTCAATGTAGACTTCCTCTTCCAAATCACCATTCAAAAAGGCAGACTTAACATCCATCTGATATACCTTAAAATTCTTATTTAACATCTTCAATTCTAGCTACCACAGAAAAATTCTTCTCATAATTAGTTCCTTCAATCTGAGAACACCCTTTACATACCAATATTCCTTTATTTCTAACTACTTCACTGGTTTCATTCAATTTATTTTTGAACACTCATTTTGTACCAATCACATTCTTGTCTTTAGGTCTTATAACAAGTTCCCATTTATTATTCTTCTCAATCTGATTCAACTCTTCTTCCATAGCTTTTATCCAATTCTCATCTACAAGCTTCAACAACATCTTTAGGTTCAATCTTGGAAATCAAACATATCTCTTTAGCAACAATCCTTCTCCTAGTCATCAAACCTTTTTTTATCACCAATAATCTGATTTTGTGAATGATTTAATTTCACATACCTTGGAGTCTTTTGATTATTCCGATTCATATGTTCTTGAACTTCTTCACTAGCACTAGAAATATCCAAATTAACTATCTCTACTGGATCATTCTTCTTTAGGATCTCAGTATGCATAGGCTTTAAAATAACATCATGATCATCAAACTCATATATGCATGCTCTGATCTACTTTCCATGACATTCATCAACCTTCACATTCACACTTTCTACTATCTTCTTCAACCTCTTATTGTAACACCAGTAGGCCTTTCTCTTAGTAGAATAACCCAAGAAGATTCCTTCATCACATCTTGCATCAAAATTTCCTATATCCTCATCTCTTTTGATATAACATTTTCTTCCAAAAATTTTGAAATATCTAACTATAGGAACATGACCAAACCATAACTCATAAGGAGTCTTACTAGAATCACCTTTTATATGCACCTAGTTGAATGTGTATACAGGAGTGCTAATAGCTTCTCTCGAAAAGGTCTACAAAAAATTTCATTCAATCAATATAGTCCTAGCAGCAACCATTAGAGTTTTGTTTTTTTTTTCAACAACTCCATTCTGTTGAGGGGTTCTAGGAACATATAATTGTCTTCTAATTCCATTATTTTCACAAAATGAATCACTGGATGTGAATTCTCCTCCTCTGTCATATCTCAGACACTTTAGCTTCAACCCTATCTCTGTCTCCACCTTATCTTTGAACATCTTGAATTTCTCCACTGCTTCTAATTTTTCCCTTAGAAAAGTGACCCACATTATTATAGAATAATCATCAATCAACAACATGAAATACCTATCACCCTAAATGCTTCTCACTCTTGTAGGACCACACAAATCAGTATGCACAAGATCTAATAAATCATTAAATTTATACAACTTACTCTTGAATGAAATTCTTCTTTTCTTTCCCAACTGACATTCTTTACATACCATATTAGAAGGTTTCACAATATTAGGCAAATCTCTAACAACTTGTGTAGAACTTATATTTATCAGGAAATCAAACTGAACATGACATATCCTTCTATGCCACAATCAAATTTTATCTATCTGAGAAATCAAACAACTTTTCTCACCAACATTCAAGTGAAAGATATTACCTTTAGTCTTAGTTCCTAGTGCAATCTCTATATCAGAGCCATTCAGAATCTTGCATTTACCATTCTTAAATTGTAAATCATATCCCTTATCAACCATCTATCCAATACTCAAAATATTATGCTTACCATCAAAAGAAATAGAACCTCTACCACGAATCACACAAGCTTTATCATCTCCAAATCTTACTATACCACCATCATACCTTTTCATATTCACAAATTTTATTTTATCACCTGTATATGATGTGAACAACTACTTTCAATTACCCATTCATCTTTCTCTTCAATATTAGTAGTCAAAGCTTTCTCCTCAACAATGTAGGTTGTAGAAATCACCGCTACATAATCATCTTCCTTGATAGCAATAAATACAAATTCATCTTCTGAATTTCATTCTTGGACTCTTCATTTGTCATACCTTTATCAGCAACATAATAACATCTTTTCTTATATTTGTTCTTCTGGTTAGGCTTATAGGGCTTATCATACTTATCATGCTTCTCATATCTATCATGATTATCAAATTTATCATGCTTATCATACTTTGACATTCTTTCAAGACACCTAGAAGCAAAATGTCCTATCTTATTACAAGAGAAACATTTCAAAGGTAATTTCCCATCATACTTATCAGCTCCCTTAGGAAATCTATGAGCAATAAGTGCTTCAAGCTCATCTAACTCTCTTTCATGTTCTTCCATCTCTCTCATTTCTCTTTCATATCTGGAATCCCTAGATGAACTTTCTCTCATATCATACTTCTACTTCCTAGATACAGAGGCTTTAAATGCAAACTCAGATTTACCATGTGATTCTCCAAATTCACTCAACTTAAAAGAAACAAGTTTACCAATCAACATGTCTCTTGTCATAGTAGTCACGGTCCGAATCTCATCACTAGTAGGAACTTAAGATTTGTAAGTAGGAGAGAAAGATCTCAGCACTTAAGCAACAATATCATCTTCTTCAAGAGTTCCACAGGCACATCTGATGTTCATGATAAGTTCATTCACTATAGCTATAAAGGATGTTATGTTCCCATGTTCTCCCATATTCAACATCTCATACTTTCCTTTCAAACTCAGCAATTTAGTAACTTTAACATGTTTATCTCCTTCATACAAAGTCTCTAACTTTTCCCAAATCTCATGTGCAGTCTGCAATCCCATCACCAATGGATTTTTTAGTGACAAGTATTCACCAATTGGCGAATTGTGTAGGTCGATCACGTCGGGAAATTGGTGAATAAAACCGTTATACGAGTGGTCGGATCACCTCGTGTTCATGCAAAAAAAAATTCATGGCCCTTTTTTTTGCCACCTTGTGGTTGGTCATTATTTTCATAACACGGTTTATTCACCACCAGATCATACTTGGCTTGAATATTTATTAGTCTTAATTTCACCCCAAAGTTTTTAGATGAATGCAAGAAACCACTGATGGACACGCATGCATTCGCCAATATCGACCCAGGAATTTTTTAATTTCGAGGGGCCATATTGCCAATAACATTAATTATTTTGTTCTTGAGGTCATCCCCAATTCGCCCCCACTTAAATTGAACATTAATGCTAGCTCCATAATTCACCTTCAAATTTAAAATTACAATGCCTTAATCCAGCTCAATTTCGTCAAATTTATATATCCCAATTGTAGAATGGGATGCAATTTGCCAAAATTTGTTTCATATAAATACATGAGAAAGTGACATTTTATAGTTTATGCCTTGTTTGGATCGGTCTGCACTTCCAAAATCCACATGCTCGTCTCTGGACACAATTTGCTGAGGAATTATTTAGATGTTGAATCACTGACAGACCCTATCACTATGAAACTAACAGTAAGTGACAAAGGATATAAGATTGATGTTAGTGTTTGGCATTTTGAGTTGTTAGTGTCTCTATGTTTGTCATTTTGATTTCAGAATTTCTTGTAGCTTAGTTGTTATGGCTTAGTTTTTTTCATTTTAATCTGTTATTCTTTACGTAGCATCCATTGTTACAGTAGTCTGCACTTCTAGAATCGACATGCTCTTCTGTGGACACAATCTGTAGAGGAATTCTTTAGATGTTGAGTTGCTGATGGACCCTATCACTGTGAAACTAATGGTAAGTGACAAAGGATATAAGATTGATGTTAGTGTTTGCCATTTTGAGTTGTTAG
This sequence comes from Cryptomeria japonica, assembly GCF_030272615.1. Classification (NCBI taxonomy): domain Eukaryota; kingdom Viridiplantae; phylum Streptophyta; class Pinopsida; order Cupressales; family Cupressaceae; genus Cryptomeria; species Cryptomeria japonica. The sequence continues at coordinate 482,436,755 of NC_081406.1, read as the reverse complement.
TGTCTCTGTGTCTGTCATTTGATTTCAAAATTTTCTTGCAGCTTAGCTATTATGGCTTGTTTTTTTTCTATTTTAATCTGTTATTCTTTACATAGCATGCATTGTTACAACAAGCTACAAAGTTTATCTATTTTATTTTTCCCTCTTTTTATCTATTACAATATTTCGTAGCTTATAGGAATCAGATTCATTTTTGCATGGCTTCATTTTTTCCATTTCAATCTATCATTCTTTACATAGCATGCATTGTTATAATAATCTACAAATTTTATCTATTTTATTTTTCCCTCTTTTTATCTGTTACAGTATTTTGTAGCCTATAGGAATCAGACTCCTTGCATTTTTTGTTAGTAAGAGATGTCAAGTGGTAGGACTCCTGAAAGTGATGGAGGGAGGCCATCAAAATGAAGATTTAATAATATAAGGTCATACTTTGGTACTCAATCAAACAGAGCTACAACATTAGCACTTGCACCTGAGGCCTCTGGCTCTATCGCAGTGAATGTTCCAATGGGTACCTAGAGTAGCCGAACTAAAACAATCATCTTGGTTGACAATTTTGGTGATGTTATTACTAACAATGTCATTGTTGCTGGTAGTGTCGATGATGTTGTTGCTGATAATGTCGCAGATGCTACTATAAATGGTAGTGATGTTGTTGCTGATAATGTCGGTGATGTTGCTACTAACAATGGCGGTAATGCTGCTACTGACTATACTGGTAATGTTGCTCCTGACAATGCATGGAAGAGGGGAATAAAATCAACAACAAAAATTGGGCAGGAGTGGGATGCGATAAGGTCATTTCAGATAAGTTGGAGTTCAAAGTACATATTCATTGAGCCAGTGCCAAATCCAGAGAAAGGCAAACCTCCAATAGAATGATTGTGTAGAATCTGTACTTGGAATCATGGTAAGGACAAAAAACTATAGCTAAAATTGGATACAATAGAAAATCACATTGGCAAAGTTTATGAGAAACAAACCATAGATGGACGAAAAGGAAGTATCAATGGTTAGATGGAAAAACAAGGAAGATGATAACTCAATGATGAACGGATAGTACCAAACTGGTACTAAGAGGGGGGGGTGAATCAATATAGACAAAAACACATTCCTAAAACCGGTTTGTTAGCAAACACTGCGCTTTGGTAGACAAATAGTAACACCGATCTTAAACAAAGTACAACCGGCAAAAACCCAGAATAACTAAGACAAGCATAAACCGGTTAACACTTATCTTTTCATACAATCTAATACTTCATTTCCATTTCACCCTAGTGCATGAACAGGTAATTTATCATCATAAATATATAAACAGCTAGATCAACATGATTTACCTTCAAACACACATCACTTAAACTATCACATGAATAACACAACACATGACACATAGATTTTTCACGTGGAAACCCAACTGGGAAAAACCACGGTGGGGATGAATACCCACAAGCTATTTTTGAACTCTTTAGAAGTCTGATCTTTTAGGAGCCTTGTCTGATTAAAGACTGATACAATAGGTTCTGTTAGGAACCAATCCTGTTAGGGATCACCCGATTAAGGGATGGCTAGAATACTCGGTTAAGGGTTAAACCCTGTTAAAGGTTACCTTGTTAGAGGATTTCAAGAACTCAATGGTTTTGAGTCACCTTGTCAAAGGATTTACAGTGAGTTGGTTAAAGCTACCCTGTTAAGGGATTTCCCAACTATTGAAGTGGTTAGAGATCAACAGGTATTACAATGATTTGGTAACAGCACTTAATGCCAATGCAGATCTGCTTTAGCTCCTCTTCACCTTCTACACTTACACTTTGTAGGTATCACTTGTCTCCTCTGGTCTAGAAAGAATCATGTATCTCTTCACTTGGATACACACACACACAACTTTTTCCAACAACCTTAGAAAGAAACACAACATCAACCTTATAGGAAACAGATAGGTTGGTAGCATAAACCCTAAACCCTAAACCTATTAGGTTAAGCAATTCAAATGGTTCAATCCTGACCGTTGAGCACATTGCATTAAATGCAATAGTCTTGAACTGATCTCAAGACGTTTGCCATCATTTGTTTTCCACTGCTATGCATACTAATTCACGAGCTCTATGCATACTTTTGTCGTAGTCCCAAACATGTTTTAGAATTTCAGAAATTTGCTGAAGGAATAGCCAATGGTAACAAGCTACTTAAGGATGTTGAGACCAAATGGATCTCCATTTGTGGACCCATGCAATGAGTTTTCTCAGAATATAGATCCTTGGTTGGTCTAATATACGAATAAAGGAAAGACATTCAAAGTGATACGCTTTTGCATTGGTTAACTAATGTAGAGACACTATTAACCTTAGCTGGCATTCTCCCCCTATTGGACCAAATGAACTCTCTTATTAAACAATCCCAACAGAGAACTATGTATGTTCAATAATATGCTACACTATATAGAATGACTATCATGGGCATCGATAATCAATATCTAAATGACTACCCATTCAATGATGGAGCATTTAGTAAATGGAATCAGATTATAGATTTGGGTCCTGCTAATAATTATTTATGGTTTAATGATCATGGTGAGTTATGTGTCCCTATTCATGGAAAGCATATACCAATGTTATACTATGGAATGTGTTCCAGTGTGTGGTCTACTAGAATAAGAGATGGACCTATTACAATGGAAGATTTCAACAACATTGTGAGTTCTGTGAAAACCAATTTACAGAAGATTTCAACAACATTGTGAGTTCTGTGAAAACCAATTTACAGAAGATTGCAAAAGAGGTTTCAACGCCAATTTTGAAGTGATTCCCTTAGGAGGATCTATTGGAAGCCATGTCTATCATCTATCCTAATTTTTGGAGAATGCTTGATCCACAAGATTTTCATAAGAGGCTACTGGAATTGGTGAATTATTTTGGTAAGAGTGTCAATTTCAATGTTGATGGAAAGGAAGTAGAAGGAGCTATAAGTAGAAATAAGCTTGTAGAGCAATCCGCTCGTTTTGCAGCAACAATGCATGAACAGGTTAAGGATTTGGATAGTCCATACCTACCATGATCAATAACATGACTTTGGGCAAAAACAAGTCAAAGCTTAACATTGTGTGATGAAATCTCAGAATATTTCAAACTGGTTGAGTTGTGTCAAATGATAATTTTGAGTTCTGTTGAGGATGAGAGAGTTTTCAGTGCATTGGGATTCTTAAAATCAAAGACAAGAAACAAACTCGACAAGAACCTGGAAGTTTGTTTGAGGATTTATACCAGTCACTATAATGTCAAAAAATTCTTATGAGAGGGCACTCGCACACTAGACATCCACAACTAAAAAAGAGAGGGTTAGGCAACATTTTGACTAGCAATGACAGTGTTAAAATGCAAAGCTTATCAAGTTCTAGTCATCGTGCTGAGAATAACGCGAGGAAGCAAAATGAAGGGGAGAATGAAAGAGAAAGTGAAATATAGTTTGACGAGATGAATTGGCAATTGAATTTGGGTCAATCGTGACAAGTCAACTATCAATCAGTGAGATTTAGCATTTTGTAGGAGACTGTCAAGACCCAGACTATTACTAGGTATTTATATTGTTTATTGTAATTCATGAATCATGAATGGTATTGCAAAATCCAAATTGATTTCTTTATACCAGTGTAAATCCATGTGCACTTTTAAATTTTTCATTTATAAATTATATATTAATTTGCTACAATGTTGAGTACCTTTATTGTGTTGCATGTTTCGTTGTATAATCTTTGTAAACATTGTCTTCATTTGGATTGATTAGATTTCCAATGTATGTTTATCAAAATTTCTTTCCACAAACTTTCATGGTACCATATTATAAACAATTATCAAATAAATTTTGTAATTATTTTAATATTTTTTAAATTGTGATTACCTTTAAACTATTAATTTTTTAAGTCTTCAAGTGGTAGGTCCTAGTCCTACTAACAATATGTGATGACGCAAAATAGTGCCATGTGGGTGTTGTACTATATGAGTGGTTAGTTCTATCATATTTTGTTCAAGATGGACCTACCACCATAGTGCGACAAAGCCACAACTTTCCACAGACCTTTGTGGGACCCTCTTATAATCAATTAATAAATAAATTATTGTTCATTCTTTAAATGATGGGTCCTATCACTGATATGTGATTATGCAAAATTATGCCAGGTGTCCCCTTGTGTTATAAATTGATGCAAAATAATCGATTTACTACTATCAATGATCTTCTTGACCGATTAAGATCAATAACTCAGGTTCAAAACTGCAAGGTAGGGTTTGTTTTATGTTTTTGTTTCATGGGTAGTTTCCATTGGTTCCCCTCAAACATGCTTGGTCACTTGATAATTGCATTCAATTTTAGATAATTCAATATTTATGAAGAGTCATAGTTGACAAATTTGTGTAATTCAGACAGTCCAATAATACAACTCTGAGCATTAACAATTTAGCATCTAATGAAAATGCAAGGGTTTGAACTTCGACACTATTGAGTGTGGTGTCAAGTACAAGTAAATTGGTGTTCTATAGTTTGGTTTAATTTTTTCTATCTACGAAATGGTTTTCTCGATATTTTAGGCTTAGTTTTTGAAAAGTAGTACTCAGATTGTGATTTTGCGAGATCATAAATTTTGAATACTCAATTTCATTTTGGAAGTGTTGTTTGTACATTTCTTAAATACCATAAGCTTAAATAAGATGAGTGGAAATTCAAGAAGAGGTTCAACTAATGCTAAGAGGGACCTAGATGAAGATATTATTGCTCAATTTACTAATTCTATGAAAAGGGGAAGGCATTGCCCAAGTTACGAATATTATATCATTATACAGTTGTGGATAGGGCAACATCGTGTCAGGATCCTTACACGTCGATTAGCGGAACGGATTTGTTTGTGTTTTTTTACAACATGTTTAGAGCCCCAATTCCAGTGAATAATGCATGGAGATTAGATTTGTGAAGGCTTGTCATCCCAAATCTTTTTGTCAATGTAGACCTAATTAGAGTTGTGGAAAAAAGATATAATCCAGACAGTTGATCTTTTTCAATAGAGAAGAGTATTTTGTTGGCCAATTTGGACAGGGAATCTAGTTTTGAAACATTTACGTTAAACTATAATGCAAACATTTACATTAAACTATAGTGCCTAGGTGCGAGTGCCCATTGATTTTGTATTTCTAGGGAGGGAATACGACAAGGATAAAGGTAGATTCAAGGTTAAATGGATTCCATTTCATAGAAGGAAGAAGGGGGATAGGAAGCCTATTGAATTTCGGAAGACAGATGTTGAGCCCTTTGATTATGAATTTTTTTAGGATTATTTCATATACACTTACTTTGCACTTTGCCAAGTGTTGGGAATCGATGTAAATTCCAAGATGCCTATGCATCTTATGATGTTGGCCACCAAAATCCAACACACTTATAGAAACACCTTCTTTGACTTTGCCTTATTCATTTCCAAACCTATTCATGAAGCCCTTTTGGATATCCAAAAGGGTAGCCCTATTGTTCGATTTAGGTGGTATTCTCTATTGTGCCACATTATTTTGTATGGTGGAAGCAAGGTTTATCCTTTCCCTTGGGGTCTAGAGCTGAATTTGAGAAATGTAGATGAACAAAACCAAAGGTAACCTATCCAATAATGGATCTATTTATGGGGCATGCACTGTGACAACTCCAATTATGTCATGTTTGAGGAACTCTCTGTCAAAGTTGTGCTGCAAAATTTGGGGTACCCAATCAATTGGAGATTATCAAACACAATGAGGAGATTTTTGAGGCCTCTTGAGCTAGAGCCCAAGATAGTAATCTTCCATAACTGGGGAGACTGGTTTTTCTACCCCAGGTACACAATCATCAAATTTTACGATGCACCAATTAAACCTCATATTTTGCCTAGATTGTACTAGATAGAATTGTTTTCTTAGAAATAATTTGGCAGTTGAATGAGTTTGATAAGGCTCATTTACGAAACCCAAAGGTAAAGAAGGGATCCTTCCTCCCAAAAACCATATTTTTGTGTGATTTTGAGATCTCGGGAAAAGGAGGATTTTACCTTTTATATTACAAGTTACTGCCATACAAGATGAATTTTGCAAAATTCAAAATTTTTGATCCAGAATACTTTATTGATCAAACTAGGGTTGGGTTTAGATTGGCATCATTTGTTCATGAGAATGATCATTTTGAGGACTTAATTAGAAATGCTTCTTTTGATGTCAAAGATCAGTGGAGAATATGTTAGAATCAATGACAGTCCCAAAGACACTGAGAGGGGGGGGGGCTAAATCAGTGTCTAACCGGTTAGGAGAATATTTAAACTTATTAAGAACTTTGTATCCCAAAACAGTGTACCGGTAAATGAGAATTAATGCAGCAAATAAGAATAATAGAGACAACATAGAGAACACACCATAACACAAGATATTAACAAAGAAACTCGGTGTGGGAAAAACCTCGATGGGATTTGTGACCCACATTATTCACTCACTGGCCAATGAATAACTATCTTACAATGAAGGGCCTGCACATGCAGGAAGGCTAGAAGCCTAGAGCTCACTACTCAACTACAAAATGGAAGTCTCACTGACTTACAAAATGGATTATCAAAATCCAATACAATGTACTGCTTCAGATCAGCATCAACTATGCCAATTTCAATACCGTTTTAAGCTCAGTCAATAACCAAAACCTTCGCTATCAACTATATCACCTTATACAAAAATATCATCTATCCTTTCTCACACATCATCAAAATGACCGATAAGATCTCATACATATATGAGTCTTTTACAATATGCCATGTCGACTTATACAAGAGATAATTACATTATAAAACAATAAACAAAAGTTTATTCCATGTCGTCTTGAGTGTCGGTATGCATTGTTGCCACTATCATTGAAGTGCCTGCCGGTGTATGTAGAAATCTATTTTCGGTGTCGGTGTCGGTAACTGTTGGTGGGTTGCCAGGTGATTGCCAGTTGGTTTCCATCAATGACAATATCAACTATTCTCATAAGAGTTTAGAATACCAACAATCTCCCCCTTTGGCATTGATGGCAACACTCATGAGAAAAATCCAAAAACTGTTCCAAAAACTGAAGTCCAAAAAGTTTCCAAAAATATGTGCTCCCCCTGAGCAAATGATTTCCTCTAAATAAGCATTTTTCTGTCCACTACTCCCCCTTTGACATCAATGACAAAGGTTGTAAAAAATAGTCAAACGAGTGCAGAAATTTCACCTCAAAGTGTGTAACCGGTTGGTTACAATCTGAAAAATATCTGCCAAAACTAGATTTAGACTCTGCATAAACCTTTTGTTGTCATTCAAGGTTGCCTCAGTCTGTAGGATCGTGTCGATGAGATAATGCATGTGATCTTCTAGTGATCACTCTCCTTGAAGTAATGCCTTAGATATTTCTACTCTCTGAGAAATAAGATTTTCCAACTTGGGACCAAGTTTATTTTTAAGTTCTCGGGCATTAGACCTTATCCTTGCTTTTTATTTCTCAAGTTTCTCTAATTTTTCCTTAAAACCTGCCATTTCCTTCTCAAAAACTACTATGTGTCTGGATGAGCCAATTATGTTATCAGCTATGTCATCGATTTATTTCCGTGTTTTATTGATCTCCTTATCTATGACCTATGTCAAAAGGTGAGGTTTGCATGTTTCCTTATATAGCTCTTTGTACTCCAAAATTGTAGAGTTCAGTGTCGGTAATAATGTACTCAGCTGTTCTGTACACTTCTTTATGGTGTCATCAAAGAATTTGTCCTTCCCTTTTTCAACTCTCTCCTTTATTGTGTCCTCATTCACTTTGTCAATGGTTATTACATTGTCGGCAATAAATTTGGACAATGTGTCCAATTTACCTAAAGAATCCTTAATATGATCTATGTTACAATTTGGTGCAATCAATTTAAGAATAGGTATAGTTTTATCAATTGCCTTGTAGGCCAATGCATTGCAATCCATTATCTTTTTGATTGAATCCAAAAGTACCTCTGTAACATTGGTAGGTCTGAATTCACTTGTAGATGTGTCAGATGTTTGACCAATTACCTTTATTACCTCTATATTTCCATCAGTTGTAACCATTTTACTTGCATTTTCCTCTAGTGGAATAGTCTGGGTTTGCATCTCAACCTACAAAGGTTTCTTAGACTGTTTTGATGTCTCAATGATTGTCGGTTTCTCTGTTTCAGTGTATACCTATGCCTCAATTTTTTTTCCTAAAAGTTCAACTGTCGGGATCTATGTCTTTGGTGGCCCTGTGCTAGCATCTATACCTTCAGTAGGTTTTTAAGTTTCTAATAGGTTCTTTGTATGGTTTGGGATCTTAACTTCAACAGTTTCTACCGGTTTCTGTGCCATGTTGCCACTGTCAACATTATCTTCCTTAACCTCTGAATTATCCTTGTCCACAATAATATTTATTTCCTGAGTATCCACATTCATGGTAAAGAGTATCTCAGATTCATGATTTGTGTCATCATGTATAACACCTTCAGTGTCAATAACTAGTGGATAATTTGTGTGTATCGGTGCAGTATCCAAAGGTGGTGGCAGTAGATTATCAGTAATCTTGATGTTTGGAATTCCACCAATCTTTCCTTTGCCCTTGTCCTTGTCCTTCTGATACACTTTAAATTTCTTTTTCGGTCAGTTCATTTCCTCTTGTTTTTCCTTCTCCACAAAAAATATATCCCAATTTTCTGCAGTTTCATTTGCAATCTCTTTTACTCTTCATTCCATTAAGCTTACTTGTCGGTGTCCATTGGAAAAAATGGATCGATTAGCCTTAGAAATCAGTTCATCAATTTCTTCTTTTGAATTAACAGGATGTATAGCTAGAAACTTTTCAACTTTCAATTTCTTGTTTGATTCCATCCCTGCTATCCTTTTTGCTTCCAATATTCTATATAGTTCATTTGGTAAATCATCCACAACTTTAATTAAAACCTTTTTATATATGTCCAAGTGTAGAATTATATTGTTCTCAATTATTTCCCTGTCAGAATCATTAAATGTGTTATACAGTTTGTGTACATTAGCCAAATTTTCATCATCAGTTATCTCATTTAATAAATCATTCAAAGAAGGGGTAACCAGTTGTTGTTTCTTCTTTGGTGTGAGTTTCTTGGGCGGTCCCCTTACTGCCTGTTGTTTCTTTCTTGGAGTCCTTGCTCTCTTAAGTGAAGGAGAGGGTACCGGTGAAGGTTTTCTCTTCCTCCTTTCAACTCTTTTAAACTCTGTTGGTTTCTCACTGTCAATTCCAGAAGATGTGTCAACTGGTGAAATATGTGCCTCTGGTTGAAGTCCTTCAAGCTCACTAGCCAATATGCCACTAATGTTCATGACATTTTCTTTGATTTCCTTCACTTTCATAGAAGCATCTCTAATGGATTTTTCTCTTTTCTTTCTTTTCTTCAACAAATTTACATCTCCTTCAATAGTCTCAACACTACCAAAGACTTTTTTTGATGGTTCTCTTGGTGATTCCAGTATAGCTTTAGCATATGTTTCCAAAATGGTAAGATGTAATTCATATCCCATTTCGGTGACCCAGATAGTCCTAGGGAGTACTGCCTCCATCCATGTCTCATCTCTTTTGATAACAAAACATATCTCTTTGTTATATTTGTCTACTACACTCTGTGGTAGCCTTTCTCTAGTTCTCATCTTAGCTTGGAAAGTTTTAAAGTAGTCTGTTATGTTTTTGTCTCTAGTAGTTCCCATGCTGGTAAAAGCTTCCTGTAGTTGCTTTCCTACTGGTATATAATATCCAAAGTCTTTAGGTCCTGTACCGGGGATCTCTTTAGGGAAATACAACATTAAACATACCAAAATATTTCCAAAGCGGAATGTCCATTTCTTATCTCCTTTAATCTTTTTCAAATTGTCAATAAGCTCATCTTTTAGCCATTCACACACATCTATCACTACATTGTTATTTATCATCTCATAAGCATTGTGTATACAGAGACTAGAAACAGAGTTGAGTTTTTTTGTATGTGTGGCCTTGTAACCTAGCACCATACTTACAAATCTCACATTGATGTCCTTAATATCATTCACTCTCAGTGATCTATTTTCAGATGTTGCTCTGGTTAGGCTTATCACTTTGTTTTTAGGAATCTTCTTTGTTTTATCAGGTATGTTGTCGGTTGAGGGTAAACCAGTCACTGCCCTAATTTCTTGCTGGGTTATTTTGCAGACAAAATCCATCCATAAGAATTCTCCATGTGCTCTACTCAATACAATCCTTACCACTTCCTCTAGAAATTGAGGGATATTCAAAATTTTCACAAAACCTAGAGTTTCCACAATTTTATGTTCGGGTTTAATAGCACCATGTTCATCACAAATTAATTTTGTAAACATTTTCATTAGTTCCTCCAAACCTAGTTCTTCTATGTTGCAATGTATATAAATCCTAGGGTCTTCTGCAAATGCTACACCTTTAGGAATTTTCAAAAATGCCCCTACAGAGTCATCTTGCTTAGCAATTTCAGGAATTATCTTAAACACGAGCCTAGGGTGTTTCACATTTCCATAATGACAGGGTTCAGAATAAACTTGGGAGCAGAAGAAGAGGCCATTGAAAATTAACTTTTACTGCTTGAAAATATTTTGAATGCCTGAGGAAATCACTCCGCACCTTCGCCTTGAATGCCTTCGCTCAGTTTTTGCGCTCTTTACTAATTTGAATATTTGGTGAGTTGAAAATGAGGGAAATTAGCTGATTTATAATGATATTTCTTCTACCAACTACATTAAATGCTTGTCAGTTAAGTGAAAAATTAACACATCTGCAGGTAAGGAAGAAATCTATTTTCTCACCATCAACCGAGGGTAATCTGCATGATTTTCAACTTGTTGCAATACCTCCAAAGGGTTACTTTTTAGTTGGATGAAGAATCTCCTGCGGGTAGAGGATTACTCTATTCTACCAGTATAGAGAGTTTCATCAACTATCTGATCTCTCTTTTTAATCCATTGTTTTGAAAATTCTTGTTTTACCTCATCTACCTTTTCTTTGCCTTTCAAACTGGATCATTTATTGTTTGCCGGTGAAGTCTTGCTTCTACAAAATTTAGCAATATGTCCAATTTTGTTACAAGCATAACAAGTCACATTATTCCTCTAAATAGCCTTTCCATATCCTATGTCGGTTTGTGTTCTGCATTGATTAGATAAATGTCCATATCTTCCACAAACATAGGATTTCACATTCATTCTGCAATTTTCTGAATTATGACCAATTTTGTTGCATTTGGAGCATTGACCGGTGGCTGCATTAATATCCTGATTATTTCTAAGTCTACACTGATTTTCTCTATGACCATACTTGTTACAGTTAAAGCATTTCCCATTAAACTTCCTCGAGAATCTTCCTCAAGCTTTTAGGCTTTTGAAAATAGAGGACCAGGCTTTGATACCAATTGTTAGAATTAATGACAGTCCCAAAGACACTGAGAGGGGGGTGAATCAGTGTCTAACTGGTTAGGAGAATATTTAAACTTATTAAGAACTTTGTATACCAAAATAGTGTACTGGTAAATGAGAACTAATGTAGCAAATAAGAATAACATAGACAACATAGAGAACACACCATAACACAAGATATTAACGAGGAAACCCGGTGTGGGAAAAACCTTGGTGGGATTTGTGACCCACAATATTCACTCACTGACCAATGAAGAAATATTACTTACAATGAGGGGCATGCACATGCAGGAAGGCTAGCAGCCTAGAGCTCACTACTCAACTACAAAATGGAAGTCTCACTGACTTACAAAATGGATTATCAAAATCCAATACAATGTACTACTTCAAATCACCATCAACTATGCCAGGTTCAGTACCAGTTTAAGCTCAGTCAATAACTAAAACATTCGCTGTCAACTATATCACTTTATACAAAAATATCATATATCCTTTCTCACACATCATCAAAATGACCTATAAGATCTCATACATATATGAGTCTTTTATAATATGCCATGTTAGCTTATACAAGAGATAATTACATTATAAAACAATAAACAAAAGTTTATTCCATGTCAGTTTGAGTGTCGGTATGCATTGTTGCCACTACTGGTGAAGTGCCTGCCGGTGTATGTAGAAGTCTATTGTCGATGTCGGTAACTTCTGGTGGGTTGCCAGGTGATTGCCAGTTGGTTTTCATCAATGACAACATCAACTATTCTCATAAGAGTGTAGAATGCCAACAAAATACACATGGTAGAATAAAAAAAGAAAAAGATTGACCCAGCATACAAAGTGGTATACACTGAATTGGAGGAACAAAGTGTCATAAATTTTGAAAAAGTTAAGGTAGGAGATGACGTTAGACCATTGGCATTCTCTACATTTCTATCTGATGATAAGTTTGTGTAGTATTGAGATTTCAGGGACTTTGTCCTAAAAAACAAAAGGGAGCAATTTTCCAATATGCTAAGAGAAAGGTTGGCATCGAAGAATCTGGCAGACAATGATATTGATATATTTATAGCTGAATTTTTAGAGGAGATTAATTATTTCATATAGAAATGACCCCTAAGGAGGAAAGACAATTTGTAAGGAATAGTGTATGTTTGTTACTTGAAGGATGGGACCTCTCTTCTGCAATTTTATTAGACACGCCATAAGAAAGGAATCTTTAGAGCTGGCAGCTTTACCAACTAAAGAGAAAGCTCATGAGTTGTATTTTGGGTCATATTATAGCCCTCGGTATGGGGATTGGTAGTGTAGACATCTAAAAATGGTCAATGCTTGTGGAGTCATACTTTAACATTTGCGCATTGCCTTATTTTAGGGTTCTTGCGTCACATTAACATTTCTTCTATGTTGTGCATTTGGTCTTTATCATATGCAAGCATCGAGTCCTTCTTCTTCATTCCTCATTTTCCTCGCATTCGAATTAGGTCTTGTCGATAGAAATCTTCAGTCATGATTTTGGTCAATCTTATCCTATCACATCATGGTGCGTGCTCATTTATCATCATTTTGGACATCATCAATCCTAATCGATGATAGAATTAGGGTTTTGTCCTCTTTTCAATCTTTCAATCATCTTTTAGTAATCATTTGCGATTATCAACTTGTTAATCTCATCATTTTGCAATCGATTTGTCATCAATCCTTGTCCTTGTCAATCTCATCATTTTGCGATCGATTCGTTATCGATCCTTGTCCTTGTCAATCTTGTCATTTTGTGATCGATTCATCATCGATCCTTGTCCTTTTCAATCATGTCAATTTGGATCGATTAGTCATTGTTCCTCGTCAATTGGTGCCTATCAATTTGATCTCCTTGTCAATCTTGGTCAATTTGTCATTGATTTCTGTCAACCAATCTCAATCATTTATCAACATTGGTCCTTTGTCAATCAGAATCATGATTGAACCTACATTAATTTCTTATTGTCTTGACCTAATTCCTTGTCCTCTTATTTCTAGGGATTTATGATTTGTTCATTTAATCCTTTTCTTCTTCTTTGTGGGTTAAATAAATCTATTTATTTAGTCCTAGGTCTCTTTCATGAATTAATTAATGGATGAAAACCTATTAATTAATTCACCTAATTTCTATTTCTCCTATTTTCTTTAATTTTTCTAATATTTCCTCTAAATTCATTCCCTCATTTTCTCCTATGTTTATGCTTCCATTTGTTGCAATCATGGAAGCTATTTTCTCTCTTCCCTTTTGTCATGGGAAAGGAATTTCAATCTTGTCATAATTTGTCATAATTTGTTATACACCTTGCATAGCAAATTGTCATACATTTGTCATAATTTTGCCATTCTTGATTTGAATTTCCTTTCAAATCTCTTCATGCTAATCTTGTCCTCTCTCCAATTTGTCTATAAATTGGATGATTTTCTTCAATGAAAGGTTCGATCAACCACACTTCTAGTATCCTCGCGCTATCAAAATCAATCTTGCTTCATGCTTTTGCACTTGTAGGTGAGATCCACATAAATCCGCTATTTGGAGGAGAAAGAAGAACAATGGAGGTCAAGGAAGGAGTTTTCTTCATATGGTTTGCATGTTTATGTTGAAATCTTGCTTTTCCTTCTTCTATTGCATGTATTGGGATTTCTTTCATAGCCTATTAGTTTTTGTGGTTAGCTAATATAGTTTATGAATCTTATGCTCAAATTCCCTATTATAGGTAGTGTGGTCAATATTTAATGATGACCAAATTCAGAAAGCCTAGATTAAGAAGAGGGTAGGAGATCTTACCAGTAACTTGACTGTTATGAAAATGAGACCTCCTAATAGATATGAAATGCTCTTAACAAAAGAGACAATGACTTCTTGGGCAGATGTTAACAAGCTTAAGGAAGATTTGAGTAAGTTAAAACTTCAAAATGAAAAATTGCTGCGGGAGTATAATAAGGTGGTGTCACTCCTACCTTCTCCACATCCTACTTCAACTTCTTTTGTTGCTTCAAGTTCACTTCAAGAGATAAAGGCGCTCAAGGCTGAAGTAGCAAGGTTGGAAGATGAGCTCAAAATGAGAAAAGTGGTTGAAAAAAGTTCAAAAGATGATGAAGAGAAGAGAGTAATTGATTTGGTTGAAAAGAATAACACCTTGTCACAGGAGATAAAGGTGCTCAAGGATGAATTAGTAAGGTTGGAATATGAGCTCAAAAGGAGAAATGTGGCTCAGAAAAGTTCAAATGATGATGAAGAGATGAGATTCAGTTATTTGGTTGAAGAGAATAATTCCTTGTCACAAGAGATAAAGGCACTCAAGGATGAAGTAGAAATGTTGGAAGATGACCTCAAAAGGAGTAAAGTGGCTCAGAAAAGTTAAAATGATGATGAAGAGAAGAGAGTCAGTGATTTGGTTGAACAAAATAGTACCTTGTCACACGAGATAAAGGTGCTCAAGGCTAAAGTAGCAAGGTTGGAAGATGAGCTCAAAAGGAGCCAAGTGGCTTAGAAAAGTTCAAATGATGATGAGGAGAAGAGAGTCAGTGATTTGATAGAAGAGAATAATACCTTGTCACTCCACTCTTTTGTTTCCACACTACTGGTCACAAATGATTCATTTGTAATGACTAGAAATATGCATGAACATAGGATAACCCGCATCTACGACGTTTCTAAACTTGTTTGGGTGGCTTATAAATCATTGCATAATACAATGAATGAGTCTCATATCAGGGAAATAGTCAGATTGAGATGCTACTTACAAAATTGGTCTCCTCAAATCAAATGTTTACAATTGTTGCTGGAACATGCAAATTTGGATAATATTACTGGCAATTCCATTTTGAAAATTACTGAAATTTTTTGAGTTGTGCAATATTATACAAAATCATATCTTTTTTAGGCACAAGTTTATTCAATTGGTGAGCTTTTATGACAACCGACCAATATAGGTTCCTCCTATTTTGACAGCAGAAGGGGAGTTGAAGAAATTTTCAATCTGGAGGTCTAATTTTTTCCTTAATATTAGACAAGCAACAAGAGGATGTGATACTTTTGGCATTATAAACATGGGAGTGTTGAATTCTATGTTGGACATTCTTTACTCCATTCAGTATTGGATGCTTGAGTTTTGTAGGATTGTGGCACTAGTGCATGATCAATATAAGAATGATCATATGATGCAAGTCAAACAATTTTCTGGGCGGTGGGCCTGCTAGGTACTAAGGTAGAGAGCTTTTCAAAAAAACTTACAAAACAAAAGCTCCATTTGTAATTGGAGATGAACTTTTTTTTTGGCAACTACATGTTACATATATATGTATACATACATACATTTATTAATTCCAGTATCCATGATGGGATAAATTTTATTTGTTCTACTTCTCATTACTTGGATTTTAAAGTGAATATGTTGTTTATTTTTCAGCTGAAAGTGAATATGTCATTTATTTTACAAGTTGTCATTGCATATGGGAAAGTAAAATATAATCCAATTACACAAAACCCCACCGAAATAACATTTCTCATAATCATTTAAAAATTAAAAGGAAGATCAGATTAAAACAAAGTTACATAGTCATATAAGACAGAAGAAATTATAATTTATATTCTATTTCATAGAAACAAGTTTACATGGCACTGTGGCACAATTTACATCTTTGGGATGGCATGTTTTTACAATACACATTATGAAATCACCATGTAAGTTATTGTAGGGTACTCCACTCTGCATCTGATGGAAGTCTAATTTGTTGGAACATATGGTAAGCAACCTGCAAATTTGTTAGCATTTCATATTTGGAAGAGGAATCTGAATTTGACACCAATGTTTCATTCAATATTGCATTCAAGGTTATCAATGGTTCGATGTAACCCAAAAAACTTGCCTCACTGCTGTCCTTAGAAAACTGCTCTACATCACTATTCATTTTCTCCCCCATCTTCTTTTTGAAAGCAACATTTCCAATGTATTGATTGTTTGCACCAGCACTCTTTCCCAAACCAAGCTCTATCATTTTTTTTTATCTATTCATCCAGCTTCATCACCTTTTTTGCAGACATACCCATACATTCCTCTACTTCCAATAGTTTTTCACATTTTTGAATGATAGATGATGCCTTTAATGAGGCATCAATGTGGCTATGAATTCTCTTTGTTGCTATATAGTTGTCACTAGCTTTGTAGAGTGTTTGCAAAATTTGTTTTGGAATTTCCTCTCTTGAACAAACCTCTTTGTTCTGAACAATGTATTCCTTGACCTTTACATAGTGTCCTCTCACACTTTCATTCAATTGAAACCACTAACACAACTAGTCATTCCTCTGCATTATTTTCCCCCAAATGTTTTCTTTTATATACCTCACTGTCTTTTTAGAATTTTCCTTCATTTTGTTATCCAAAGTTTTTATCATATTTTCATCCTTCTATGGCTCTTGTCCCATTTTTTCACTTGATTTTATTTCTTCCTATACTTTTTCTTCCCACTATTTTGCCTTTACCCTCTGATGATCCAATTGCTCCTATAAATGTTTATTTGTGGTAGCAACAGTCTCCACACTATTGTATAATCTCGCTGAAGTGGCTTTTTCATTGTCTAATTCTTTATTGCTTTCAGCCAATTTTTTGTTTAGTTCATTCAGTTGTGCCTCCATCTATCCATGCTCTGTAATTGTTGATGCAGAGTCAGAATTGTTTATCCTTTTCTGTAATTCAATCTACTTGTTATCTATTGATTTCCTCTTTGCTTTCTCATTTTCCAAGTCTTCCTGTAACTTTTCTATTCATTTCTCCAACTTAATTCTCTCTCTCCATCTTGACCAGTGTTGTGTAGACCACTTCGTTGTTCTTTTTTGACATATTAATTTTGTCCACTTTTTTTGCTTTGGAAAAATCCAAATGGAAGGTGCTAACGTGAAATTGAGAGGGATCTATCTGACTCTATGGTAGATTTTGAATATTATCTAAGGGCACAAGAACCATGTAATCCATCATCTCATTGTTTAGGTCATATGTGGAAATTACCATGTTCGATACAGGTCATTCCTTAGAAGCAGCAGTAGTCACATCCCTCTTCAATTTAATCTTTTTTTATTTATTCATATTTAATTTTTGTACAAATTCTTCAAAGTAAGTATTGCAATGAAAACCTGGGGTTGCTGACGCAATTGAATGTTTCAAAGGTGAAATAGCATTTGCAGCAATGTACACACCTCCACCTATGCCTGTGTTTCTAACTAATGCATTTTGAGGATTAACAACACCCATTCGTAATCTTGTGCCATTTTCACTTGCAAGTGGAGTTTTTGGACTCTTTTGAGGGGTTTGTTTAGAAGCTTCAAATAATATATTTGGAGTGGCAATGGATAGAGATCATGTTGTACTCACCATTTTTTCATAACCTTTCACTTCTTCACACTGCCTTGATCACTACCCATGGGATTTTGTAAGTGTATAATATCTTCTATAGTTGGCCTCTGATGAGATATTTCTTGTTGTTTCTCTTGTTCGCGAAAACTAGTACTAGTACCCATGTCATCCTCACCAACGACAGTGGCACTTGATTCAATACCAATACCATGTTCTCATTGTGAATGTATTTGAGTGTTGGTACCATCCACACCAATGACAATGGCACTTGATTCAACACCATGACCAATCCAATATTCTAGTTGTGATTGAATATAAGTGTGCATAATATCCCCAGATTCCCCACTAGTGGCACTTGCGTTGGAACTTGATTCACCACCAATAGGATTACCCTGTTATGCTAGTGTTTGTGATTGAACCTGTTAGGTCCCGGGGACAACTGAGAGGGGGAGGTGAATCAGTTGTCAAATAAATTCAAACCAAAAACAACTTAACCAACTTAATGCTTAATACCGGTAAACCAGTTAAGTATGTTGATAGACAGTTTTAACAGTTAATTGCTATACCGGTAAAGATTAGTGCATGAAACATAAACACAAAGTCATCCACAACACACAACACCAATATTTGTACGTGGAAACCCTGTAAGGGGAAAAACCATGGTGGGAAACCTTACCCACAATCAGATGATACTACTGTAGATAGTAAGTGTACATAAATAGGGTCTGCACATGTAGAAAGGCCAAGCGCCTAGAGCTCACTGCTCAATCACAAAATGGGAGTCACACTGACTACAAGTGGATGGTTAAATCCAATAAGAATGTACTACTCAAAATAGCATCTTCATATGTTGTATTCAGTACCAGTGTAATGCTGATATGCTTTCACAAAAACTTAGCTTCACCTTCAAATGATGTTTGTGTGTATTGCTCTGCTTAATCTCGCATATACCTTCACACAATTCTTTTTTGCATTCCACATTTGATCTTACAAATAAGATCTTACATTTATACCATAACCTAAGACCAATTTTAGTAGGTCAGCTCTACAAGATATTACAATAAAAACATTTTACAAACAATATAATATCCAATGCAATAACCGATTGAACATGTCGGCTTAATGCATTTACAACAATAATTAATCATCTTCATAGTATGTTGTGCTGATCTGGAAAAGATAAACCTGCCGGTGCAACCCTGGACCTATTTACTAGTAAAAGCAAATATGAAAATATGAATATACCAATGATTAATTCATTAAGACAAGATGTCCACACAACGTCTTCGATATTACCAAGTGTTTTCCATATCTTTCCAAGTGTCAGTGATCATTATATCCTATCGGTGTACCATATACTGGTAACTGTGCAATAGTTACTTGCTTGTTGGTGAATGCTACTGGATCTCCAAATTGCTAGTGTTTTAGTAGGTGTTGACATCAATGACAAAACCATACCAAAATACCAACAGAATCTAAGTGTCTACATAAACTAGATTTGAAGATTTAACAAAATAAGAAGCAAGGTTATGAGTAATACCTTCTTGTGATGATTCACCTCCAATGACTGGTTTCTCACCATATTTTCTTGGAACAAGTTTTGTCGACAGTGGCATCTAGTTTCCTTCTCCTTGGGGACCCATACTACCACCTTCATAACCCAATTTTTCTATTAGGGTTGCCCTTATTGGCATTATTGGCATTAAGTTGTCATTGATGTCAACTAGTTTGGCATTGTCACAAGTGAATAAGAAGTGGTGACTGGTATAGAAGAAGTAAGACATGCTAATGTCAATCCATATGTATGTAAGCAGATTGAAGGT
The DNA here is from genome assembly GCF_030272615.1 of Cryptomeria japonica. Classification (NCBI taxonomy): domain Eukaryota; kingdom Viridiplantae; phylum Streptophyta; class Pinopsida; order Cupressales; family Cupressaceae; genus Cryptomeria; species Cryptomeria japonica. The sequence goes on along the minus strand of NC_081406.1, from coordinate 482,417,111 downwards.
AAGTTATTCATACACATGAAATGCATCATGTACTAGTAAAAAAGGACCACTGGCAAGACAAAGCAAGAAATCAAGAGAAGAACTAAAGGATGTAAACCGGTATACTCAAAGAAGATTAATGTTGTCGGTAAATGGATTGAGTAGTAGGAGCAACATGTTTTATGTAAGGCCAAGTTGAACCATCAACAGAGAAGAGGTTTGTGGGGATGAAGGCCCACTGGTGGAGTTAGGTTATACCAGTAAGGTGAGTTGAAAACTAGTAGTCAATCTTAGTCAATAAAGAATGTCAAACCAACATAGAAAACCAAGCAGAGGTAGATATCAAAAAATGATGACAATTAGAAGCCAGCTGGTGATAATGCACAACTTGGTGAAGTGTGCATCGATATAATAGTCAGCAAGCAGTTCAACTTTTATGAAGAACAAACAAGTCATGGGAGGATGACAAAAGATTGCGGCTCGAGGAAGACAAGCTATCAAGCGATTGAACTAATCCTGCAAGAAGATTTGATCTTATTTGTTGAAGGAAATAGTCGAACCATTAATGGTGTGTGACAGAGAAATGTAGAAAAGCATGGTGCATACCTCTAAATATAGAAAACACACATTAGAATATGAGGCATTAGTGGTGTTGATCTATGATATGAAGATATTCCCTCTGGAAAAGCAGATCGAATCAAATCCAATACGGATCGAGTTGGTGAAGGCAAAACCTAACATGACACTATTTGAATATAGCTCTGGTAGGAACCCTAGATGATAAATATGTGAGTTTGAGACAGAAATAAGTTGATGTTTGATGTGAAGAGGGAGTGAGAAGAGAACTTGAGCAAGGAGAAAGATCATCTTCCTTAGAGTTTATTCTAAGAAAGTTGCAGAGTGAGTTAGCAGGCAAACCGGTGAGAGGGTCTAACTGGTAGAGATAGAGTAACTAGTAAACTGTTACAGGTCTAATAGTTAAGCTAACTGGTGAGGTGTGATTGATCAAGAAGGCATCCAAGAGTGACACAGTGTGGTGTGAGGCTGAGGGAGAAAGAAGAGAGGCTAAGAGTAACTGCTGAGTGATCAGAGAGAGTAATCTGAGAACTGGCAGTGTGAGAACCAGTGAATAAGAGGAGGTTGTTAACAGACAAAAATCCATTGTTCAAGTGCTACAAATTTCATTTGCAACCAGGTGTTTGATGGTATGATGTAAGAATAAGTATCTGGTCGGTTACTAAGAGGGGGGGTGAATCAGTAAATAGAAAAATTGATACAAACTTCACCAATCTCAAAAATAAATCTCTGAAAGTAAACTTAGAACTATCAATGAAATAACATTGTCAAGATAAAAAATCATAAGATAAACCGGTTGACTACTACAACAATTTAACAATAAATAACTTCAAACTCATAAACATCTAAATGCTTTATCATATGTCAACAGACTTCATTTCTCAATGCTTCCGGTTATCATGATTTATCAAAGTAGTTAAGTAGTTAATCAAATCAACCATAAGATCATAACCACAAAAAGATTCACCTTTTGACACAAATATTTGTGATGTAGAAACCCAAATGGTAAAAACCACGGTAAGATGAGACTTACAAGATAACTATCTGAACTCTTCTGATGTTTGCCCTGTTAGGAGCCTAGCCTGTTAAAGCTTTACAAAAGTCCTGTTAAGAACTGATCCTGTGAGAAACCACCCAATTAAGGGATTGACTATAATTCCTTGTTAGAAGAAATACCCTATAAGGAGTAACCTCGGTAGAGGATTTGAAAATCCAAGCTAATGGATCACCTTGTTAGAGGATTTGAAAAGTCACCAAGCCTATTAGAGCTTACCCGATTAGGGGATTTCAATTCTGCTATAATTGTTAGAAAACAACAAGAGTTTGTTGATATGTCTGAATAGCACTACACTTGCTTGATCATATCCTTTTCATGCTCCTATCTGTCTTTACTCAAATTGCAAATACATCATCTAGTTTAGCAACCACACACTCAACTAATCTTTGCCAACTCCAAAACTAAACAACTTCATCAACCTTATAAATAGACCAATTAGGTCGGTAACACAACAAAAACTTAATCCTTATAGAGATTACAAACAAATCGGTTCAAGTATAACCATTGGATTACATAGAAATCTTTGCACATCAATCAAGAAAACCTTGATCGCTCCTTGATCACCGCTTCATCGATCTTAGTAACTCATCACATGCTTTGCATTGTATGCAATATACTTGCTCATTCCCTAAACAAAAACCCTTACAATAACTCGCCAAAATCACTTGAAATTGTCTTCATACAATAGTCATACATGTCATAATTATTTCCACTCATTATCATAAACCAATATAACCAATTCACCAAACTTAATCGGTTAGGGTTTATCAAAAACAATAGGTAGGGTTTACAGGTTAAACTCACCAATATATAGTAGAGAATACATTCTTGTAGCTCATATGTAGTTTTATGACAAAATTCTGAATAAAAATTACCAGCTTATGCCTTATGTCTTTACAATTCATTTTGTTATCCTTAATTGAGAGTTAGTTTATTGTGTTATTGTCTAGACAACCTTTGAATTTTTTGTCTCATTTGTAAGTCACAGGTTGTGCATTGTGATAAATTGGTTCATTTGGTTGATTGTGAAAGTTTCTCTTTTCCTTTCAATTTCTTGAAGTTTAAATCCTTTGCATGAAATATTTATGTGTTATGAACCAGAAGTCCATTTGTGCAGATTGGTGGTTTTAGGATTGTATCTCTATCATTTTGAGATATCTTATTGATGCTTCACCTTCATTTAGTATTTGCAATTTCTTTCTAGTTTCATTTTAAGTTTTCCTATCCGTTTTCTCGGTAAAGATTTATAATTTTTCATAGGAAACCAACCCTTCATCTAGAGGTTAATTTTCACTATAGGCAACCCACAAGCCTTAGAATTATCCCATGTGTCACCAAGTTGCTTGAGCTTTCAGCTTGTGCACTATGGGTGCAATTTGAGTGACAACAGTAATAACTGGTATTCCAAGGTTGTTTGAAAAGAAAAGAATTTAGGAACCACTAATTCACCCCCTCTTAGTGGTACATTGTGTTTAACCATTGGTATCAGAGCCTAGGTTCTCAGTTGATTAAATCTTGGGTAAATTCTGGTCTTAGAACACGATGGCAAGAAATGAGTCTACCTCCTCAAAAGCCCCCATGTTTGATGGATCTAACTATGCCTTCTGGAGTAGAAGAATGGATACCTATATTTCCTCCCTTGGTTTTGATGTGTGGATGTCTATCAAGAATGGGTATACTGTCCCTAGTATTCCTCCCATAGTTCTAGATGCCAAGAAGGAGTAGGAGAATAATGCAAAGGCTAAACATACTATCTTAAGTGGGTTGTCTGATAATGAGTTTGTCAAGGTCATGCACTATGAATCTACCAAGGAGACTTGGGATAAAATATAGAGGTTATTTGAAGGAGATACAAAAGTCAAAGAGGCCAAGCTACAAGAACTAAGGGGTCAACTTGAAGGCATCAAGATGAAGGATGAAGAAAAGATTGCAGACTACCTTCACAGAATAGATGAAACTATGAACACCATCAGAGAACTTGGAGATTAAATTGCAGATGAGATTCTAGTCAAGAAGGTACTTAGATCTCTCACATCTAAGTATGATACTAAGTTTTTTGCCATAGAGGAAGCCAAGGATCTGAAGATTTTTACAATGGATGAGCTATTTGGCTCACTAACAGCCTATGAAATGAGAACAACCGGTGAAGCATCCTCAAGGAAAGAGGCAGCATTCAACTCCACCAAAAAGAGCAAGGAAGAGGTTGCTCACAAAGGATCTAGTGAAGACTCAGATGCAGAGGTAGAAAACTTTGTCAGAAAGCTCAAGAGAGGATTTGACAACTATAAAGGAAAGTTACCACTCAAATGTTTCAACAATGGTAAAGTTGGACACTTTGCTGCAAAATGTCCTTATAATGAAACCGGTGGAGATGAGCAAAAAAGTTTTAGTAGATCTACTGATAAAGACAAAGAAAGAATTGTCTACTAGCAAGGAAGAAGAAGCTACCAGAAGCAGGACAGCCTATATACTATTAAGGATGATGCCACAGAGGAAGAAAGTGCATCAGAAGATGACTACCATGAGAATGAAAGAGAATTTAATCTCTTTATGGCACTTTATGAACTGGTTGGTAAATATGAGGAAGAAGAAGACATTAAGGCCAAAGTGCATCTAGAAGGTGAGATCATAAGTGCTCTTGAGGAGTTGAGTAAAACAAGAAGAGAACTCAAGAAGTTCAAGATTATTGCAGTAGAAGAACAAGGTCCCTTAAAGCAATCCCTGGATGAGTCCAATCATGTTATATCTGACTTGAAACTCTAGTTGGAAGAATCCAAGAGGATATTTGAAGTTACATCCTCTAATCTGGTGAAGAAGGAAAAGGAACATCAAGATCTGGAAGCAGAAATAGTGAAGCTCAAAAAGGAGCTTGAGAAAAGTAAGGAAGAAATGAAAGTGAAAAGAAAATATGAAGGCAGCATCGAAGCCTTGGACAAGATGTTGAGCAAACAGAAGCCATCTAAACATACCAGTGGATTAGGATTTGAAGAAGGACAAAGTTCAAACAACAAGGACACATCTAGTAAGGAGATACAGTTCACTTCTTCAAGTGAAGGTAAAGAGAAGAAGACATTCATGGTAAGCAAGGATACCAGTAAGAAGATATATACATATGTTGTTAGAAACCGCCACACAAACCGGTATACAAAATCAATGAACTAGAGGCCACACTCAATGTACCAACATGCAGATCCAAGGAGAAATGCAAGAGTTTATCATGAAGGATTCACCAGAGTTAGCAGCATGAAAGGAAGACCCTCGGTGAGGCAGTCGTTTGCAAGACCAAGGAAACCTAACTGGTATGTTCCAAACTTTCATGGCCATTGTTACTGGTGTAACAAATTTGGACATAGGATAGATGACTGTAGATTAACCAATGAGCCTTCTATGAGTTATGAAAGTAGAAATTCATTTAATGCACTTTGGGATATGAAATTTGTCTATTATCAGTGCAATGGGTTTGGTCATAAGATATTTGAATGTAGGAAGAGTAAAATGGTGTCCTATAATAGTTTCAAAGATTCATCCTTAAATGAAAATGTGAAATGCTATACTATCAAGAGTTCGGACATATAGAAAAGTTTTGTAAAAATAGGAAAATCAAGCAGAAGAGGACAGACCCTAATCAAGAACCGGTAGTTAAACAGAAGCACAAAATTGCAGCTGACAAGAAGAAGGAAATGAAACCGGTATGGGTTGAGAAAGAAAAGGACAAGGTAGAATCAAGTCTGATAGTGCAGACTGCCTTACATGCTGAAAGAAAAAATCTAAGGATTATAGACAGTGGTTGTTCCAGCCAAATGATCGGTGATAAAAATAAATTTATAAACCTTGAAGATTGGAATGGTGGTTCAATGAGATTCAGAGACAACTCATCCATCAAAATAAAGGGAAAAGGTACTCTTAACATTGATGGAAAACTGAAAGCACATGATGTGTATTATGTGGAAGGCCTAAAGCACAACTTGCTGAGTGTGAGTTAGATGTGTGACAAAGGTTATAAATTCACCTTTGATTCTACTGGTTGCCAAATAAAGAAAGAGAGTACCGGTTTCATTGTAGTCGAAGGAAAGAGGATAGATGGTAATGTATATAATCTGAAAGAATTTTTTGAATCCCAATGTATGTTGGGACAAGTGGATGAAAGTTGGTTGTGGCAAAGAAGATTAGGCCACATAAATTTTGATAACTTAGTTGCAATAAGCAAAAAGGAGTGTGTAAGAAATATTCCACCCATCATCAAACTAGTAAGCACATTTTGTGATGAATGTGTGATAGGGAAGCAAACTAAGGTGAGCTTCAAAACAAAAGAACACAACACCTCAAGACCACTTGAAATTGTACATACAGATCTATGTGGTCCAACTAGGACAAGAGCTCTTACTGGTGAAAGATATTTTATGCTCTTCATTGATGACTATTAAAGAATGACATGGGTCAGTTTCCTACAAGATAAATCACAAACATTTGACAGAATCAAGATCTTTAGGAAGATGGTGGAGAAGGAAAGTGGGTGCAAGCTAAAATGTCTAAGATCAGACCGAGGTGGAGAGTTCACATCAAATGAGTTTGAATATTACTATGAAAGACATGGAATTAGAAGGCAATACTCAGCCCCTAGGACACCACAAAAAAATGGTTTGGTAGAAAGGAAGAACGTGACAGACAAGGAGATGGCCAGAACCATGTTAAATGAGGCCAATTTGCTAGACATGTATTAGAAGGAAGTGGTTCATACTATTGCTTATACCTTGAATTGGGCTCAACTAAGAACAAACAACAAAATGACACCATATGAGTTGTGGTATGACCGGAAACCATCAGTTAAATACTTCAAGGTATTTGGAAGAAAGTGTTTTATCAAGAGAGATATGGATGGTCTAGGTAGTTTTGATTCAAGGAGTGATGAAGGAATCTTCCTTGGTTACTCATCTAACAACAAGGCCTATAAATGATACAACAAAAGAATAAGAAGAGTTATTGAGAGTGTGCATGTAAGAGTTGGTGAGGATATTCACAAAGGAAGACAATCACAGGTAAACCGGTATGATGATTCTGGTGATGAAGGTGAGGAAGCTCGGTCAGACAATGAACCAGAAGAAGCATCCAAAAAGGCTCCTAACTGGTATGTGTAGATGAACCACTTGGAGGAGAAAATTTTAGGTAATAAGAGCGATGGTGTGTAGGCTAGGAGAAGAATTGCCCGAAATGATGAACAAGTCAACTTTTGCCTCATGACTAAAGTAGAACCTAAAACATTCAATGAGGCCAACAAAAGTCAAAAATGGATGGATGCCATGGAAGAAGAGTTGTAGTAGATTGATAAGAACAAGACTTGGGAATTAGTCCCTAGACAAGAAGATAAGAACATCATTGGCACCAAATGGGTCTATTGGAATAAGGTGAATGAAGAAGATAAAATTGTTAGGCATAAAGCTAGACTTGTGTGCAAGGGTTACTCTCAAGTAGAGGGCATTGATTTTGAAGAAACATTTGCACCGGTAGCTAGATTAGAAGCAATTAGAATGTTTCTAGCCTTTTCTACCTACAAGGGTTATAAAGTATATCAAATGGATGTAAAATTTTCCTTCCTCAATGGAAATTTGAAAGAAGAAGTGTACATGGAGCAACCAGAAGGGTTTTTGTTACATGATGATGAAACCTTTGTGTGTCAGTTGAAGAAATCCCTGTATAGTTTAAAGAAAGCTCCTAAAGCATGGTATTCAAGGCTAAATCAGTACCTGAAGGATTAAGGATTCAAAAAGGGGAGTGTTGACAATAATTTATACATCAAGAAATATGGAAACCATATGATCATTGTGGTTGTGTATGTAGATGACATTATTTTTTGAGGCAACAAGGACACCCTTTGCAAAGAATTTGTTGATTAGATGCAGTCAGAATTTGAGATGTCAATGCTTGGAGAATTGACATACTTCCTTGGTTTGTAGATATCACAGCAAGATAAGGGAATCTTTATCTCACAAACCAAGTATTCAAAGGATATGTTGAAGAAATTTCAAATGGAGGACTGCAAACCAGTAAGTACTCACATGGTGATCGGAAGAAAAATAAGCAAGAATGATGAATCACTGGTGGTGGATCAGACATTGTATAGATCCATGATAGGAAGCTTATTGTATCTTACTACTTCTAGACTAGACATAGTGCAGGTAGTGTGCATGGTGGCTAGATTTAAAGTTGCACCTAAGCAGTCACATATGAATGTCGTAAGCAAAATTTTCAGGTACTTACAAGGAACACTCGGTTACAAATTGTGGTACCCTAAACAAGGGGAATTCCTCTTGGAAGCATATACTAATGTTGATTGGGTAGGTTGCATTGATGACCGGAAGAGCATAAGTGGTGGTGCATTCTTTCTAGGTGACCAGTTGGTCTCATGACATAGCAAGAAGTAGGATTCAATCTCCATATCAACTGTCAAAGAAGATTACATTATTGTTGCTACATGTTGCTCTCAAGTGCTTTGGATGAAACAAACCCTCAAGGACATACAGGTGGAAATCTCTAATCCTATTTCCATTCGGTGTGATAATTCAAGTGCCATCAACATATCAAAGAATCTAGTAATGCATTCTAGGACAAAGAATATAGCCATCAAGTGTCATTTTCTCAAAGAGAAGGGTGAAGGATAGGAAGTAAAGATCGACTAAGTCCCTATAGGAGAAAAAGTGGCAGAAATTTTCACCAGACCATTGCCAGTAAGCACTTTTGAGTATTTAAGACACAAGTTGGGAGTTGTGTCACCTGCCTTATGCACTTAGGTTAGTAAGGAGTTATATGGTTCAAGGGGAGTTCATAGAAGCATCTATAACTCTTGAACCACATGATAATCATAGGGAAAGTTCAAGGTTGTATATCTCAATACAACCCTAAGAGAAGATTTGACTAAGGGGGAGATAGGTATGAATAAAAGGGGGAATATAAATTACCCTGACCCTTTGTCATTATGTCAAAGGGGTAGAAATATACCGGTGTAATTTTTTGCAGTAAGTTGACATCAATGCCAAAGGGGTAGATTGTTGGAATTAAGTTGTCATTGATGTCAACTGGTCTGGCATGTTCACCGGTGAGTAAGAAGTGGTGACCGATATAGGAGAAACAAGGCATGATGATGCCAATCCATATGTATGTAACTAGATTGAAGGTAAGTTATCGGTACACATGAAATGCATCATCTACTGGTAAAGAATGACCACCGGCAAGACAAAGCAAACAAGCAAGAGAAGAAGTGAAGGATGTAAACTGGTATACTCAGAGAAGATTAATGTTGCTGGTAAATGTATTGAGTAGTAGGACCAACATGTTTGATGGAAGGTAAAGTTGAACCACCAATAGAGAAGAGGTTTGTAGGTATGAAGGCCCACCAATGGAGTTAGGTTATAATGATAAGGTGATTTGAACCTGTAGTCAATCTTGGTCAATGAATAATGTCAAACCGACATAGAAAACCAAGCAAAGGTGGATGTTGACAAAGATGACAACTGGAAGCCAGGTGGTGATAATGCATAGGTCGGTGAAGTGTGCATCGATGTAACAGTCAGCAAGCAGGTCAGCTTTTATGAAGAACCCGCAAGTCATGGGAGGATGCCAGAAGATTGTAGCTCGAGGAAGACAAGCTGGAAAGCAATTGAACCAATCGTGCAAGAAGATCTTATCTTTGTACCCGTTTGCTGAAGGAAACAACCAAGACATTAATGGCATGTGATAGAGAAACATAGAAAAGCATGGTGCAAACCTCAAAATATAGAAAATGCACATTGGAATACAAGGAATTGGTGGTTTTGATCGATGATATGAAGATCATCTCTCTAGAAAAGAAGATCGAATCAAATCTAATATGGATCGAGCTGGCAAAAGTAAAACGTAACATGACACTATTTGAATGTTGTTTTGGTGGGAACCCTAGATGATACATATGTGAGCTCAAGATAGAAATCAATTCATGTTTGATGCAAAGAGTGAGAGAGAAGAGAGATTTAGCAAGGCGAAAGATCATCTTCCTTAGATTTTATTCTAAGAAAGTTTCAGAGTGAGTTAGCAGGCGAACCGATGAGAGGGTCTAACTGGTAGAGATAAAGTAACTAGTAAATTGTTGCAAGTCTAACAGTTAAGCTACCTGGTGAGGTGTGATTGATCAAGAAGGCATCTGAGAGTGACATAGTGTGGTAAGAAGCTGAGGGAGAAAGAAGAGAGGCTAAGAGTAATCGGTGAGTGATCAGAGAGAGTAATCTAAGAACTGGCAGTGTGAGAACTAGTGAAGAAGAGGAGGTTGTTAACTGGTAGAAATCCATTGTTCAAGTGTTGCAGAACTCATTTACAACTAGGTGATATAACTGTATCTAAATTATATTTCATTATACAACACCGATTTGGAGCTTTGTGCAAGGGTTGGTGCTCCTTGGGTTGGTGCCCTAAATCATTTTAATCCATTATTTCACTTGTCAGGCTGGATTGGAGTAGTAGACTCTAGCAACATTTCTCACCGAGGTTTTTCCCATATTGGGTTTTCCTCATACATCTGGTGTTATGGGTTGTATTTGTGTGTTTTACTCTTTTGATATCTACATGTGTCTTACCAGTTTGATTGTTTAGTGCTTAGGGTAATAATCGGTATTCCAAGGTTGTTTAAAAGGAAAAGAATTTAGGAACCACCGATTCACCCCCCTCTCAGTGGTACATTGTGTTCAATAGCCCCTTTGGTATATTTTTCTTTCATGGAAACACTCAATTTTGCAGACTCAGAGTATGCATCAGCTATTTGAGTTGCTATGTTATTGGTATTCTCATTAGCCTCATCCTCATCCTCATCCTTATCACTTTTGTTATATGCTTCATTAGGATGATCATTATTCCACAATTGGCTAAATTGAAAATCCTTTGGGACTTCATCAAGAGCTACACTGGTTTTTGGTTCACCAAGATTCTTCCTCATAATCCAAAAATCAGTATTTTTGGTTCTATTCCACCTTTTGTCCTCACAATTTGTCTTTATGTTTTGTGGGATAGCTTTTGTAGATGGATGAGCAAATTTTTGGTAGATATTATCAGACTTCATTTTTTCATTTTGATTTTGTTTGCCCTACTCTGTTGTTCCCTGTGCCATAATTTGTGATCACAATTCTTCTATTGGAATATTTTTGTCAGTGGCAGCTTCCTCCATCACTTTTTTGACCTCATCCCGGGAGTCCCTATTTTTCAACAATTCTAGCAAAGGTTTACTTTCATGTCAAAATTTGCTTGCAGAGTTCAAATTCTTCTGAAGTGTTTTCAGAATGACCCTGCATGGGTCATACTGCCAGTAACTATCAACATCAAAATTAAAAATCTCCAAAAAATTGTGTGCCACATTAAATGTTTTTCTCTCAAATGTGAACCCTCCACATGAGAAAGGTAACGAAGGAATATGGTCTTCTTTTGTTGGTCATACAAGAGTTCATCTGTAGTCTCCATCTTCCATAAACATTCCAATGCAAAAACCCTCTTTGTCACATGTATTGGAAGTTTGTGGGGTTGTACTCATGCTCCATAAAACCTTAACACTGTATATTCTTCCATGAGGAACCAGTTTGCCAATTGTATTTCAAATCCAAGTTGAATGTGGTCTCTACAAGACACATGCAATCTAGGCATTAGAGTGTCTATAATTTCATGATACATTGGTGCCAAAAAGAAGTCTACAAAATGGGTGTAGTTCCCTCTTTTATCATGCATCCTTATCTTAGGTGCATATTCATATATTGGAGCCACCATTCTATCCTTGTCTTTCTTGTACACCTAAATCTCATGCTTGTTGGCCTCGAACATTCCACAAAATTTTGCTAGAAGAAGATGACATGAGTACGTTGTGAACCTAAATGTCTTATAGCTACCTCCTTTAATCATTAAAAATTGATTTTGCATGGATTGAACAACGTGTTCAAAAAAATTATATCTGACTAGTTGAGGAATACAATGGATAATAAATATCATTTGAAGAAGGCTTGCACCCACTGTCCTATCACTTTCCAATCCGAGACAAAATATTAGTAGGGAAATAGTATCCTTAACCCATGGCAAAAAAGTATCAACATTATAAGGAGTATTATGGTTGTGATCCAATTTGACACCATCAAATGTTATACCTCTGGCAAATCTATCTTTCTCATCTTCACGGACAACTTCATATTCCTCTGCAAGATTTTCTAGGTCAATGTGGATGTTTGGTTTTTCTTCTCCAAACCCTATGTCCAACAAACTCTTAAATTCTTTCTTGGTGATGGATAAAATTTCCTTTGGGGTGTTATTATTAACAATTTCTCTTCTACTTTCATCATAATTTTCGATGCACAACATGACAATTTTGGGGCAAGGGAAAACTTGAGGTAACATCATGTGTCCCAATCCAACATCTCACGATGCAATTTTATTTGTTTTCACTCCTATTTTAGGGTTATAAACTTTCCAATTTGACCCTCTAGTGCTTCTTACCATGGAGCACAAGACCAAAAATATCATGGTATTCATCAATAAAACCTGAGGTTTTAACCAGTTCAGTTACTTTGGTATAATCTATATTTCCTGTTGTTGTACTTTTCATTTTGCCCATCACGTAATGGTTAAAAGATGGTGCTACAGCTACACAAGCTCAAAAATGTAAATCATAAACCCTAGGTTTTACAATGAAAGTATATGTGTTCGGTATTTTACCTGGAATTTGAATCTAGAATTTGTATTGGCGAATACACAGGTCATAGACTGGCGCTAGCAGACTCTATTGTGTCCCTCAATCTTGTTTCTAAATCTGAAATCTCCCTAGTTAGCTACTAGCTAGTTATTCCAGAGAAAACTTCACTTAATCAAAACCCTCAAAGAAAAAATGGTACAATGGGTACAATACTCAACATAGTCTCAAAGTTTTATTAGTTTGAACAAGCACTATTGGTCACACCAACATGTGTTGTGGATTTCTGGAAACATTCTGAACATTATTTATGCTTCACAACCTCAATCCAAAATAGAGGTTTTGTCGTTGATCTTCTTACATCCAACAGCCATTCATGAATGAATTTACTACATACTATTCATTGATTATACTTAATTAATTTTAACTATATAATAAAAATTTAAGTATACAAATAAAGGCCCAGACAATTCGTAAAAAATTTCATCTTTTGTAAAGGTAAATAAATCTTCCAACACCCAAGCGAGTGGCCAGCCTCTTGCTAAGTTGACCAAACCATTTGTATGTCGCTATGTAGCACCACGTAAGCAAAAATGTACAAATTAGTCTTGGTGAAGACCATTTGATGGTGTATTTGAATACTGAAATGAAGTTTGAGGAATCCAAGAAAGAAGTGACACCTGATGTTCAGCTAATGTTAATTTTGTAGAGTGCCATAGGATATCTTATCAGTACAGCTCATGGAGTGATGCAGCCTGTTGTTGAATTCTTTCAAGAATCCAACTGGGTTTGCTACAACCAAGATTCACCAAGTTCAAGAGCATTTTGCAAGGTATGCTTGGTGCAAGATTGCCAGAATTAAATGACATGTTGTTGCCATTGTTTGCAACTTGGAATTTGAGAATCATTTCCTTAGGGACATGGGAAGAAAGGATAATTACATCCAGGGGGCTATGCATTTGCATTCAAGAAATTTTTCTCTTAGATAAGTGTGTGATTGTTCTAGTAATGTGAAGATGTTTGGATGCGAAAGATTGCAGTTGCAGAAGGGCTTTTTGTAGGAGATATAAAAATTCCTAAGTACATCATAAATGGTCTTAGGTTAATAAGGTTGATGCCAATGTATTATCTAGCTAGATCTATCCTGATGTCCTATTTAGAATGAGTGGAATTGGAAAGAGTTGTAAGGGTGTCATTATACTCTAACAACTAGAGTGATGAAAGAATAAGAGTTCCTAATAATGCTCCCACAACATTATGGTGAGGGATGAAGCCATTGATTCTTTCATTATGCATAGGACATTTTAACATTGAGCCTTTTAGTATTGATTGAGAAATGGAGCGGAGCAGAGGAGAGCGGACAAGGGGAATGGTCAGGCCCAAAATTCAAATGTTTTGGGTGGGAGACCTAGAGCAGCATTAGGATAGCAGGTAGCAAGTGGATTTTCTGACTCTTTGGAGGGGGAGGAACCAAAAGGTTTGGAACCCGATGCTCCTTTGGATTCGGGGGACCCAGGTGGGGGTCCCAAATCATGTGAACCTAGGCTTGAGAAGATTGGTAAATGGTCTTCTCTGTTTGGAATCAAACCTAAAGGTAAGTCCACTTTGCCTCCTGTTGAGAATATATCAAATATTTCAAAGGGAAAGTATGCCATTTCTATTCTTGATCAAATAATAGATCATAATATTGCTATGATGGAAAGCACCATGATAGGAAAATTCTTTGGGGTGAGACCTAATATTGAGGTTGTTCAAGGATTCATGAAGAGAAAATGGAATCTAAAAGGTCAGGTGGATGTAGTAGCTATGAATAAAGGATGTATCTCCTTTTCCTTTTCATGTGAAGAAGATCGCAGACAAATCCTTTGTAATGGAACCTAGATGATAGGTAAATACATAATGTATATTCAGAAATGGTACCCTAACTCAGGTTAGGACGAAGAGTTTGTGGTTCAAGTGCCTATTTGGATTAGGCTTCCAGGTCTTCTAATGGAGTACTGGGAGGAAGATGTGTTTGTTGGGATAGCTAATTCTTTCAGGGAGCTTCTTTCCATTGACTTGGTGATGGCATCCAGAAGAAGACTCATTTATGCCAAAATCTGTGTAGGGGTAGGACCTAACATGGATATGCCAGAGGAAATAGAGATAGACTCAAAACTTGGTAAATGGATGCAAAATATTGTTTATGAAACTATCCCCTTCACCTGTTTTCATTGTAAAAGAGTGGGACACTAGGCTAAAAAGTACCCAAGCAAAGTTTCCAAACCACAAACCCAAACAAGGGTCTGGAAAAAGGTGGAAATGAACCCAGATAAAAAAAAATGAAAAACCTTTGAAACATCCTCCTTCTAAAGGTTTGGATCAGGAGAAACAATCATAGATGGGAAGAAATGAAGAGGAATCGACTAGGGAAACACAAAGTGAGGTGGTGGATAGAATGGAAGATAAGATTTCCCAGCAGGAAAATGGGTAGGAGAAAAGTGGAGAGGATTCTAATGATGGTGAGAAGAATAGCCTAAGTGACCAAAAGGACATAGAAGATCGTAATATAGCTGAGAGTGAAAAGAGGGAAATTAATTAGAAGGATAAAGGAGATAGTCAAACTAAGGACAATAAGGAGGATGGAGATGCTCCTAACTCTTCAGGGTCTGAAAATGGAGTAAGCTGGTTTCAAGATGCTCAACATGATAATGTTCTTGAGCAAGGACTTTCAGAGATATCACTGGTTTCTCTGGCTCAAGTCGAGGTGACTTTCCCAAAGTAAAATGCTCCAATATGGGGAAATGAAGAAGACATAGACAAGGCCTTGAGAAAGAGTAGGATAAATCAGGAAGAGGTTGAAACATTGGAGGAAAATAGAAAAGGCAAGAACAAAAATAATAATAATAATAATAATAATAATAACAACCATCAGACTACTAGAAACACCAGAAGTAGATTAGGGGATGTGGGGGCTTAGTAAACATCACCTGGAATATATTCTAATGCAAATAAGAGGGCCATGGAAGCTAGTAAGAATCTAGAGAATGGTACTCAAAGAACCATCTTTGAAGTAGGTGTCTCTAAAAAATCATGAAGATTATCTCCTGGAATATTCGAGGATTGAATAATCCTCATAAACAAGACTTAATTAAAAGTATGAGTAGAGACAAAAACCCAGATGTTATTATGATTCAGGAAACTAAAATGTCTAGGGAAAAGGTTGAATGTCTAAAAATGTTTAGTAATTGAGGATTTAGTGGTGGTAACTCTGAAGGGGCTTCTAGGGGTATTGCTACTTTCTGGAATAAGAATAATGTAAAGGGCAAGTCGTTGATTCAAAATAACAATATGGCTTGTATTAGATTTAATCATCTGAAAGAAGGTACTTCATGGGTCTTGACCAATATGTATGCCTCTAACGCTAAAGGTGGGAGAGGTGTTTTCTAGAAGAACCAATCCACAATTAGAAGTAAGTTTGTTGAAGATAGCTGGATTATTATGGGGGATTTCAATACCTCTCTGAGAGAAAATGAGAAGAAGGGAGGAAGCCAAACCAATGTGGACAACAGATTGGACTTGATGGAGTTCATTATCAACCATGCTCTCCATGATCTGGACTTGCAAGGGGTTAAATATACATGGACCAACAGAAGGAGTGGAGAAGACTTAATTTAGGTTAGGCTTGATAGAGCTTTAATTTCTCATGATTGGTTTAATTCCTACTTTTGTTCCTTATCTTCTCATATCAAGGCTAGATCAGATCATTATCCAATATCTTTTAATGCTAACCCCAAACAGGGAAGGAGACATTTCCCTTATAGATTTGAAAGAATGTGGACCAAACACCCGGACCTTGAAAGCAAAATCAAGGAATGGTGGCAGGTTAAAGTTGAAGGAAATGCTATGTATAAAGTGGTTAAAAAGTTGAAGTTTGTGAAAGACAATGTTAAAAGGTGGAATAAGGAATCCTTTGGGAACAATTTTGTGTCCAAATCTATCACTCTCTTAGATCTGAAAGATGTCCAAGATGAGATTCAGAATAATGGCTACAGCAATGTCTCTACAAAGGCTGAAGATGAGATTCTAATGAAATATCATGATATCATAGGTAAAGAAGAAACCTTTTGGAAATAGAGATCGAGAAATGTATGGTTGAAGAAGGGGGATAGAAATACCAAATACTTTCATATGTCTACTTTGAAAAACAAGGAAATCAACAGGATTTCTTAGCTTAAAGTCAATGGCAGAATTATTAATAATGAAGATTCCATGAGGAAAGCTGCTCTGGAGTTTTTCTCCAATCTTTTGACTAAGGATCAGAATCTGGACCCTCAAGCTCAAAGGGATCTTTTGGATTACATCCCTTCTATCTTGGATGCTGACCATAATTCCTATATTACTGTTATCCCTACTAATGATGAGGTTTTGAAGGCTATCGATTCTTTTGATGGTAATAAGGCCCCGGGCCCGAATGGCTACCCTATGTTTTTTTCTTCAAATGTATTGGCATATTGTTGGAATGGAGGTGTCTAGTGCGGTGAAATAATTATTTGGTGCTAGGAGAATTCTAAAAGAATTGAATGGTATGTTCATTTCTCTTATTCTAAGAAGATGGGGGCTGACTCCATGGATCTTTTTAGACCTATAAGTCTATGTAAATCCCTATACAAGATCATCTCTAAAGTCTTGACTTCTAGAATTCTGACTTTTCTCCCCTTGATCATATCTCCCTAGCAAAGTGGGTTTGTCCCCAGGAGGCAAATTTTGGACTTGATTATCATGGTTCATGAGAACATTCACTCTCTTTCTAGGGATAAAATAGAAGGTTTTCTTTTGAATATTGATTTATATAAAGCCTATGATAAAGTTGACTGGGGCTTTATGCAGACTGTTCTTTCAGCCTTTGGATTTTGTTCAAAAAGCATATGTCTTATTTTGCAATTGGTTTCCTCTTCTTCTTTCTCTGTGTTGGTCAATGGGTGTCCCTCACCATTTTTCAATTCCTCCAGGGGTCTCAAATAGGGGGATCCTCTTTCCCCTGTTCTTTTTATAATTATGGCAGAATGATTGGGAAGACTTATTGGAAATCTTGTTGAGAAGGGAGAGTTTAGAGGACTTAAACCTTCATCTGTTAACCAAGTGTGCTCTCATCAGCAATTTGTGGATGATTCAATTATTATGGGTAATTCTTCTGTGAAAGATTCTAGAAGCCTAAAGAAAGCTTTGGATAGATATGGAAGTTCAATTGGACAACTGATTAATTGCTCTAAAAGTTTTGTTTATTTCATAAACACTCCAGAGAGAAGACAGACAAAGATTAGTGTTATTTTTGTAGGTCTCGAAGACAACTGAGAGGGGGGGGGTGAATCAGTTGTCAAATAGATTCAAACCAAAAACTTATTAACCAACTTAATGCTTAATACCAATAAATTAGTTAAGTATGCTGGTAGAAAATGTTAACAGAAAATTGTTGTACACGTAAGAATTAATGCATGAAACATAAGCACAAAGTCATCCACAACACATGACACCAATATTTGTACATGGAAACCCTGTAAGGGGAAAAACCATGGTGGGAAACCTTACCCACAATCAAATGAGACTACTGTAGATAGGAAGTGTACAAAGAGGGGTCTACACATGCAGAAAGGCCAACAGCCTAGAGCTCACTGCTCAATCACAAATGGGAGTCACACTAACTACAGTTGGATGGTTAAATCCAATAAGAATGTACTACATAAAATAGCATCTTCATATGCTAGATTCAGTACCGGTGTGGTGCTAATATGCTTCTACAAAAACTTAACTTCACCTTCAAATGATGTCTTCATGTATATCCCTGCTTGATCTCGCATATACCCTTCCTTAAATATTTTTCACATTCCACACTTGATCTTACAAATAAGATCTTACATTTATATCATACCCTAAGACCAATTTTAGTAGGTCGGCTCTACAAGATATTACAATAAAAACATTTTACAAACAATACAATATCTGATGCAATAACCAACTGAACATGTCGGCTTAATGCATTTACAACAATAATAAATCATCTCCATAGCGTGCCATGCTGATCTAGAAAAGATAAATCTGTTGGTGTAACCCTAGATAACCTGGACCTATTTGCCGATAAAAGCAAATATGCAAATAAGAATATACCAATGATTATTACTTCAAAATAAAGTGTCCACATGATGTCTTCGACATTACCAAGTGTCTTCCATGTCATTTCAGGTACCGGTGAACATTATATCATGTCGGTTAACCATATACCGGTAACTGTTGCATAGTTTACTATTTGCCGGTGAATGTTGCTGGATCTCCAAAGTAGGTGTATTTAGTAGGTGTTGACATCAATGACAAAACCATACCAAAATACCAACAATTTTCGGTAGCCAAATTGGGAATCTCCCTACTTCCTATCTTGGGCTCCCTTTATGTCAGGTTCCTCTTGATACCTTTTGGGGTTCTCTAGTGGATAAAGTTCATAAGTTAGCTTGATGGAAAGGATCTTTACTCAATCAAGAGGGAAAGGTCCAGCTTCTGAAATCTACCCTCCAAAGTATTCCTCTTTATGCCATTAGTCTTTTTAAAATTCCTATTAAGTTTGTAGAGGCTATTGAAAAAATCCAAAGAACCCTTCTTTGGATTGGGGTCGAGGAAAAGAAGAGAATGAATCTGATTGCATGGGATAAGGTGTGCAAACCTATAAGAAAAGGTGGAGTTGGTCTTATAAGAATCAAGGATATGAATGAGTTTCTCATGGCTAAGAAGATATGGAGAGGTTATAAAACTGAGGGAGTGTGGAAACTGATATGGGATAATAAGTACAAAAGACAACTTTCGACCCTTCATAGTTTCCTCACGGCTGAAGAAATTCTGATTAGATCCAACATCTGGAAAAATGTCACAAGAACTAAAGACATAATACTCAAAGGAGTGAAATGAAAGGTGGGGAGGGGCAGTTTTATTAAATTTTGGGAAGGCACTTGGTTGTTAGATTCTCCCATTAGTGAAAATCCTGATTGGGGCAAGTTTAAGGATCGGTGTAAGGAAAAATTTAGTACCACTATGGCTGACTACTGGAATTTAGGATAGTTGAAGGACCCATCCATTGTTGATCCTTCTCTTGAGAATCTAAATAAAATAATGAATTCTATCATGGTGATTGATGATGAGGATCAGCTTATCTAGAAACTCACTACTAACGATAAATTTTCTATCTCCTCTCTTTATTTCCAGCAATTTTCTAGTCAAGAAAGCCCTTTTTGGGATAAGGCTTGGGTGAAAGGTCTTATTCTGAAAATTAATATATATTTTTGGACAGTTCTGCAAAACAAGAGGCATTTGTTTGCCTAGTATTTGACATCTTTGTATGTAGAATGAGGAAACCATTAATCACATGTTTATCCATTGTCCTTTCTCGGTGGATATTTGGGCCAGATGCCTGGACAATTTCAATATCAGTTGGATTTTCCCTGAAGCTGTCCAAGATGTCTTCAATTCCTGGCTCCACCCCTCTAGGAATAATTCAGTTAATCTGCTATGGAAATTTTCTTTACCACATATTTGTTGGGGAATATGGAAAGAGAGAAATGATAGAGTGTTAAGAGATAAGGCATCAAAAGCCCAAATTATTTTTGAGAAAATTAAAAGAAATATGGTGGAGAACCTCTACATAACAGGTGGATATGGTGGAGAACCTCTACATAACAGATGGAGTAATGAATCCTAAAGATCAAGGGGATAACATCATTTTTAAGAATTGGAGATTAAAGGGGAGTGAAACCATATATGCTAAACCTAGAGATGGGGTGAGACGGGAAGGGCCCCCTCAAGGATGGATGAAAATCAATTTCGATGGTACTTCCAAGGGTAATCCTAGTAAGGCAGGGTGTGGTGTGGTATTAAGAGATGAAGGGGGAATATGTAAAGCTATTAAATGTATTCCTATAGGTCACCAAACCAATCATGTTGTAGAGGCTATTGATGCTTATCAGGGGTTGGTTCTTGCTAAAGATTCAAACTGCACAAAAGTGTGGGTTGAAGGAGATTCTCTTAACATTATTAACTGCTTGAATAATGTTTTCCTGCCTTCTTGGTCTATACACAATGCCATTGAAACTGCGAAGGATATAAGTAAAACCTTTGAAATATGTATTTTTACACATGCTTATAGAGAAGCTAACAAATGTGCTGACTGGGCTACCAACCTGGCTTGTCGCTCTAACTAAATTATTACCCTTTATGGTGAGAGTAATCTCAAGTGTGAGGTGAAGTCATTGCTTGAACTGGATCGGATCTAGATGAAACAACGTGTCTTAACTAATCATAATCTCTAATGCTTTATTCTCACTTGTCCAGGATTGATCACAACGATGGCGAGGCTTGTTTTTTCTACCATATCATATTTATTTGGCACAGATTTTGGGTGGCTCTACATAGCAACAATAAAATTGTTAGGTTTTTCCATAGAGCTCGCAGAGAAAATAACAGAGCTGCGATAAGGAAGAAATGGGAATTCAAGGATAAAATGGGGGGCAATAAAAAGAGGTTTGAACCGGCTTCTTGCTCAAATTGGAAGAAAAACAAAGAGGTACCAGATTCTTCAAGATGGAGGTTTGAATGTTTTTTATGGAAATGATTTATGGCAAAGACCCTATTGTCATGAAGCACTTCATAAAAAATTGGAAGAGTGGTAAGATTCTTGTTGGCACCCAGATGATGCAAGTGGATGAGGATGTCATTGCATAAGCTACGGGTATGGTGAAAGATGGTATGAAATTCTACAGAGATAGAAGTGTGTCTAACAAGGCCACAGATAGGTGTCCTATCATAGATGGAGAAAGAAGAAAATTGGTTAAGGTGGACAATCCCTACTATTCCCCTAAGTGCATTTGTAGGCCGTGGAGGTTTGTGTTGTTTTCTACCATTAGCTACATTACTTTGGACGAGAGATTTACAAGGGCTTATGGGTATCACTTCATACTGCTCAACCACTTCCGCCATGGTGATAAGGTTAGTTTGTCATACTATCTTGCATGCTCTATGGATCATACTATTCATGAAATGCAAAAGGATTCTCAAAAAGATCATGCCCTGCACTAGGGTTTAATGGTTTTAGTTTATAAGATGTTGAAAGGGAAAATTATTGAGAAACCCATCAGTAAAGGCAAACAAATTAGGGATGATGAAACTAAAAGTGAGGATAGTGGGTTCAATCTTTATTTTGAAACTGAGAGTGAGTCTAAAGATTTTAGCAACAAGGGAAAGAGCAAGGGGACTACTATGGAGTCGGACCTCTCGGACTTTGAGGAGGAGTCATTTGATGATAAAATCATAATGAGTAAGAAAAGAAAGGGGATGGGGAAGCAAACCCAAAGGAGTAAGAAGACCAGTAAGGGGATAAATAAGGTGAAAAGGAAGATTATTGTCTCTTCTGAGGAGGACTCTGAGGTTGAAAAAATGGACAAGAACAAGGGTAAGGAGGAAGATGAAATGTGGGAATCTGACTATGGGGAGAACCCGAACACTCAAAGAATGCAGAATGAAGATCAGGAGAACAACAGGGGCAATCCAAATGTCAGCCAAGGCACCATAGGAAATGATAGTATCAAGGGTTTCTATGAGATTATAAGCAAAATAGAGAAAGAAATTGGCGAATTGAAGATTGATCTCAACATGATCAAATGGGCAACCATAGGTGAGAAGCCTCTTTCTGAAAATGTCAAAGAATTAATGGTGGCCATTAATAAGGCTGAAGCTATTGAGGCAATGGTCAATTAAATTCTGGAAATGGAAAATAAGGTGAAGGAGATGGAAGGAATAGGAGAAGATAAAGGTCTGGGAAATAACTTGAATGACCTTGTCAATAGGGTGGATAATCTGGAATTAACTATGAAGAAGATTGCTGAGCAAAATTTCCAAATCCTTAAGGCCATTGTTGATCATGTTAACATGCTAATAAACAAATTTGAACAAATCAAAGGTAAGGAAGATGAGAAGGAACAGACAAAGAAGATGAGTCATGAAAAGAGAACAAGGGCCAACACCTAGAAACAGGTGGGCATCAAGGAAAAAGAGCTCGATGATATGAAGAACTCTGCGGGTAATATGAAGCAGATGGGGGTACATGTAGAAGAACTCATAAGAAATATCTAGTTGTCTCGGTGTTGTCTTTGTGCTTTCTCAGTGTTGTCTTTGTGTTGTCCTTTGGTTGTCTTGTGTTGTTCTCTTTATTTGTGATCCCTTTTTGTTTTTCTGGGATCTGATCTTTGTTTGGGTGTCTAGGCACTGTTATTTCTAGTCACTTTAATGCTTTTTCTTTTTCCTACTATGTAATCAAGGTTCTGGGCTCCTCCCAAAAACCTATTTTTAATTAATCAAAACATTGAGCCTTTTAGTAGCAATTGATTGGTTATCCTCATGACCTTTCTGTAAAGCGAAAAATCGCGATCGAACCCTAGTTGCTCTCCCCTCTTCCAACTCCAAGGAGAGAGAAGGGAGATTCACTAGGGTTGATGGTTTTCACTTAAGGGAGAGACTTTACATTCAAAAGAGGGGTTGAAACCCACAAGATCCAATCCCACGCAATGCAAGATTGGATGCTAAATGAGTTTCAAGGGTTGAGAAAGCAAGGCTACCCTCTTTTGTAAAGAATGTGCATAGAAGAATTAAGCTAGGAATGCATAGAAAGTGACAAAGATTCGCTTATAAACTGAGATAGGGATACAGTATGAAGCTGCGGACCTGGAATTAGCAGTAAAATGTTGATACGGCGCTATCCTGCAAATTTGAGCAAAAGTTGTCGGGATGATGGCGCCCGAGCGCCACGGTCCTCCGAAAAATCCGCGAAACGAAGAGGGATCTGTTCGTCTCTGCACAAGGATTCCAGATCTTCAATTTCAGCCCCGTACCTGCAACCTACACACAGAAAAGCGAAGACGATCGGGGGGTTAGGGATTAGGGGTTTGCCTTTAGGTCAAACCCCGGTTTTGGAATTAACCAAGAAATGAGCAAGTGCTGTAAATGTAAATGTATGTAAAACAAGTACTAATACCTTGTTCTAAGGATGTTTGTATCCTTATGTGCGAAGGTATAGATGTTGTATGTTGTTGTAGTATGTTGTATGTAGTATGTGATCTCCTCTTCAATGGTTGAATCCTTGTCTTGAATGCAACACTTAGCCTTGAATGGAGACTTAGAAGGAATGCTTGAATGCTTGAATGCTTGAGTGCTTGAATGTTTGAATCTTGCTTTCACCTTTTTTCCATCTACTTTCCATCCATCCAAATGAGAGAGAAAAATGTAGTTTATATACTTGTCAATTAGGGTTGATAGACTGATTTTCCCAACCTTAGGCCGACCAGGAAAGATAATTTCCAATTTGCAAACAAAAAGACCCGAGACCCCTTAGGAGACCGGGCCCAAAATAGGCCCAGGGACCAGGGCGCTGGGCACCATGGTCCTGGGGGACCAGGGCGCTGGGCGCCCTAGTCTTGAAGGACCAGGGCACTGGGCGCTCTGGTCCCACCTCCTGGGATAGCAGGGTGTAAGGAGGTTCAGGCCAGGGTGCTTGAAAAATGCAGTTTTCAGTGTCGTGAGCAAGTTTCAGGGTCTCCATTCAGGTTGCGTGTTGCGTCGCCATCGTGAAGACCGAAATGCAGTTGAAATTGCAAGTGTCGCAATTTTAGGACGCTACACTTTCTACATCACACACCTCCAGAAGCAAAAGATCAAATAGAGAAATGAGCATTTCCATCTCATAGCTAATGATTCATGTGATCTTGAAGGATACAAATTAACTGCAAAGGTGAGATGGAGATGACACATATCCTGATTAATGAATTGGAAATTGTAGTAGCCTTCATATGTGATGAGTTCACACTTGTTGGTAAATGTGAAAGAGACTTAGAGTCCAAGCCTAATTAAGGCTAATGCAGCTCGCAATCATCCATCCGGTTTTACTATAAATGCCTTTCTATGTCCTTTTCGAGCACAAGTTTGAAGAAGATTGTAGGTTTTCTCTCTAAGTTGTATGTATGGATACTCCAATTCTCCTGGAGGCTACAAAAAAACAAATGGCATTTTTGGGAGAAATTTTAGACAAGAGGCTTGCCCAAGTCATGGAGTCTGGTCATCCCCTGGTCTTGCATGAGGTGAAGAGAGTGTTGGGGATGGAATTTTTGTGCACTAGGTATCGCTATCGAGAAAATTCTAATATCTCGGAAATGTTTTTGGCTATAGGGATTCATCTGGGAATATTCAACCCACGCATGAAGAAAATGTGTCAAATGGTGTTTTGACACTCCTTCTTGGGTGGAATAGAGGAAGTTCTTGATAATATTGATGGAGAGAAAAAAATACCCTTGGCTGGTTTCTATTATCAGACTGAGCACATGAACGTGAAAAAATATGGGCTCATGCAAACTCTGGAACCAGAACAATTTAGAGAAACCTTTGCAAAGTGTAATCGAAGTCTAACATTCCTACTCTACATCTATGGAGGTGTTGCATCATCCCACCCCTTCAATCTGAAAGACTATGTCATCTCGTAAGGGTTGGTGGGGCGATAGGGCATTGGGGTTGACGAGCAGGGGGTGGAGCTGGATGGGAATGACTGGGAGCTAGGAACAGGGGAGCTATGGTACCCAAATAAGGATAGAGATATTGTGGAGATCGCGGAAGGCGCTGCTCATGTGGGATGCAATGCGAAGTGCCCTATGGTAGCATATGACCTGGCTATGCTGGAAATGCATAAGAATGAGGCAGACTCAGAGGAGGATTCAGGCTAAGGGTGCGAAAAAGTTTTGTTTATTTGTGTCGATATTTGTTGTTTTACTTTTTTTTTTTACATTTGGTAATATGTAATAGCAGAATACACTGATATGGTAGGATTGGGAGGTAGTGGGCTTTTTTGAAATTTTGGAAATGATCTATGGTTTTTGAATATATGGGTGGTAAACGGTCTATAGGCACCCCCAATATGTACCTCCCTCCTTTTTTGAAAGTAATAGAAGTGCTGGCCTATCCAATTATTTAGTGATAAAAAAAATTATCAATTAATGGTTGTTGTTTATCAAAATTTATTCTGTTGGTTTTCAAATCGGCAGGTTCCTACACTCTAGAGAAATAGTCACTGACTCATGGTTAAGCAATATGACTGGTTTTGGCCAATGAACAAAGTGTAGTATCCTGCCTACAACTTTCTACTCTTTAGGCTCTGCAAAACCTAGGTGGGTATCCCTATGACAGTGTTATTTTGATATTCTCACTCCTTTGACAAGACACTGTACTCTAAGCAGATGTTTCAATGAAAATATACCAAGGAAAGAATGAAAAAAATCATACTCTTGGCTTAGACCTTAGCTTATGTCATCTTTTGGTACATTAAAACTTGTTCTAATTTATGCTACTCTTAAAATAATCCTAGTATTGAAAGCAAATAGTTTTTAATGATTGGTTTTGAAATTTAGATATCATGACCAGTGCTTATCTCTTAGGGAATACAAAGTCAGAAAAAAATCACTACACTCACAACAATGTGCATTTTAGCTTTTAAGACTTAGATCTTTGAACACAAATGTCTTACATAAGTATTCAATCTGAAGAACATGCCCTCAACTCATCTCATACCAACTCACACTATGTTACTATATTCCTGATAGAATTGAATTCATTTGCTGCAAATGAAACCTATCAAATTAAACATACACATTCTCATTTTGAAAAGACAAGCTTAAAACACTCTTAGTATTAAAAACTCATATAACACATGAATCAACAATATGAGACCAGAACAAAGAATGCATTCTTTATTTATCTTCAAAGTAAAATAAGTACATTCACAAAATCGTAAGTGCAATTTCCTGCAATAACTATATTCTTCTATTAAGCTCTTCTCCTAGTACATATGATCACAAAATTATCTGAATAGTACTCAAGGCCCTGAATTCCCTTTTATAACACAAGGGAGAAAAATAAGCTTTAGGCCAATGAGTATACAAGATTAAACCCTAACTAGGAAGAAGTATAATTAAAAAATGTCCTTGCAAACATGCCCTTCTCTCTTTTAGTCATTCATTCCTTATTGTTGAGAAGTCCTTGTTCGAGGTTGCAGGCCTACAGATGACTGCTCTTGGTGGTCCTTGTGTATTGTATCCCATCAGGTCCAAAAAGTGGGTTGATGGTACTAGTTGCTGCTGCCTTGGAAACTGGGATAATGCCGGGTGAAAGTTGTTAGCAGCTTTCCAAAAATGGCATTGTCACTCCAAAATTGCAAGGGCACAAAGAGGTAAAAAACAATGACTAGTCTTCCTTGTCATCTAAGCTTTGTTGGAGGATGACATAAAACTTGTTGTACCATTCATCCATCTTGCTTACTGGCCAATCAAAAGTCTTTATGCCTTGCAACCTATTCATTGCAGCCTTAGTTGCTTGAGGTGGGACCCCTACCCCATCCACAACAAACTTATGATACAACCCATCCACATTCATGATCCTATCCAAATTTGTACTATAAGAATCCTCTTGATCTGGATCATATTCCAATGCTTCAATGACTCCTGCTATAGCCTTTTCAAAATCTGCACGCTAGAAGTTCAATTCCTTAATGTGCTGCATTGGTGTCAAAATTGATGGAATGTCCCATCGTTGTAGGCCCTTGAGTGATTCAAACCTATCACTAATTTCTTTCTTTTCCTTCTCAATGATTGGGAGCTCCTTGATCAATTGATTATAGTTTTTCCTTGTCACTTCAATTTCCTTTGCTTCACTCCCTTTATTTTGAGATGATGCCAAAAGAATCACCTTCAATTCTTGTCCCTTTGGAAACCAAGTAGCCCTGATAGGCTGAAAGAATAAAAGAATGGAATCTAAATCACTATCAATCTTGGTTAGAGAAGAATAATTAGCATGGACTTCCTCTAATTTTTCCATGACTCTACCGGCTACCTTCAAAATTGAAGCCTTTCTAATCTCATAATAATTTTGTGAAGCTTCCTCTTTGACTTCTTGTAGCTCCTTTGTGGCCTTCTCTAACTATTTGAGCCTTATTAATCTTGAGGTCCCCATCTCATCTTTAATCAATTTTTCTTTCAATTTATAATTTTCTATGAATAATAAATGATAACTATGATTAAGCTAGGCCAAACTATCCCTGAGATCATTGTGCTTTGCCTCTAAATCTTGTACCACTATCTGAGAAAATTGGGCCACATGGGAAGTCAGAGAAACAACCTCTCTTGTAGTGGTGCCACTAGTTGTCATCAAAATTGCTTCCCCCCTCTTTTGTTCTAATCCAAAAGGAACAATTGGCTGATTGACATTTGATCCTCTAGCCCAAACTCCAAAGGCTTTGATATCTATTTTTATCCCGGACCCATAGTTCTCATATTATTTAACATACCTTGGGTCATTTTCCCTTATTACTTGGTCTAACAAATATATTTTTCTATGGTCTCATCCTGGGACTAGGAGCATGCCACTTTTGGAAACCATTTCCCTTTCCTCCTCAAGGCTACATTGAATTTTGTCGGGGTCCACATTTATTTCTTCCCCCTCAGCTACATTTCTCAACTTTTCCTTGAGCCAAAAAGATTTGAATTCAAGGGAATTCACAAAATTATCATCTAACATGAAATCCCTTGAGGAAGCCGCTCTCTCATCATGCACCTCATGTATAGGGATGACACTAGGAATCAAATCTCTGTCAATGTCATCTAGCTTCTCTGCTACTTCATCCTCATTGAAAAAATCTCTAGGAGGGGAAAGGGGAGGCACATTCGGATCATCAGTCTCAGGAATATCTACAAAATCTGAGATCTTTGATTTTCCTTTCTCTACTCTTCTTATCTCTCCCATCAATTGCCTCCTATGTTTGGCTACTGATTTGGAGGACCCAGGTTTCCCCTCTTCTATGATAACCACTCCTTTTTTGGAAAATGTGGGGATATCAACAACAGGCTACTCCTAAAAAATTTCTCCCTTATTCCTGGCTTCCTTCCTTTAGATGTCCTTTTGAATTATTTCATCAGCATGTCGGAGGAGAATGATCATTTTGGCAATGTCACATTGGAAATCCTCTTTCAAAATCCCCTCATAGTTTTCTTCCTCTGACATTCTCTCTTTCTCTAACCTTTTTAGTAGCTCCCATTTCTTCTTCCTTTAGACGACCTCAGTTGGCAGAGCATTCTTTAATAGGTCTTCTATTATAGAAAATTGGTGATGGTAGCTTCTTTCTTTGATTTTATTTAACCTTTAATCTCCTATGTATCCCTCGGGATCAACTATTTTGGCTATAGCTACCTTATGTTAGAATCAATGACAGTCCCAAAGACACTGAGAGGGGGGGAGAATCAATGTCTAACTGGTTTAAAGAATATTTATACTTATTTAAAACTTTGCAGCTCAAAACAGTGTACCGGTAAATAAGAATTAATGCAGCAAATAAGAATAACAGAGACAGCATAGAGAACACACCATAACACAAGATATTTAACGAGGAAACCTGGTGTGGGAAAAACCTTGGTGGGATTTGTGACCCACGATATTCACTCATTGGCCAATGAATAAATATTACTTACATGAGGGGCCTACACATGTAGGAAGGCTAGCAGCCTAGAGCTCACTACTCAACTACAAAATAGAAGTCTCACTGACTTACAGAATGGATGATTAAATCCAATACAATGTACTGCTCAAATCAGAATCGACTATGGCAGGTTCAATACCAATTTAAGCTCAATCTATAACCAAAACCTTACTGTCCTTATACAAAATTCTTCTATCAATTTCGCATCATATCATTCCTCTTTTATCACACATACCACTTACCAAAATGACCTACAAGACTTCATACATATATGAGTCTTTTACAATATACCAAGTCATCTTACAAAAAGATAGTTATATTACAATAAAAGATATTTCCATGTCGGCTTGAGTGTCGGTATACTGTTGCCGATGTAATATGAATTTTGGTGAAGTGTTGGTGCTTGCCGGTGTATGTAGAAATCTTAATGTTGGTGAATTTCATTCGGTTGCCTATCAGTTTGTCAATCAGGTTTTCATCAATGGCAACACAACCATTCATAAACCATTCTCATAAGAGTATAGAATGCCAACAATCTCCCCCTTTGGCATTGATGGCAACACTCATGAGAAAAATAAAAAACTGTTATCCAAATTTTGATATCCAAAAAGATGTGCTCCCCCTGAGCAAGTGATCTTCTCTGTATAAGCATTTTTCTCCTTCCACTACTCCCCCTTTGACATCAATGACAAAGATTGTCAAAAATAGTCAAACAAGTGTAAGAATTTCACCTCAAGGACTGTAACCGGTTGGTTACAATCTGAAAAATATCTGCCAAAATTAAATTTAGACTCTACATAAACCTTTTACTATCATTCAAGGTTGCCTCAATCTGTTGGATCATGTCAGTAAGATAGTGCATGTGTTCTTCCGGTGATCGCTCTCCTTGAACTAGTGCTTTAGAGATTTCAATTCTCTGAGAGATAGGATTGTCCAACTTAGGACCAAGTTTATTTTTAAGTTACCAGGCATTTGACCTTATCCTTTCCTTCTCTCTCTCAAGTTTCTCTATTTTCTCCTCAAAACCTGCCATTTCCTGCTCAATAACTGATATATATCGAGATGAACCAATTTATATTATCAGCTATGTCATCAATTTCTTTCTATGTTTTACTGATCTCCTTATCTATGTCCTCTGTCAAAAGGTGAGGTTTGCATATTTCCCTATATAGCTCCTTGTACTCCAAAATTGTAGAGTTGAGTACCAGAAATAATGTATTCAAGTGTTTTGTACACTTCTTTATAGTGTCTTCAAAGAATTTGTTTTTCTCTTTTTCAACTCTCTCCTTAATTTTGTCCTCATTCACCTTGTCAATAGTTATTACATTATCAGCAATAAATTTGGACAATGTGTCCAATTTACCTAAAGAATCCTTAATATGATCTATGTTACAATTTGGTGCAATCAACTTAAGAACTGGTAAAGTGTTATCAATCACCTTATATGCCAATGCATTGCAATCTGTTATCTTCTTGATTGAATCCAAAAGTACCTATGTAACATTGGTAGGTCTGAATTCACCTGTAGATGTGTTGGATGTCTAACCAGTTATCTTTATTACCTCTTTGCTTTCATCAGGTGTATCCATTTTTCTTGCATTTTCCTCTAGTGGATCAGCCTAGGTTTGCATCTCAACCTGCAAAGGTTTCTCAGACTGTTTTAAAGTCTCTGTGATTGTCGGTTTCACTATTTTTGTGTGTACCTCTACCCTAGTTTATTTTTCTGAAAGTTCAACTGTCAGTATCTCTGTCTCCGGTGGCCCTGTGCAAGTACCTTTATCATTAGTAGGTTTTTTAGTCTCTGATGGTTGCTAAGTTTGGGTTGGGATCTCAGCTTCCTGAGAGTCAACTGTTTCTACCAGTTCCTCTGAAATCTTTTCATTATCAACAATGTCTTCTTTAACCTCTAAATTATCTTTATCCACAACAATGTTTACCTTTTGAGTATCCACATTCATGGTAAAGAGTATCTCTGATTCAAGGTTAGTATCATCATGTGTAATACCTTCAAAGTTAATAACCGGTGGATCTTTTGAGTGTATTGGTGCAGTATCCAAAGGTGGTGGTGGTGGATTGCCAATAATCTTAATGTTTGGAACTCCACCAATTTTTCCTTTTCCCTTGTCCTTGACTTTCTGATACACTTTGAATGTCTTTTTAGGTTTGTTCATTTCTTCTTGTTTTTCTTTCTCCATAAAAATATATCCCAATTATCTGTAGTCTCATCTGCAATCTCTTCCACTCTTCCTGTCATCAAGCTCACTTGTCGGTGCCCATTGGCAAAAATGGATCGGTTTGCTTCAAATATCAATTCATCAATTTCTTCTCTTGAATTAACAGGATGTACAGCTATAAGTTTTTCAATTTTTCAGTTTCTTATCCAACTTCATTACTGCTATCCTTTTTGCTTCCAACTTCAATCAAAACCTTCTTATATATGTCTAAGTGTAAAATAATGCTATTCTCAATACTCTCCTTGTCAGAATCATTAAATGTATTATACAGTTTGTGCACATTAGCCAAATTGTCATCTTTAGTTATTTCATTCAACAAATCATTCAATGAAGGGGTAACTGGTTGCTATTTCTTCTTTGGTGTTAGTTTCTTGGGTGGTCCCCTTACTGCCTGTTGTTTCTTTCTCAAGGTCCTTGTTCTCTTAGGTAAAGGAGAGGGTACTGGTGAAGGTTTTCTCTTCCTCCTTTCAACTCTTTTAAATTTGTTTTCCTTATCACTGTCAATTCCAGAAGATGTCCTAACTGGTGACACATGTGCTTCCGGTTGTAATCCTTCAAGCTCACTCGCTGTTATACCGCTTGAGTTCATGAC
Source organism: Cryptomeria japonica (assembly GCF_030272615.1). Taxonomy (NCBI): domain Eukaryota; kingdom Viridiplantae; phylum Streptophyta; class Pinopsida; order Cupressales; family Cupressaceae; genus Cryptomeria; species Cryptomeria japonica. The sequence continues at coordinate 482,385,413 of NC_081406.1, read as the reverse complement.
ATTTTCTTTTAACTCACTTACCTTCTTAGAAGTATCTCTTATGTATTTTTATCTCTTCTTTCTGTTCTTCAATAGATTTACATCACTCTCAATGGTCTCAGCACTACCAAAGAATTTTTCTGATGGTTCTCTCGGTGCATCCAGTAAAGCTTTAGCATATGTCTCTAGAATAGTAAGATATACTTCATATCCCATCTTAGTGACCCAAATAGTCCTAGAGAGCACTACCTCCATCCATGTCTCATCTCTTTTTATAACAAAACAAATTTCTTTGTCATATTTATCTACTATACTGTGTGGTAACCTTTCTCTAGCTCTCATCTTAGCTTTGAAAGTCTTGAAATACTCAGAAATGTTATTCTCATAGTCTGATCCCATAGCAGTGAAAGCTTCCAGAATTTGTTTACCTATCGGGATGTCATATGCAAATTCCTTGTGACCAATACTGGGTATTTCCTTAACAAAGTACAACATCAAACATACCAACAAATTTCCAAAATAGAATATGCCTTTCTTGTCTCCTTTAATCTTTTTCAAGTTATCAATAAGCTCATCTTTCAACCATTCACAAACATCAAGCATTGCATTGTTGTTTACCATCTCATAAGCACTGTGTATACAAAGACTAGAAACAAAATTTAGCCTATTTACATGAGTGGTCTTGTATCCGAGCACCATACTTACAAATCTCACATTTGCATCCTTAATATCATTTACTCTAAGTGATCTATTGTCAGATGTTGCTCCGGCTAAGCTTGTCACCATTTTGTTGGGAATCTTCTTTGTCTTTCCAGGTCTACTACCAGATGAGGGTAAACCTGTAACTACCCTAATTTCTTATTTGGTAATTTTGCAAATTGATTCTAGCCATATGAACTCTACTTAACACAAGTCTGACGACCTCCTTAGGGAATACAGGGAAGTTCAAAATATCAACAAAACCTAAGGTTTCCACAATCTTGAGATTCAATTTAATAACTCCTTTCTCATCAGTTATAACCTCATAATACATTTTCTTCAAATCCTTAGATCCTAGATCATCTATATTGTAATGTATGTAAATCCTAGGGTCTTCAGCAAATGCTACACCTTTAGGAATTTTTGAAAATGCCCCGACAAAGTCATCTTGTTTAGCAATTTCAAGAATTATCTTAAACACGGGCCTAGGTCTCTTAATGTTCTCGACAATGGTAGGGTTTGCAATAAACTCGAGAACAGAAGAAGATTCCATTGAAAAATACCATTTACTACCTGAAAATATTCTAAATATCTGAAGAAAGCACTTCATACCTATGCCTTGAATTCCTTTGCTCAGTTTTTGCGCTCTCTGATAATTTGAATGTTCAATGAGTCAAAAATGAGGAAAATCAGATGATTTGTAATGACATATCTTCCACCAACCGCATTAAATGCTCGTTGGTTAAGTGAAAACTTAACACATCTGCCACTAAAGAAGAAATCTATCTTCTCACCATCAACCGAGGGTAATCTGCATGATTTTCAACTTACTGGAATACCCCCAAAGGGTTACTTCTCAGTTGGATGAAGAATCTCCTACCGATGGAGAATTACTTTGTTCTACCAATGAAGATATAGTTTCATCAGTTCTCTAATCTCTTTTCTTAATCCATTGTTTTGAAAATTCTTGCTTTACTTCATCTACCTTTTCTTTGCCTTTCAAACGATCCTTTATTGTTAGTCGGTGAAGTCTTGCTTCTACAAAATTTTGCAATATGTCCAATCTTGTTACAAACATAACAAGTTACATTATTCCTCTAAATAGCCTTTCCATATCCTACGCCGGTTTGTGTTCTGCATTGATTAGATAAGTGCCCAAATCTGATACAAACATAGCATTTCAAATTCATTCTGCAATTTTTTGAATTATGACCAATTTTTGTTGCATTTGGAACATTGACCGGTGGCTGCATTAATATTCTGATTATTTATAAGTCTACACTAATTTTCTCTATTACCATACTTGTTACAGTTAAAGCATTTCCCATTAAACTTATAAGCATTAGGTTGTCTTGCCGGTTTACTGTGATCATGATTATTTGCAATACTGGAACTTTCTCCAATCTCAAATCCAAGTCCATTGGTATCTCTATTAGGCTTATGACTCTTTAGCATGTCATCAAGCTCCTCTAAACTTTTCTTGAATTTTTCTTTCTGTTTATTTGCAGTAGCCAACTCATTTTCCAAAATTCTCATTTGTCTCATAAGCTCAGTTTTATCATGTTGCATGTGAATCAGATCTGGCTTCAGCATATCATTTTCATGACTAAGTCTCAGATTTTCATTTCCATCATCATTAAGTCTCCTACTCAAGTCTTCTTCATTCTTATTCCTGTCTTCAATATCTTTACATAACCTCAAAGTCATATCTTGCATTTCATTCTTCATATTATTTTTTTCTTGTCTCAACTTGTTTGCAAGTTCTCTAAGAGTTTCTTTTTCATCATCATCTTTCTGCATCTTCTCATGAAGTTCTTTTATTTTATTTTGTGCTATAACAAAGTTCTCCTAAAGTCCTTTAATGAATTCCTATGCAATCCTTAGATCATCTTCAAGTTTGATATTCTTCCATTTCTCTGCATCAAAATCTTAAAGAGCTCCTTCCAATTGTTTTCTTAAGTTCTCCATTTGTACCAATGTCAGAATCTTCCTCAAGCTGTTAGGCTTTTGAAAATAGAGGACCAAGCTCTGATAACAATTGTTAGAATCAATGATAGTCCCAAAGACACTAAGAGGGGGGGTGAATCAGTGTCTAACCAGTTTAAAGAATATTTATACTTATTTAAAACTTTGCAGCTCAAAACAGTGTACCGGTAAATAAGAATTAATGCAGCAAATAAGAATAACAGAGACAGCATAGAGAACACACCATAACACAAGATATTTAACGAGGAAACCCGATGTGGGAAAAACCTCGGTGGGATTTGTGACCCACAATATTCACTCATTGGCCAATGAATAAATATTACTTACATGAGGGGCCTGCGCATGCAGGAAGGCTAGTAGCCTAGAGCTCACTACTCAACTATAAAATAGAAGTCTCACTGACTTACAGAATGGATGATTAAATCCAATACAATGTACTGCTCATATTAGCATCAACTATGCCAGGTTCAGTACCAGTTTAAGCTCAGTCTATAACCAAAACCTTGTTGTCCTTATACAAAATTCTTCTATCAATTTTGCATCATATCATTCCTCTTTTATCACACATACCACTTACCAAAATGACCTACAAGACTTCATACATATATGAGTCTTTTACAATATACCAAGTTTGCTTACAAAAAGATAGTTATATTATAATAAAAGATATTTCCATGTCAGCTTGAGTGTCGGTATACTATTGTCGATGTAATTTGAATGTCGGTGAAGTGTCTGTCGATGTCGGTGCTTGCTAGTGTATGTAGAAATCTTAATGCCAGTGAATGTTAGTCGGTTGCCTATCACTTTGTCAATCAGTTTGTCATCAATGACAACACAACCATTCATAAACCATTCTCATAAGAGTGTAGAATGCCAACACCTTAAGCCTGTAATTCTTGATCAAAAAATCCTAGATCTTCTCCAAATTATCATATCCAATGTTGAATTTGTTGAAGCTAGTGGCTTTGGGGAGATGCTTCCCCTTTCTTTCTCAGATTTGATCTTTATCCACCCACATAATTTGCCACATGAATTCCAAAAATGAAAGAGTAGGAGATACAAAAACTGGTAACGTGTGAGGAGCCTTCTCAAAACCATAGCACCTTATAATTGTACAATCATCATAGAAGAAGAAGTATCCAAAATTATGGCTAAAATCCCCTTCTACATATTTAATATTTTGATCCCTGCAGGTTTTTATTCTTAATACCTTAATTATGTGTGTAGGTAGCCTTTTTATTACAGCATTCAACATATCCAAAACCCTTTTGATAAAATAATCAAAGAATAAACAATAATCCCCAAAGTGATAGCCCTTATCCCACACTTGTGTCCATCTCTAAATAGACCATGGTAATCATGTTTGTGGGTCTAGCATTCTAATGCTTAGTTTTTGTGACCATGTTGACCTATTCTGATACAAAATGAGATGGCACACTAAATAATAGTGCTTGAAGTGCAGTGCAGTTGTTTCATCCTTTGCCTTTATTAGACTCTCATATAACTTTGTTTGGAGAATTGTAAAAAAGTCAAAAAGTTCATTGGTGGATGGGTGTTGGATGGACACTGCCAGCATCATGTAATTGACTAGCAACAAGGTGAGCCCACAATCTTCTCCTAGGACCTGGCATGGGGCATAATATGTCCTTACAAAATAAGTTGCAAACTTATCCAGTGCAAAAGGCTCAGTGCAAGTGGGAAGGATGTAGCTTGGGTAAAATTTGGTGAGCCTACTCAAAATCATAGGCAGATACTCCCTCCTAAATCTCCCTTGTTCTTCTCATACATTCTCACCAAATCTTGCTTGTTGATCCCCTTAATGGAAGACCCATCCAACTCAAAACATGTAGTGATATCCTTCTGAGAGATATCCAAAATAACCTATCCTTGAATTTTTCTAACAACAAGGCTTGGGGGGTCAAATTTCTAGCCAACTCTCTTATTAACATTGGCTCAATAAATACATTTGTCACTACTAGCCTTCCTAGGTTCAACTTCCAAGCATTGGAGATTGGGATAGGTTGGTCTTTGTTTCCATAGAAGGCATGGAAGACATCCCACCCCCTAAATCCTATTATGGCATCCCTACATCTAGCCTTTGTGTCTCTCCAGAAGGCCTTGGTGACTCTAATGAGCTAGAGTCGGGGAATAGGTCTAGCAAATCCTGGCTTAGTACTCAGGTTGCTCTGGTCTGCCTCCTTGCAAATTCTTCTAATTTGATCACTATTTCTCTTTCCACTTTAGCAGTTGTTTTGGGAGGCTCATCTAGTGCTATTGGTTCCTCCTAGGGTTGTGGGGTTTCTTCTGCAATAGGGGCAAACAACCTTCTTTTTGCGAGGGTCTCTCTTCTTTGTATATTCTTCTTTGATGTCTCCTTTGTCTTCTTCTTTGTAACTTCCTCATTTTCAATCACTGGAGGGGTCAGTTGTGCAGGTTTTTCTTTAGCATAATCCTTATTTGATTTCCTTTTCTTAGGAGTAGGTTTCCTTGCCTCTGGGGTCAGGGCTTCTTCCTTTGTCTCTTCCCTTGAAACCACAATTGTAACCCTATTTTCTCCCCTCTTCCTCTTTGCTTTCTTGGGGGAAGCACTGGCTTCAGTCTCCTCAACTTGTGCGGGAGTTGGTTCAGGGTTCAGTCCAACCGCAGGGGCATTCTGCAATTCTTGCAGTGGGGCAATTATGCTCAAAGGGATGGCATGGGTAACACCAGGGACACTTGAGATAGATCCAGCCTCTTGGGATTTCTTAGTATCAGTGCTTGCGGTTTTCTCAACAAGGGAGGCCATAGCTATTTCATAGAGAGCAGAAAATAAAATCCTAGGGCTCTAAAAACACCTACAATTCTCATGAACAATTCAACTAAATTCACACAAAGGGAACTCAAATTTTACTTATTGGTTAGCTGCTTATGTTTGGACACCTTGAGACTACTTGAATTTGCTTTTGTTTGCTCTGCAACTACTCTCTAATCGCTTGAATGCTTGGTGAAGATGAATGCAGTAGAGTTTTCTCTTTTATTGCTCCGCCATTAATTCCTTCGTGCAAAGTAAAGTTGTTGTTGGCTTCAAAATTTGAATTTTCATCAATCCTTGACTTCCTTTGACCACTGAGTTGGCGCCCTTGTATTCCCTTTTGGCCACCTTTGCCTTTTATGTTATGTCAATCACCATGCAGGGAAATAAATGCCATGAGTTTACTGCATCCTCTTTCCCCGGGCATCCATTTGCAACTTCATTTATCACTCTGGGATAAAATCTTCACTATCTCCCACTTTCTTTCTTATCATGGGGCCCATTTCTCTGATTCTTTCATCTTTCCTGGATAAGAATTACTTTGAATTCAATCCTCTTCTTATCCCAGAGCAGAGTTTTATCCCTCTTTATTTATTCTCCCTGAAACCCAAAATCAAGTCACCACCACACCTTATGCTTCCCCAGGATAAGCTTTTCACTTCGTCTTCCTTTGCAATTTTTTATTCTGGAGCATCGAAGGATGCACTTCCCAACTCCCTAGGATAAGACTTCTATTATATTTCCTTCTACCTTTTATCTTGGGCCTCTTTCCTTTGACCTTCGCGACCCTCAAGATAAAGATTTCATTGCTTATTTACTAATCCTCTTATCCCGGGGCCCAAGTATCTATGTGCATACTCCTATTGAAACCCAAAGTATCACTCTGCATATGCTCTCTATTCTTCTAGGATAACTTTTTCTTTGTTTCATCCTTCTCCTTATTTTGGGACCATAAGAAATGCCTTGCAAACTACCGCAAGATAATATTTTTCCTCTCCACAGCCTTATATTCTTATCCTGGGACATAACCTTTATTCTTGATAAATCACCCGGGGCAAAGAAAACCTTCTCTATTTCTTCATAAAATTATCCTGGGGCCTCTAAACACTAACTGAAAATCTCCCCGGGGCAACCTTTCTATAGTAATTTTACTCTTCGGAAGCTATCCCGAGATAAAACTCTATCCCTTTGCAACTCTTTGCTAGGAGTTATCCCAGGCAGTCTTTGGATGTTGCTTTCTGCTCCCCAAGATAACTTTTCTCCTTTGTTTCAACTATTTTCATTAGCACAAGCAATTTTTTGATGACCCCCATGATGTCACAGGGCAATTTTTTGTGTCTTAGCCTCTTTGAAGTTTTATCCTGAAGCATGGACTACCAAAGCTACTTCACTTAAGATCTGAAACAGGAATGTGGGGAAACCTTGAGGGTTTAAGACCATGGCACGGGGCCACTCCTTAGGACCCAGTGAATACTTAGACATTAATAGAAGGCCATAATTGAGATACAGAGTTTTCAAGGGAAATTGGCCTAACAAAAGGCTCTAACACTCGGTGTTGGTAAAAGAATGACACAGACCCCTCAACATAGCAACTTAAAAACTATCAGTACCCAATCAACTTAAAATTAGAAGAATTCCCAAGGAAAAAACAAAAACTTTGAGACAAGGAGAAACCCATCCCCTTAAACCCTAAACCCTAAGATTTTTCAAAGGTTTAACATGCTACCTAAGGAAGGAAAAAACCTATAGAATGCATGTACATTGTAGATACAAACAAACAATTACATAAGAAATAACATATAAATAAGGTTATAATTAGATAAAAGATAAAATAAAAACAAAAGAACAATATACAAAAGAATGCTTACATTTAAAATTATATAATCATATATATTCATGAATGTATAAGATTATGTAAATGTATGTATATATAAAAGAACACATATATGTATATACATACAATTATACATTATATATGTATGCATGTATCTACAAAAAAGCATTTATAATCATATTAATTTACTGAGGAAACCTCCAAAAAATCAAGTCAATGAATCTCAACAAAGGATCGTGAAGGGATAAAAGTTATCCCGGGGAAACCTCCAAAGAATCAAGTCAATGAATCAAAATTGCCCCAGGGAAGTTTCCAACCAGTTCCAAAAGGTCTCGGGATAATTTTACAAAGAGATGGAGAGTTCTTTCCTTTCCCTTGAGGGAAAATAATAATTACATTGGCGAATGTTTTTCAATCACATAAAAATTGTAGAATAATTAAGGCTAATCTTCCATTACTAATTGGAGAAAAAAACCTAATATAGCAAACATATCACATATTGGTTGTAAGTGTCCTACATATCCATATGAAATCTTTTAGAAAGCTACTGTTTAGCACGTATGAAATCTTGATTGAAGATTCTCTACTATCCTTTTGCATAGAAAACTCAAAATGTTGCATCTGTCAAAGGAAGAAAAACATGATGGATAGCACATATTTAATATTCAATGAGAAGCTACCAGTATTAATTTGTGTTGAGGTTTGTGAATCATGTACAACCTTACAGGTGTCAGGACTATTGGAATGAAATATTTCTTGTGGAATGGGAGAAAAGTACATCTCACGTAGATTAATACAGTATATGGAATAATCCAAAGTATAGACCTGACAGTCAATTGTTGCCACTTCACAAATCGAGAAATAGGGTAATTATTTGCATGTTACATTTCATAATATAGAAGATAGAAGTTATATCATTCACATGTTGCATTTTAGAATGTAAAAGAGAGACATTTTCTAGAGATAAGTTTTTAGGAAGTGTTGTTTTTCTTGCAGAGGTTTTAAAATGAAGTGCATAGAAGGTGCAGCTGAATTTTGGCATAAGGAGATATGGTTGAAGGTTTGCAAATGCCATGAAGTAAAGAAAATTAATGAATTACCTTGTAGCCAGAGGATTATTAAAATAGCCAAAGATAACCAGAGGGTTATTAAAAGACTCGAGTCCAACTGCAAGCTTCGGTTGTAGTTACAAATAATTATGATCTCTCTGGCAACCGCCATATACCCCTTATAATGGGTAGAATGCAAAGAGAAAGCTAGGTGAAGACACAGAAGATGTGGTTTTGGAGTCAAGAATCCCTAATTGATCAGAACTCTAAAAGTTCTCCCCTACTAATAAATGTAATGAGAATATTGTATCTTGGTATTCTCTACATCAATAACCACAAATGTGTGATAGTGGCATGGATCATAAGGTAGTTTTAGTCATATGGTTTGATAACTTATCTTGTTCTATTTTAGGTTCCATATTGGGAATATATCATTTCCATGCATATAAAACAAACATATGTCAAATGAGAACATGACAGTTGTATACAACCTAAAGCTTGTTGCATTCATTACTCTTATAAAAGGAATTCCAAGGCTGTAATTAAGAGAATTTTTTTGAGGGAATCTTGGTCTCTTTGGAAAAGGGTATAGTAGTAGTGTCTAAGTTAGAATGTGGAGTCTTCCATAGTGAAGAATGTATATACTCCTTTAGCAATATTAATTAGTTTATGATCTATCATGACAATTACTACAGATATAGTCTATAGAATGTACTTCTTGATCTCACATGAGTAATAATATCAATGGTTTTGTTATTTGTCTTTGCAAATCTCTTGTGAAAGTGAAATTTTGTTTGTAGGTTTATGTACTTGTATCAAAAATTAGAAAAAAAAAGATATATATACTATTAATATATATTGCATAAGGAAACTTATGGTAAGTCTGCATTTAATGAGACATTTATGTTGAAGCTGATCGAATGCCTTTAAATTGGGCATTGGGGTATTACCATATTCACATTACATGTTTGACTTGGAAACACTAAGGTGGGAGTGATGTATACGCTAATTATGCTTAGGGCAACAAAACCATAGACAACGTTTGTAGGTGAAGTCACAGATAAATGGTTATGAGGGGTCTTGGTGAATGGCCAACTGTACATAATGCATGTGATCAAGATAGTGCTAGCTAGGGTTTGAGTTTTTGATGGCGTATCATAGGCATAGGGTCAGTTTGGACATTCCAGATTTATTTCTTACCATGCTATTATACTTCAGGGTTTCCAAGGAGTGGGAAAAAAAACTCACCCAAATGGTGTTCAAACATGCATATTTGTGCAACATTGATATGGTCATCAACAATGTGAATGAGAACCTCCTCATTCCCCTCCCATAGAAATATTCTAATGGAAGGGTTTTTTAATTTCCAATTGTGCAAACACAAGATGTGTAGTTGTTGCAGGCACAAAGGAGTGATATACTATGTAGTATCAATTTCCTCATGTATGTAGCCAAAATCAAGGAACTCGAGGAGGACGATTGGCATTGGGACTACTGACCACTGAAGGGTTGGTAGATGAAGATGAAATTGATGAGGAGGATGCGACTGATATTGTAGGGGCGTTGGAGCTAGGGAGTGGAGAGGAATGGATTGAGGATGACAGACGCAGTGTGGAGGAAATTGCAGTAGGCAAAGCTCATGCTAATTGCGGATAGGATTGCCCGCTCATCTTACAAGCCAAGAAAGTCAAGGAGGAATGTGAAGTTGAGGAGGCGATAAGGTGGATTGGAAATGTCTCCTAGCCCTAAAGTATGGTGCAGATGCTTTGTTATGTTTTGATGCTTGAATTTTGTATTGTGGGTTATGGGTTGTTATGGGTGATCATTAGAAATTCTATCGGGAATTTATTTTCGGCTACAAGACAAATACTGTTGTATCTTTTTTTTTTTAATCTTAATATAATGGGTGTTGGCCCTACCTAGCTATTCACTTATAAAAAAAATTGTTCAAATAATTTATTTTGGTGAATCTTTCATTATTTTGGGGGAACTGGAATATATCATAATGGGTGTTGTCCTTGCACAACTATTTACTATTAGGGTTTATCTGATTCTCACTTTTGTGGACCTACCAGTAGGTAATATGATATTTTATTGATTTAAAAATTTTAAAAATATTACAAAAAGATTGGAGTCATCAAATAACCTCCATCTGATCCATCTATCTATACCCGCCACCACCGAAGCCAACTTTGAAACAAACCCTAATACCCACCTCCCATCCTCTTCTTGTGAGCTCTCTGCATCTCTCCTTCGGCTCATCCTCTTGCTAGTGAACAAAGGGTAGTGGGTCTGCAGATTCCACCGACCCTTCAGAAATGATGAAACCCACTCCTGAAACAACCCACTCCCAAATTGAATCCATCCCTCCTAGGTATTCTGCAGCAATTAAAAATTGCAAGGCCCTCTTCACCTTGTATGCATCCTCTTCACATTCTAATCTACATGCTCTACCATCAATGTGTAGTCTGCGCTTTGTTGTACAATCAATCCACATGATTCAACATTAATTCCACCTCTATAAGTGTGAATGAGAAACTTTTTTATTTTAAAATTTATTCATTACTTGGATTTAAATACTAGATTAATTTATTCATTTGTAATATTAAACTACATTAAATTTTATCTTTAATTTTCTTTCGGTTTTCCATACAATGAGTTGCAAGTGCTAGTTAACTAAAAGTTGTAATTAACTAATCAATCAACTTAATGACTGTTGGATGATCGCAAATCAATGACATAAGCTCTATGACCTGTTGATTTGAGTACCAACATAATCTTAATATTAACAATATTAATGCATTAGCTTATTTTGCGATTCCATGAACTACTTGGTATAAAAGACAAGTATGACAATATTTATGCATTAGGCAATAAAAAATAACACTAACACATGTCTTGATTCCGATGATTTTGAGAATGAATATGGTTTCTTCAGACATTCACACCAAAAAATTAAAATCCACTTCGCGCACGAGAAAAATCCAAGGGTTAAGTTACATTCATAGGGGGAATTGCTCACGGCTAGGAGCCTAAGGGTATAAAACATTAGTATAAAAATATTAACCCATAAGCTGATATAAACATATTAGCTAATATTGGTGATCTATATCTGCATTATCACTAACACATGTCTCGATTCCGGTGATTTTGAGAATGAATATGGTTTGTTCAAACATTCACACCGAAAAATTAAAATCCACTTCACGCACGTACAAAATCCAAGGGTTAAGTTACATGCATAGGGGACATCGCTCGCCAACTAGGAGCCTAAGGGTATAAAACATTAGTATAACAATATTAACACATTAGTAGATATTGCTGATTTCTATTTGCATAATCAGCTAGCACAACTGTAATATTGTGAAAGTGCAAATTGGGAACAACGTGTCACATAGAAAAGAATAAAGCAGTCATATCAAATAACACTATAGTCACATCAACTAATTTGATTCACATATGATCTATGTAACATCATTGCCAATTGGCTTAAGGTTTCAAAATTAATACCACTTACTTGTTGGCAATTTGGAGGAATTGATTATGTGTTGCATTGATGTTTGTCATTGATGTCAACACTAGTTGTTTTGTTGTTTATTGGCTTCTGATAGAGTGGTTGGTCTTTGATGTTAATCTGGATATTTGTCTCTGGCTAGGTTCGGCTATTGGAATTGGTTTGGATTGGTTATTCATATGTTCCTGATGTGTATCACATTCAGTTGGTTTGGGATTTGATGACCCGGATGCTATCATTTGTTTTAGTAAGCCTTTTTTGTTACTGAGAAGGGTTTTACCAACAAAGCTTTGTTGAAGATCTTTTGATGAATCTCATAAGTGGTGATGGTGTGGCTTCTAGAAGGTTATCAGGATGTTTATGGTTAGCTTGTTCATGTTTTGGTTGATCAGTGGTGTTTCCTTTGGCTTATGGTGACCTATCTTCAGTCAGGTGTTATTCTGCTAGGTTATGGACTAGTTTATGTAATGTGTTGGTTGATGCTCCTGATGCGTTACCGATTGGATTTATTGTTTGGTTATGTTGTTTCCCTCATAGGCCGACTTGGTTTATCATTGGTTTGCAAGATTATGTAACATATTTATTGTATTATCTTTTAGGTGGCCGACCTAATTATTTAGGTCTCGGGTTAGTATAAATATGATGTAAGATCTCTTTGTAGATCATGGTATGGGTTATGAGATTATCTGTGAGTGAATAAAGTTGTAATCATATGCAAAGTTTTTGGTCGATCATAGGTGATCGAATTGGGTTTGTGTAAGAGGTTTAAGACCTTCAGTATTGAGCTTAACTAGAACTATACTCAGAAATAGGAGATGTTATTCTTGTAGTTCACTCATCTTTCTGGATTGTAGTCTAGATTTATTTGTAGTCAGTGAGGCACCTTTTGTGATGAGCAGTGTGCTCTAGGAAGTGTACTTTCCTGCATATGCAGGCCCCTATTATTGTAATCACATACTTACTATAGAAGTATTATCTGACTGTGGGTAGGCTTCCCACAATGGTTTTTCCCTTTACTAAGTTTTCCACATACAAATCCTAGTATTATGTGTTATGGATGGTTGGTAATTGTTCTGTGATTTAAGTTTATTCTTAATTATTATATCTACAATTATGGTAAAAGGTTTTGTGTACTTAAAGTTTTATAATTTGTTGACAACTGAGTCACCCCCCCCCTCTCAGTTGTCCACCAATTATCCTAGCAATTGGTATCAAAGATTGGTCCTCTCTACAAAAGCATAACCACTTGAGGAAGATCATATGGCAACTAATGTTTCAAATACTTCTATTTTCTGGAGAGAAACCCATAATCTTGATTCAATAAATTATAGGGTATGTAAGATTCAGATTGAGACTCATTTGAGATGATTCGGAAAGAGATTTGGGAGATCATGAAGAAAGGCTATACTCCTCATAATCTGGCATCTGCCAATCCTCTGGAAAAATTGGATAAGGACATTGAAAATGACTATAGAGATAGAGAAGCACTCTTGAGTACATTTTCTGATCAGCAAATTATAGGATTAACTGACCAATCATTTGTGAAGGCTATATGGGATAAGTTGGAGGCTCTGAATGAAGGTGACCCTACTGTTAAAATTTCTAAATTTGATGGTTACCAGGTGAGGTATAAGAACCTAAAGATGGAAGAAGATGAAAGGATTACTACTTTTATGGAAAGAGTTAATGAAATTGTTATGGGAATTCAGTGTTGTGGTGGATCTCTGAGCGAAGATGAGATTGTTTCTAAAGTATTGAGAGTTTTGCCACAAACTTACAAGATGAAGGCTACTACAATTAATGAGCTAAGAATAATGTCTCACACCTATGTTGACAAGAAACTTTGGTTGGAAAGTTATCTGCTTTTGAGCTTGAAGAATTTGGTGCTCAAGGAGCTGCAAAGACTAAATCTTCTTTTCATGCATCTGCATCATCAACCAGCAAGAGTAATTGGAAATATTTATATGCAAAGGAACTGGAGAAAATGAGAAAAGAAGATGATGAGTTTGAGCAACTTGAAGCCCTATTTTCTAGAAGAGTACCTAAAGGTCTGGTAGGAAGTAAGTATGAAGGAAAATCACCTTTTAAATGTTTTGCATGTAATAAGATAGGTCATTTTGCATCTAGATGTCCTAGAGGAATTCAAGATTTGAAGAGAAAACTAGAAGATCTTTTAGGCCTAACCATGATTATCAGAACAAGAATAAGTACGGGAGGAACAAAGACAAATCATGTTACTATGTGGATGAGGAAGGTGTGACTGATTCTGATTATGAACTGGCATAAGATTCAACTAGTGGATCCAGTAATGGAAAGGAATGGGTATTTTGGCTATCAAGGAAGATACTCTGACACCTGTTGTTCAAAATGAGGAAAAGTCCATTGCTGCTAAAATTGAAGAGAAGGATGAATGGGTGATAGATAGTGGATGTTCACATCATATGACTAGAGATAAAAGAAAGTTTCTATCTTTACAAGAATTTGATGGTGGTCTGGTTAGATTTGGGGATGACAAAGCATGCATGATCAGAGGAAGAGGAACTATATCATTGGATAGTAAGCATAACACTGATAATTTTTATTATGTTGAAGGTTTAAGGCATAATATTTTGAGTGTAGGAAAGTTGGTGGATAAGGGATTTCAATTACAATTCAAGGATGGAAAATGAAAAATCATCAATAGATTTGGTTTGGAGATTGCAACCGGTACTTAGAATAAAGGTAACATCTTTCATTTGAACTCTGGTGAGAAGACATGTTTGATTGCACAAGTTGATGAGAGTTGGTTATGGCATAAGAGGTTGTGTCATGTGAATTTTGATTGCATTGTAAAGATCAGTTCAACTAAGGTTGTTAGAGATATACCTAAGATTGTGAAGCCCTATAATCTGGTATGTAAGGAATGTCAAATGGGAAAATAGGTCAAAACTTCTTTTAATAGTATACAAGACAAATCTAATGATATTCTTGATTTTATTCATACTGATTTGTGTGGCCCTACTAGAATAAAGAGTTTTCAAGGTGATAGATATTTCATGCTAATCATTGATGACTATTCTAGACTGATGTGGGTTACTTTTCTAAGGGAGAAATCTGAATCTTTTGAAAAGTTTAAGATCTTTAAAGCTAAAGTTGAGATAGAGACAGGGTTCAAGATTAAATTCTTAAGGTCAGATCAAGGTGGTGAATTTACATTTGGTGAATTTAACAGTTATTGTGAGAAGCATGGGATAAGGAGATAGTTGTCTGCACCCCAGACACCTCAGCAGAATGGTGTTGTGGAAAGAAAGAACAAAACTATCTTGGATGTAGCTATAACTATGATGATGGAAGCTAATTTTCCTCATATATTTTGGAGGGAAGTTGTGAGCATGGTGGTATACACATTCAATAGAGTTCATATCAAAGGAGACACTACTAAGACACCTTATGAGTTATAGTTTGGTCATACACCTATAGTTAAGTATTTCAAAATCTTTGGTAGTAAATGCTATATCAAAAGAGATGATTCCATTGGAAATTTTGACCCTAGATGTGATGAAGGGATATTTCTTCATTATTCTAATGAAAACAAAGCATATAGATGTTATAAAAAAAGATTGCAGAGAATTATGGAGAGTGCTAATGTCAAGGTGGATGAGCTATACAAAGGTCAAATTATAACTTTGTTAGGTCCCAGAGACAACTGAGAGGGGGGGTGAATTAGTTGTCAACAAATTTCAAACCAAAAACAACTTAACCAACTTAATGCTTAATACCAGTAAACCAGTTAAGTATGTCGGTAGACAGTGTTAACAGTTAATTGCTATATTGGTAAAGATTAATGCATGTAACATAAACATAAAGTCATCCACAACACATAAAACCAATATTTGTATGTGGAAAACCTGTAAGGGGAAAAACCATAGTGGGAAACCTTACCCACAATCAGATGATACTACTGCAGATAGTAAGTGTACATAAATGGGGTCTGCACATGCAGAAAGGCCAACAGCCTAGAGCTCACTGCTCAATCATAGAATGGGAGTCACACTGACTACAGTTGGATGGTTAAATCCAATAAGAATGTACTCTACAAAATAGCATCTTCACATGCTGGATTCAGTACCAGTGTAATGCTGATATGCATCCACAAAAACCTAGCTTCACCTTCAAATGGTGTCTTCGTGTATAGCTCTTCTTAATCTCGCATATATCTTCTCACAATTCTTTTTCACATTCCATATTCAATCTTACAAATAAGATCTTTCATTTATACCATAACCTAAGACCAATTTTAGTAGGTCGGCTCTACAAGATATTACAATAAAAACATTTTATAAACAATATAATATCTAATGCAATAACGAATTGAACATGTCATCTTAATGCATTTACAACAATAATAAATCATTTCCAAAGCGTGCCATGCTAATCTGGAAAAGATAAACCTGTCGGTGTAACCCTAGGTAACACTGGACCTATTTTCTGGTAAAAGCAAATATGCAAATATGAATATACCAATGATTAATTCTTCAAAACAAAGTGTCCACATGATGTCTTCAACATTACCAAGTGTCTTCCATATCATTCCAAGTGCCGGTGATCATTATATCTTGTCGGTGAACCATATACCAATAACTGTGCAATAGTTACTTGCTTGCCGGTGAATGTTGTTGGATCTCCAAAGTGCTAGTTGTTTAGTAGATATTGACATCAATGACAAAACCATACCAAAATACCAACAATCTCCCCCTTTGGAATTTATGGCAACACAAGATGGAAAAACCATCAAAGTGCCAAAACAGAAATGCCAAATACCAAAAACCAACAATCTCTCCCCCTGGGAGCAACATGTGTTATCCAAATTTTTTCAATACCAATCTCTCATTAAAGATAATGTGTTTTTCCATAGATATCTCTCCCCCTTTGACATCAAATGCCAAAGTTACAATAATAAAACCAAAATACCAATCAATTCAATATACCAACTACTCCCCCTGAGAAGTAGCTTCCTCATCAAAGACTGGAATAAGAGATTTGTCTGTTAATTTTGTTGGTTGATGACATTCATCAACTGTCTAAGTCTCTACCGGTGGTGGTATGACTCCAAGTTGATCTCTGAGATATTCAAAAGTCTCCTTAGGCAAAGGTTTTGTGAAAATATCTGCAAGTTGTTCTTTAGTATTCACATAAACCATTTTTATCTCCTTTTCTTCAACTTTTTCCCTTAGAAAATTCAGTTTGATAGAAACATGTTTTGTTTTAGAATGTAATACCAGATTCTTATATATATCAATTGCTACAGTGTTATCACAATATATAGTAATAGGTTCCTTGCATTTTACCTATATGTCTTTCAACATTTGCTTAAGCTATAGTACCTGTGTACAGTTAGTTGTTGCTGCAACATATTCTGATTTAGCTATTGATAAAAATGTACAACTCTGTTTCTTACTCAGCCAAGAAACTAATCTCTTTCCTAAAAAGAATGCTCCGCCAGTGGTGCTTTTTCTATCATCCACATCTCCTTCCCAATTTGCATCTGTGTATGCACATAGATCAAAATTTTCATCTCTAGGATACCATAATCCAAGATTTGCAGTGCCTTGTAAGTACCGGAAAATCCTTTTTACTCCTGATTCATGATTTTCCCTAGAATTACTTTGAAATATAGAAACAATACATACTGCATTCAT
Organism: Cryptomeria japonica; assembly: GCF_030272615.1. Classification (NCBI taxonomy): domain Eukaryota; kingdom Viridiplantae; phylum Streptophyta; class Pinopsida; order Cupressales; family Cupressaceae; genus Cryptomeria; species Cryptomeria japonica. Next base: position 482,367,883 of record NC_081406.1, on the reverse strand, counting down.
AATATCAGGTCTGGTTTGTGTCAAATATAGTAAACCTCCTATCATAGATTTGCATCTAGTTGGATTAGCAGGTGTAGATTCATCCCTTTGAGATAATTTGTCATTTGTAGTCATAGGTGTGCTTACCGGTTTAGAGTTCTCCATCCCAAATTTCTTTAGTAACTCTTTCAAGTACTTGGATTGACTAAAAAATATACCTTTGCAGTCTGTGAAATCTGCAATCCTAAAAAGAATTTTATTTCTCCAATCATAGACATTTCAAATTCTTGCTGCATTTTAATAGAAAATTCTTTACATAATCCATCTTCTCCTCCAAAGATTATATCATCAACGAATACTTCTATAATCAAAATATCATCATTAGTTATTTTGTAATATAAATTGATGTCTACATTTCCTTTAGTAAAACCAATCTTTAAAAGATACTTATCCAATCTTGCATACCAAGCTCTTGGAGCTTGTTTCAGTCCATACTGAGCTTTTTTTAACCTGCAAACCATATCATTGTCATCTGTCAAAGAAAATTTATCAGGTTGTTCAATATAGACTTCCTCTTCAAGATCTCCATTCAAAAATGCACATTTAATATCCATTTGATAAACTTTGTAGTTCTTGTGAGCTGCAAAAGCCAAGAATAATCTGACTACTTCAATTCTAGCTGCCAGTGCAAAGGTTTCATTGTAATCAACTCCTTCTTTCTAAGAATATCCCTTACACACTAGTCTTGCTTTATTTCTGACAACCTTGCCATCTTCATTAAGTTTGTTTCTAAATACCCATTTGGTTCCAATTACATTTTTATCTTTAGGCTGGGGAACTAATGTCCAAGTATTATTTTTCTCAATTTGTTCTAATTCTTCTCCCATAGCTTTAATCCTAAATTTATCTTCACATGCCTCATTAATAGATGATTGTTCTATTTGAGAAATAAGACATACCTCTTCATTTGCCAATCTTCCTCTTGTCATAACTCCTTTAAATTTATTTCCAATTATCTGATCTTTAGAATGATTCAATTTTACATACTGGGGTGTCTTAGTTTGTTGTTGTTCTTCAATTAATGTGGAATCCTCTGATGGTACCGGGGTAACTGGATCTTCATTCTGTGTCGGTGGATTTAGAGTAGGTTCATTTGTCACAATTTCTATTACCGGTTCAGAGTCTATATACCTTGAAGTTCCTCTGAATTGTTCATCAATCTTTACATTTATACTCTCAACAATTTTCTGCAATCTCTTGTTAAAACATCTATATGCCTTGCTCTTAGATGAATAACCAAGAAATATTCCTTCATCACTTCTAGGATCAAATTTGCCAATATACTCATCTCTTCTAATATAACATTTACTTCCAAAAATTCTGAAATACTTAAGAGTAGGAGTATTACCAAACCATAGTTCATGAGGGGTCTTACCAGTTTCACCTTTGATGTGAACTTTGTTGAATGTATAGACAGTTGTGCTAACTGCTTCTCTCCAATACACATGTGGTAAATTTGCTTCAGATAACATACTTCTTGCTGCATCCAAGATAGTTCTATTTTTCCTTTCAACAACTCCATTCTCCTGTGGTGTCTGAGGTGCTGATAGTTGTCTTCTGATTCCATTCACTTCACAGAATGTATTAAAGTCCTTAGATGTGAATTCACCTTCTTGATCTGATCTTAAACATTTGATTTTCTTACCAGTTTCATTTTCAACTATTGCTTTGAATAGTTTGAACTTTCCAAGTGCTTCTGATTTTTCTCTGAGAAAAGTAACCCAACACATTCTAGAATAATCATCAATAATTAGCATGAAATATCTATCATCTTGTAAGCTTTTAGTTCTAGCTAGACCACATAAATCATTGTGAATTAAATCAAGAGCATTATTGGATTTTTCTGGAATACTTTTTGTTTATGGTGAAAATGGATAACAATAATAGCAATATTGAAAGGCTACAATGAATCCAACCACTAAACCCTAGCCTAACAATGAACAAAGATCCACCATAACATATGAAGATTACCTAAGACAATGCAAAATAACTCCAAATCACAAAGATTATACCATCACATGTCCAATAGGGTTTTGATCTCCATTCTTCCTATCTCCATTGATCTTGCTTGATATATTTGCTCTCAGATTTTTATATGCACAAGAGCTCAACAAAGAACGGAATGTGGTTGCAAGTAGGATTGTAGTGTAGCCAAGTCCTCCAAAATTAGTCATTAGGGTTTGACAATGAAGAAAGCATCTCCTTAAATAGAAGACACAATAGGAAATGGAGGGTTAAGATTGAGAGGTGTAAAAAGAGAGGTCGGCTAGGATTAGAGGGTAGGTAAAAGAAATACCAAAATAATGAAAGGGGTAGGTAGTGTATGAGTTAAGAGATGAATGACATGTGTCATGGGTAGAAAAAGCTAATGAATTAATTAAATAAATAAAGATTTATTTAATTAATAGAAGAAGTGGGATCAATTAAATAAATAAGATATTTATTTAATTTAGGAAAAGGATAATTTAAATAAATAAATGTATTTATTTAAATGAGAAATAAGGCTAGAAGAGGATAAATGAATTAATTAAATAAATAAAGATTTATTTAATTAATAGAAGAATTAAGCTTAGATAATTAAATAAATAAAATATTTATTTAATTAGACATGACAATTTTAGGTGTCTACATTTTGCCCCTCTTTGAGAGAATGCGGCTTGTCGCGTTGTTTCAAAGAAGATAAGATGAACTAATACAGAGTTGCCCCAGGATGGGAATGATATGCCCCCTCGAGAGATTGGATGAAAATGTCTGAAAAGATTGCAGACAATCTCTCGATAAGAAAGAGAGACTAGAATGGACAAACCGGATAAAGTGACAGAGTCACGGGATGAAGAATACTGACTCAGGAAATGAGGGCGAGGGCTAGGGTAGGCTATAAGATAGACCATGAGCAAAAGACATCCTCATTGTCATCTACACCCTTACGAGATCATAGTGTAGAGCGAGAAAAGAGCAGCAGCGATGGCCTTCGTTCATAGATTCGACCGCGTTCGCCGATTTCAGCGACCAGCAGATGCAGGAGAGCCGGTAAGTACCCGAAAACCTCCTTGTGCCTTCACGCATTTCAATTTTTGTCATTAATGCTCAATAGGTAGCAATAAATGCGCTAGAAATAGGGTAGTGAAAAAATGCAAAAACGTAGAACCGCGTCTGTGTCAGTGCCAGGCGCGTCTGTGTCCAACGGGCGCGTCTGTGTCTGGTCCAGGCGCGTCTATGCCTGGGACCGCGTTTGTGATGAATGCGGGCGCGTTTGCAAATTCCAGACACGTTTGTGCTCTTTAGGGGCGTCTATGTTCCCTGGCCGCGTTTATGAAGTATTTAGGCACATATGTGTTCAGAAAGCGCGTCTGTGTTGCAGAAGCGTGTTTGTGCAGTCTATAAGCGCGTTTATGAGTTTAAAGCGCGTTTGTGTGTCAAAAATGCATGGTTTTGGTCTTTTAGGTCAAATCGGCAGTTCTGTGATGAACATACGCTGTCGATTTGATAAGCTGCTGAGAGGATACACTCAAGCAGGTCCTCTAGGAAGACTAGGATAGATCAAGGCACTTTGTGATGAACAAGGAGCACCAAGATAGGCAGCACTTTGTGATGAACAGGGAGTGCGAATGTGAGTAACACTTTGTGATGAACAGGGAATGTCACACACGTAGTACTTTGTGATGAACAGGGAGCACTACTAGGATAGATAGCAACACTTTGTGATGAACAGGGAGTGTTACTTAGGATAGATAACCAAATGCATTTAGATAGCAAGTAGCATTTTGTGATAAACAGTGAATGCCACGATAACTGACATGATTGATTGGTTGACTGCAGGAGTATCTGCCTATGCTGGAGTCACGGGAGAGATTCCTGTCTACACAGAGATTGCGACCAGAGTTGTTGATTCAGGACAGGATTGCTATTGAGGAGATGGGCCTCAGACATGTGCTATATGTGCCCAAGTTTCGGGCAAACATGGGTTTGCTAACTGCACTGGCAGAGAGATGGCACTCCGAGACTTGCACGTTTCACTTACCTATGGGGGAGATGACAGTGACGCTCGAGGATGTCTATAGGATACTGCACATACCGATCGATGGAGAGCTGATTCCATATGATTGAGATGGAGACAGGGAGGCTCTGAGACGGATATTCCAGGATCCCGGGTTGGAGATGAGAGCAGGTCACGTGGCATGGGATACCATGACCGCGACAGGTTTAGCGTTACCAGCTGTTATTGGAGGAGCCATCAGTGGTTTCTTGTGTCCAGACAGGGCTACACGGGGATTGGCAGTGGGCTGGGGAGGAGCACTGGAGATACTGGTGACTGAGCACACCAGATATGCATGGGGGCCATGTGTCCTGACACACTTATATTATGAGCTGCATCAGTTTGTCTATCACGGATCAGTAGGACTGGGTTGCGGAGTGACTCTGTTACAGGTGTGGGCATATGAGCACCTTCCTATCACACGACCCATTCATTTCAGGGGCAGAGGACATGGACGGAGTTTTGTACATTTGTATGATATGATTACGTCACAGCCTCGGATTGGCTGGCTAGAGCACTGGAGGTGGGTTATAGATGACATTGACACAGTCATCTGGAGGTCGTACCTGGGGTGCGAGGAGTGGGAGGACGATGCCGTGGAGCTGTCCTGTACATTCAGGAGCAGGTATCTGATTGGGTGTACGCCCTACATACTGGAGAGGTAGCTGGTTGACAGGGTTGGGAGACAGTTCGGTAGGATCCAGAGGATGCCGTGAGGCTCGGGCATGTATGCCCACACAGTCAGGGATCAGGCTCAGTTCGGACCACTGTTATCGTATGATCAGGCCATGACACAGATGACAGAGATGATGCCACTACCTTGGGATATGTGGCTAGAGGTGGAGGATGCAGGGATGGACGCAGAGTATGCTGCGTATTGGGCAGAGCATCCATTTCTGAGGTTGACAGATCCTGGAGAGCTGCTGGAGGGAGAGGTTGGAAGGGATGATGATGATGATGGTGGAGGGGATGGAGGGAGGGGCCGACAGAGGCGGAGGGGAGTAGTGGGGGAGAGGCGGGTGGCACCTCAGAGGAAGGGAGGACAGGAGGGAGCAGCCCAGGTGGTGAGGGGTCGAGGTGGATTGCCCCTGTAGGTACCAGCAGCACAGGGACAGAGGCAGGGACAGGTGCAGCGAGAGGTGCAGCGACAAGTGCCAGTACAGGCACAGGTACAGGTTCCCCGGCATGTACAGAGATAGGCACCAGTTCAGGCACCTAGACAGGTACAGGGGGAGGCACAAGTGCAGGCACCTGCAGAGGAGGAGCCACAGGCAGAGGCTGAGGGTGGAGATCCTGAGGAGGATGAGCTGCTAGAGCTGAGAGAGATCTGCCAGGGCCAGGCAGATGAGATCCAGGAGTTGGAGCGGGAGAGGGATCGCCTCAGGATCAGGCTCCGAGATACAGAGCGAGAGAGGGACCAGGCCATCCAGCGATATACTGAGGCCGAGACAACTCTGAGGGCAGGGAGGCAGGTGGCAGAGGACGCAAGGGCAGGCTACGCATATGTGCTACGAGCCAGAGAGGAGATAGGTTATTGGAGGGACCTGTAATATGGTGCAGTGCCAGCGGATCAGCGAGCGAGGAGCTTCCATAGACCATCGCGTACAGCGACGGCTACGGGAGGGAGTCGTAGGAGGCAGGCATCTAGTGGTGGGGTCATGGGTCCTCCACCACCACCAGACAGGCAGGGTGATCTTGGAGCAGGTCCATCTACAGCTCAGCGTCCGTCGAGGCCAGGCGGCCCTGAGGGAGGGAGTTCATCATAGCCATAGAGGGCTCCCCTTGTATCAGTATATGTACCATTTTTGTATTGTAGACACCTGCGGGTGATTTTGTAGCCATATGATTCTTTTGACATCATTGTATCATGATACTTTTGATTATATATGAGAGATGATCCATTTTTGCGGCAGCTATATGCATGTGTACCTTATGTGATGAAATGTTCTTATGTGATACATGTTTTATGATATGGATGCTTATATGATGCAATGCAATATATTTTTGTTCTTTTATGTTGTATATGTGATGCATGATGCAAATGTAAATGTATGTAATGCAAATGAATATGATAATGCTAATGATTATTTACATAATGAAAATGTGAGATGTGCTAACATGTGTTGTATGCAGGATGTGATGCAGTTGTGATGTCTATATGTATGTATGAAATGCTTATATGTGGTAATGTAGGTGCAGCTACATGAAATGCAAATGTTTTTGGTGTGTCATTATACTCAGTCATGTGATAGCGGGCTATGCGGACTCGAGAAGGACAATGGAAGTCAATCAAGAAAGGGGGATGGAAGACAGAAGATATGAAAGTGAAAGAGCTTCTTGTGCGTTATCATCATTGAGCTTTATTATGGCAGAATAGGTTATGACAATCGACTCATATGTTCGACCCAGAAAGTCATTGTACCTATTTGCATGGAGATAAGACAGTCACAAACAAGGAATGCCCCAGTTCACACTAGACTCACAGTGTCCTCATATCCTTGGACAAGTCATAGCATTACTAAGAGATAATCCACAGACAGAAAATACAAATAGGTGACGATACCCCATCCTCGCCTTTCTAGTCAAAGACATCCCGGAAAAGCTAAAAGACATGTCACCAAAAAAAAAGATGAAATCAAAAGAAAACCAAGACTCGACACCAACATCCACTGTAGTCCTCAAGTTTAGTGTCTCTTGTCACTTTTATAAGTCTTATTTGATTGTGGTCACAATGTTCACTTTCACAAAAAGGATAGATAGCACTGAACCATATGTTGTCTGAGTCTGTTGAAAGATTTGATTTGTTGAAGCCCATTGTTGCTGCTGTGTCTCATCTAAAACTGATTGAATCCATGAAACCGATACTTTATTGCGGAGAAGATGAAACTTTATTGCAGATCTGTGATGCAAATGTTGCTTTATTGCGGATTGTGCACGGATAGACTTGAAGGAAGCTGGAAGAAACTGTACTCCTCGAAACATGTGATGTTCTCAGTTCCACACCCATCACTAGATGTAGGATTTTGCCTTAGCCACAGATAGGATCGGATTTATTATGGAAAGGGATGTGAAAAGGGAGATTTATTATGAATGGCTAACCAATCTTGGGTAGATCAATAACAAGCCATGATGGGACTGGGTAATTTTATTATGGATGAATAGGTTGTGAGTGTGTGCGAAGTGAAAGGATGAAAGTGAATCCTGAAGGAGGGAGGAGCAATGTCTCTACGCATGGCGCTGGTGACCCAGTTTTCACCATGGTACTTGCCCAGGGTGCCACCGAAGTGGTTTTCACCGTTGGACAAAATTATTTCTCTTTACTTTTTTCGATTTTTCAATTTTTTTGTGTCACAAGGCGCCTGTTTGCCAGGTTTTCACCAAGTAACGATTTTTTTGTTTTATAATTTTTTTTTGTATTTTTGAATTTTTTTTTGATTTTTTTGTATTTTTGAATTAGGATATTCCGATGAGCTATGTGTAGAACCGGCGAAGGTGCATGCTATTGATAGGATCCTCCAAAGGTTCACCTTCTGTAGTTGAGAGCTGATATGCCCCAGATCCATATACCGCTGTGATGATGTAAGGACCAAGCCAGTTTGGTTCGAACTTGCCCTTCTTATCTCTGTCTTGCTGATTCTTGGGGTTCTCTCTAAGGACTAAGTCACCTACTTCAAATGTGTGAGGCTTAACTTTGTGATTGTAGCTGCGACTCATTCTTTGTTGGTAAGCCTTGAGATGATTAAAAGCAGTGTGTCTTCGTTCCTCCAACAGTTCTAGTTCTTGTAAGCGAGAGACCTTGTAATCTTCATCGTGGATTATGTTTCTCAAGGAGACCCGTAGAGAAGGTAACTCGACCTCAATAGGCAAGATGGCTTCAGCGCCGTAGACAAGTGAGTAGGGTGTAGCTCCTGTAGGTGTGCGGACACTTGTACGGTAGGCCCAAAGTGCAGGATTGAGTTGGATATGCCAGTTACGGCCAGCATCGTCGACTGTCTTTTTAAGGATTTTGAGAATTGTTTTGTTAGACGCCTCAGCTTGGCCATTACCTTGGGGGTAATATGGTGTGGAGAAATGATGGGAAATATGGAAGCGGTCACAGAGTTCATGAACATCCTGATTTTTGAAGGGACGCCCGTTATCAGTAATAATGGACTTAGGAATACCATATTGGCAAATGATGTAGTTCAAAATGAAGGTAGCGATTTGTTTCCCAGTAACTTGTGTGAGAGGCACGGCTTCAATCCACTTTGTGAAATACTCTGTGGCTGTGATAATGAATTTATGACCATTGGAAGAAGGAGGGTGAATCTTGCCTATGAGATCGAGTCCCCACTGACAAAAGGGCCAAGGAGATGCAAGTGGTTGTAGTTCTTGTGCTGGTGCATGTATGAGGTCTCCATGAATTTGACACTGCTTACACTTCTTGACAAACTAATATGAGTCTTTTTTCATAGTAGGCCAGTAATATCCAGTCCTGATGAGTTTCTTGGCCAAGGTAGGACCACTAGTATGCGGACCACATATCCCTTCATGCACTTCTCGTAACGCAATCTGAGCTTCGTCGCTCTCTAAACATCTAAGAAGGGTGCCATCTAGACCTCGTCGGTATAGGATATCAGCTAGAATGACGTATCGAGAGGATTGGCGAATGAAAGTGCGGCGTTGATTGTTCGATAGATCAGGAGGTAAGATATTGTCACGAAGGTATGTGAATATGGAACCATATAACTGGGATTCAGGACCAACAACACATATCATTTCAGTAGGAGTGATCTCGTATGAAGGAATCAACAGATTATCTACCAGGAACTCATAGCAGGTCTCATTTTGTGGTAGATCAATGAGCGAAGCAATCGTAGCCATGACATCTGCAACACGATTTTGTTCTCTTGGTATCTGCTCAAAATCTATCTTTGTGAAGTGCTGTTTCAAATCATCTACCAGTTGTTTGTAAGGCATTAGTTTTTCATCTTTTGTTTGGTAATCATCAGTTGCTTGATGGATGACAAGTTGAGAATCCCCAAAAACATGAAGTTCCTGGATCTTCCACTGAACTGCAATTCTTAATCCAGTTGTTAATGCCTCATATTCCGCTATATTGTTGGTGCAAGGAAATGATAAGCGGTATGATTTTGGTATAGAATCACCTTGAGGAGTTATAAAGAGTATACTCGCTCCTGCTCCATGCTGTGTGTATGAGCCATCAAAGTATAGTTGCCATGGCTTCACATGTGATATTGTTAAAATTGCTTCATCTGGAAATTCTGACTGTAGAGGAACATCATCTATCATGGGAGCATCTGCCAATTGATCTGCAATTGCTTGTCCTTTTATTGCTTTTCTGTCTACGTACTCGATGTCAAATTCACTCAGAATCATTACCCACTTGGCCAGCCGCCCAGTAAGTGTAGCTTTGTTGAGAAGATATTTTAGTGGATCAATTTTGGCAATCAACTTAGTCTTGTGAGTGAGCATATAATGACGTAATTTTAGTGAAGTAAAGACCACAGTGAGACAGGCACGCTCGATTGGTGTGTAATTTAGCTCATATCCCACCAGTGTGCAACTGATATAGTATACTGCTTTTTCCTTGCCGTCAAGTATTTGTTGTGCTAAGAGTGCCCCCAGTGCCGTTGGAGTAGCTGATATGTAGAGTAACAAAGGTTGATCTGGAATTGGTGGCATCAAAACTGGTGGGTTCAAAAGATAATCTTTGAGCGCCTGAAAAGCCTGTTGACAGTTCTCATCCCATTTGAACTTGATGTTTTTGCGTAGCAGGTGCTGGAAAGGGTTACACTTATCTGCAAGTTGTGCTATGAATCTTCGTATGGATTGGAGTCTCCCTTGTAAAGATCAAAGTTGACTGATGTTCCTCGGTGGCGGCATGTCCAAGATAGCCTTGACTTTTGTTGGATCGGCCTCGATTCCTCTTTTAGACACAATGAATCCTAGGAGCTTCCCTGAGGTTACTCCAAAGACACATTTCTTTGGATTTAATCTTACTTTGTATTTTTCCAGCCGATCAAAGACAACTGAAAGTATGTCCAAGTGTGTATCTCTATCTATTGATTTTCCCAAGAGATCATCAACATAATCTTCCACTGTTATGTGCATGAGATCATGAAAAATAGTGGTCATCGCTCTTTGATAAGTAGCGCCTGCATTTTTCAACCCAAAAGGCATGACATTCCAACAGAAGGTTCCCCATGGACAAGTGAATGATGTTTTATGTTGATCTTCAAGCGCAATCCTGATTTGATTATATCCAGAAAATCCGTCCATTAAAGATAGCATTTCATGACCTACTATGAGATCAATGATCAAGTCAATGTTTGGTAATGGGAAGTCATCTTTCGGACAAGCTTTGTTGATATCTCTGAAGTCTATACATATTCGGATACTGCGATCTGGTTTGCTGACAGGTACTAAATTGGAAATCCATTCGGGATAATCAATTGGGCGTATGAATCCGACATCCAATAATTTCTCCAGCTCTGCTTTGACTAGTAATGCCACTTGTGGGTGCATTTTCCTTAATTTCTTCTTTACTGGCTTTGCCCCCGGTTTGACTGTCAAATGATGCATCACCAAATCCGGATCCAATCCAGGCATATCAGCATATGACCATGCAAAGTTGATTTGTCGTTCCTTAAAGAAGCTTATGAATTTTTCCTTTTCGGACTCTGTCAAAGATTGAGCTAAGAATATGTTGTGTGGAACTTTTTCCGTACCAATGTTTGTCTTTATAGTTTCCTCTATCAGCATGGATGACTTTTCCTCATATGACGCTGGGAGAATGTCGAGCCTTCCATCTTCGGGTGCCTCAGAGAGGTTTTCACCCTCAGATACGTCCTTTCTTTTTACTTTTTTGGAGTCAGATAGCGCCACAGTGTGGTTTTCGCCATAAGACCCTTGTTTTGTTCTTATTTTCACAATTTTGCGACTAGAAGGCCCGACACCCTCACCGAAGTATGCCATGTTGTTGAGTTCTATGGTGTATCCTGCTTTGTGGTCTCCAAGGGGAAGATCATCTCGAATGCCAAGATAGTCGACAATAGCTTCGTCATTTTGAAATGTATCAAATTGTGCTGGTCCTTCATGATCCCAGTCAATGAGTTGGGGATGAACAAGGGGAAGGTCATTAGTGTTTTCAGAGTTTGCTGGACAAAGAGTGAAGATGTGGTTATATTCAGGTATGTCAAGGCAATCGTCGAGGTCATCGATGGCACTCTCCTCATCAGTTTCGATCGTGAGTGAATCCAATTTGTCATCACTAGTAGCGCCTTCTGGGACAGGTGTCCTCATCCTATGCGATTTCAACCTAGGACCTTGAAACGAAGACTGTGCGGGATCCTTATGGGTTGGTTCTTGACCAACTCTGAACTTTTTGTAAAATTCCTCCTCCTCTGTAGGTTCATCTGGCTCTCTGAATGTCTCGGTGAGCTCATAGTCACTGGAGGATTTGTCTGAACCCCATTCCCACTCATTAGAATCTGTGGAATAATAATCCTCTTGTTGAACTTCGGCAACTTTGATTCGCCGTGCCTCTTTTGTTCTTTTATTGTGTTTCTTAGAAGTTAGAAAACCAAGTCCCTTTGAGCGTTCCCTTCTTGTAGTTAGCTCAGGTTGTAAGGGCTCCATGACACCTTCTTTGCGTAACCCGAGAGGGCTTTTTCCATCATACCCAAATCTTTGCAGAATTTTGAAGCCTTTGCCATAGTTCTCACAGGGTATAATAATTTGATCTTGCGTGTCCTCTTCAATGTCTCTATAGAGGATTTTGTATAAATTTTCTTCTTCTAGTTCGCCCCACCTTTGAAAGATGGTAGGATCCCATTTGAGTATCATGATGGAGATTTGCTTGTTAGGATGTGGCCTCCCATATTCTTTTGGAGAGCTCATGACTTGTCGTAAAAACATTGTCTGATTCAAAGTGTATTCTCCCATGCCTTTGTCTTGAAACTTGCCTCTAAGTTCACCTTGTTTGGATGTCGAGGGTTTTAATGACTCAGGATCAATGTATGCCGAAGAAGGAGTAGCCTCACGATTACTGGGAATTATAGTCTCAGTATGTGATCTCAAGTTATTGCAATATATGAACGGATTTGGATCACCATTGACTGTTACCTCGACTCCATTATGAGGAAACTTAATGCATTGATGATATGTTGATGGGACTGCCCTCATTTCATGAATCCAAGGACGTCCTAGCAATATGTTATATGTGAGATCTAGATCTAGGACTTGACAAACCACATCCTTTGTGACTGGCCCGATTCTTAGTGGTAAGGTAACTGTGCCCTTGGATGAACGCTCTTCATCATCATAAGCCTTGATGGTGATTTGGTTTGTAGAATTCACAGCTTTGTCAGAATATCCCAATTGTCTGATGGTGCTCAATGTACAAATATTTAGACCTGCTCCTCCATCTATTAAGACTCGCTTTATTCGATGTTTATGTATGAAGGCTTCAATGTGTAAAGGTGCATTATGTGGCTGACTTATGGAGGCATCATCGGCTTCTGTGAATGTGAGGGAGTGTGGAACGGATAGGTATCCCACCATGGCTTGAAACTGGTCCAGGTTCAGATCAGTAGGGACAGCAATGTCTCTCAAGATTTTGTCAAGGATGGCTTTATGTGCAGGGGATATACGTAAGAGCTCAAGAATGGAGATGAGCGCAGGTGTCTTCCCTAATTGTTCTACAAGGTCATACTCAGGTTTGATTGATGAAGGATTGGTATTTTTAGTGGAGGCACCTGGCAACGTGATTTTACCTCGACGAGTTGTAACATGACATTCAGAGGTAGATTCAGACGAAGAGCCAACACCCTTTAGGACAATCTTGGGTCTCTGAGAAGGATTCTCAGGATTTTTGTTCTTGATAGTAACAGTAGAGATATGATTGTCCATCGAGATGTGATTGATAGTAGAATCATAATTGTAAGGTGCTCTAGTGTAATTGGCTTGATCATCTGTGACTTTACCTTTTCTTTGTCATGTTTTGGGAATGGTTCCTTAAACATCTCATGTTCTTGGTTAGATGAATGTCCCTCAATCTCAATATCTCCTCTATCAATGAGATCTTGCACAATGTTTTTCAATCGATGGCAATTACTTGTCTTATGACCCTTGCTCTTATGAAACTCACAATACTCATCATCATTCCACCAATTTGGTTTGACCTTTGGTTCATATGGAGGAAAATCTGGAACTGTGATCACTTTGTTTGCCACAAGCTTTTTGAATACTGATTCAAGTGGTTCTCCCAATGGAGTGTACTTCATTCGTGGTTTAGAAGTTGTTTGATTGTTCACTTGATTGTTGGTAGGACTTGATCCAGAAAAAACAAACTTGGGTCTCACTGTGTTGGCATCAACAACACCATCATTAACTGTGTTCTTGTTCTTGTTCCAAAATTTTGGTTTGTCCTTTCCTTTAAAGTCCTCTTTGTTTTCTTTGAATAGTTTGATAACTCCTTGTTCAATTAAGACTTTTTCTGTTGCTAGGCCCTTTTCAATAACATCCTTGAATGTAGACAAACAAGCTTTTCTGAGATCATAGCCTATAGCCTTGTTAACATTTTGTGTGAACATTTCCACCATTTGTTTCTGCGGGATTTCGCAAGAGCATCTGCTAGCTAAGTTTCTCCATCTTTGTAAAAATGTTGCGAAAGATTCTCCTTCCTTTTGTTTAGTATTGCACAGGGTAGTAACTGAGACATCTGTTTCAATGTTGTAAGAGAAATGCTGAATGAATGCCTCTGCCAAGTCGCCCCATGACTTAATACCAGGAGGTAATTGAGAAAACCATTCCATAGCTTGATCGCCTAAGCTCTGTGGGAACAACCTCATCAAGTATGTTTCTTCTGCCGCTACCTCAATGCAAGCTGTGAAGAATTGTCTTATATGTGCCTTGGGGTCTCCTCTCCCTCTATATTTGTCAAATTTTGGTGTCACAAAGTGTGCAGGAAACGGAGGCATTGGAATACTCTTATCAAAGGGATAAGGACATATATCTCTCATAGTGTATGTAGGTTTTGATGTACTCATGTCCTCCATTTTCTTTTGTAGATCCCTAATTTGTTGCTCCAAATTATTCTTGGGAGGAGATTGATTTCTTGTAGCATACCCCATGTTTGAAATGCCCATTTGAGGAGGAGCTTGTTGCATGTATGGATGATACTGATCGTAGACATGTCCATATGGAGGTCTATATTGTTGCGACATGTATGGAGCACTTGGCATAACTTCATGTTGAGGGACCCCATATCTATTTTGTGCATATATACCATATTCAATAGGCCTTTCATTTTCCATTGTGTTGCCCCCAATTTTGACATGAGGTCTCCTTGTGTCAAAATTTTGAGGATGTCCTTGAGTATCCACTTGTTTTGATTGATCCATACCTTGAGCATGTGTTTGAGCATAAGGCCTCCATGATGGTCTTTGAGTGTAAGTATCATATGTTTGAGCTTGTGAATGTGGGATTGCTGGCTTTTGAAGCAAAATTGATGGTGACTCAGGCATCATATTATTCGGTCCTCTATTTCCCCCACTATTTGGTCTCCTTTGATCCATGTTGGGTTGAGTTTGTTGTGAGGGTCAACTTTCTATAAGTTGAGATAAGTCAAAATCATGCGGTATTTTAGCTCCACTTTGTGCCATCATGTGTAAAAAGTACTGACGATCTCTCCTCATTATCTCTTCAACCAATCTATTGAAATGAGGATTCATTATGGATTCTTCTATGTCTGCTGATAGTATTGAAGAGTTATCCACATTGTCATTGTGTGTAGCATTGTTGTTTATAGTGTTTGTGCTTTCCACATTTGGATTATGTCTATAAACATTCATGTTTGGTAATGTAGTGTGCTCAGGATTGAAAAATAAATCATTGTCATACTCATAAGAACTCATGTTTACGGATTCTTGAGCTTCTTTAGCTATTCTCCTAGATTTTTGAAGGCGGGTTTCAACCATGAACTAGGTGTTTGACCAATATGTGAGAGACTGGATGAAAAATGACAAGAGTATGGAAGACCAAGAGTTGTATGGAGTGTAAATGAATCTTGAGGTGTACTTGCAATGTCCAAAGTCTAAGACCAAGTATGTAAGTAGTAGAGTAGGTGTGACTTCCAAAGAGAGGATCGTTTCTCTTGATGAGGTAAGCTGACCTTGACTCTAAGTAAGACCAAATGAGACCCAAAGGTAAGAAACCTTGATGAGGGACCACTTAGCAAAGTGTAGTAGTATGTAGTGTGTTGAAAGAGTATAGTGAGGACAAGCAAGTGACCTTTTTGACTCAAGTTTAGACAAGTATGAATGTAAAATGAGATGTGAAGCAATGATGGACTATATGAGACCTTAGAATAGGCTGAATGCTAGATGAAACCTGAAGAGACAACCTAGGAAGCTCAAGTATGCCGAAATTGATTTTCTTTTGTTTGCTGGACCGTTAAAGTTTTCAATTCCTGACACAGACGCCTCTGTATACTTCACAGACGCGATTACCAGACACAGACGCTTCTTTGTTTGACGCAGACGCAGACAAAGACACAGACGCTATTCTGCACTTCACAGACGCGATTATATGACGCAGACGCCTTTAAAACAGACACAGACGCGTTTCTGTAACCTTAGTGCAATTTTTCCAATATGTGAAGTTGTTTTATTGTGACCAAATCCGACTGTTTGACTGTTTTTCGTGACAAGAGGACACAATGTTGATGACTCAATGTTTGCAAACTGTTTAGACTCCAAAAGTGTGTTGTTTGATGTAAAAAGTTTTGCATACACTTGAAGACACAAAAGACACAATGTTTTGTTGTTTTGTCTTGAATGTTTGAGTGTTTAGCATAAGACAAGCACAAATCTTAGGGCTGGCCAAGACAATAGTTGTTGATCCCACATAGGGTTTTACCCCTGAGGCTACGCTATTTAGAGCGGATACTTAGATGCTTGACCTCACTGGCTCCACCCTCGGCACTCACTTCTCGGGTCAGCCAAGCATCAGTCCCCATGAAAACTCCCCATGGTGAACTTTGTATCTCTACTAAGAACCGTATGTGTGTGGGCCGCTACCAGAGGTCTGACCTCCTGCCTCAACAACTAGAAGGATTTGGGCTTCTAAAACAAAAAGGTGCTAGTAAGGGCATCCACTCGTGTGGCCATACATGCGGCACTTTCAGCTCTGTAAATACAGAAGGCTCCCAGCCGGTAGGGGTTACGCCCTACGAATGATCAAATAAATTTGATCAAACGGGTTTATGGGGAGACATAGTGTCGGTATGAACTAATCAGCACACGTTATTCATAGTTTTCACCATGAATACATTTGATTATAGTGGTTCGGAAGAGGTGGGTTTTCCTCGCTACCACTTGGGTCGTTCTCTTCTCACTAGTAGTCCTAATGACCACACGGGAAGACAGGCCCTCTAAAGATTAAACAAAAAGAGCCTATTGCTCAAGACACAAAAGACAATGATTCAATTTTAGTGCACCAATGGAAGTGTTTGCTAGGCTATGAAAACAAGGCACACAACAAAACTACAAAACCCTAGCTAAGGCCCTGCAACAAAATTGTTAGTAGTTTGGGTTGTTTCAAATGATAACCCCTTCCTGCAAGCACACAAGTTAGGTAAATTTTAGAAAACCCAAAAGACTTTGTGAAAAGGGGCCTTCAACAAAAACGTTTTTGCCTCCAAAGCAAGTTGCACAAACTTGGTTAGCTAGATCTGCAAGGGTTAGCCGAAAATAATCCAGATCTGAAACCCTAAGTGCAAAATCCGAAAACCCAAATCAAAGAAAATTGACAAATTTGCAAAATAGAAAGCACAAACGCGTCTATACCAGATACAGACGCGTCTGTATTACACAGATGATGTTCTGTGATACACAGATGCGCTCAGGTAACGCAGACGCCTTTCCCGAACACAGACGCGATAAGATCAATCACAGACGCAGTTTTAATTCACAGACGCGGTTCCAGAAACCTGCAAAAATAAAATCTGGCAAAAACACAGACGCGATTCACGATATTGCAGACGCTTCTGAAACACAAAAACGCGATCCGAACGCTCGTAGACGCGGAAAAACCTAAAATGTCATCGAAAATTGTCCGATCTGCAACTTCAAAAATGCGAAATCTGCAACAAAAATGTTAAATGCAAAGGGACAAGTGTCCCACCGGGCATGCCAAAATGTTTATGGTGAAAATGGATAACAATAATAGCAATATTGAAAGGCTACAATGAATCCAACCACTAAACCCTAGCCTAACAATGAACAAAGATCCACCATAACATATGAAGATTACCTAAGACAATGCAAAATAACTCCAAATCACAAATATTATACCATCACATGTCCAATAGGGTTTTGATCTCCATTCTTCCTATCTCCATTGATCTTGCTTGATATATTTGCTCTCAGATTTTTATATGCACAAGAGCTCAACAAAGAACGGAATGTGGTTGCAAGTAGGATCGTAGTGTAGCCAAGTCCTCCAAAATCAGTCATTAGGGTTTGACAATGAAGAAAGCATCTCCTTAAATAGAAGACACAATAGGAAATGGAGGGTTAAGATTGAGAGGTGTAAAAAGAGAGGTTGGCTAGGATTAGAGGGTAGGTAAAAGAAATACCAAAATAATGAAAGGGGTAGGTAGTGTATGAGTTAAGAGATGAATGACATGTGTCATGGGTAGAAAAAGCTAATGAATTAATTAAATAAATAAATATTTATTTAATTAATAGAAGAAGTGGGATCAATTAAATAAATAAGATATTTATTTAATTTAGGAAAAGGATAATTTAAATAAATAAATGTATTTATTTAAATGAGAAATAAGGCTAGAAGAGGATAAATGAATTAATTAAATAAATAAAGATTTATTTAATTAATAGAAGAATTAAGCTTAGATAATTAAATAAATAAATATTTATTTAATTAGACATGACAATTTTAGGTGTCTACACTTTTGAAACTAGCTCTAACTTGTTTTCCAAATTGACATTCCTTACATATTGTATTCTGAGGTTTGACAATTTTAGGTAGATCTCTAACTGCCTTAGAAGTACTGATCTTCACCATGCAATCAAAGTTTACATCACAGAGTCTCTTATGCCATAACCAACTTTCATCTATATGTGCAATCAAGCATGCCTTTTCACTATTATTCAAATGAAAGATATTACCTCTAGTCTGATTACCGGTTGCAATTTCTAAACTAGTTTTGTTCATGATTTTGCATTTTCCATTTTTAAATTGTAACTAAAATCCTTTCTCAACTAATTGACCAACACTCAAAAGATTATGCTTTAATCCTTCAACATAGTAGACATTGTCAGTGTTATGCTTACCATCAAGAGATATTGTACCCTTACCTTTGATTGAACAGCCTTTGTCATCTCCAAATCTTACTAAACCTCCATTGTATTCTTGAAAGTTCAAGAATTTACCTTTGTCTCCTGTCATATGATGTGAGCATCCTGAATCAATGATCCATTCGTCCTTTACTTCAACTTTAGCTACTAAGGCTTGTTCTACCGGTTGAGCAGTAGGTGTCGGTTGATCCTCTATTATAGCAACAAAAACCCATCCATTTTCTGCAAGATCCTCATCAGAATCATCAGTTACACCTTCATCAGCAATGTAACAAGATTTGTCTTTGTTCTTCTTAAATCTGTATCTTTGATATTCAGGATTAGGCTTGTACGTTCTTCTAGCTTCTTCTCTTAGTCTAGCATGTCTATCAGGGCATCTCGAAGTCATATGACCAATCTTATTGTAGTTAAAACATTTAAAGGGTTCTTTACCTTCATACTTACTTCCAACTGGACCTTTAGGCATTTTTCTTGTAAATAGTGCTTCAAGTTCTTCAAGCTCTTCATTCTCCTTCCTATTTTCTTCAAGTTCTCTTGCATAAAAGGCTTTCCAATCTAATTTTTCAAATGATGGAGCAGATGATGTTGATGCTTTAAAAGCCAAATATGTCTTTATAGTAGCAACAACACCAAATTCCTCAATTTCAAAAGCTGAAAGTTTTCCAATCAATGTATCCCTAGTTACTAATGTATTAGGCATTGTTCTTAACTCATTTATAGCAATAACCTTCATTTTATATGCCAGTGGCAATCCTCTTAAGATTTTTGAAACAATTTCATCCTCACTCAAGGTTCCTCCACAACATTTAATACCCAAAAAAATTTCATTTACTCTTTCCATAAAAGTAGAAATCCTTTCATCTTCTTCCATTTTTAGATGTTCATACCTGACTCAGAAGCTCTCAAGTTTTGCAATTTTGACTATGGAATCTCCTTCATTCAGTGTTTCCAAATGATCCCAAATAGCTTTAGCAGTAGACCTATCTAATAATCCCATGATTTGTTGATCTAATAAAGCGCTCAAAAGTGCTTCTCTTACTTTGCAATCATTCTCCTCATCTTTAGCTAATGTAGTTGGAGCGGTCTAACCAACTACAGCAGCAGTATAACCATTCTTTGTAACTTCCTAGATGTCTTTACCAATGCAATTCAGATGCGTCTCCATTCTGATCTTCCATATCCCATAGTTGGTTCCATCAAGTTTAGGACAGTCCTTCCTGAAATAATTAGTAGTCATTGGATCTCCTCAAGTTGTTAAACTTCTGCAAAAGAGGACTAAGCTCTGATACCAATTGTTAGGTCCCGGAGACAACTGAGAGGGGGGGGTGAATCAGTTGTCAACAAATTTCAAACCAAAAATAACTTAACCAACTTAATGCTTAATACCGGTAAACCAGTTAAGTATGCTGGTAGATAGTGTTAACAGTTAATTGCTATACCGATAAAGATTAATGCATGAAACATAAACATAAAGTCATCCACAACACAACACCAATATTTGTACGTGGAAACCCTGTAAGGGGAAAAACCATGGTGGGAAACCTTACCCACAATCAGATGATACTACTGCAGATAGTAAGCGTGCATAAATGGGGTTTGCACATGCAGAAAGGCCAACAGCCTAGAGCTCACTGATCAATCACAGAATGGGAGTCACACTTACTACAGTTGGATGGTTAAATCCAATAAAAATGTACTCTACAAAATAGCATCTTCACATGCTAGATTTAGTACCGGTGTAATGCTAATATGCTTCCACAAAAACCTAGCTTCACCTTCAAATGATGTCTTCGTGTATAGCTATGCTTAATCTCACATATATCTTCTCACAATTCTTTTTCACATTCCATATTCAATCTTACAAATAAGATCTTTCATTTATACCATAACCTAAGACCAACTTTAGTAGGTTGGCTCTACAAGATATTACAATAAAAACATTTTATAAACAATATAATGTCCAATGCAATAACCAATTGAACATGTTGGCTTAATGCATTTACAACAATAATAAATCATTTCCAAAGCATGCCATGCTGATCTGGAAAAGATAAACCTGCCGGTGTAACCCTAGGTAACCCTAGACCTATTTGCCAGTAAAAGCAAATATGCAAATATGAATATACCAATGATTCATTCTTCAAAATAAAGTGTCCACATGATGTCTTCAACATTACCAAGTGTCTTCCATATCATTCCAAGTGTCGGTGATCATTATATCCTGTCGGTGAACCATATACCAATAACTGTGCAATAGTTACTTGCTTGTCGGTGAATGCTGCTAGATCTCCAAAGTGCTGGTGTTTTAGTAGGTGTTGACATCAATGACAAAACCCTACCAAAATACCAACAAACTTATGAGAGAGAACTAGAAGTGGAGATGATCATAACTAAACTGGTAGCACCTATACTAGAACAGAATGTTGAACCAGTTACCCTGACAGTATCAAAAAATTCAATAGTAACTAAAGATCATAGAAGAGAAACAAAAAGTCAGAAGACTCCTAGGTATGTAAGGTTAAATCATTCAGAAGATCAGATCATTGGAGACTAGAACAAAGGATTAATGACAAGCAGAAGTTTGGCAGTTGATGAGGTTTATATAATTTCTCAAGTTGAATCGACATCAGGTATTGAAGCTTGTAAAGATGAATGTTGGATGAGAGCTATGGAAGAGGAATTAGATTAGATTGAAAAGAACAACACATGGACTTTAGTTCCCCGGCCTAAAAATAAGAATTTTATTGGAACTAAATGGGTTTTTAGAAATAAATTGAATGAGGATGGACAAGTTGTGAGGAATAAGGATAGATTGGTATGTAAAGGATATACTCATAATGAAGGAATTGATTATGATGATACTTTTACTCCGGTAGATAGGATTGAAGCTGTGAGATTATTTCTTTCTTTTGTTGCCCATAAGAAATATAAGGTTTATCAGATGGATGTTAAGTGTGCATTTTTTAATGGAGATCTTGAAGAGGAAGTTTACATTGAGAAACCTTATGGATTTTCACTTTCAGATGACAAAAACATGGTTTGCAAGTTAAGGAAAGCTTTATATGGATTGAAACAAGATCCTAGAGCTTGGTATGCTAGATTGGACAAATATCTTTTTAAGCTTGGTTTCACTAAAGGTAATGCTGACAACAACTTATGCTACAAGATCACTGATGATGACATATTGATTGTTGAATTCTTTGTTGATGATATCATTTTTGGAGGTGACGATAAGTTAATGTATGGAATTCTCTGATAATATGAAGAATGAATTTGAGATGTATATGATTAGGGAGATGAAATTTTTCCTAGGTTTGTAGATTACTCAAAATGATAAAGGTATTTTCATCTGTCAAACTAAGTATGCTAGAGAGTTGTTGAAGAAATTTGGTATGGAAAATTCTAAACCAGTTGGTACTCCTATGGTTACAAGTGAGAAATTGACAAAGAAAGATGTATCAGCTCAAGTAAATCCTACAAGGTATAAATGTATACTTGGAGGTTTCTTATATCTGACTTAGACTAGACCGGATATAATGAATGCAGTTTGTATTGTATCAAGATATCAGAGTGATCCTAGAGGCAATCATGAGAATGCGGTGAAAAGGATTTTTAGGTATTTACAAGGAAAAACTGAGTATGGTTTGTGGTATCCTAAAAATGATGACTTTACACTATGTGCATATATAGATGTTGATTGGGATGGAGATGTTGATGACCAGAAAAGCACATCCAATGGAGCTTTATTTCTTGGAAAGAAACTTGTTTCATGGATCAACAAGAAATAGTCATGTACTTATTTATCTACTATTGAAGCTAAGTATGTTGCTATTGCTACTAACTATACACAATTTCTATGGATGAAGAAAATGTTGAAGGATATAAGGGTAGATTGAAATGAAATTATAGTTATTCACTATGATAACTCTGTTGCTATTGACATGTCAAAGAATCTGGTATTTCATTCTAAGACAAAGCACATTTCTATCAAGTATAATTTTTTTAAGGAGAAGGTGGAGGCAACTGAAGTCAGACTAGTTTATGTGAACACTAAAGAGAAGATTACAGATATCTTCAATAAAACTTTTCCTAAGGAATCATTTGAGTACTTCAGAGATAGATTAGGAGTTTTTTCCCCTCTGGTAGAGACATGAGTGATGTTGATTGGCATTTGTCCGACATGCATTATCAGAACTATCATTCATTTCAGATTGATGTGTTGGTGCTACTACTTAGAGGGACTAGTCAGTTGTGTGGTTCAGAGGTTTTATGAATTTTATTTGATGTTTATGTCATATTTATGGCATTGATGTCAAAGGGGGAGATATATTTATGTGAAAAATAGAGCTTAACAAGGATATCATTTATAGGGGGAGTTTGGTCTGTTGGTTCAGGACTTCATCGTCATATCATTTTGGGGAGATTGTTGGATGTGTTCCTTTGGGGGGGATTTGTTTAGCATCTCTTGGCACTTGGATGTTTTTCACATCTAGTGTTTCCATCAATGCCAAAGGGGGAGATTGTTGGCAATTTGGAGGAATTGATTGTGTTGCATTGATGTTTGTCATTGATGTCAACACTAGTTGTTTTGTTGTTTACTAGCTTCTAGTAGAGTGGTTGGTCTTTGATGTTGATCTGGAGATTTGTCTCTAGTTTGGATTGGTTATTCATGTGTTCCTTATGCGTATAACATTTAGTTGACTTAGGGCTTGATGATTTGGATGCTATCATTTGTTCTAGTAATCCTTTTGGTTATCGGTAAGGGTTTTACCGACAGAGCTTTGTTGAAGATCTTTTGATGAATCCGATAAGTGATATTGGTGTGGCTTCTATAAGGTTATAAGGATGTTGATGGTTATCTTGTCCATGTTCCAATTGATCGGTGGTGTTTCATTTGGCTTATGGAAACCTATCTTGGGTCTAGTGTTATTCTGCTAGGTTATGGACCGGTTTATGTAACGTGTTGGTTGATGCTCTCGATGCATTACCGATTGGATTTATTGTTTGGTTTATGTTGTTTCAGTTTATAATTAGTTTGTGGGATTATGTAATGGGTTTATTATATTATCTTTTAGGTATCTGGCCTAATTGTTTAGGTCTCAGGTTGGTATAAATATGATGTAAGATCTCTTTGTAGATCATGGTATGGGTTATGAGATTATCTATGTGTGAATAAAGTTGCAATCATATGCAGAGGTTTTGGTCGATCATAGGTGATCAAATTGGGTTTGTGTAAGAGGTTTAAGACCACCGGTGTTGAGCTTAACCGAAACTATACTTAGGCATAGGAGATGCTATTCTTGCAGTTCACTCATCTTTCCAGACTGTAGTCTGGATTTCTTTGTAGTCAGTGAGGCTCCTTTTGTGATGAGCAGTGTTCTATAGGTAATGTGCCTTCCTGCATGTGCAAGCCCCTCTTATTGTAATCACAAGCCTACTGCAAAAGTATTATTTGACTGTGGGTAGGCTTCCCACCATGGTTTTTCCCTTTACCACCTTTTCCACATACAAATCTTGGTATTATGTGTTATGGATGATTGGTAATTGTTCTGTGATTTATGTTTATGCTTAATTGTTATATCTACTATTCTGGTAAAAGGTTTTGTTTTCTTAAAGTTTTATAATCTGTTGACAACTTATTCACCCCCCCCCCCCACTCTCAGTTGTCCACAGGTTATCCTAACATTACTCATATATCATAATTTAATAAATACAAAATATTTGGCTTTAGATTACTCACGTGCTAACTTAATTGTTGTTATCTTGTTGGCTATAAAACCTTTTGGATTTCAATTGCCAAATCAAGTAAAAATAGATAGTTACAATGGTGATTGTTGTTGTAAGAAAAATGTTGGCCAACTTCTTCGTTCATAGTTCTGTACAAATGGATTTGTTTTGGGGGGAGGTCAGTCACGAAAGACTAAAAAAAATTTCTTCTTTAAGGATGATGACTTTATCTATCCTGTTTCAATCATTCTGGGTCATGACTATCTTGCAACGGAGGGTTGTTACAGATTAAATGTGGAAATTTCATCACTCTTCTTAGCATGGTGTCTATAATTAGGCATGATGTTAGAGGCGAGGTGGGTCATCACTTCTTATATTCGTGAAGAATGGAGAGGTGGCTTGGAAGATATCCTGGTCAGGGTGTGGATGGGGATGGGTTTGCTAGCTCATGATGGGGAAGGGTTCCAAATTGGTGAAGGCCAAGGGGACCCCAATAGCTCTATTCACCCTTTTATTCTTTGGAGTGTGTATGACAATCTGGAAGTGTGTAGGGCAGTTGCGAGTGAAGGTCTTAGTGCCATCGAGGATTACCTCTACAAAAAAAGGCTAAACGTGGATGAGGTCATCCAAAGGGAAGCAGAAAGGTGATATAATGTAAAATAATGTAATGTAATATTTTTTCTTTTGGCTACAAAGAAAGGTGGAGTGGTGGATTAAGGGTAGCAGTGACATTTCCAGGCAAGGCGTGTTGTGTGGTGGCGACATTTTGGTGAAGGTGGTCGACCGTGGTGATGTAACTTCTTGGTCTCCCCTTTTGTCTCGGGAATGGGAGGTTTTTCTTTGTGTTTTTCTATGTAGACCTCTCTATTTAGGATTGGCGCATGTAATGGGGAAATGGATTAGTGGGATGGGGTCTAGTTCTGTTGCAGAGAAAGGCTCAGCTCTCCATGTTGTGTACAAGTGGTTTTGTGGTATAGGACCATGGGAATTTTGGAGTCCCCAATTTTGGCCGAAACTATGATAATTATGTAAACTTTACTGATATCAAAAATAAAATACTCATTTACAAATAAAAAAATATTGCCACTAAATGACATGCATTGGTTTTGTGTGGTAGTGTAAATCGCTAGTAAAAACAACCTTTCACATTAAAACGTGTCTGAATTCGCTAGTAAAAACAACCTTTCGCATTAAAACATGTTTGAATTCGCCAGTATATTTATCACACTTATTGCATTACAAGGCAAAATCGCCAGCACTAATACGTTTCTCTAACACATGGGAAAAAATGCTTTGCCAACAATTTCCCCCTAATTTTGGGCGATTGCCAACAATTCACCAATAATAATTATATTTGATTTCCACGGGTATCAAAAAATTTGCCAATAATCATTATATTTGATTTCTAGGGGTACCAAAAAATTTGTCGATATTTTGCTACTATTCCCGAGGGGGGGTCTTAAAGTTATCGCTGCCCATCACATTAGTAATCTATGAATTGGTCAAGGCACTCAATAATTCTTTTTTATCTCTTATGTTATGTTCAACATCCTTGATATAATTTACAGTAACCAGACCATTCTAAGGAACATTGTAGGTATTCTTTGTAATCTTCCAATAGTCATCTCCAAGACACTTCAAATGACACTCCATCTGGTCCTTCCATATAGTGTAATTGCTTCCATCAAATCTCAAACTCTCTTTCTTGAAAATATAGGTTATCATCTTGGATCTCCTCAAGCGGTTAGGATTCTTCCAGAGGATCTAGCTCTTATACCAATTGTTGGCAGCAACAATGAAGGAAAACTGAGAGGGGGGGAGTGAATCAATTTTCATTGGATCTAATAAATTAAGCACAACTCTCAAATCTGATCAACTCCAATGAGAACAAAGATGAACACAATAACAACAACAGACATAACACCAAGATTTTGATGTGCAAAAACCGATTGAGGGAAAAACCATGGTGGGAACCTACCCACAATAAGATGATACTCTATAGTAGTTTGTGTAAATATTACAATGGGGAATGCACATGCATTTAGGCACATTTCCTAGAGCTCACTGCTCAAAATATAATGACCCAGAAAGGTACAACCCTCAAGGAAGGCTCACTACCTTAAAAGAACATTCAGACAACAATCTGGTTTATATGACCTGAAAGAATAGCATCTCCTAATGCCTGATGATAGTTCTGATTAAGCACATTAGTCTGCCCTACAACATTCCTTGCTCAACACTTCACACTAAAAGATGAATTCTCTTGTTCTCACATAAAAAAATTTTGATAATGCAAACACAATAACTATACCCAAATTATATGAATATGACACCTATTTATACAAATCATCAACCTTGACTACAAGGTTAGCTCAACCCTTAAGACCTAATTACAAAATTGCATCCCATGATATATAAATCAACCATCAGACCAATACAATGCCAAGACAACATAGCATTGACTCAAATCAAATCCTCGAACACACAACACCACTAGAAATCTCGCCAAGATCATCCACAACATGCTACACCACCAAAAATGCCACATAACACGAAGAACATCACCGGATCCATAAGATCTTCAATAGCATGCACAATGATCAATACAAATGAGAAAAACAAATAGGACATGATTAGGAAACATCAAAAATCACAATAGAAGAATCCACAATAGCTCCACCAACACCACTTAATCAAATCTTCATCGATCAACACGATGATACTCAATAACACTCAACAACAGAATTGGGATTAGAAAGATAACTTGCGAAGCACCAAATCATGAACCATCTAAATTGAAGATACACATGAACATCCCAAACACTCTCCCAAATCTACAACCAAAGATATAACCGGAGCACAATGGATCAAATACTAGAACACTGAAAAACCAATCTTCATACCAAAATCCATAACTCAATCAAATCACCACATAGCATCATGAAGCCAACATTGAAACTGTTAGGAGCCAGTAAGGACAACTGAGAGGGGGGGTGAATCAGTTGTGAACCAGTTGTCAGTAAATTATAACCCAAATGCAAATTATTCCAACTTAAACTTAGTGTCAGTAAATCAAACTTAAGTGTTGGTAAAACAAATTAACAGTTATAGCAGTACCAGTTTAGCTTAATGCATGAAACATAAAGAGAAACAACACATGACACAAAGATTTTGACATGGAAACCCAGTAAGGGAAAAACCACGATGGGAAACCTTACCCACAATCAGATGATATTGTTGCAGATATTAAGTGTATACAAATGGAGTCTGCACATGCAGAAAGGCCAACCGCCTAGAGCTCACTGTTCAATCACAAAATAGGAGTCACACTGACTACAATTGGATGGTTAAATTCAATAACAATGTACTACTCAAAATAACATCTACAATGTTGGATTCAGTATCATTTTAAGCTCTAAACATGAGTACTAAGAACCTTCATAACCTTCCTTCAACCTTCAAATAATGTCTGCATGATTCACACAAGGATCTTCTTATTTTCACCTTTCAATATTCGAACACACTCATGTGATCCTATATCCCGATCTTCAATAAGATCTTACAATCATATATACAAAACCTAAGACCAAATGTATAGGTCAGCTCACTAAAGATATTACAAGTAAATCAATTACAAAATAAGTCTTGATGCAATACAACATGTCGGATCAATACATTTACCACATTATCCAATCAATAAAACATTTCCAAAATGTGTCATGCTGATCTGGAATAGATAACATGTATCGGTCCATAACCTAGACCTATATGTCGGTAAAGGCAAATCTGTCAACCCGATTAGACCAATAAGAAAAACACCAAATCCAAACATCCAATCCATGTCTTCGACATACCCAAATGATCTCCAAATGATAACAAGTCATCATTGATGTCAGTGAACAATATAACCTGCTAGTGAACATATATCGGTGACTGTGCATAAGCCACTATCTATACCGGTGAACATATTGTAGACCTCCAAGAAGATAAGTATTGACATCAATGGAAAAACCAATGTAACACATGATGAAGTTATCCATAATACCAACAGAAACAACTAGAGATACTTCACTACTGAAATCACAAATCTGCACAAGCACATTTGCAACATACCAACCAAACTAACTCTCTGCAATCACCAGATCACCAAAACACAAGAATATGTTGACATAAATGACAACAACATATCCTAGCAACAACAATATCCAACAATATTTTTGTAATTAGGTTGTGTGTTCAGACGACCTTGATGATCTCCACAAGGTTGATGTTATGTATAAATAAATGTAATATCCTTGTAATTGAGCATGTCGTGGATGAGTGTATGTGCGAATAATGTATTAATCTTTCAAAGGAAGAGAAGAAGTGTGAGAATAAGTTGTTATGTTCTTAACTGGAACTGTAACCAGGCATTAGGAGATGTTATTCTATCAGTTCATTATCTCTTGGATGTGATCTGAATATGTTTGTAAGACAGTGAGTCTTCCCTAGGTTGTATCCCTTTCTTGTTTTTGAGCACTGAGTTCTAGGAAGTGTTCTTGAATGTATGTAAATTCCCCATTATAATATCTCATATACTTCTAACAGGGTATCATCATATTGTGGGTAGGTTCCCACCATGGTTTTTATCTTGACTGGATTTTCCACGTCAAAAATCTTGGTGTTATGTGTGTTCATGATGTATTATTGATTTGTGTTTTCATGGTTAATAATAATATCTAAGTTTAAGTTTAATTTGTGTGTTTTTGAGACAACTGATTCACCCCCCCCCCTCTCTCAATTGTCTACCCGAAATCAAACATATTTCATCATATATGTCACTTTTTAATAATTCAAGATAAAAATTTGGATCAATGTTAACTATTTCCTTTATAATAGTGTAAACATTTTATACTTTTATCCTTTTTATCTTATCATAACTTAGAACCCCTTCAAATGACTCAAAAAAACATATTAAAGAAGAGGAAAAAAACAAATTTTACTAAATGCGACACTTTGAAATATATTTGCCTCTTGATCTTCTATAAACTCGCATAAGAAAATATGCCTTTACACTTCATTTCCCTTTCATTTATCTCAAACTTGATATTTGAAATTTGTTTGGCCCTTTATTATTTGCATTCCTATTCAAATATTTACCCTAGTGTTAAAAATTATTTTACCAATCATATTTCACCTTGTACGTAAAAAATTGACCCCTAACCAAATTTCCTGCTTTTTAGTTTTGAAAATGATGTATTTAAACAAACACTTTGACCCTAAACGCTCTCAAATCTTCTTTTCTATTTAATTAGGAGTTTTGAAAAATAATTTGTCAACAATCATTTTCATGTTCCTTCTTCGTCTAAAAAATAGATTCTCTTCCACTTGATTTTCTTGGCTTCACCTATTTCCCATATTACCTACATCATTTTTACTCATATTAATTATTAATTGCTTCCTTAAAACATTACCTTGAATGTGCATTTTCTTTGTTGTAGCCTATTTAATGCTAGAGTCATTAGTAAGACAAGTTTTGAAAAAGAATCTATCTATCTATTGTAAAATGAATATTTTTTACATCTTTTCACAAAAGAAAAATAGATGTTTTCTTTCATATTAAAATGTATTCCCAAGAACTTAGGTGTCATATAATTGAGCATTCCTCTCAACATGGCTATCACTTCACTTTATTCTTTGACAATCTAGCCACTAACATTGAAGGTAAAACCTATAATGTTGCAAGGGAGTAATGGGTCCTTGTATGTAGAAACAATTCCTCCATACCACTTTAATTATCTTTGAATACCTTGTGGAGCCATCGAGAAAGCTTCATTTCCATTCATCTCATCAAACATAAAGCGAAAACCTTAAAGTTTAAAAATAAATATACTTATAGGTCATCTTTTGATGCATGGTAATATTTATTATTGTGGAATGGAATTAAAAATGTGTAGACCGTGAAAATAGATGGCACTTAAAATATGCTTCATACATCACCAAAACTATTGTTAGGGCATGGTGAAAAGGTTTGATAATCCTTTGGAAGGTTAAAACAATATATTTCATCCTTTAGATGGCTCCAAAATCATGCTCAAAACTTTTACACATGAATAAATATAGTTTTAGTGTTGAGATGGAGAAATTTCAGACTTAAACAAAAGAAAACCTAATCTAAAATGGTGTTGCAATTGATGAAAGAGAAAATCAAACCTAAAACATTAGTTTGTATGTGAAAAAGGGAAGGAAGTTAAGTTCCAAATATGGTCCAAGTCAACAGTTATCTTCCCTTTAACACCATCACTATGTCACTAAGTATGGAGAAAATAATGCACTTAAGATCACACTTGAATGACCATCAACTTCAAACACCACACACCCATCTATCTCATCAATGAACTTCCCATTGTCATAAATCAATTCTCTGCAAGTTTAAAGTTGTTTACCCTTTAAAAATAGTGATGGAGAACCCATCTTAGATGTGTAAATAAGTAGAAATTTTGACTTGACTCTACCTTCAAAATTATGCTAGCATGATGATCTTGATATCAAACATTTAACAAAATCCATCATAATCCTTGAACATGAAAATTGACCAATGAGAAAATCATAACAAGATTTTGAACCATTGATTATTCATTTTTTCAGTTCAAAACAATTATGCAACAAGGTATTCAAGACACAAATGTAGATCTATTTGCAAACAAAACCCATCATAATCCTCCTTAGCATGAAAACTAGCCAATGAGAAGACCATCACAAGCTTTTAAACCATCACAACTTTGTTTAGTTTTTTAATTCAAAATAATGATGTGGTGATTTGTTATCACATACAAAGTTCTTTATGACTTAAGAATAGCTTATACATCCTTTATATACATGAATTTGACCTCTGCCCAATGTAAAACAACACTATACATATGACTACCTTTAGTTTATAATGACTTTTAATATTAAAAATTTATAAATTTTGATTAAAATTTCCACCTCATGTGCCCAACCTTCAAGGAGGTATTTAAAACATTTGAAACCATTATTTTTTCTCCTTTGAACATCTATTGAAATTATTATAAATGTTTCAAATATTTTCCAGATTTAACACATATTGAATCTAACAATTTATTTATTATTTGGGCCAAACAATGAAACTAGAACCACAAACATATTCGACATCTGAAGGTTGCAAAATTTTGAAAGGGACGTTATTAATTACATCAATCCTTGTTTTATTGTTGAAACTTACACAATAAGCCAACTTCTGAGAGCTCCTTTGTAACTAGGGCCCTCTACTAGTAAGCTATTTAAACATTCTTTTACCTTAAAATTTTTCTAATGATCACTAAACCAATGCTAGAGACTCATGGTGGTAAATAAACACATATACAATCACCAAAATTAAGAAATTCATACTTTTTATGGCGTCTTAAAAATCTGCTTGACACTACCAAAATAGTAAAATCAACATCAAAACTTATTCGGAAACCAAAAAATCAGCATGCTCCTCACAAATTATCAAAACTTTCTATCGACCGGATTTTGAATATGAACCACAAATTGCAATATTTTTATGCCAATACTTTCTATTGCAAGGGAGTAATGGGTCCTTATATGTAGAAACAATATTTTTATGGCAAGATTATGTCACCAACTTAAGGATCATATTGCACTATAAATGAGGTAAATTTAAGGTGCCAACACATCTTACGAATCCCCTAATGCATAGCCATAGTCAAAACAATGCCAACATCCAAGCATATCAAGGTTACATATGGGAAGGAATTGCATTTTGCCTCCCATTCTTCATCTTGAATGGATCTCTTTTATTTTTCATAATTCATTAAATATTTTATTTACTTACTCTCACTTGCAATCTCTTATTATTTAAAGTTCTTATTTTGTGGCATTTTACCATATTTTTTTGCCCCTTGATATCATTAAATTTATAGAGGTGATATTATTTTGTTTATTTTTCTCTTACCTTCTCTTTACTTCCATTATTATTGTAGAATCCTTTTGTAGTGCTCTTGGCACCTTGAAATCTCGTTTCCTAAGTGACATTTGTATATTTTATTTGTGTTGCCACTATTCTTACTATTCCTAGGCATACTTAGGAGTAGAATATTTTATCATTTTCTACATCTTGGCTTCTCATGGAGTTCAAAAAACCTAATTTTGGGCTTTACCATTCATGACAAGCTCTTTAGTAGCACCAATACTTCTCTTTTTAGTTTTTAGCTCTCTATTTGAAGCTTCTCATAAATGAAGGTTTGCAAACCTTTTCCTCCCTTATTTCTAATTCATTTTAATTAAAATATTTTGTTAAATTAGGTTCATTTGGTTTTCTATCATCCTCGGAGTTTATGGGTGTTTTCCTTCTCTTATGTGTAACTTGGTGTAATTCTAGAAGATTAAATTGATTTCATCACATCCCGGGTTACAACAATTGTATGGACAAATAGCACATCACATAGACTTTTTCACATATGATAAGCTCTAGTATCCCACTCTAGGTTCTTCTTATGAATTTAATTTGTAAATTCTATACTTCAATTTCTAATAAATTAGCATTTTCTTTCTTATCCCTACTAATGTAATAGGGAAATTTTAAAAGAAACACTTTTTCTTTATTGCACAATAAAAAATATAAAAGACATACAACTTTTAATACTAACTTTTAACTATCCTTCTGCCAACTAATTTTGAAAAATACTTGAGGGTAGCTATGTTATTATTTAGTGATTAAATAATGAGTAATTTTGTGTTCAACATATAATCCTCTCAATCTTGACTATTTCCTCTTAGTCTTGACTATTTGTAAAACTCATTGATAATTTAGAAAGTAGATACAAAATATTATAATTTTGGTTTTAATGACATCTTTAAATTTTGAGTGTACGATAGTTGAAATTCCACATTTAAGTCCAAGTCAAATTGATTTCAAAGAAAAAGAACTAATTTTGACCTTTTTTTAGTCTGCAATACCAAATCTTCTTTATATGAAGTCTTATAAAAAGAATAAAACTAGCAATTGCACCTTGGTGTGCAATGGGTATGTCGAAAAATTGTAAGGTCGAGTAAGGGAAAAATTATATTCTATATTTTGCATAATTAGTAGGCAGAAATTAAAATGAAATATCTTATAACACTACAAAAACTCATTCAAGAGAAATAATTTTATAGATTAAATAAAATATCTTTTCTAATGCAAGAAAGAC
Source organism: Cryptomeria japonica (assembly GCF_030272615.1). Lineage (NCBI taxonomy): Eukaryota > Viridiplantae > Streptophyta > Pinopsida > Cupressales > Cupressaceae > Cryptomeria > Cryptomeria japonica. The sequence continues at coordinate 482,334,503 of NC_081406.1, read as the reverse complement.
TTATTCATAAAAAATAGCTTAAAAAATATTTTTTTTAAATCGTTAATATTTTGGGAGAATGTTTTACATACATATATAGTAAATATTTATATATCTAAAAGAAAAATAATAATGTGCTATTAAGTTAGTTAATAAAAAAACAAATAAATTGAATAATAAATTAGTATAAAGTAATGTTAGAATAATCAAATATTGATTTAAATAATAATAATACTATATTAAATAGCATACCACAATGCTACTATCAATTTAAAATACATTCAATAATAAAATAAGTTGATAAAATAGTGTTTTTAAATTTTCATATTTATTATATAAACTATAAATTATAGATTCATTGTGGGCATTGTTTTGGCTAGCTCTCTATTACATATTATAAAAATTTGACATTATTTGTATTGTTGTGAAAAAATATTGACTATTTGTTACTCATTTATCAATCAAATTATATTATATTAATGTAATTTATCTTATATTTGTAAATATAATTATAATATATTATAATTAACATATTTAATATTGTAAAAATATATATAAAAATCAAAACACAAGTAAATAAATATTACTAAATAAATGTTCTTCTTATCAATATTTTAAAAATAAGTATTATATCATTAAATAACATTGTAGCGTCGTAAATTGTACGCACTTGCTAAGGCAATACAATTTCACACCCAGTTTAGCACCCGCCTTGGCGCGGTTTGCATTTCGCATTGCATTTTCCCTTTAGCACTTAATTAATCAAATTAATTAGGTCTAAGGTCTTATTTCATCATCCTTCACATCATAAAGTCGGGCCCTTTCGTTAAAGTGTGCCCCTTTTCATGTTATTCCTCCAATACATCATCTAATCAAAAACCCTAATTAAGTCCTATTTCGAACTTGGGGGCTTGATTTCGGGGGTCAAAACATCTCGAAATCACCTGTAACTTCGGGATTCCCTCTAAAATCATCATATCTGACGGCCCTGAAAATTTGGTGAAAAGTTGCCAGGACCATGGTGCCCGGAGTGCACACGGTCCTGGACATTTTTCCCGAAATTTTAGGAGCACGATCAAATCATAAAATAAAGCTTAACCCCAAGAAATTGGTGGGAGATTCAATCTCTAGGTCGGCCAAAAGATGAAATTGTGACCTAGGGTTTCATACATAAGAGCTCTCTTTCTTCATTTGAAGGGATCAGAATTTTGTTTTCAGGAACCTCATATGCAGCGAAAGAGTAGATCTTTGAAGACTTCAACAACATTCAACATCCCTCTATCAAGCATTTATCAATTCTATTCATCCATTTAGGGCTTGGAAGACATTGAAGAACAATAGGAGATTACCGACTGAAGATTGGCTTGTACCCCTCCCTTGGGGGTTGGGTATGATTTCATGTTGTTTTCATGTCTTTGCATAAGCTTCAATATCTCATTTATTCATGCTTTAGATCACTTTGCATCTTGATTTAGAGCATTTACATTATCATTTACAAGCAATTAGGGTTTACTTTCTAGGCTGCTCTAGTTTGCTTACTTGCATTTTAGATCTTGCACACACACAAGGTCTGCACACACATTACTTTTACAATACAACTTGGTTATTCGTGGAGGTAGAAATCACCGAAGCGGGGGTTTAACTAAGGCAAAACCCTATATAGCCGCCCAAACACCCTTTTTTAGATATAAGTGCAGGTTTCAGGACTCGAACGACGCCGCAGGTTACAGATCCGGGAAAAGCAGGTCGAGACAGCACCCCACACCAAATTGCAGAGCCAAAGACCAGGACAGGGGCGTGGGGCACCCTGGTCCTGCCAGGATAGGGGCGCTGGGCACCTTGGTCCTTGGGACAGAGGCGCTGGGTGCCCTGGTCCTCCTGACAGACAGCATTTCAGATAGTTTTCCAGAGTGTAAAATAGCAGTTTCAGGTGCAGTTCCGGGACAGAATCAGGACAGTGGCACCCACGCCCCCGTCCCAAACATTTTCAATCAGATTTTGACTCCGGGTACACATCTGCATTCTTGTTTCATCTTTGTGTTTACAGCTTTCCATTGTTTAAGTTCAATTCTACAATCTTGTTGTTAGCTCATACTTGCGTTTTAGGGTTAGGAATTGAACTTGCATAATCTTACCTTTCAATTACAACAAAGGAATAGAAATCCTAATAGGTAGCCCGTGGCTCTCTCTTTCACAAAAAGAAGTAGCCAATTGTGTGATACCTCTAGGCTCTTTCGTATTCCGTAATGTGTGTCAAAAGGTAGGATTAGGGCATGATAACCTAGTCTCGCTGTTTCTCCCACACATTTTGGTGAACCCGACGTGAAGCTATCATTGCTTCCTCTTGCATTGCATTTGTTAGATCTAGATCTAGATTTAGTGTGTTTTCATTTCATTTTCATTAAAAAGAAAGAAAAAAAAAAAGAGTGTGTTTCTTTGCATTGTGTGTTTAATTTTCATGCAACTTTCATTTCAAAATGTCAAACTTTTATTTGCAAAATGTTCATGCTTATGATGATTATTATGAGTATAGCCAAGATGAATTAGATGAAGCTTTAGATGAGTTTTTGAACCCTAAGGATGCCAAACCTTCATTTTACCAAAAACTCATAAACCTTGTTACTATGTCATTTAGGTGTGATGAGAAAGATAAGTCGAATGGTTCCTCTCAAGGGTACATTCCTATCAACTCTTCCACTAAATCTAATAACATGGTTGTTTTCAACAATCCCCTCTGTGAAGAGATATCTCCTTTTGAACCAAAAGATAAACCTTTTGATAGCTATGATCATACTTTGTTGGATGATGCTCTTGATGACTTTGTGGCTTTATCAAAATCTTTAAACAAGAACAAGACTTCTAAATTGGTTAACATGATAAACTTGAATGAGCATAAAAAGCCTCTCTATGAAGTCCAAGGTGCTTATCCTTCTCCTACCTTTCAAGGTCCTAAATCACCTCTCCTTACTATCCAAGGAGGGTATGATCATGATTCCTTTCGTACTCCGAATAAACCAATCATCACTGTGCAAGGAAGAAAACCTATAAGTCCTTATAGTTATGCCAAGCAAATAACTAGAGAGAGTTATCATGCGGTTGCCCATACTTATCATACCAGAAATAATAGGCAGCCTAGTCCTCCTCCTGTTATTCCAGTTTCTCTTTCGAATCCTCAACTAATTCTTCCGCAAGCTCCCCATATTTCACAAGTTCTTAGTAAGGAATATGATCTCATAGAACAACTTAAAGTTACCCCTGCTAAGATATCCCTTTGGGATTTGATTCAAACTTCTTCCGCTCATCATGGAATGTTACAAGATGCCTTGAAAGATTTGAATGTTCCTCCACCGAATACATCTAGTAATATAGCATCTTTGGTTAACTCTGTGATGAATCCTAAAGCTCAAATTGTGTTTACCCAAGATGAGTTGCCTACTAGTGAAATTCAACATCAATATGTTCCCTTGATGATTGTGGTTATCATGAAAAACACTGCTATAAGATGAACACTAGTAGATAATGGCTCTGGTCTTAATGTGTGTAGCATTAATCTTTTGCATAAGATGAATGTGGATACATCCCTAATTGAGCCGGACTCTCGTCCCATTCGAGGCTTTGACAATGTAGCTAAAACTTCATTAGGTACTATCACCTTACCCATCACAATGGGGCCTGTTACTTTGCCTACTCCTATCCATGTTATGTCGGGAAATCTAACATATAACTTGTTATTAGGGAGACCTTGGATTCACAGTATGCAAGCTGTCCCCTCTACATTGCACAGACAAGTTAAGTTTATCTACAACAATAAGACATATACCTTGATAGGTGATACTAATTTCCAAGCTTGTTTACAAACATCTACTTCCAAAGGGGGTTCTTCTAAGCCGTCCTCGTCTAGTGATGACTCTTTAAACAAGATACCTATCGATGAATCCTCGCTCTCTGATGATCAAAATTCTTTCGGAGAGTCTGGAGCTCCTGAAGAAGACTCTTCTCGACTTGAAACTACACATAAGAAGGATTTTGATCCTGAGAAGGTTCTCGCAGATGACGATTGGGGATCCCTTGATTTTAATCCCACCTTTGTAGGTGAATATAAGGTTCCTTCTAGAGAGCTTAAAGTTGAAAAGAAGGAAGAAGCTAAAAATCAATCAACATTACCTGAGCCTATGAGCAATAATTTTGTGGCCGCTTCTCAAACTTCTTCTCCTCACACCTCTAATTCTGAAGAGTTTGACTCTTTGTCTTATGAAAAACCGCCTTCTCTTTCTGAAATGGCTGATCGTTATGGTCGTGGTTTTCGCATTTTTGCTAAGCATGGGTATCATGGAAATGGTTGTGGTGCTCACGAACAAGGGATAAAAGTTCCTCTAGAGAATAATCTTCACAATTATGCCTTTGGACTTGGCTATAATCCCTGCAAGCGCACTAAAGCTTCTAAGAGACCATGTATTAGTGTTAATGCTATTTCTACATCCCTATCAATGCAACACCCTAAGTACATTGATGAGGATCCTTCATGTGCTTGTGCTTTTGATGTTTTCCCTACCGATGATGCTTTAGCTGAGTTTTTAGGAGCATATGATACTCTTCCTCGTTATCATCACAATAGGGGACTCCCTTATTGTTTGAACACTGAAGCCTATTTTGGAAAAGAGATTGATAATGATGAGATTGTGAAAGAATTCCCTCAGTTAAAGGATATTCCTCAACAAAGTAATCTTCTCATTAGTGACACCACTAATGTTAAGATGGATCCTTGCAATGAAGAAAAAGTTATTAAAATTGGAAAATGTTTGGATGAAGAGGAACAAAAACAATATGAAGATTTATTGCATAAATTCCCCGAGATCTTTGCTTGGACATACTCTGACATGCCTGGTATAGATCCTAAGATTGTTACTCATAACATTGTCTTAGTTCCTGATGCTAAGCCTGTGAAACAAAAGATTCAAAAAATGAATCCTAAGGTGGCTCTGCTTGTTAAGGCTGAGATTGAAAAGTTATTGGAGGCTGGATTTATCCGCCCTATTGATTATTCCCCGTGGATTTCAAATATTGTCACTGTGGCTAAACCAGATAATAAAATAAGAATGTGTACCAATTTCCGAGATTTAAATAAGGCTTCTTTAAAAGATGATTTCCCTCTTCCAAACATTGACATGATAGTTGATTCTACGGCAGGACATGCCTTGTTATCCTTCATGGATGGTTTTTTAGGATACAATCAAATTTACATTAACCCTCAAGATCAATTCAAAACTGCTTTCACCACTCCTTGGGGTACGTTTTGTTGGATAATGATGCCTTTTGGACTTAAAAATGCCAGTGCAACTTATCAACGAGCGATGACCCTTATCTTTCATGATTACATGCATAAGATTTTAGAAGACTATGTTGATGATATTTTGGCCAAATCCATTCTCCGCATAGATCATATTAAAGTCCTTCGTCAAATCTTTGAAAGAATTCATAAATATCACATGCGCTTGAATCCCCGAAAAGGTGTTTTTGGTGTGGATAGTGGAAAACTATTAGGATTCATAGTCTCGCATCGTTGGATTGAGGTGGATACTAAGAAAATAGATGCTATTGTCAACATGCCACCTCCTAGAAATGTGTCTCAACTCAAAAGCTTACAAGGAAAGATTCAAGCTATTCATAGGTTCGTATCTCAACTTGCGGATCGTACCTTTCCTTTTACTCAACTTCTCAAAAAGAATATCACTTTCCAATGGAATGAAGATTGTCAGCAAGCATTTGAAGATTTAAAAATGTATCTGGCTAATCCTCCTATCCTTCGATCGGCCGAACCTTCTCAACCCTTCCTTCTTTATACAGCTGCTTCCACTCATGCTCTTGCAGCATTATTGGCACAACATGATAAAGACAGTAAGGAGTGTCCGGTTTATTATATAAGTCGTACCTTACTCAATTATGAGACCCGATATTCTGCGATAGAAAGACAATGCTTGGCCTTGGTGTTTGCGACTCAGAAATAGAGACATTATCTCTTAAATTCAGAAGTCCACGTCATGGTAAAGTTTGATCCTTTGAAGCATCTTTTCTCTAAAACTGATTTATCAGGATGCCTAGCTAAGTGGGTTATGATGTTAACTGAATTTGACCTTAAATTTGTTTCACAAAGAGCAATTAAAGGGCAAGCGTTGACCGATCACCTAGCTAAGGCCCCTTCACCTTTCTCCTTCCCTAACTCTGAGTCTTTTCCTGATGACTTCATCCTTTGTACAGAGAAAGATGAAACTTGGGAGTTATACTTTGATGGCTCTAAGTGTCGTACGGGATCGGGGGCAGGTGTTGTTCTGATTTCTCCTACAAAGAAGTCTATTACCTTATCTTATCGTCTCAATTTCCTATGTACCAATAACATTGCTGAGTATGAGGCTCTTATAGCAGGAATAAAGGCAGCCTTAGCTTTGAATATAAAACACGTACATATTTTTGGAGATTCTCAACTGATTATAAGACAAGTAACAGGACTATATCAAGCGAAACAAGACAAATTATCACAATATAAAGACCTTGCTATCTCTTTGTTACAAAAATTTGATTCTTACACCATGGAACCCGTTCCTTGAAAAGATAATCGACATGCGGACGCAATGGCATGTGTGGCTTCTTTGGTATCTTTAGAGGACCCTATGGTTGATCTTAAATTTGTTATTCACAACCTTATTTCTCCAGCTATTATAGATGATTCTAGCTTGGTGACATGTTGTGACTTTATAGATTCAGATGAATGGTATTCGCATATCGTAAGATACTTGACTGATGGTACCTTTCCTAATTCCGCTAATAGGAACACTAGGGCTAGAGTTCACAAGCTCTCCGCTAGATATATCATTCTTTCTAATGTTCTTTACCGAAGGGGTTATAACAGTCTTCTCCTTCGTTGTCTTAACAAATCAAAAATCCCTATTGCCCTTGAAGAGGCCCATTCAGGTGCCTGTGGGGGGCATTTTGGAGGCAAATCCTTGGTTCAAAGATTGCTTCGCATGGGATATTATTGGCAAACTATGCAGCAGGATTCTTTTTCATTTGTTAAGAAATGTCATCAATGTCAACAACACAACAATTTGATTCATGCTCCTGCCCAAGAACTTCGTTCTCATGTAGCTTCTTGGCCTTTCTCTGCATGGGGGCTGGATCTTATTGGTAAAATCTCCCCTCCTTCATCTCAAGGACATACTTTCATTATAACCGCAACAGATTACTTTACAAAGTGGGTAGAAGTCGTTCCCCTTCGCTCTACTACTGCTGAAGTGATTTGTCGATTTCTTCTAGAAAACATTATTTCTCGATTTGGGATACCTTCCACTATAATCTCTGATAATGGGACATCATTTAAGAACAAGGACGTGAAGAAATTCCTTGAGAAATATCATATAAAACATCAATTTTCTACACCATACTATCCTCAATCAAATGGTCAAGCCGAATCATCCAATAAGATAATTGAACAAATTCTTTGTAAAACTGTGAATAAGCATGGTAAGGATTGGAGTACTCAGCTAATCTATGCTCTTTGGGCCTACCGAACGAGCGTACGAATTGCTACTGGAACTACACCTTATAATCTTGTTTATGGTGCTGATGCTATTATGCCTTTAGAATTAGAGATTCCGTCACTTAGAATTTCTCTCAGAGGTATAGTAGATGACGACGCTTATAGAGAACAAAGACTTCAACAGCTTGAGATGCTTGATGAACAACGTATAAACGCTCTTGAGCATATTCAAGCGTATCACAAAACTCTACAACGAAGCTATAATGATAAGGTTATTCAACGTTCCTTCTCAGTGGGTGACTTAGTGCTCTATGAGAATCAGCGCAATGTGAATGCCTTACCTGAAGAAAAGGGAAAATTTAGTCCTAATTGGCTTGGACCATATATCGTTATTGAAGATTATGGATCAGGTGCTTACAAAATAGCGGGTGTAGACGGTACGTCTCTTAAAGACCCTATAAACGCTATGCACTTGCATAGATACTACGCTTAATTCCTCATTCCTTATCATTCATCTATTTCCTTTCTCACTTCTTCAAGATTGGATAATATGTTAGCATATCTTTGTTAGAGCAAATGGAATTAAATGATGTTTTGTTTAATCTATATTGCTTTGTTCCTGACAAGCGTGTTTCGTTACTTTATGGTTTGTCTTGAATTCATTTTATGTAAACTGCAAAAGATTTACATTTTTCATTATGTTGGCATATTATACAATATCTTTATGTGTTAAGCTGAATCATGTCATGTTGTGTTTAAATTCAAATTAAATCACATTAGTTATATGATTCCTAGGCTTAACACATATTTTTCTTCCCTATCATTAATGTAGTACTTGATTAAATATTTTTTTTAAGTCACACATGTATCAATTTAATCATGGAGCATTGAGAAATCAATCACATGGAAATTAAATTCAGAATATACATGTACATCTACCAAATGTATTAACTTTAATCAAAATACACATTATTTTTAGACATTAAAGATAACACATTTGAGACTAAGAAGCATGTATATATATGTGTGTGTGTGGATCAATATACAAAGGTAGGTCACTACACATCCAAAATGTGACCTACCCTACATCATAAGATCATCTCCTATCCCTAGGGCTGGTGGCTGGAGAGTGACGACTAGAAGCTCCCTCCTGATCCGGCCATGCAGGTGGACCCATAGGGGTATACCGTGATATAGATCGTGAATGGCTCCGAGAGGAACTCCTACGATCCCTATCCATAAGGATCACGCGATATGAGGTAGCCTCGGCCTGAGCTGCTGCTAGATCACGCTGTGCCCACTGAAGGTCCTCTGATAGAGCTCGCTCTCTCTCCCTCCATATCTCTACCTGTACTCGAAATGGAGAAAATAAATCATCATGCTGACCCGCGTTCCCTTGAGGTCTATAAGCAACCTGTGAGGAACTAGGGATCTGCGCCGTCGTGGAGATATCTATCACTGCTTGCTGGATCAGAGAACGCCACTCTTGCACATTAGCTGTAGTAGTAGAACAGATCATGTATTAGTACCATTTTATATCATCAAAACATCAATCAATCAATTTAAACTTACTATACCTGGATCTCCCTCACGCCAGTAGGGATCATGATATGGTAGCATCTGTGACTGGGAACTACTAGGCTCCCCATGCTCGAATAATCTATGCACAATGGGTGCAGGCTGGCCCGTACTAGAAACAGGTCTCTGTATCGCCTCATGTTCCCCCTTTTGGGGAATAAGAGGAGGATCCAGGGCTATGGTATCATCTCCTAAATGGTGGGGAGCGGCATCTAACCCCTCCTCATCATCTCTATCCTCATCATCATCCTCATCCTCGTCCGCATCCTCACCTGCATCCTCGTTCTCCTCATCTATATCTATGTCATCATCCTCCTCCTCCTCGGCACTAGGCTGATCCCCTATGGGTGGATCAGGATCTCCTGCCTCCTCATGACCCTCTCCCTCCTCCGACCTGGATCCCTGATCCTCATCTCGGTCTCCATGGGCCTGGATGGCCTGTCGGATGATCTGGTGGAAAGATAGGCCCTAGGTATGATCTCATAAACCATGAGAGATACCTGCGTTGTGCCCCGGGATCTGCAGCATAATCAGTGACCACATCCTGGTCGGACCCCTCTATATCTGTGATCTCGATATCATCTATCATAGGTCTCGCTACTGCTCGGGGTCTGGGAAGGACTCGTGAGTGTCGAGTGTAGATGGGTACATTGACTGGAACACACTGCTCTAGCCCAAACTGCCTCCGTACTCGGTCAAAGTAGAATGGGACTATGATGTGTGGATATCGCCCTCTCAGAAGGCGGTTCCTCTGTAAACATGCTAACTGTCTCTCCATCCCATCCCATCTGTGCATCCGTAGATATGGTCTCCAAAAAGTCACCTCAGCTGTCAATCTGTCAAATGTCACTCTCCAATACAATAGATCTCCAAATCTCCACTCGCTGGTAAGTGGATAAGCAAATACCCTAGGTCGCTCGCTAGCCGCACTCATCGGATAGCCGACAGGCCTGGTGCATGTAAAGTGTTCAAATATCCACACCTGCAGAAGTGTGCATGTCATCAAACTGCAACCCTGTCTGAAAACATACTCCTCGAGGTCGTGATAGAGATGTGCAAGCATACTCCGAGCCCAGGCATATACTCTCCTATGTCTCTCCATAGCCCTGATGCACCATGTGAGACCCCCATGCATGTGCGTACCTCACCCATTAGGGTAGACAGCTAATGCAATGATGGCTATCATAAGACGTCTCATGAGGGGCACCTCTCCTGTAGGATGTAAGAGCCAGCTGATCATGATACGACCTCTCATCTCACTCGGCATGACTCTCCCTATGCAATATACTTGCTCCCTCTGATGATCCTCTACTGACCGATCGGTCGCATATGTCACGATAGCTCCTCTGATCGGTAGGCGAAGAATGTGGTACACATCCTCAAGTGTCACTGTCATCTCCCCTACTAGAAGCTGGAACGTGCATGTGTCAGGATCCCATCGCTCCATGAGTGCTATCAGCATCGCAGGATGAAATCGAATGGCCGGCATAAGAATCATAGACCATAAACCCACGATCGACAATGTGTCTCTCTCTGCTTGAGTCAGCCGGGGAATCTGATCTCGCAAACTGCAAAGAATCTGCCCCGCCGTATGCTCTCTCATATATGGGAGACCCTACAACACAAAAACATAACCGTAATCAGTACTCAATCATCAAAATCATTCATGCAAACTGTCGAACATCATATGCTAACTCTGGTATCTCTCACCAAGTCCTGATTGGGACCATGGCGCCCTGAGGGGATCATGGCGCCCCACAGGGACCATGGCACCCTGAAGGGACCATGGCACCCCACAGGGACCATGGCACCCTGTGTGGGACCCACGGTCAGATTCCAAGGCCCGCAAACGATCACAGAAAGTCAAATGCAGAAAATCAAAAGTCAACGTTCAGTCAACTCACCTCGTCCAGTGGCTCGTCGTCGATCACGGCCTATCGCAGGATCTCAATCCTCGTGGGATGCTCCAGTCATCGTGAAGGCATGATGATGGCTATGTGGGCTCCGCTGCAATAGACAATACTCAGAATCAACAAAGTGACAAATGCAAATGTCACTTTCAAAGGTATATACTTTCATTCTTTTACATTTACTTTCAAAACCCTAATTTTCCTCTATCACTCATTTCATCATAACTTGAGTTTGGGAGATGCAATTTTTGAACCGTTTGTTGCATAGGAATCGTATTTTCATTCCCCTACTCTCGAGATGTTCCAAAAAGTGCTCTGATGAAGCCTTTTTAGTGAACACCCCTCATCACTACTCTCTTACACAATTTGTCGTAAGTAAACATGCTACCCTGTTTCACCTCCCTAATAAGCAAGTCGAAATAGGGGGGGCATATAGCTACTCACAAGTTTCATCACTTTCCTTAGTAAGAATTAGGTGATTTTGTGATCTAACGTGTGTTTTGTAGGGTGCGGTTCCTAACTGTGTACTGCAGATACCGCTGGGGGCTTCGTCCGACAACTTATGGATATATCCTTTTTCAAATGATGTTTACTTTCTGTACTTTAGCTTGCATATGCACATAGTACTCATATGACCGCTAAAGTGGGGGCTAAATGTAGCGTCATAAATTGTACGCACTTGCTAAGGCAATACAATTTCACACCCAGTTTAGCACCCGCCTTGGCGCGGTTTGCATTTCGCATTGCATTTTCCCTTTAGCACTTAATTAATCAAATTAATTAGGTCTAAGGTCTTATTTCATCATCCTTCACATCATAAAGTCAGGCCCTTTCGTTAAAGTGTGCCCCTTTTCATGTTATTCCTCCAATACATCGTCTAATCAAAAACCCTAATTAAGTCCTATTTCAAACTTGGGGGCTTGATTTCGGGGGTCAAAACATCTCAAAATCACCTGTAACTTCGGGATTCCCTCTAAAATAATCATATCTGACGGCCCTGAAAATTTGGTGAAAAGTTGTCGAGACCATGGCGCCCGGAGTGCACACAGTCCCGGATATTTTTCCTGAAATTTTAGGAGCACAATCCAATCATAAAATAAAGCTTAACCCCAAGAAATTGGTGGGAGATTCAATCTCTAGGTCGGCCAAAAGACGAAATTGCGACCTAGGGTTTCATACATAAGAGCTCTCTTTCTTCATTTGAAGGGATCGGAATTTTGTTTTCAGGAACCTCATATGCAGCGAAAGAGTAGATCTTTGAAGACTTCAACAATATTCAACATCCCTCTATCAAGCATTTATCAATTCTATTCATCCATTTAGGGCTTGGAAGACATTGAAGAACAATAGGAGATTACCGACTGAAGATTGGCTTGTACCCCTCCCTTGGTGGTTGGGTATGATTTCATGTTGTTTTCATGTCTTTGCATAAGCTTCAATATCTCATTTATTCATGCTTTAGATCACTTTGCATCTTGATTTAGAGCATTTACATTATCATTTACAAGCAATTAGGGTTTACTTTCTAGGTTGCTCTAGTTTGCTTACTTGCATTTTAGATCTTGCACACACACAAGGTCTGCACACACATTACTTTTACAATACAACTTGGCTATTCGTGGAGGTGGAAATCACCGAAGCGGGGGTTTGACTAAGGTAAAACCCTATATAGCCGCCCAAACACCCTTTTTCAGATATAAGTGCAGGTTTCGGGACTCGGACGCCACCGCAGGTTACAGATCCGGGAAAAGCAGGTCGAGACAGCACCCCACACCAAATTGCAGAGCCAAAGACCAGGACAGGGGCGTGGGGTGCCCTGGTCCTACCAGGATAGGGGCGCTGGGCACCCTGGTCCTTGGGACAGAGGCGCTGGGCACCCTGGTCCTCCTGACAGACAGCATTTCAGACAGTTTTCCAGAGTGCAAAACAGCAGTTTCAGGTGCAGTTCTGGGACAGAATCAGGACAGTGGCGCCCGCGCCCCTGTCCCGAACATTTTCAATCAGATTTTGACTCCGAGTACGCATCTGCATTCTTGTTTTATCCTTGTTTTTACAGCTTTCCATTGTTTAAGTTCAATTCTGTAATCTTGTTGTTAGCTCATACTTGCATTTTAGGGTTAGGAATTGAACTTGCATAATCTTACCTTTCAATTACAACAAAGGAATAGAAATCCTAATAGGTAGCCCGTGGCTCTCTCTTTCACAAAAAGAAGTAGCCAATTGTGTGATACCTCTAGGCTCTTTTGTATTCCGTAATGTGTGTCAAAAGATAGGATTAGGGCATGATAACCTAGTCTCGCTGTTTCTCCCACACAAACATATATTTTCGTGGTTAAAATATTAAGATATTTAAAACTCATAATTTTTTTGTCCAACTTCTCATAATAAACACAAAAGATTTAATTATAAAAAATACTAATTGTATAAATTTTATTTAATTTTAAAATTGATTGTAACTTTTTAATATTTATTCCCACCCATATATTATGTAAATTTGATATTTCAATATTTAAATAATTGTAAGAATATATTTTATTAATGGCAAATACTTGACAATTAAAAAAAAGTAAATATTGCATTAAAAATTAAGAACAACATTATGAGCATTCATTTCCCATTGATGAAATATTTATTTATTTTTTATATTAACTCAAAAATGAAACAAAATATTTTTTATATTGACTCATAAAATTTAAATGGAAATATATGCATTTTTAAATTAAAAAAATTAAACGAAATAGTTAAACATTAATTTATTTTAGGCAATAATTTCTTATGCCTATCTCTCATAAATTTGAAGTTTTCTCCAAATAGATTTACATCACGATAAATCATGGCATCCTATTGCCAACATCAAACTTCATCTTTATTCTCGGTGATGTAAGAGGTGTAGAAAGTCAATTACAAAAAAATTGGGTCTATTTTTGCATACATTTGTGCAATGTGTGAGGTCAATTGGTAGGCCATTTAGCAAATGATGTTGTTTGTGAAACAAAGGTTTTAAAGAAGTGGTAACATCAAATCAATTACGTATTCAATTGCATGGATCCAAACACAATTAAAATAAAATTGCTAAATAAAAAAGATAATCGAGCTGATGAAGTGAGAGGGATAAAAAGATGGAGAGATAGAGGGGAGAAGAGAGAGAAAAAGAGAGATGAGTAAGGAGATAATGATCTAGGAGATATATAGATGAATCTAGAGATAGATATGGGCATGGAGAGAGAGAGAGAGAGAGAGAGAGAGAGAGAGAGAGGTCAGAGAGTGATGGATGGGGAAAGATTGTATATAATTATATTATAATATAAAATATGTTAATATTTAACTACAAAGTGTGCATATCATAAAGTTTTTGTATATAATCACCATACAAAGTCTACATCGATGTTAGGTATAAAATGTCAAATTTAATGCTAATGCCATGATCGTGAAAAGACCTAATTCCAGCATACTCAATAATATTTGAGAAAAAGGAAGAAAGATATTTACATGGTGGTAGTTTAGTTTAAATGTTGGTGAGCAATTAGGTTATTATTTCCATCATGGTCTAAATGGTATGATTAATTTTATTCCTTCTTTAAATGTTTTTAATGTCATTCACACTTTCTTAACAAATTAATAATATGTTTAGATAAAGCTATATGATAAATTGAAAATAAAAATATTAAATAATTAGACTCGTTCATGGGTTCCCAAGTGTTCATTCTTTCGGTGAAGATCAGAGTAATATGTTGGTACCATGGAGCAAACTAGACTAGGGGTGGATTAAATTTAATTTTGATGGGGCATCTAGGGGTAATCTGGGTATATCGGGGGCAGGATGTGTGGCTTGGGATGAATGTGGAGTTCTCCTCTTCAAGGGTGCAAATAGATTACAAGATGGATCTAATAATGAAGCGGAAGCACATACCACTTCATTAGCAGTCGAGTTAGTAGTTAATATGAAGATTTTGAAGGTTCATTTAGAAGGAGATTCTAAGATAGTAGTGAATGGAATTATGAATAAATAAATCCTGAATTGGCGATTGAACAAGCTTATAGCTTTGATTATATCAAAATTATCCATTTTTCAAGACTTATGTATAACCCATGTCAGAAGAGGTGGTAATGAGATAACATATATGCTTTCCAACATGGCATGTGAGTTGGACAAAGGTATGATGAAGTGGTGGGACAAGGATGATAACATGGTCCATTGGCATGATTTAAATGTTTGAATTTGTTCGTACAACCGGATGGAGTGTGCAAAATTTATACTAATAAGGATAATTAATATTGAGGAATAATGCAGTGGCGATGGAGGATGCATTTATGGAAAGTTTTAATTTGAAGTTACTTTCATTGTGGATGTTTTGCGACTATTGGAGATGGAAGGTGTGGTTTTGGGAGAGAAGAAGGCAATTTTGAAGGTGGCAGATGCTATGGAAGCTAATTTCATGCTCAAAACCAACAAATTAATGCCAACATTTTGGGGGTAGATTCAAGAGAGATGATTGCAGACTATGTTTAAGTCGAGGGAGCCCTTGTTCCTGAAGGCAGTGCAATTGGTGTTGGGAGAAGAGGTGGCGGTTATTGATCACAAATATCACTCAAGGGCGGATGTTTATTTTCTCATACTTGCATGGGGGTTAGAATTGGGTACCTCGTGTGAGGAGGTCAGGAAGGTGTTGAGGGCAACTATGCCAAAAGATTATCTATTGAAATTGGACTCGTTGCTTGAGTGGGCAGTGTCGAGGAAAGGTTTTAACATCTTGGAAGGAATTCCAAAGGAGCGGGTAGAACTTTGAATTAGGTGTATGTACATTCCTATTCTTAGGAGGTGGGAAGCTGTGAAGGCTCATTTTCGAGAATTGGTGAGGCACGGGTGGGAGGCACTACAGCTTTATAGCCAAATCTTGGAGCTAGAAGAGATAGTTCAACAAGCTTGAGTGGATGCAAGGGAGGAGGAACTGCAGGGTCAAAGGTTGAGGCCGTGAACCAGACGTGTGGCAGGGGCTATGGTTGCGAGCAATGTACCTCGAGCATTACCTGTGATTGGAGATAGGGATGTAACAGTTGGAATGAATGGAGAAGCAACTACAAGGGTGATGAAGATGGAGGAGGAGGCACATTGATATTCATGTTGGGGTCCCTAGGACCCACATTTTTAGTAAGCCATGTGTATATTTTTAGTTTATAGTTTCAGAAACTTATAGTTACATTTCTGTTGTGGACTGTTATTTCAAATTTGTCAATAATTTTTGGTTTTGGAAAGATGTAACAAGATTTTTTGATGCTTGATTAATGCTTACATGAATGTGGATTGCTCGTTAGACGGGTGCAGATTAGTGGTTTTTTGGTTATTAGTTTGTTTGGGTGGTTTGGGGTTGTTGTGGGTGGTTTTGGATGGTGGTTTCTATTTCTATGCCTGAATATCATGAATGTATTAAGCTAATTAGAAAATAAGAATGAATCACCAATTCTCAAATAATTAACAAGCTTCAAACATAATCAATGAAAATCAATACAAGAAATGAGAAATGCATTCAAATAGAAACTCCCTCATTCTACATCTTTGCTTCCATTGTTCTTCTCCAATTTGCATGGTTGATGGCTCTCAGGTATTGCACCAATTTCCTACATACAAATGTTTTGAAGACTCTGATTTTGTGATTCTAGACTAAATTGAGAAGAGAGGTTAAATTTATAGATTTTCAACACAAAGGGGGTGAGAAATAGAGCTTGAGTGTTGATTGACAGATAATTGATTTAGATTGATCAATGAACTCAATTGATTGATTTGTTAACTCAATTGATTGGAGAGTGAACTCAATTGATTGACCAGTAGACTGAATAGACTAGCTATTTGATTGGATTGATTGATTAGAAGACTAAATTGATTGGAGAGATAAGTGGATTGATTGATCAGTAGACTGAATAGATGGATTAGTTAGAAAAAGGTGATTGAGAGTTAAAAAGGATGATTGATGAGTTAACTGATTTGATCAATCAGTTCTGAATTTAGTATGTGTCGTAGGAATTTGAAATTGAATTTTATTTTCATTTTCAATTTGAATTTGAATTTGGTCATTCAAATGTTGAAATGCACATGAAATTAACTGAAATTCATATTTGGGGAAAATGTGAATTTAGTGATATGAAATTAGATGAAATGATATGAAATTAGAATTTGGGGAAATATGGAATGAAATTGGATGGAACTAGTTGAAATTATAATTTGGGGAATTGGAGGAATAAGTTAATTAATTTAAATGAAATTATTTAAACTTAGGAAATAGAATTAATTAAATAATAAAGATTATTTAACTAAGGAATAGATCATAATTAATTATATAATTGATATTTAATTAATAATTAAGATATGGTTAACTGATTAGAATGATTTGAGAATAGAAATAGAATAATTAGAAGTGTTGAAGGATGATGATTAGAAGAAATAGTTAGTTTAATCAAATAATTAAAGAATTACTTAATTAAATAGACGAATAATTAGTTTAGAATTAATGAGACATTTTTAGGTGTCTACATTTGCCCCTCTTTGCAACAATGTTTAAATGACATTGTTTCAAAGAAAATAAAAAGAAAAACTGCCCCAGTATGCCTCGGTGATGCTAGGGTATAATTCCCCCTTGAGAGATTGTTTATGCATTGAAGGCATGGATGATCTCTCGAAAGAAGAAGATTGTTAGATGAGAGATGGAAGAATGGTTAACTTGATGACAAGAATGAGTTTGATTATAGAAAAGAAAGGGTTGAAGTGATTTGTAGATTGATTGATTTGATAGGATTGGATTGATAAAGATAAAGTCTAGTTTCAGGAAGGATACATCCTATATAAGGCAAAATGATCAAAACGTCTGGTTTCGGGAAGGATACATCTTGTATAAGACAAAGATAGATGATCATGTCTAGTTTCAGGAAGGATACATCTTGTATAAGACAAAGATAGATGATCACATCTAGTTTCAGGAAGGATACATCCTGTATAAGACAAAGATAGATGAAAACATGATGAAAGTGCAGAATAATTGATTGATCGATAGAATAGTTGATATGAGAAAATGATAGAATCATAGATGAAAAGATTGAAATTAAGTGATGAGAGAGTTCATGTTAGAATGATTGGAAGAAATGAAAAGGTTGATTCAAGAAAATATTCTTGATGAGAGAATGACCTGAAGAGACAATCAACATGATGAGATTAGAAAAATGGAATGAAATACATTATCTAACAAAAGATTCTTGTCTTTATTCATAGTGCAATACATTTTCATCATTGAGCCTTATTATGTAACAATGAAGATTTGTACATCAGGGTATGAGGAACCAAGATGTAAATATATTCATTGCAAAGAAACAAACACGTAACAGATAAGGAATGAACCCCTCCATTCTGGGAAATTCACTAGGGGTCGAGGTATGTGTGGCATTCACAAGATGAATGCTCCTATCACAAACACCCACTAGAGACATTGCCCGAGAACTTCATTGGTTCAAACCAAAAACAACAAACAAAGAAAATGATCATGCCCATCATGACTCCTCTAGTCACTTTTTGGACATCCTTGAGTAGCTAGAAACATGATCTTCACCAATTTGATAAAAGATAAAACCAACTAGAACAAAATGCAGCAACCATACTAATTTTTGTCTTCGTGTGATTGCTTGATGTGATTTTGATAATGTCTAGTTTCAAAAGTTTTGAGTACCCCGTATAAGACCGATCTATCTAGTTTCAAGTGTACTAATTCTATTTAAGACAAGATGTTGATCACATTGACAGTTTGATAGCGATTCGATAGATTAGACAGCTGACCAGTTTGATTGCAGTTGTTTTGACAAGATAGTTGTATCCTTTGTTTAACTTTGTGTGAAGTGTTTGCTAGATAGCTGCTAGGATATTTGATTCTTGCGAGACATTTTATTGCAAGTTTTTGATTTTTTCTGATTTTAGTTTGTTTTTGATTGATTTTTTTATGTTTTGGTATTTCGTGAATTGATATTTTGTTTTTTTTGTGTTTTTGCCCCATTCTAGAAATTGTGGTGGATTTTAGCAATTGCACCGGATTTTGATATCAATTGGACCGGATTTTAACATCAATTGCAATGTAATATTAGCAATTGCATAGGATTTTGACATCAATTGCGGTGTAATATTTTTAGGCTTGATTTTTTGATGTTTTTGTATTTGTGGTGTTTTTTGATGTTATTTTGATTTTTCAACCTTATATGTTTTTGGTATTTTGCTTTTTTGATGTTTTTGTTTGATTTTCTCAGGACTTTTTCTAAATGTTTTTGGTATTTTTATGGTTTTCAAATGTTTTTGTTATTGATGAAACATGACTTGCCATTGATTGATAAAGATAAGACTAACTTGGACAAAATTCAGCAGTCATACTGATCTATGTCATTGTTTTGATTTGTGTGATCATTGATAGGAATGTCTGGTTTCAAAGAGTGAGTACCTCGTATAAGACCGATCTATCTCATTTTGTGTGTAACCTTCCTTGTATAAGACATGTTGTTGTTTGATAGAGTTTGATTGATTAACAAGACACATGATCAATTTAATTGCAGACTTTGAGAGTTGTCTGTTGTTGATTTGATTTGATGGATAGCCCATGCTTTCTTGCTTTGATTTTTTCATGACATTTTGTGAATGTTTTTGATTGATTTTTTCAAGACTTTATCTGAATTTTTTTGATTGATTTTTTCAAGACTTTATCAGAATGTTTTTGATTGATTTTTTCAAGACTTTATTTGAATGTTTTTTATTGATTTTTTTAGGACTTTTTGTGAATATTTTTTATTGATTTTTTCATGACTTTTTGTGAATGTTTTTGATCAATTTTTTCATGGCATTTGATGATTTTTAGGATTGGATTTTTCAGTTATGCCCCCAAGTATGCAGACCTATGATGAAAACATGATGATGCATAATATGGTGGAGACAATAATTTTTTAATATGAGTTATGCTAATGCAGGATGCATGACAAAAATGCAGTTCCTATTCAAACAAGGATGAGTGTGTGTGTCTTTCATTCTGAAATGCACTAATTGGATTAAAGGTGTGAAACATTTCAGAGATAGGAGTTCAATCCATTCTCAAAAGACTTAGACCATCCAACCTAACACACTATGTAACCAAGATTTATGAATGGAGGCACGGAAAACTTCTCCATCAATTCTTGAAACTTTGATCTTCTTTTGCCCATGTGTGTGTGTTTGAGTTCATTCTGACTCTTATAACCATCAAAGACCATTGGAATCCTGTGTGGCTAGCTATGTAAGTTATTATGACTTCAAAAGCAACCTAGATAGAGCCTCGCTGCAAGCAAGCTTTTAGGGCTCCGACGAGGTTATGCACCATAATCTCTCAAATATTGCTCCATTGCCAGTAGGCGTCCATAGCCCTAATGGAGTTACTTGCATGTTCCCATAGTCAAGCTTTTTGTTGCACTTGTATGCATGATATTTCAGCTATATCTTTCTACTCTTTTTTCTTTGAGATGGATATTGTCATAACACTTTTTCCTTTTATTTTCTTGACTTGACTTGTAAGTAATGAAACCTACTCAAGTATGACAATTACAGCGGCGCTAAAGTAGAATATTGGATTTTTCACTAGCCACATGACCAACTAGGTATCTGTAATGACTTAGAGCCTTTGATTAATGTGTGAGATATAGAAATTGATAGATTTTGGGTAACAAGACTTGATAGTGAAACTATGACCAAGGATAAAGCTTAATCACAAGGTGACGTTGAAGATGAATGACTAAAGACCTCCTAAAGACTTCATGAACAAGCATCTAGGAAATGAGACAACCTCCATTCCTTTCAGTGCAGACAAGTGAATAACTCATACAATCATCATGTTTTATTGATGTAACTATATGAGAAAGCAATAATGATATGCAACTATATGTTGTGCAATGGTAATATGCAAGCAACTATAATGTACTCTGAAATGAAGATATGCAATGCAGTAAAGAAATATGCAAATGCAGTACTGAAAATTAAAATGAACCCACCCTTAGATGTAATATCTTTTTAGGTGCATGATGTTATTGAGTTGTTATGAACTTTGTGTAGATAATTCATTGGTCTTTGTTTGAAGAGTTGGATGAACCTATCTTTTTCAATGGGATATGTGGTTGGGAGTCTTTCATGTACAATTTCTGCTATAGCCTCCTTATTTTCAAACCAATTTAGTTGTGGTAAATCTTCTTGCCCCCAGTCTTTCAAGTGTGGGTGTATGAGGAAAATAGATTTTGGTTTCGATTTTGTGACATGAGTGGGTGCTATGCTTGTTTTTATTGATGCACTTGAAGGGGATGATAAAGCCAACCAGTTATTGATCGCATTAGCTAGTGTTATGTGTGTGCTTGAAGAAGATGATGTAACAATTTGGGTGTTGATATCATTAACTGGTGTCATGCTTGTTTGTGTCACCACATTGGCATTTGATGATGGTGCACATACAATTATTGACAAGTTATCCTTTGAAGTATGATCTGGATTGTTGATTTTATTGATAAGGGGTTCATGAACAACTTGTGTATTGGAATCATGAGAGAGACTAAGAGAGATGATAATAGGATCTTGTTTAGGAGGTGGATGTTGGATGGTGCTTGAAATAACATCTTTCTCTTGTGAAACAAGGGTGTTATTATGAGTGGAATAGAAAAAAACGAGGGGATCATCATAAGCCTCTTGGTTGACGGGATATTGATCAAAAATTGGGTATGATGAAAAGGTTTTTTCTTGATCTTGATTTATTTCATGACTGATTTCTTCTGATTTTGGATTGTCCTCTTGACATAGGGAAGGAGCTTGGATATTTATGGGAGATTCTTGGAAGGTTTTAAAATTTTGATTTGATGAGAAAGGATCTTAAATGAGACTCTTTGAATCATGACTTGGACTAGATTGGATTTGTGCTATGGATAGCCCTTGGGAGATTGTGTTATTGGATAGAGATGGCATGTGTTGGTCTTGTGTAACCTTAGGGGATGATAAAATGGTGGATAGATGTGGTTGATTTGGAATTTGGTTGAAAGGGATTTGATTTTGGTTGAAAGGAGTATGATTTTGGTTGAATGAGTTTTGACTTGTACTTTGGTTGAAAGGGGTTTTATTTTGGTTGAAAGAGGTTTGAATGTTGGGTTGGTGTGAATTTTAATTTTGACTTTGATTGAATGGGGTTTGATTTTGGTTGAAAGAGGTACTTTGAGTGTTGGGTTAATGTGAATTTTGATTTGGACTTTGGTTGAAAGGAGTTTGAATATTGGGTTGATATGACTGGTATGATAGATATGTTGGGTTGAAAGAAGGCTGACATGACTCTAATGTTGGTTGAACTAAGGTAGGAAGGATTTTGTTGAAGAATGAAGATTGGAATGTTTGAATGGTCTCACAAGAAGAAGAAGGTTGGCCTGATAATGATTCCCTTGGGGTTATCACTTCTCTCATCATATTTTCTAACCAACCCCTATTGTTGCTAAGACTAGTCATGTCTCTCAGTTGTTGTTGCAAAGTATTGATTTGTTGAGCTAATGTTTCTATGGATGGTGATGGAATAGGAATGGAAGAGATGAATTCTTCACCTTCCCTATGAAATGCATAACGTCAATCCATGATGTTTGCTTGATTGTTTTGAACCTAAGATCACAACATGTAAGATGTTTTCTTCATTTCTAAAATGTTGCATAAGTTTGATTTGATGTTGATGTTGACAAGCTTGTTTGCTGCATGGTTTTGATCTTGTTGATATTGAAACTTGACTTTGTTGAGGGATTTGATCTTATTGATGTTTTGACAAAACTTTGGTTGAGATTCCACTTTGTTTTTGGTATTTTCTAAAATGTTTGAACTTGGTGAAATGTAGTAAAGGACACAACAGACACATCAAAAAGAATAAAACCATGAAAAGAATACTTTTTTAAGGAACTTTTTTCAAATTCCCATGAATTTTGGAGTCTTTTTCAAGACCCCATTTTGTTTTCGTTGTATTTGGGCAATTCAATATCACATCAAGCAAACTCTCCTAAGGTCAAAAGGTCACAAGTATTACCACACCCCACATCTTGACACTCTGTCAGCTCAAATAGTCGTGTCACGCCCTAGGGTGCGCCCATTTTTTTGCCTTTTTTCCAAAAATTAGACCAAAGAAGATTGCTCCTCAATTGGCCCGTTATCCTGGGAGATATATGGTGAGTGTCTTGGGGGCAGATTCTTCCCCACCCTTGCACTGTGATAAAATGAGTGTCTGGTTACTGACTTAGTTTGGCTTCTAATTTTTATGGTGTTTAGATAGGGTTTTGTTCAAGTGGTCACAATCAGCATCGTTTTACACTCCGTTGAGGAAGGTCTCCTAGTCTGTAGAGGTTACGCTCTACAGATTTTAACGCACCATATAGGCACTGAGGGAGGCATAATGTCATTGTGACGGCATGCAACACTCGTCGCACATGATTTTAATCGCATACGCATTTGATTATAGTGGCTTGGATTACTTGTCTTTAGCTGTTGGCCACTTAGGTCATTCCCCTCTCACCGGCCTTAATGGTGCCCTAAGGGCAACTTGGGAGGGCAGGCCTTCTAAAGGATTTAATTGCAAGAAATAAATGAAAGCATGAAAGAAGAGAGTCTGGTTTTTTAATCACCCATTGAAGGGGAGAGCATAATGCCTATCCCTTCAAAGACACAAAAAACAAAGTTCTTTTTTTGATCCCTTCATTGCAATGATTTTCTATTCTAAGTGGAGATGTTGCTCCACACAGACATGGTGTTCATTTTAACCAGCATAACAATGATGAAAGTTGTTTTGTTCTTTTATTAAAGCACCAAAAGAAAATATTTCTATTCTAACCCTGCAGAAAAGATAACGTTAGTCAACACATGGTGGGCTATCCAACCTAATTTTCTAGTTACAGAGTTCTGTCTTTTCACAGACAAAAAGATATCTGGGTAAAACCCAGAACTGCAACAAAATAGAAAATAAAAACTGAATCTATCAAATGTGACTAAACTACTAATCAAATGCGAATTGATATCATATCGAATGCAAAATGATAAACCATCAATTGTGAATTACTGTGTAAGCAATTGTGACATGATGACTGATTAATTGCGATATGATATGATAGCAATTACAACTTTTGTTTTGTTGTTGGATTTTTCAAACTTTTAATAGGAAAACATAAGATAGAAGGGTTATTCTACAATGATATTGTCCCACACTATGGGAGCCATCACATCAATTTCATCAAAGAATTTGTATTTGGTTAAAAATGATGGATGGTTCTTTGATACTGAGTGATCTCCTCTTTTCTTCAATCTCATAGAGCTCCCTTTCATCCTTTAAAATCCTTTGATAAGCCTTTTGTTGTCTCCTATTCTGCTTTGCCTTCCTTGCACCTGAAATTTTGAATGTCACCTTTCCTGCCATTCGATTAAATACATCTTATATGCAGAAAATAAATTTTCCAGAATTTGATGAAATTTCTGGGTTAGGCGCACAAGATTAAATAATAAAGAAATGACATGAGAATTTTTGAATTTGCAACCCCCTAAGGCAATTGCGAGATAGTTTTACAATTGTGGTGCATTGACTGATCAATTGAGAGGTATTTTGATAGCAATGGCGATATAATATTAGTGTTGGTGTAAATAATTATTCATCATGGATATTATTACACTTTACTTAAGTTAACTTAGGATAATGCATCTCATCGTAGTTTGGATATGAGACACTTAGGGAAATGTGCACATAGGGATATAGCTTGTAGGAGAAATTCCACCTTTTGTGGTCTTATCTTGCTGTTACACTCCACATTCGATGGGTCATCCACCTCTTGTGGAATATTATATTATTTCTCCTACCTACCCCTACTTTTTCTTATCTACCCTTGTTTCTCATTGAGCCACATGTCATGATTGTGTACCCATATGGCCTTACCTATATATGCAGGCTCATATTCATTGTATTAGCGAATCCAGTTGATCATTTGTATATTGATGAGAATATAGTTTGTTTTTGTCATACTTTTGTCTCTCTTTTGTGCTTTTCATTGTGCCCTTGATCTTGGCAAAATCTCACATGGTATCAAAGCCATTGGGCTTCATTGATTGGTTTTGGGAGACATCTTGAAAGGCTTCAATTTTTTGATATGAGGTACTGCGCATTTTGAAGGCATCCTAGAGAATATTAGACCTCACCATTGTGTCCGAAAGGCCGTTTCCATAACAATCGAGTATAAACTCGACCTATTTTGGCGAAAGTTGGATTTTTGGTGTGGAGAAAAAATTTCCCCAATTTGGGTGGTACGATAAGGATTTTTCGAAAAAAAAAAATTTGACAGTCATATGGTCATCAAATTCAACACAATGCTCTACTAATGTCAACCTGCATCAGCATCTTTTTGAAAATTTTAGACCCCTCTCTGTTGAGCAGTTTGGTTTTTTGGGTCAACTTTGGAGGCTCATAACTTGCTTAATTTTGCTCCTTTTTGGGTGCAATTTTTTCATATTTGGGCTAATTTTTTGTGCTCTCCATAGTGGTGTGGTTATTTTATGATTTTGGTGCACAGGGTTTTCATAATTTTTGGATTCTTTCAGCTGTACCTATCCAATCCTTGATTTTGCAAATTCAAAGGCTTCGTTTGGGCTCATACAACCTCCTTTTCAGGTGCCGTTTTTTTTTAAAGTACAAAATTTTTCATCTACTTTCATAATCTATGATCATTTTGCAAATATTTTGAGTGGATATTGTACTTTCAGATATTGGTCTTTTTTTGCCTACTTGGTACTTGTAATTTGCTTGGATCTTAGTTTAGATCTCTTGCATTATTAGTTTGAGTCTCTTTTGGCCTCATTGAAGCAATTGTAAAGTTGAAATCAGAAGTACACTTCACCATTTTTTGCAAGTGGCCCATTTTACATGCACTAAGTATAAAGTGCCAAATCATTTTTTTTTTTGTGGGGGGGGTTCTTTGATTGAGTGAATTTGGGGGGGGTGTCTTGTGTGATTGTGCCTCTCTTTCCTTGTGCTCTTTCATTTTTATTGCTATGAGTCCTCATAAATTTCCACCTTTAACTCCACATAATTATGCATCTTGGAAAATTAAAGCATGGAGCAAATTAATGGAAAAAGGACTCACTCATTACATAGATGGAACACTAGTAGCACCACTTTATCCTAAGGTCGATCCTAAGGCTCAGTTAGAATGGATCACTAAGAGTTGTATGGCTCTTGGAACTTTGCGTAAGTATGTATCAGATGACCTCATTTTTCATATTGAGAAGGTTTCTGCAATCAAAGAGGCTTGGGATATCTTTTAGAAATTGTATGGTCAAGTTGATGAAATTAGAGGCTACAAGATTGACAATGAGCTCACCAACTTGGATTCCAAGAGTTTTGATACTATCCAAGATTATGTCACCAAAGCAAATGAGCTAAGAGCAAAGCTTAAGGATTGTGGAATTGACAAAATGGATGCTCAGTTGATATTCAACTTGTTGGACAAGCTTGCACCTGAATATGCAACATTTGTTTCTAGCTTCCAAACTCATCATTTGACAATGGGGGGTTCCTACACTATGCCTTCATTTGATGCTTTCACGGAAATGTTGATGTTGGAACAATCTAAGTTGTTGAACATGGGGACTCTCAAGTCTTCAAAGTCCAAGGCTTTGGTGGCTAATCAAGGGAATCAAGGGAGTCAAGGAAAAGATTCCAAAGATTCCAACAAGAAGAAGAAGCAATCTAATTCAAAGCCACAACAGGAAAAAGGACAATCATCCTCTCCAACGCAAGGATATTTTTCATCCTCTTCCAAGAAGGGGACTCCACCTCAGAAGGATAAACTAACTTGTGCTTATTGCAAGAAGTATGGTCATGATGAGCATTGATGCCACACCAAGAAAGTTGATGAGTTGACAAATCTTCTTAAGAAGAACAACATGCCTACAATCAGAAGGAATCATCTCCTTCTACCTCATAATCTAAGGGAAAAGGGAAAGCATTTATGGCTAAAATAGGTTCTTCATGGCAGTGGATACTTGACTTGGGTGCCACTTATCACACGGGTTCTACAAAGGAGAAGTTTTATTCATTGGAGCCATCAAAGGTACCTCACATTTACATAAGTGATGATACACAAGTAGAGGTTGAAGGGAAAGTTTCAGTTGACATGGATGATGGAACATTTGAGAATTTTCTTTATGTTCCTAACTTGTCACCAATCTTCTCTCTATCTAACAAATCACTCACTATGGGAATGGGAAAAAGGTTGAGTTTACCCCTGATTCAGTTGCGGTAAAGGAACTTGATAATGATGCCTTGGTAGTAGTGGGACAAGTCAATGACAACTCAAGACTTTATTCATTCTCCCACTTTGTGCCAAGTTCTCCTTCTAGGGCCTTGCTTACTAAAGACATGGTCACAGGTCTACCTTGAATCAGTTTTTCAGAGGGTGTATGTTCAGGATGTTTCATGGGCAAGCATCCTGATGAGAAGTTTGATAAGGGGAAAGCTTGGAGAGATTTGGAAGCTCTTCAACTTTTTCACAGTGATGTAGCGGGTCCATTTCCATCACCTTCATTCAGTAAGGCTCGCTATGTCCTCACCTTCACTGATGACTACTCCCACTTTACTTGGGTCTATTTTCTTATTCATAAGAGTGAAGTGTTTGACAAATTTCTAGACTTCAAGGCTCATGTGGGGAAGCAATCAAGGAAAGTGGTCAAGATTCTTTGCACAGATAATGGAAGGGAATATGTGAACAAAATACTTGAGTATTTTTGTACATTTGAGGGGATTGATCTTCAACATTCAGTTGCCTACACTCCACAACAGAATGGAGTTGCAAAATGCAAGAATAGAACTCTCAAATAAATGGCTAGTTGTATGATACATGGACATTCTCTTGATCCCGCCTTTTGGGAAGAGGTTATCAGTTGTGCCACACACATCCAAAATTGGGTTCCTCACAAATCTTTGATAGGTATTACTCCTTTTGAGGCTTGGACTGGTAGGAAACCAATTGTGAGACATTTCAAAGTCTTTGGATGTCCAGCATGGGCTCGCATTCCTCCGTAGAAACACAAGGCATTGGACCCTCAGAGTAGGCTTTGTATTTTTGTTGGATATCTTGAGGGTGTTAAGGCATATCAATTGATGGATCCTGAGACACATGAGGTGTTTATTGAGAGGAGTGTTCATTTTGAGGAAAGCTCTCCTAGCTTATCCTCCCTTCCTCCTCTACCTTCCTCCATTGTGGATAGTGATGATAGTGATTCAGATGGTGAGACTCCTTCAACTCTAACTCACAGGGTTACACCTACGTAGGGTCCACTTGCAGTTGAGGAGCCTCATTCTCCACCTCCACCTATACCTCATTGGGCTCGTCAAACACTTGAGTCAATGGGTTCTCTTGTTGGGGATCCTTCAGATACACGGAGGACTCGACCACAACATTAAGACCTTCCACATGCATACATTGCTACCGCTTCCGATCCACAGACATTTTGGGAAGCATCAGGGGTTCTTGAGTGGGACCAAGCTATGAATGAAGAGTATAGTTCCTTGATGAGGAACAACACATGGGAGTTAGTACCTCTCCCTAAGGGGAGAAAGGTGGTTTGATGTAAGTGGATCTATCAGACCAAGTTTGCAGTGGATGGTAGTGTGGATAAGTATAAGGCTTGACTTGTTGTGAAAGGTTTCTCTCAGGTTCCAGGTGTTGACTATACTAAGACCTTTGCGCTCGTCACCAAGATGAACTCCATTCGCTTGACACTTGCTATTTCCACATCTCATGGTTGGGTTGTACATCAGATGGATGTGAAGAGTGCTTTTCTTCATGGGGATCTTAATGAGGAGATTTATATGGAGCAGCCATAGGGTCTCATCCAGGATTCTTCCTTGGTTTGCAGACTAAGGAAATCTCTCTGTGGCCTTAAGCAGGCCCCCAAGGCTTGGTACGCCAAGATGGATTTCCTATCTTCTCTCCGCAGGGTTAACTAGGTCTCATTCTGATTTGACTGTCTACATTTTGCAACAAGATGACTCACATTTAATACTTGTGCTCTATGTTGATGATTTGATCATTACAGGGAGCACCGCATTCATCATTAGCAATGTCAAATCTGCTTTGCATGACAGATTTGCTATGACTAGCTTGAGTCTTTTGCACTACTTTCTCGGGATAGAAATTTCACAGTCATCTTCCGGGATCACTCTTTCCCATTTGGGTTTCCATGTGAAAAATCCATGTCTCATGAATTGTGCATTTTTCATGTGATGATTGAACAGTCTTTGTTTAGGTGAATATGCATGCAAAGCCAATGGTTATGGTATTACTGATACAACACATGCATGAGTATATTGGTGAAGTAGTTATCAAGTGTTGAATGTTATTTGAAGTATTCAGTTTTACTGGTTTAGCTATTTGAAGTCTTACTATGTTTAACCGGTTAGCATTGTTTTAACTTGATAAGTTGTTGAGAAGCTTTTGTATGTATTGATTCACCCCCCCTCTCAGTTCCGATTAGGGTATTTGTTGTTCATCATTATTTATCATTTTGTGCTTTTCATTGTGCCCTTGATCTTAGCAAAATCTCACAATTAGCAAATGCAAATTTTTGCATAGGCAATTGCAATTTGATAAAAGATAGAAATTTTCGCTCTTTTTTATATTATTTTTCCTCATCTTGGCAACTACAATCTCGAAAGCTAGCATGCTTCACGTCAGGTTCACCATCGCTTATGTTAGGACCTGGAGGCAACTGAGAGGGGGGGGTGAATCAGTTGTCTATTAATTTCAACCCAAATATAACTTAACCAAACTTAGTGCATAATACCGATAAACCAAACTTAATGTTGGTAGATAGTTTAAGAGTTAATAACAGTACTGGTAAAGTTTAATGCATGAAATAGAAAGACAAATAACATCACAACACATAACACAGATATTTGTATGTGGAAACCCTGTAAGGGGAAAAACCATGGTGGGAAACCTTACCCACAATCAGAAGATACTACTGTAGATAGTATGTGTGCACAAATGGGGTCTGCACATGCATAAAGGCCAACTGCCTAGAGCTCACTGCTCAATCACAAAATGGGAGTCACACTGGCTACAATTGGATGGTTAAATCCAATGATAATGTATTGCTCAAAATAACATCTTCATATGCTGGATTCAGTACTGGTTAAGCTCTTATTATCTTCTTCATACCTTCCTTGAATCTTCAAATGATGTCTACGTGTATAGATCTACTTATATTCGCATATACCTTATTACAATCCTTTTCCACACTCATGTTAATCTCACAAATGAGATCTTACATATATACCAAAACCTAAGACCAAAAGTGTAGGTTGGCTCACCAGGATATTACAATAAAATCAATTACAAATGAATCAATATGCGATGCATGATGTTGGCTCAATGCATTTACAACAATAACCAATCAATAAAACATCTCCATAACGTGTCATGCTGATCTGGAATAGATAACGCTTGCTGGTCCATAACCTAGACCTATTTGCCGGTAACAACAAATATGCAAACTCGATTAGACCAATAACCAAATCACCAAAACCAAGTGTCCAAACAATGTCTTTGACATAACCAAGTAATCTCTAGATGATAACAGATTATCCTCAGTGTTGGTGAACAATATAACCTGTCGATGAACCAGATACCGGTGACTATGCATAAGTCACTGAACATGCTGGTGAACATAACCAAGGATCTCCAAGTGTTGATAAGTGTTCTCAAGTGTTGACAAGTGTTCACATCAATGACAAAACTAATGCAACACATCCATAATACCAACAATCTCCCCCTTTGGCATTGATGGCAACACAAGATGGAAAAACCATCTAAGTGCCAAAGCAGAAATGCCAAAAACCAAAAACCAACAATCTCCCATAGAGTTCATTAACTAGAAATCAAAATATAGATATAGAAAGTTACAATATCTCCCCCAATTAATAATCTCTTCCCAAAAGATAATCTATTTTTCCATAGATATCTCTCCCCCTTTGACATCAAATGCCAAATCAATACAAAACTAAATACAATCAGTTCATAGAACTTATTACAAATACCAATTTCTATAACCAAATTTATTCAATCTACTCCCCCTGAGAAGTAGCTC
Source organism: Cryptomeria japonica (assembly GCF_030272615.1). NCBI lineage: Eukaryota > Viridiplantae > Streptophyta > Pinopsida > Cupressales > Cupressaceae > Cryptomeria > Cryptomeria japonica. Next base: position 482,303,332 of record NC_081406.1, on the reverse strand, counting down.
TCCTTCATCAAAGCCGGAAAAAAGATTTCTCTGTTAATTATGTCGGTCTGATGCCATGCTCCAACTGTCTAAGTTTCTATCGGTGAGGGTATAACTCCAAGTTGCTCTCTTAGATATTCAAAAGTTTCCTTAGGCAAAAGTTTAGTAAAGATATTTGCAATCTGCTCTTTAGTATTCACATAAACCAATTTCACTTCTTTTGCTTCAAAATTCTCTTTTAGAAAATTGAATTTGATAGAAACATGTTTAGTTTTAGAGTGAAATACTGGATTCTTTGATATATCAATTGCTGCCATATTATCACAGTAAATGATTATAGGTTCTTTGCATTTTACCTTTATGTCCTTCAACATTTGTTTAATCCATAATACCTGTGTACAATTAGTTGTTGTTGCAACATATTCTGATTCTGCTATTGATAATGATGTACAACTTTGTTTCTTGCTCAACCATGAAATTAGTCTGCGGCCAAGAAAAAATGCTCCGTCGGTGGTGTTTTTTCTGTCATCTATGTCTCCTACCCAATTTGCATCTGTGTATGCACATAAATCAAAATTTTCATCTTTAGGATACCATAAACCAAGATTTCTTGTGCCTTGTAGGCACCGGAAAATCCTTTTCACTGTTGATTCATGATTTTCCTTAGGATTACTCTGAAATCTTGAAATAATACATACTGAATTCATAATATCAGGTCTTGTTTGTGTCAAATACAGTAAACCTCCTATCATAGACTTGTATCTTGTCAGATTAACAGGTTCTGATTCATCCTTCAATGATAGTTTGTCATTTGTAGTCATAGGTGTGCTTATCGGTTTCACCTTTGATGTGAACTCTGTTGAATGTATAAACAATTGTATTCACCGCTTCTCTCCAATACACATGAGGTAGGTTTGCTTCTGATATCATGCTTCTAGGTGCATCCAAAATAGTTATGTTCTTCCTTTCCACGACTTCATTTTGTTGGGGTGTCCTAGGTGTTGATAATTGTCTTTTGATTCCATTCACTTCACATAATGTATTAAATTCCTTGGATGTAAATTCACCTCCTTGATCTGATCTCAAATATTTGATTTTCTTACCTGTTTCATTCTCTACCATGACCTTGAATAGTTTGAATTTCCCAAAAGCTTCTTATTTCTCCCTAAGAAAAGTAACCCAGCACATTCTAGAATAATCATCAATGATTAGCATAAAATATCTATCTCCTTGTAAACTTCTAGTTCTTGCTGGACCACATAAATCAGTATGAATTAAGTCAAGAACATTATTGGATTTTTCTGGAATACTCTTAAAGGTTTCTCTAATTTGTTTTCCAAATTGACATTCCTTACATACCAGATTGTGAAGTTTAACAATCTTAGGTAAATCCCTTACTGCCTCAGTTGCACTGATTTTCACAATGCAATCAAAATTTACATGACAAAGTCTCTTATGCCATAACCAACTTTCATCAATATGTGCAATCAAGCATGTCTTCTCATTGTTATTCAAATGAAAGATATTACCTCTAGTCTGATTACCGGTTGCAATTTCCAAACCAGTTCTATTCATGATTTTGCATTTACCATTCTTGAATTGTAACTGAAATCCCTTTTCAACTAATTGACCAACACTCAAAAGATTATGCTTCAAACCTTCAACATAGTAAACATTATCAGTATTGTGCTTACCCTCAAAAGATATAGTGCCTTTTCCTCTAATCAAACAAGCTTTGTCATCCCCAAATATTACTAGACCTCCATTGTATTCCTAAAAGGTTAAGAATTTACTCTTATCACTAGTCATATGATGTGAACATCCGGAATCAATGATCCATTCATCCTTTTCTTCAATTTTAGCTGTCAGGGCCTGTTCTACCGGTTGAATAGTAGGTTCCGGTTGATCTTCTGTTATTGCAACAAAAGCCCATCCATTGTCTATCGGTTCCTCATCGGGATCATCAATAACTCCTTCATCAACATAGTAACATGATTTGTCTATATTCTTCTTAAATCTGTATCTCTGATATTTAGGTTTAGGCTTATATGTTCTTTTAGCTTCTTCTTTTAATCTTGCATGTCTATCAAGACACCTAGATGCCATATGACCAATTTTATTGCAGTTAAACATTTAAATGGTGCTTTACCTTCATACTTACTTCCAACTGGACCTTTAGGCATTTTTCTTGCAAATAGTGCTTCAAGCTCTTCAAGTTCTTCATTCTCTCTTTTAATTTCTTCAAGTTCTCTAGCATAGAGTGCTTTTCAATCAGATTTTTTAGATGAGGATGATGATGATGCAGATGATGAAGCTTTGAAAGCCAAATCTGTCTTAATTGTAGCAATAGGACCAAATTCCTCAAGTTCAAAAGATGAAAGTTTTCCAACCAAAGTGTCTCTAGATACTGATGCATTAGGCATTGTTCTCAATTCATTAATAGCAGTTACTTTCATTTTGTATGCTGGTGGTAATGCTCTTAAAACTTTAGAAACAATTTCATCTTCACTTAAGGATCCTCCACAACATTGTATACCTAAAACAATTTCATTAACTCTTTCCATAAAAGTAGAAATCCTTTCATCTTCTTCCATTCTCAAATTTTCATACCTGACCCAGAAGCATTCTAGTTTTGCAATTTTGATAGTGGTATCGCCTTCACTCAATGTTTCTAATTTTTCCCAAATAGCTTTAGCAGTAGATCAGTCTGATAATCCCATGATTTGTTGATCTGACAATGTGCTCAAAAGTGCTTCTCTTGCTTTGCAATCATTCTCCTGATCTTTAACCAAGGTTGGTGGATTAGGTTGACTCTATGTAGAACCAACATAGCCATTCTTTGTAACATCCCATATGTCTTTTCTAATGCAATTCAGATGAGTTTCCATTCTAATTTTCCATATAGCATAGTTAGTTCCATCAAGCTTCAGACTGTCCTTCCTGAAATAGTTAGTTGCCATAGAATCTCCTCAAGCTGTTTAAACTTCTACAAAAAGAGGACTTGGCTCTGATACCAATTGTTAACACCTAGAGGCAACTGAGAGGTGGGGGGGTGAATCAATTGTCTATTAATTTCAACCCAGATATAACTTAACCAAACTTAGTGCATAATACCGGTAAACCAAACTTAATGTCAATAGACAGTTTAACAGTTAATAACAGTATTGGTAAAGTTTAATGCATGAAACATAAAGACAAATAACATCCACAACACATAACACAAATATTTGTACGTGGAAACCCTGTAAGGGGAAAAACCACGGTGGGAAACCTTACCCACAATCAAATGATACTACTGCAGATAGTATGTGTGTACAAATGGGGTCTGCACATGCAAAAAGGCCAACTACCTAGAGCTCACTGCTCAATCACAAAATGGGAGTCACACTGACTACAATTGGATGGTTAAATCCAATGATAATGTATTGCTCAAAAGAGCATCTTCATATGTTGTATTCAGTATCGGTTAAGCTCTAATTGTCTTCTTCATACCTTCCTTGAATCTTCAAATGATGTCTGTGTGTATAGCTCTGCTTATATTCACATATACCTTATTACAATCCTTTTCCACACTCATGTTAATCTCACAAATGAGATCTTACATATATACCAAAACCTAAGACCAAATGTGTAGGTCGACTCACTAAGATATTACAATAAAATCAATTACAAATGAATCAATATGCGATGCATGATGTCGGCTCAATGCATTTACAACAATAACTAATCAATAAAACATCTCCATAACGTGTCGTGTTGATTTGGAATATATAACGCTTGCTAGTCCATAACCTAGACCTATTTGCCGATAACAACAAATATGAAAACTCGATTAGACCAATAACCAAATCACCAAAACCAAGTGTCCAAACAATGTCTTCGACATAACTGAGTAATCTCCAGATGATAACAGATCATCCTCAGTGCCGGTGAACAATATAACTTGTTGGTGAACTAGATACTAATGACTGTGCATAAGTCACTGAACATGCCGGTGAACATAACCAAGGATCTCCAAGTGCTGATAAGTGTTCTCAAGTGTTGACAAGTGTTGACATCAATGACAAAACCAATGCAACACATCCATAATACCAACAGTTTCTATGCCTGAATGTCATGAATGTATTAAGCTAATTAGCAAATAAGAACGAATCGCCAATTCTCAACTAATTAACAAACATCAAACATAATCAATAAAAATCAATACAAGAAATGAGAAATGCATTCAAATAGAACTCCCTCATTCTGCATCTTTTCTTCCATTGTTCTTCTCCAATTTGCATGGTTGATGGCTCTTAGGTATTGCACCAATTTCCTGCATACAAATGTTTTGAAGACTCCGATTTTGTGATTCTAGACTGAATTGAGAAGAGAGGTTGAATTTATAGATTTTCAATACAAAGGGGGTGAGAAATAGAACTCAAGTGTTGATTGACAGATAACTGATTTAGATTGATTAGTGAACTCAATTGATTGATTTGTTAACTCAATTGATTGGAGAGTGAACTCAATTGATTGATTTGTTAACTCAATTGATTGGAGAGTGAACTCAATTGATTGACTAGTAGACTGAATAGACTAGCTAGTTGACTGGATTGATTGATTAGAAGGCTAAATTGATTGGAGAGATAAGTGGATTGATTGATTAGTAGACTGAATAGATGGATTAGTCAGAAAAAGGTGATTGAGAGTTAAAAAGGATGATTGTTGAGTTAACTGATTAGACAACTGATTTGATCAATCAGTTTTGATTTTAGCATGTGCTGTAGGAATTTGAAATTGAATTTGATTTTCATTTTCAATTTGAATTTGAATTTGGTCATTCGAATGCTGAAATGCACATGAAATTAACTGAAATTCAGATTTGGGGAAAATGTGAATTAAGTGATATGAAATTAGATGAAATGATATGAAATTCGAATTTGGGGAAATATGGAATGAAATTGGATGGAATTAATTGAAATTATAATTTGGGGTATTGGAGGAATAAGTTAATTAATTTAAATAAAATTATTTAAACTTAGGAAATAAAATTAATTAAATAAAAAAAATTATTTAACTAAGGAATATATCATAATTAGTTAAATAATTGATATTTAATTAATAATTGAGATATTGTTAACTGATTAAAAAGATTTGAGAATAGAAATAGAATAATTAGAAGTGTTGAAGAGCGATGATTAGAAGAAATAGTTAGTTTAATCAAATAATTAAAAAAATTACTTAATTAAATAGACGAATAATTGGTGTAGAATTAATAAGACATTTTTAGGTGTCTACAGTTTCAATGACTATGTTAATGTACTGTTTACTGCATATTTATTAAATAAAAATTATATATTATCGATATATATATATATATATATATATATATATATATATATATATATATATAATTAATAAATAGTATTTCTGTATTATATTTTATATATAAATTATTAAATTTAAATATAATATGATATACAATATATTTTTATAACACATTAAAATATATATAATATAATTATATTTATTATTATATATAATATTTGATATATATAAATCATATTTTTAAAATTTTAAACTTTTTATTATTATTATTTTAAAAAAAATTTAATTACTATTATATTATTATATATAAAATTAATTTAATTTTAAAATAATATAAATAATAAATAAAAATAAAAAATAAAATGGAATGAAATAAATTAAAATAAAATACTATATTTAGATTCCTAAATGGCAATGCCATCCCAAATTTGCTAACTTTTAATTGTAATAAAAAAGAAAAATTAAAATGTCCTTCTTAAGCTGCACGTATACCAAAATAATGGTTATTAATGGCACACATGACACATTTTTAAATTTTCCTTTTTTTTTTAAACAAATTGTCTAGATGGGGTAAACCATCCAGATGTTAATAAAAAGTAGTATAATTTTCAAAGTCTATTTAATTCTATGGTAAGCAACGAGGGGGCGACTGTCTGGTGATTGGTCTATTTATTAAAGCTAGCGTTAAACTTAAATTTTATTGAATACAATAATAACAAACACAAATAAAAAATACAAGAAAAAATGTTCATTGTTACGATTTTTAAAGATTTAAACGGAAGGGGCTAGATGGCCAACCTAGGTCGCAAGTCATATACCTAGGCAATGCTAGCAAATATTTTGGAACCCCCCAAAAAGGCGCAGCGAGTTAAAATGTGAAGCCATCATCCCGAGGAAAGGTGAAAAAACAGTGCGTTCATCCAGATAAAATGGAAAAAGATATTAATGAGTGCGTGGGCCATTGCTTAGACGGGTTAAGAAATAGAGACATTAGCCACCGAGGAGGAAAAATCAATGGTTAAAAGAGTTTCAATCGTCTTGCATCCATTTTAGTAATCTGTGAACCATTGATTTTAAAAAATAGACAATCCATTTCATATATGAAACACCTTCGAAGTAAAAATAGACAATCCATTTCATATATGAAACACCTTCGAAGTAAAAATAGACAATCCAAAATGAACCTTGAAGAAGAAAGAAGCTTCTTGAAAAAAAACAACAATTATACAATTATATAAATATGTTAAACCATTCCTTTAAAACAAAGACATAATAAAATGACAAATGTCACTAATATAACTATCGACATATCTATTGTTATTTTAACTGGAGATACTCTACCTACTATAAATTTGAAGATGGAATCACTCCCATTTAAGGGCCTCGGTCTAGTAATGATCTTTTCCCTATAGGTATATCCTCAGCAAGCTGTCAAGCAGTGAGAATTTGTTCATTGACAGCTGAATAGACTGTCCTTGCTATTAGTTGGTCTCATTTATGAATAAATGTGATGTGATGCGATGCGATGTAAAGCAAAACCAGATACTTAAAATCAAAGGTTTCAATTGTACCATATCCTGAAGTCTTCTGCCTGAACATGCCAGTCAGTTTTGCCTTAAATATATCAAATATATCTCACATGAAAAATTTATGCTACCAGACCATGCCAGTTCAGTTATATCAAATAGCTAATATAACTCACATTTCTCTGTCTATCTAATTAATGTCCTACCGGCCTACTGATTATTTTGCAGCTACTTATGAAGGCTCATATGCTTGAACAGGGACAGGTAACTACACCTTAGTCTTAACTCGTCATAACTTCCCTGTTCTATTGAATGACATTAACATGGGGTCAGTCATGCATGAATTTATGAATTCTATAAACTGTAATCGACTTGGAACAGATAATTTATATGACAGTCTTTGAACATGGAGCAAGCAAGATATATTTATCTGTTCATTTCACTGGTTCAGTGTTTCCTTGTCTGTGTGAAAGGTGGTGATGAATGCCAGGCAGACATTAGAGCAGGAAACAGTGATTATAATATTGGTGTACGTCAAGTTCCTGCTCTTTTCACATTTGGGGACTCCATTGTGGATCCGGGCAACAATAACTTCATACCCACCTTGGTTAAAGCTAACTTTCCACCCCATGGCAGAGATTTCATTGATCAGGAGCCTACAGGTCGCTTCTGTAATGGGAAACTCTCCACAGATTTTATTGGTATGTTTAAAACCCTTGAAAACAATCTCTTACAAGTGATTTTCAACTTCTTAAGGCTAAAATAATACGTAGTGTTCTGATTTTTTTTTTTCTTTATCCTATTAATGTCTTCTTAATGTGAAAAAGCAATTTCATAGTTATGTTTGGTTCTCTAATTTATGAAATACGTTTCCTACATTCAGCTGCAGGGCTTGGGCTGAAGGACAGACTGCCTCCATTTTTAGATCCCCTCCTTGATCTCCAAGATCTGCTCACAGGTGTAAGCTTTGCTTCTGCAGGAACTGGATATGACAACCTCACTGCGGAGGCTATTGTAAGTGTGCTGATTTTAATTTTCCATGGATGAATCTTCTGTTATGTCTTGAAAGCCCATGCACCAGGCTTATGGTAATGTTGTGGGGTTGAACCCTAATTAACCTGGCCTACAAATGAAATTATGTGAATGATGGTTGAGACATACAGGTGAAAAAGACTGTATAGTTGAGTATTTCTTGTGACTTCAATGTTGATCTCGTTTTGCAGTCTGTGATACCGTTGTGGAAACAAATGGAGTATTTCAAAGAGTACAAATCTACGTTGACAGAGATGGTCGGAGAAGTAAACTCATCCTTTCTAATTGGAGAAGCCATATTCCTAATCTCAGCAGGGACTAATGATTTTCTTGGGAATTACAACCAATTTCCCCTTAGAAGGCAGCAGTTCAACATTGAAGAGTATGAAGACTTCCTGGTCGAAATCTGCAGCAATTTTATAGAGGTAGAAATCAATGCAAAAAATTTCATAGAAATGACATTCTGTTAAATAAACCAATAGTAGAAACTCAATAGATTTAGTCAAGAACTGTGGAAGTGCAAGATTTATTTATTTATTAGGCTATAAGATGTACATTTTTCTACACTAAAAACAGTAACAGAAATTTTCATTTTGTTTTATGGTTCCTCTTGAAGATTGATGGTATGGTGTTATGTAATGTTGCAGAAGCTGTACAAAGCTGGAGGTAGGAAATTTGGTGTTTATGGTATTCCCCCACCTGGGTGCTTACCACTCTCCAAAACATTGTATGGGCAACCCAATGCAGAGGGATGCATTCAGGAGCTTAACAAACATGCTGTCTCTTATAACACAAAGTTAAAGTCAATGGTCAGGGGCCTCAAACTCAGCCTCCCTCAGATTAAAGTGACCTACATAGACATCTATAACAGTTTTCATGACATTGTACAAAACCCTGTTAAATATGGTATGCATTTTTCTGTTTTTTCTGATGGAATTTGTTTTCTGCAGTTAGATCTAGAAAAGTAGGAAAGCTCTATATTATTGTAATATTTTTTTCATAATATAATTTTCACAACTGTGATTTTCTTTTTCTATTGTTATACATTTAATGTAGAATATAAATTATTTGTTGCAGGATTTGAAATTTCTAGTAGGGGTTGCTGTGGAACAGGGCTGACAGAAGTTGGGCCTACATGCAACAGTAAAAACACAAACACTTGTTTAATTGCTTCCAAGTATGTGTTTTGGGATGCTGTTCATTCTACAGAGAAAACATATGAGATTACCGCCAAGATGGTGTTAGAGGCTTATATTTCAAAGCTGCTATAGTGACCATTAAAGCAAATATATATTTATGCTAATGTTTAGTGTATAACAGATGTTTATGTGAATTGGCATTTAAAATTTAATGCAACCCTATTTTTTTTTTAGTTAAAAATGTAAGTTTCATTTTGGTGGGGTAGGGGGAAACAGCTATCTAGTCTTTCAAATGTACCAATGCATATGAGTTATGGTGTATGAGGGTAATTTATGCATTGATGCATCCTATAGGCTGTATAACCATTTCCAAGGTAGTATAGGGGAGTGTAATATTACTGATTGAAATTGTGAAACTTTATTGTAATATATATATTAGATTTTATGGCTAGTTTTTATTATAGTAATGGTGAAATGAAAATTTTGTATAAGTTTAAGGTTATGAGGTTGTTTTTAAGTGTATTTATTAGAATATAAGATGGTCTTATTTTGTATATTAATTGATAAATGATGTCACTCAATTTTAATTACATCATATGTATTCTTAGAAATTTATCTCAATCCTTGAATTTTCTATTTATGATCTGGTATAGTTCTCACAAGCATGGAAATGATTTGGATTATCAATATGCCCATGGATATTATTCACAATTTATAACTCAAAAAATAAATTTAAATCTTTCTCATCTTTTCCTTTAGTCATTGTGAGTTTACTAAAGTCCAATAATTTTAAATTGCACAATAGGGTGGTGTATATGAACAACCTTGATTCATATGAATCATCTAGCAAAGGTAATCTCCATATTATTCATACCTATGTGCATCAAATGTATAAATAATATGTATGGTCATAATGGATGCATCCCTACCATGCTTGATGGGTAAGAAAGAAAAGTAAAATTAAACAAATGTAACTCATTACAATTGTAAGCATTATTATCCTTGCAACATGGTGCATGCATTAATAAAATGTAAGCCACAAACCTGAATCATAACAATTTACATAACTATTGTTTGAAAAAAATATTATGTTTCTCATCAATTTGAAAATTGTAGTCTATACCTCAAGTAATTTATTGAAAAATGCAATTCAAAACTAATCAAAGTATTTTGGGAAAGTGTTGATTATATGTTGGTATGCCCATCCATGAATGATTCTTATCTTACATATGCTCATACATGTATAATTGTTATCTTACATATGCCTATAGGTACATCTTCTATGAAGCCCAACCTTTGCCCCTGCGTCGACATGCCTAAGAAGTAGATCTAAAATTCCTATCTTCAAGTGAATAAAATTAATTCAACTTTAGTACTATAAATCATCAATGATTCATCATCATTGAATTGGAACATCTATGGATTTAACTAAGGAGAACATGAGTATTATACTTCAATAGATATTCCAAAGGTTTTGTTAAACACCACCTATTCTTTATTAGATGTAAAGGCCATACATAAGGGTGGACTATTAAACATTAAAACTCTACTAGATCAAGTTTGTAAGTTATACTTGTTTAGATCTATGCATTAATGATCCAAGAAATCAACTCCAAAAGTATATTGTACCATTGGGTTCATGTTGTCTACATAGATTGAAGTGTAGATGAAAACCTAGTGAATTTGACAATAAGTTGATGTAAAGGACTTGTGATATTGGTCATAGGTGATTAGTGATGGAATGGGACATCTCTAGAATATCTTTGCTTAATGTTATAGAGCTCAAAATAACTAAAAGATGTCATTTTGACAAGTTTGATGCTTGGAGCTTTAAGTGACTAAAATTTTGAATAGATTGACATTGCAATCCATCTAATGACTCATGAGGAGTGAATTACAATCCTCTTAGCATTTTCCTTTTTGATATCAATGCTTTCATCCCTTGTCCTCTTATCCATCTCATTTAGCCTCTAAATTGAGTTTTGAGTATTTATGCAACACCAAAAACCTTTTGTATACCTTTGGTCTCTAGGTAGATTTTAGAGTCCCTCAATAACTTGTCTTAAAATAAAACGTTGTTCAAGCAACCAACAATAGCAAAAGGGATGACATTGAACCTTGAAAGGAGTTACCTTGTGTTTGATAAACATGTAATTACTTTAGTTTCAAATGTTTTGCCACCATTTTTTTCATGATTGAGTTTTCTTTCCAATTTTGTTTGAGTCATCTCTTCCCCCAGCTGATTTTTCTCTCAACTCTCAATAAGTTCTTCATTATTTTCCAAATCACTTCCACATGATTAACAAGTTTCAAGTATATTTATATCCCTATTAGCTTTGGAATCAAGGATCTAGATTTTTTATATTTTTCTAATAACTTTGTATTCCTTGTTACCTTCTCCAACATAAGGATAGTAAGTCACCTATAGAGAATTAATTCTATTGCATTGCTACCTCCACCTATATCATTCTTATTCTCGTTACAAGACATGTATCTAGCCTTTTTCCTTTATGCATGGAAGCTTCAAAGCTTAGTACATTTTCTAAGTAATATCTAATGTGTAATGCCCCGCCAGGAAACCCCGAAGGGATAAGCTAAAATAACAAGAATAGAGTGCAAATTTTTTTTTTAAAGTTACAACACATAAGATGCAACAAGATATCAAAGATTCAGATTACATAGCGGAAGACTTCAACTAACTCCTAAAGAGTTTCCCAACGAGATTACTTAAATTTTCACAATACACTTTACTCACACAATTAATCCAAAAGCTGAATATCTTAATAACGGGATAATTCACAATCAGGATAATTTCTTTTAAAGGATGGAAACATAAATCACAAGCAAGATGCATCATTAAGTTCCATTCATAATCTTCATTCAAGCTTTTCATTTAAAATTACAAACCATACATCTAACATTCTATTTCACTAGGATTTCATCATAACATAAGAGATCTTACCAAGCATATTAAATTTCCTTAGCAACAACTGAGAATAATTCATTACTCTAAGATACATTATTCCATATTCCAACTTATTGCACTAAAAGGGTCGATTTCACACATGCATTACGATAAACCGCATCTCAACCAATTATGCATTCGATCCACATGGCATTCCAGGAAGAAATGAATATAAGCATTAATAGTTAATTCCAATTATCCACTTAACCATTTTACATAAATTAATCATACATGATAACTGAATAAAGGAAACATAAGAGAATACGCCACATAACACCACAATGATCTCGGAGTTCACCCCTATAGGGCTACATCTCCGGGTCTGCTCAACTGCAAGACCCCCCTGATAAATAATAAGGTTAAGAGTACAAGAGGTTACACCAAGTACTATCCAGCCATCAAGGCGATACATAAGCAATATACAAACGACCACATCGGTCAATAATACATAAACGATCCTTAAAAAGAACAGGATCCAGCCGAACATAATCCAAGCTAATACAAAAGGTCCAAGAGAGCATCCATAAAACTGAGCCATCACCACCCAAGGTCTAACATGAAACCGACACTCACAAGGGCAGCGACAAAGGACGACTCACAAAGGTACTCAAAACAGGACAAAACGACAACACACTAGCGAACGTAGGGACAAGTGTAATCACACAACCTGGTATGGATACCATGGCAAGTCTTCATAGGTCCCGGCCCATACACTAGTAACCCTGGCAACCTAATCCGAACTTCCGGCCCATCCAAGCCTCATGTGGACCCACACATCCTCTCGTGAAGACAAGGAAGATGGTTTGCCATTTCAGGCCTTCTCACAGCATGTCGAATCTATGATAGCATTCGTCCCATGTGTGAGGCACATTATCTTATTTACAAATTACATTCTAATCTATTTAGGTTATCACTTATTAGACTCACTTTCGACGGGTTACCCAGCAGCCACTTTGGGCGCGGCCCCCAATCGAAAGCCACTTCCCCATACGACACTAGACTAAACTCAGACGAACTCAAAACCAAGGAATACACATGGTTAGACGAACGAAGTTCAAGAAGGGAAACAATCATCTGGTCAAACACGACTCAAGGGTAATCACTTACTGACGGTACTCTAATCTAGAGACCCGACCAACAACGGTCAACCACAATCATCATTCGACTCACACACAAGGAATATGACCAACTATAACAACATCACAGTACAATCGTCAACTCGGAAACGAGGACTGAAACAGGAACACCAAATCATCCATACGACAGGGTCCTACTAAACAAAGCAATCTCGCCATTTCATAATTAAAGGCGAATACAGAAATTAATCTCGCAAGGCAATAATCAGAAAAGACAATATTTCCTCAAATTGATTTAAGCATTAAAATCGATCAAGTTTTCTACAAGATCTAGAAACAGGTTACAGTTATCTACCTCATCAAGGGATAAGTTGCTCTTGGTTTTCTAACTCGTCAAGGTTCAAAGCATCGAACAGGCAAATTAAGCCATAATGAGTTTCAACCAATTCGTATTAATCAAATTCAGGCACCCATTAATCAACTAAAATAAAATATTTAATCTCCAACAAACATCATTAATATATTGGTCTAAAACCGACCTCTACAGTTTCTTACTTTTCAATTTCTAGATACATTATACGGGTTACGGAAATAAAAATGCAGAAAGAGAATCTAAATGGAGATAATCATTTCCAAAGTCCAAATCTTAATTCCCTACGCACGTATAGCAGAATCCAAAATGAACTGTTAATTAAAGAGTATATTTATTATTCCACGGTAAATAAAATATACACAATTAACGACTAATAGTGCACAATAACCCAGTTAATTATTAGTTAATATATAATTATTAACCTCTATCAATAAAATATATCTCACTAATGATTAATGTATTTGCACCAATTTCGAATTAATATCGATGAGAATAAATACACAACTTAATTTCCATTAATCCTATATATAATAATCATTAATCTAGAAATGGAAACTTAATCATTAAACTAATATTCATTAACATGGTATTAAAACCATATGTTTTTTTTTTTGAATACCAAACAAAATACATTAATAAAAAAAAACGATTTATAAACCACGTTTAAACAAAACGCAAATTAACAAAAAAACCATGTTCTTTTCCTTTTTTTAAAAAAAAACGCGTTCAAACGATGAAGGCGAGGCGGGCTGGGAAGGGTCGTGCCCTAACCCTAGCCCTAGCCGCAGCTTTGGGAATCCTTGTGGGCGGCGCTCACGGCGGTGCCCGTAGGTGCCGCGGCGCCCTGCGGCCACCGCGGTGGGCCGCAGCCGTAGCCACGGTCTGCTAAGCGGGAGGAAGCACAAACGGGGGCGAGGAGTAAGGGGCGAGCGGGGGAGAGGGGAGGCGGAGCGGGTGGAGCTCCGCTCCCCGCCTCCAATCCCCATGCACAGCTCGAAGCAATACAAACGCCCAGGTCGGTGATGGCGCGTTAAAACACAGCGCTAAAAATTGTAAAAACACAGTTCAAAAACATAATATATTTCTTATAAAACACAGTTCGGACTTCATCAAACGTCCATCACGAAATTGGTAATGAATATAAATTTCGATTCAATTAGAAATTCGTTTTTAAAAAAGGGACTGGTTCGGTTCAAACGAACTGGGTTTACTATCATATTTCTTGATGGTTTGCTCATTCCATTCAAACATCCAAGGGTTTCAAACGCCCAAAAAGAGAGGAGGAATTAACACATCTCAAAAACACTTCCAGCCAAGCTGGTTAATTTGCCAAATCAATTCATATACATGGCATTCGATGGAGAATCTAAAACCAAGATAAAATCCCCATTTTCATTTTAAACAAAAACTAAAAATGAGAGTTGGTTCCTACCCGATCTCGCGTTCCTGGCAAGATCGGCTGAAGAATCCCCATCTCAGCTGCCAAAGCCTCCAATTTTCCATCTCCAATCCAAAACTTCTCCAAAAATGTCCATCCCTTCCAATTTCCCCAAATTTGGGTTATATGGAAGAGTTGACCCAAGAATTCCATTTTTGGAATAAAAACTTTCATTTAAAAATAATACTCAAAAATTAATTCTTTTCAACAATATCAACAATATAACTTGTTTTTTCAATTAAAAATCGATTTCTCATTTAAACAAATTTAATCTTTCTAATTTAATAATCCAACAGAATACAATTAATCTATTGCGATAAAATATCAGACTTTCTCTTTCAACAGCATAAACAAAATGCATTAAATATTCGAAAACAGACATCTAATCGGATTTACTTCCAATTTAACATAGGCAATTCATTAACAACGAAAATCGCATAACGAATACCTGATTAATCTAATCCATTAATCTTCAATGCACAAACGCATAAATAAACAAGATAATTACTAAGGACTAATTAACCAATTTAACCATGCACACCAGGCACGCAAACCGAGAAGGTCAACCAAACAGACGACTCGCAAACCCAAACAAGAAGGGGTCATCGACGACGACTGGCGATGCTCACTTGAGCACGACTAAGGTCAACTAGGGTCTTACGACCACCTAATCCAACTCTAAGGATTAAAAAGATATGCTCAAACCTGCAAAACCAGGTGACGACGAACCTCGCACTCATGCGACTTCGTACCTGAAATCTCCTGCAACCAACGATCATACATGCATACTTATATAAAACTTAATGAATGCGTTAGCTCGATGAATACCATGAAATAAGAACACTAAACAACTAGCATAAAACTAGTGTGAGAACCACATCAATAGCTATGCGTAAAATTAACATCTGACTATAACATAATATTACGATTAACTAATCAAGATTAAACCAAGGTTAGAGATCGATTACGGTAGGGGTACTACATTCTCCCCCCCTAGGTTCCGACTTACTCCTGGAAGTCGTAAGGCTAGATGAAGAACATGTCGTACGCATCAGCCCTGAAACTCATTCAACAAAGATCAAATTGCACATAGAAAACTTTCCATAAATAAATGAAATATAATTGCAAAATCCTTTACAAACGCCATTATCCATTGGCAAGATACATCTAAACCATACGTTCCTTAAAGATATTCTAGGAATTATCCACAATCATAGCAGAGAAACAGGAATTTCCTTCCTTTCATTGCACCAAATTAAAACATTACAAGGAGGTAACCAACAATTACCATAATCATCGATCAAAATGACTGAAAAACATGCCATAAGATCAATTTCCTTTACCAATCCATCTTTATCATAAAATTTAATAACATAGAACTAGCTCAAAATATCAATTTCTACAGCCAAATTAGCTTTCATGAAATAAGAGCAACAAAATAACTCAATTGTTACACTTGCCAGGCATAAGAAAACCTTTCCAAAGACTATGTCCCATAACATAGCGACAAGTTAACACAATTTACTCCATGATACAAGCAATAACCATCCACAAAACTGGAATGCATAACAGAAAAGGCCACATGTGAGCATGTCTAATGCTCGGTCAAAGGGTAACATGCACGATCAGCATCTCTATGCCTGATCTCATAACAACAATATGATCATAAGAATCCAATATCTCACTCAAAGGCTTGATGGTGCTAGGTACACCATAGCGGTGCTACCTTCCATACAAGACCTTTGTGAATATCCCTTGTTGTGCAAGGTGGTTAGCCTCCAAGAGATAGTCACCACACATAGGTAGGTAGTGGATACTAGCTGCATCACAGCCTCACATACCTCCATCCTCCAGGTTCCTTGCGTCTACTTCCTCGTATACACTCATCCAAGCCCGTCTCCTACGTTCTTGGAGAGGAATTCACATTGCAACACAAGACCAACATCCGAAAACAATAATGATAAACCAGTTTAGCCACCAAAGTACAGAAGAATAAAGATAATAAATCCTCAATTCCAACAGTAAGGCAAGAAAATAATCCGGAATCTCAAGACCAAATCAAAGTGCAAAAGATCACAAGATCGTGGCCAAACCTTCAAAATCAAAGTAAAATAAACTGCTGATCCCCAAAGAAATATAAAGAATATCACAATTGCACATTACATCACTACGTGACTAATAGCTAGCCACCAACGAGGAAGGAAGGAACAATCGTCTAGCTATCCTAGTAGCTCATCATGTGGTGTGGCCAAGTCACACATCCACATGGCATGGCAGTGTGCACCTCGACATCACCCCGCATCACGTCGTCACGTGGCATGGCTCTACCCAATACCTAGCGGTAGACCGCATGGAAATGTCTACTACATCCCGCATCGTGTCTCAGCACGACATGGCAATACTCCAAGCGGACAAAGCACGCAATGGACGTATCCCGCATGGCAATGTACCCCGCGGATAAGGCACGCGCTGGTCACACTCCGCATAGCGACGTATCTAGAAGGATACTCGCCGTAAGCCAGAGGTATACATGACTATGGTCTACCCACAAGTCTACCAACACTAGTCAGTTGGCAACTTATGTAAGAACAATAACACGCCTCTCATGAAGAGAAGGCAACAGATGCTCCAATAGAATCCAACAATATGCTCCAAAACTGCCATCTACATGCTCAAAATGAAGGATAGGAATAGGCTGGCACACAGACCTATAAATAGATCCATCAAAAGGGAAAGTATTGAGTACACCTTGATACAGTTTAGTAGTACAACTATATCATTCCTCGAAGTAGAGAAGCTAAAGTCGCTTCGCGTCGATATTACTCGTACGCCAATCCATACTATTCAAGGAACGGTTACTTCGAATACTACCCCTTAGCATACTGAGTTACCCACAACCCGAGGTTTGGTACTCAATAGGGAGACAAATAAGCAACATCACAAAAACAGTATGGTTTCCCATACTCATAAGCAACATATCCTCCATGGTTGATTACTTCACCAATCCATGGGCACACATAATAAGCACTGGTTTCTCACAATACACACAAATACACCAGCACTGGTTTAGTCACATTTACGGGGAATACTTTTCAGTACGCTAACATCTATACAAGGAAGATTCCAATTACGCTTTCTATATAAATGACTGAATCAAATTTACTCTAGATACAAGTACTGAAATTATTAACAATTCACAATTATATAAGGAATTAACATCATTCCTATAGCTTTCTCGAATCTCACTAAGCATTCATAATTAAATTACTAGCTAAGCAAATTCATTTCTGAAGCTTAAGACTATCACCTATCACTATGAAGCCAAAAGCAAACAAACAATTTCACATGTTTTATAAACATTCTATTTAAATCAATGCACTTCTTTAATATCATTTCTAAAAAACTTATGATTAGGCAAAGAGAAGGGAAAGAGAGTTTGATCACCAAACCATTTCCTACAAGGACACAAGATCAATCAAGATCATGCTATAATATTAAATTTCCCACTATAAGCCTATCATTTAATTACACGGTTTTCATTTCGCTACCGTTAAAGGATGACAATCAGCCTAACAAAAGCATTTTCAATAGTTATGGTTGCAACAGGAGGTTCTAGTTTTCCAAACAAAACGGAGATCAAGAGAAGCAATCTTTTCGATAATGCAAGACCTCATAAGAACACTCACTTATAATAATACAATATAAACACATGTCATAATTGCAACCTATTAGAGAAGATCACATTACGATCAAGATAAGCAAGAAGCTATTACCCAAATAAAACATATTAATGCACGCACATCAAACAAGCTTTTCCATTCGCACTTCCTAAACACATTAAGGTAATTACATATACCCAAAAGCGAGTTCAATGGAGCATTTGCTAAAATAAGTCTTCAATCAACTGGTTTAATGAAACACAGAAAACAATCTTTCGGAAAACACATAAATCAATCTTTCAGAGAACACTTTAATACTTTCTCGAAGCTACAATAACATGCTCTTTTTTAACACTTCTTCTACAAACCAAGCAGTTTCACATAATTCATCTATTCGCATAAAAATGCACCTTACTAAGGTAGAATTTAATCATGCTACTCCTACAACATACACATGGAGAATTCTTTAAACGTACACATACAGTTTTCTCCCATTAACCAAAATAAATTTCAAAACCCATAGCCCTTTAATAATCTAAAAACATAAGCGTCATAAGGCTCACCCAAGGGTTCAAGAAGTCACACCCTTTTTCTCTTGCAACAAGAAACTCAAATCGAAGATAATTACACATATCTTAATCATTTCAATTTCCAGAAAGAGAGAGAGGAATGGTGATGATCATTTAATTTTCTACAAAATAAGCACACAATGCACATATAAGCACTCAAACACCATCATCAAGAAGGCGAAAACAAGGTGTGAACACACACGTTACACACAAGCTAAAGTCTACTCAATCACTCACATGCAAAAGGAGGACAAGCATACACATAAGGTCGATACACCTCACACAATTAGAAGACACACGCGACACCAGAGATCCAAATGTTTGCAACATGGGCTCTGATACCAAATGTAATGCCCCACCAGGAAACCCCGAAGGGATAAGCTAAAATAACAAGAATAGAGTGCAATTTTTTTTTTTAAAGTTACAACACATAAGATGCAACAAGATATCAAAGATTCAGATTACATAGCGGAAGACTTCAACTAACTCCTAAAGAGTTTCCCAACGAGATTACTTAAATTTTCACAATACACTTTACTCACACAATTAATCCAAAAGCTGAATATCTTAATAACGGGATAATTCACAATCAGGATAATTTCTTTTAAAGGATGGAAACATAAATCACAAGCAAGATGCATCATTAAGTTCCATTCATAATCTTCATTCAAGCTTTTCATTTAAAATTACAAACCATACATCTAACATTCTATTTCACTAGGATTTCATCATAACATAAGAGATCTTACCAAGCATATTAAATTTCCTTAGCAACAACTGAGAATAATTCATTACTCTAAGATACATTATTCCATATTCCAACTTATTGCATTAAAAGGGTCGATTTCACACATGCATTACGATAAACCGCATCTCAACCAATTATGCATTCGATCCACATGGCATTCCAGGAAGAAATGAATATAAGCATTAATAGTTAATTCCAATTATCCACTTAACCATTTTACATAAATTAATCATACATGATAACTGAATAAAGGAAACATAAGAAAATACGCCACATAACACCACAATGATCTCGGAGTTCACCCCTAAAGGGCTACATCTCCGGGTCTGCTCAACTGCAAGACCCCCCTGATAAATAATAAGGTTAAGAGTACAAGAGGTTACACCAAGTACTATCCAGCCATCAAGGCGATACATAACCAATATACAAACGACCACATCGGTCAATAATACATAAACGATCCTTAAAAAGAACAGGATCCAGCCGAACATAATCCAAGCTAATACAAAAGGTCCAAGAGAGCATCCATAAAACTGAGCCATCACCACCCAAGGTCTAACATGAAACCGACACTCACAAGGGCAGCGACAAAGGACGACTCACAAAGGTACTCAAAACAGGACAAAACGACAACACACTAGCGAACGTAGGGACAAGTGTCATCACACAACCTGGTATGGATACCATGGCAAGTCTTCATAGGTCCCGGCCCATACACTGGTAACCCTGGCAACCTAATCCGAACTTCCGGCCCATCCAAGCCTCATGTGGACCCACACATCCTCTCGTGAAGACAAGGAAGATGGTTTGCCATTTCAGGCCTTCTCACAGCATGTCGAATCTATGATAGCATTCGTCCCATGTGTGAGGCACATTATCTTATTTACAAATTACATTCTAATCTATTTAGGTTATCACTTATTAGACTCACTTTCGACGGGTTACCCAGCAGCCACTTTGGGCGCGGCCCCCAATCGACAGCCACTTCCCCATATGACACTAGACTAAACTCAGACGAACTCAAAACCAAGGAATACACATGGTCAGACGAACGGAGTTCAAGAAGGGAAACAATCATCTGGTCAAACACGACTCAAGGGTAATCACTTACTGACGGTACTCTAATCTAGAGACCCGACCAACAACGGTCAACCACAATCATCATTCGACTCACACACAAGGAATATGACCAACTATAACAACATCACAGTACAATCGTCAACTCGGAAACGAGGACTGAAACAGGAACACCAAATCATCCATACGACAGGGTCCTACTAAACAAAGCAATCTCGCCATTTCATAATTAAAGGCGAATACAGAAATTAATCTCGCAAGGCAATAATCAGAAAAGACAATATTTCCTCAAATTGATTTAAGCATTAAAATCGATCAAGTTTTCTACAAGATCTAGAAACAGGTTACAGTTATCTACCTCATCAAGGGATAAGTTGCTCTTGGTTTTCTAACTCGTCAAGGTTCAAAGCATCGAACAGGCAAATTAAGCCATAATGAGTTTTAACCAATTCGTATTAATCAAATTCAGGCACCCATTAATCAACTAAAATAAAATATTTAATCTCCAACAAACATTATTAATATATTGGTCTAAAACCGACCTCTACAGTTTCTTACTTTTCAATTTCTAGATACATTATACGGGTTACGGAAATAAAAATGCAGAAAGAGAATCTAAATGGAGATAATCATTTCCAAAGTCCAAATCTTAATTCCCTACGCACGTATAGCAGAATCCAAAATGAACTGTTAATTAAAGAGTATATTTATTATTCCACGGTAAATAAAATATACACAATTAACAACTAATAGTGCACAATAACCCAGTTAATTATTAGTTAATATATAATTATTAACCTCTATCAATAAAATATATCTCACTAATGATTAATGTATTTGCACCAATTTCGAATTAATATCGATGAGAATAAATACACAACTTAATTTCCATTAATCCTATATATAATAATCATTAATCCGGAAATGGAAACTTAATCATTAAACTAATATTCATTAACATGGTATTAAAACCATATGTTTTTTTTTTTGAATACCAAACAAAATACATTAATAAAAAAAAATGATTTATAAACCATGTTTAAACAAAACGCAAATTAACAAAAAAACCATGTTCTTTTCCTTTTAAAAAAAAAAAACGCGTTCAAACGATGAAGGCGAGGCGGGCTGGGAAGGGCCGTGCCCTAACCCTAGCCCTAGCCGCAGCTTTGGGAATCCTTGTGGGCGACGCTCACGGCGGTGCCCGCAGGTGCCGCAGCGCCCTGCGGCCACCGTGGCCCCTGCGGCCACCGCCGTGGGCCGCAGCCGCAGCCACGGTCTGCTGAGCGGGAGGAAGCACAAACGGGGGCGAGGAGTAAGGGGCGAGCGGGGGAGAGGGGAGGCGGAGCGGGTGGAGCTCCGCTCCCCGCCTCCAATCCCCATGCACAGCTCGAAGCAATACAAACGCCCAGGTCGGTGATGGCACGTTAAAACACAGCGCTAAAAATTATAAAAACACAGTTCGAAAACATAATATATTTCTTATAAAACACAGTTCGGACTTCATCAAACGTCCATCATGAAATTGGTAATGAATATAAATTTCGATTCAATTAGAAATTCGTTTTTAAAAAAGGGACTGGTTCGGTTCAAACGAACTGGGTTTACTATCATATTTCTTGATGGTTTGCTCATTCCATTCAAACATCCAAGGGTTTCAAACGCCCAAAAAGAGAGGAGGAATTAACACATCTCAAAAACACTTCCAGCCAAGCTGGTTAATTTGCCAAATCAATTCATATACATGGCATTCGATGGAGAATCTAAAACCAAGATAAAATCCCCATTTTCATTTTAAACAAAAACTAAAAATGAGAGTTGGTTCCTACCTAATCTCGCGTTCCTGGCAAGATCGGCTGAAGAATCCCCATCTCAGCTGCCAAAGCCTCCAATTTTCCATCTCCAATCCAAAACTTCTCCAAAAATGTCCATCCCTTCCAATTTCCCCAAATTTGGGTTATATGGAAGAGTTGACCCAAGAATTCCATTTTTGGAATAAAAACTTTCATTTAAAAATAATACTCAAAAATTAATTCTTTTCAACAATATCAACAATATAACTTGCTTTTTCAATTAAAAATCGATTTCTCATTTAAACAAATTTAATCTTTCTAATTTAATAATCCAACAGAATACAATTAATCTATTGCGATAAAATATCAGACTTTCTCTTTCAACAGCATAAACAAAATGCATTAAATATTCGAAAACAGACATCTAATCGGATTTACTTCCAATTTAACATAGGCAATTCATTAACAACGAAAATCGCATAACGAATACCTGATTAATCTAATCCATTAATCTTCAATGCACAAACACATAAATAAACAAGATAATTACTAAGGACTAATTAACCAATTTAACTATGCACACCAGGCACGCAAACCGAGAAGGTCAACCAAACAGACGACTCGCAAACCCAAACAAGAAGGGGTCACCGACGACGACTGGCGATGCTCACTTGAGCACGACTAAGGTCAACTAGGGTCTTACGACCACCTAATCCAACTCTAAGGATTAAAAAGATATGCTCAAACCTGCAAAACCAGGTGACGACGAACCTCGCACTCATGCGACTTCGTACCTGAAATCTCCTGCAACCAACGATCATACATGCATACTTATATAAAACTTAATGAATGCGTAAGCTCGATGAATACCATGAAATAAGAACACTAAACAACTAGCATAAAACTAGTGTGAGAACCACATCAATAGCTATGCGTAAAATTAACATCTGACTATAACATAATATTACGATTAACTAATCAAGATTAAACCAAGGTTAGAGATCGATTACGGTAGGGGTACTACATAATGCTTGAAGCTTAAGCTTTCATATCCCTATTTTTAGCAAAGGTTTCAATTATTGTACAAAATCCAAAAGAAGTCGGGTTCTCTAAGACACAAGTTGCTATTTGCAGTACCAAAAGGCTTATGTAAAGCTTCTTAACATTATAGGTTTATTTTTTATTTTTTAAAGCTTCCTATTAGCAATTAGAAAATTAAAAATTATTTGAGAAAAGTAACACTTTGTTACTATTTATCAATTAAAGAAAGACTAGTTCTTTATTTTTAGAGTACATTAACTTATTTTTTCTTTCCTTAAATAGATTTTTTCACTTTGTTTCTTGCAAAAGTTCTTGATCACAATATAAGACACGTAAAACTGAACCTCCAATACTAACCCAAGGCACTTTGAACAATTCTTGCATTCAAATTCAAAATTTGAAAATGAGAGAACCTAACATCCTTGCTAAAATTGAAAACACTTAAAATTACATTACGTCTAAAAATAAACATAAAAAGAAGTGGAATTCCATAAATTTTTTCATGAAGCACACAATGACCTTGACAACAATGAAAGTCCATGTTTGCCTCTCTCTTCAATATCTCTTCATCCTCATTGTACTCTCATCCTTGATCTATCTTGAAGTAAAAGAAGATAGGATAGAAGCAAGCCTAAGTGAAATTCAAGATAATATTATTATTCTCAAGACTCCCATTGAATGAAAAGCCCAAGAACAAGTTGAAATATTGAAGCTCGTTCAACAAGAAAGAGAAAAATATGATATGGTCACATATAGCTTGAATCTTTCACATGTAAGGAAAATCATATAAACCATTTCCATAGCTAAAGAGGAAACCTACTAGAAACAAAGATCAAGAAATGTCTGGTTGAAGGAAGGGGATAGGAATACTAAATACTTCCATATGTCCACATTAAGACATAAGGCCATTAACAGAATTGTTCAGATTAAAGTGAATGGCAAATGTGTTGTAGAAGATGATTCCATGAGCAGGGCTGCTATGGACTTTTTCTCCAATTTACTTGCTAAGGATCATAATTTGGATATACAGGCCCAAAGGGACCTCTTGGACAATATACCTACCATTTTAGGGGATGATCAGAATGCTCACCTGACTGCCATCCCTTCCCATGATGAAATTCTGATAGCTGTCAATTCCTTTGAGGGCAACAAGGCCCCAGGTCCGGACGGCTTTCCTATGTTCTTCTTTCAAATGTACTAGCATATTATATTGGAGATGATGTTACCAGAGCTGTGAAAGAGTTTTTTGGTGCTAGAATTTTTTTGAAAGAAGTTAATGGTACTTTTATTGCTCTTATCCCCAAAAAGATGGGGGCTGACTCAATGGATCTCTTTAGACCTATTAGTCTATGCAACTCTCTTTATAAGATAATCTCAAAGGTTCTTACCTCTAGAATTCTTAAGTTGCTCCTCTCCATCATTTCGCCTCAGCAAAGTGGTTTTGTCCTGGGTAGACAAATTTTGGATTCAATCAACTTTGTCCATGAAAATATCCACTCTTTGTCTTTCTCTAAAAAAGAAGGTTTTTTTCTGAAGCTTGACCTCTCTAAAGCCTATGATAGAGTGGATTGGGATTTTATGATGGATGTTCTCTCTGCTTTTGGCTTCAGCTCCAGAAGTGTTAGCCTTATCAGACAACTTGTCTCTTTGGCTTCTTTCTCCATTTTAATGAATGGATCTCCTTCTCCTTTCTTTAAAGCTTCTAGAGGTCTCAGGCAGGGGGACCCTCTATCCCCAGTTATCTTTATCATTATGGCAGAATGTCTGGGGAGATGTATTGGAAAGTTGGTTGAGAAAAGGGAGTTTTGTGGTTTGAATCCTTCTTCGGCGGATCAAATATGTTCCCATCAGCAGTTTGTTGATGACTCTATAATAATGGGGAAAGCTACAGTGAAGGATTCTAAAAGATTAAAAAAGGCTTTGGATAACTATGGAGATGCCACTGGTCAACTTATAAATTGGTCTAAAAGATTTGTTTATTTTATCAATACCCCGGAGAGAAGGAGGATCAAAATTAGTAATATTCTGGGTTGTCAAATTGGTAGTTTGCCTGCTTCTTACTTGGGGCTCTCCTTATGCCATGATCCTCCAGATACTTTTTGGGGAGCCTTGGTGGATAAATTCCACAAAAAGCTGTCTGGCTGGAAGGGTGCTCTTCTTAGTCAAGCAGGTAAGGTTCAACTACTGAAATCCACTCTTCAAAGTATTCCTCTCTATGCCATCAGTCTGTTTAGGATTCCTGCTAAGTATGCGGAGGCCATTGAAAAGATTCAGAGATCTTTTTTATGGACAGGGGTTGAGGAGAAGAAGAGAATGAACTTGATTGCATGGGAGAAAGTCTGCAAGCCTATAAATAAAGGAGGTATGGGCCTTAGAAGAATAAGAGACATAAATGAGTTCCTTATGGCCAAGCAGATTTGGAGAGGATATAGAAATCAAGGAGAGTAGAAAATGATATGGGATAACAAATATAAAAGTCAATGTCTAACACTTCAAATCTTCCTCAAAGCGGAGATTATCCCAATTGGATCCAATATTTGGAAAAATGTCTCTAGAACAAGAGACTTAATTGTCAAAGGTGCAAAATGGAAATTGGAGAAAGGGAATCTTATCCAATTTTGGGATGACCCTTGGCTTCTAGAGATCCCTTTGAATGAAAACCCTGAGTGGAATAGATTTCAGAACCAATGCAAGGAAAGATTTGGAACCAAGGTGGAGGATTACTAGAAAGATGGACAGTGGAAGGACTTATCTCAGGTGGACCAATCTTTGGGTAGTCTAAATAAAGTCATGAACTCTATGGTGAGGGTTGAAGAAGAAGACCATTTAATTTGGAAATTCACAGCTAGTGGTACTTTTACTGTGGCTTCTCTATATCATCAACAGTTCTACAACATGGAAAGCCCATGCTGGGCTAAAGCATGGGTGAAAGGCCTCACCCCTAAGATAAATATTTTCTTCTAGACAACCCTTCAAGATAAAATTCTTACTACTGAGAATATAAAAAAAAAAGGTATTAGTATGCCTAGTTTTTGTATTCTTTGTAAGCAGAATGAGGAGACTATAAATCATATGCTCTTTCATTGCCCTTTCGCTGTTGATGTCTGGGGAAGTTGTCTGGATCACTTCAAAGTCAGTTGGGGTTTCCCCAAGTCGATTCAGGAGATTTTCAATTCTTGGCATCATCCTTCAAGAAATAAATCCACAACCTTATTATGAAAAATTGCTTTACCTCACATGTGTTGGGGCATATGGAAAGAGAGAAATGATAGAGTTTTCAGAGAAAAGACTACTAAGGCTAAAATTGTGTTTGAAAAAACAAGAAGTATAGTGGAAAATATGAATATCATAGGCGGTATTGATAATCCTCAAGATAAGGATGATCAATTTATTGTAAAGACGTCAATCTAGGATCTAACCCTAAACTACTCTTTATCCATAATAAACTTAAATTTCAATCTCTAAGCATATTTTATTCAAGATATAAGCAAACATCGAATATGGATATAAAAACTCTCATAGATATATCATTATAATGCACATGAGTAATACAATATCCAATACTAAGAAGTTCTTATTTCCTACTTAGGCTTCCAAATTGCCTTAAGATTATACAAGAAGATGCATCCGTCGATCTTTAGTCTGAGTCGCTTCCTTCTGTCTTTTGAACGCAGACGAGAACAAGAATCAGGCGCTTTTTTCGCCCAACCTTGAAGCTTACGCTTCCCCGAAATTCTTGGTCAATCAAGAATACCCAACCCTGCACGAATTGGTTTAACCAAAGAATTCGAAAGCAAGAGGGAATCTAGTGCATGCCTAGATAATATATGCATTTTCATTTTTCCTACTTCATTCTATGAAACAAGCATTCACTATCATACTAGGATGTGGTAGAGAGCATAAATAAGGAATTTCCATCTTTTTCTATGGATAATTCAAACAATAACTTGGCCGAGTATATGCCATGCACAGCAAAATAATAGTTGGAAAAAACAACTATTCTCCCTAAAACATCCACATTCGGCACCCATCCTGAAAGGTAAAATTTTCCAACTCAAGCTTAACCCTAGCTTGATTCCCTCAAACACAAATTCTATTGAGAATACAATCTTTCTTTTAAAACAAAAATAGAGATATCATTTTTGCTTACTAATCATTACTTGTCTAATATATCTATCGAAGACAATCTTTCATATTTTGGAAAACGATAAACTTTTATAAGCAATAATCTTAAAATCAATCTTTCATCTAAAATAAAGCACATACAAAAGAAGGTGTTAAACATGTATGAAATTAATCTCATATGTAACCAAAAGTATGCAAACACATTCTAAAAATAGAATTAAAACTAATTATTTTTGTGTAAAATACGATATTAACAACATCTTTTCTCTAAATTCTTTTCTTCTATTCCACAATGGTTTATAAAGCATT
Source organism: Cryptomeria japonica (assembly GCF_030272615.1). NCBI lineage: Eukaryota > Viridiplantae > Streptophyta > Pinopsida > Cupressales > Cupressaceae > Cryptomeria > Cryptomeria japonica. The sequence goes on along the minus strand of NC_081406.1, from coordinate 482,275,176 downwards.
TCAAATACGATATTAATAATTGATACCCATTTGGACGTACATATCTATTATCTAAACTTCCATTTCTACACATTTTATACCAAATTTAACAAATATAAAACATAAACAAAGGATTCTAACCTCTTGGAAACTTAGAGTGGATTGTAAGCTTTTGACCTTGTCGTTCTTCATCAAATGATTCCATGCCTTGATCGCAAGTCTCTCTTTCTCTCCAACTATTCTTATCTCTATCCAACTATCTCTCTATCGCTCAATTTCTACGATATTATCCAACTATCTCTCTATCCAACTATTCTTCCTCTATATCCAACTATTATTCCTCTCTATCAAACTATTCTAACCCTCCCTTCAAGAAATTATCGCTCTTCTAATCTCGTGTGAGAAAGAATGAAAGAATGTGTGTGTGTATACATCTATTTATTCTAATCTTTGGCTATGTTTGTTGCTATCCTCTGGGTCTTATTTACTATTCCACTATTTCTATTGTCATGTGGTTGTAACTATAATCTCCACGTAGTTCTATGAATTAAATACCACCCTCGATTTGTGGCAAGCTCAAGTCTTTTATTGTTAAAAACCTCCATCCATTTCAGTTGGAGCTTGATTGCTGCATGGAATCTGTCGACTTCAGCTTATCCACCGAAGAGTCACGTTGCATGCCAAGTCGTGTTGCATGCCAAGTCACCCCAAGGGGTCGTGGGAGTGTTTAAGTCTCCATCATGCTCTGGTCTGCGTAATTTCTTTGACAACGACCACCGTGGATGGAGGGAGTTCTGCTAACAAACCGACCAAAGCAGCTCTTCCTCCGGCTTCAAACGGTCGACTACCTTTTCAACCCACCACCTTATACTATTAATATGTTTAATATTATATATATATTAAATGACTCTTCATTAATATTAAACATTAAACTTTGTTTTTAATAAATTCTTTGATAAACCCTTTCTTTGTTTAAATATATATATATCGGATTTTCATTACATAGTTTAATTTCATAAATACATATACAATATTTACAAATACATGGTCAAATTATTATTAGAATTCATACACACACACACACACACATATATAATGCGTATATATTTTTAATCTCAAATGATTACGTATATGTATAGACAAAAGTCTCGACGAAGTCAAATTCACGATAATTGGATATTGATAAATGTATATGATTGAATAAATTTCCCATATATATATATAATACTATTATTCAATTTACAAAATTAAACTCGTAAGTACAATTTTCATACATTTATACATATCTAAAAAGAGCATTAAACCTAGGGTCAATATTCATTTTTGAATCGTTTATACATTTTATCTCTTTTAACAATATAGCATAATATTTCACAATTACTCAGACAACTTAGATTTAATTCAAACACTACTCACATCATGCAATTAATGCACATGTATAAACATTTAAATCAATCTACTTCTCATTCCAAATTCATCATTTCAATTTGAACAAACACTCAAATAAGGTCATTTAAATCATCCATATTTTCAAGATGCAAATTATAAATCCTAATGTGGTGTGTGAGAGATTCCCTTTTCCATCGAAGTCATTTAGTTAAAAGCAATTCTACCTGATTCGTGTTCTCGCCTTCGACCTCCTTCACCTCATCCTGCGTTACTTGCACTCAAAAATTTATCAGTATTGACAAACCCAAAAGAATATTGAATTTCATATCATTTGCAGGAGTAAAAAGCATACTATATTTCCTCATACTAGATTATGAATGATCTAATCTATTTTAAATTTCAAAATCACATTACATCTTTAAATTGCACAATATTAAAAAAAATGATTCATGACATCCTTCCCCTCTTGGAAGAGACATCGTCTCGATGTCTTTCCACTCATTAATAATCACAAAACATAATATCTCACAAAATATCAATCTTACCTCAAATTCAAATAATAATACCAAGAGCACATAGGCTTTCCAAGTTTACATCATAAAATAATAATAATTGTTTCAAAATATCCAAAATTAAATAGCAGTTATTTCCTAAGAAAGCAAATGAGGAAAATGACGGTCAATCGTCTCAGCATCCTCCCATGTAGCACTATCCTCAGAATATTGGTCCCACTGAACCTTATACTGAGTGAAATCTCTGCTACGTAGCTTCACACTATGCTGATCTAGGATTCGGATGGGCTCCACTAGCACCACCCCTGGATCCTGAACCTGTAAGGATTGCCAATCAAGAATATGAGATGCATTAGCATTGTAAGGTTTCAATATAGACACATGAAACACATTATGGATTTGAGCTAGAGCAGGGGGTAAAGCTAATCTATAAGCAACTGGATTGATAACCTCCAGTACATCAAAGGGTCCCACATATCTTGGAGCCAATTTTGATGATTTTCCAAACGCGATAGAGCTCTTATGAGGTTTGACTCTCAAAAAGACTTTATCTCCTGCAGAGAATTGTCTAAAAGTTCTATTTCGGTCTGCATAACTCTTCCGTCGGTCAGCTGCTTCCTTCAATCTACTCTTAATCAACACCATCTGTTCAACCATTTCCTTGAGTAAATCTGGACCAATAATGATCCTATCCTCTAGTCTATCCTAGTTGATAGGTGTGCGACATTTTCGCCCATAGAGTGCTTCAAAAGGTGCCATACCTAATGATGCATTAAAGGAGTTGTTATAATAAAATTCAACTAAGGGCAAGTACTCCTCCCATTTGTACTGCTGATCCATGCAATACATTCTCAAAAGATCCTCGACTACCTGATTGACCCTTTCTGTTTGGCCGTCAGTCTGAGGATGATATGTTGAGCTAAAATTTAGCCTTGTTCCCAATGCTGCATTCAATGTTGTCCAAAATTTGGAAGTCATCCTGGTATCCCTATCAGATATAATAGTTTCTGGAACTCCATGTAACCGGAAAATTTCTTGCACAAATTTCTTGGCAAGAACAAATGATCTATCTTTTAGATTACCAGGTATGAAATGTGAAACTTTAGTCAACTTGTCCACCACTACTAAGATAGTGTCATGCTTATTCTTACTCATCGGTAATCCTTGGATGAAATCCATATTGATTACCTGCCGCTTGTATTCTAGTATAACATGTTGAAATAGAAGTCCTGTTGGATGAACATGTTCAACTTTTACTCTTTGACATTCTAGACATTGTGCTACATACTCAACCACTTCTTTTCGGAGTTTAGGCCAGAAATACAATGTTTTCAAATTAGCTACCATCTTTGTTATTCCAGGGTGTCCTGAATAAGGTGTATTGTGCATCTCATGTAAGATCAACTTCCTCAACTCTCCTCCTTCTGGTATATACATCCTTCCTTGATATCTCAAAATACCCTCTAGTTCTATCTCATATCCATCATAGCGATGGTTTGAAGAGTCTCTTTCCAAGGCTTGTTTAACTCTTATATAATGTTCATCTTCAGAAAGATTCTGCAACACTTGTTGCTTCAAATTTGTCCTTGTTGTAACCATTGCAGATAGGTGTCTTCTTCTGCTGAGAGCATCAACTACTCTATTTTCCTTCCCTTGGATATATTCAATACCAAAGTCATACTCACTTATAAATTCAAGCCACCTTCTCTATCTTGCATTTAGGTTAGGTTGTGTAAAAATATACTTTAATCCTAAATGATCCGTTTTAAGCTCAAAAGGCTTCCCTAAAAGGTAATGCCTCAACATTTGTAATGCATGCACAATAGCTAGTAGTTCTAAATCATGCAGAGCATAATTCATCTCATATTGCTTTAGCTTTCGTGATTCATATGCAACCACCTTTCCTTCTTGCATCAATATTGCTCCCACACCTTCATCCGAGGCATCTGTAATTACTACAAAATGTCCGTTGGGATCTGGTATTGTTAATACTGGTGCTATTGTCAATTTCTGCTTCAAGAGTTGAAATGATTCCTTGCATTTCTCAGTCCATTCAAACCTTTTTTCCTTTTTCTGAAGTGAGGTAATTGGTGCCGCTATCCTGGAAAATCCTTCCACATATTTTCTATAATATCCTGCAAGTCCCATAAAACTTCAAACTTCTGAAACATTATGGGGCGTTGGCCAATCTACTATTGCTTCTATCTTTGCAGGATCAACTGAAATTCCTTCGGCGGATATGACATGACCTAAGTATTGCACCTTTTCCTGAAAGAAGGCACACTTAGAGAATTTCCCATAAAGTTTATGATCTCTCAAACGTTGCAAAACTATCCTCAGGTGCCTCTTATGTTCTTCTTCATTCTTAGAATAGATCAATATGTCATCAATGAAGATTAAAACAAAGTCATCCAAGTATTCTCTGAAAATACTATTCATGAGGTTCATGAATGCTGCTGGATCATTAGTTAAACCAAATGGTACAACTGTGAATTCATATTGCCCATACCTTGTTCGGAATGTAGTTTTAGGAATATCTTCATCCTCAATCCTTAACTGATGATATCTGGATCGAAGATCGATCTTGGAGAATACAGATGCACCTTTCATTTGATCAAATAATTCATCTATCCTTGGTAGAGGATATCTGTTTTTGATGGTTACTTTATTCAACATCCTATAATCAATGCATAACCTCAAAGTACCATCTTTCTTCTTTACAAAGATCACTGGTGCACCCCACGGGGATACGCTTGGTCTAATAAAACCTTGCCTAAGAAATTCTTGCAATTGAGCCTTAAGCTCATACAGTTCCATCGTTGTCATTCTATATGGAGCCTTAGATTGTGGCTCCATTCCAGGTAAGAGTTCTATAGAAAAATCAAACTCTCTCTTAGGTGGTAACTTGGTAAGATCTTCTGGAAAGACATCTAGAAACTCTGCAAGGACAGGATAATCTGTAGGACTTTTCTCTACATTATTCAAATCATTAACCATGATGGCAATGATGAAACATCCTTTTCTTTGGGCCTTCTTGAGTTGCATCGCCGAAATGTATCTCAATTCAAGAGGACTTTGAGATCCGAAAATTTCAACGGAATTCCCAAAATCATCCATGCAACTAATGACCTTATCTTCACAGTTCACTATGGCTTTATGTTCAGTCAACCAATTAATACCTAAGATCACATCATATGATCCTAGTGGTGCAACATAAAGGTTAAATTGGGTTTGGAAACTAGGAAGTTCTAATTCACTGCAAAATAGACAAGTATCTACCCTCTTTTCTACTCGATTTCCATACTAAACCATCCATGAATTTGAAATATAACCAGGTTTAACAGATATTCTAGAAACTACTTGTGGATCAATAAAACATTTAGTAGCTCCCGTATCTATTAAAATAGAAACTGATTGTCCAAAGAGCTTACCCATAATCTGGATAGGTGCGGCTTGGAAATCAATTTGACGATTGTCGACAACAGCGTGAATCTGATGTTGAGGGGCTCCTTGCTGATATGATCCTCTCTATGCTAGGGTACGTTGTGGAAAATTGGAGGCGTAATGACTCCCTCCACAATTATAACACCCATCCCTAGGACCAGGATGGCCACCTGACCTTCCTCTTTCCATATTTTGTCGAGCATTGGAGTTATTGTTTGCTTTCTTATTTCCATCTTGATTTGCTCTTCCTTTTTCTTGGGTGTTGGGTCCCCTCTTAAGATTTCTTATATGCCGATTGTTGCTATTGTGATTCCTTTGGAAATTTCTATTCCCAAAATTCGGTCGGTGGTTCTCATTCTTTCGGAGGTTCCCCAACTGCTTTAACTTCTGCTCTTGCTTAGTTGCCTTTTCAAATACCTCCACCATAGTTAATGGATTATGGATATCCACCTCCGCTCCTATATGGGTTCTTAATCCCAAAATGAACTTCCGAATGTGGAACCTTTCATCCATCTAGTATTGCGGAACATACTTAAGGAGATTAGTAAATTTCTCCCAGTACTGTGTTACCGACATACTACCTTGAGTAAGGTTTTGAAATTCTGTCATCTTTTTGTCGAAGAATAATTGTGGAAGCCACCTTTTCCTGAAGGATTGTAAAAACAAATCCCAAGTGATCTCTCTTGGTTGTAGTTTCCTTTCTGACTTTTCATTGTCCCACCAAGTAGCAGCTTCACCAGACAACTAATAAGCAGCCCACACTGCGTTGGTTTCATTTGACATGTTGCAGAGACCAAAACATTTCTCCATTCCAATTACCCATGCCTCTACACCATCACCAATTGTTTTTCCATCAAACTTTGGCAGGGCTATCCTTTTCAAATCCTTTGCCAGCTCTTCTTCTATTCTGGCTTGGTTATCGAGTTGCTCCTCAACCCTTGGGGCTTCCTGTCAGACTTCTCTGACCCTTCGAACCTCTTGTTTGAGATCATTCATCGTTGCACTTTGCTGATTGAGAAGATCAAGAATTTGATCTAACCTTTCGTTCCCATTACTTGACCCTGCCCTTGTGGTTCTTGAGGCCATTTCTATTTATTAATTCTGCAACAGGGAGATATTGATAATTCTTAGCAATAAGAGACATATTTGCTATGTTACGTCTTTCGTAACTTTTATAATATTCCCTAACTTATAGCCTTATAAAGCAACTAGAGAGTTTAATACTCCTATTGAATAATTAAGAAAAACAATATAAATTTAAAATATAACAATATCAAATAATTTCATTCTACTTCTTTCCCATTTACTATATAAGTTAGGTTCAAAGTATATATATAGATATCATTAAGGAATACACAATTTTTAACTCAAAATACAATAGAAGACATCTTTATTGATAATAGAAGAGGATACATCTTTATTTTATAGTAGAAGAGAATACATCTTTATTTTATAGTAGAAGGGATTACATCCTTATTCGGGAATAGAAGGAAAGACATTTTATTGAAGTGTTGTAACACGTTACATCACTCATCGAGAGGATTTAGGGGAGTGGATTCTTCTGACTCATTTGGACTTAATGGGGTATATCCTTCCGATTCAGTGTCACTTAGAGGGGTATAGCCCTCAAATTCCTCAGAACTGATCACTATTGGCCTGATAGGTGAATATTCCAACTCAGGCTCTTTTTCTTTTTCAGGGATATTCTTCTCAGTATGACATCCGATAGGGTCCTTTCCTATTACAATACTCTCTTCTAGGACTGGTTTTTCTTCAAAAGGGGCGTCATCCAAAACCGACTTAACAGGTGATTGAGGATCCTTTTTAACCCTCAGGTAATGAGCATACCCTGCTACTGACTTTCGGGCTGTCTGCTTGGTACGAACCATTTCTCTTGGAAACTTAGAGTGGCTTGTAAGCTTTTGACCTTGTCATTCTTCATCAAATGATTCCACGCCTTGATCGCAAGTCTCTCTTTCTCTCCAACTATTCTTATCTCTATCCAACTATCTCTCTATCGCTCAATTTCTATGATATTATCCAACTATCACTCTATCCAACTATTCTTCCTCTATATCCAACTATTCTTCCTCTATATCAAACTATTATTTCTCTCTATCAAACTATTCTAACCCTCCCTTCAAGAAATTATCGCTCTTCTAATCTCGTGTGAGAAAGAATGAAAGAATGTGTGTGTGTATACATCTATTTATTCTAATCTTTGGCTATGTTTGCTGCTATCCTCTGGGTCTTATTTACTATTCCACTATTTCTATTGTCATGTGGTTGTAACCATAATCTCCATGCAATTCTATGAATTAAATACCACCCTCGATTTGTGGCAAGCTCGAGTCTTTTATTGTTAAAAACCTCCAACCGTTTCAGTTGGAGCTTGATTGCTGGATGGAATCTGTCGACTTCAGCTTATCCACCGAAGAGTCATGTTGCATGCCAAGTCACCCCAAGGGGTTGTGGGAGTGTTTAAGTCTCCATCGTGCTTTGGTCTGCGTAATTGCTTTGACAGCGACCACCATGGATGGAGGGAGTTCTGCTAACAAACCGACCAAAGCGGCTCTTCCTCCGACGTCAAACGGTCGACTATCTTTTCAACCCGCTACCTTATACTATTAATATGTTTAATATTATATATATATTAAATGACTCTTCATTAATATTAAAAATTAAACTTTGTTTTTAATAAATTCTTTGATAAACCCTTTCTTTGTTTAAATATATATATATCGGATTTTCATTACATAGTTTAATTTCATAAATACATATACAATATTTACAAATACATGGTCAAATTATTATTAGAATTCACACACACACACACACACACACACACACACACACACACACACACACACACACACATAATGCGTATATATTTTTAATCTCAAATGATTACGTATATGTATAGACAAAATTCTTGACGAAGTCAAATTCATGATAATTGGATATTGATATATGTATATGATTGAATAAATTTCCCATATATATATTATACTATTATTCAATTTACAAAATTAAAATCGTAAGTACAATTTTCATACATTTATACATATCTAAAAAGAACATTAAACCTAGGGTCAATATTCATTTTTGAATCGTTTATACATTTTATCTCTTTTAACAATAAAGCATAATATTTCACAATTACTCAGACAACTTAGATTTAATTCAAACACTACTCACATCATGCAATTAATGCACATGTATAAACATTTAAATCAATCTACTTCTCATTCCAAATTCATCATTTCAATTTGAACAAACACTCAAATAAGGTCATTTAAATCATCCATATTTTCAAGAAGCAAATTATAAATCCTAATGTGGTGTGTGAGAGATTCCCTTTTCCATCAAAGTCATTCAGTTAAAAGCAATTCTACCTGATTCGTGTTCTCGCCTTCGACCTCCTTCACCTCATCCTGCATTACTTGCACTCAAAAATTTATCAGTATTGACAAACCCAAAAGAATATTGAATTTCATATCATTTGGAGGAGTAAAAAGCATACTATATTTCCTCATACTAGATTATGAATGATCTAATCTATTTTAAATTTCAAAATCACATTACATCTTTAAATTGCACAATATTAAATAAAATGATTCGTGACATTTATCTACAAAAAGTGGAGATTAAAGGGTCAAGAGTGCTTTCAGATCAACCCTAGAGAGGGTGTGATATGGATCAGTCCACCCAAGGGATGGATGAAAATCAATTTTGATGGGGCCTCAAAGGGTAACCCAGGTGTTGCAGGATGTGGAGTGGTCCTAAGGGATGAATGGGGAATATGCAAAATCATAAAATGTATTCCCATAGGAAATCAGACTAATCATGTTGCCGAAGCCATGATGGCTTACCATGGGATGATCCTTGCCAAGGAAGCTAAATGCACTAAAGTTTGGTGTGAAGGAGACTCTTTAAACAAAATCAATTGTTTAAATATGAAATTCCTGCCTTCTTGGAAAATTAGTAATGCTATTAAAGCAACTAGGAAAATCAGCGAAGAATTTGAAATGTGTGTTTTTACACATGTGGATAGGGAGGCCAACTCCTGTGCTGATTGGGCAGCCAACCTGGCTTGCCAATCGGGAGACATCATTACTAATTATGGTGAAATGGAGATTGCAAGTGATATGAAATCCTTTCTTAATTAGGATCGGAGCCAGAAAAGGCAACGTGGTACTTTTAATCATTATTTCTAATGCCCCTTCCGCCTTTTTTGATGCAGGGTTTTATCAAAGATAATGAGCATTTATGTAGATGTCTTATCATTATTATCTGGCACGGATTCTGGGCGTTCTTACAGAGTAACCACAGAAACCAGAAGAGAGGTTATCAAATTGAGAGAAGGAATTGCAAGGAAGGTGCTGGAAAAATGGGAGGTAACAAGAAAAGATTCGAACCTACTTCCTCCTCTGACTGGAGAAAGAACAAAGAAGTCTGGGATATCCTTCGGTAGGGGGGTCTGAATGTTTTCATGGAGAGGCTAAGTGGGAAAGACCCCACAATCACTAGCTATTTCATCAAGAACTGGAAAAATGGCAAAATCCTTATCGGTTCCCAGATGATGAATGCTGATGAAGAGGTCATTGCCGAGGCCACGAGGATGACTACTGAGGGAATGAAATTTTATAGGGACCGAGGCATATCAGATAAAGCAGCAGATAAGTTTTCTACCATGGACAAAGAGAGGAGAAAGATGATTACAATCAAAAACTCCTACCATGCTCTGAAGAGAATTTGCAGGCCATGGAGGTTTGTTTTATTTGCTTCTATTGCATACATTACCTTAGATGGTAGGTTTACCAAAGCCTACGGGCATCACTTTGTTTTTCTCAACCACTCTCGTCATGGGGAAAAGGTGAGCCTACCCTATTACCTAGCATGCTCAATGGATTATACTATAAAGGAGGTTCAGAAGGACCCTAAAGGTGACCATGCCCTCCACCAGGGGCTTATGGCCTTGGTTTATAAAATGCTTAAGGGGAAGTGCATTGAAAAGCCTATTAAAGGAAAAAAAGCAAGAGATGAGACAATGGAGAGTGAAGCTAGTAGATTTAACTTTGAATCAGAGACCGAGGGAGAATTAGAAGAAACTAGCAAAAAAGGGAAGAATAGGGCCAAGAAGAGAAGGATTATTGTGGAATCAGAAATGTCAGATTCTGAAATCGAATCCTTTGAGAAAAAAATTATAAAAAAAAAGAAAGGGAAAGCTACTGGAAGGCAGACTCAGAGGAAGAATACTAAAAAGGGTAACAATTTAGACATCAACCACATTCTGGTTGATTCTGAGGAGGAGACTAAAGAAAACAAGAAGGTTGAGGGTCAGGATAAAGAAGGGGAGGGTAACCCAGTGATGGGCAATATTGAGGTTGTGAATACCACAAGTCTGCAAAAGGAGGATAAAGGGGATAAAAGTGGCAGTGGTGACAATGATACTGTTAAAACCTTTTGTGAGACCATCGCTACCATGGTGAAGGATATCAACAGTTTGAAAACATATATGCAGGCTATCACAAGAGTTATGGTTGGTGATAAGCCCTTGGCTAAACATGTTAAAGAATTGGTTGTCGTTCTGCATAATGCGAAAGCTATTGAATGTATGTTTGGAAAAATCATAGCCACAAAAAAAAAGGTCAATGAGATGGGAGATAGAAAGGAAATGGCAAATAAAATGAATGACTTTGGTAGCAGAATTGACAGGTTGGAACTCAACCTCAAGAAGATTGCAGACCAAAATTTACAAATCCTCAAATCGTCGGTGGACAACATGAACATCCTTATCAACAGGTTTGAGAAAAATGCTGAGAACAATGGTGATAAAGAGCAACTGGACAAGAAGGGTCATGAAAGGAGGACCAGAGCTAACACAAAGATCAAGGGCGACATCAAAGGTCGTGAGTTGGAGGAACTGAAGACCTCAGCAAACAACATGAAACAAATGGTTGTTCATGCTGAGGAAATTATGAATAGTATTTAGGTCTCTGTTGGTGTCCTAGGTTCTGTCTTTTTGCTGTCTCTGTGCTTTCCTTTCGCTGTCTGTTTTGGGTTTTTAATGATATGTTATGTTAGTTGATCCCTTTCAGTGAGATCATTTTGTCTTTTTGAAGTGATTAGACACTTTTTTCTAGCAGTTATGTTCTCCTGGCTTGTACAAGGTTCGGGTACCTTTCAAATACCTACTTTTAATTAATCAAAACATGAAATAAATATCATCCAAGAAATAAAAAATACTAATCAATCATCTACTAATTGAATTCCCCTATGCATGGAATGCTAGACATTTTGTTTTGGAAAGATTCAAAACCCAATAGGTTTGATTGAAAGATATTAAGAAGTTGGTACCTATTTAGAATTCCCATTTTGACCACCCTGCTATTAGAGAAATATAGATGCAATCTCTTCCTCACATCTACTAGTGTATTTGAAAGGAGATAAATAATTGGATTTTTATGAACAAAAGTAACTTTGAAATGTGTTATCTAGAAAAAATAATCACGATATCTAAGAGACATAGATTTAGTCAATATCAACAAACACCCCCCCCCAAAAAAAAAACAAAACAAAACTAATGCTATTGAGAAGAAAATTACGACTAGATATAAAATAAAATCAAGTTTAGATAATGTGGATAACACCAAAATTTAGAAAAGAAACATACTTTGGTACCCCCTTGATTCAAAATATTACGTAAAACTTGGATGATTCCTCTAAAGGTTACCTTGTGTAGGTCGATGGGGGTGGATTTCTAAGAACTAAGAAAGGTTAGCTCATTAGTACCTTTTCCAAAAACTTAAGATTACATACCAATAACTATGTCATAATTAACATGCTTAACTCTAAGGTAGTTTGTCATTGGTCCTATAAATACTTTATATAGATAACATCAAGGAGTTGATGAAAATATTCCAAAAATTATTAAAATCTTTCATGTGCATTGAGAAAAAATAAGATTACTAGCATTTTAGAAACACATGGGAGGCATAGTAGGCAATTGCTTGCATTGGCATGTGGAAGGTTCCCTACACCTTAATATTAAACAAATATTTGATAATGGATCCACCAATTCAAATAGTCCCTTGCCACAACATTCATTATAGGCTACGATCAACACAAGGAGATTAATTGAAAAGTACCATGGAAAATAATATTAACATAAACTACATAGTGGAGAGATATAATAGTAATTATACCATGTACAAGAGGAATTGGAAACATCTAAAGTCATATTCCAATTATTCAACTCTTCAACCTTATTGAAAAAGGTTGAGACTGGTTATCAAGACTTGTAGGTCTATTAGAGAATGTTGAGCCAAGGAAGATGAATTGATAATGAGAGAACCTTCATCATGTGAGAAAGTCCATAAAAATAATACCAGTTGGAATATTCTTAGGTGGTCTTACCCCATTCATTGTAGCTTTTAGTATATATGACCTAGTGTTATCTTATGAATTTTTCAAGTCTTGGAAGAACATGACTATATATGTGCAAAATATCTCTTTAAAATTTATAGACAAAATTATCTCTTTAGCAATAGAGCTAAGAATGGAAAGAATTCAAATTTCTAAAAGAATATAAAAAAATAGGATCATCAATACATGGATGCATTACTTGAGTGGAAGATAAGGTCTAAATTTTTCAAAATGATTTCAAATGCAAGAACTTACTCGTGGCATTGTAGGAGGTGGTTGAAGTACTTATGATATACTTTACCCTTGAAGGTAAGTACAAATGCATTTATTCTATCGTTTCCTTATGTTGAACCACCTAAGGCATAAAAAGAAAATGGGCTCCCCCATCTTTTGTTTTTGTTCTTGGAGGACTCTATTTTAAATGTGATTTTAGGCAAATTCCTAATTGACCTTACAATATGGCCCAAAATTTCTAGATTTGGCTATGCTTTGCCCCTATGTTCCATTAGTATTATGTAAAACTTCTTTTCATAATCAATATAAGATAATCTAAATAGGCTTTTCATGAGTGATTTTTTTTTCAAATAACACCTTGTGTTGTTTCTTATGTTCTCATTATGTGTCATAGTCTACAAAAGTTCCAAAAAAAATAAAATGTGGGGTGTGGGTCATTTCCTTAAGTTATGTAAGTTTTTGGAGTTTTAAACTTTTGGGGTAGCCCATCTTAGTATGACATTTCATCCATCTCCATCTTCCCCTTTGTTTTGATTAAATCCTCTCAACATAAATTTCTACCTAATATCGACAATCCAATCCTTAACCTTGTAAAATTTGTCTTAGTTTAGTTATTAGACTATGGACTCCTTACTTTCATACGATACGTTCGAGCCATAAAAAATTTAATATTTTTCTATACAAAAATTATCTAATATTTTTGCATTGGAGTTTCAAGTATCCCTCAACATGTGTACCATCTCCTTTGCTCCTCTAAACTCCAAAGTTTGAATTACTTGCCTCAAATCCTTTGTACCACTAGACTTTTAAATCGTTTCCCTTGTTACCTATTCTACAACATCCCCAAATTTTGATCCTTAAAAGTCTTCTCTAATCACTTAATTTTTTTTTATCATGTGTTACACTTTTAGACTTCCTTATCCTTCCATGTCTTCCACTCATTCATGCTAGCCTTTCAAAGTTCCCTTTCCCCAAGTACCCTTCATTTGTCATCCCCAATTTTGATTTCTCAATTCTATACTAATCAAATTTTTATTATCATTTAGACAAGAGTTTTGAGTTATACTTTATCTAAGTACCTTATTTAGACTCCTCCTAACTCCCACTTTAATATTTGTTTACTATCTATTAGATTCAAATTTGCAACCTCCCCCCTACCTAGTTACTTATTTCTTGTCATACTCAACTCCTAAACCTTGATTTTTTCATTCATTTGTTTTGAGACAGACTTACCCATTCCTTTAGCCCAGTTTTCCTTGCGTGTCTCCAAAAATCTACCACCCAATAAAGTCTTTTGTATTTCCTATTGGAGTTTGAGATGCAAACTTCCATTCAAAATGGTATTAGGTATGAGTCATATTGAATGATTCCCCCTAACATTCCAACACTATTTTATCTCCTTCGAGATATATGGGTGGCTGCAAGAAGTTGAGTCCCACTTTTGGGCAAAAAGTGGAAGTGTTTTCTCTGTTTTTCAATTTTTTTATCAATTGATGTCAAAATTTGAGGCACTTAGAGATTGAGTCTTAAAAAACTTCAGTAATTGAGAATGTAGTGCTCAGAGTCTACTTTTCAAATATGTAATTTATTTCAATACCCACATGGTATAAATCGCATTTTAGTATGTATGTTTAAAAAACACTTTTTCAAAATGCCTGTTTTAGGACCATACCACATATGTGTACGATCACCATTTTTTGACGCAAATAAATGAATTTTTACAAATCCTTCTAGGAAACGATACCTAAGACACCAAATATTTATAAGAATATTTTTTCTTATTTTTTTACTGATTTTTTTTTTTTGTTAATGTTTAATTGACAATAAAGTACATTTTCAAAACATCGAGTGTATGACCACCATAATTTGATGAAAATTTCATATTTTTAATTTTTTTTTAATCTTCAAAAGAATTGTATGTAGATTGATGTCATATAATTTTTTTTTCTAAAAACCTAAAAAGAAAAATGTTATTAAAGTTTTACCGAACCTCATTATTTTAGGTTTACATACCACTCTTGACTAATAAATAATGCAAAAATAGTAGAAATAATCTTATCACTATGAATTTTACATTTTTGAAATCAAGACACTGAGAAATCTAATGGTTTTTTGTTTCATCAAAAAATTCAATTAGGAAGGCCCTCAAAAAATTAGGCCAAGGCAGAAATATGATATTCTTTTGCCTTAGCCATTTTTTTGGAGGTCCAAGCATAGGCTTGGTCCCACCAAGCCTAACCCAAAGCCAAAACCAAGGCAGGGGTTTGTTTCCCGCTCCAACTTTTATGAAACGGGCGCCCGTTATTTGAAATTCAAAAAACGGGCGCCCATTTTGCTTTGTACCGTTGAAAGAGAAACGGGCACCTGTTTCATTCAAATAACGGGCGCCCATTTCTTAAAAGATCCGTTGGGCAAAAAACTAGCCCACAAGGACAAATTTCAATGATTGAATGATTAAAATAATTCTCTTTTCTTATCTTGTTATCGATTTGACAAGGAGATCCATTCAAATTCAAATTTTGGTGTAGCCATGGGATCAAATCAACATAAAAAGTTTTTGACAGCTGGAGACATTGCAACAAATAGAGAGGAGGCAAAACGTCAATGAGAAAGAAGAGCAAGAATTAAACAATTGAACAATGTTGGAGCTTCAAGTTCAACAATTGTTTCAGAAGATGAGAACATCGAGGACACCATAAATGTTAAAGAAGGAAACACAATAGAACCAAATATAGGTGCATCTTCTAATCCATTATTGGATACACAGATGTCTTCACGGCCCCATGTTTATTCTCATGAACAAATTGGTGATTTAGTAGAAGCAAGTTACTCATTAAATCAAACCCCATTTGAAAATCAAACCCCAAATGAAAGTAAAACTCAAATTGAAACTGAAATTGAAACCCCAATTGAAATTGAAAATCGACTGACATTTGAAATCAATAATGTGGATTTAGACATGGAAACACCAATTGAAAAAGAAACATGTTTGAATGATAATGAAATGAATGAATATTTTCAAATTAAAAGTGATGTGCTAGACAATCTTCTTGGCTTGGTTTCATAGAGATAGATTAGGACACATGCAAATGGATTGTTTAGACAATTTTTTTATAATAAGAAATTTGGGTTTCAATTTCAATTAATATTACAACTAATTAAAATGACTAAAATGCGGAAAGTGATGAAGAAGTTAGGCTTCTATGTCAAACCCAAGAAGAAGGATGAGTCTTTAAAACAAGTTGTATTGACTGTTGCTAGCGCCTTTGATACAATCGGAAAGAAAAGTTGTTCTAAAGATAGGAATGCGGCACAATGAGCAATAACAACAACTTTAGTAAGCAAAACAACTTCTGATAAAAGAATGATGACTAACATAAGTGGATATCTTAATATTCATCGTAAAAATTTGTCAAGAGCTGTAAAGAGAAGAGTTAACTTTGAAAGTGATCCAGCAAACAATTTGTGGACTTTTAGTGGTAGACTACCAAGGTCTGATATGAAACTTACTGGTGAAGTCAAAACTTTGATCGAAAAAATATGGCATGATAATACGAGAGTATCACCTAATGCTAGAAATGTGCTTAAATAAGAGGGGTCAAAAATTCGTGATCCACATCCAAAACACCTTTTGGACATAACTCAAAATGAATTGTACAAATTTTTTTTGGATGATAAGGTGTTAACTATTAGCATTAGTCAAAGGTCTTTTGAAAAGTGTAAACCTTGGTATGTTCGGATTAACAAGGAAAGAGTCACATGTTGTTGCAAAACTCATGTTCAATTTTGTTACCATTATGATGTATTTCGATATATACGTGCTACCATGCATAGTAATGGAATATTGCAAGAATGTGGTATAAATATACCACCTGAAACTATAAAGGAGTTTATATCAAGTTTGTTTTGCAGCCCACCTAATGAGCAATATTTTCTTTCTAATGCATGTGTTTCTGGTGTATGTGATATATGTGGCAATCTTGCATTGTTGGATGAATGTTTGCATTAAAATATTTAAATAGATTTTGGACAACAATTACTTGATGTAAAAAGATTCAAAATTGTTGAGTATCCATTGAAGGATGGAAAGGTTGGAAGACGGTGCAATCTAATTACTGAAAAAGTTACTATTCATGCATTTATGAATGAATTTAAGAGTAAGATTGTACCTAAATATGTCAAACACTCTCAAAATGCTAGATGGATCGATAGTTAGTTTCAAATATGTAAGAATACATTTCCCGTTGGTCGTATACTTTCGATCATTGACTTTGTAGAGAACTACACATTTTCACCACAAGATGAGGTCCAATCACAATATTATGATTCAATGAAAGTAGCAATTTTTGTTCACATTGTCTATAGGCATGCACCTGATAGTATAGAAGAGTATCATAAAATTTTGAGAGAGTACCATTTCTATATGAGTGATAATAAATTACACTCATCAGAGTTTGTCCAGTATTGCTTCAAGACCTTTTATGAGAATTTGAGGGAGAGAGAAATTCAGATGACACAACATCTAATATGGCCAAATAATTGCACATGGCAATTCAAGAATGCTAGAATGTTTTATTGGTTGAGTAGGATAAATAAGCAAACTAATATCGAACACATGTGGATTTTTTTTGAGGCTGCGTGCAGGAAAGGAGAACATGATGGTGCTGGTGCATGTGTTAAGAGAGCCCTTTGTAGAGAGCAACTCAAATTCGAGGAAAAAGCTAATTTTAAAAATGCAAGTGCAATTGTGGATTGGTGTAGTGCAACTTTATCCATAGGATCAAGTCAGAACTCTACAATCAGACATTTCTTTTGGCTAGTTGATGAGGAGAATATCCTTCCAAGATATGATTGTGATACAATCAATGGGTCAGCTAGATGGAATTCATTTAAGAGTTCTAATTCTAACACTTGGACTATATGGACTAGGGAGCTTGCATGTTTTTGCCAATTTTGTGTTGCAGGTGAATGGGAAGAATGCAAGAATACAAAATGAGTTGAAGAATGGCAACAAAAATCCTTAACACCTAGTGAGACACAATATCAAGATGTTAGAAGAAATGAAGACCCAGATCATGCATTTGCATCAAAAGATTATGATCATGTTTCAGACCTCATACAACCTGGTAATTTAATTCAATTTCTTGTTTATAACTTTAAATTATATTATTTATGTATTGTCATATAATTTATGATTGTATTTGAGTTATAAATTCTAACAGGTTTTATTTCTACATGTACTTAATTTTGTTTTCCAGGACATGTGTATGTTGTTGTTGCACCTGAGGATAATGATGAGCAGACTGAATATTGGCTAGCTAGATGTGTAGAACCTAAGAAAAAGTTGATATGTCATCAAGTAGATGGTGATGGTTTTCAGTATCCAGTTGGGTCTATTGTGGTAGTTGGAACATGGCTATGCAAATACCCAACAAGAAGGAATGGCTTACCATCTTATGAAGACTACCAATCAGAAAACAAGATTATACACTATTCTCATTTGGTGGTGGCAACAAACATCAAATTAGAAAGATACAAAGGGAGACCTACTAATAAGGTATTATGGACACTTTCAATGGAAGAGCACGAGGCAATCATAGACACATTGTAGAAGAGAGAGGATGCAGATGGTACATTAGGTTGAACCAAATTTATGCATGTAAGTTTTTGTTAATTGTGTGAACTTTTTATATGTAACTTTCTATATGTATATATGTCTTCTTTATTATTATACATGTAGCTAATTAATTTGGTGTTCAGGTGTCAAGTACAACTTTATGTAACATGGATGACACTAAACTTGTGCATTTTACAACTTTTAGCTAATCAAAGTTGTAATAGTAGGTGAGTGCAATTCTTTTATTGTTGTTATATGGTAATACAAGATAAGGTCCTAGAATTCAATTTAATTATGATAAATTTTTGTCTTTGTCCCTTTAACATATATATTGTTGTTATATACATAGGTAAAATGAAATTTTGGTATTGATATGTCAAGTACAACTTGATGACATGGACGACATAGATACAACTTGGTGAGTACATTAGATTGAATAAAATACATTTAACTTTTTGTAGCGTAAATTGAACTTTACTTTTAAATATATATTTTTAATGACATTTGAACATTCATTTTTTTTTCAGGACCCCTAGAAGAACATACGTGCATTGATATAATTTTGGTTTCATAAACAACATTTTATTTGTCTACTTTTGTTAAATAAATAAACTATGTACATTTGCCCTATGTTCACTAATTGATGATGATAGTTTTTGATGTTGATAGTTATTTTTTCATGTCAATTGATGTAACTTCATTCAATATAAATAAGTTGATGATTTTTTATATATATGAATATATATGTCCTACTCTAATTTAGTTCTCGTAAAATCAATTCATCTTGTCAATTACATGAACAAATAAGTACATAATAATGAATGATAACAAGTCTATGATATAAGTCCACCATAGTACTCATTTTGAATGGACAACACTATTCAACAACTTCATCCTATCTTTTCATATTCTAGTTTTATTGCTCCCAAAAATGTCAATGTTCAAGGCTAATTGTTTCCCATCACTATTTATGCTAAACCAATATAGATCTAGCATTTAAGATTTTGTGTTCAATGACAAGTTCAAAAGTCATTGGTAATTATTCAAATTAGATTGAAAAGAAGAATGAATCAATTATTTTTTATTACATCCACATCAATAGATACAACATTATCATTGGAGAGGAGCGGCGAGCGGGAAATTCAAATTTCAAATCTGGGGATGGCGGAATTCATGGGGATGGCAATCTTTCTACGGTTGGAGCTGGTAATCATGTTGGTCCCTAGGCTTCTCAGGGTACTGAGGGGGACAAGGCGACAGTCAAATCGGTGGAAGATAAAGATTCCAAAACTGGGACTGACATGATAGAGGTAAAGAAAAGAAACGGTCGGCTCTTTTTGGAGTCAGGCCTCTAGTGAACTCTGGTCTTCTGGAAGTTAAAAATATCTATGATCCAGTGATAGGGGTTTTTTCTATTTCTGTTCTGGATAAGCTGGTTGATTTCACTGTGTCTGGATTAGCTATGACCTTGGTTGGAAGGTTTGCTAGTTTTAGACCTAACATTGATGTTGTAAGGAACTTTATAAGGAGGAAATGGGTTCTTAAAGGTCAAGTGGATGTGGCGGCTTTGCTTAGGTTTTTTTTTTTCCTTTGCTTTTAATAATAAAGAAGATATGAATACAGCACTCTGTGAAGAGCCATGGATGTTCGACAAGTCATCCTTGGCTTTACAGAAATGGGCTCCTAACCTCCCACTGGATGAGTCCTTTTTTGTGTCGGTACCTATGTGGACTCGTCTCCCTGGCCTTCCATTGGAGTTCTGGAATGAGGAGGTCTTTAAAGGGATCGTGGGATCATTTGGTGAGCTTCTTTCGATCGACCTGATGACAACAGCTAAATCGAGGTTGGTTTTTTCTCGTATTTGTGTTAATGTTAATCAAATGACAGATATGCCTCAATCTATTGAGATTTTGTCTAAATTGGGGAAATGGACCCAAGCGATTGAATATTAATCTCTCTCGTTTGTTTGTTTTCATTGTAAAAAGTCAGGTCATTGGGCAAAATCTTGCCCGCTTAAGAAGAGTAAGATTGGTAAAAATGATAGCAACTTGAAGTAGAAATGGAAAACGAAAGGGAAGAATGATGATCCATCTTTAGAGGTTGTCCTTACGAAGGAAGTGAGACGGAAAATGAGGAAAAGAAGGGTGTGAATAGTAACAATGAAAAATCTGTTTGTGCCTATTCTAACAATAAAAAAGAAAGTAACAAGGATGAAGAGCATGGGAAAGAAGAAAAGGCTCAAAAATTTGAATCAAAGGATCAAAAGGTTGGTCCTATCATCCAGGGTAAAGCTGATGAGAGTTCCATTAGATGAAGCTCTGCTTCATCTAATAATAAAGAAAATGAGGAAGACTTTAATGAAGCGCAGGACTGTAATATTTTGGATAATGAGCCTTTGTTGTTATTAACCAATGGAAGTCCTAAGAAGACTAGAAATATGATCTTGAATTCTCAATGTAAAACTCCTCCTAAAAGTTTGGAAATGGTGGTTCTTGAGAGAAATCTTAGTATTTTTGGTATTAAAGAAGGCAAGTCAAATAATGGAGGACCCAATGTAGGTATTTCAACCAGAAGCAAGAATAAGAAAGGGGCAGATGTTGCAAGTCACAAAAAAAAGTAGGGGAGACCTTCTCTAAAGAATCAGAGGGAACAAGAAAGTTGGAAGAACCATGCTGATGGAACTCAGAGATCCATTGAGTTAGCCTTATCCCCGATTAAAGTATGAAGATAATCTCATGGAATATTAGAGGGTTGAATGCCCCCCATAAGAAGGATGTGTTGTGTAATATTGTTAGAGATCATAAACCTGATGTAGTCCTTATTCAGGAAATTAATATGTGTAAGGATAAAGTGGAAAGGATTAGAATATTCAAAAGTAATGGGGTAATTGGAACAAGTTCGAAGGGTGCCTCACGAGATACAACTATCTTTTGGAACCAGAATACTATTATAGGTAAGGAAATTGCTTCAGGGGTCAATAGGACCTCAGTCTTGCTTGAGCATATTAAGGATAACTTTGTATGGGTTATCACTAATGTCTATGCACCTAATTCTAAAGCTGGAAGAACGAAATTTTGGAGGAGCTTGGCTGAAGACAGATTAAGTTTTGCTAATAAAAGCTAGATGATCATGGGATATTTCAATACTTCTTTAAAAGAGGATGAAAAGATGGGAGGCCTCCCTTTGAAGCTGGAGGGAAGACAAGATCTTATGGATTTTATTAATGATCAAGCTTTGATGGATGTGGATCTCAAAGGGATTAATTACACTTGGGCCAATCGAAGAACTGGTTCTAATCTTATTCAAGTAAGGCTGGATAGATCCCTGATTTCTCCTGATTGGCTTTCTAAGTATAATTGTTCTTTGGCGTCAATCATTAAGATTGGCTCTGATCATTACCCTATTTCTTTCACTGCCAATTCAACTTCTGCGAAGTGAAATTTTCCTTTTAGATTTGAAAAAGCATGGTTATCCCACTCGTCGTTGGAAGTCTGTGTTGCTGAATGGTGGAATTCAGAGATTGAGGGAACGACCTTATTCAAAGTTGCCAAAAAGCTTAACATCATAAAAACTAAAGTCAAAATATGGAACAAAGAGACTTTTGGAGATATCTTTAAAAGTAAAGTTCAAATTAAGGCTGATATAAAAGAAGTTCAAGATAAAATCCAAGAGGAAGGGCTTTTCGGAGGATTTGAGAAATATTGGAAATGGGTTGCCGTCTAAATACCATGAAATTATCTCTAATGAAGAAACCTTTTGGAGACAAAGATCAAGATCCTTGTATTTGAAGGAAGGTGACAAAAACACCCGGTTTTTCCACTTGACTGCTCTTAAGCATAGGGTGGCCAACATGATTTCCAGGTTATCCTACAATAGGGGGATTTTATTAGATGAAAATGAAATAAGAAAGGAAGCTATGGATTTTTTAGCAATCTGTTGGGAGGGGTGAACCTTCTGGATATCAGAAATCAAGACCTTCTTGCTCAAGCAATCCCTCCCATTTTAAATGAGGATGACAACAAAAATCTATCTCAGATCCCTTTGAATCAGGAAATCCAAAAGGCTGTGTTTTCCTTTCATGGAGATAAGTCTCCTGGTCCGAATGGATTCCCTATGTTCTTTTTCCAAAACTTTTGGTATATTGTGGAGATTGATATTTGTAATGGAGTTAAAGAATTATTTGGTTCAAGGAGACTTCTAAAAGAACTCAATGCTACCTTTATCGTTCTTATTCCTAAGATCTCTGGAGCTAACTCTCTTAATAAGTTCAGACCTATCAGCCTTTATAATTCTATTTACAAGATTATATCTAATGTTTTTACTTCTAGAATGTTGGATATTCTCCCCCACATTATTTCAGCTCAACATAATGGTTTTGTCCCTGGTAGACAGATTCTGGATTCTATTATTTTTGTTCATGAGAATATTCACTCTTTAACTGCTGCTAAAAATAAGGCTTTTTTCTTAAGTTGGACATGTCTAAGGCCTATGACAGAGTGAATTGGCAATTCCTTTTCAGAATTATGAAAGCTTTTGGGTTTGGGGAAAAGGTGATTCAACTTTGTTCTGAGTTGATTGGAACTTTTACCTCTGCAATTATTATTAATGGATCCCCTTCCAGTTTCTTCAAAAGTTCTAGAGGCCTAAGATAGGGGGATCCCATCTCTGCTATACTATTTACTATTCTGGCTAAAAGTTTGGGTAGATTTATTATGATAAATATGGAAGAAGGGAAACTCAAATGCCTTAAACCTTCATCTTCCAACATAACCTGTACTCATGAATAGTTTGTTGATGATTTGATCACTATGGGAGAAGCTACCATTAGGGAAGCGAGAAACATGAAGAGTGTTATGGATTCCTATGAAACTGCTTCTGGTCAAAAAATAAATTGGGATAAGAGTTCATTGTTCTTCATCAATACCCCTGTGGATAGACAAAGAAGGATATAAAGAATCCTTGGATGCAAAATTGTTGTGTTTCCTTCAACCTATTTGGGTCTCCCTATATACTTGAAGCCTTTGGAGAATTTATGGATGAAGCTGGTTGATAGATTCAATTCCAAATTGGTGGGATGGAAAGGAGCCCTCCTTAGCCAAGTGGTTAAGGTGACGTTGCTTAAATCTACCCTTCAAAATTTGCCTATCTATGCCCTTAATCTGTTCAAAATCCCCAACAAGTTTGCGGAGGCAATTGAAAGAATTCAAAAAAAATACTTATGGTCGGGAGTGGAAGATAAAAATAGAATCCCCCTTATTGCATGGAATAATATTTGTACTCCTAAGGCTTATGGGTGTTTGGGATTAAGGAATATTATAACTATGAATAATGCCTTGTTAGCTAAACAAATTTGGAGAATGAAAGGGGAGGAAAGAGAATGGAATTTAATTTGGAAAAAGAAATACCTTTACATGCAACCATCTGAGGAAGAATTTATGGAAAATTCTTTTTTTGTTGAAGGCTCTGCAATTTAGAATGCAGTTCAAATGGCTAAAGCTTTGGCAACAGCTAGAAGAATGTGGAAATTGGGGAATGGGAGAATTATTCGATTCTGGGAGGATAGATGGCTTATGGATAAACTGCTGGAGGAAATTCCTATCCTTAAGGAATGGAAAGACTGGTTCAAAAGTAGGTATGGAGTCTTTGTTAAAGACTACTGGAGAAATGGGAAGTGGATTGAGTTCAGCCAGCTTTGTCTGGGATTAAAATTTCCAGAGATTTTGCTTTCTTCTAAAATTTTTATGGACAATGTTGGTGATTTTTTGATTTGGAGGGACACTTCAGATGGGAAATATTCTATGTCTTTAGCAGTGTCTATCCACAACAAAGTTCTAGACGAGATCCCTTTGTGGGCTAAAGTGTGGATAAAGAATTTGACGCCCAAAATTAATATCTTATTTTAGATTTTAATCCAAAATAAGGTGCTAACTCTTGATAATCTCCATAAGCGTGGATTTGTTCCTCCTAATAGGTGTTCTCTTTATTGCAGGGAGGAGGAGTCTGCTTGTCATATCCTCTACCAGTGTATTTTCAGTCAGGAAATATAGAATATTATTTTTAGTAGGTGGAAGTTGAGCTGGGTTTTCCCGAACTCTTTGGAAGAGTTTTGGCAGCAATGGTATTGTCCTACTTCCAATTCTAAGAATGTTGAGCTTTGCAAACTTACTCTCCCTAATGTTATATGGAACATCTGGAAGGAATGCAACAACATGATTTTTAGGGATAAAAGTGCTAACCCTATAATGGTGGTGGATAAAATCTATAGAGGGATTTTTGAATGTTTAAATGGAACTGATCATGGTTTAGTTGCTAAAGAAGACTTTAATGAAAGATAGAACCTATCCAATAACATAATCAATATGGATAAGGGTAGGGATGGTCTTGTCTGGTTCTTTCCTTCTCAGGGATGGATTAAGGCCAACTTTGATGGGGCATCTAAGGGGAACCCGGGGAAAGTTGGTTATGGGGGCATTGTCAGAAATTTTGCTAGAAGTTAACTCGTGGCAGTTGCCGGCCCTTTGGGAAATCAAACTAGTCACTATGCTGAAGCCTCTATGGCTTTGAATACTTTGATTATAGAAAAAGATCTTAATCATGATAATCTATGGCTGGAGGGAGACTCACTTAACATAAATAAATGCCTTAAGGGAGAAATTGAGCCTTCGTGGACTATAAAAAATATTATTTTAAAAGCTAGAGAAATTATTGCTAGCTTTAAATCTATTATCATTGAACATGCCTTTAGAGAAAAAAATGGGGTTGTGGATGTGTTAGCGAACCTTGGCATAATTTACGAAGCTCAACGTATATGGAATGAGGAAGTTAATATTGATTTTAATATTAAAGAACTTATCAGAAAGGACAGATTTATGGGGAAAGATGGATTGCACGATTAATCATGAAAGTTTTAATGAGTAATCTTCAAATTTTTAGAAAGGTAATGATGACACATCAGAAGGGCAGAGTCTTAATCAAGAATATTAATTTTCTACACACTTTGTGGGTATGCATTTTGATTCGAGTGTCATTTGGAAGAAAGCTTTGAAGTTGCAGAAGAAGAGAAATTATAAAACGAAATCTAAAATGGGGGGGGGGGATCTAAGAAGAGAGGAACTTGATAATATTTCCACATGGAAGGAGATGCCTAAGGTTTGGGCAAAGCTGGAGAAAAGATTCATGACAAATTTCATAGAAAAGCTAGTCAACTATGATAAAGGCAGAGTTAACCTAGCTGTCACCAAAGTCACTGAAAACTGGATAAATGGCTCCTTCAAAATTCTTAGTGTTAGGTTTAAGCTAGATGCGGATCTCATTGCGACGGTCATAGGTATGCCCCATTCTGGTCTTAACTTCTTTAGAGACCTGAAAGTGTCTAATAATGCAGTTAATCTTTTTCCGCGTAAAGAGAAGGAGAGAGCAAAAATAGGAAAAGCTACGGGGGGGTATTATGATGCTTCCAATATTAAGAAAATCTGGGGTTGTGTGCTTAATGCAATTATGAAATATATTACTATGGAGGGTCATTTTACTAGGGCCCACACATACCATTTTGTGCTTTTAAATCATTTTACACATGAGAAGAGGATTTCTCTGCCCTATTACCTCTTTAGGTCTCTATCGTGGTCTCTGAATAAGCATAGCAAGAGCCCTTCTTTTCCTATGCTTCGTTGCAGCCTTATTTTGCTCATTTATGAGCATTACAAGATTCTGACTATCCAGGAAAACAAGAGATTGTCGGTGTCACCAAAGAAAGGAAAGAGGAAGATGGAGGAAGGCGGGCTTAGCAAGGATGAGTCGACACGGAGCAAAAAGGGTAAAAAAGCTACTATGGAGAATATTCAAGAGGACAAGGGTAATCAAAAGGATACGAAGATTGATTTAGAGGATATTGGAAAAGATGGAAGTGAGATGGAGACTGATGAGTCTGAAGGAGAGGAGAGCTGGAAAGAAGAGTAAGTGGGGGAATAGGAAGGAGGAGCTGAGGATGTTTCTAATCAGAATAGTCCTACCCATAGTGTGAGCAGAGGAAATGTTAACAGCCAGCCAATGGAGGAGCAGGACAATAAGATTAATGAGGAAAGGGAAATGGAAATTGAGCAGGAGAAGGACAAGGAAACTGAGCAGGATAGTGACAAGGAGAATTCGAGTAGGGATCAGGATAAAGCTGGAGAGGGGATATTTCTAGATAAACTCAAAAACCAGTCTGAGGCTCGTATGGGTTTTGACAGGTGGGTTTATGAAGGAATCAAGAATATAGAAAAAACTGATAAGTAGCGGGAAGAGAAAGGGAAGAAAGATGAAATAAACTGGAAACAGTGGAATAAAGGTATGGAGGAAAAAGTGGAGAAGCTGGAAGCTCAAATTGGTAATCTGGAGGAAGGAAAAAGCTATGAAAAACTTTTTGGTAATGATTCCGGATATCCTTACCTTTGTGACTAAGAATTTAGAGGAAATTACCAATTTCCTTGATGGTTCCAGCACCTCCAAACATGTCCTGGACCTAGATATTGATGAGGTTGCTATCGAGGCAGGGACAGTGGAAAGTGCTTCTGGTGGTGCAGCAAAAAGAACAAGGGCGAGCATGAAAAATGCTGTTGTGGCCTCTTCCAAGGATATCCCTAAGCTTAGGGATAAAATTAAAGATTTGCAAGGGATTAGCGGAAATTTGGCTAATGCCCTAAAAAACATTAAGTAATTTGTCTTCTGTCTTTTTATGTTATGGTTGGATGTGGCTAGTTTTGTTGGGCTTTTTTGCTGATTTTTGCCCATAATTGTGCTGGTTTTTTGGCAGTCTGTCTTTTCATGTTTCTTAATGCTATTATTTTTTAAGGATCTTTTGTAAAGGGTTTCAGGATCCCTTGAAAACCTGCTTTTCTAGTAATCAAAAACATTATCATAAGAATTTACATATATGTCATGTGTGTCTTTAATTTATATGTATATTAGAAAACAAATTTGGCTTAATGTCAACAACGTGTCATGATTTTTATACACATAATAAATTCCGAATAAATAGTTGAGTATTCCTTATCTATCACATTTTCAATTATCATTCTCATCTCTTTTAATAAGTTTAGAGTTTATATGCATTGCTTGTTCTATTATTTTATTATACAAAATTGATGACCTTTATGTGAGCATGCAAGATTTAAAACTACCTATCATATTGTTCTAGGTTAAATTTTTTCTCCACTCATAGTTAATTGAATTTTATTTTATTTCTATTAAATTTCATAACTATTATATTTTTCATCAACCTATGCTTCTAGTTAAGATTAAAATGTCTTTTCATAATTAGTAGTTTTATCTTTGATCTTTAATAATGTCATATCATGTGCATGTGCGAGCCTCTAGAATGGAAAACAATATTGGAGAATATGTGCATGTCATATAATCTTTGTCTTTAATAGTTTTAGAATACCATATCATGTGCATGTTTTAAAATTTTTAGTATGATTATTTTCTACCTATGATGCATGTGTGAGCCTAGAGTGGCAACACGACACACAAATGTCTTGTACAAGTAAAGTGTGAAAAAATCATACTAGAGGGCACCAAATCACATAACAAGTCCTGATATCATAATAAAAAGGAAATGACACAATAACAAGTCCTAGTCCAAATAACATAACAAGTTTTGATAACATAATAACAAGTCCTGATAAAATAATAACAAGGAAATGACATAATAACAAGTCCAAATAACTTAATAACAAGTCCTAATAACATAACAAGTGTCATCATAAAAAGTCCATAATATAATAACATAACATGTTCTAACATATATAATCTAAGAGCTCTCATGCATCTGATCTACAATCCTCTTCACTCCACATGAAGATGACTGAGATGCATCATCCTATTGGATGTGCTCCTGAGATGCACCATCATGTGTGTCTACAATATTAGTGCCCACACCCTCCTATACATTATTAAAAGATAACATGAGAAGACATTATGTGTGTTTAATTCAAATGATTTGAATAATTCACTTATCAAGTAATTAAATAATGAACATTTAAAATAAATTACCATACGACCATGCTCTGTAATGCCCTCAGTGGTACGAGGAGGTCCACTCTCTTGAACAAAGAAAGTGGTTGTAGTCAAGTCCTGTACAAAAAAACATTACATCAATTTTGATAATCCCTATAAAAGACATGTACACAATAGACAAATTAGAATTCATTTTTTTAATCATGACCTCAAATGACAATGTTGATGGTTGCATTTGGCTCAATCTCATAGCCATACCAAGAGTGATAGTGGTGTTGACTTGAACAACATATATAAAGCATGAATCAAACTTGTATATACATAAATTATAAAGTATATAATGAGAAGAAGTTTATGGAAGAAAAGCATACATATGGTGTTTGATGTGCAACCAAAGTCACTGATGAGTGAGGACTTACATGTGATGCATCATCAAACAACCCAAAAGCCTACAATTGCAAAAAATGGGCATGAATAAGAGTTATACATAATTTAGTAAGCATATAAACACTCAAAATTAATGGATAAAAAACATACTAGGGGTATATGAGGCTGAGCCTCAGTGATCGATGGGCTAGGGCGTGAAGAACTGGCAACCTCAGTGTTACCCGAAACACCCTACAGAATTAAAAAAAAAAATCATACACGTTATTAAATTCAAGTTTTAATTATTTATTTTAAATGTAATTCAATGTATCTAGATGAAAGTGCATACTATAAATGGGGCACTGACATCTCGAGGTATGGAGCTAAGATGATAGGGCTCCCTCCATGACGTGGTATGAACCCTCCTCTGTTAAAAAAAAAAATGACTCGTGTTATGGTTCATATGTGTATATATATTGAATTTAATATTGCACTATAAATTATATAAATAAATTTGTACCTCTGTAAGATGATCATCGTCTGTGCACATGAGATTAACATATGAAGATATGACATCATCATCTACACCCTCGCCAGCATCATCATATCCACCATGGGCCACATCAGCATTGAAAGGATCACCATCTCCTCCATGGGAAACATCACTCTGGGGACCTACCGCAGCTCGTGCAAACATGTGCTATATTGGCGGCAGCCCTCACCTGGTGCAACTTCTCTAAAAAATTGCCCGAAAGGGCACTTAGTGAACTGAGAGAAGATTCAACCACTCAATAATGAATGGGTGCAGGAACAACTGGTGCGAGAAGAGGAACAAGGGGATCGTCATGCACACGATTTCTAACTCTATCACTCAATTTGGCCCCTGGCTATCCTATGGTATGCCTTAGCCAATCCCCTGAAATGATTTGATGTCAAAGTAATTGGATTTTTTACCCAATTCAAATTTTGCCCATAATTTTTTCAAAAAATACATTGGCACCTCATGATTAGAGTGTGGTGGATGGTCAAATCCCATCCACGAATGCTCCCAAAAGTGTGCAGCTATCTGCGGGTGCCTACACCATCTAATAGATATACGTGACTTTTTCAGATCTATCTCCTCACCCGTTTTTGGGTTCACAAAATAACGTTTCAAATCATTTTTTGTTATTTTCAACTCATTGACCTATTTATAAGACATGCCATCAAAATAATAAGCATGCATGGAATCTCTCAATGTGTGATATCTATCCAACTCCCCATCCAATTTTAGTACAAAATGGACAACGCCTTGCATACTATCTACAAGGCGTCGTAGTTGTGGAGGAGGATGATGATCATGTCTAATGGTACTAATATCTCTCAAGAGGGAAGCAATATTCCTCCTCATGCTCTCCCTCAACTCCTTGGGAGTAGGTGGAGGTGGAGGTGGAGGTGGAGGTGGAGGTGGAGGTGGAGGTGGAGGTAAAGGTGGAGGGGGTGGAGGTGGCATTTGACCTAACAACTCATCTATGTCAAACTCATCCATTATGTGAATATAATCTGCATATATATACAAACATGAAAATTTACAATTACTATTAAATTTACATTTCACCTTCAAAATAAAAATTTATAATTAAATACAACATTTAGAAATATAAATTTTAACATTCAAACTTTATAATTAAATACAACATTTAGAAATATAAATTTAAACATTCAAACTTTTTAATTAAATACAACATTTACAAATATAAATTTAAACATTTAAACTTTTGCACACGATTAAAATAAAGAGAACTAGAGAGAGAGGGAGAGTAGGTAAGTTGAGAGACAATGAGTGTGAGAGAGTGAATGAGGGAGAGAGAGAAAATATGAGAGATTTCATAGAGGGAGAGAGAGAAAAGAGGATAGAGTTCATAGAGAGAGAGAGAGAAAAGAGGATAGAGTTCATAAAGAGAAAGAGAGAAAGAGAGAGAGTAGCTAATGAGAGAGAGAGTGAGTGAGATAATGAGAGAGGGAGAGAGAGAAAAGAGGAGAGAGTTCATAGAGGGAGAGAAAACAGGAGTAGCTAATGAGAGAGGGGGAGAGAGAAAAGAGTAGAGAGTTCATAAAGGGAGAGAGGGAGAGAGTGAGTGAGATAATGTGTGTGTGTATGTGTGTGTGTGTGTGTGTGTGTGTGTGAGAGAGAGAGAGAGAGAGAGAGAGAGAGAGAGAGAGAGAGTAGGTAATGAGAGTGTGTGTGTGAGAGAGAGAGAGAGAGAGAGAGAGAGAGAGAGAGAGAGAGAGAGAGAGAGAGAGAGAGAGAGAGAGGCTAATGAGAGAGAGTGTGTGAGATAGAGATAGAGAGAGTAGGTAATGAGAGAGAGTGAGAGAGATAGAGAGATAGAGTGTGAGTGAGAAAATTTATACATAACATTAAAAACATATAGAATGTAACATTTCAACATATCAAAAAGAAATTTAAACATTTAAACATCTAACTATGCACATGTATATACAAACATGAAAATTTACAATTACTATTTAATTTACATTTAACCTTCAAAAAACAAATTTATAATTAAATACAACATTTACAAATATAAATTTAAACATTTAAACTTTTATGCAAGATTAAAATAAAGAGAGATAGAGAAAGAGGGAGAGTAGGTAATTTGAGAGACAATGAGTGAGAGAGAGTGAATGAGGGAGAGAGAGAAAATAGGATAGAGTTCATAAAGGGAGAGAGTTCATAGAGGGAGAGAGAGAAATGAGGATAGAGTTCATAGAGTTCATAGAGAGAGAGAGTTCATAAAGAGAAAGAGAGAAAGAGAGAGAGTAGCTAATGAGAGAGAGTGAGATAATGAGAGAGGAAGAGAGATAAACTAGGAGAGAGTTCATAGAGGGAGATAAAAGAGGCGTAGCTAATGAGAGAGGGAGAGAGAGAAAAGAGGAGAGAGTTCATAGAGGGAGAGAGGGAGAGAGTGAGTGAGATAATGAGAGAGGGAGAGAGGGAGAGAGTGAGTGAGATAATGAGAGAGGGAGAGATAGAAAATATGAGAGAGTTCATAGAGAGAGAGAGAGAGAGAGAGAGAGAGAGAGAGAGAGAGAGAGAGAGAGAGAGATGTTGGGTGAATATTTTGTCACTAGCATACCAATGACAAAATATATGATTCACACACAGCTATGTTGAGAAATTAATCTCTCCTCTCATCAAGGGGAGGTTCCCTTTGAAATTTCTTCTCTAATTAATAAGAAAATAAAATCTGTGGGTTAGTGTTGGGCAGATAACTATCTTTTTTCAGAGTTAATGTATTCTCCCTCCACTTTGTTACAATTTCCCTATCACTTGGATACTTAAGGAAATAAATGAATTAATCCAACAAACTATACCAAAATTTTATAAGCAAGAAGCAAAAAGTCTTTCTTGAATATAACACTAACTTAACTAATTATCACAATGGTAAGGAATTCAATATTGCAGCTCAAAGTCTTAGAGTATAATTCCTTAATCCTTAAAACTACAAGCAATAGTAGCAATACAAAGCCTACTACTAATCACTTAACAATAGAAAATTTTCCAAATATTCAAGGAGCACAAAGTCTACGTTCACAATTCAAGAGCTCTTTTACCCACTTAACAATACCTCCTATATCAAGAAATTCAAGAACATCTATAAGTCATGAACGTAAGAACATCGACTCATATAAAATTTTTTTGACACAACACAAAGTTTGAGATCAAATAAAATTGCTTTCTTTATTTGCTTGATCAAATCTTCACAACAAAAGCTCAAAGTCTTAGTTGAGACAAAAATTCAGTAGAGTTTTTCTTAGCATAAAAAAGATAGAATATACAAATGAGGGTCCTCCTTATATATAAGAAGAGTGGAGAAAAATGTGGGCACATTTGACTAATTCAACTGCACAGTCCCACTTGACTACAACTACAGCAGAAAGAAAATATATAGCCATGGGAAAACTTGCAACATCGAACAATGCAACTACATGAAAAGAATTCAAAAAAAATTCTTATGGTTGGGAGTGAAAGATAAAAATAGAATCCCCCTTATTGCATGGAATAATATTTGTACTCCTAAGGCTTATGGGGGTTTCAGATTAAGGAATATTATAACTATGAATAATGCCTTGTTAGCTAAACAAATATGGAGAATGAAAGGGGAGGAAAGAGAATGGAATTTAATTTGGAAAAAGAAATACCTTTACATGCAACCATTTGAGGAAGAATTTATGGAAAATTATTTTTTTGTTGAAGGCTTTGCAATTTGGAATGCAGTTCAAATGGCTAAAGCTTGGGCAACAACTGGAAGAATGTGGAAATTGGGAAATGGGAGAATTATTAGATTCTAGGAGGACAAATGGCTTATGGATAAACTGCTAGAGGAAATTCCTATCCTTAAGGAATGGAAAGACTAGTTCAAAAGTAGGTATGGAGTCTTTAGAGACTACTGGAGAAATGGGAAGTGGATTGAGTTCAGCCAGCTTTGTCCAGGATTAAAATTTCTAGAGATTTTGCTTTCTTCTAAAATTTTTATGGACAATGTTGAGGATTGTTTGATTTGGAGGGAAACTTTAGATGGGAAATATTCCGTGTCTTCAGCGGTGTCTATCCACAACAAAGTTCTGGACGAGATCCCTTTGTGGGCTAAAGTGTGGATAAAGAAGTTGATGCCCAAAATTAATATCTTCTTTTGAATTTTTATCCAAAATAAGGTGCTAACTCTTGATAATTTCCATAAGCATGGATTTTCTTTTCCTAACAGGTGTTCTCTTTGTTGCAGGGAGGAAGAGTCTACTTGTTATATCATCTACTAGTGTATTTTCAGTCAGGAAATCTCGAATATTATTTTTAGTAGGTGGAACTTGAGCTGGGTTTTCCTGAACTCTTTGGAAGAGTTTTGTTAGCAATGGTATTGTCCTACTTCCAATTCTAAGAATGTTGAGCTTTGGAAACTTAATCTCCCTAATGTCATATGAAACATCTGGAAGGAGCACAACAACAAGATTTTTAGGGATAAAAGTGCTAACCTTGTAGTGGTGGTGGATAAAATCTATAAAGGGATTTTTGAATGTTTAAATGGAATTGGTCATGGTTTAGTTGCTAAAGAAGACTTTAATGAAAGATGAAACCTATCCAATAACAGAATAAGTATGGATAAGGGTAGGGATGGTCTTGTCTGGTGCTTTCCTTCTCAGGGATGGATTAAGGCCAACTTTGACGGGGCATCTAAGGGGAACCCGGGGAAAGCTGGTTATGGGGGCATTGTCAGGAATTTTGCTAGAAGTTGCCTTGTGGCAGTTGCCGGCCCTTTGGGTAATCAAACTAGTCATTATGCTAAAGCCTCTACGGCTTTGAATACTTTGACTATAGAAAAAGATCTTAATCATGATAATCTATGGTTGGGGGGAGACTAACTTAACATAATTAAATGCCTTAAGGGAGAAATTGAGCCTTCGTGGACTATAAAAAATATTATTTTTAAAGCTAAAGAAATTATTGCTAGCTTTAAATATATTATCATTGAACATGCCTTTTGAGAAAAAAATGGGGTTGCGGATAGTTTAGTGAACCTTGGCATAATTTTCAAAGCTCAACGTATATGGAATGGGGAAGTTAATATTGATTTTAATATTAAAGAACTTATTAGAAAGGATAGATTTATGGGGAAAGATGGATCACATGATTAATCATGAAAGGTTTAATGAGTAATCTTCAAATTTTTAGAAAGGTAATGATGACACGTCAGAAGGGCAGAGTCCTAATCAAGAATATTAATTTTCTGCACACTTTGTGGGTATGTATTTTCAAAAATTTGAGTGTCATTTGGAATAAAGCTCTGAAGTTGCAGAAGAAGAGAAATTGTAAAATGAAATCTAAAATGGGAGGGGATCTAAGAAGAGAGAAACCTGATAATATTTCCACATGGAAGGATATGCCTAAGGTTTGGGCAAAGAAGGAGAAAGGATTCATGATGAATTTCATGGAAAAGATGGTCGACTATGATAAAGGCATAGTTAACCTAGTGGTCACCAAGGTCTTTGAAAACTGGATAAATGGCTCCTTCAAAATTCATGGTGTTAGGTTTAAGCTGGATGCGGATTTCATTGCGACTGTGATAGGTATGCCCCATTCTGGTCTTAACTTCTTTAGAGACCTGAAAGTGTCTAATAATGCAGTTAAGCATTTTCCGCATAAAGAGAAAGAGAGAGCAAAAATAGGAAAAGCTACGGGGGGTATTATGATGCTTCCAATATTAAGAAAATTTGGGGCTATGTGCTTAATGCAATTATGGAATATATTACTATGGAGCGTCATTTTACCAGGGTCCACACATACCATTTTGTGCTTTTAAATTGTTTTAGACATGCGAAGAGGATTTCTCTACCCTATTAGCTCTTTAGGTCTCTGTCGCGGTCTCTGAATAAGCATAGCAAGAACCCTTCTTTGCCTATGCTTCATTGTGGCCTTATTTTGCTCATTTATGAGCATTGCAAGATTCTGGCTATCCAAGAAAACAAGAGATTATCATTGTCACCAGGGAAAGGAAAGAGAAAGATGGAGGAAGGCGGGACTAGCAAGGATGAGTCGACACAGAGCAAAAAGGGTAAAAAGCTAATATAGAGAAAATTCAAGAGGACAAGGGTAATAAAAAGGATATGAAGATTGATTAAGAGGACATTGGAAAAGATGGAAGTGAGATGGAGACCGATGAGTCTAAAGGAGAGGAGAACTGGAAAGAAGAGGAAGTGGGGGAAGAGGAAGGAGGAGCTGAGGATGTTTCTGATTAGAATAGTCCTACCCATAGTGTGAGCATAGGAAATGTTAATAGCCAACCAATGGAGGAGCAGGCCAATAAGATTAATGAGGAAAGGGAAATGGAAATTGAGTAGGAGAAGGACAAGGAAACTAAGCAGGAGAAGGACAAGGAGAATTGGAGCAGGGATCATGATAAAGCCGGAGAGGGGATAATTCTGGATAAACTCAAAAACCAGTCTGAGGCTCGTATGGGTTTTGACAGGGGGGTTTATGAAGGAATCAAGAATCTGGAAAAAACTGATAAGCAGCAGGAAGATAAAAGGAAGAAAGCTGAAATAAACTAGGAACAGTGGAATAAAGGTATGGACGAAAAAGTGGAGAAGCTGGAAGCTCATATTGGTAATCTGGAGGAAGGAAAAATAGCTATGAAAAACTATATGGTAATGATTCTAGATATCCTTACCTCTGTGACTAAGAATTTAGAGGAAATTAACAAGTTCCTTGATGGTTCCAGCACCTCCAAACATGTCATGGACCTAGATATTAATGAGGATGCTATCAAGGGAGGGAAAGTGGATAGTGCTCCAGGTGGTGTGACAAAAAGAACAAGGGCGAGCATGAAAAAAGCTGTTGTGGCCTCTTCCAAGGATATCCCTAAGCTTAGGGATAATATTAAAGATTTGCAAGGGATTAGTAGAAATTTGGCTAATGCCCTAAAAAACATTAAGTAATTTGTCTTCTGTCTTTTTATGTTATAGTTGGATGTGGTTGGTTTTGTTGGGCTTTTTTGCTGATTTTTGCCCATAACTATGTTGGTTTTTTGGCAGTCTATCTTTTCATTTTTCTTAATGCTATTAGTTTT
Source organism: Cryptomeria japonica (assembly GCF_030272615.1). Lineage (NCBI taxonomy): Eukaryota > Viridiplantae > Streptophyta > Pinopsida > Cupressales > Cupressaceae > Cryptomeria > Cryptomeria japonica. The sequence continues at coordinate 482,238,607 of NC_081406.1, read as the reverse complement.
TAAGGATCTTTTGTAAAGGGTTTCAGGATCCCTTCAAAACCTGCTTTTCCCATAATCAAAAACTACATGAAAAGAAAATGTCAAAAAGGGACACTTTATTCATCTTTCTCCTCCTTGTTTGATTTGTGGAATTCTTCGAACTTAGTTAGGATGGCCTCCATCTCTGCTTGGTTTGACATTGGGGTAGATTCTTTGATTACACGAACATGGGAAATTGTATCCTCAGCCTCTACATATTCCCTTTTTCTGTCCTTCAGCATGGATGTGAGGACCTCAAAATTGACTTGGATCTCCAGTAACTTATCGAATGCACCAAGTGAGAAATCCTGTCCCGTGCAATGATCCATTAAGGAAAGAAATTCCTGTGTGATGGCATCACTAGTAATGAGATTCTGATTGTCATCATATAGATAACAAGGAAGGTCAGCAATTCTAGTAGAAATGAGATCAATTTCATCATCACCTTCCTTCCTCTCTCGATCCAGCCCTGTTGTCATCAACCTTATTGTCTCTTTCTTGTGAGACACTAGCGACAAGATTTGGATATATTTTTCCCTTGAAGGAACCACTTTATTTTAAATGAGGAAATCTATTCTGAAGTCCTCCATTTTTCTCCAAAGGATTGTACTCTTCTCAATATATTCAATCTCCTGAGCTAATGAAGTTTTGACACTTTGCATCTGACTTTGGATTACTTCAAAATCGGTCAATAACCCAACTATTGAACTTAGGAGATGAGACCCTTCTAACTTCAGCTGTGCAATCCACTCATCCACCACTCCACCCTCAACTCCTACCTATTCAATTTTCTTAAGATCTTCAGTGTCCATTGAGGATCTTATGGGCTCAACTTCCTAGGAATATTGTGTAACTTTCAGAAGAACATTAGTCAATTGTTCATAGTTCTGTTTTAATTCATTCTTCTCATCCCTCTTTTGGTCAAGTCTTCATAACAAAGAGTTAAAAGCTGTCTAAGAATCCAGCTTAACACTCTCATGCATCTCCTCTCCAAGCTCTATGGTTTGCATGATGTAATCCTCAGGTTGTATATCATCTTTATTCTTATCCGATGATGGTATAATGACCTCATCATACTTCCTTTTAGAAGTCGGGTCTACTAACACCCGAGAGACAGTCTTCGACTTCTTTGTTCCTTTGGGCTTTGGAGGAACCAATTACTCAAAATCAAACTCATCAGGTAAAATTACCTGTTTCTTACTCATAGGTGCTACTACCTCCATCCAAGGTGGTAATTCTAGATTGGTGGGTGGAGTAGTAGCTTCTTGTTGAGTTTCACTTGGTATTTCAGGAGGAAATTAACTTGAACTTGCAGCAGTCATAGATGTTGTTATTGATATCAATGCTGAAGTATCTAGTGATATGCCTACTGACATAGTAACAACTGCTGATGCTGACCCTTGTTTAGTTACAACCACAGAGGAGAGAGTGGAAGGTGCAGAGGAAATAATTTGAGTACTAACCAGAGGTGAAGTTTCTTTTATGATCGCCGTAGTAGAAATAAATTCAGTGCTTACCAGAGATGGAATTTCTATTATGACCACCATAGAAGGTAAAGTCATCATTTGCTACTCCGCAAATGCTTGCTCCATAGCTTCAGGAAAATCCAACATTGAAGATTCAATGGTGGTTGAAGGAATATCATCCAGACTGGAAAAGTTGGATAATGTGAAACATTGTTGAGTAGACTCTGACTGTGTCATATCCATGCCCAGGTACTCATCACTGAATTCCTCTTCCTCTCAATCAGAATCAAAATCGATGGAATGGATAATTACCTCTAAATGAGTTTTTTCCTGTGAAGTGGCCAGGACATTAACTTCACTAAGATGTGACGTTTCTTCAACCTCTGCTTCCTCTTGTTGAGGAATTTCACCTTCTTCTATCTCCTTTTTTTTTAGTATTTCTAGCAGTCTGCTGTTTTGGTTCCTTTGTGGTTGTGTCCTGCGCTGCTAAAGATGATTCACCTTTTTTGGACCCTTTAATTGTGAACTTGATTTTGGTTCCTTTCCCCTTAAATTACATTGCAGGGGCCAAGGATAGTGCTTGTGGATCTGCTTTTCCCTTGGTTCTTATTTTAGTCGTAGTTGTCTTACCAACCGGGCCAACACTATTATCGTCATCTCTAGAACTAGCAGGAAGCCGTTTCATTCTAAGATTCTTTTTCAACAAACATGCATTGGTGTTTGCCAAAATGGGAGAGATTCTTTGAGTGATAGACTTACTCTCCTTTTTTGATCATTGCACCGGTGGAAGTGGAGAGTCAACAATCTTATTTTCATAATAGGCTTGGTCTATTATGTCATCAGTGTCTTCCATGGTCATTGGGATCTTTGCCAAATCTAAATTTTCAATCTGCTCTAGGGTAAGATGACTGAAATCCATTCTACTTATGTCTTCCTCATCTTGGCAATCTTCCCACACATCCTCGAACCTAAAAACATGGGTGTAGTTTCTTTTTAGCTTATTCTTCATGCCACAAAAATCAAAATTAGTTCATCCTTTGAATCTTCTCATAGTGTTCCATTGCATCTTTGCCTCCATGTTCTTGGTGTTGGGGTTAGTTAAAACTGAGTGCCTTCCAATAGATTCTAGGAACTTCAACCCGATCTTATGTGCTTGAGATTAATTTTCATGCACATAGATTAGTTGCCAACACAACTCCATGAGAATGATCTTATCAGAAGTATACCTTGGTAAAATGAAGGGTTCACCTGAGAAACATCCGATCCGGATGTAAGTGCATGTTGGAAACTGAAGAAAAATGCATCCAAAATGAGACACCCTATTATATGCAACTTCCGATAATCTTTTCTTATGCAAGCTTTTATCAAACATGCACTTCCACACAACAAAGAAGGTATCATTGACTCTTCTAAAGTGGCTACCTTGATTCTTGATCGTGAGTTGATCATAGTATTCCCAGACAGACACTAATCTCTTGTCACCTTTAGTAGATAAACCTGGATATTGCCTCATAGAAGCAGTTGCATAAACCAGGTAAGAGGTCATATAACATTTCAATGTCACTTTGACTTCTTTCAACTGTGCGCAGAGTGCATCACTGAACTGCTCACCCCAATCAATCCTAGCAGCCCCTTTCCTGATTATATTTATGTAATAACATATCTATCTTTGAATGTAATGAGAGTCCTTTAAACCCTTCACTCTTGCCAACATGGTAACCATATCATTTTACTCCTCATTAAAGTCACTTCTGTGGAAATACTTAGCCCATCGCGAGGTGGTAGAATTTCTAGCAGCAGAGAGGTACATAGTATTGATCACTATCTTGCATTTGACCTTATTTTTCTCATAGTACTCCTGAGCACTTTCTTGAGAAATGTCGGCTACTTCCTCGACTGAAGAACCTTTGAAAACACTGTTCAAGAAAAAACTATCCAAATTCATGATCACATTTGATTAACATCCCTAACCTGTCTTGTATTTGGATTGAAGTGATCCGCTACAACAAGTACAAAACCCTGATCATGAGCTGCAACTGGGAAGGAAGCATATTTATACAAATCAGATTTGATCAAGTTTATTAGGCGGGATGGAGATTTCTCAACTCGATCAATAAACTCCTGCATATTGACATGACTAATTTCTGTATCTTTGATCTCCTTGATGTTTGAATCTACAAAATTTTTTGGGTATAGATTGAAGTACTTATCATACTTGTACTTCATCTTCTTTGCTGATGTTTTACCCGGTGAAGATTCTAACTGACTCGAAGAAGGCTCTGATTTGTCGTGAGAGGGCCTTGACATTTGCAAATGATTGCATTCAACACTAAGGATTAGCTTCTTTGACAGTTATCATCATCAATAAAACCAAATTTTATCAATCGGATCGAAAAATCAAACTTAGAACAGGCTTAGGAGCAAAACTGTAAAAAATGGCAGGTCAGGGAAAAAAGTCCGAGCTGCACCTTAGGAGTCAAAATTTGCACATCGGGCTTTTAAGTTTGATGTGCAAAGATAAAACATCTTTACTTGCATATCGGACTTTAAAGTTTGATGTGCAAATTGAGGGAAAGTCATTGGCACATCGGACTTTAAAGTTTGATGTGCTGGGGAAGGGCAACCAGTTGACATATCATATTTTAAAGCCCGACATGTCACTCAGACAATCTCCTCTCACATATTTGACTTTAATGTCTGATATGTGAGGTTTACCCTCTTGCATATTGGACTTTAAAGTCTGATATGTGGAGAGTTGTCCCCGTATATCACCCTGCATGTTAGGTTTTAAAATCCGATGTGCAAGTGAGGGGAGGGGGGAAAGTAAAATAAATCAAAGGGAAATTGAACAATAAAGTCCGATGTGCCCTTAACCCGAAGAGAAGGTTTAAGAGAAATCATATTTTATTGTCCGATTGCCCTTCGACAATAGAAAAAATGAAAGCCCTCCGACAACAGAAAAATAAAAGCCCTCCGACAACAGAAAAATGAAAGCCCTTTGACAACAGAAAAACGAAAGCGAAAGGAAAAGAAAAAACTATAAAACAAACAAAAACCCTACCTGAATCCACATGATTGAAGAAAATCAAGCGAATGGTGATGAATCGAAGTCGAATTCGCGAGGAGAGGAGCAGGAGGGCACGCACAGAGGAAAAAACTCAAAACCAAATGAAGAAATAACCTAAAAAGATTAATAAATAACCCCAAAAATTAACAATAAATGTGCTCATTAAATTTAATTGTGCATTGCATGTCAGATTTTAAAGTTTGACATGCAGGATTAAAACCCTTGCAAGCCGTACTTTAAATTTTGATATGCAAATTTTGACAAATCAACCTACAGGTCGGACATTAAAGTTCGATTTGTAGGGGAAAGATTGCCTGCAGGTCAAACTTTAAAGTTCGATGTGCAATTACCTTTAAAAAGAAGGAACTTACAAGAAAAACTACAAATCTTTAAAACTTAAAAACAATAAAAATGAAAAGTGCAAAGCTAAATGAGCTAACCGACGGAGTCGATAAAGATCTCCCAAAGGTCGTAAGGTACGAAACAAACCAATTTCGTAGGGTTGCCTCATGATTTTGGCCATGTTGAAATCGAGGACAACAACTGGCTTTGACTGGGGAACAAGTTGCACCACTTGAAGCTTGTAGAATCTAGAACTCTGAGTGCCTGTATCCATTGGGCTATAGAGTCGGGCGATGAAAAGACTAAAAAGAAAAGACTACAAATTTTACAATAAGTACAACTTCCTTTACATCGCCTTTCATTGAGTAAAGAGCTTCAAATGTTCTCCACTGTGAGGTAGCGAGAATAGGGTACCATCCACATATGCAAGTAAATAGCTATGCTAGCCACATATTTCATGAATAGTGAAGGGACCTCTCCATAAGGAGTCAAACTTTCCATGCAAACCCTTTGGTTCCCTCCTCTTGTCCCATAACAAGACTTGATTACCAACTGAGAACTCAGGAGAAGTTGTTTTCTTATCAAATAACACCTTCACTTGGATTTGGTGTGCAACAATCCTATCAACCACTTATACTCTTGTTTCTTCCAATTGAGAAAGAAACTTAATCCGCTTATCAAGTAAATCTTGATAGGTTTCATCTTCAATGGCCTTGGCAAGATTTAATGTTGGAAGTTCCACAATGATTGGAATCTTGACATTCAACCCATACAAAAGTTAAAAAGGTGACATATCGATCACTCTTTTTGGAGTTATACGATCCGCCCATAGTGCATCATAAAGAGCTTTATGCCAAGTCCGTTGTCTCTCATCAACAAGCTTCCTCATAATAGTAACCAGATTCTTGTTGCTTGAATCAGCCTAACCATTTCCTTGTGGATAATATTCAGATGAGTGTGAAAGGGTAATACCATGATCAAAGCAAAATTCAATGATCTCATAAGATGAAAAACATGAAGCATTACTGGTTACTATCTTATGAGGAACACCAAACCTTGAAACGATGTTTTCCTTCAAAAATTGACAAACCACCACAAAGGTAGCTTGCTTAGTTGGAATTGCCTCCACCCACTTGGTGAAGTAATCTGTCGCTGTAAGGATGTATATGTGACCTGCACTAGATGTTAGATTGACAGGCCCAATGAAGTCCAATCCCCACTGTTGAAAGGGCTCTTCAATTACAACTGGTTTAAGAGGAAGTGCAACTAGTTTAGGCTTACCCACAAATTGCTGACATTGCTCACATTTGTGAACCCAACTGTATGTGTCCTTAAACAATGTCGACCAATAGTATCTAGCATGAAAGATTTTGTGTGCATTGACAGGGGCAGAAAAATTTCCACCACAAGCAAGATCATGAAAAGCTTGAAGTAATCTTGTTGTTGTTTGTCCATGCAGCGTAGGAAATTGTCGTCTAGACCTTTCTTATACAAACCATTATCCCATAGGACAAAATTCACCGCTTTAAGCTTTAGGGTTTGCCTTTCATTACGTGATAGGTGTGCAGGATAGTCTCCATATGTTAAGAGATATACCAAGTCGGAATACCACTCGTCAGTGGTGTTGACAAATAGAACCTTGGGAAGATCTTGATTCATACCTTCATTTTCTAGCACTACATCAATTGATTTGTTGTCAGCTATCAACTGACATAGACCTTTTCCATGAACCAACTTAGTGGGCTTGATTTCCATGTCATATTCCTAAATCTTGGCAACTCAGTTACCCCTTTTAGTTCCAAACACTTGTTGCATCAAAATTGACTTGATAACAACATCAAGAACAAGAGCGATGACATGTGAATTCAGAATATAAAACCTAAAATGTCTCACCACTTTTACCATGACAAAAACATGCTTCTCCATTTCTGAGTACTTCAACTCATGAGCTTTTAGTGGATAACTCATGAATGCAATGGGTGATTCCACGCCTTCATTATTTTTCTGCATCAGTATTGCCAAATAGGTATGATCTGATGCATAGCTATACATGATAAACTCTTTGGTATAATCAGGGCATACCAAGACTGGGGTGTTCACCATGGCCTCCTTGATCTGATGGAAAGCTTTCTTTCCTTCCGGAGTCCACTTGAAAAGAGAATTTCCTTTCATCATGTTAACTATGTGACAAGTCTGTTCAGCAAAGTCAAGAATAAATCTTCATAAGAAATTTACTTTGCCAAAGAAAGAATGGACAACAGTCTTACTTATTGGCATGGAAAGACCATGAATAGCTTTTACTCTTTCAGTATCAATTTTTATACCTTCTTTTGAAAGAATATGCCCAAGTAACTTACCTTCAATAACCCCAAAAACAAATTTCTTGGGATTGAGGGAAATTCCATGCTGACGACACTTACCCAAAACTTGTTACAAATGATAGAAATGATCTTGACATTTCTTAGAATAAACAGTCAAATCATCCAAATAGACTACAATGAACCTACCAAGGAAACTTCGGAAGGCTAAGTCCATTGCATGTTGGAAAGTCGCTCTTGCATTTATCAACCCAAAAGGCATTCTATGATATGAAAAAGTGCCCCAAGGTGTGGTAAATGCAGTTTTGTGTTGATCTGTTTCAAGAACCTCCACTTGGTTGTAACTCAAAAATCCATCCAACATGGACATCATCTTTGGTCCAGTAACAACTTGTAGAACATGATCCATGACAGGTAAAGGGTATTTATCTTGTAAGGATGCCTGGTTCAAATTCTGGAAACCAACACATATCCGGATCTCACCATTCTTCTTACGTACAGGTACAATATTGGCTATCCAAGAATAATGATAAATGGGGAAGATTATCTTTGCTTTCAAAATCTTTTGAACTTTAGCAAAGATAGTATCAAAGATCTTTGGGTTGTATTGCCTTTTCTTCTGATGGAAATACGTGATACCCGACTTTAATGGAATGTCATGATGGAGTTCTCCGGGGTGAAAAGACTTTAGATCTTCATAGGAGTAGGCCAAGACATCAACATATTACTACAACAATGGAACAAATTTGTGCCTTTCTTCTTGTGAACAACACTTTCCAATGTTGATCATCTTTGGATTGACTTTAGTCCCGATATATACTTGCTCATATTCCATTGAGCCTGCAGCTGATTTTTTTTTCTTTTTTACATAACGATCATGTTTGTCAAAAAGCTTTTCTAAAGAAACTAGACCCTTGGGGATCTTGTTTCCTTTCAATTGCAGAAATTTCTCTCTCGTTTCTGCATCAATACCTTCAATTGTATCCATTGAAGGGCAGTGACTACCTTCAAAATATAGATCATCAAAATTGTCAGCCGTCTACAAAAAATTAATTACATAATGATCATCATTAAACACTTGCCAATGACCAGAGTTGTCAGGAACACTTGATCGAAAGACAAATTCAACAATGTATGTTGATCCCGAAAAATCTTTGTGAGGAACCAAAGAGGTTGTTGATACTGCTAATGAGTCTTTCCTATCATTAAATTCATGAGAAACCACAGATATATCAAAAGCATCAAATGCTTCTATTAGATCCCATACAAGATTATGGTAATACTGTAGCCTATTGCTCCTCATCTGATATATGTTCCCGACTTGACAAACTATCAACTCAGCATCTCCTTGAGCATGTAAATTTTTAATCCCCTTCCTTTGGGCAACATTCATCCCCAAAAGAAGAGAATCATACTCAGCAATGTTGTTTGTGTTGTCAAATTGCAATTTGAAGGAGAAAGGAAAGAAAATTCCATTAGGAGAAACTAACACAACACTGACTCCTGATCTAGGAGAAGAACAACTGCCATCAAATTCTAGCGTCCAAGCATCATCTGGACTACCAATGCTGACAGTATCAAAATTGAGAATTTCTTGTTGTGAAGTAGAAGATCCTTTTGATTCTGTAACAATACTTTCACAATCAACTGGAACCTCATTGAGTGGAATGACATCTTCAATCTCAGGAACAACCTCTAAACCATCATCAACATGCAAAAATAATTACCTATACCTGACAACTTGAAAAGAATATGTGCTCGCTGATCACCAGACTTGGCAATGGTGTATTTTGATTCTTTTTCTAGAAGTAACTTTTGGATAACTCCTTTAACAAGAATACAAGCCTCAGTCATATCCATGTTTAACTCACATCCCACATCTCTATAGAAATTTCTTCCCAATAATAGACCATAAGAAGCTGACACATCAGCTACCAGTACTGTCATCTTAATCTTCTTTTTTGGGAATGCAACAAAAGCAAACTGCGCGTCCTTGATTTGACCTATCAAGGGGACTTGCTTGTTATCCATAGAGAAACATCTTCCAAATGTTTTGGTCAAAGTTAAACCAAGGGTGTTGGCAAATTTTGATGGCATAACATTATCAGGTGCCCTAGAATCGATTACATTGTTACTAAGCTTATAACCATTTATCAACAAAGAGATATAGAATGGTTCTATCTTTTATACAGGAGAAGGGGAAGTCACTAAGTTATTTTGAAGTGAGTTATACTTGGGAAGATTACTAGGAGAAGTATCTTTTCTTTAACAAACTTGACCAAATGGTCAAATTGATCTGGATTAGATCTCAAAAATTCAACCTCAGACATTTGTATTTTGGTTTTCCTAGCATGGTGTAAAATATCAAATGACTGAAAATAATTCATCAAAGATTGATTTGGGTTTTCATTTTGAAAACTTAAAATATTAGGCACACTAGTATTCGATGCAGGTGTAGAAGAATTGACAGGTGCAAAAAAATTGACAGCAACCGAAGAATCACTTACACTTTTATCCTTCGCGGTGTCCTTTGAGATAGAGTTGTCTTTTGCAGGATTTGGTATGGGAGTCCCACGTTTAGTAATAGAAACTAGCAAATGTTGAGAATCCTTGATTTGAATAGAATCATAACTCTTCGCAATGACAAGTGGCTGAGTTGCCTATGCTTGCGAACAGGTGAATACTACAAAGACATCCCCATCACATGTGTCTGGTGTATCGTCTTCTTGATATTGCATAAACCTGATATTAGAGTTGCTAGCCAACTCTGCATCATCTTCTTGATGCAAATTGGCATCTTCTTCACCAAAAGGGGGAAGATCATTCTATTCAGCTTCATAATAACCTGTAGCTGAATTTTGGGGTGGTGCTTCCAATGCAAGACTCTGTGGAGGGGGAGGCAATTGATTCTAATTACGCATGGCATAATTGGAAGCATTATTTGGATAAGTCCTTCTTGGAACATCACGATAAGAAGTATTTCCTTGTGAGGAAATTTTCTTCTTAAGTGCTAACAACTCATTTGCTAACTTTTGTATCATGGGATCAACAAAATTCGTTGAAGAAAAAGATGAATCAACAATTTGATTATTCCTAACCTTATTAGGATCTCTCCTTATCTTATCAGCAAGGATAAGATCGTCTTCAACCAATATGGCCATCTATTGCGCAACGGTTAGATTTGTAGGATTATTCCTTCGCAAAATAAAGCTCACCTCTGACAATTGAGCGTTGATAAAGAAGCATTTCAAATTTCCAACGGTGGGTTGTGAAGCAACTGGAATGCGATTGTGCAATCTGTTGAACATTGCTAGGAACTCACGCATAAGTTCCTGAGGTTCTCTTTTCATTTGAGTTAACTGTACCAGCAATGCGTGATCATCTTCGGCAGACTTGAACCTTGCTTCAAACAATGCTCTGAGAGTTGCCCAATTTGTGATACAAGCATTCGAAAGATGATAGAACCAATCAGTTGTAGCTCCATGCAAAGTCTCAATGAACAATCTCACCAAAACATCTTCATGCTCAACACCTAGGACCCTACATGCAATGTAGAAGGCAACAATGTGTTCATCCGGGTGTTGAGAACCATCCCCCAAAAATTTAGGCAAATTTTTTTGCGCCTTTGGGAAGTTCATACAAAGGTGTGGTCAATCTCAATGGACCAGAAATGGTACCCCAAGGGCTACCAGAAGCCATCCTTAATGGATTATATGGTGGTATTACAAAATGACTTGCAAGTGGAACAAATAAGACTTTCAAACTTGATGCCTCACTTGGTACGAGAGATCGCTGTGCAGAAGTAGGAAAACTTCGTGTCCGCTGCAAAGGAGAATGCATCCGTGGAGGTGTCACAAAAGTAAAATTATGTTGCTACAAAAACTCAAAAGTAGGATCAACAACTCCCGCTAATCATTGCCCATGAGTGTAACTTTGATTAGACAGATTATGATTTTTGAGAAAATCAGCAAAAATGGATATTACAATGAAAAGAGCACTGCAACCCAAAGGGAAAATACCGGTTGCACATCGCTCCCTAGCAAAGTCGCCAAAAAACTTTTGGGTGAATATTTTGTCACTAGCATACCAATGACAAAATATATGATTCACACACAGCTATGTTGAGAAATTAATCTCTCCTCTCATCAAGGGGAGGTTCCCTTTGAAATTTCTTCTCTAATTAATAAGAAATTAAAATCTGTGGGTTAGTGTTGGGCATATAACTCTTTTTTTTCAGAGTTAATGTATTCTCCCTCCACTTTGTTACAATTTCCTTATCACTTTGATACTTAAGGAAATAAACAAATTAATCCAACAAACTATACCAAGATTTTATAAGCAAGAAGCACAAAGTCTATCTTGAATATAACACTAACTTAACTAATTATCACAATGGTAAGTAATTAAATCTTTCAACTCAAAGTCTTCAAGTATAATTCCTAAATCCTTAAAACTACAAGAAATAGTAGCAATACAAAGCCTACTACTAATCACTTAACAATAGAAAATTTCCCAAATATTCAAGGAGCACAAAGTCTACTTTCACAATTCAAGAGCTCTTTTACCCACTTAACAATACCTCCTATATCAAGAAATTTAAAAACATATATAAGTCATGAACGTAAGAACATCGACTCATATAAACAATTTTTGACACAAAACAAAGTTTGGGATCAAATAAAATTGCTTTTTTTATTTGCTTGATCAAATATTCACAACAAAAGCCTAAAGCCTTAGTTGAGACAAAAAATCAGCAGAGTTTTGCTTAGCATAAAAAAGATAAAATATACAAATGAGGGTCCTCCTTATATATAAGAAGAGTGGAGAAAAATGTGGGCACAGTTGACTAATTCAACTACACAGTCCCACTTGACTACAACTACAACAGAAAGAAAATATACAACTGTGGTAAAAATTGCAACATCTAACAATGCAAGTACATGAAAAGAAAATGTCAAAAAGGGACACTTTATTCATCTTTCTCCTCCTTTTTGATTTGTGGAATTCTTCGAACTTAGTCAAGATGGCCTCCATCTCTGCTTGGTTTGACATTGGGGTAGAATATGTGATTACACAAACATGGGAAATCGTATCCTCAACCTCTACATATTTACTTTTTCCATCCTTCAACATGGATGTGAGGACCTCAAAACTGACTTGGATCTCCAGTAACTTATCGAATGCACCAAGTGAGAAATCCTCTCCTGTCCAGTATTCCATCAAGGAAAGAAATTCCTACATGATGGCATCACTAGTAACAAGATTCTGATTGTCATCATACAGATAACAAGGTTGACAATTCTGGCAGAAATGAGATCAATCTCATCATCACCTTCCTTCCTCTCTCGATCCAGCTCTACCATCATCAACCTTATTGTCTCTTTCTTGTGAGACAATAGCGACAAGATTTGGATATATTTTTCCCTTGAAGGAACCACTTTATTTTCAACAAGGACATCTATTCTGAAGTCCTCCATTTTTCTCCAAAGGATCGTACTCTTCTCAATATCTTCAATCTCCTGAGATAATGAAGTTTTGACACTTTGCATTTGACTTTGGATTACTTCAAAATCGGTCAATAACCCAACTGTTGAACTTAGGAGATGAGACCCTTTTGACTTCAACCATACAATCCACTCATCCACCACTCGGCCCTTGGCTCCTACCTGTTCAATTTTCTTAAGAGCTTCAGTGTATATTGATGATCCTATGGGCTCAACTTCCTGGGAAGATTGTGTAACTTTCAGAAGAACATTAGTCAACTATTCAGATTTCTGTTTTAATTCATTCTTCTCATCCCTCTCTTGGTCAAGTCTCTGTAACAAAGAGTTAAAAGTTGTCTGAGAATCCAGCTTAACACTCTCATTTGTCTCCTTTCTAAGCTCTACAATTTGCATGATGTAATCCTCAGGTTGTATATCATCTTTATTCTTATCTGATGATGGTATCATGACCTCAACATACTTCCTTTTAGAAGCCGGGTCTATTAACACCTGAGAGACAGTCTTCGGCTTCTTTGTTCCTTTAGGCTTTGGAGGAACCAATTGCTCAAAATCAAATTCATCAGGCAAAATTAACTACTTCTTCCTCTTAGGTGCTACTACCTCCATCCAAGGTGGTAATTTTGAATTAGCGGGTAGAGAAGTAGCTTCTTGCTGAGTCTCACTTAGTATATCAGGAGCAAACTGGCTTGAACTTGCAGTGGTCATAGATTTTGTTATTGATATCAATGTTGAAGTATCTAGTGATATGCTTGCTGACGTAGTAACAGCTGTTGATGCTGACCCTTCTTTAGTTACGGACACAAAGGAGAGAGTGGAAGGTGCAGTGAAAACAATTTGAGTATTAACCAAAGGTGGAATTTCTTTTATGATCATCCTAGTAGAAATAACTTCCGTGCTTACCAGAGATGGAATTTATGTTATGACCACCATAGAAGGTAAAGTCATCATCTGTTGTTCCGCAAATGCTTGCTCCATAGCCTCAGGAAATCCCAACATTGAATATTCAATGGTGGTCGAAGGAATATCATCCAGACTAGAAAAGTTGGATAATGTGAAAAATTGTTGAGCAGACTCTGACTACGTCATATCCATGCCTAGGTCCTCATCATCAAATTCCTCTTCCTCTCGATCAGAATTAGAATCGATGGAATGGATAATTACCTCTAAATGAGTTTGCGCCTGTGAAGTGGGTGGGTGATTAACTTCACTAAGATGTGACGTTTCTTCAACCTGTGCTTCTTCTTGTTGAGGAATTTCACCTTCTTCTATCTCCTTCTCTTTTTTAGTATCTCTAGCAGTCTGTTGTTCTGGTTCCTTTGTGGCTGTCTCCTATACTGCTGAAGATGATTCACCTTTTTTGGACCCTTTAATTGTGAACTTGATTTTGGGTCCTTTCCCCTTAAATTGCATTGCAGGGGCCGAGGATAGTGCTTGTGGATATGCTTTGCCCTTGGTTCTTGTTTCAACCGTAGCTGTCTTACCAACCGGGCCATCACTATTATCGTCATCTCTAGAAATAGAAAAGCTATTTCATTCTAGGATTCTTTTTCAACAATGATGCATTGGTGTTTGCCAAAATGGGAGAGATTCTTTGAGTGATAGACTTACTCTCCTTTTTCGACCATTGCACCGTTGGAAGTGGAGAGTCGACAATCTTCTTTTCATAATAGGCTGGGTCTATTATGTCATCAGTGTCTTCCATGGTCATTGGGATCTTTGCCAAATCTAAATTTTCAATATGCTCAAGGGTAAGATGACTGGAATCCATTCTTCTTATGTCTTCCTCATCTTGGCAATCTTCCCACACATCCTCAAACTTAAAAACAAGGGCGTAGTTTCTTTTTATCTTATTCTTCATGCCATGAAAAGTAAAATTAGTTCGTGCTTTGAATCTTCTCGTAGTGTTCCATTGCATCTCTTCCTCCATGTTCTTGGCCTTGGGCTTAGTTAAAACTGAGTACTTGCCAATAGATTCTAGGAACTTCAATTCGGTCTTATGTGCTTGCGATTGCTTTTCATGCACATAGATTAGTTACAGACATAGCTCCATGAGAATGATCTTATCAGAAGGATACCTTGGTAAAATGAAGGGTTCACCTAAGAAACATCCAATCTGGATGTAAGTGAATATTGGAAACTGAAGAAAAACGCATCCAAAGTGAGACACCCTGTTATATGTAGCCTCTGATAACTTTTCTTCTGTAGGATTTTATCAAACATGCACTTCCACACAACAAAGAAGGCAGATTGACTCTTCTAAAGTGGCTACCTTGATTCTTGATCGTGAGTTGATCATAGTATTTCCAGATAGACACTAATCTCCTGTCACCTTTAGTAGATAAACCTAGATATTGCCTCATAGAAGTGACTGCATAAACTAGGTAAGAGGTCATATAAAATTTCAATGTCACTTTGACTTCTTTCAACTATGTCCAGAGTGCATCACTGATCTGCTCACCTCAATCAATCCTATCAGCCCCTTTCCTGATTATATTTATGTATTAACATATCGAGCTTTGGAAGTAATGAGAGTCCTTTAAATCCTTCACTCTTGCCAACATGGTAAGCATATCATTGTACTCCTCATTGAACTCACTTCTGTGGAAATAATTAGGCCATCGTGAGGTGGTAGAATTTATATCAGTAGAGAGGTACACAGTATTGATCACTTTCTTGCATTTGACCTCATTTTTCTCATAGTACTCCTGAGCACTTTCTTGAGAAATGTCGTCTACTTCCTCGACTGAAGAACCTTTGAAAACACTATCCAAAGTCATGATCACATTTTGATCAACATCCCTAACCTATCTTGTATTCAGATTGAATGTCCACTACTGCAAGTACAAAATCCGGATCATGAGCTGCAATTGGGAAGGAAGCATATTTATGCAGCTCAAATTTGATCAAGTTTGTTAGGCGGGAAGGAGCTTTCTCAACTTGATCAATAAACTCCTGCATACCGACATGACCAATTTCTTTATCTTTGATCTCCTTGATGTTTGAATCTACTGAACTTTCTAGGTACAGATTCAAGAACTTATCATACTTGTACTTCATCTTCTTTGCTGATGTTTTACTCGGTGAAGATTCCAATTGACTCAAAGAAGGCTATAATTTGTCATGAGAGGGCCTTGATATTTGCAAATGACAACATTCAACACTGAGGATTATCTTCTTCAATAGTTATCATCATCAATAAAACCAAATTTTATGAATCGGATCAAAAAATCGGACTCAGAATAGGCTTGGGAGCAAAACTGTCAAAAATGGGAGGTCGGGGAAAAAAGTTCGATTTGCACCTTAGGAGTCAAAATTTGCACATCAGACTTTAAAGTCTTATGTGAAAAGATAAAACATCTTTACTTGGATATCAGAGTTTAAAGTCTGATGTGGAAATTGTGAGAAAGTCATTGGTACATCGGACTTTAAAGTCTGATGTGCAAGGAAGGAAAAATCATTAGCACATCAAAGTTTAAAGTCCGATGTGCCAATGTAAATCATTCAAAAGAACAACACATCAGACTTTAAAGTCTGATGTGCTGGGGAAGGGAAACCGATTGACATGTTGGGTTTTAAAGCCCAACATGTCAATCAGACAATCTCCTCTCGCATATTAGACTTTAAAGTCTGATATGTGAGGTTTACCCTCCTGCATATCGGACTTTAAAGTCTGATATGCATAGAGTTTTCCCCATATATCAGCCTGCATGTCGGGTTTTAAAACCCAATGTGTAGGCAAGGGGAGGGGGGAAAGTAAAATGGATCAAAGGGCAATCAGAAAATAAAGTCCTATGTGCCCTTAACCTGAAGAGAAGGTTTAAGAGCAATTGGATTTTAATGTCCGATTACCCTCCGACAACGGAAAAAATGAAAGCCGTCCGACAATAGAAAAATGAAAGCGAAAGGGAAAGAAAACACTATAAGACAAATGAAAAACCCTAACTGAATCCATGAGGCCGAAGAAAATCAAGTGACTGGTGATGAATCGAAGTTGAATTCATGAGGAGAGGAGTAGGAGGGCACACGCATAGGAAAAAACTCAAAATAAAATGAAGAAATAACCTAGAAAGATTAATAAATAACCCAAAAAATTAGCAATAAATGCGCTCATTAAAGTTAATTGTGTAGTGCATTTTGGATTTTAAAGTCCGACATGCAAATTTGACAAATCAACCTACAGGTCAGACTTTAAAGTTCGATCTGTAGGGGAAAGATTGCCTGCAGGGGTAAGATTACCTGAGTGTCAGACTTTAAAGTCTGACCTGCAGGTAAAAACCAAACCTTTGCACATTGGATTTTAAAGTCCGATGTGCAATTACCTTTGAAAAGAAGGAACCCTGCAGGTTGGACTTTGTAGGAAAAACTGCAAATCTTAAAAACTTAAAAACAATAAAAATGAAAAGTGCAAAGCTAAATGAGCTAACCGATGGAGTCGATCAAGCTCTCCCGGAGGTCATAAAGTATGAAACAGACCAGTTTCGTAGGGTTGCCTCACAATTTTGGCCGTGTTGAAATCAAGGACAACAAGAGAGAGAGAGAGAGAGAGAGAGAGAGAGAGAGAGAGAGAGAGAGAGAGAGAGAGAGAGAGAGAGAGAGAGAGAGAGAGAGAAAGAGAGAGAGAGAGAGAGAGAGAGGCTAATGAGAGAGAGTGAGTGAGATAGAGAGAGAGTAGGTAATGAGAGAGAGTGAGCGAGATAGAGAGAGAGTGTGAGTGAGAACATTTATACATAATATTAGAAACATATAGAATGTAACGTTTCAACATATCAAAAAGAAATTTAAACATTTAAACATCTAACTATAGACATGTATATACAAACATGAAAATTTACAATTACTATTTAATTTACATTTCACCTTCCAAAAACAAATTTATAATTAAATAGAACATTTACAAATATAAATTTAAACTTTTAAACTTTTATATACGATTAAAATAAAGAGAGCTAGAGAGAGAGGGAGAGTAGGTAATTTGAGAGACAATGAGTGAGAGAGAGTGAATGGGGGAGAGAGAGAAAAGAGGATAGAGTTCATAAAGGGAGAGAGAGAGAATGAGGGAGAGAAAAGAGGAGAGAATAGCTGTTGGCATATGCACACTCCAATGAGACATTGTATGTGATTGAAGGTTTTGTCATTGATGGCAACCTTGCAATCCTATTGTACCGGCAAAGGCATTATACCGACATCAACACATCACACTCTACACTAGCACTCAGGACACCAGCACCGACACAAAGAAAAGAAGTATACCGGCACAGAGGCCGACATGATTTTGTTATATTATATTTTATTTATTATTGTAAAACTTTGTAAGCCGACTTGGCAAATTGTAAAATGACTCTTATATATAAAAGAGATCATTGTAGACATTTAGAGATGAGAGAGGAACAATTAAGGAAAATATTAGGTAGACCTATTATGCAAAATATAGGCTAAGGGTTTATGTAAGAAGCAGAGCAGCAACCGGTACTGGATCAGGCATTATAGATGCTATTGTAAAACAGTACAAGATATTGGATTTGTATAATCCTCATTGTAAGTTAGTGAGACTTCCCATTGAGCAGTGAGCTCTAGGTAGTTGGCCTTCCTGCATGTGCAGGCCCCTATTGTAAGTAATATTCTCTTATTGGCCAGTGAGTGAATATTATGGGTCACAAATCCCACCGAGGTTTTTCCCACACCAGGTTTCCTCATTAAATCCTTGTGTTATGGTGTGCTTTTCATGTGGATGTTCTTGATTCTGTTTATTGCATTATTTCTTGCATACCGGTACACTGTTATAATCTACATGTTTTAAGTTAAAAAATTCTATACACTGGTTAGATACTGATTCACCCCCCCCTCTCAGTATCTGTGGGATTCCTAACAGTAGCTACTGAGAGAGGGAGAGAGATAAAAGAGGAGAGAGTTCATAGAGGGAGGGAGAGAGAGAATGAGGGAGAGAGAAAAGATGATAGAGTTCAGAGAGAGAGAGAGTGTGAGATAGAGAGAGAGTAGGTAATGAGAGAGTAAGAGAGATAGAGAGAAACTATGATTGAGAGATAGAGATAGAGAGAGAGTAGCTAATGAGAGAGAGAGTGAGTGAGATAGAGAGAGAGAGAAGGTAATGAGAGAGAGTGAGCGAGATAGAGAGAGAGTCTGTGTGTGTGTGAGAGAGTAGCTAATGAGAGAGTGAGTGAGATAGAGAGTAGGTAATGAGAGAGAGTGAGTGAGATCTAGAGAGAGAGTGTGAGTGAGAGATAGATAGAGAGAGAGTAGCTAATGAGAGAGTGAGTGAGATAGAGAGTGAGTGAGATCTAGAGAGAGTGTGTGAGTGAGATATATATATATATATATAGAGTGAGAGAAATTTAAACATATAAACATCTAACTACACATGTATAACATTTAAATATATGTAGCATTGGGGTGAAAATTGGTCTAAGGAATCTTATGTCATAAAAGGTTGTACTAAGGGGTCCTAGGTATTTTGAGGAGTCCTAGGTATCTTAAAAGGTCCTAAGTTATACTAAGGGGTCCTAGGATACCATTTTAACTTCTAACTATAAATGTTTAACATTTATACACAACATTAGAAACATATAGAATGCAACATTCCAACATATCAAAAATAAATTTAAACATTTAAACATCTAACTATACACATGTATAACATTTAAATACATGTAGCATTTGGGTGAAAATGGGTCTAAGGATGTAGTAGGATGTATTAAAGGTTCTCAGTTTCTTACAGTGTCAAAAGATGTCCTAAGATGTATTAAGGCATCCTATAATGTCTTAAGAGGTCCTAGGATGTACTAAAAACATCCTAGCGAGAGAGAGAGAGAGAGAGAGAGAGAGAGAGAGAGAGAGAGAGAGAGAGAGAGAGAGAGAGAGAGAGAGAGAGAGAGAGAGAGAGAGAGAGAGTAGGTAATGAGAGAGAGAGAGAGGGTTATTGTTCATTTTCTATCTATAGTTTATTGTTTTTTTTTGTCTAGGGTTTATTGTTCTTTTTCTTTTTAAGGTTTATTGTTTGTTTTTTGTCTAGGGTTTATTGTTCATTTTTTTTCTAAGGTTTATTGTTCATTTGTTTTCTATCTAGGGTTTATTGTTCGTTTGTTTTATGTCTAGGGTTTATTGTTCGTTTGTTTTATGTCTAGGGTTTATTGTTCATTTACATTTTTGTTTTTGTTTTCTACCTAGGGTTTTAAGTTTTAACTATTTTTTATTTTTCAGGTTTTCTAGAATATTTGAAAACTAAAAAAAACTATTTTAAACATAAAATTAAATAAATTTTCTACACTATAAAACAAAATAGTTTTTCAAACTTTAAAATTTTAACCCACTCACTACAATTAAAAAATGACATAAATTAACATGTTTTTAGAAAAATAATAATAAAAAATGAAAAAAATTATAAAAAACCAAAGGTATGTACTTGGAATGAGGAAAAAAATGGTCTGAGGGGTCGACTGGCAAGTTGAAAATGGGCACCCATGCTTCCTCAAATCGCCTACCCATTTTTTGAACAATGAATATGAGGAAAAAATGCATTAAAAAATAAATTAAATACATTTACAAAACAGGCACCCATTTTGCTTTGGGTGCCCGAACCAAAATGGGTAGACGTTTCTAAAAACGTTCACCCGAAGCGAATCGGGTGCCCGTTTCTAGTCAGTAATTTTCCCAACCCGCAGACTTCCGTGGGTTTGGGACCCAACTTTGAAATCTTGCCCATATATTCAAACATTCCTCTATTAGCATGACTTCCCAACCATGTAATTCTTGCCAAAATACCCTAGAGAAATAAAGCTAACCAACATGCAATATGAGATAAAAAAATTAAAACGTCACTTAATGCAACATATACAACTAACAACTCATATACATTTATCATCCATTAACATGTTACACATATAATCTTCACGAACATAATCATAAAACATAACCATTTGAACTCATTATGTAAGCGAAAATAAGCACAACTCTATAGTTAATCCTCCCTAGGGTATCTCAATGCCATTACTTATCTTCATAATTACTACCATGATCCAACACTGCTATAATTAACATTTCTCTTTTCATGCATATATAAGATCCTTCACTAATCCAATTAACATCATTATTAAGCATCATTTATTGCAAGTCTAACTAATTCCATCCTTAATAATAATCTGATATACTACATAGAACTATCTAATATCATCTCATATACAACCATAGAATCCAATCTATAGATACACATAATGAAGATCCAATTATGATAATGATTACAAAATCATATTCTATTATATAACATAATAATACAAGATCTCACTACATCAAGATACATGGTTTTCTTTCTACAAGTGTAACCATCTCACAAGTCCTAATGCAAATGCCAAATGAGTCATATTACATCAATATTCTACAAGAATCTATCCATCCATGAGCTGCGATAAAAGAATCCACACCCACACACAAAAGAATTTAACAAAGAACATCCCAATAGAAGAAGGCATCAAACCACCCAACCATGTGGAACCATAAGGAACCACCCCCATGCTAGGAGATGACACAAGAGAAAACAACTTAGCATGTCACTAATGATTTGATATGGCTCTAAAACTATTAGATTAGATTTCATGGTGCCCATAAATCAGTATTTATTTAAATTGGAATGGAATCAAAGGAGAAGACAGTGCAATAACTATAACTTCATTATTGTAATGGTTGAAAAGTGAAGATCTCAATCATTTATGTCATTTCCCAAGGCCATTTCTAGTGGATTTTATAAGAAATTTTTTCTCTATACACTTAGATCTAGAAGGTTCCATTGGATGGAAAATCACAATAGGACCAATTTTTCAAGTCAGCGTTTGTATTTTCAAGTCTTAAGAGAATAATTTTGGTGCATGAATTTTAAATGTGTGATGTTGAAGGCATGGTTCTTCCTTGTGAATCTAGAACAACCACATCTACTCTTCTCATAGCCATTTGTAATAGTTTCAAATCTATTTATAGTTATATGTTTCTCTTGTAATGGTTGGTCTTTGTTCCTTTCTCACTTGAGCAAGCTCATATGGGTCAAGTTGTAAATGTTCTCTATATTATTGTATATGAGTGTAATCGGTTTTGGGTTTGTTTGAAGTATTCCATGGCTTTGTAAATCTCCCAAAAAATTAATATAAGATATTAATTTTTGATTATTTCAACATGTTATCATTTCTATTTAGGAGTTTTAGTGGATTTAGTGAGTCCTTGAGTTCACATTTATTATTTATGATGATTCATATTAGTTTTCTTCCAAGAGATGTTAGTAAATATATTTTTCTTTTGTGCAAATTTATGCCAAGGTTTAAATAATTGAATTTTAATATGTAGGGCTCTTGAATTAGTTGTGGATTATTTATTAGAGTTGTATTTTTAGTGTAGAAGATCATTTGAGGGTTTAAGATCTACAAGATAGAGACGAGCACATTAAACTCATTTGGCAATTAGGTTTTTATTTGTTATAAAAATTTTCATCTAAAATTGACTCTATGGTGTAGGATTAGACACTAGTATGTGTTGGATGTTTTGGAGTTTGCTGCAAATATGTGCTTTAGAGTTATCTGAGAGATGTTTTGTCATTGATGTCAATGTATTTCTATTTCTGTGACAGTATTGCAGTGGAGGTTAGTTAGTAGGTTTGTTCAACATGTTGATAATTAGAGTTTGTGGATTAAAGGGTTTGTAGAGGATTTTGTATATATTATTTAGTACAATTTGTAGAGGTTCGCATGAAGATTTGAGTGAGTTATGGATATCTATGTTGTGGCTAGTTTTTATGTTGTTCAGTGATGCCAAAATCTTAGTATTTTGATCTGCATTGCTCCGCATTGCAATATCTTGATTTGTGGATTTGGAAGAATGTTTGGGACATTGATGTGTGTCTTCAATTCAATTGGTTCATGGTTTGGAGCTCTGCGAGTGATTTTTCCAGGTTGACAGTTGTTGCAATTAAGTGTTTTTGAAGTTCAGTATGATGGTGATATGATTCTAGTAATTTGAGTTGTTGTTGATGTTGTGGTGGTAATTCATGATGCTTTTGGATGTTTCTGGATCATGTGCCTTTTGTTTTGGTGGTCTGCATTAATCGTTGTGCATGTAATTGATGATTTTCTCTGATATGTTATTATTCTTCATTGTTTTGGCTGACCAGATGCTTGTAGCATGTTGTGGATGTTTGATTCATAATTCTTGGACAACATTGCTTGGTCCGCATGTGATATTGTAGTGTGTTTGGTTATATTTTTGTAATTAGGTGAAGTGTTCTGAGTCGCCCTTGTTGATCTTGTCAAGGTTAATGTCATGTATAAATAAATATAATCTCTTTGTAATTGAGTATGTTGTGGATGAGTGTATGAGTGAATAATGTATACATGTTTCGGAGGTAGAGAAGAAGAGTGAGAATAAGCTGTTATGTGCTTAATTGAAACTATAACCAAGCATTAGGAGATGCTATTCTATTAGTTCATGATCTTCCGGATGTGATCTAAATCTATATGTAAGACAATGAGTCTTCCCTGGGTTGTATCCCTCTCTTATTTTTGAGCAGTGAGTTCTAGACAATGTGCCTGAATGCATCTGCATTCCTCATTGTAATATTTCATATACTTCTAACAGAGTATCATCATATTGTGGGTAGGTTCCCACCGTGGTTTTTCCCTTGACTGGGTTTTCCACATCAAAAATCTTGGTGTTATTTGTGTTCTTCATGTGTTGTTGATTCATGCTTTCATGCTTGAAAATCAGATATGAGAATAAGTTTAATTTGTGTGAGTTTGTGAGACAACCGATTCACCCCCTCTCAATTGTCTGCTCGGAATTATAGTTATTTCATCAATTGGTATTAGATCAAGTTCCTTTGGAGAAGCTTAACCACTTGAGGTGATTCGCAATGGCTTTTTACAAGAAGGATAGTCTGAGATTTGGTGGGACTAACTACTCTCTTTGGAAGAGCTGCATGGAATATCATCTAAGATACATTGGTGAATCTTACTGCAGTATTAAAAAGAATAAGTATATTGTTCCTACAAATGGACGTACAACTCCGGATGAGATAAAGGAAGCCGAATGTAATATTAGGGCTAAGGAAGCAATTTTGAGTGGCTTGACTAATTTTGAAATGACAAATGTTATGGAATTGCAGACCGCTCATGAGATCTAGAAGAAGTTGGAGACCTTGTATGAAAGTGATAGCTATGTGAAGATTGCTAAGTTGCAGAGCTTGAAATGAAAGTATGAGATGTTGAGGATGGGCGAAGATGAGAACATTACTTCTTGAATGCAGAAAGTGAATGAAATTGTGTGCAATATCAGATGTGCCAATGGAAAGTTGGAAGAATCAGAGATCATTGCTAAAGTGCTCATATCCTTACCTGCATCCTACAAACATAAAGTTTTTGCTATTGAGGAGGTTTGAATTGTGACAGATGTGGCCAAAGACATGTTGATTGGTAACTTATCAGTCTTTGAATTAAGTGAATTTGGTGATTCCCTTCCTATGGTAGAATCTGCATTGAAAGCCACTGTTTCTGAAAAGGATAAGAAAATATATGATTCAGGAAAGAGTTCTTCTAGGAGGATGTCAAGATATGAGAAAGAGATGAAGGAAATGGAAGAAGAAGAGCGAGAGCTTGAGGAGCTTGAAGCACTGATTGCCAGGAGATTTCCTAAATGAGTTGGCAAGTATGAAGGAAAGTTTCCTTTGAAATGTATTTCATGCAATAAGATAGGACATTTTGCCTCAAGATGTCCAGAAAGAGTTCCTAAGAAAACTTACAAGCCTAAATTTCAGAAGAGATGTTATTATGTTTTTGATGAAGGTGTTTCAGATGATGAATTAGATAAGGGAAATACAAGTGATAATGAATGGGTGTTTATTTCTATCAAGGAAGATTATCCAATGCCTACTGATTGTACTAGCTGCATGAATATGGAAAGAGATTTGGTTTCATAGGTTGAAGAGTAATATGAATGGGTGATAGATAGTGGATGCTCTCATCATATGAAAGGTGATAAGAGTAAGTTTGTGAGCTTGGAGAGGTATGAAGGTGGGCTTGTGAAGTTTGGAGATGATAAAGCCGGTATAATCCGTGGTAGAGTTTCTATTTCTCTTGATAGTAAGCACAATACTGATGATATCTTGTATATAGAAGGCCTGAAGCATAATCTTTTGAGTGTTGGACAGATGGTTGATAGGGAATATGATCTTCAGTTCAAGAATGGAAAGTGTAGAATCTTGGGTAACTCCAAAATTGAGATTTCATCAAGTACAAAGACTAAAGAAGATGTTGATGACCGAAAAAGTACTAGTGGCAGTTCATTTTTCTTGGGCAAAAGGTTGGTTTCTTGGTTGAGTAAAAATCTGAATTCAATTTCTTTATCTACTGTATAGGCATAATATATTGTTGCTGCTAACAATTGTACTTAGGTTATATGGATGAAGCAGATGTTGAAAGATATCAAAGTTGTGTATGATGAGCCTATTACTATTTACTATGACAATCCAAGTGCAATTAACATTTCTAAAAATTCGGTGTTGCTTTCAAAGACTAAGCATACATCTATCAAGTTTCACTTTTTGAGAGACAAGTTAAATGAGAAGGAAGTCAGATTGGAGTATGTGCCTACAAAGGAATTTATTGTAGACATTTTCACGAAGCCTTTGCCTAAGGATACTTTTGAGTATCTCAGAGGGATGTTAGGGGTGATTGCCCCTCCTAATCAGAACTAAGATACATTGATATGCATTAGTCTGGTGCATTTCATAGTCATATCTTGTGATCTAGATTGATGAATGGAGGCTGCTACTCAGGGGGAGTAGTTAGTAAGTCAATTTTGTGAGTCATTTTTGAGGTGCAAATATGTATCTTTGTCATTGATGTCAAAGGGGGGAGATTCATGTAAAAAATTGTGTAATAATCTAAGGTTGGAGAGTTATTTGAGAGAGTTGTTGATTTCTTTGTCATTGATTATTTTTCATGTCATATGTTGCCATCAATTCCAAAGGAGGAGATTGTTTAATGTTTGGGATTTCTCTGCAAATATTTGCTTTACAGTTATCTCAAAGATGTGTTGTCCTTGATGTCAGCATATTTCTCTGTCTGTGATAGTGTTGCAGTGGAGGTTAGTTAGTTGGTTTTCTCAACATGTTGATAATCAGAGTTTGTAGATTAAAGGGTTTGTAGAAGATTGTGTATAGATGATTTGGTGCAGTTTGCAGATGTTCACATGAAGATTTGAGTGAGTCATGGATATTTGTATTGTGGCTGGTTTTTCTGTTGTTCAGTGATGCCAAAGTGTCATTATTTTGATCTGCATTGTAATATCTTGATCTACGGATTTGGAGGAATGTTTGGGACATTTATTTGTGTCTTCAATTCAAGTGGTTCATGGTTTGAAGCTTTGCAAGTGATTTTTCCAGGTTGGCAGTCATTGCAGTTAAGTGTTTTTGAAGTTCGGTATGATGGTGATATGAATCTAGTAATTTGAGTTTGTGGATGTTGTGGTGGTAATTCATGATGCTTGTGGATGTTTCTAGATCATCTGCCTTTTGTGTGGGTGGTCCACATTAATTCTTGTGTGCATAATTGATGATTTTCTCTGATGTGTTAGTGTTATTCATTGTTTTGGTTGACCAGATGCTTGTAGCATGTTGTGGATGTTCAATGCATAATTCTTGGAGGTGTTTCACATTCGAGGCATGTGATATTGGTCTATTCTATGTCTTAACCAATATTTATTGGTCCGCATGTGATATTGTAGCATGTGTGATTATATTTTTGTAATTAGGTGAAGTGTGTTGAGCTGACCTTGCTGATCTTGTCAAGGTGGATGTCATGTATAAATAAATGTAATATCCTTGTAATTGAGTGTGTTTTGGATGAGTGTATGAGAGAATAATGTATACATTTTTCGGAGTTGGAGAAGAAGAGTGAGAAGAAGTTGTGATGTGCTTAACTGGAACTATAACTAGGCATTAGGAGATGCTACTCTATTAGTTCATGATTATCTGGATGTGATACAAATCTATTTGTAAGATAGTGAGTCTTCCCTGAGTTATAGCCCTCTCTTGTTTTTGAGTAGTGAGCTCTAGGTAGTGTGCATGAATGCAGGTGCATTCCCCATTGTAATATTTCATATACTTGTAATAGAGTATCATTGTGGGTAGCTTCCCACCGTGGTTTTGCCCTTGAATGAGTTTTCCATGTCAAGAATCTTGGTGTTATGTGTGTTCTTGATTTTTGATTGATTCATGCTTTCATGCTTAATAATCAAATCTGAAAATAAGTTTAATTTGTGTGAGTTTGTGAGACAACTGATTCACCTCCCCCCCCTCTCAGTTGTTTGCCCAAAATCAGAGTTATTTCATCAGTATGATGGTTGAAGTTTGACCATTCACTCCATTTAAAATATGTTTTTACCTTTTAATAAGTTGTTTGTATTTTATTTGTCCCACCATTGTGCATAGTCCATTGTTGTAAAATTGTGATAAAAAAGTTTTAAAGCTGTGAATGGTAAAGCTACTCCAGGTGATTGTTGTATAATGTTATAATACTAGATTAATGATGTTGTCATAACAACAACCAAAGATTATATCTATAGAGATTAATGACTAGTTTCATTTTATGTTTCATCCTTTAACCTAGATTTATAAAAGAATAGATTTGTGATTTATAGGTGTAGTAATACTCCATAAAATGTCATTTTCAAAGGCAAATTCAGATTCATATTTGTGTGTGGGTTTAGATTTAGTATTTTATATATTTTATCATATAAATATGTCGAGGAACATCCTTCCAAGTTTGTTAAGACTCAATTGTAAAAGATATCTTCATTTCTCTTATTCATTGCTCTTTTCATCCCCTAATTTTAGGATAGGTGTCTTCCAATTTGATAAAGTTGGTCACTTTGTCTATGTTTGGTGTTGGTGTTTCCAATTGATTGACAGATCTTCACTAAATGAAAGATATTTCTCTTGAACAAGAAGATCATACCAATGGTCAAATAACAAAGGATTTACTAAGAAAAAAATTCTTCCTATACTTAGGCTCTACGATACCAAAGTTGGTTTCTCTTTACATATCATCACTCTAAGGTATTCAATTTAAAAATGTTATTCAAGAAGATAATATTTTGACATTTGTTGATGAGGGTTACCAGAGAAATATAATTTCATCATCATCATAAATCACTTATATTTCAGTGTGAAATGAGAAGAACAACACAAATAACAATTAAATGAACTCGAGATTTTTAATTTTTTATAGTCCTTTCCTAGAAATGGACTGAAATTCAATTGGATTGGTGCCTTATCCCTTACATAGTTAAAAATTAGGCAATCCTTCCTCGATAATGACCTAAACACTTATCCAATAATTAATTAAATATTTTTACATTATAACAATGTAACCTGCTAATTTCCAAAATTCCATTCTTGTTACAAATCCTTTAAGTAATCACAATATTATTAATACTCAATTGAAAGTAATTATTTATTTCTTGAAGAGAAGAAATCAAATTTAACATTAATCATAGAAAATGTGCAACAAAGACCTCAATAATATTTGATTATATTGACTAGTAAAATATTGTATTAAACATTAGAGGAGATATGCTATTCATATATTCCTCAATTGAACAATATACTATGATTTCATATGGTGAATTATAAAACCTTTTACCCAATACTTCTAAGTTGTACAAAAATATACTAACCAACCTGCCAAACTTATGATTTCCAAGATCCTCAAAACAAGACTCATAATTCTCTTTTATAGAAACAAGAGAGTAAACAAGCTCAGATTATTTTATATGTGTCACATTTTCATTTAACAACCATTTTACATAAAGTTACAAAAATAAGCTAAACTACCTCATATAAGAAAAAAAAAAAGCTCAAAGGCAAGGTTATTGTTGGTGTTGTTGTTGATGACAACCAAATTTGATTATGCAGACAAAAAGACTTGGATAGAAGTATATTTTCTTGTATCTGCCTTGTAACGTCGTAAATTGTACACCCTTCATTAGGGTTTTCCAATTCCACATTTAGGTTATCACTCGCCTTAGTGTGTTGCATTTCATTTTGCATTTTCAAGGTTCCTTTAAGAATTTAAAATTATTAATTTAATTAAATCTAAGGTCCTTTCTCACTAGTTCACATATTATAAAATTGGTCCCTAAACCCTAAGTGTGTCCCTTTTTTATTTCACTTAAATTAATCCTAATAAGGTCTTAATTTTGAGCTTCAAAGTGCATTTTCGCACATCTAAACACCTTGGATTGATGCACCGAGATGTATTTGACTTCATAATCAAAATATTTTGCTTCCTTGGAAATTCAGAAAAAAGTCAGTTGGACCGTAGCGACCATCGGTATGGTCCTGATCTTTTTGCCCTGAATTTAGGGAGCTTAATTTGGTAGTATTATAATGTTCAAATCTTGCTTCGTGCAAAATTTTATCAATATTAGGTCGGCCTATGATCAAAATTTAAGTTAGAGTTTCATATATATAACCTTTTCTTTCCTCATTTGAAGGATCCAATCTCTAGCAATTGAAGGAGACTTCTTATGAAGTGAAAGTGCAAGTTCTTACATGGAGTCTATAATCAACAAATTCATCATTCATCAAGTCTTCATCAATTTTTTTTTATCATCAATGCAATCTTAGGAGATATTGAAGAATAATAAGGAGATCACCGACTTTTGATTGACTTGTACCTCTCCCTTAGGGTTTGGTATGGTTTTATGTTATTTTCATAACTCTATGTGAGTTTTTAGATCTACATATCACTCATTTTTAGATTTACATTATTGCTTTAGATCTATATTGCATTTGTGTTTTGAAGCATTTATATTATGTTCATTTAGGATTTTTACTCCAAACATAGGGTAGAACTCTATTTTTGGCATTCTAGATCATTACGACCTTACAAAAACATGAGATTCTAGGGTGTACACACTTTTCAATACTTTATTGGCTATTTGTGGAAGTAGAAATCACCAAAACAAGGGGTTTGACTAAGGCAAAACCCTATATAGTTGCCTACACACCATTTTTTAGATTGCAGGTGCAAGTATAGGTTTCCGTTGGAGCTGCAAGTTTTTGGGAAGTCTTAGTTAGTAGGTGCAAATCCATATCCAAATTTAGGACTTAGAACTTTGAGACCAAAGTACCCAATACCATGGTCCTCGATTATTGTGTGCAAAATTTGGCAGTTCAGGTGTAGAAGGCTTCAAGTTGCAGGATCCTAGTTTCTGGCTTGATTTAGTAACATGGAACAAAGCACCCAATGCCCTAGTCCTACTCAATCAAGCTCAGATTTCATTGAAAGGTGCACATCAAAATTCCCTTTTCAGCTCTACACTTTGTATCTCAATTTCAGTTCTGCATTTTTCTGTTATTTACTATTATCTTGGTTATTCTCATACTTTCACTAGCTTAATTTGTTTGCATCCTACATTTGACTCATTTCCCTTCATATCAACAAAGGAATAAAAAACCTTAAAAAGTATTCCTTGACTCTCTTTCACAAGTAGAATTCAAAGTTAATCACTTCCTTAGGCTCTTTCATATTCCAATGTGTGAATGAGAGTGGGATTAGGTCTTTGCCTACCCAATTCCATTTTCACCCTGTATATTTTGGTGAACCCGACCATATTACATTTGCATTTTCTAATTAGATATTGTAATTGCATGTTAATTTTTAATCAAAAACATAAACATCTAAAACAAAGTTGTATGCATTGTGTGTTTTTAGGTTTTATATGCACTATTTATTTCTGTAAAGTAGAAAATTGGATCCTAGTGACTCCCCACCTAGGAGAGAGAAAGGAAGCCACTAGGATGATTTTCACTTGGGAGAAACTTTACATTCAAAAGAGGGGTTGAATCCGCTAGATCCAAATCCAAGGGGAACAAGGATGTGAATTCTGAGTGGATTGCAAGTGATTGAAGTATGACTTACCCTCTTTTGTAAATGGGAAAGTTGACTTGTTGACTATGCAGAAGAGAGGGAGGAAATGAGTGAAATGACGTGCTAACAGTTTGAGATCATGCTGTAACTTCAGATCTGAGCTAATTAAATTGATGTGGATCTACCCTGCAAATTTGGAGAAAAGTCGTCAGAACCTTGGCGGGAATGTACATGGTCCACCACAAAATCCACGAAATGAAAAGGGCTCTTCTGTTTCTGCAAATGAAGCCCAAACCTACAATTACAGCTGCACATCTACAACCTACACACATAAAAGAGAAGAAAGGGGGGTTGTGGATAGGGGGGTTTGCCTCAGTCAAACCCCAGTTGAGGAATCAACCTAGAAAGAAAGTAATTGCAAATTCTTGAATGTAAACAATGGAGATGTATACCTTGTAGATCTGCAACTTGTCGATGATGATTGCTTTTCTTATTGAATGTAGTCACAAATATTGTATAAAATGGCATGTAACATGACAAAACCCTAATACACACATGCTTGCAAATGAATGTTGTAATATTGCTCCAATGGATGAATGAAGAAGACTTGAATGCTTGATAATGACCTTGAAATCTTGTATATTCTCCTTATGCTCTCTATCTCTTATCATCCGTCATATGTTGTCCATCCATCCTTGAATGAGGGTATTGAATTCCATTTTATACATGCCTCAAGGATTAATTCTCAACCACCGAAGGCCGACAAAGAGGAATTACAAACCTCAAAGACAAGAAATGCATAGGAGATCAGGCATACCAAACATAGGACCACCCTAAGGGTGAGGACAAGGGCGGCACACCCCTATCCTAAGGGGGATAGGGGCACCAAGGCCCTGTCCTGCCCTATTTTGGGGTCCGGACATGGTCTAAAGCATAAACAAGACATAAAGGAGGAAGAGAGAAGAGTGGAAATGTAGAAATAGGTCCCAGTAAGGGAAGGAGATACCCTCGCCAAGGTGAGGACCCCAAATGTGGTTAAAATTTTAGGCGTTGCAATTTTATGACACTACATTTAGCACCCACTTTGGCAGGAGTATGGCTTACACCAATATGTTGATAAAGTAGAAGAAAGAGAGATGAAGATGCAAAGAAATACCACAAAGAGTGTAAGACATCACTAATATTGAGGAGAAAAAAGCCCCCAATCTTAGGGTCTTAACTCATACCAACATATGCAAGAGCACACAAACCAAAAAGGAACAAGACACACAAAAACAAAGACAAAGCACAAAAAGACACACAAAAATAACAAGACATAAGATGACAAACTAACTAGCCGAAGAGATCTTGAGCTCAGATGCCTTAATAACTAATCAAGACACAAAGGCCAATGCCATCACATAAACATGAGTGATCACATAAAAGAGCAAAATTGACATCATCCATGAACTATCAATGGTAAAACTATGAGTTCATGAGAGGAAGAAGAGAGAGAACATGAATACACACTTTGGTGATCCATGAGAAGAAAGGTGAAGGAGAAAGAAACCATGGATGTCTCACCCCTAAAAATAGGTGGTCCATGGAGAGAAGGACATGGAAAATCTTGGCCCTAAAGCTTGCCTAGGTGATCCATGTAAAGAGAGAGAGAGAGAGTGAGAACACCATTAGTTCCACTCAACCTCATGCACATGTGTGCAAGTGAGGTTTGGAGCCCCTCATAGGAGTCTATGTTCGAGTATGCTACAACCTATATAGAATGTATAGTACAAGTGTCAAGAAAGGTGTGATAAATCTCTTTAAAATACCATGCTCTATTTTTGAGAATAATCACCTCGCATGAAAGAAAAGTGGCATCATCTCTCTCTAAGAGACTGTGCTCTAGTTCCAAGAATGACCCACTGTACAAGAGAAAAGTGACAACATCATGCTCTAAGAGGTTTCCCCTTGGTTCCAAGAATGTCTCACTGTACAAGACGAGAAGAAGTGAAGACATCTCTCTCTAAGAGACCATGGTCTGGTTCTGAGAATGACCCACTATACAAAAAGTGATGACATCTTGCTCTAAGAGGTTTCCCTCTGGTTCCAAGAATGTTCCACCACTCCATGCATGAGAGAAGTATAGTACAAAGGAGCAGTGTGGGTGCCCTCCCCTTAAGATGTCAACATAGGCTAATGTTGATATCTTAGGGAAAGTAGAACAAGGATACCTACCTTCATCAGAAAGAAGATATTCACCATGCAACAATGTCATAAATCCAAGCAAGAGAGGGAATAATCTTCAAGCAAGGATAAGATAGTTGAAAAGAGATATCTTGTTGTAAGTGTAAAGGTGATGCTTGGAGGAGAAGAGATCTTTGTTCAAAAGACATCTACCCCCAAGAGGAGTTGTCTTAGACAAATATAACATCTTCTAGAACAAGAAAAGGAAAGAACAAGAATGCAATCATTCCTCCTATTTCTAGGTGAAAGGGATTCTTGATGAGGGATGAGTCACGTTTAGCCCCCAGAGGGCTGGTTGGATTTATCATAGATGTACATTACCAAGTGTAAAAGAGGTCATAGTCATGGATTAACACTTCTTGTATAAGAGAGAATCCTTAAGTCAATAACCAACAATTCTACACAAGGAATGACATCAAGTAATAGAACTCACACCATTCACTTAATAGGGCAAAGTGGATCCCTGGAGAAAGAGAAAGAGAAGGATCATTGCCCCCCAAGCTATTGGGGCAATGTGAAGAGCTTACACAATTTACTAGAGAGAGATTAAACATAAGCAAATGTGCAATGAACTTACATGACCACATGCAAGAAAAGACATTAGTAAATGTGAAATACATATCTCAAGAAGTGGTAATCTTCAAAAAGAAAGAAAAAGAATCATACATTCCCTAAGGTGGATTAGTCATAAAAGCATACTATTGTAAGAAATGATAATCACATATGAAAAATGCAGCCCCTAAAGGAATTAATGATACAAGGGAAAGGAGCGAAAATCCTTGTGCCCCAAGTGAGGAGAACAAGGAGAAATATTACACATGTTTTGATGGTGATTAGTTTCAAGTGATATGTCGTCCTTGTGGAACAAATCCTTTCAAGGAAGGGATACATAATTCTCAAGAGATCATTCCCTGCTAAGGGGCATATTAGACTTACAAATAATCAAAACCACATAAGAGGTAATATTTCCAAGAAAATAAAGGAAAGAGAAGAAGTGAAGTACTCATTGAAGATTTCCCTCTCCAAGAAAAGAGGAAAAACAAAGAAAAATTATATGCTCACATAGGAATAACCCTATGCAAGGAACCAGAAGAGGACAAGCAAACAAGAACCCTAGAAGCTGAACAAAGCCTGGAGATGGAGACTATGGAGGAGACCCTCAGGGCCGCTGACACTATTTCTGCCCTCCATATTGCTAAAGATGAACAAATAACCCCTGGTAAAGTTACTCCTTCTCTTGGTCCTCACCCCGAGGCCTTGAAGGGTTTTATGAAAACCATTGAATGGCTTATTGATGGGAATAAGAATACTGTGGATGAATACGAAAAACTCTGCAATAGAGTCATGATCCTAGAGACCATTAACATTGGAGAGGGGAACACTATGGCCAATTATATTGAAGATTTGAAGAACACAATTGCCAAAGTAGAAGACATCAAAGATGCCTTTAATCCCCGGTTTGAGAAAATTGAAAAGGAGATACAGGATAGAAAAACCCTGGAGGAAACTAACGAAAAAATGCTCTCGGATACAGTTGCCAAAGTGGAAAAGATAGAGGAGTGCCTCAAGAACATTGCGGAGCAGAGTCTCAGCATTCTAAAAATCTCAGCCAACAACACCCATACCCTCATTAGCAAGCTTGATGATGAAAAGGAAACCCAGGAAATTGACCTGGATGCAGAAGGAACCGGGGAAGCCCAAGGTCCCAGAACTTGCACCCATGGAAAGATGAAGGAAAAGAAAGTGAATAAGGACCTGGAGGAGCTAAAAGCAGTTGGGGTGACCTATGATGAGCTGGTGACTAAGGCAGAGGATCTATTGAAGAAAATTACTATGTAGTGTCTCCTTGGGTTCTTTGCTGTTTTTTGTTGTTTAGCTATTTTTTCTGTTCGCTGGTTTTTTGGACCAGTCGCTTTGTATGAGGACTCTATTTTCTCATCTTTTTATTTTAACTATGTTGTAATGGTTTTAGGTCCTTAAAACCTATTTTTCATTCAATCAGAACCCTATGCAAGAAAAGAGATCTAATAATGAATGATGCACAAGGATAGAGATAAATGTATAGAAAGAAGAAGAGAAATAGACTTCATGTTGCTGCCCCAAAGTATGTTAAAGTAAAATACTACCACCACTAATGATAAAGAGCCCCCATTAGATGCGCTAATTATTCCATAGGGTGAAGAGAAACATGAAGGGAGAGGAAGTGCTAAGGCATGATGTTTTTTCCAAGAAATACAACTAGACCCTCTGTGAGACAAATGTGTGCAAGATCATATTGTAGTTGAAATTTTTTCTTAAATGCATAACATTTTCCAATAGAATGTGAATATAAATCATGAAAAATACAATATTCAATACCTTTCACTTGCTTAAGATTTTTATTTTTATTTTGAGGAGGAAAGGAAATGTTCTTGTCATATTTCAACCTCCAATAGATTCTTGCAGCTAATCTATCAAGATGGTAAATATCATCGTCCCATGAAGAAGAGGGTTTGGTACAAGAAGAATTTTCATTATCCATAATTCTAATTTTTCCACTATCTATGCCATCTTGAATAGATTTTTAAAAATCAGGGCAATCATCAGCATTATGGTCATGGGTTTGATGAAATAAACAAAAAAGATGCTTTGAAGAAGAAGCATTCTTGTAGGCTCTCTTGATTTGTTGTTTTTGAAGGTAATCTTGAAAGTTTTGAAGTCTAAGGAATTCATCCATAGAAAGAGGGGTACCACTTCCTAGGCCTCTTGTAGTAGTTTGTGTAGGAGGGTTTATAGGGACACGGATTCCATGCTCAAATTTCCCAATTCCTTGTCTTTTAAAACCTTGTTTTGTAATTATATGAAAGCCATGATTATAAGAATGTTACAATTGACTAGATGGAGGAACAAGATCATGAATTTATTTGAAATATGATGTGTAAGGAGGTAGAAAAGGATTTGTCTATGAAGGAGGAGTATCACGTGGAAAGAGAATCTCTTTGCCTTTATCAAGCTTATCCTTTTTGGAACATTGGGGAAGCACATCTTCATCATCTAAAAGCTCATTCTTAGTGATTTCTATGTGAGGAGAAAGGTCATGAATAAAATGCATGACATCATCCTCCCTACATAGAATTTGACATTGAAGATAGGTCTTGGGAGAATACGGAGGATCTAAAGATGTAAGAATGTTTATGTTGTCATATTTCCCCCCTTGCTCAAATGTGTGTGTAGAAGAAGAAGATGGATCCATATTACTTTCCAATTCTTTCTCCCTTGTAGAAAGATAATTAGTTAAAGCATTAGATCTCATTTATTTCACACAAGATACCCTAGGAGAGGTGCAAGGATTAGGATCTACAAAAGCTTTAAGGTAATTAACATAGGAAATGCATGCTAACAACATCACCATGATGCAACATAAATGATACATGAAAGCTTTGAGATCTAATAATTTGGAAATCCTAACAACACAATATGACCAAGTTCTATGAAGAAAGACAAGTAAGAGGAAATGGAAGAAACTCTTATCTGACACATGATAAATATATGCAAAAATTAATGTAATCACATGTGAAAGAGCAAGTAAATCCAATTTATTAATTGCCATTAAAAGTCTCTTAAGTGAAATCTAAATTTGCTGGAAAAGAAGATCTAAAATTAGGACCTTTTTATGAAAATTAATTTTAAGATGAGAATTTGATGAATTTTGAATTTGTGTTTGACCTTAGAGAGTGTTAAAATTGATAAAGTACGCTGATTTTCTGGATTTGAGTAGAAAAATACAGTCAATTCCGTCTCTTGAAATTTTGATAAAAAAACCGAGGACCGTGGCAGGAATACACACGGTCTAACCAACTTTTTTTGAAATTTTCAGCGATGATAGAGATTATGATTTTAATGCGTAATCCAAAAAAACAACCGATTTGGAGATGTCTAGATTGGTCAAAAGTGTAGTCAAAGGTCAAAAATAGAAGAATCTTAAAAATTAGGGTTTTATGATTAAACCACTGAATTTTTAGAACAAAGAGACAGATTTGAATTGCAATTTTGAAATAGAAATTAGATCTGAAATAAGAAATTAAAAATTTACACTTCACAAGCTTAATTTTCTCAAAATGAAAAATTAGGGTTTATATCCAATTAACCTCTAAAGTTTGCAAATAGATCAAACTTGAAAATGAAAATTTGAAATTCAAATTGCAATTAATCAGATCTAAAAATGAGAAATCAGAATTAATGTGTAAGACATCGGGTTCACCAAAATGTAAAGTGGAAAATTGGATCCTAGTGGCTCCCCACCTAGGAGAGAGAAAGGAAGCCACTAGGATGATTTTCACTTGGGAGGAAATTTACATTTAAAAGAGGGGTTGAATCTAGTAGATCTAATCCGAGGAGAACAATGATGTGAATTTTGAGTGGATTACAAGTGATTGAAGTATGATTTACCCTCTTTTGAGAAAGTTGACTCGTTGACTATGCGGAAGAGAGAGAGGAAATGAGTGAAATGAGGTGCTACTAGTTCAGGATCGCACTGTAACTTCGGATTTGAGATAATTAAACTAACGTGGATCTACCCTGCAAATTTGGAGAAAAGTCGTCGTGACCATGGCGGGAATGTACATGGTCTGTGAAATGAAAAGGGTTCTTCTGTCTCTGCAAATGAATCCCAAACCTGCAATTACAGTTGCACACCTACAATCTACACACATAAAAGAGAAGAAAAGGGGGTTTTGGATAGGGGTTTTCCTTAGTCAAACCCCAGTTGAGGAATCAACCTAGAAAGAAAGTAATTGCAAATGTTTGAATGTAAAAATTGGAGATGTATACCTTGTAGATCTGCAACTTGTCGATGATGATTGGTTTGCTTCTTAAATGTAGTCACAAATATTGTATGAAATGACATGTAACATGATAAAACCCTAACACATACACATGCTTGTAAATGAATGTTGTAATATTGCTCCAATGGATGAATGAAGAAGACTTGAATGCTTGAATTCTTGATAATGACCTTGAAATCTTGTATCTTCTCCTTATGCTCTCTATCTCTTATCATCTGTCATTTGTTGTCCATCCATCCTTGAATGAGGTTATTGAATTCCCTTTTTTACATGCCTCAAGGATTAATTCTCAACCACCAAAGTCTTACAAAGAGGAGTTACAAACCCCGAACACAAGAAATTCATAAGAGATCGGGCAGACCAAACATAGGACCACCCTAAGGGGTGAGGACAAGGGTGCCACACCACTTTCGTAGGGGGATAGGGGCGCCATGCCCCTATCCTACCCTATTTTGGGGCCTGATCAGGGTCTAAAGAAGAAATAAGACATAAAGGAGGAAGAGAGTGTTAAACAGTTCAGATAACCAAAAGACAACTGAGAGGGGGGGGGGTGAATAAGTTGTCATAGATTACATGAACATTCATAAATTAATAAATTAATACCAGTACCCAAAAAATCAATACTGGAATAGCAGATAAAAAATTAAGCATAAATAATAATCACAGAAGAAAATCCATCCACACAACACCAAGATTTGTACGTGGAAAACCCGGTAAAGGGAAAAAGCACGGTGGAAAGCCTACCCATAGTCAGATAATACTTCTATAGTAATTATGTGAATTACAATGAAGGGACCTACACTTGAAGGAAGACCAATAGCCTAGAGCACACTGCTCATCATAGAAGGAGCCTCATAGATTGCATATAAATTCAGACTACAATCCGGAGAAGTGTTGAACTGGAAAATATAGCATCTCCTATGCCTGAGTACAGTTTCGATTAAGCTCAATATCGGAGGACTAAATCCTCTTACACAAACCCAATTCGATCTCCAATGATCCACCAACTCCTCTACCTAGATGATATTACATTATTCGCACATCATTCCTTGACCATGACCTCTTACATTAACCATGATGATCTACAATGAGATCTTACATCTATTTATACAAACCCTCGACCATAAATAATCAGGTCAGCCACCAGACAATAAACTTATTACATAATTACAAACCATGTCAGCCTTAGAACAAAACAAATAATATCACCACATAATTACATCCCAGAAATACATCAATAGGTCCTATCCACACATTACATTAATGTCGGTCCATAACCTAGATCAATCGGGACCAAGTATAGGTCCACATGCTTCAACAATGATCTCCAAATGCCAAGTCTCGAACATGATCACCAACAAAATCCTGAAACTCCATCATAATCTATACCAACATCACTTATGCAATTCATCAAAGAACTCCACCAAAAGATCTGTTGGTGAAACCCTCCTCAGAATCAGAAACCAATCTTCTAAGCAAGCAGGATAGTATCCAATCACCAGACCAAAACCAACTGACCAAATATGACTATAAGTATCATGAACAAGCCAATTCCATCACTAAATTAACCAGAGTCTATCAAATCATGCCAGATACAAGCTAACTAGAAACCACTCAACCTACCGGGACCAGAAGGGTGCCAATTGAGCATCCAAACAACTAATGTTGACATCAATGACAAAACATCAATGCAAAACATAATCAATTCCACCAAATGGTTAATAATATCCCCCTTTGGCATTGATGGAAACACTAGATGTGAAAAACATCTAGGTACCAAGAAATGCCAAAGAAGTATCCCCCTGTGGAGGACAACCAACAATCATCTACATATAACTATGAATATCAATATCTCTCCCCCTTTGACATCAATGCCAAAAAACTGACAAAAATATCAAAGTAAAAACATAAGCCTATGACTCTCAAAGCTGACTACTCCCCTTGAGCAGTTGCATCCCACATTAGTGTTGAAATGAATAGTATCTTTGATAATGCATGCCGGACTGATGCTAGACCGCATCAATCAAGTCTCTACCGGAGGGGCAGAAACCCCCAATCTATCTCTTAGGTACTCAAATGATTCCTTGGATAAAGGTTTAGTGAAAATATCTACAATATGTTCTATAGTGTTCACATAAACCAATCTAACTTCATTTGCTTCCACCTTCTCCTTAAAAAAGTTTTACTTGATAGATATGTGCTTTGTCTTAGAATGAAATACTAGATTCTTTTATATATCAATAGCAACAGAGTTATCACAGTGAATAACTACCAGTGCATCACAATCCACCTTTATATCCTTCAACATTTGCTTCATCCATAAAAATTATGTACATTTAGTAGCAACAATAACATACTCAGCTTCAACAGTAAATAGAGAAGTACATGACTGTTTCTTGCTGATACATGAAACCAACTTCTTTCCAAGAAAGAAAGCTCTACCGGAAGTACTTTTCCAGTCATCAACATCTCCAACCCAATCAACATTTGTATATGCACATAAAGTAAAGTTATCATCCTTAGGGTACCATAAGCCATATTCTGATGTACCTTGCAAGTATCTAAAAATCCTTTTCACCGCCATCTCATGATTTTCTCTAGGATCACTCTGAAATCTTGAAACAATACAAACAATATTCATAATGTCAGGCCTAGTTTGAGTCAAATAAAGTATACCTCCAATCATAGATTTTTATCTTGTAGGATTTACCAGTGTAGAAACATATTTTCTTGTCAATTTCTCACTTGTAACCATAGGTGTACTTACCAGTTTAGAATCTCCCATACCAAATTTCTTCAATAATTCCTTAGCATATTTAGTTTGACAGATAAAAATACCTTTGTCAGTCTGGGTAATCTACAAACCTAAGAGAAATTTCATCTCTCCAATTATAGACATCTCAAACTCTTTCTCCATATTCTTAGAAAATTCTATGCATAATTTATCTTCACCTCCAAAAATAATGTCATCAACAAATACTTCAACAATCAGTATATCATTATTAGGATTCCCAAAGATACAGAGAGGGGGGGGGGGGGAGTGAATCAGTATCTAACCAGTTTATGGATTTTCTTAACTTATTAAATGAATTGTATCTCAAAACAGTATACCGGTAAACAAGAATTAATGTAGTAAATAAGAACAATAACCAAAACATAGAAAGTACATCATAACATAATATTTTTAACGAGGAAACCCAGTGTGGGAAAAACCTCGGTGGGATTTGTGACCCACAATATTCGCTCACTGGCCAATAAGTGAATATTACTGATACAATAGTGGCCTGCACATGCAGGAAGGCCAACTGCCTAAAGCTCACTGCTTAAATACAAAAAGAGAAGTCTCACTGACTTACAAAAGTGGATTATGTAAATCCAATGTCATGTACTGCTTCGGTTCAACATCTACTATGCCAGGTTCAGTACTGGTTTAAGCTCTTGCTATAATCATAAACCTTATTCC
The DNA here is from genome assembly GCF_030272615.1 of Cryptomeria japonica. Classification (NCBI taxonomy): domain Eukaryota; kingdom Viridiplantae; phylum Streptophyta; class Pinopsida; order Cupressales; family Cupressaceae; genus Cryptomeria; species Cryptomeria japonica. Next base: position 482,197,462 of record NC_081406.1, on the reverse strand, counting down.
ACAATCTGCCTTAATATTCGCACATATTATCCATCTCGCATATTCCTTATTAAAAATGTTCTATAAGATCTCATACTTATATGAGTCCTAATACAATTCGCCTTGTTGGCTTACAAAAAGATTTTACAATTAAATACAAAATACAATAAACAAAATCTTGTTGGCCATGGTGCCGGTGAACATCTTTGTTAGTGTCGGTGCTAGTGTCTGTTCCTGTGCCAGTGTCTACTGGTGCCATAGGATTGTAAGGTTTCCATAAATGACAATACCTTCAATCACCTACAATTTCTCATTGGAGTGTGCATTTGCCAACAATCTCCCCCTTTGGCATTGATGGCAACACTCATGAGAAAAAGCTAAAATTTGTATCAAAAAATGTTGTCCAAAACTGTCTTACCAAAACTGTCAAAACTGTGTGCTCCCCCTGAGCAGATGATCTCTTCTGTCATACATTTTTCTTATCATTATTCCTTTTTCTCATCTTCTACTACTCCCCTTTTGGCATCAATTACAAAGGCTATCATTCAATGTCAATTGAGTGTAGTTCCTAATACGATCCTTGGTGGTTTTATAAAAACAACATTCAAACTGTTGTAGAATCTCTCACTGTCTTTTAGTGCTGCTTCAGTCCTCTAGATTGTACCAGTGAGAAAGTGCATTTTCTCTTTCAGTGTCTTAAATCCTAGAATGAGAGCCTCAGAAATCTGTCTTCTCAAAGAGATGAGGATATCCAATTTAGGACTTAGTCTGCACTTAAGTTATTTTGCTTTAAAATTTAACCTTTCCTTATCTTTTTCAAGTTTTTCTATTTTCTCTTCAAATCCTGCAATTTCCTGTTCTACTACCGATATTGAATCTGATGAACCTATTAAATTGTCAGCAATATCATTGATTTCCTTCTAAGCTATGCTGATCTCTTTATCTAAATCCTCTGTTAAAATGTTTGTTCTGCATGTATCTTTGTACTATTTCTTGAATTCCAAAATTGTCTTGCCTAGTACCGGTAATAAGGTATCCATATGTTCTTTATTTTTCTTTATTGTCTCCTCAAAGAATTTTTCCTTCTCTTTATTCATTTTCTCTCCGAAAGTCTCCTCATTGATTTGATCAATTGTTAGAAGATTGATGGTTAAGTACTTAGACAATGTGTCTAATTTTCCTAAAGAATTTTTATTCTCTATGTTACACTTGGGTGCAATCATCTTCAAAATTGGTATGGTGTCATCAATAGCCTTATATGCTAGTGCATTACAATTTTTTATTTTCTTGATTGAGTCTAGCAATACCTCTATCACATTAGATGATCTAAATTTAGTTTTGGAGGTTCCGGATGACTATCCAACTACCTTCATGATTTGTAATCCATCGGTGGTAGTAATAACATTGCTTTCCTCTTTCTCTGGAGGGTTAGTTTCTGTCTACATTTCAGCTACCAAAGGTTTAGGTTTTTCAGTTGTAGTCAGTGGTACTATTTTTGTATGTACCTATGAATCCTATTGCTCTACATGTTTCTCTGTATGTGTCTCTGCCTGTTTCTCTATGCTCTCTATTGATGGTTTCTCTGATGGTCCCTCTGATGATTTTTCAGTGATATCCACTGCAGGTTTTTCTGCTTGTGACTCTGTGTTTACTGTCGGTTTCTTTGTGCTTGCTTCTGAAATGTCTACAGCTAGTATCTCAATAGATTTTTCATTGCTGTCTGTTGCCAATTGCTCAGTAGATACATCATTATGTACACCAGTGCTATCTTCTTTTCCTGTATCTGTTGTCTATTCATTTTGTTGCCCACTCCCAATTTCAATGTCTCCAACTGCATCTTTAACATTTGTCTCAATTGTTGTGTCTTCTACCAATGGATCAGTTGCCACATCTCTTTTCCCACTTGATTCCTTATCTACCACAATGTTTACTTCCTATGTGTCGATATTCATTGTGTACACCACTTCTAAATCAGGATTTGTATCTTCATGCGTTGTGTCCATACTCTCTGTTGTCAGTGGAGTATCAGCAGTTTGTGCCGGTGGAGTATCAGAGGAAGGTGGGGGTAAGTTATCTGTCACCTTTATGCTCAGAGGTCCACCTACCTTGCCTTTCCCTTTATCCTTATCCTTTTCTTTTTGATAGACTTTAAAAGTCTTTGGTCTCTTAAGCTCTTCTTGTTTTTCTTTTTCAACAAAGAATATATCCCACTTGTCTGTAGTTTCTTTTGATATCTTGTTAACTCTTTCTGCCATTAGTGATACATGTCGGTAACTGGTTGAGAATACTGTCTGGTTTGCCTCACTTATTAATTCATCTATCTCTTGTGTCGAGTTCACTGGGTGAACTGCAAGTAGTTTTTCTATTTTGATCTTTTTTATCCAATTCAACAATTGCTACCCTTCTTGCTTCTAACCTTCTATATAAGTCATTGGGTATATCATCTACAACTTCCATAAAAAATTTCCTATAGATATCAAGGTGTAAAATAACACTATTTTCTATACTTTCTTTTTCATCATTTGATAATGTGTTATACAACTTGCTGATGTTTGACAATTTGCCATCTTCAGTTGTCTCACTCAAAAGTCTGTCCAGTGGAGGAACAACTCGTTTTTGTTTCTTATTCTTTGGTGTCAACTTTCTTGCCGGAGGCCTAACTTCCTATTGTTTCTGTCTTGTTCTTTTTGGTGTAGGAGCAGGTGCCGGTGAGGGTTTTCTTTTTCTCTCTACCCTTTTGAACTTTGCTAGTATTTCACTGTCAGAGGAGGTACCTATCGATGAAAGATGTGTTTCTGGTTGTAGTTCTTCCAAGTCACTCTCCTTAATACTATTTTTATTCAATACATCTTCCTTGATTGCTTTTTCCTGCCTTGTTCCTTTTCTAATTATCTGTTCATTTTTCTTTATTATTTTCTGTGATTGAATTTTGCTTTCAATTGTTTCCGCATTTCCAAATATTTCTTTAGTTGGTTCTTTAGGATCTTCTAGGAGGGCTTTTGCATAAGTTTCAATTATGTTCTCATCTGCCTCATATCCCATTTCTGTAACCCAAATAGTCCTTGGGACCACTGCCTCCATCAAGATTTCATCTTTCTTAATCACAAAGCATATCTCCTTTTGATATTTGTCAACAATAGATTGAGATGGCCTTATCCTAGTTTTCATTCTAGCCTTTAGTGTTTGAAAATGTTCATTTATATTCTTTTCTCTATCATCTCCCATGTTGTTGAGTATGTCTAGAAGTTGTTTTCCTACTGGTATGTCAAAACCAAAATCCTTTCTTCCAATACCGGGAACTTGCTTGGTAATATATAACATTAAACATACAAGCAGGTTGCCAAATCTGAATGTACCTTTCTTATCACCTTTTATCTTCCCCAGATTGTCTATCAGTTCATCTTTCAACCATTCACAAATATCAATTTTTGCATTGTTGTTTATCATGTCATAGGCACTTTTGATACATAGGCTGGAAACAAAGTTTAATCTGTTGGCATGTGTAACCTTGTATCCAAGAATCATGCTTATGAATCTTACGTTGATATCCTTAACATCATTTACTCTTAGGGATCTCTTATCAAAGGTTGCATTGGTTAGGTTTATTATAGTGTCATTTGGAACCTTTTTAGTCTTGTTAGGCTTGCTACCAGTGGAAGGTAAGCCTGTCACTACCCTAACTGCTTCTTTGGTTATCTCGTGAATTGAATCCAACCAAAAGAACTCTCCATGTACTCTTCTTAGCATAGTCCTTATAACATCCTTCAAAAAATCAGGAATACTAAGAATTTCCACCAAATCTAGGGTTTCAATTATCTTGTGTTCTGGTTCAACATTTCCAATTTCATCACATATAACAGTCCTATACATGTTCTTAATCTCATCATCTCCTAGTTCATCTATATGACAATGTATGTAGATTCTAGGATCGTCAGCATAAGCAACTACGTTGGGTATTTGTGAGAATACTCCTAGGGTATCATCTTTCTTTGCAATTTTGGGAATGATTTTAAATACGGGCCTAGGGCGCTTAACAATATCAATTACAGTAGGGTTTGCAATGAATTCAGGTGCATAGGAGGAAGCCATTGTTATAAATACCTTAATCTACCTTTAGATATGAGTGATTGAATGATTTGCTTTACTTCTCACTATGGATGCCTTCGCTTGGGATTTTTCGCACTCTCAGGAAATTTGAATGCTCGGTACATGAAAAAAGAGCCAAAACACTTGCTTTATAGTGTCATTTCCTTCAACTACCACATTTAATGTCTACTGGTTAAGTGAAAACTTAACTCATCTGTCGGTAAAGAAGCATTTCATCTTCTTATCATCAACCGAGGGTAAACTAGCATATTTTACATTTGTTGCCATACCCCCAAAAGGTTTTTTTTCAGTTAGATGAAGAATCTCCTGCCGGTGGAGTGATAATTTGTTCTATCGGTGAAGGGATAGCTTCATTAAAATTCATCTCTGACTTTCTGATCCAATGTTTTGAAAATTCTTGCTTTACTTCTTCAACCTTTTCTTTACCTTTCAAACTAGGTCCTTTGTTATTTGCCAGTGATGCCTTCTACAAAATTTTGCAATATGTCCAATCTTGTTACAAGCATAACAAGTCACATTGTTTTTCTGAATTGCTTTTCCATATCTTATGCCGATATGTGTTCAACATTGATTAGATAAGTGTCCAAATCTTCCACAAACATAACATCTTACATTCATTCTACAATTTTTTGAGTTATGACCAACTTTATTGCATTTAGAACATTGACCAGTGGGTGCATTGGTGTTCTGATAGTTTCTAGATCTACATTGATTTTCTCTATGACCATACTTGTTACAGTTAAAACATTTTTCATTAAATTTGTAGGCATTAGGTTGTCTTACCGATTTGCTGTGATCATGTTTGTTTGCAGTGCCGGAGCTTTCACCAACTTCAAAGCCAAGTCCATTAGTGTGTCCATTAGGTTTCTGATTTTTCAGCATGTCATCAAGTTCTTCTGAACTTTTCTTGAATTTCTCCTTGTGTTGATTTGCAGTAGACAACTCATTTTCCAAGAAATCCTTCTATCTCATGAGTTCAGTTTTATCATGTTCCAAGTGAATCATATTTGTTTTTAACATATCATTCTCATGACCGAGTCTTATATTTTCATTTGCAGCATCATTGATTCTTCTATCCAAATCATCTTCATTCTTCTTTCTATTTTCAGTGTCTTTACAAAATCTTATGGTCATGTCTTGCATCTCATTTCTCAAAGACATATTCTCTTGTTTCAGTTTGCTTAACAGATCATTAAGAGTCTCTTTTTGATCATCATCACTCTATATCTTCTCATGAAGTTCTCTTCTTTTTTTCCTAGCAATAGTAAGATTCTCCTGAAGTCCTTGAATGATTTCCTATGCAGCCTTTAGATCATCTTCAAGTTTTATATTTTTCAACTTTTCTGCTTCATAATCTGCAAGAGATGTTTCCAGTTGCTTTCTTCTATTATCCATCTGTACTGGTGTCAGAACCTTCCTCAAGCTATTAGGATTATGAAAATAGAGGACCAAGCTTTGATACCAATTGTTAGGATTCCCAAAGATACTGAGAGGGGGGGTGAATCAATATCTAACCGGTTTATGGATATTCTTAACTTATTAAATGAATTGAATCTCAAAACAATATACCGGTAAACAAGAATTAATGCAGTAAATAAGAACAATAACCATAACATAGAAAGCACACCATAACACAATATTTTTAACAAGGAAACCCGGTGTGGGAAAAACCTCGGTGGGATTTGTTACTACTTACTAAGTTGCCATTAGTTTTATGTCCAAAGTCATTCTATATACTCTAGTCAGTTATTACTACCGAAACATTCAGTCGGTAAGCACAGAGCAGTCGGTTATAGAAGAAAGTAGTCATAGAGCTTAGTATACACCAAGCTATCTACCGAGTAACACTCTATGTCTACCGAGTAGCAAAATCACTGACATAAGAGATCTATTTATACAACATTAATTGAGGATCAAAAAAATGAGAGAAGGTTTATGAAGCAAGACATGTGTAATAGATAAGGAAGCACTGAGTATTGTGATTGTTAGAGACATAGAGGTCACTGAGAAGGATTTTAGAGAACAATCAAGGAACATAGTAAACAGAAGGGTTTACCGAGTTAATCTATGGATTATCGAGGTATGCTATAAGCAAGTAAAGTTGGTGTTGAAGAAAGGATTTGAAGTACTGATTCACCACTCCCCTCTCAGTACATTAGCTTTCCATATTGGGCCTAACAATTGGTATCAGAGCTTGAATCTTGGAAAAGGGTTTAACAGCCTAAAGAAAAAGATCTTATCAATGGAAGGCTATAAACAATCTCAGAGAATTGTGAATCTTCAAAATGAATTGGATCATGCTAATCAAGTGATTACTGACATGCAGAAACAAATGCAAAAATCTCTGAAAGTTAGAAGAAGATTGTCTAATGATTTGTAGGACTCTCAAGAGTTAGTGGAACAAATTGAGACATCATCTGACAATAGTATTTCTGAAGAGACTAAAGAAATGATTGGAGAACTGAAAGAAAAGAACAAAGCACTGACTGATCAGCTAAAAGCAATGAAAAGAGAACATTAACATTTCAGCACACAGATGACTGAAAATCTTGATGCATTAAGGACAACCAAGGATAAATTAAGAGATCTAGAAAGAGAAAAACAACATCTTGAAGCATTAGTATCTGAAAGGAATGATGAAATCACAAGGTTGACTAGAATTCAACAAAATCTGTCAAGTCAACTGGGTTATGCACATCATGAAGCAAATCTGAAAGATGATGAGAATCAAGCATTAAAACTTGAAATATAAAGGTTGATCGATGAACTTGAAACAAAGAAGAAATCCAAAGAAACACTGAAGAAGAGTTATGAAGCATCAAAGATGTTGGATGAGCAACTTAATACAAAAATACCCAACAAAGTTGTAGGACTCAGTTACAAAGGAAAAGACTCTACCAAGAAGGGAATCCACACTATCGAGAGAGGAGAACCATCAAAGCAAGCTGGAAACAAGAAGAACATCAAAGGAAAGAAGCTTATTTGCAACTACTATGGAAATCAAGGTCATACTGCCAACATTTGCCAAATCAAAAAAGGTAAGCAACCGAATGTCACAAGGTCTAATGATTATTGTTACAATTGCAATAAATATGGTCACACATCTAACCAATGTAGGACAAAGTCTGCTAGCAATTATCAGAAGGCAAAATTTAAAGGGTTTTGTAAAAACTGTAATAGATATGGACATAGTACCGAGAAGTGCTGGTTTAAGCAGAAGAACTATATGTGGTCTGCACACCGAGCAAATACTAGAAGCTACCGAACTCACATAGATCTTAATCGACAGTATACTGTAGTACCATGGGATTACAATACAAGGATATGGTGTGAATGTTGTGGAAGATACGGAAATATAAGTTCCAACTACTTTATAAGGTTTGGAATGAACAACTGAAGATCATGGAGAAATCTTGGTATGGCATGTTTTCATTGTCACAAAGTTGGACACTTGGCTAGAGATTGTAGAGATCAACCTAGAGGAGACACTGAGGAAATAAGAAGCAAACTATAGATGATTTGGAAAAAGAAGGAAATTGTGTCAAATGAAGAAAGCACCTTACCTACCGAGTTAGGTGCACCTATTCCAAATTAATCGGTGAAGGTATGAAGGGACTGCATTCTCTCAAGGTTAAATCTTAACAGTTCCTATTTTGTCATGTACTTAATTCAAAATCTACATAGTTAAAGATGCATTAGGAAATTTGAAATTTTATCAAATCTTTTGAAGCCTGTCTAGTCGGTAAATATAGGAAGTCTGGCTACTTGGTAAAAGCATAAAAAGGAAGTGGTATCGAGTGCATTTAATGTTTTCTTACCTAACTACACGGAGCTCGATAAGGTAAAAATTGTGTACTTAAAGCTTTTTCACGGTCATTTCACACTTACCAAGTATTCAAGAAAGCATAGCAAAGCGATTCAAAGGCGATCAAACCTCCTCCAAAGCGAAATTCAAGGTATTTACATCAATCACAACGCATTGTCAAGCTAGTTTACTGATCATATCAGTTGTGAATATCTGTTTTACATTTACTAAGTGGAAAGCATCTGCCATTTAAAAAGTTTTCAAACGCTAAGGATCTTTTGTTAAGTGATTATCCAAAATTTGCAATGGCACCTAAGATCTAGAAGCCCATTGTTGTTGAGAACATTGAAAAGCCCTCACTGAAATACTCTCTAACTCCCAAAATAGCATCTGAACCGGATGATAAAATTGCATTTTCACTCATTCCGAATAGGGTTTTACTAGTTGAGGATGTTAGATTCTTCACTAAGTGTCGTGTTGAGGAACTAGTTCATGTTGAGATTAAGGACACATATGATGTGTTGTGTACCGATGGAAAACTAGATAACAAGTTTGAACACATTAAAGTCAAGGGATTGACCAAAGCCCTAACCTACCCGTGAGTCTTCAAACCCCAGTGGGTTAAATTTATTTTGAGTAGAGTTCATGATGACTTAATGTGGTTAGAGGAGCAACCATTCAAGATCACCAAGGAAATCATCCACTTGATCACCGATTACCCTATTTATGACCATGCCTGAGCTCAGAAAATGATTTCACAGAAGGAATTGATCACTTTAACAAGAGTAGAATCTGATTGCAGAGGTCTAAAACTAAATAATGTCATAGATGCAGAGCTGAAGTTTTCCATTAGAGTCATAGGCTATTGTTTCTTTCAATCAGCAAGGGAAAACAATGTACCCTGTGCAGCAGTCGATTTAGCCTATAAAATTGTGAAGAAGGGAATGAAGATTGATCTTTGTGAAGTGTTGTTGAAAAATCTGTTTGAAAATATAAACACCATAAGGAAGCCAAAGAAGAACAACTTGGCAAAGCTCACTGAAGTTTGGATCACTTTTGGTATGCATGTTTTTCTATTTTGAGAAATTCTTTCCATCAATCGGTAATGTAGTTTGGGAGCTACACCGACCAATCACCCATCAAATCAATGACTTCATCAAATAGCTAGGTGATAACTTCAATGATATTATGGATGATTACTTTAGCAAGTTTCAAGAAAAGATGCATAACAGGTATAGGATTTCACCCAAGTTAGTGGAGAAATACAAGGATGATATATGCTTTGAAGTAGACACCGACTACTGCTATGTCAATGTGGTGGAACCAAGAACTCAATCTTTGCCACTTATGGGTTATGAGATTGATTTTGACATTACACAATAGTAGATAGATTCTTTTCTTGCACTTCCAAGGCATGCTACAAAAATCAGGTACGGAACCTATGAAGAAGTTAAAGAAAAAGTTAAGATGAGCATTGTAGTACCTAGGGCTACAAGGAAAGCAACACAAATGATTAAGGCATTAACAGAGAAATTTGGAGAAGGTTCTTCCTCCACACCTATCAAGAGCATTCAAGTCATCACCAAGGAGGAATCTAAAGCCCAAGAAGTAGCTATTACATTGAGCACCGAGTTGCCTAAAGGAAAAATTTTGAAAAGGAAGAAACAGGATACATCAAAGGTATCACCGACTCCTTTAGTAAAGTGCCCAGACACAAGATCATCTGCAGTATCACCGAGTAAGAAACCAAAGAATGTTGCTGCACCAAAGGTAACAAAAACCTATAAGAAATCTACTCAGAGACTCATTTTGACTAAAGAGTCCAGTGACACCGAATCTGAAGACGCAAGTAAATTTCAGATTGTTAAGAGTCAAAAGAAAGATGTACATAGCGTTGATAATTTATGTGCTAATCTGAAACAATATGGTGGATTTGGAGCATTTAGATATGTTAAGTATGAATCCAGAAATGCTGAAGAAAAGAGACAAATAGAAGAAGCTGTCATCTACACACTTCTGAAATTCTGATTGGTCCCATTGGAAGTAACTAATTCTCTTCCAAAAGAATTGTATTTGCATATTGATAACAGGTGGAAATATGCTATGGACTTGGAAAAACAGATGAGAGAAAGAAGTCTGGTACATCTCTTCTCAAACATGTCAGTAGATGAGATCAATGAACATTTGAAAACCACCAGACAAACTTCCTAGTCAAGCAAAGAGCCTTGAAATTGATGAATGACCTTTATCTTGAAGTACAAAATGAGACCAAGGAAAAGTGGCAGGAAATCTTTCAAATCAAGAATGTTGGTGAACAAGTTGAAGTTGAAATAGTTGATGTCACCGAGCAAGATCCTGATATCACTGAGCAAGACCCCGCTGATACTATACAAATTGATGAGGATATCATGGACACCGAGGTACAAGAACAGGAAATGATTGCAGGGAATGCTTATGCCAAACTAGTATCTAGTGAGTCAGTTTTGGAACAAGTTCAGCCCTATCCTCCGGTCACTCAACATGTTTCAACTGAGGCACCTCAGGATACTGAACAAGGAAAAGAGGGTCACAAGTCTACAGAAGGAGAAGCTACTTCTCAGGCCACCGAGGGATAGACTTCTCAAGCCCCTTCTAGCACTGAAAATGTTACAACTGAGAGCCAGAGCAAGGATTCACCGAAGGCTACATCTGAGGTTAAAGAAATTGACAAAAGTGTTGCCTCTACCAAGCAACCTACCAAGGGTCAACAAGCCTCCCAATCCATTGTATTAGTTCAACTAGTGAAAACCTCCTCTTCTAAAGACAAGAAAATGAAAAAGCATAGTTTCAAGTTAGATTTGTCAAAACCAATAGTGTTGCCAAATGTAGACATATCCAAATTAAAAGGGCAAGCACTTATTGAATTCGGTGAACTATGCAAAGCCAAAGCAGAACAAGAGAAGCAAATGGCTACACAAAAGAAAAACAGAGTACTTCAGAAGGTGAAAGCACTATTAACAGATATGCTACCTGAAGCTACAGTGACAAAAGATGTAGCCATCCATGTTCAACTGGATGAACTCCTAACTAAAATAGAGACATCTGGAGTAGACGTGTCTGAATACTTGAGCAAGTTGAAGGACAAAGATCTCACTGCAAAAATGATTGAAGAGGTACAGAAAGCTATTGCTATTGGCAAAGTAAAACTTGTCAAATTTATTGTTGAGTTGTCCCCTCAACTCAAACACATTCTTTCTTTATTTCAGAAACTCTGTACATTTTTTTTATTCATTCAAGACATCAAGAATAAAATAGAAGTGATTGAGAAAGAGATCACTAATCTCTCCCATACATTGACCACTGAGCCAAATTCTATTCAGAATTTCTATACCAAGTTACAAAATCTCATGGCTCAACAATTGGAACTTAGGAATGAAGAGCACAAAATAAGGATGGACATTATGACTCTTCAAACCTTATTCATTCCAAACTTGTCCTCTGTCCAATAACACATCAACAAGGCTACCTCTTTATTCACTCAGCTAGAGGGAAGCACTTTAGATGGACTGATTTCACTGTTAGCCGACATTACAACTTAGAATTCACTCATGGATAGTGTCAAGGATGCCCTCTCCGCCACTCTTACCGATGCAAGGACAAAGTATAAATCCATTTTTGACCAGTTGCCTCCATGGAATGGTAACTAAGTTTTGATGCTTGTCAAAAAGGGGGAGTATAGAATCAAAGTATCAAAGGGGGAGTGTAGTATACAGGGGGAGTATACCGAGCAGACCAGAGTATCCAAATGCACAATTGAATTTGACAAGGGAGCAGTAAACACTAAGCAGTGATCAAAGAGAAAAGATCAAGTGCAGTAAACATAGAACATTGATCATCGAGCATGCAAAATCAGAGTTATGAATAGTATATTGATAAGGGGAGTATATCTGAGTATACTATTTTATTGACTATTGTATATACTGTCAGTTTAATCAAATTTTCTAAGTATATAGATTTTTGAGTTATGACTTTGAAAGAAGTTTTGTCAAACATCTCAACTAATGTCAAAAGGGGAGATTGTTACTACTTACTAAGTTGCCATTAGTTTTATGTCCAAAGTCATTCTATATACTCTAGTCGATTATTACTATCGAAACATTCAGTCAGTAAGCACAGAGCAGTCGGTTATAGAAGAAAGTAGTCATAGAGCTTAGTATACACCGAGCTATCTACCGAGTAACACTCTATGTCTACTGAGCAGCAAAAATGATATACCAAGTGAACACACACTGAGTGAAATGTATCACTAGATACATTGAACCTAGACACATATGGTAAATGTGTTACAAGATCAAGGAACAGGGAATCATTATCACTTAGGAAATTGCACCTTAAAGATTTTGTATGATCTTGAGGTCATCTATCCAATGAAATATTTTGTATGGTTATTCATTTGATCAATCATGTTTGTAAGATCGAAGCATGAACAGATCACCAACATAAGAGATCTATTTATACAACATTAATTGAGGATCAAAAAAATCAGAGAAGGTGTATGAAGCAAGACATGTGTAATAGATAAGGAAGCACTGAGTATTGTGACTGTTAGAGACACAGAGGTCACCAAGAAGGATTTCAGAGAACAGTCAAGGAATAGAGTAAACAAAAGGGTTTACTAATTTAATCTATGGATTACCGAGGTATGTTATAAGCAAGTAAAGTTGGTGTTGAAGAAACGATTTGAAGTAATGACTCACCCCTCCCCTCTCAGTACATTAGCTTTCCATATTGGGCCTAACAGGATTTGTGACCCACAATATTTGCTCACTGGCCAGTAAGTGAATATTACATGATACAATAGGGGCCTGCACATGCAGGAAGGCCAACTGCCTAAAGCTCACTGCTTAAATACAAAAAGAGAAGTCTCACTGACTTACAAAAGTGGACCATGTAAAATTAATGTCATGTACTGCTTCGGTTTAGCATCTGCTATGCCAGGTTCAGTACCGGTTTAAGCTCTTGCTATAATCATAAACCTTATTCCACAATCTACCTTAATATTCACACATATTATCCATCTCGCATTTTCCTTATTACAAATGTTCTATAAGATCTCATACTTAGATGAGTCCTAATACAATTCGCCTTGTCGGCTTACAAAAAGATTTTACAATTATATACAAAATACAATAAACAAAATCTTGTCGGCCATGGTGCTGGTAAACACCTTTGTCGGTGCCGGTGTTGTTGTCTGTGCTTGTGTTGGTGTCTGCCGATACCATAGGATTGTAAGGTTGCCATCAATGATAATAACTTCAATCACCTACAATTTCTCATTGGATTGTGCATTTTCCAACAATCATCATCAGTGATTTTATAATATAAATTACTATCAACACTTCCCTTAGTAAAACGAAGCTTCAAAAGATATTTATCCAACCTTGCATACCAAGATCTAGGTGCTTGTTTCAATCCATATAAAGCTTTCCTTAACTTGCAAACCATATCAGTATCATCTGATAGTGAAAAACCATCAGGTTGTTCAATATAAACTTCCTCATCAAGATCCCCATTCAAAAATGCACATTTAACATCCATCTGATAAACCTTGTAGTTTTTATAAGTAACATAGGAAAGAAATAATCTTACAACTTCAATCCTAGCTACCAGTGCAAAAGTCTCTCCATAATCAATTCCTTCCTTCTGAGATTATCCTTTACAAGCCAATCTAGCCTTATTCCTTATAACTTGACCATCCTCATTCAATTTATTCCTAAAAACCCATTTAGTTCCAATAATATTTTTATTTTTAGGTTGGGGAACCAACGTCCATGTGTTATTTTTCTCAATCTGATCTAATTCTTCTTTCATAACTTTTAACCAAAATTCATCTTTGCATGCCTCAATTACTGATATCGGTTCAACTTATGAAATTAAACATACTTCATTAGTTTCTAGTCTTATTCATGTCATCACTCCATTGCTCTTATCCCCAATGATTTTATCTTCAGAATGATTCAGTCTCACATACCTAGGAGTCTTCTGACTCTCTATTCCTCTTCCCTGTCCTTCAGTTACTGTAGAATTCTCTGATGTTTCCGGAGTAACTCGTTCAACTCTCTATTCTGGTAAAGGTGCTACCAGTTCAGATATAATCATTTCCACTACTAGTTCCTTCTCATAAATTCTTATTTGACTTCTATTTAGCTCATCTAATTTGACATTAGCACTCTCCAAAATTCTCTACAATCTCTTGTTATAACATCTATATGCTTTTCTTTCATTAGAATAACCAAGAAATATGCCTTCATCACATCTAGGATCAAATTTCCCAATATTATCATCTCTGCTGATATAACATTTACTACCAAAAATTCTGAAATACTTAACTGTAGGTGTATTGCCAAACCATAATTCATAGGGTGTCTTACCGGTTTCTCCTTTGATATGTACTCTATTGAATGTGTAAAGTGTTGTACTCACTGCTTCTCTCCAGTAGATATGAGGTAGATTAGCTTCCATCATCATTGTTCTAGTAGCATCCAAGATAGTTCTATTTTTCCTTTCCACAACTCCATTCTACTGAGGTGTTCGGGGAGCAAAAAATTGTCTCCTTATACCATGCTTGTCACAAAAGTTATTAAACTCACTGGCTGTGAATTCTCCACCATGATCTGATCTCAAACATTTAATCTTCAATCTTGTCTCAGTTTCCACTTTAGCCTTAAAGATTTTAAACTTTTCAAATACTTCATATTTTTCTCTCAAAAAAGTAACCCACATCATTCTAGAATAATCATCAATGATTAGCATGAAATATCTATCACCATGAAAGCTTTTAACTCTAGAAGGGCCACACAAATCATTATGAATAAGATGAAGAACATCGTTTGATTTATCTTGTATAGTCCTAAAAAGGTTTTGACTTGTTTACCCATTTGACATTCTTTACATACCAGATTATAGGGCTTCATAATCTTAGGTATATCTCTAACAACCTTAGTTGAACTGATCTTCACAATGCAATCAAAATTCACATGAAACAACCTTTATGCCATAGCCAACTCTCATAAATATGTGTAATCAAACATGTCTTCTAACCGGAGTTCAAATGAAATTTGTTACCTTTTGTTTGTGTACTGGTTGCAATCTCCAAGCCAGATCTGTTAATGATTTTGCATTTTCCATCATTGAACTATAATTGAAATCTCTTATCTACCAATTGTCCTACCCTCAAAAGACTATTCTAAAACCTTCAACATAATAAACATTGTTAGTATTGTTCTTACCATCCAATGATATAGTTCCTTTTCCTTTAATCATACATGCCTTGACATCTCCAAATCTAACTAGTCCACCATCAAATTCTTGGAAAGACGAAAACTTCCCTTTATCTCTAGTCATATGATGTGAACAACCACTGTCAATTACCCATTCATCCTTGTTCTCAATTTTAGCCGCAAGTGCCTTCTCCTTAAGTACATTCTCTTCCAGTGCCGGATCATCTTCCTTGATAGCCAGGAATACCCATTCCTTCCTATTGTCAGATCCACTAGCATAGTCTTCTTCCAGTTTATCATCTAAATCAGTAATGCCTTCCTCATCCGCTATGTAGCATGATTTGTCTCTATTTTTCTTGAATCTATACTTGTTCTGATATTCACGGTTAGGCTTAAATGATATTTTAACTCTTTCTTCAAATCTTGAATTTCTTTTAGGACATCTAGATGCAAAATGACCAATTTTATTATATGCAAAACATTTAAAAGGTGCTTTTCCTTCATACTTACTTCCTATCGGTCCTTTCAGTATTCTTCTAGCAAATAGTGCTTCAAGATTCTCGAACTCATCATATTCTCTCTTCATATCTTCTAATTCTTTTGCATATAAAGCTTTCCAGTCTTGCTTACCAGTTGTAGATGTAGATGCATGAAAAGGAGGTTCAGTCTTCACAGCTCCAGAAGGTCCAAATTCCTCAAGCTCAAAAGAAGATAGTTTCCCAACCAAAGTATCTCTATTGACAGATTTATTAGCCATTGTTCTCAATTCATTAATAGCAGTAGCATTCATTTTGTAAGCTGGTGGTAGGGCTCTCAGGACTTTAGAAACAATTTCATCTTCGCTCGAAGTTCCATCATGACATTGGATTCCCATAAAAATATCATTTACCCTTTTGACGAATGCAGTAATCCTTTCATCTTCTTCCATCTTTAGGTTTTCATATCTCACCCGGTAACCATCAAGTTTAGCAATCTTCACTGTAGGGTCACCTTCATTAAGAGTATGCAACTTATCCCATATAGCCTTTCCAGATGATTTGTTTGTTAATCCCTTTATTTGCTGATCAGAAAGTGCACACAAGAGGGCTTCTATTGCTCTACAATTATTCTCAAGCTCCTTGTCTAGGTTTTCTGGAGGAGGATTGCCAGATCCTAGATTATAGGGTGTGACACCATTCTGTATGATCTCCCAAATCTCCTTGCCAAGACATCTCAGATTAGTCTCCATCCAAATCTTCCATATTGTGTAATTTGTTCCTTCAAGCCTAGGTATATCCCTTCGAAAGATAGATCTAGAAGAACTAGGTGAAATTGAACTGTTAGTCACCATAGGATCTTCCTCAAGCGGTTAATCTTTTTGCAGCAAGGACCAAAGCTCTGATACCAATTGTTAGACAGTTCAGATAACCAGAAGAGAACTGAGAGGGGGGGGGGGGTGAATCACTTGTCACAGATTACAAGAACATTCATCACTTAAAATATTAATACCGAAACCCAAAACATTAATAACAGAATAGAAGATAAACTAATGAAGCGTAAAAAATAGTCACAGAATAAAAGCCATCCACATAACACCAAGATTTGTATGTGGAAAACCCAGTAAAGGGAAAAACCATGGTGGGAAGCCTACCCACAATCAGATAATACTTCTGCAGTAAGTATGTGAATTACAATGAAGCGGTCTACACTTGCAGGAAGACCAACAGCCTAGAGCACACTTCTCATCACAAAAGAAGCCTCACTGTCTACATATAAATCTAGACTACAATCTAGAGAAGTGTTGAACTGCAAAAGATAGCATCTCCTATGCCTAAGTACAATTCCGATTAAGCTCAATATCAGAGGACTAAATCCTCTTACACAAACCCAATTCAATCTCTAATGATTGACCAACTCCTCTACTTGAATGATATTACATTATTTGCACATTACATTCCTTGACCATGACCTCTTACATTAACCATGATGATTTACAATGAGATCTTACATCTATTTATACAAACCCTCGACCATAAACAATCAGGTCGACCACCAGACAATAAACTTATTAGATAATTACAAACCATGTCAGCCTTAGACCAAAACAAATAATATCAACACATAATTACATCCCAGAAATACATCAATAGGTCCTATCAACACGTTACATTAATGTCAATCCATAACCTAGATCAACTGGGAACAAGTATAGGTCCACATGCTTCAGCAATGATCTCCAAACGCCAAGTATCGAACATGATCACCAACAACATCTTGAAACTCCATCAGAATCTGTACCAACACCACTTATGCAATTCATCAAAGAACTCCACCAAAATCTCTATAGTAAAACCCTTGCCGGAACCAGAAACCAATCTTCTAAGAAAGCAGGATATCATCCAATCACCAAACCAAAACAAACTAATCAAATATGAGTATAAGTATTATGAAAAAGCTGATTCCATCACCAGATTATATCGGAGTCTACCAGATCATGCCAGATCCAAGTTAACCAGAAACCACTCAACCTACAGGGACTAGAAGGGTTCTGGTAAAGCATCCAAACAACTAGTATTGGCATCAATGACAAAACATCAATGCAACATATAATCAATTCCACCAAATGGACAACATAGAGAAGGGTGGAAATGTAGAAATAGGTCCTGGTAAGGGAAGGAGATACCGTCACCAAGGTGAGGACCCCAAATGTGGTTAAAATGCAGGGGTCGCAATTTTATGACACTACAATTTGAAAAATGTCGTATCTCTATTTGCAAGATTTTCATTCATATGATGATGAATTTTCTTGTGATGATTATACATTTAGTAAGAAAGAACTTGATGAGGCTCTTGATGAGTTTCTTTATCCCAAACCTTCTAAACCAACATTTTTCCAAAAACTAATCAACATAGTTACTATGACATTTCGTAGTGATGATGGAAATAAGTTGAATGAATCTTCCCATGAAGTCATTCCTATTTAGTCATCCTCTAAATCTAGTAACATGGTGGTTTATAACAACCCCCTCTATCATGATTTGTCTCCTTTTCAATCCAAATAAAAACCATTTAGTAGTCATGACCATGCTATGTTGGATGTGCTCTTAATGATTTCATGTCTACCATAACTTCTTTAAACAATGATCACACACCTAAGAGATTTATTAATATGACAAATGTGAATGAACATAACTTTCAAATACCTCCCAATAAACCCATCCTTGTTTTTCAAGTTACTATTCCTTCTTCAAATTAACAACCTCTTAACAAGCCTCTCTTTTTAGTTCGAGGTGGTTATAGTAATGATACCTTTTGCACTCCTAACAAACCAGTTATTATTGTGCAGGTTGGATATCCCACTAAGAGTCCGTATGAGTATGTTAAACAGATTACTTGAGAGAGTTATACTTTAGTTTCTCTCACATATAATAAAATAAATAATAGCCAACCTAATCCTCCTCCAATTATACCTTGTTCATTTCCTACTTCCCAACCTCTTCTTCCATAAGTACCTCATATCTCACAAACTCTTGGTAAGGAGTATGATCTTATCAAACAACTTAATGCTACCCCTACCAAGATATCTCTTTGAGATTTAATTAAAACTTCATCCTTGTATCATGTAATGTTAGAATATGCTTGAAAGACTTTAGATGTTCTGCCCCCAGTGACACCTAATAATGTGGCTTCTTTGATTGACTCCATGACCACCCCAAAAGCTTAAATTGTATTCACACAAGATGAGTTACCATCTCATGAGATTCAACACCAATATGATCCTCTCATGATTGTCATCCTTATTAATGGTAATTCTATAAGATGGACCCTTTTTGATAATGGCTCTGGCCTTAATGTTTGCAGCATTAACCTATTACATATGATCAAGGTGGATACTTCTCTTATTAAGTTGGATTCTCTTACTATTTGTGGCTTTGATAATGTTGCTAAATCTTCTTTGGGACCTATAACCTTACCTATCAAGGTAGGACTTGTTATTTTACCTACACCTATTCATGTCATTCCCAATACTCTTACCGATAATATTTTATTAGGATGACCGTGGATTCATTGTATGCAAGTTGTTCCTTCAAGTTTGCATAGGAAAATTAAGTTCATTTACAACAATAAGATGTATACCTTGTTTGGTGATACCAATTTATAATTTTTTTTGCAAACCTCACCTTCTAGATCTTCTTCAACTACTTCTGATTCTTCTTCAAATACTCTTACAACCCCAAGTACTCCCTTCAAGTAGTCTTGATTCTTCTTCAACTCACACCGAATCACCAGTTTCTCTTCAAGATACTTCTTCACTGGAAGAAGTACTCTTAGGTGATGATTGGGGGTCTTTAGACTTTACACCGTCTTTTGTAGGAGAATATAATGTCCCGCTAAGAGAACCTAAGATTGAAAATGAGAGAGATATAGATGATCCTAAAAGCAATCCACTTTGTCTAAAAAACTCAATAAAAAATTTGTTAGTGCTTCTAAACCCAAACATTCCTCTACTCCTACTTCAACTAATGATGGAATTCAAGAATATGAGGCCCCACCTTCCTTTAAGGAAATGACTACTCTTTGTGGTCCTAGTTTTTACATATTAGCTAAGAGTGGATATAATGGCAATGGTTATAGTTCACAAGAACAAGGGATAAAGTTTCCTTTAGAGAATAAAATTCATGAAACATATTTTGGACTTGGATATAATCCCTTTGAACCCACCAAAGCCTCTAAGAGACCATCCATTAATGTCAAAGTCATATTACCTTATAATTCACTTTCATTGATCCCCCTTGAATACATTGACTAATTCTAATCAACCTTCCCTAGATGTCTTCTCTTTTAATGATTCCTTGGGTGAGTTTCTAGGAGCTTACGATAGTCTTCCTTGATATCATCATAATTATGGTTTTCCTTATTGTTTAAATACTAAGGCATACTCTGGGAAAGATACCAAATTAGATAATGGTAATGATGAAAATACACATAAATTTCCTCAACCAATGGATGTTCCCCAACAAAGTAATCTTCTTGTGAGTGATACCATTGATGTTAAGATGGATCCTTGTAATGAAGAAGATATCATAAATATTGGAAGTGTTTAACAAAGGAGGAACAAAAAGGATATCTTGTATTATTACATGAATTCCCTGAAATCTTTCCTTGGATTCATTTTTACATACCTGACATTGATCCTAAAATTGTCACTCATAACATTGTATTGATTCCTGATGCTAAACCGGTGAAGCAAAAAATTAGAAAGTTGAATCCCAAAATAGCTTTGAGCTTGTTAAAGCTGAAATTAAAAAACTATAGATGTTGGCTTTATTCACTCTATTGATTATTCTCCTAGGATTTAGAATATTGTGGCTATTGTTAAACCTAGTAATAAGATTAGGATGTGCATAGTTTTTTTGAGATATTAATAAATCTTTTTTGAAGAATGATTTTTCATTTTCGAACATTTATATGATAGTAGATTCTATTGTTGGCTATGCTTTGCTGTCTTTTATGGATGGTTTCTCTGGATACAATCAAATATTTTTTAATCCTCAAGATCAATTTAAATCTTCCTTCACTACTCCTTGGGGTATGTTTTGTTGGGTTATGATGCCTTTTGTGCTGAAAAACACTGGCGCTACCTATCAATGTGCTATGAACCTTATCTTTCATGATTACATGCATAAAATCTAAGAAGATTACGTTGATGACATCTTAGCTAAGTCTATATCTCATCAAGACCATGTTAATATCCTTTGTCAATTTTTTAAAAGAATTTATAAATACAACATGCACTTGAACCCCCAAAAATGTGTTTTTGGTGTAGATAGTGGAGAACTATTAGGGTTCATAGTATCGCATCATGGAGCTGAGGTGGATACAAAGAAAATAAATGCTATAGTTAGCATTCCACCTCCTCGAAACATCTCTTAATTGAGAAATTCGGAAGGAAAAATTCAAGCTATCTATATGTTTATTTCACAACTTGCAGATCAAACTTTCCCTTTTACTCAATTGCTTAAGAAAGATACCACATTTCGATGGAGTACTAATTGTCAACAAGTTTTTGAGGATCACAAAACCTATCTTGCTAATCCTCCTATCTTGCAACCTGTTGTTTCTACTCAACCTTTCCTTCTTTACATTGCCTCTTCTTCTTATGTTATTGCAGCTTTATTGGCACAACATAATAGTGATGGTAAATAATGTCCGATTTATTATATAAGCCGCACTTTACTTGATTACAAAGTTCAATAGACTACGATAGAAAGACAATGTCTTGCTCTTATTTTTGCAACTCAAAAGTTGACACATTATATTTTGAATGTTGAAACTCTTGTCATCCTCAAATTCAATCCTCTAAAGTATCTCTTTTATCAAACTCATCTTTCAAGATGCTTAGCAAAATGGGTTATGATGTTAATAGAATCTAACCTAAAATTTGTTTCTCAAAAAGCAATTAAAGGACAAGCCTTCACTGACTATTTAGCTAATGTGCCTTCTCCTCTTACCTTACCTAATCAAGAATCATTTCATGATGATTTTTTTCCTCCCTATTGATGTTGATAGAACTTGGGAATTGTATTTTCATGGATCTAAGTGTTGAACTAGTTCGAGAGCAGGTATAGTTTTAATACCTCCTTTAAGGAAACCTATACCTTTATCCTATCATCTCAATTTCCTTTGTACTAACAATGTCACTGAGTATGAAGCCCTTATTGCTGGTTTAAAAGTGTCTTTATCTCTAAACATTTGACACTTACATATCTATGGCGACTCACAATTGATTATAAGGCAAGTTATGGGAACTTATCAAGTTAAACAAGACAAATTATGGCAATATTGTGACTTGGCCCTATCATTTTTAGAAAATTTCACCTCTTGTGCTAGGCTCGTATCGACGTCTGTTTCCACCCATATTTTCTCTATTCAGAGCATAATGTCGAAACTTGCAAAGAACTTTAGACTGAAAGTTTCTCAAAGCTACCAAATTTATCCAAAAAGCGTGGGAAGTGATTGATTGAGTGTTATAATAAATGGTGCTGACAATATTATAATTGCTCAGAGCCCTCCTTTTAATCCATTTTATTATTAATTTGTCCATCAAAAATCTTTGGGATGCTATGATATCGGTCCTTGAAAATGATTAATCTGACATCCTCAAGGAGGCCTTGTTCACCCTACCAAGTAATCATTTCATCTTGATTGACCGCCGCGTTGGCTGCCCAGTCAGAAAACCCATTAGCTTCACGGTAGATATGAGATATGTAGCTTTTCTCAAAAGTGTTAATGACATCTCTAGCAGCTTTTATAATGTTATTGATAGACCATGAAGGCTTATAGGTCCCCTTGAGGCATTTTATGATGTTGTTTGAGTCCCCTTCAATCCATATGTAGGGGAAATTCCATCTTTTTGTGAGAAGAATACCTTGGAGTGCTTCCATTGCTTCTGCTTTGTGGTTTGTTTGACTTCCTATTGGAACAACAATCAATTCCTTGCATATACCTTTGTCATCTCTAAGAATAGCTCCACATCCCGCAGGACCCAGATTACCTTTTGCAACACCATCAAAATTGACTTTGAACCAACCATGAGGGGGAGTTTGCCACCTTGCTTCTAGTATTTTGTTTTGCTTAGGATCAGAACTGCCAACATTCTCCAAATTCCAGGAACTTAAAATGTGAGATTTTATAGGGTTGGTAGAAAAACATGGGCCCTTAATGATCCCAATGTTCTCCACAATTGCCCATTGTATTTTCTGGAACACAATATCTTGAGTAAGAGTTGTATCCCTAAAGATACGATTGTTTCTTTCTTTCCAAAGTCCCCACAGAATGTGAGGGAGTGATAGCTGCCACAGAGATCTCAAAAAGGAGTTAGACCAATGGTAATTCCAGGAGTAGAACAACTCACTAATAGTATTAGGAAACACCCAATCAATGCTAAAACTCTTAAGAAATCTTTCCCAGATCGAAGCAGAATAGGAACAGTGGATAGCCAGATGGTCCACTGACTCTTCCTCCTTAAGACACAGAGAACATCTATTAGGAAAGGAAAATCCTCTACCCTTGAGGTTATCTAAGGTCGGGATTTTATTTTGAAGAATAGTCCAATAGAAAAAGTTGATTTTGGGGGTCAGACCCTTTATCCAACCTTTAGACCAAAAAGGATTATCAGGAGGGGCAGGGGAAAGAACACCATACATTGAAGAGATGATAATGATACCTTTGGGTTCATATTTCCAAATGAGGGAGTCTTCCTCTTTATTCAACTAGACCGAAGACCTATGCTTCTTAAGCTTAACGAGGCTTGGGTGGATGCTTTCAATGTTCTACCAATTATTGCCTGTCCAATACCCTTCAACTAGAGGACCAAAAGTTCTAATACAGGAGGAGGCATAGGGGGCCCATTATGGGATATCAATCAAAGGTTTATCAAAAAGCTAGGGGTCTTCCCAGAATTTAACTTTCCTACCATTTCCTACTTTCCAAGTAACCCCTTTAGCAATGCTATCTCTGCATTTAGAGGCATGATTCTAGATGTGGGACCCATTAATGTTGATTTCAGAATTGATAAAAGAGGAAAGAGAGGAGGATAGAAGAGAGTACTTACTTCACCATATTTTACACCATTCATTATTTGAGTGGAACATTCTCCAAACCTGTTTGGATAGGAGAGCTTCATTTAAGGTCTGGATTCTTCTCAGTCCCAAACCTCCTTTACTTTTCGGTCTGCATACCTATTCCCAAGCCACAAGAGACATTTTTTTCTTGTCCTCAACCCCTAACCATAGAAATTTTATTTGAATTTTCTCAATTGCATCAGCATACTTAACATGAATTCTAAAAAGGCTTAGGGCATAGATAGGTATTCTTTGAAGTGAATCTTTTAAAAGCTGAAGCTTTCCAGCCTGACTTAAAAGGGCTCCTTTCCAACCAGCTAGCTTTTTATGAAATTTGTCCACTAGAGAGCTCTAGAAAGAATCAGGAGGTGCAATGCCCAAGAGGAGGCCAAGATAAGTGGTATGAAGATCAGCAATCTGACTCTAGGATTTTATTGATTCTTTGTTGTCTTCTCTCTGGAGTATTGATGAAAAAAACTTTGCTTTTGACCCAATTAATGAGTTGAGAAGAAGCAGAGGAAAACTTACAAAGAGTGTCCTTCAAGGTTCTAGCTTTAGAGATACTTGATTCCCCCATGACAATGGTATCATCCACAAATTGTTGGTGGGAGCAGATAAGATCAGCTGAAGAAGTTTGAAGTCCCTTAAAAGAACCTCACATAACCATATTTTCCATAGACCTTCCAAAACATTCAACCATAATAATGAAGAGGATAGGGGAGATGTGATCCCCTTGCCTCAGTCCTCTAGATGCTTGAAATAAGGGGGAAGGGGAGCCATTGACAAGAATAGCAAAAGAGGTTGAGGTAATAAGCCGATTGAAGAGGTCAACACATTTGGTGAAAAAACCATAAGCTACAAGAACCTTCACAAGAAAAGACCAGTCAACCCGGTCATAAGCCTTAGAGAGATCAAGCTTGAGGATGAGACCCCATTTCTTAGCGCTAACAAGAGAATGAATATTCTCATGAACAATAATAATGGAGTTAAGAATTTGTCTTCCTGGGACAAAACCATTTTGCTGATGATTAATCAAAGAAGGAAGGACAGACATAATTCTGGTAGTAAGAACCTTGGAGATGATCTTATAAAAAGAATTACATAGGCTGATAGGTATGAAATTGTCCATGGAGTCAACACCTTGGGTTTTTGGAATAAGAGAAATGAAGGTGCCATTAATTTTGTTCAAAAGTCTTCTAGCCCCAAAAAATTCCTTGACCCCGTTGGAAACATCTTTCTCGACAATGTCCCAGAATTATTGGAAAAAGAACATGGGAAAACCATCTGGACTTCATATCATTTGGAGATCACTTGGTTATGTTGAAGACATGGTTTGGACACTTGGTTTTGGTATTTTTTTTATTGGTCTAATTAGGCTGACATATTTGTTGTTACCGGTAAATTGGCCTAGGTTATGGGCTGACATGCATTATATATTCCATATCAGCATGACACGTTATGGAGATGATTTAATCAATTGGTATTGTTGTAATTACATTGAGCCGACATGATGCATCGCATCTTGACTTATTTGTAATTGATTTTATTGTAATATTCTTAATTAGCCAACCTATACATTTGGTCTTAGGTTCTGGTATATATGTAAGATCTCAATTGTGAGATGTAGGGTATGATATGTAAGGTTATGGTATTGTAACATGGTATGTGCGGATATATAAGATCTTATGAGAAGATCATAGAGAAGGTGATTATCTGAGCTTAATTGATACTGAATCCAACATTGGAGATGCTACTTTGAGAAATACATTATCATTGGATTTAATCATCCAATTGTAGTCAGTGTGACTCTTATTTTGTGATTGAGCAGTGAGCTCTAGGCGATTGGCCTTTCTACATGTGCAGACCCCATTTGTACACACATGCTATATGCAGTAGTATCATTTGATTGTGGGTAAGGTTTTCCACCATGGTTTTTCCCCTTACAGGGTTTCCACATACAAATCTTTGTGTTATGTGTTGTGGATGTTGTTTCTCTTTCCATTTCATGCATTAAGTTTCACCGGTATTGATATTTACTATTAATCTGTTAACCAACATCAAGTTTGGTTTACCGGTATTATGTATCAAGTTTTATTAAGTTATATTTGGGTTGAAATTAATAGTCAACTGATTCACCCCCCCCTCTCAGTTACCTCCGAGTCCTAACATTCCATGTATAAAATCTTGGTGTTATAGTGTTGTTGTTGATTGATTTGTGCTTCTGTGTCTTTCTTTTGTTCATTTGCATTAAGTGGCTAAAAGAACAAGTTAATAAGGTTAAAAATTGCAGAACGCTTATTCACCCCCCTCTTAGTGTCCCTTGATTCCAACAATTTCTATAAGATCTTAGTTCCTTGGAATAAGTTTAATAGCTTGAGGAGGACTTGGGAAGGTGATTCAAAGGATTCTGGTAGTCTTCAACATTAGCTTATTATGACACTTGAGGATCTTGATCAATCCAAAGATGAAGTCTAGGAAATGAAAGGAAATCTAAAGGATGCTAAAGATTTCATTCAGTCACTGAAAGATCAGCTGAACAAGTCTAGGGAGAAGAGAAAGGAACTTATTGATAAGCTAAAGGAGAAAGAAAGCCAAAGCATTAATGACCAAGCCTTGAAGGAAAAGACAAAAGAGTGTGAGAAACTTGGTAGAGATAATGCAATATAGAAGAATGAGATGGAATCTATAGTGATGAGGTTGACAAAGGAGATTTAGGAAAGAAAGAAGAATGAAGAGAGCCTTAATCAATCCCTAAAAGAAAGAACAGATGAATGGTGCAGACCCAACTATGAAAATGATCAACTGGAGCTTGAACTACTACAATCCAAGAAGAATGAGAAAGAGCTTGACATATAGATTTTCATTCTTAGGGATGAAATTTAAGGTTAGCTCAACTAAGATTGATGTGATGCTTGAGAATCAAAAGAGTTCTGATGACAAGGTCTTGGATTTGAGAAAGGTGAAAGCTCCGGATCTAGTCAAGGCAATCCTAAATCATCACATCAGAAGAACAATTATAGAAGGCCTCTAGTAAGGAAACCTAAAGCTCATAAGTTCAACGGTAACTATTTTGTTTGCAATAAATTTTTTCATATGGCTAGTCAATGCAGAAATAGAATGAATCACAATGGCCAATCTTTCTCCAGGCAATGTTTCAAATGCAATAAGTATGGTCATAAGTCAAGTGAATGCAAAAGTGTGAAGAATAACTTTCAAAATAGAAGGAATGTCAAATGTTATGCATGTGGTAGGTTTAGACATGTTGCTAATTAGTGTAGATAAAGAGGAAATCAAGGGAATTTCAGGCATAGGCAAGGAAATGTTGTTTTCTATTATTGCAACATAACTAGTCACATTGCAAGATATTACAGAAGCAAAAATAAGAATAGGAATGGTCCAATAGACAAGAATAAGAATGTATAGGCAGATGAAAAAGGG
The DNA here is from genome assembly GCF_030272615.1 of Cryptomeria japonica. Lineage (NCBI taxonomy): Eukaryota > Viridiplantae > Streptophyta > Pinopsida > Cupressales > Cupressaceae > Cryptomeria > Cryptomeria japonica. The sequence goes on along the minus strand of NC_081406.1, from coordinate 482,170,271 downwards.
AAAACAAAAGTGGATGATATAAGAGATTAGATGAAGAAGACATGGGTGAAGAAGAGTGATTCGAATGATGGAAGTGGGTCCGTACCTGATTTTGGTGCTCAGAATTCCTTAGGGAATTAGATTGAGGCCTCTTGCCTAAGGGGAGCCTTCATGCAAATCTTTTCTCCCCTACTAGATGTTTGTGTCAGAAGATCGACAGATTGTCAGTAACTCTATTATGGTGGTACAAATATTTTTGAAGGATTTTTAGAAGAGTTTGACGAAATTGAAATCGTAGAAGATTTCTTGAAGAACTATATATGTATGCAAGGTATACAGAATTATTGGGGCAAAGTGAATTAATTACACCTAAAAGTTAGGTGTGCGGAAGATATAAAGTGACTTAATCACTCCATTTCCCACTTTTCATTTGAAGAGAAGAAGAGAAGAGAGATCTGCAAGTAGGATTTTAAGAGAACAAGGCATGAAGAATATTTGTGGCACAAATTTTCTAATCTAGCGGTCAAGGTATTTTTTTGCTAAAACTTTTCAAGCCTGAAGTTTGAAATTTCTAAAATGGTTTCTTCTAGTACGACAACTCCTCTAGTCATAGATGTCATCGAGAGAGCTCGACCCAACTTCAAAAATCACCCATATAAATCCATGGAAGATGATCTGCAAGGCATATTCTCAACTATTCCATATGGCGTTTGCATGTAGAGGATATTAGGGTTTATATCCATGCTAATATTGAGGAGCCTAGAAGTGCATGAATGTTGAATTTATACACCAAACAGATGATAGGTGAGGTTGCTAGTCTAAAACCAAATTCAAAGATGTTGAGGAAAAGGGTTTTGCATAGTATGTCAAATTTTTGATATTTGATGAAACCGAATGGGTCCGGTATGTACTTAGTAGGATGCATCATGAATTTATGTGGTTAAAAGAGTCATTAAAGATTAAAAAGATTTCTATTAAGGTTGTTACTGGTTTGTCCTCAAATTGGTGACTTACCCACATTGAAGGTTGTGAAAAAACAAATCATCAGATATCCAATAGGGTCAAAATTCGACCGAAGGGCCATGACAATCAACGACATCATTGAGTATGATGTTAAGTTTGATGGAAATATGCTGGATTTAGTTAAGTGTTATCATTGATGTCAACACTATATCTCGGTTGGATATGGTTCTACTATCCTGGTTGGACCTATCCTGGTTAGAATTGGTATTTATCTTGGTTTTGGCTGCAATTTTTATCTGGTATGATCAGATCCCTGGTTTGAATTTTTGGATGCTTATTCAGGATGGTTATATGATTGCCATATTCTATTGGCTCATGATTTGGTGCTTCGGTAGCTATCGCTTATGTTCCCCGTACCAGTTAGCTCCACCGGTTAGCTTTACTGGTTAGCAATATTTGATGATTTGGTTAGATGATTTTGGTACGGCTTACGGAATCGGTTTCTATCATGCTGAAGGTGCTTCTTGATCATGTCCTTATTGTTTGGTGGCTTTGTATGCTATTATGGTGATCGTATTTGGACCCGGTTAGACTTTTGTGTTATTGCACCGAGGGTTTTTACCGATTGGTGAAACATGTTGGTGATTGGTCTTAGCATGATTTACGATGGATATAATTGTTTAGGAATTTGTTTTAGATCCATGCTGTGTAATGTAAATCATAATATTATTTTGGTGATATCGTGTGATGTAATTTTTGTAATTATGGGTTTATGGGTTTAGGGTTCAACTGACCTTATCAATAAGGTTGATGATCTTTTCTATAGATGACTTATTCATGTAATTGGATATGGTTTTTGGGATCGATGGTTATGTATACATTATCAGAGGAAGGTTTATGTGTCAAAAATTGATATATCATTTTACAAAAGGTTTTTGTGTTGCAGGGAAGACGTCTATGCTTAACTAAAACTGTATCAAGCATTAAGAGATGCTACTTTCATAGTTCATTCTTTCCGGATTGTAGTCCGATGCTTTTGTAGGTCAGTGAGACCTATTTTTTGATGAGAAGTGAGCTATAGTTTATTGACCTAATTGCAAGTGCAATCCCTTTGTAATTATTTTGCATACTATTGCAGAAGTATTATTTGATTGTGGGTAGGGTTTCCCACCATGGTTTTTCCCTTTACCAGATTTTCCACATCAAAATATTGGTGTTGTGTCAACTCTGCTTTCATGTTTTATATTTCATTGTGTTGGTTTCTTTGTGCTCCGGTTTAAAGGTTTTAATCTACAATAGTTTTGATTTCTGATAGTCAACTGATTCACCCCCCCTTTCAGTTTACCCTCGGTATCAGATCTGTCTAACAAATTTTTCTTCTATGGTGATAGTTTTAGGATTAATGATAGTCCCAAAGATACTGAGAGGGGGGTGAATTGGTATCTAACCGGTTAACAAAATATTTAACCTTATTAAGTATTTTGCATTCCAAAGCAGTGTACCGGTAAACAAGAATTAATGCAGTAAACAAGAACAATAAAGACAACATAGAAAACACACCATAATACAAGATGTTTAACGAGGAAACTTGGTGTGGGAAAATCCTTGGTGGGATTTGTGACCCACAATATTCACTCATTGGCCAATGAATAAATATTACTTACAATGAGGGGCCTGCACATGTAGGAAGGCCAACTGCCTAGAGCTCACTGCTCAATCTACAAAATAGAAGTCTCACTGACTTACAAATGGATTATGAAAAATCCAGTACAATGCATTGCTTCAAATCAGCATCAACTATGCCAGGTTTAGTACCGGTTTAAGTTCATACTGTAACCATAAACCTTATACAAAATTTGCCCTTATAATTTTCTCATTCCTATCTCATCTCCTATTCCATCCACTATCCTTATTACAAAATGATTTACAAGATCTCATACATATATGAGTCTATTACAATGTGCCATGTCAGCTTTACAAAAAGATATTTATAATTAAATACAATAAACAAAAGTTTATTCCTGTTGGTTGGAGTGTCGATATGCATTGTTGCCGCTGTCGGTGAAGTGTCTATCGGTGCTTGCTGGTGGTTTACCAGATGAATGTTGGGTGGTTGCCTGTAGGTTTCTGGTAGGTTACCATCAATGATAACACCATAATTTCTCACTAGAGTGTAGAATGCCAACAATCTCCCCCTTTGGCATTGATGGCAACACTCATGAGAAAAATCCAAAAACTATTTCCAAAAACTGAAGTCCAAAAAGTTTGCCAAAAATATGTGCTCCCCCTGAGCAGATCATCTCCTCTGAATAGCCATTTTTCTCTATCCACTACTCCCTCTTTGACATCAATGACAAAGGTTGTCAAACAAGTGCAAAATTTTACCTTAAGGTTTGTAACCGGTTGGTTACAATCTGAAATATATCAGCCAAAACCAAGTTTAAACTCTGCATGAATATGTTACTATCACTCATGGTTGCCTCAGTTCATTGGATCGTGTCGGTGAGATGATGTATATGTTCCTCTGGTGATCTTTCCCAGTGAATTAATTCCTTAGATATCTCATTTCTTAGAGAGATAAGAGTATCCAACTTAGGACTACGTTTATACTTCAGCTCTTTGGCATTTGCCTTGATCCTTGCTTTTTCCTTCTCAAATTTCTCCAACTTTTCTTCAAATCCTACTATTTCTTGCTCAATAACCGATATAGGTTTGGATGAACCAATGATTTTATCAGCTATATCATCAATTTGCTTTTGTACTCTTCTTATTTCCTTTTCAATGTCTTGGGTCAACAAATGTGGCTTGCATGTTTCTCTGTATAGTTCCTTATACTCCAAAATTTTTGTATTCAGTGCCAGTAAAAGTGTGTTAATATGCTCAGTGCACTTCTTTATTGTTTCCTCAAAGGATTTTTCTTTTTCCATTTTCTCTTTGAATATATCCTCATTTACCTTATCCACTGTTATTACATTTCCAACAATAAATTTAGACAATTTGTCTAACTGTCCTAAAGAATCCTTTACATTATCTACATTGCATTTTGGAGCAATCATTTTAAGAATAGGTATGGTATCATCAATTTCCTTGTAGGCCAATACATTACAATCAATGATCTTCTTAATTGAGTCCATAAGTACCTTTGTCACATTAGTAGGTCTGAATTCAGATGTTTGACCAACTGCCTTTATTATTTTAGTGCTTCCAACATTTGTTACCAATTTGCTTGTATCTACCTCTGGTGGATCAGTCTGAGTTTGTGTTTCAACCTATAGTGGTTTGGGTTTCTTAGTGATTGTAGCATCCTAAAATTGTGACACTTGCAATTTCGACTACATTTGGGTCTTCACGATGGCGGCACAACGTTGAACCTGAATGGAGACCCTGAAACCTGCTTGTGACACAAAAAACTGCATTTTTCTGCACCCTGGCCTGATCCCTCCTTGCACCCTACTGTCCCGGGAGGTGGGACCATGGTGCCTAGCGCCCTGGTCCCCCAGGACCATGGCGCCCAGCGCCTTGGTCCCTGGCCCTATTTTGGGCCCGGTCTCTTTTGGGCATCGGGTCTCTAAGTTTGCAATTTGGAAAATAATGTTTCTAGGTCGGCCTAAGGTTGGAAAAATCAGTCTATCAGCCCTAATTGACAAGTATATAAACTACTTTCCCTCTCCTAGAAAGGGAGAGAAAAAGGAGGACATATATGTGAGCAAGGCGCGAAAGCGATATTCAAACATTCAAGCATTCAAGTATTCCTTCAAGCAATTAAGTATTCTAAGTCTCCATTCAAGGCTAGGTGTTGCATTCAAGACAAGGATTCAACCATTGAAGAGGAGATCACTTACAACACATTACATACTACATACATTACACCTTCACATGTAAGAATACAAACATTCTTACAACAAGGTATCAGTACTTGTTTACATTACAAACATTTACATTTACAACATTCTCATTTCTTGGTTAATTCCAAAACTGGGGTTTGACCTAAAGGAAAACCCCTCATCCCTAACCCCCAAATCGTCCTCTCTTTTCTGTGTGTAGGTTGCAGGTACGTGGCTGTAATTGAAGATCTAGAATCCTTGTGCAGAGACGAACAGATCCACCTTCGTTTCACGGATTTTTTGGAGGACCGTGTGCACGCCGGGCGCCATCGTCCCGTCAACTTTCGCTCAAATTTGCAGAACAACACTGTATCGACATTTTACTGCTAATCCCAGGTCCGCAGCTTCATCCCATATCCCTATCTCTATTTATAAACGAATCTTTCCTACTTTACATGCATTCCTAGGTCAATCTTTCTATCTACATTCTTTACAAAAGAGGGTGTCCTTAATGTCTTAACCCTTGAAACTCATTTAGAATCCAATCCTGCATTGTGTGGGATTGGATCTTGTGGGTTTCAACCCCTCTTTTGAATGTAAAGTCCCTCCTAAGTGAAAACCATCAACCCTAGTGACTCTCCCTTCTCTCTCCTTGGAGTTGGGGAGGGGAGAACAACTAGGGTTTGATTTTTCCGCTTTACATTTTGGTGAACCCGACGTGAACATCCTCATTCTGATTATTCATGGTTAGATCTGAAAATTTTGCTTCCTTAATTACATTTCCATGTTTGATCTTTTGCAAATTTTAGAGGTTAATTGCATAAAAACCCTAAAATTTTCTTTTTAGTAATTGAGCTTGTGAAATGTTTAATTGTTAATGCTTGTTTCAGATCTACCCTTCTATTGCAAATTACCAATTCATATTTGTGCTTTAATTCTGAAAATTAAATGGTTAAATGTCAAAACCCTAATTTTTAAAGCCTTCTTGATTCAACCTTTGACTAATAATTTCACTGATCAAAACACCTCCAAATCGGTTGTAACTTTGGATTCCGCAATAAAATCACAATATCTTTCATCCCTGAAAATTTGGAAAAAAGTTGCGAGGACCATGTGCACCCCGAGCGCCATCATCCCCAACATTTTTTCCAAAATTTTGGGAGCTAGATCTTACTGTATTTTTCTGCTAAAATCTAGAATTTTGGCTGATTTTATCAATTCTAACACTTTCAAAATCAAAGTCAAAGTTGGTCTAGTGATTGCTTGGATAAAGGCTTATAATCATTCAAAAATTGCTGAAATTGAAATTTGTATCAAAATTGTGTTTCTTACAATCCTAAATCTGAAAAGTGTGTTGGCATTCATTCGAAATTTTAGTGCTTTGTTCAAATTTTTGCAGTTTGTGACTTTTGAAATTAAGTGTTTAATTGCGGCAACTTTGATTTCCGCTTTCAAATTTGAATTTTGCATGAAATCGAGTCAACTTTTAAATTTCAAAGCCTGCATTGCTTTCAGTATTCCCTCTAAAATCATAAAATTCAAAATTTTAGTTTCCCTCTCCTTTTCAAAATTCAAATTTTACATTTTTCAACAATCTTGGTAGGGTTCAATTTTGAGATTGCAACTTTAATTTGGCCTATCTACAGATCGTAAAATCACTCAATTTTTTCAGATTAGCTTTAAAATCATCATAACTTTCATCCTTGAAAATTTCGAAAAAAGTTGCGAGGACCGTGTGCACTCTGTTCGCCAAGGTCCCTGACTTTTTTTCTGAAATTTCGGGAGATTGTCTTGATTGCATTTAACAGCTTAAATCTAGGAGATTGGCTGATTTTATTGAAATTTGCTACCTCTAAAATTCAAAATCTTCTCTCTCTCTTTAGTGCATGAGTTTTACAACAATAAGCCCTACTTACACTATTCCCGTTAGACGAAGCCTTAGAATTAAGTCTTTCCAAGGTGTAATTACTGAGGAGATGGAACCTAATTTGAATGGCCTTTTTAACGAGGACATGGGTAATTCCTCTAATCCTCTTAATGATGAAGAAGCTCTCCATGAGGTTTCTGTAGAACAACTTTCAAAATTGGATAACCAATTTGATGATTTTTGACAATGGATGTCTCAAGAATACCCTGATAGTGAAGCTCTTTCATTAATTGAGGGTCTAAAATGTATGGTTCAAAGTGATAAGAATGGAATTGATATTTTGCGTGGTATTGCACACATTGTGGATTCGAATGTGATGCCGATGAAAAGTTGTGCCGAAACTTTAGGTTATACACAACCTCCTACTCAAGTTAATCATTCTATTCCTTTGACGACTCCTATTGCTAGTATACCTACTTTTACATCAAGCATGATGACTACTTCAACACAAGACATTCCACCTATGATCACCAGTCATGGGGGCAATCCCTCTTCTTCAATCAACCCCCTGCCTTCATTCAATCCGACTTCTTCATTCATTCCTTTAATGAGTGTTCCTATTATATCTCCACAAATAAACATGACGCAAGGGGGCAATTAATTTAACCATTCCATTCCTCCTTGTAGTGTTCCTCCTTTCCAATCATCTCCTATGACTAACTATCATAGTGTCCCACCACCTTACTCTCTACCTTCTTTCAATAACATAACACCTCCATCACAATCTAACACGTCTAATATGAACTCTTCGACTGAAGTGACCATTAACAATCTTGCACAAACTGTCTCTTCTTTGCAGCAACAAATTGCCTCTATGAATCAATCTAAGTTTAGTGTGCCCACATTTGATGTCGCGAGCCCACTTTCTCTTGACATTGTTCGAGCTATTCCCCCTAAACATGTTGAAATCCCACATTTGGAGCTTTATAATGGTAAGGGTGATCCTCTAACACATGTTAAGACCTTTCAAACGATATGTACCGATTTTGCTTATGACCAAAGGTTGCTTGCAAAACTGTTTACTAGAACATTAAGAGATAAAGCCCTACAATGGTATTTCTCGTTACCTTCCTATTCTATTACTTCTTTCAAACAACTTGCAAATGCTTTTATTCAACAATTTCAAAACAATATAAGTCCTAAAGTTACTCTGATTGATTTAATGCATTGTAAACAAGGTGTTAAAGAAAAAGTGACTGATTTCATTGGTAGATATAAGCATTTGTATGCTCAAGTTTCTTTTCCAGTACCTGACAATGATATTCAAAGAATCTTTATTTCTAATTTACAAAAAGATATTAGAGAAAAACTTTTGTTTTCTGAGTTTACTTCTTTCCAACAGTTGTGCGCAACTCTTCACAATTATCAACTGACTGTGAGTCAAATGGAACAAGCAAATCCTATGGCTCCGAGTGATAAGGGTGATAGTAGTCAACAACCATTTGGGAAGTTTAAACCGAATAAAGAGTCAATTAAATTCAATGAAAACATCATCAACAACAATGTGAATGCAGCATCAGGTGTGCCTCCTATTTCTAAGTTTTTCAAGAAAGAAAGAAAGTTTACTCCTTTGAATGAATCATTGCATAGTATTATGAATAAGTTATTGGAACAAAATGTGCTTACTCTTCCTCCTATAAAGCAAATAGATCCTGCAAAGATTAATTCGCCTTATTTTGATAACAAATCTTTTTGTCAATTTCATCGTCATCCTGGGCATGATACTGAAAAATGTTTTGCTTTAAAGGGTAAAATTCAAGATTTGATTGATAATAATACTATCTCTGTTTTTGGTGTGAATGATAAAGGCAACACATCTGTAGCTCCTCCTAACCAAAATCTTAAGATTTTTACTGATCCATTGCCTTCTCATACCTCTAATGCGATTGATACTACTGATTCCTCTATCTCACCTAAGGATCTCGTGTCTATGACTCTGAATGTGATTAACTTTGTGGAACAGTAGAAAATCCCTAAAGAACCTTCCATCACATTTGATTCCAGTGAAACTATCAGGGCACCTGATGTTCCTTTATATATAGTTGCAAAAGTCAAGAATACACCTTGCCGTGGAGTGCTTATTGATCCTTCTTGCATGGTTAATGTCATTACTGAAGAATTTCTTTTTACTTTGCAATTGAATCAAGTGATCTATGATGAAACAAATGTGGTTGTGAAATTATTTGATGCATTTTCTTCTCCTGCAATTGGTTCTATTACATTACCTATTGAGGTCCATAACAAATCCCTTAATGTGAGCTTTGCTATTATTCCATCATCCGAACAATTTCGTGTGAAGCTAGGCTATCCTTGGCTATCTTCCATGAAAGCTATTGCTTCTCCTATTCACAAGTGCTTGAAATTTCCCCATAATGGTGAAGTTGTTACTGTCAATCATAGTCTCTTTAAACCTGCTGAAAGAACTTCTAGCGTTCCTATTGATTACTTTTGGCCTAAACAATTCCAATATCTTCCTCCGCGAAGTGATCATCTTTTTAAATCTTATCAAAAGTGGAAAAAAGATATGATCCTATCTCTAAGTGAACCTAGAACACCCAAACTTGATATTCCTATCATTCTTGAGAAGGAAGTTCTTCCTTTGAAAGATAAAACTAATGTCTTTCCTCAAGAAGATTCCCAACCCATCCCTATGAATGTGATTATGACTATATCTAATAAACTTCCTAAAGGCAGACCTATACCTCCTCGTCATGATGGGCTTGGTCTCCTTCCTAAACCAAATATTCCTCCCTTATATGGAGCAGTTCCTCCTCCTTCCTCTTATAGAGAGAAGATACCTTCCTCTTCTCCTATTGTCCAACCCAAGAGACCACAACCTAAACACCCAAGTGATAAGGATGATAACATTCCTCCTCCTCAATCTCCTCAACTTCCTACTAAGACTAGACGAAATCGTTCTGCACGTGAACGCCAGTGAAAGCATCGTCTTAGAGCTTAGGCAGCTGCTTCTCAAACTTTGCAATCCCCAAAAACACCTTCAGCCAATATTATTCCATTTTCTCCTCAGTTGAAAATTGAGCCAAAATCTCCTAAACATAAGATGCATGATGGTCTTGATCCTGTGCAAGTTAAAGATCCTATTTTTATAAATCTTGATGATGATATAGATGAAAATGTTATGCATGATGAAAATGTTACTCCTGTTCATTCTGATAGTGAATATGAATATGTTGATGTTGATAACCATTTATCTAACAAATTTTCTAAAGCACTTATCCTAGCTCCTAGACAAGAACAACGTGGCTTGGAACATGAACATAGCCCTTGTTTGGATCTTGTGATAGCTCCATCTGCTGTGTTGGATGTTCCTCCTCTAGCGTGTTTCCTACCTTCCCGAAATATTGATCAGCAAGATAGGGGGTAGATGACGTGCTAGACTAGTTTCATTAGCATAGCAGACTCTCTCCTCCTCTCTTGATCTCTTTTGTTACTTCTTCTATGTGTTATTCTCATTCTTCTATTTGTTGTCCTTAGTGTTGTCTACTTGAGGACGATGCAAAACATTGAGATCTCTTTTGGTCTCTCTCATGTTGACTCAAAAGACACATGTGTTCCCTTCTTCTAGGTGACCTTCCTTGATTGGGGAATGAAGAACAATTATGCATACATACATATGATATACATGAATTATCATACAACATACTGACCCTGAGGAAAGCGAAGTCACCTCGTGCTTTGTGTTTTGTGTCTATTATCCTTGGGCTTCTCTCACACTTGGGGGCTAAATCCTTGTGATAACGTGCTCCTTTCCTTTCTCATTTCTTAAATGTATCACTACCTTAAAGCAATCACCCCCGGTGAGGCGTGTGCGATCGCTTTAACGTAGGGGGCATACATCCCGTTCATATCTTTTCAAGATACTTGAAAATTTCTTGACAAATTTAACTTTGCCTTGAAATTTTTTGATATCTTTCTTGCATGACTCATAGTGAGGGAACCTTACTACTGACAGTCATGGTTCTCCCTTGTGATCTTCCCTTTTACTTTGTCAATCAAAGTCGTAAGATCCTTCGTCCACTGGGGGCTTGGTGTATCTTGCCTCCTTGACGTGGTGAAAGTTTTTCAATGTTGTTTCCTTGTACTTTACCGGAAGTATGAGCGTACGCTTATACTCCCGCTAAAGTGGGGGCTAAATGTAGCGTCCTAAAATTGTGACACTTGCAATTTCGACTGCATTTGGGTCTTCACGATGGCGGCGCAATGTTGAACCTGAATGGAGACCCCGAAACCTGCTTGTGACACCAAAAACTGCATTTTTCTACACCCTAGCCTGATCCCTCCTTGCACCCTGCTGTCCCGGGAGGTGGGACCATGGCACCCAGCGCCTTGGTCCCTGGCCCTATTTTGGGCCCGGTCTCTTTTGGGCATCGGGTCTCTAAGTTTGCAATTTGGAAAATAATGTTTCTAGGTCGGCCTAAGGTCGGAAAAATCAGTCTATCAGCCCTAATTGACAAGTATATAAACTACTTTCCCTCTCCTAGAAAGGGAGAGAAAAAGGAGGACATATATGTGAGCAAGGCGCGAAAGCGATATTCAAACATTCAAGCATTCAAGTATTCCTTCAAGCAATTGAGTATTCTAAGTCTCCATTCAAGGCTAGGTGTTGCATTCAAGACAAGGATTCAACCTTTGAAGAGGAGATCACTTACAACACATTACATACTACATACATTACACCTTTGCATGTAATAATACAAACATTCTTACAACAAGGTATCAGTACTTGTTTACATTACAAACATTTACATTTACAACATTCTCATTTCTTGGTTAATTCCAAAACTAGGGTTTGACCTAAAGGCAAACCCCTCATCCCTAACCCCCCAATCGCCCTCTCTTTTCTGTGTGTAGGTTGCAGGTACGTGGCTATAATTGAAGATCTGGAATCCTTGTGCAGAGACGAATAGATCCACCTTCGTTTTGCGGATTTTTCGGAGGACCGTGTGCACGCCGGGCGCCATCGTCCCGTCAACTTTCTCTCAAATTTGCAGAACAGCACCGTATCGACATTTTACTGCTAATCCCAGGTCTGCAGCTTCATCCCATATCCCTATCTCTGTTTATAAACGAATCTTTCCTACTTTACATGCATTCCTAGGTCAATCTTTCTATCTACATTCTTTACAAAAGAGGGTGTCCTTAATGTCTTAACCCTTGAAACTCATTTAGAATCCAATCCTGCATTGTGTGGGATTCGATCTTGTGGGTTTCAACCCCTCTTTTGAATGTAAAGTCCCTCCTAAGTGAAAACCATCAACCCTAGTGACTCTCCCTTCTCTCTCCTTGGAGTTGGGGAGGGGAGAACAACTAGGGTTCGATTTTTCCGCTTTACAGTGATTACTGGTTTTACTATCTCAACATGTACTTGTGCCTCTGCTAGTTTCTCTGTTGGTTTCTCTGTGTTATCATCTGTTGGTATCTTTGTTTTATCAACTACCGGTATCTCTATCTCTATTGGTTTCTCTGTGCTATCATCTACAATACCAATACTTATTCCATTGTCCAAAGGTTGCTTTGTGTGCTCTATTTGTATTCCAACCTCTACATTTTCTGTCGGTTGCTCAACAATGTTTCCACTACCAGCAATATCATCCTGTACCTCTGTGTTGTCCTTGTCCACAATAATGTTCACTTCCTGAGTATCAACATTCATGGTAAATAGAATTTCTGATTCAGGGTTAGTGTCATCATGTGTTATGTCCACATTATCAGTAGCTGGTGTATCATCAGTATGTACCAGTGTAGTATCCAAGGGTGGTGGTAAGTTGTTAGTTATTTTGATGTTTGGTATTCCACAAACTTTACCTTTCCCTTTGTCCTTGTCCTTTTGATATACTTTGAATGTTTTCTTGGGTCGGTTCAATTCTTCCTGTTTTTCCTTTTCTATGAAAAAGATATCCCATTTGTTAGTTGTTTCTTCTGCAATTTCATTTACTCTGCCAGCCATTAAGCTCACTTGCCAGTGACCACTAGCAAAAACTGATCTGTTAGCTTCACAAATTAATTCATCAATCTCCTCTTTCGAGTTAACTGGATGAACAACTATAAGTTTTTCAACCTTAAGTTTCTTATCTAACTCCATTACAACAATCCTTTTTGCATCTAACCTTCTGTATAGATCATTTGGTAAATCATATACAACTTCAATTAACACTTTCTTGTAGATGTCCAGATGTAGAATAATGTTGTTTTCAACACTTTCCTTTTCAGAATTAGTAAATGTGTTATACAACATGCTCACATTAGCCAAGTTACAATCATCAGTGATTTCATTCAGTAAGTTATCCAAAGGTGGTATAACCTATTTTAGTTTCTTCTTGGGTGTCAACTTCTTTGCTGGTTGTCTTACCACTTGTTGCTTCTTTCTCAAATTTCTTGTTTTCTTGGGTGGAGGAGAGGGTACCGGTGAAGGTTTTCTCTTCTTATCAACTCTTTTAAATTGAGCAGGTATCTCACTGTCAGATGATGTACCAATCGGTGAGATATGTGCCTCTGGTTGCAATCCTTCTAGTTCACTTTCCTTTATTCCAGTAGGGTTCATAACATTTTCTTTTATTTCCTTTACCTATTTTTATGCATCTCTTATATACTTTTCTCTTCTCTTCCTTTGTTTCAATGTTTGTACACCACTCTCAATTGTTTCTGCACTGCCAAAAACTTCTTCTATTGGTTCTCTAGGTGCTTCTAATAGGGTTTTAGCATAAGTCTCAATAGTATTTACATCATCCTTATACCCCATTTCAGTTACCCATATAGTTCTAGGAAGAACTGCTTCCATCCATATTTCATCTTTCTTAATCACAAAGAAGATTTCCTTATCATATTTGTCTACTATACTTTGTGGTAGTCTCTCTCTAGTTTTCATTTTGGCTTGGAAAGCTTTGAAATATTCAGTTATATTGTTTTCCCCAGCAAGACCCATGCCGATGAAGGCTTCTTGCAATTGTTTTCCTACTAGTATGTCATATCCAAAATCTTTGTGTCCAATACCAGGAATTTGTTTTGAAAAATACAACATAAGGCATACCAAAAGATTACCAAAATGAAATGTTCCTTTCTTGTCAGCTTTTATCTTCTTCAAATTATCAACTAGTTCATCCTTCAGCCATTCACATACATCTATTTTTGCATCGTTATTTACAATATCATAAGCACTTTTAATGCAAAGACTAGAAATTGAGTTAAGTCGGTTTGCATGTGTAGTCTTGTAACCTAAAATCATACTTATGAAACTCACATTGATATCCTTGATGTCATTTACTCTCAGAGATCTACTATCAAATGTTGCTCTGGTTAAGGTCATGACTGTGTTGTTGGGTACCTTCTTTGTCTTGTCTGGTCTACTACCAGTAGAGGGTAAACCTCTCACTACCCTAATAGCTTGCCAGGTGAATTTGCAGACTGATTCTAGCCAAAGAAATTCTCCATGTGCCCTACTTAGGACAATTCTCACTACCTCCTTTGGAAATTCAGGGATGTTCAAGATTTCTACAAAACCTAAGGTCTCAAACACTTCCACAGAACCTAATTCTTCAATATTGCAGTGAATATAAATTCTAAGGTCTTCAGCATAAGCTACACCTTTAGGAATTTTTGAAAATGCACCTATGGAATCATCTTGCTTAGCTATCTTGGGAATAATTTTGAAAATGGGCCTAGGGCATTTTACAATTTCCACAACAGTAGGGTTTGCAATAAATTCAGGAGCAGAAGAGGAAGCCCTTTGAAAAATACCTTAAGCTGCCTGATAATGTTTGAGTGCTTGAAAGAAATCGCTTCACTTCTTCACCTTGAATGCCTTCACTCATATTTTCATGCTCTTTGCTAGTTTGAATGCTCGGTGATTCGAAAAAGAGGGAAAACTGATGATTTATAATGAAATTTCATTCAACAACTACAATAAATGCTCATCGGTTAAGTGAAAAATTAACACATTATGCCAATAAAGAAGAAATCTATCTTCTCACCATCTACCGAGGGTAATTTGCATGATATTCAACTTGGTGCAATTACCCCAAAGGGTTACATCTTAGTTGGATGAAGAATTTCCTACTGGTGGAGTAATACTTTGTTCTACCAGTGAAGAAACAGTCTCATCAACATTCTGATATGTCTTTCTAATCCATTGTCTTGAAAATTCTTGCTTTACCTCATCAACCTTTTCTTTGCCTTTCAAACTGGGTCCTTTAGTGTTTGTCGGTGAAGTCTTGCTTCAACAAAATTTTGCAATATGTTCAATCTTGTTACAAGCATAACAAGTTACATTATTCTTCTGAATAGCCTTTCCATATCCTATGCCAGTTTGTGTTCTGCATTGATTAGATAAGTGCCCAAATCTTCCACAAACATAACATCTCACATTCATTCTACATTTATCAAAATTATGACCAACTTTGTTGCATTTGGAACATTGACCGGTGGGTGCATTAATGTTCTAATTGTTTCTAGATCTACACTGATTTTCTCTATGACCAAACTTGTTATAGCTAAAGAATTTCCCATTAAATTTGTAAGCATTAGGTTGTCTTACTGGTTTTCTATGATCATGATTGTTTGCAGTACCGAAACTTTCACCTACTTCAAATCCAAGTCCAATAGTATCTCCATTAGGTTTCTGACTTTTCAGCATATCATCAAGTTCTTCTGAACTTTTCTTGAATTTCTCTTTATGTTGATTTGCAGTAGCCAACTCATTTTCCAGAATTCCCATCTGCCTCATAAGTTCAGTTTTATCATGTTGCATGTGAATAAGATCTGTCTTTAACATATCATTTTGATGACTAACTCTTAGATTTTCATTACCAGCATCATTGAGTCTCCTAGTCAAGTCATCTTCATTCTTCTTTCTGTCTTCAATGTCTTTACAAAATCTCATAGTCATATCTTGCATTTCATTCCCCATAGTCATGTTTTCTTGTCTCATCTTGTTCACAAGCTCATTAAGAGTTTCCTTTTCATCATTATCATTCTGCATCTTCTCATGAAGTTCTTTTCTTTTATTTCTAGCAATAGTAAGATTCTCTTGAAGTCCTTGAATGAATTCTTCTGCAGTCCTCAGATCATCTTCAAGTTTGATATTCTTCAACTTCTCTGAATCATAGTCTCCAAGAGCTCCTTCCAATTTCTTTCTTAAGTTGTCCATCTGTATCGGTGTCAGACTCTTCCTCAAGCTGTTAGGCTTTTGAAAATAGAGGACCAAGCTCTGATACAAATTGTTAGGATTAATGATATTCCCAAAGATACTAAGAGGCGGGAGTGAATCAATATCTAACCGGTTAATAGAATATTTAACCTTATTAAGTATTTTGCATTCCAAAGCAGTGTACTGGTAAACAAGAATTAATGCAGTAAACAAGAACAATAAAGATAGCATAGAAAACACACCATAACAGAAGATGTTTAACGAGGAAACCTGGTGTAGGAAAAACCTTGGTGGGATTTGCGACCCACAATATTCACTCGTTGGCCAATGAATAAATATTACTTACAATGAGGGGCTTGCACATGCAGGAAGGCCAACTACCTAGAGCTCACTGCTCAATCTACAAAATAGAAGTCTCACTGACTTACAAATGGATTATGAAAATCCAGTACAGTGTACTGCTTCAAATCAGCATCAACTATGCTAGTTCAGTATCGGTTTAAGCTCATACTATAACCATAAACCATATACAAAATCTGCCCTTATAATTTGCTCATTCCTATCTCATCTCCTATTCCATCCACTATCCTTATTACAACATGATTTACAAGATCTCATACATATATGAGTCTATTACAATATGCCATGTTGTCTTAACAAAAATATATTTACAATTAAATACAATAAACAAAAGTTTATTTCTATCGGCTGGAGTACCGGTATGCATTGTTGCTGGTGTCGGTGAAGTGTCTACCGGTGTCGGTGCCTACCATTGGTTTACCAGATGAATGTCGGGTGGTTGCCTATAGGTTGCTAGTAGGTTGCCATCAATGACAACACCATCATTTCTCACTAGAGTGTAGAATGCCAACAGATAGGGTATAAGATATACCACTCCAGTAGGGATAAATCTTTCTCCGAAATAGAAATCTATGTTGCTTATGAAATTATTAGGGAGAATGAGAAATATGACTTGTGTGAACTACTCTAGAGTGAGTTGATGAAGAACCTGAAGAAGATAAAGGTGGACAAGAGGCACACATTCAAGTATGAAACCTTGATCCTATGTTTTTACTTCTAATTCATGAATAGAGTTCTAGGAGTAAGTTAGGTCAAATGGGCGTATGATAGAACTATGGTAGTATAGATCATAGATTCTTTGTATAAAATTGGTGATGCCAAGGTTTGGAATGATACTCTAGGGATATTTAAAAAAAATTTGGAGTGATATGGAGGGAAGGGAGATAATTCCTAAGTTAGTAGTAGAGAAGTACCAAGATACTATTTTCTTCATGATAGATACAGACCAATGTTTGATGGAATTTGTTGAACCTAGGACATCTTGGATCATGTCCATGGGGTATGAGGTGGAGGAAAAAATACTTGAGCTATATGCTCAAAATTTTCTAAGAAAGCGAGTAGATGCCTCAGAAGAAAGATTCGGTACATATGCTAAGAAGAGCTTGGACTTGCAGAGTAAGTTCAAGAAGCCTAAGATTCAAAAGAAGGTGAGGAAGGAAGTGGAGGAATATGTATTGAGCATAGGGATTACAAAAGAGGTGGTCCAAGAAGTGAGGAACAAAAATATTTTACCTACTCAGGAGTTAGCCAAATGAAAAAATACTAAACAGAAAGTCTCTACTCTAAATCCTAGTCATTCAAGGAGCTCTGCACCTTCCTCCGATCCTCAAAGACCTGTAAGATCTCCAAAATACCAAGCCAGATCATCCAGTGGCAAAGGGAAGAGGAAGGAAGAAATGGGATCCAAAATATATGTTGCAGCTCCTAATGATGAGGAGACAAAATCTAATGATGCAGTGAAGGAGGTAAGGGCCAAAGCGGCTAAGGCCACTAAAGTTGCTCAGAAGAAGCCATCTAGTGGAGGCAAGCCAAGAAAGAAACAAAAAACCTCCAGAATAGAGATGGTAATTAAGTAAGATTCATAGTCAAACCTCCTATGCCATTAGATGAATTTGTGGATGAGGTTGTAAAGAATGGAAATTTGAAGCCAATGTCTGAATGGTATGGCAATTTTGATGATAGTAAAAAAAAGACTTTAGAGGAAGCTACTAATAAGTCTTTGAATGTGTTCAGTAGAGCTCTAATAGAAATAATGCCTAAAATACCTAAGAGCTTGTATGATATTTTGGAGACGAGAAGGAAAACTGCAAATAAGGAAGAAGAAAGATTAAGGGAATATATGTTGGTAGAACTTTGCCTTGTAATTGCAAATGAGGAGATTGCAAGAATTCTCAAGGAGGCCAAGAATGAGTTCAGAAGCAAGAATAGAGTAAATAAGATCATGATTGGAAAGATTGAAGAAGTAATTGAGGATACAAAGAAGATTTTGAGATCAGTTTTGCTAAAGAATTATTATGAGTTTATCCCTGAGTAAAATGAGGATGATGCTCCTAAATCTAGTCCAGAAACTCAGAGCATGCCATCCCAAGGTGATCAGACAAAGATTGATACTCCTATTCTGAAAGTGCAGATAGTTGATCAGGTAGAGATTAATGATCTGAAAGAGGCTAGAGATGGGGATGTGGTGGATAAGGGTAAAGAAGAAGTAGGAAAAAGAAATGAGGTTGAGGATACTCATAATCTTCTGGTTGACACTGATAATCCTTCTAAGGCAACTGAGAATACTAATGAAAAGGAGGTGAAGGTTGACATTAAATTTGAAGTTGATACTAAGGGCAAAAGAACAAAAGCAAGAGACATTGTAGGGGTAGTTAAAGGTAAGCAGATTATTGATGATCTAGAATTTGTCCAAGGCCCAATCAACCTTGTCACTTTGTCCCCTATTCAGAAGCTTCAATTAACTTCATTTTATCAACCCAAGGCAAGTGAGGATTTGTTGAAATCTCATACAGAAGATAGTGAATTACTTACCCTAGCATCCAGTGTTCTTGAAAAGTTAATGCTTATATTTCAGAAGAACATGTCTGATACTCAATCTGGGCAGCTGAAATTTTTTGATCAATTCGGTGGGTACTCATTTTGAGTCATTGGAGAAGTCAAATTAAGTGAAGGTTCACAATGAATTTAATGCCAAGAGGCTCAACACATTGAAAATAATGTTTGATGATGATAGAGATACATTAGATACTTGTGTCAAGAGTATGCAAGATGGATTATTTGAAGGAGGCAACATTTACAAATTATTCCTATCATTGTCAAATTTCACTAAGGACATTGAGGAGAATTCCAAGGAGCATGAGGATCAATTAACCTAGATATCTCAATCCCTTTATCCTTTGTCAGTTTCTATGATTAGTCAAGAAGATCAAGTAATATCCCTACTTGAAAAAATCAAGAGTTTGATCAATGACAAGGAGAGGATTATTGGCAGAGTTGGTAGACTTTGGAGTCATCTCACTCCCAAGTTAGACATTGTGCTTAGTTCTCTAAAGGATGCTAAAGATGAACGGGTTGCCAATGAACCCTCATATTTTAAATCAATAGAGAAGCAAACATTTATAATCATTGGCCTCATATATATATTGGAGAGTCTCAAGAAGGGCTAGGATAGCCATTTGCGCTCATTGAAAAACACTTTTACAGATATCTTCAAGTTTTTGTAAGTAAGGTGTGTGTGTGTGTATGCTTGTGTATAGAATTTTGTGTAAACTTTTGGTTTCTGGAACCCCGTCTTTGCCATTGATGCCAAAGAGGGAGTGTGGAAGAGTGAAAAATGTTGTAATAAGCTCAAGGGAAGTCTTTTGGAGTTTTTCAATTTTGGATTTTTGGAGTTTTGCAGTGTATATTCTTAGTTGGTCTGACACTTATTCATTTTTCACTAAAGGTTGCCATCAATGCCAAAGGGGGACATTGTTGGCAAGAGTCACTACCCAAATCATCTAGTGTTGTCATTGATGGCAATTGAATTCATTTATTCCATCCACAATGTGTGATCTGATCCTACTGGAAGTCAGAGTGAAGACTTGGTCAAGTCCTGTGAGTCAGAGTAGTGCATCCAAAAGAATGTAGCATTTTGGTTGGCATTTCATTTCTATTGAACATTTTGTGTTGCAAAGATAGAGGAAGATATTTAGATATCTGGAGTACCTTATTCCAAAATCTTAGCCTCCGGTGATGATTTTTTGTGTGAGTTAGAAGATCCGGTGTACAAATATTTTTGGTTGAACAATGTAGTATGGGCAACTTGTATTGTTGATTGTTGTGTCGATTATGTGGTTCAATTTCGGTGATTGTTTTTATATTTGAGGATGTTTATCTGACATATGGGAAGCATGTGGAAAACTCTTTTTGGTCCACATATGCATTGGAGACCGAATTCAACCGACAGTTCATTCACGTTTCATTATTTGTATAGTATTCTTGAAGCCAACATGTAGAAGACCTAATTTCATGATGCAGATATATAAGACCACTGGATATGATCATTTTGGATATCAAGATATATGTGGAAAGTGTTGTGATCAAATGTGCATAGTTTCACATGTGCAAGTGAAGGATTTGTGCTCTGGAATATTGCAGATCAGTGGAACAGAGAAATGAGTGATTAAAGTGTTTTGTGTTTAACCAGAACTATACTTTGGCATTTGTAGATGCTATTTTTTAGTTTAGACATTCCAATTATCTTTTGTAAAAGATAATATAAGACAATGAGTCTTCCCAGGATTGTATCCCTTATTATTGTGAGCAGTGATTTCTAGGTAGCGTGCCTAAATGCATGTGCATTCCTCTATGTAATATTTCTATACTTCTACAAATTATATTTATATTGCAGGTCTCATCCCCATCGTGGTTTTTCACTTGAGTTGGTTTTCCACATATAAAATCTTGGTGTTATGGTGTTGTTATTGATTTATTTATGTTTCTGTATCTTTCTTTTGTTCATTTTCATTAAGTGGCTAAAAGAACAAGTTAACAAGGTTAAAAATTGCAGAACATTGATTCACCCCCCCTCTCTATGTTCCTTGATTCCAACAATTGGTATAAGAGCCTATATCCTGAAAATAAGTTTAATAGCTTGAGGATGATCTAGGAAGGTGATTCAATGGATTTCGGTAGTCTTCAATATCAACTTATTGTGGTACTTAAGGATCTTCATCAATCCAAAGTCGAATTCTGGGAAATGAAAGGAAATCTAAAGGATGCTAAAGATTTCATTTGGTCACTAAGAGATCAGCTGAACAAGTCTACGGAGAAGAAAAAGGAACTTGTTGATAAGCTAAAGGAGAAAGAAAGTCAAAGCACTGATGACCAAGCCTTGAAGGAAAAGATAGAAGAGTGTGAGAAACTTGCTAGAGATAATGCAGTCCAGAATAATGAGATGAAATATATAGTGATGAGGTTGACAAAGGATAAATTGAAGCAAGAAAGAAGAGTGAAGAGAGCCTTAATTGGTACCTAAAAGAATGATCTGATGAATGTTGAAGACTCAACTATGAAAATGATCAGTTGAAGCTTGAACTACTACAATCCAAGAGTAATGAGCAAGAGCTTGATAGAAAAATTACCATTCTTAGGGATGAAATTGCTACTGCAAATGAATATAAGGAGAAATTAAAGGTTAGCTCAGCTAAGCTTGATGTGATGCTTGAGAGTTAGAAGAGTTCTTATGACAAGCAACGTCTTGGATTTGAGAAAGGTGAAAACTCCAAATCTAGTCAAGGCAATCCTAAATCAACACATCAGAATAACAATTCTAGAAGGCCTCCAATAATACAACCTAATTCTCATAAGTTCAGTGGTAAGTATTTTGTTTGCAATAAATTTGGTCATATGGATAGTCAATGCAGAAATACAATGAATCAAAATGGTCAATCTTTCTTCGGTCAGTGTTTCAAAGGCAATAAGCATGGTCGTAAGTCAAGTGAATTTAGAAGTGTGATGAATAACTTTCAAAATAGAAGGAATGTTAGATGTTATGCATGTGATAGGTTTTGACATGTTGCTAGTCAGTGCAGATCAAGAAGAAATCAAGGGAACTTCAGGCATAGGCAAGGAAATGTTTTTTTCTATAATTGCAACAAAATCGGTCACATTGCAAGATATTGCAGAAGCAGAAATAAGAATAGGAATGTTCAGGCAGAAAAGAATAAGAATGTACAAGCAGATGAAAAAGGGAAAGAAAAATTGGATGAGATCATATATTAGATGAAGAAGACATGCATGAAGAAGAGTGTTTCAAATGATGGAAACAAGTACGCTTTTGATTCCATTGCTGAAAATTCCTCCAGGAATTAGATTGAGGCTCTGGCCTAAGTGGAGCCTTCATGGAGATATTTTCTCCCTTGATAGATGTTGGTGTCAGAATATTGGTAGATTATTAGTAACTGTATTATGGTGGTACAGATGTTTTTGAAGGATTTCTAGAAGAGTTTGGAAAAATTGAAGAGCCACGAAAGATTTCTTGAAGAATTGTCTGTGTATGCAGGGTATCAAAAAGTATTAGGGCAAAGTGCATTTATTACACCTCAAAGGTAGGTGTGTGGAAGATAAAAATTGACTTAATCACTTCATTTCTTACTTTGCATTTGAAGAGAAGAAGAGAAGAGAGCTATGCAAGCAATCTGATTTTCAGAGAACAAGGGGTGAAGAAGATTTGTCACACAAATTTCCTAATCCGATGATCAAGGTATTTTTTCGCTGAAACTTTTCAAGTTTGAAGTTTAAAATTTTTGGAATGGCTGCTTTTGGTACGACAACTCCTCTAGTCATAGATGTCACTGAGAGAGCTCGACCAAACTTCAAAAAGAACTTGTATAAATCCACAAAAGATGATCTGCAAGTTGAATTCTCAACTGTTCCGTATGGTGTTTTGCATGTAGAGGATATTAGGGTTTATATCCATGCCAACATTTAGGAGCTTGGAAGTGAAAAAATGTTGAATTTATACACCAAGCAGATGATATATGAGGTTGGTATAATGAAACTTAAATTCAAAGCTGTGGAGGAAAAGGGTTTTGTGCAGTATGTTAAATTTTTGATATTTGATGAACCCGAACGGATCCAGTATGTACTTAGTAGGATGCATGATAAATTTATATTGTTGAACAAGTCATTCAAGATTATAAAGAGTGCTATTGAGGTGGTTACTAGTTTATGCTCAACTGATAACTTACCCACATTGAAGGCTATGAAAAAACAGATCGTCATAGATGCAACAGGGTCAAAATTTTACCAAAGGGCCATGAAAATTAATGATATACTTGAGTATGATGTTAAGTTTTCTTCTATGGTGATAGGGTATAAGATATACCAATTCAGTAGGGATAACCCTATGTTCATAATAGAAATCTATGTTTCTTATGAAATGATTAAGGAGAACAATAAATATGACTTGTGTGAACTGCTACGAAGTGAGTTGATGAAGAAAGTAAATAAGATAAAGGAGGACAAGAAGCACACATTCATGTATGGAATGCTTATCCTATGTCTGTACTTCTACTTCATGAATGAAGTTCCAAGAGTAGATCAGATCCAATGGGTGTATGATAGACCTGTGGTAGTATAGATCAGAGAGTATTTGTATAACATGGGTGATGCCAAGGTCTGAAATGCTACTCTCTAGGGATATTTCAAAAAATTTCAGAGTGCTATGCAGGGAAGGGAGAGAATCCCTAAGTCAGTAGTAGAGAAGTACCAAGATACTATTTGCTTCATGGTAGATACATACCAATGTTTGATGAAATTTGTTCAACCTAGGACATCTTGGATCATTTCCATGGGGTATGAGATGGAGGAACAAATACTTGACCTATATGCTCAACATTTGTTAAGAAAGTCAGTAGATGCCTCAAAAGAAAGATTCTAAACATATGTTGAGAAGAGCTTAGACTTGCATAGTAGGTTCAAGAAGCCTGAGATTCAAAAAAAGATGAAGAAGGAAGTGAAGGCATATGCAGAGAGCATAGGGTCACAAAAGAGGTGGTTCGACAAGTGAGGAAGAGACATATTTTACCTAATGAGGAGCCAACCAAGCAAAAAAAGGCTAAATCGGAAGTCTCTGCTACAAAGCCTAGTCAGTCAAGAATCTCTGCACCTTCCTCTAATCCTCAAAGACCTGTAAGATCTCCAAAATCCTAATGCAGGAGCATCCCCAGTTCTTGGTGTTGGCATAACTGATGAAGATAATGATAGGGAGATCGTTGGCATATATGGAGATGTTGATGAGATGAAGATGACCGGTAAAGTTGATGGAGATTGTTGGCTAGATGATGATGATATAGTTGTAAGTTGTTTGATGACTTTATTTGTATTGTCATTGATGGAAACCATGTTTGTTTAGTCATCTAAGTCATCTAGACCTACCGGTATAGCGTAACCGGTAGAGGAATGAGTTAGACAACAAAACTGCTAAGTTGCTCTAAACCGGTAAATAGGAACAAAGCGATGATCAAGAGACTGGTATGGTCGATTGGTGAAGAGTTTGTTAGCCATTTATAAGAATTTATTATGGGTTGCATTGATGTTTTGTCATTGATGTCAACACCAGTTGTTTTGGTTTCTTTACCGGTATCCTTTTGGTCTCGGTAGGTTGTTTGGTTTCTGGTTGGATTGGATCATCATGATCCGATATGTTTGGGTTATGGAATTGGCTTATTCATGCTCATGTTCAGTTAGTTGGTTTTGATCTGGTGATTGGATACTATCCTTCTTGCTGGAAAGCTTGGTTTGTTGTTTCAATGAGGGTTTCACCGATAGAGCTTTGTTGAAGATATTTGATGATATGCATGTGGTGTTGGTGCGGCTTCTAGTGGAGATTAAGGATGCTAATGGTGATCATGTTCAAGACTTAGTTGATTGGGATCATTTATTTAGTGTGTGTGGACCTATATTGGGTCCTGGTATTATCTAGGTTATGGACTAGCTTAATGTAATGTGTGGATTGGACCTCTCGATGTGTTTTCGGGATGTCTTATGGGCTGGATATTATTTCTTTGGTCTCAGGGTGACATGTTTTGTAATTATGTAATTGTTTTATTGTCTAGTGGTTGACCTTATTGTTTGTGATAGAGGGTTTGTATATATATGATGTAAAATCTCATTGTAGTTCATATGTGAGGATGTGTATGAGAGAATAATGTAATAATAATTTAGGTAGAGGATTTGGTCGATCATTGGTCATCGAGTTGGGTTTATGTAAGAGGATTTAGTCCTCTGGTATTGAGCTTAACCGGAACTATACTCAGGCATAGGAGATGCTATCTTTGCAGTTTATTCATTCCTCTGGATTGTAGTCTATATTTCTATTTAGTTGGTGAGACTCCTTTTGTGATGAGTAGTGTGCTCTAGGCTATTGGCCTTCCTACAAGTGCAGGCCCCTCAATTATAATCACATACTTATTGCAAAAGTATTATCTGACTATGGGTAGGCTTCCCACCGTGGTTTTTCCCTTTACCGGGTTTTCCATGTATTAATCTTGGTGTCATGTGGATGGTATTTATTCTTTGATTATTGTTTATACTTAATTGGTTTAACTACTATTTCGGTATTTGGTTTATGCATTCCGGTGTTGATCTTTTGGGTTCCAGTATTAAAGTTTTAATTGCTTAAAGTTCCAGTAATCTGGTGACAATTGATTCACCCCCCTCTTAGTTGTCTTCTAGTTATTTTAACTATCTGTGGCGACTAACAGTTCAAGTTCATCTACTGCTATCTTTTAGAGAGATATTCCTAGGCTTGATGGAACAAATTATAGAGTATGGAAGATTCAGATGGAGACTCATCTGAGATGTCTCGGTAAGGAAATTTGGGAGATCATAGAGAATGGTGTTACACATCATAATTTGGCATCTGGCAACCCTCCTCCAAAAAACTTGGATAAGGAACTTGAGAATGATTATAGAGAAAGAGAAGTCCTCTTGTGTGCACTTTCTAATCAACAAATAATGAGATTAATTGTCAAATTATCTGCAAAGGCTATATGGGACAAGTTGGAGACTCTTAATGAAGGTGCCCCTACTATGAAGATTGCTAAACTTGATGGTTACCAGGAGAGATATGAAAACTTGAAGATGGAAGAAGATGAAAGGATTACTGCATTCATGGAAAGGTTAAATGAGATCGTTATGAGAATTCAATGTTGTGGTGGAACTTTGAGAGAAGATGAAATAATTTCAAAAGTTCTGAGATCTGTACCACCGGTTTACAAGATGAAGGATACTACAATTAATGAATTGAGAACAATGGCTAATACTTCTGTCAATAAAGATACCTTGGTTGGGAAATTATTTTCTTTTGATCTTGAAGAATTTAGACCTTCTGGAGCTGTGAAGTCTAAACCCACTTTTCATGCATCTACATAATCAAACAACAAGCAAAATTGGAAAGCTTTATATGCAAGGGAATTGGATCATATGAAGAGAGAAGATGAAGAATTTAAGCAACTTGAAGCCCTATTTGCTAGAAGAGTGCCTAAAGGACCGGTAGGAAGTAAGTATGAAGGAAAAACACCTTTTAAATGTTTTGCATGTAATAAGATAGGTCATTTTGCATCTAGATGTCCTGAAAGGAATTCAAGATTTGAAGAAAGAGCTAGAATATCTTTTAAGACTAACCCTCGATATCAGAACAAGTATAAGTACAGGAAAAATAGAGATAAATCATGTTGCCCCATAATTTTGACATGTGTGATGTGAAGGTCATGGTAGAACCTTCTATCCATGGTGAATTCTAAAGGGACAAGTAATACTTACATGTGTATGAATAGGACAGGGAATTCAAAACAATGGCGATTAAGGCTGCATATAGAAGAGACTTTGATAGGGACAATTGAATTGGTGGTGGAAAAGAACATGAAGAACACAAATGGACACTGAGGGGGGTGGCGAATCAGTGTATTTCAAAACTTTAAGTTCAGTGTACAGATTTTAAGGATGTAATGCAAACATAAATACACAAAGAAGAGCACATCACATAACACTAGATGTATGAGGAAAACTCAGTATGGGAAAAACCTCAGTGAGAATAGCTATTGGAGTCTACTGCTCCAATCTAGCCTCATAGTAAATAACAGTTGTGTCGACTTGAATTTCATCATCGGAATACTACCTACAACATATTAGTTTCACAAAATACAAAGGAAATGCTACAGGAAATCCAAACTCAACTAATGAAACTACATGAAATTGATATTAAAATAAAAACCATATTATTACCTTCATGATTTAAGTCTCATTGTGTCCTAACTCCACTGTTCCTAGTTGCAGATGATTTGCTCTCAGACAAGCACTAGTAGCTTCCAAGATGGCATATGAAGAATGGACTGATAACTAATAGTTAACTGATACTATGATATGCAATGCAAATGATTTAAAGCTAAATTATTATGCTAAACTGCTAAATTGCTTCAAGATAAAAACTCATGGATGCATAAGTTTTATTCAAAATTTTAACTTGAAGACTAACTCTTTCTCAACTCAAACTCCCACTTTTATAGACTTTGAGAGGATAAGATGATGTGTCCTGGATCAACGGTCATGATCAGATCTGCAAATTTGGATGACTGTGAGCAAAGGTGAAGGTTGAGAGAAAAGGGGAAGGAGAAGACAAGTGTCACTCATCTCACCTTGATTGGGTTACTAACTGAGGGAATCTAGGGATGGTTGGAGAAAATTTAGGCATGAGAGGACAAGTGGACTCAAGTTCTTCCTAAGATATAGGGATGTTAGAGAGAATATAGAAGAAGGTTAAGAAATATGTGTACATACACAATATTTCATTTATTTTGGAAGTTGGAGATAAGTGGATAATAAATGTTTTATTTAATTAATTTTGTTGAATTAATTTAGCCACATGATGGATGAGTTGGCAAAGGAAAGATGAAGTGGAGATGGAAGGTGAGTTGAAAAAGGGGTTTAAATAATTTAAGAAATTATTTAATATTTGAGACTATAGGATAGAAAAATAACCATTTAATATTAGATATTTAATTAATTAGAGAAAAAAGATAAATGAATTAATTAATAAAATGTTTCAATTAAATTAATTAATAGAAGGACATGAAATGAATTAAATAAATTAATCTTTTCAAATTAACTATTTAATAGAAGAATAATTTTTAAATAAATATAAAATATTTATTTAATCACTAATAGTCATTTTTGTGTGTATACATTTTGCCCCTCTTTGAAATGATGTCGAGACAACATTGTTTCAAAGATTATATCAAGTCTCGATAATTCACCCAATAAAGATAAAAATCCTGATTGTGTGCCCCCTTGGGAGATTGATCATGAAATTGTTGAAAATTTTGGGTAAGCAATTGAGCTCATGATAATTGAAAAGGTCTGTCAATTAAATTCATTTGTGAAAAATAAATAAAATTGCCCCAAAGTTAATTTTAATGTCATTTGCATCCTTGTTAGCTTGTGGAGTGAAAAGAATTGTCTTGGTGAGGTGGCAAAATGGTGATTCCATTCGAGAACCATTGATTTGAGCGCGTTCGACGATATCAGCGATCTCCTGACTATGGTTATTCGGTATGTATTTTATTCAAAGCGTTCTTTCAACTTTTTGAACTAATTTCCTTGTTTTTCGACATGTTCTTAGGTGGTTGTTGAATTTTCCAATTTTTGACTGTGCATGTTAGTGCCTTTGCTGATTTGGTTTATGCTTTTGCTTTGTATGTTAGCACTTCCGTTAAGTTAGCACATATGAATGTTTGGTTACCGCTTTCATTTTATGTGTTCATGCAAATGTGAAATAGGTTAGCGTTTTTGATTGATTTAGCACTTTTGACTTATTAGTTAGCGCATTTGTTAAAAAGGTTAGCGCTTTTGAATGGTTTAGCGTCTGTGTTTAATAGAATAGTGTTTTTGTTAACAAGGTTAGCGCTTTTGTTTTAAATGATTTTTTATTTATTTTGTTCATGTTAAAATTCATTTTGATGATTTGATTTAGGCATTTGACGTGAAAATTTGATTGATAGGTATTCAATTGATGTCTTGATTGATTGAAATTTTGATAATGCTGATTGATAAGATAAACGATTGATTTGATTTGATTTGATTGGTAGATTAGCTCTAAGAAACTGATTCAGTTTTTGATGAAGAGCATTGAAGAGTTTGATTAAACTCATTGATTGATAGAAAACCATGATTGATAGTTTTAGATTGATTTGATAGCCTGATTTGCTTCATTGAAAAGATTTATCAATTGTTGATGTGATAGATTAGCAATCTCTTTGGATTTGATAGATAGATGATTGATGATTGATAGAGATCAAATTCTCTTTTTAAACAAGAGAAATTCGATGTTCTCCAGTGTCGGAAGAAATTCCCGGCCATGCACCAGTTAGTGCCAGAGCTTACATAGGTTGAGGTTAGACATATAAATTCCTGATATTACCCATAATAGAGGATTGTTGACTGCCTTAGTAGAGAGATGGCATAGCGAGCATAACACTTTCCACCTGCCCACTGGTGAGATTAGTGTGACACTCGAGGATGTCTACAAGATTCTTCACATCTCCATGACTAGTGAGTTAGTCCAGTATGATTTTCAGGATCGTGGAGGGATAGAGGCTTGCAGAGCCGTATCTGGTGATGAGAGAATTTCCATAGGAGAGATCCAATGGGAGGATATGATCATGTATTATGAGACTCTTTCAGTGATTCTTGCAGGTTTGATTGGGGGATTTATCTATCCAGACAAGAGATCTTGAGATTTTTCTGTTGGTTGGGGTGAGATTCTTCAAAGCATGATGCAACATTAGAATCGATATGTGTGGGGTGTTTGCATGCTCGTTCATTTGTATCATGATCTTCATTAGGTTGTTTTTGATGAGAGTGCTATTCTATCTACAGGATGCACACTTTTACAGATTTGGTGATGGGAGCACATTTCTATTACTTGGCCTATCCATCATAGAGTTCATGGTGAGAGGAAACCATATGTCTATTTATATGCAGGTATCCTTACTCGACGTAAGTTGGGTAAGATGAAGTATTGGCGTTGGTTCTGGATTCATTGGATAGCGTTATTTGGAGACCTTATATCGATTGTGAGCCACAGATGGATGATGCACAAATATTACCATATATTATGCAAAGTAGATATCTCATTGGTCGTACTCCATACATTATTAAGCGGCAGTTGATTAGTCACATTTTGAGATAGTTTGGTATCATTCAACACATGCCTACTGGTGTCACTATATATGCATGATGGTACAAGGATAGGAAATATTGGGGACCTTCTTTGTCTTTTGATATAGCAGACACAAATTTCTTGGATACTCCTAGGGTGGCTTTTGATTTGAGATTACACAATCTAGATCCTAGGGTGACTGTGGATTATGCTCTGTACATGCTTGCACACCCTTTTCCTTGGATTACTAATCCAATAAACCCTCCTCCAAGCTCAGGAGATGAGGAGGATGATTTAGATGATCCCATCATTAGGAGACAAAGATGGAGATGAGAGCTTAGAGATTCTCAAGAGGCCAGAGGTGATGGAGATGAGGGAGGAGATGGAGGCAGAGGTGGTAGGAGACCCAGACGAAGAGGAGGTCGATTGAGAGTCTATGGAGGACCTTTTGGAGTGGTTGGTAGGATTGGGAGACCACTTAACATGGGTGGGAGAGATGCAGGATGGATTGAGAGGGACATTGGCAGGGCAGGTATGAGATCAGTGAGAGGATTACCCTCTACAGGAGGAGGCAAGAGCACTGGACTGGATGGGGGTTGCGGGAGAGGCATTGATTTTGGTCAAACTTAGCCAGACCCTAGGGTTATTGCAACTCATGGTGGAGAGGAGAAGGATTTAGAGGATCATGTTCCTCTCATTAGACAACAGGTTCTGAGGGCTACTCAGGCTGAGATTCTAGCAGGTGGACAGGGAGGTGGAGATGAGGGGATTTAGGGTCATGTTCCTTAGTAGGATGTGCCAGAGAAAGATACCTTGGAGAGTCTCAGAGCATAGATATCTCAGCTTAGATCACAAGTATAGACACTTATGATAGAGAGATACATGGCTATTAGGAGACAACAGGATACTCAAGGTCTTCTTGATCACATTGAGCAGGTTGGATTGGGTACTCTCTCAGCCGATACCATTAGAGCACTAGTTTGAGCCAGGAAGGAGACAACACACTACCGACAATCTTATGAGGATTTAGTTACAGAGAGCTAAAGGGTAGGTAGCTATCATTTCACTATGAGGATAGATACTAGCAGCGGTGGAGTCATGGGACCTCCTCAGAGGAGTGGTGATCGTGTAAGACATGCATATGGAGGATCTTCTCGCCCACAACCACAGAGGCAGACAAAGTCAGGTGGTAGTGGCACATGATAGCCTTGACTTGATTTATATTGATGAGGCACTTGTATTTTGATCTGATATCATTGTATACTTGGACTTTTAATTGTTTTATGATGATCTATATGCAGACATGGACTCTATATGATGATCTTTTATTATGTGTAGTGTCCACCCTTGACGTGACTTGTTTTGATTAGAGTTGACTTTTATTCCATGTGTGATAGACTTATCTCGACTATTTATGATGATTTGGATGATGATTATTCATGTGATTTGATGGATACTATATGCTTACTATGTGATAGATTTTCTTGATCATGGATTTGATGTTGATTATGATTATACTAACCCTATTTCATGATTATATTTGATGAGATGCTTATGAGATGTGTTTGACTGTCTTCGTGGAGAATCAATGTCACATCACTCATTGCAAGTGGGATATGCCATTGTATAATTCTACCACTTGTCTATTATATATATATATATCATTGTTGGTGGTTGTAGGACTTGCAGGTACTCGATATTTATTCCTCCTGGAATTCCCAGGTGCGAGCTCCCCTAGCTTCACAGGTATGAGCATGTCCTTATCCAAATGGTAATATGTGGTTTTAGAGTTGACATGGGTCCCCTTGACATACTCTAGGTTTAAGTTGTCACTAGGTGCAATTGGTCATGTCAGTTTTCAGCTTGGCTCTTTCAGTTTTGGGAGTATGCTAGTATTGATTGACTCTTTTGGTATGAGGATTATTTATGTTGTGATTGATTTTATTGTCACTTGGTCATTATGTGGCATTGGATTATTTGTCTATTTGTTGAGAGATTTGTAATTAGTATTATTTATTTTTAATTATTTGATTTAAGCTATTTGAGCTTTTGATTATTTGATTTATGATTTTAAGAATTATAGTATTTATTTAATTAATTATTGATTATTTCTTATAGTCTAAATATTAATTAATATTTAATATTAGAAGTAATAAATTATTTAATGGTTGATTTATTTAATTAAATTTTCTATTGGTGAAGTATTTAATTAAAAATAACTATAGTTCATAATGTATTAAATAATAATTCATATAGGGCTATAGTTTAAATACTAATATTTATTTGGTGGTATGGTAATTATACCTTGGGATATTAAAATATATTTATCCCACCTACTTATAATATATGTTAGTATTTCCTACATACCCTATTGTCCTATTGGAAGATTTTATTTTGGGGAAACCATAGGATATGGGAAAAATATTCCAAAATGGAATTACCCTATTGGTTGGATTTCTAGGGTTTCTTGTTTATTGTTTCCTTTTTATGGATTCCCTGTGTCCATTTCTTTGGCTTTGGATTCTCGGTGGATTGCTTGGACTAGGTTTTGGAAGAGATTTGGGTTTGGATTTGGATTGAAAAAACTTGTGGGCTCTCCTTCAGTGGCCTACCATCACACGGGTTGCAGGTTGGAGACCATACCCTTTCTATTTATCTTTTTTTTCATTGTGTACAAGTGTTTACATTGTGAATGTTTTGTGTGGGGAATAAAGAAATAGTTTATTTCATTCTCTCTATTCTTAATGAAAATGATTGGGAATCACATGGGTTATGAGATCTTTATTTGGATGAAAGTTTGAAAGTTATTTTTTTTTTGTGGTGGTCGTGAATGCACGACATGGGATTTATATGTATTGAGGCTTCTTCCATTTATGATGTGATTGTATTGGATTATTGTTGTTGTTTTGAGATTTCTTTCATGCTGTTAAATATTTAAGGGAGTTTGTGGAGTTGAGAGGAGAGAGCCTTGTAAGTTTCTAGTCTGGCCTTGCCGTGAGGAAAACTCACAGGACTCATCCCCTTCTGAGACATTTTATATTTCCCTTGTTTTAATGTGTTTTATGTTTGGAATAAATTTTTTTTAATTTATTTATATGTGCGTTGAGTCTATTTCATGATTTGGATTCAAGATTTGGTGTTTGATGGTTTTCTGGACTTGTTGGAGATGTTTTTCCCTCTTGAAGTCTATATTATGTTTTCAATTAAGGTTCCTTGGGTGAATTTTACTATTTTATTTTCTTTATATAATCTTATATTTCATTTCGTGCTGATTCCAATGAGTATAAATACGTCATATTTGGCTCATTATGTTTCAAGCAGTTTTGATCCTGCACTTAAGCAGTTTTTTGCCAAAATTTACACTTTTTTTTCTATGAGCTAAAGGAATGACCAAATGCACTAAAATAAGCACCAGATGCACTAAAATATCACCCATATGCGCTAAAGTATCAACCATATGCACCACTTCAGAGAATGTATACGCCATTTTGTGTATTTTTTAGGGTTTTGTCCAGTTTGAAGTCCATTTGATGTTAGTTGGATTTTGGGCCATACCAAAGGCTTTTTTAGGGCATTTATGATGTTTTCTAATATTTATTAATGATTGGTGATGTCTTCATATTATTTATTTGTGAGTTTTGTATGCATTTTACTCCATTTAAGTTGTTTGCACTTCCTCTCTTGTTGATGTGCCAAGAGAGAGATTGAGATTCTTGTGATTATGCGCCAACAAGTGGATAGGCCTTGTTGAGATTATTTGATGGCATTTCTTATGGCCTTGATATGTTTATTTTTTGAAGAGGCTCATTGATTTTTGGTTCTCATGATGTTACCTTTCACATGTTTCATGATTATGAGATGAGATTGTTGGTTGCATATGGATTACTTATGATTTCAGATTCATGTACATCTTCTCAGTTTTGATTATGGTTTTGGAGCCTCTTGTGATTATTATTGTTCAGATCCATGTTAGGGGGGGTGGGCTTCCTTGTGATGACTGGGGTCACAAGAGATATGCTTGCATGAGGTTCCTTGTAAGGATGCATGAAGTCTAGACCACCAGGGCACATTGGGAGTTTATCATGATTGTAAATAAGTGATAACCTAATAATTGATGGGTTGGGTAGTTAGATTAATTAATAAAGATAAAACTGATGTGACCCTCATGACTTGATCCTAGGGAGGATGTTTTAGGATAAGCATGAGAAGGTCGTGAAGATAGTAAACCAAACTCCCTTAATCTCTCATAGGTTGAGTTGGTTCCGCATGTGTGTCACTTACCAAGAGGTTCCTTGAAAGGATGCTTGGGGGTCTAAATCTAACAAGAGGTTCCTTGAAAGGATGCTTGTAACATGTGATGACACTCCACTCCTACATGTGTTCCCTTTGATGATCTTATGACTATGCCTTGTTGATTGATAAGGCTCTAGGAGTTTCTTATTATGGTTGTTTGTGTTGGTTGTATTTGCTCCATGCTTGAGAGAGTTGTTGTAATCTTGTCTTTTGGTATTAAGTGTCAGCCTAGATATAGAGTGTGTGTTGGGACCCTGTGTCATCTCCTAGCATGGGGGGTGGTTCCTTTGGTTCCACATGGTCGGGTAGTTGGTGCTTTTTACCATTGGGTTTTTCCCCTTGTTGGTGTTCTTCGTGTGTGGAAGTGGATTCTCCTTCTTGATGGATTATGGATGTACCTTCTAGAAAATTTATGTAATGAATAGGATGGAATACATGTATGTAGTATCTTGTATGTGGTAGATGGAATCATGTAAAAGGAAGATCTATGTTCATGATGTATTGTTATGTAAATGTATTTGTAAGTAGTTCATAACTGGTAGTTAGGGTATGTCATGATTTGTAAATGTGGCAATGAGATGTATGGATATGTTCTTGTTAAATGAAGGGAATTATTTCATGTTCCCAAATTTGGTAATGGAGTTGCAATTTAAATAGATGTGATTTATAATATGATTTGCTTGTATTGGTTAGAAAGGAATTCTATGGTTATTTATTTAGATTGTGATTTAATATGTGAAAGAACCTTGAGAAATGGAATAATCTTAAATATCAGTATTGAGGATGTTAGATAATATGGATAAGGTTTAGATAATTATGTCTCTATGTGTATGCTTGGAAAATATTAGGATTCTTGAGTTATGCATTGGGGTTATTGTCAAATTGGGAAAGTAGTTGCATGTGTAGTTGGATTAGGAAAGGAAACTATTGTTATTGGATTCATGGATATGCTTTTGGTTTTATGTGAAAACTACGATGTTATGAAGAAATTAGATATGTAAATAGATCATGTTGGTAACTGGTAAATCATGATGGAGGAGACATATATGACCATGTGAGAATTTGAATGTAAAAGAAAATTGGGATTAAAAGGTATTGAGGCTTTAGAATGAAACTAATATGAAATGGATTGATTTGCATAGTAATGGAATGTATATCATGCTAGATAAATAGTAAATGACTTGCATATGATGTATGCCATGTACTTTTAATGAAGTTACTGGATTTATATTGTTATATGTTTGTAAGGCAATAAATGAACTTTATGATTGAAGGATTAGTGTGATGTTGTGCTTGAGTAAAGGAATAAGGGAATTAGTTTATTATATGGATTGAAGAACAAATTATAGTTTATACTTAATGAGGAGATAATTATAATAAATGTAATGAGATCATGTTAGTATTAGAAGCGATGTAAGTATGTTTAAATGGATTATAAAAGATGGATTTTACCTATGCATTAGAATTGCATCATCATGGAAAAGGAAAAGAGCGTGTAGATAGGAGATGTTGGGTTAAAACACATTTGGATTTGGTGCATAAAATGAATGTAGGATTATGGGGTTGTCTTGCATTTTAAAAGAAGGAATGTAATATGCTAGTAGAATGGTATAATGGTATGCATTTCATAATGGATAGATAAGCTAGTGGGTTGCATATCTCATGATTAGGAAATTAAATATGATGCATTAATTCAAGATGGAAAATGTTTATCATGTGAGTAGGCTATCATTATGGAAGTTAAATGAGTAATGATGTTGAAGTACCCTAGGGAAAGGTTATTGATGTTATGTTATTTCCGCTTGCGTAAATTAGTGAAATGTAAGATGATGTATGTTCATAATGTTTAAATGGTTAATGAATGTATTTATATGGAGATGTTATGTATTACATTAGTTATTAAAATTTAATTAAAAAATAAAAATAAAAATCTCAATTAGTATGATAGATGATTAGTTCTCTCTAGGGTATTTTGGTGAGCATTACATTATGCATGTTACTCTATATTTTTGATGATCTATATGCATTGATTACATGGATGATGTTATGATGATCTTTTCTTTTCGTTTCATGATGATGATGCAATAATGATGAAATGAAAAATGCTTTTGAGTTTTGATTTTGATGATCATGGATGCAAATGAAAATGATTACTAACTTAAATGATACAAATACAATAATATATATGGGAATGCTTCTAATGATTTTGAAATACAAATGATCGATATGAAATGTTTTATTATTATTATTATTCTTATATGTAATGCTTATAATGATTAAGGAATCTAATTGCAAAGATGAAACTAAATGACTTTAAGAACTACAAT
The DNA here is from genome assembly GCF_030272615.1 of Cryptomeria japonica. Taxonomy (NCBI): domain Eukaryota; kingdom Viridiplantae; phylum Streptophyta; class Pinopsida; order Cupressales; family Cupressaceae; genus Cryptomeria; species Cryptomeria japonica. Next base: position 482,133,730 of record NC_081406.1, on the reverse strand, counting down.
GATAATGATCCTAATGCAAATAATACTGATGATATACTACATGATTATGAAATGCACTTAATGAAATGCAAACTAATGCAATGATTGAAATGCAACTAAATGAAATGAACGATGATAATTTAAATGATTCTAAAGATGAATGAACCTACAATGATCAAATGTAAATTATTTTTGTTTGTCCAAGTATATTCAATCTTTATTTATGACCGTAGATCTGTGAATGAAATGAAATTATTATAATGCAACTGATAATGCAGATGAATAATGAGATAATCTAAAAATGATCTAACTAAAATGATACTTCCATTCTTCATATGTTGTCTTGTAACAGTGCTTGATTTCATCATTGAGCTTTAAAATATTGTAAGAAAATACAAGCAACTTGACATAAAGATCCAAGCTGACCCGAGTACTTCTTATATGGATTTTAATTTAGTAAGTTTATACAAGCAACTTAATATATGAATCAAGCTGACTTGATTATTCCTTTCAGAACAAACAAGGATTATCCCCTTTCATGCATGACTCAGAACGTCCTCCTTGATCTTTTCTAGATCATATCCTTAGAAAAGTACATACCTTAATAAGAGATAAACCATAGACAAAAATCAAAGAAAATAATCATGCCCCATCATAGCTTCTCTAGTCATGGACATCCTTGAGTTGCATAGAGTACATGATTAGCAATAAAATTAAGATATAAATACTGAATCTTGTATGTGTTGGTATTATGGATATGTTGCTTGGTTTTGTCATTGATGTCAAAACTTATCAACACTTATCCTTCTGGAGATCTTTGATTATGTTCACCGGCAAGTTCAGTGACCTATGCACAGTCAGCGATATTTTTTTCACCGACACTGAGGATAACTTGTTATCATCTGGAGATCACTTGGTTATGTCGAAGACATAGTTTAGACTCTTGGTTTTGGAGATTTGATTATTGGTCTTATCAGGTTGACATATTTGTTGTTATCGGCAAATTGGTCAAGGTTATGGACCGGATGCATTATCTATTCTAGATCAGCACGACATGTTATGGAGATGGTTTAATCAATTAATATTATTGTTGAGCCGACATGATGCATCACATCTTGACTTGTTGTAATTGATTTTTATTGTAATATCCTTAGTGAGCTGACCTACACATTTGGTCTTAGGTTTTGGTATATATGTAAGATCTCAATTGTGAGATTAACATGGTATGGATATGGTATGTAATAAGCTATTGTAAGGTTATTTATAGTATATGCAAATATAAACAGAGATACTCACGCAGACATCATTTGAAGATTAAGGGAAGGTTTGAAGAAGACAATCAGAGCTTAACCGATACTAAATCTAGCATAGAAGATGCCACTTTGAGCAGTACATTATCATTGGATTTAATCATCCATTTTGTAGTTAGTGTGACTCCCATTTTGTGATTGAGCAGTTAACTCTAGGCAGCTGGCCTTTCTACATGTGCAGACTCCATTTGTAAACACATACTATCTGCAGTAGTATCATCTAATTGTGGGTAAGGTTTCCCACCATGGTTTTTCCCCTTATAGGGTTTCCATGCACAAATCTCTATGTTATGTGTTTTGGATATTGTTTCTCTTTCTTTTCATGCATTAAGCTTCACTGGTACTATTATTAACTATTTATCTATTTACCAGAATTTAGTTTGGTTTACTGGTATTATGTTTCAAGTTTGGTTAAATTTGTATTTGAGATAAAATTATTAGACAACTAATTCACCCCCCTCTCAGTTGCCTCTGGGTCCTAACAATTGGTATCGGAGCTCAGTACTCTTTTTGCAGAAGTTTAAAAACTTGAGGAGATTCTATGGCAACTAACTATTTCAGGAAGGAAAGTCTGAAACTTGATCGAACTAATTATGGTATATGGAAGATCAGAATGGAGACACATCTGAATTAGATTGGAAAAGACATATGCGATGTTACATAGAATGGTTATGTTGGTCCTACACCAAATCAACCTAATCCACCTACATTGGCTAAGGATCAAGAGAATGATTGTAAAGCAAGAGAAGCACTTTTGAGCGTATTGTCAGATCAACAAATCATGGGACTATCAGATCGATCTACTGCTAAAGCTATTTGGGATAAGTTGGAGACATTGAATGAAGGTGATATCACTGTCAAAATTGCAAAACTAGAATGCTTCCAGGTTAGGTATGAAAATTTTTAAATGGAAGAAGATGAAAGAATTTTTGCTTTTATGGAAAGGGTTAATGAAATTGTTTTGGGAATACAATGTTATGGAGGTTCCTTAAGTGAAAATGAAATTGTTTCTAAAGTTTTAAGAGAATTGCCACCGACATACAAAATGAAAGTAACTGCTATTAATGAGTTGAGAAATATGCCTAATACATCAGTATCTAGAGATACCTTGGTTGGAAAACTTTCAGCATTTGAGCTTGAGGAGTTTGGTCCTGTTGCTACAATTAAGACAGATTTGTCTTTCAAAGCATCATCATCTACAACATCTTCATCATCAGCTGATAAATCTGATTGGAAAGCACTCTATGCAAGAGAACTTGAAGACATCAGAAGGGAAAATGAAGAACTTGAAGAGCTTGAAGCACTATTTGCAAGAAAAATACCTAAAGGTCCTATTGGAAGTAAGTATGAAGGTAAAGAACCTTTTAAATGTTTTAATTGTAATAAAATTGGTCATATGGCATCTAGATGTTGTGACAAACATGCAAGATTAAGAGAAGAAGCTAAAAGAACATATAAACGTAACCCTGATTATCAGAGATACAAATTTAAGAAGAATAAAGACAAATCATGTTACTATGCTGATGAAGGAGTTACTGATGATTCTGATGAGGAACCAGGAGACAATGGATGGGCTTTTGTTGCAATAACTGAAGATCAACTGGTACCTACTATTCCACTGGTAGAACAAGCCCTGGCAGCTAAAATTGAAGAAAAGGATGAATGGATTATAGATTCCGGATGTTCACATCACATGACTGGTGATAAAAGTAAATTCTTATCTTTTTAGGAATACAATGGAGGTCTAGTAAAAGTTGGAGATGACAAAGCTTGTTTGATCGGAGGAAAATGCACTATATCTTTTGATGGTAAGCACAATACTGAAATTTTTTATTATGTTGAAGGTTTGAAGCACAATATTTTGAGCGTGGTCAATTAGTTGAAAAAGGATTTCAGTTACAATTCAAGAATGGTAAATGCAAAATCATGAATAGAACTAGTTTGGAAGTTGCAACCGGTAATCAGACTAAAGGTAATATCTTTCATTTGAATAACATTGAAAAGACATGCTTGATTGTACATATTGATGAAAGTTGGTTATGGCATAAGAGACTCTATCATGTAAATTTTGATTGCATTATGAAGATTAGTTCATCGAAGGCAGTAAGGGATTTACCTAAGATTGTAAAACCTCAGAATCTGGTATGTAAGGAATGTCAATTGAGAAAGCAAGTTAAAACAACTTTCAAAAGCATTTCTGAGAAAACCAATAATGTTCTTGATTTAATTCATACTGACTTATGTGGTCCGGCAAGAACAAGAAGTCTACAGGGAGATAGATATTTTATGCTAATCATTGATGATTATTCTAAAACGTGTTGGGTTACCTTTCTCAAGGAGAAATCATAAGCTTTTGGGAAATTCAAATTATTCAAGGCACTTGTAGAGAATGAAACCAACAAGAAAATCAATTTTTTAAGATCAGATCAAGGAGGTGAATTTACATCTAAGGAGTTCAATACATTTTGTGAAGTGAATGGAATTAGAAGACAACTATCAGCACCCCGGACACCTCAGCAAAATGGAGTTGTGGAAAGGAAGAATAGAACTATTCTGGATGTAGCTAGAAGCATGATATCAAAAGCAAATCCACCTCATGTATATTGGAGAGAAGCAGTGAATACAACGGTTTACAAATAGTTTACATCAAAGGTGAAACTGGTAAGACACCTTATGAATTATAGTTTGGTGATATTCCTACTCTTAAGTACTTCATATTATTTGGAAGCAAATGTTACATTAGGAGAGATGAGTATATTGGCAAATTTGATCCTAGAAGTGATGAGGGAATATTTCTTGGGTATTCATCTAAAAGCAAAGCATATAGATGTTTTAATAAAAGATTGTAGAAAATCATTGAGAGTGCAAATGTGAAGATTCATGAACACTTTAGAAGAGATTCAAGGTCTATGGACTCTGAACCGGCAATTGAGATAATCACAAATGAACCTATATAAAATGCACCAGTACAGAATGTTGATCCAGTCGTACCGGTATCATCAGAGAATTCCACAGTGACAAATCTTGGTTTATGGTATCCTTAAGATGAAAATTTTGATTTATGTGCATACATCGATGCTAATTGGGCAGGATATGTAGATGGCAGAAAGAGCACCACTGGTTGGGCATTCTTTCTTGGTAGCAGATTGATTTCATGGTTGAGCAAGAAACAAAGTTGTACGTCATTATCAACAACAAAATCAGAATATGTTGCAGCAGCAACTAATTGTACTCAGGTATTATGGATTAACAAAATGTTGAAGGACATAAAGGTAAAATTCAAAGAACCTATAATCATCTATTGTGATAATTCAGCAGCAATTGATATATCTAAGAATCCAATATTTCACTCTAAAACTAAACATGTTTCTATCAAATACAATTTTCTAAAAGAGAATGTTGAAGCAAAAGAAGTGAAATTGGTTTATGTGAATACTAAAGAGAAGATTGCAAACATTTTTACTAAGCCTTTGCCTAAGGAAACCTTTGAATATCTCAGAGAGAAGCTTGGGGTTATACCCTCACTGGTAGAGACTTAGACAGTTGATGCTTGGCATCAGACTGACATAATTTACAGAGAAACCTTTTTTCCGACTTTGATGGAGGAGAGCTACTTCTCAGGAGGAATAGTTGAATAAGTTGGTTCAATGAACTGGTTGTATCTGATATTTATATTACTTTGGCATTTTATGTCAAAGGGGGAGAGATATCTATGGAAAAACACATTATCCTTTGGGGAGAGGTCATTCATTGGGGGAGAGATTTTTACTCTCTACACTTGTATTTTAATTTCTGATATTGATCTATTCTGGAGATTGTTGGTTTTTGGTTTATTTTCATTTCTGCTTTGGCACTTAGATGGTTTTTCCATCTTATGTTGCCATCAATGCCAAAGGGGGAGATTGTTGTATTATGGATATGTTTCTTGGTTTTGTCATTGATGTCAATAGTTATCAACACTTATCCTTCTAGAGATCTTTGATTATGTTCATCGACAAGTTCAGTGACCTATGCACAGTCACTAGTATTTGGTTCATCGACAGGTTATATTGTTCATTGGCACTGAGGATAACTTGTTATCATCTGGAGATCACTTGGTTATGTCGAAGACATAGTTTGGACTCTTGGTTTTGGAGATTTTATTATTGATCTAATCGGGTTGACATATTTGTTGTTACCGGCAAATTGGTCTAGGTTATGGACCGACATGTATTATCTATTCCAGATCAGGACGACACGTTATGGAGATGGTTTAATCAATTAATATTATTGTTGAGCCGACATGATGCATCGCATCTTGACTTGTTGTAATTGATTTTTACTGTAATATTATTAGTGAGACGACCTACACATTTGGTCTTAGGTTTTGGTATATATGTAAGATCTCAATTGTGAGATTAACATGGTATGGGTATGGTATGTAATAAGGTATTGTAAGGTTATATTCGGTATATGCGAATATAAGAAGAGCTACTCACATAGACATCATTTAAATATTCAAGGAAGGTTTGAAGAAGACAATCAGAGCTTAACCGATACTGAATCCAGCATAGAAGATGCCACTTTGAGGAGTACATTATCATTGGATTTAATCATCCATTTTGTAGTCAGTGTGACTCCCATTCTGTGATTGAGCAGTGAGCTCTAGGAAGCTGGCCTTTCTGCATGTGTAGACTCCATTTGTAAACACATACTATCTGAAGTAGTATCATCTGATTGTGGGTAAGGTTTCCCATCGTGGTTTTTCCCCTTACAGGGTTTCCACATACAAATCTCTGTGTTATGTGTTTTGGATATTGTTTCTCTTTCTGTTTCATGCACTAAGCTTCATCGGTACTATTATTAACTGTTAATCTTTTTACCGACATTTAGTTTGGTTTACCGATATTATGTTTCAAGTTTGGTTAAAGTTGTATTTGAGATAAAATTATTAGACAATTGATTCACCCCCCCTCTTAGTTGCCTCCGGGTCCTAACTGGTATGTCATTCACATGTTCTCATGGTCATTAAATGATATAATCATCTTGATGAATGATTATTGATAATCCTTTATTACCTGCTAGTTGATTGTTTGTTTTCTGAGTTTCATGATTCAGTTGTTATAAAATGCCTTGATCTTCTTTCTTTGCCTTGTTGCTCATTATCTGTTTCAAAACCCTAGGTGTTTTTTTGTTTTTTCTAAGTTTTCTGAATGTTTTGGATTTTCAAAGATTCAAAAGATCACCTTAGCAAAAGGAATTTAGGATTTTTTCCCCACCAGAAACAAAACTTTATTATGGATGTATGAATTGATCAAGATCCAAATCATGGTAGGATATAATTGCAGATTGATTTATTGTGATAAAGTCTAAGACAATGACTATGACAAGTATGTCAAAGATTGATAATTGTTGGTAAGCTTCATATTTCTTGTTAAATGTTTCAAAGAAATGGATGCAAAGGATGAAATGTATGAGATAGGACAGATGGAAGCGATAGATGCGATTAGGATGGAGTAGATAGGTACGCGAAGTGATCCCATACATGGAAGAGCTCACTTTTTAGATAACGTCTATTTACCAAGTTTTCACTATCTAAATTTATTGCATTTTTTCCATATTTTGATTTTTTTTTGTCTTCTTCCATTTTTATGCCATTTAGGGATTTTCTGCTTTTCTGATTTTTACTAATTTCTTCAGGACTTTATATGCTTTTTATTGATTTTTTCTGGGACTTTATATGTCAAGCATAAATTTCTTGAGATGGATGGAATTGATAGGTTCATCAAACCAATCACCTTCACAAGTAGATAACTTGTATGCTCCTGAGCGATATGCTACTACTATGACAAAAGGACCTAACCAAATTGTTTCAAATTTACCCTTCTTTTCTCGATCTTGTTGATTTCTTGGATTCTCCCTTAGAACTATATCTCCAATATAAAAAATGTGTGGCTTGACTTTGTGATTATAACTTATTTCCATTCTCTGTTGATATGCCTTCAAATGATCTATTGTATTTTGGCAACATTCTTGAAAAAACTCAAGTTCTTGAAGTCTAGAGACTCGTTCTTCTTCTTCTGGTATAAGACCTTTCAAGGAAACTTGTAGAGAAGGTATCTCTACTTCTATTGGTAATATGGCTTCTGATTTATAGAATAAACAATATGGAGTTGCCCCCATTGGTGTGTGGATGCAGGTTTGGTATGCCCAAAGAGCAGGATTTAGCTAAATGTGCCAGTCTTTTCCAGCTTCATTGACTGTTTTCTTCAGGATTTTCAAGATAGTCTTATTTGATGCCTCAGCTTGACCATTTCCCTATGGATAATATGGTGTAGAAAACCTATGTTGGATATAGAATTGTTCACATAGTTCCTTCAAATCTTGATTCTTAAATGGTCATCCATTATCAGTGATAATGGTCATAGGAACTCCATAGTGATAGATTATATAATTCAAGATGAATGATGATATTTGTTTTCTTGTCACTTTTGTAAAAGGTACTGCTTCAATCCATTTAGTGAAATATTCAATAGCAGTCAGAATGAACTTATGTCCATTAGAAGATGAAGGATTTATCTTACCTACCAAATCAAGTCCCCATTGACAAAATGGCCATGATCCTTCCATAGGATGCAATTCTTGTGCTGGTGCGTGGATGCGATTCCCATGGATTTGGCATTGTTTGTATTTATTGGCATATGTGAATGAATCTCTCTCCATAGTAGGCCAATAGTAACCCATACAAAGAAGTTTATTAGCCAGTGTTAATCCACTTGAGTATGTGCCACAAATACCTGCGTGAACTTCGTTAAGAACTTTCTCAGATTCTTCTTGTTCAAGAGATCTCAATAAAGTGCTATCTAGACCTTGCCTATATAAGGTATCAACAATAATAGTATAGTGGGATGATTGATGGATAAAATTTCTTCTTTGATTGTGGGATAGATTAGGAGGAAGGATATTCTCTTTTAAGTATTGATAAGTTTGGTCGTATAAGGATTGACTGGTTCCCGATATATGGAAAATATTGTAGGTATGCTAGGATTGAATGGTAGGGGTTAAGATATCTTCCACCGGGGATTCGTAACACTATTGATTCTACAAGAGAGATGCTATTGTAGTCATTGCATCTGCTGCTTTATTCTCATTTCTTGGAATCTGAGTGAATGATACTTCTTCAAAGTCTTCTTTAAACTCTTCTACCAACTATTTGTAGGGCATGAGCTTGTTATCCTTAGTTTGATAATCATAATTTATTTGGTTGATGATAAGTTGTGAATCACCATAGACAATAATTCCTTTATTATCCATTCAATAGCCATTTTGAGCCCAATAGTCAATGCTTCATACTACAGTATTATTTGTGCATGGAAACCACAATCTATATGATTTTGGAATTGTGTGTCTCTGAGGTGTGATGAACAAAATTCCCGCACTTGATCCACATTGTGTATAAGAACCATCAAAGTACAACTCCTAAAATTTTGTACTTATTGTCAGAATGTCCGCATCAGGAAATTCAATGTGCAATGGTATGTCATCTTGTAAAGGTGTTTCAACTAGTTGATCAACAATGACCTATCCTATGATAGCTTTTCGATCAACATATTCTATATAAAACTCACTTAGTGCCATAACCGATTTTGCCAGTCTGCCTGTCAAAGTTGACTTGTTCAACAAATACTTTAGTGGATCTATTTTTGCTATTAGTTTCACATAACGAGTCAGCATATAATGTCACAGTTTTTGAGTTGCAAATACAACTGGTAGGCATGTCTTCTCTACTGATTTATAGTTTAATTCATAGCTGACAAGTATCTATTGATGTAATAGACTACTCTTTCTTTACCTAGTTCTTCATCATGTTGTGCTAAAAGAGCTCCTAATGATACATTTGTCGCTGAGATATAAAGTAACAATGGTTTCCCTTTGATTAGTGATACAATTACTGGAGGATTCATGAGATATTCTTTGATTTGCATAAAATCCTCTTCACATTTCTAATCCCATTGTAATTGAACATTCTTATGTAAAATATGAATGAATGGATGATATCTATCTACTAATTGAGAGATAAATCTTCTGATTGATTGCAATCTTCCTTGTAAAGAATGCAATTGACTTATGTTCCTAGGTGACTCCATTTCCATGATAGATTTGACCTTTTCTGGATCTACTTCAATTCCATGAGCTGATATAATGTACCCAAGAAGTTTTCCAGAGGTTACTCCAAATGCACATTTCTTTGGATTTAATCTTAACTGATATCTTTCAAGCCTATCAAAGATCTTGCCCAAGATGTTCGGATGTTCTTTTCTTGTATGAGATTTTGCAAGTAAATCATCTACATAATCTTCCATAAATGTATGCATCATATCATGAAAAATTATTGTCATAGCTCTTTGATAAGTTTCTCCTACATTCTTAAGCCCAAATGGCATAACATTCCAGCAATAAGTACTCCATGCACAGGTGAATGTTGTCTTTTCTTGATCTTCAGGGGCAATTCATATTTGATTGTATCCTAAGAATCCATCCATTAATGAAAACATCTCATGTCCTTCTGATAAGTCCACAATTATATAATTGTTAGGTAGTGGGAAATCATCTTTCGGACATGCCTTGTTCAAATCTCTGAAATCAGTACAGACTCTTCTTCTTTTATCTGGCTTTGACACTGGCACAATGCTTGAAACCCATTCTAGATAGGCAACAGGTCTTATGAAACCCACATCCATTAGTTTCTTTAGCTCAACTTTTACAAGGAGAGTGATGTGTGGATGTATCTTCCTTAGCTTTTGTTTAACTGGTTTTGCTTTTAGATCCACATTGAGATGATGCATGATAAGGTTTGGATTAAGTCCTGGCATGTCTACATAGGACCAAGCAAAATTTATTTGTCTTTTTCCGAAGAATTCTATGTATTCTTTCCTCTCTTCATCTGATAATGATGCATCAGGATGAAATATCTTGGGATCCTTTGGTGTGCCAATGTTTATTGCTTCTATTGGTTCTATTATAATAGTAGATCTCTCCTGAAAATATGCAGGGAGGATGTCAAACTTTCCATCTTCTGGTACCTGAAAGAGGTTTTCACCATCATATACATCCTTTATTTTTCCTTTTGATTGATCTAGTGTTTCCATGAAATGGTTTTCAGCACTAGGTCTTTTTCCTTGTTTTATTTCAATAGAGTGTCAATTGCCAACATATACCATACAAGAATATTGTATGGTGCAAATAGCTCTTTGATTTCAGCCATCTCTTCTTTCACTTCTTCTAGAATATCTTGCTCAGATTTAGCACTTGCTCATATTCCTTGAACTTGTTTACAAGATTATTCTTCTCTTTTGATTTTCAGTTCTTCCTGCTGTTTCTCATATTCTTCTTGTTTTTGCTTATTGGCTACTATTTATGCTGCTTGGTGTATCTTTTCTTGCCATGGTTCTTCTTTAGGGACTAATTTCTTTCTCCACTTTGGCTGTTGATAATTATGTTGCTTTTGATTTGATTTTGGATATCCAAGTCTTGATTTATCTTCTTTAGATTGTGAGTGAGGAAAAATAGGTTCTGAAATATCATCTTGTCGCTTACCAATTGGTCCTTTTCCTTCATATCCCATTTTTTGTATGATCGTATAACCATTTCCATATTGCTCTATAGGAATATTGACTTCTACAGCTATTTCTATAGTTTCATTTTCATCTTTGTACAACCAACCAAGAATGTTCTTGTCTTTAGTTTCTTCTGCAAGTGTTCTAGCTCTAACAAATGCTCCATTAAACATTTCTTTTGATTTTTCTAAGATCCTTGGTTGAACATTTGTAGGATTTCCATATGATTTAGGTAAAAGTGGCAAGTTATGTAAGGAATATTTTCCCATTCCTTCATCATTTAATTTGAGCTTTTTCTCGAAGGTTTCCCATAACTTTTCTTGAATTTCTTTGGTAGGATATACTGATTCTTTGTTATGTGGAACTCTTGTATCTTGCATTGGCTTCAGATTATTGCAATATTGGTTGGAGTCTGCAATTATAGTGACTTCTTGTCCCTCATGAGAAAAATTTACACATTGGTGATATGTAAAAGGAACTGCTTGCATGTTGTGAATCCATGGTCTTCCCAGAAGAATGTTATAAGAGAGATTCAAATCTAAAACCTAGCATAATGTATTCCTTTCCATAGGTCCTATTTTGATTGGTAACACCATAGTTCCTTTAGAAGAACGGTCTTCTTCATCATAAGCCTTAATGTTTATTTTCTTCTTTGTATCTACTGCATTTTTTGAATATCCCAAAGCCTTTATTAAACTTAATGCACAAATGTTTAAGCCAACTCCACCATCTATGAGTACGTGTTTGACATGATTTTTGTGAATAGTGACTTCAACATGTAAGGGAGGATTGTGAGGATGTTGCAAGGATGCATCATCATTTTCAAAAATGATAAGCAATGAGGGGCTATAAGGTGTCCCACTATGTTTTGGAACTGATCTACATCTAGGTCTTTTGAAACTATTGTTTCTATTAGAGCTTTTAACAAAATTTCCTTATGTGTTGGTGTAAATAATTATTCATCTTGGATATTATTACACTTACTTAAGTTTACTTAGGAAATGCATTTCATAGTAGTTTGGGTATGAGACACTTGGGTGTTTGTGCCACATTGGGATAGTGTGTGTAGGAGAAATTCCACCTTTTATGGTGTTGATCTTGTTGTTACACTCCACATTCAGTGGGTGATCCACCTCATGTGGACTATTATATTATTTCTCCTACCTACCCACACCTATTTCCTACCTACCCTTGTTTCTTATTGAGCCACATGTCATGTTTGTGTGCTCACATATCCCTAGCCTTGCCTATATAAGCAAGCTCATCTACATTGTATGTAATTTTGATATTATTGATCATTTTCTATTGATGAGAATATAGTTTATTCTTGTCCTATATTGTGTCTCTATTTTGTACATTTCATTGAGCTCTTGATCTTGGCAAAATTTCACATGGTATCAGAGCCATTGGGGCTTCATTGATTCGTCTTGAAGAGGCATTATTGCGACATCAAGAGGTAGATCTAAGGAGCAGCATCTTTTGGAGGCGTCCTAGACCAGATCCGACCTCGCCATTGCGTCCAGAAGGTCGTTTCCATGAATTTTGGTTATAAAGTCGGCCTATTTTGGTGAGAAAAATTTTTTTCGCCAATTTTGTTATTATTATACGAATTTCAAAAAAAATTTATATTTTTCGAAAATAAAAATAAAAAAAATTCGAAAATTTTTCATCAAAAAAATTGAAAAAAAAAAAAAATTGAAAAAAAAAAATTTCGGAAAAATTTATCAAAAAAATTAAAAAAAAAAAAAAAAATCAATTTTTTGGGGGTCCGCAGACCCCCCCAATCCCGTGACCCCTGTACCGCAGTGTTAATTGTCTGCAGGGCCTGTACTCCTCACGTCACTGCCGTACTCTTCATCGGCGACCGTGCCATCTCTTCCGACCCCTCGGCAACCACGTCCTATACCTGCTTCGGTCGCTGTGCCCAGCCTGCCGTTGTGCTCACAGTTCCCATCGTCCAGGGTTTGCTGCTGCTCCGGCCCAGCTCTCCGTCGCCGGAAGACACTGCTGACCCCCGGACTCCCTTCTACCAGCGCCGACACCACTGCCCTCCAACTCAGAGCCTCCCGCCGACCTGCAGCTCCCAAAAGACTTTAAACTTGGTGGGACCCGTGTTCGCCACGTGGCAGGCGGCCACTGGCCTGCGGTTGACCTTCGTACACACAGTCACCGCGCCACGTCATCCGTACGGCCTACACAGTCATCTGCCACATCAGCCAGTCCGTACTGTATGGATGCCCAGTTAGCAGGGAGGTGAAGTTTTCATGACAGTCATACAGCCATCAAATTTAACCCCACATCTTGCTGACGTCATCATTTTTCAAAATTTTGCAGGCCCCTCTCATTGAGCTTTTTGATTTTGCAGTTCAACTTCAAATGGCCATAACTTGCTCATTTTTGCTCCTTTTTGGGTGAATTTTTTTTTGAAATGGGCTAGAATTTCATGTACTTTCACGTGGTGGAATTATTTTCTGATTTTGATGGACATATTTTTTAGAATTCTCAGTTTTTGGTGACTATACCTGTCCAATCCCCATTTCTGCAACTTCCAAGTCTCCTTTCGGGCTCATACGAACTCCTTTTCAGGTGCCATTTTTTTTGAAAGTGCGTTATTTTTTGTCTACTCTTAGAATATGCTATCAGTTTGCAGCAATTGTGGGTAGAAATTGTACTTTCATCATATGGTCTTATTTGGCCAATTTGGCAATTGTATTGCATAGATCTATCTTTTGATCTTTTTCTTTGTAGTTCTTAGCCTATTGGGGCAGTTGTAAAACAAAATCAGAAGTCCACCTTGCCATTGTTTACAAGTGGCCTATTGTACACGCACTACATATAAAGTGCCAAAATCATCATTTTTGGGGGGGTACTTTGATTGAGTGAATTTGGGGGGGTGTCTCTTGTGCTTTTGTGCTCTTGTGTTGCTTCCTTTTTTCTGCTATGGGTTCTTCTAAGTTTCCTCTCTTAACTCCTCATAATCATGCTACTTGGAAAATTGATGCATGGAGTAAACTTATGGAAAAAGGACTCACTCATTACATTGATGGAACTATTGTTGCTCCTGCTGATCCTAAGGTTGATCCATTTGGTCACTTGGATTGGCTCACTAAAAATATCATGGAAATTGGTACCTTAAGAAAGTATGTATCAAAGGATCTCATTTTTCATATTGAGAAATGTACTCTAATCAAGGATGCTTGGCAAAAGTTTCAAGACTTGTATGGTCAAGTTGATGAGATTAGCGGATATCAAATTGATAGTGATCTCACCATGTTAGATCCCAAGAACTTTGATACTATACAAGATTATGTCACTAAGGCAAATGAGTTGAGGGCACAACTCAAAGATTGTGGCATTGATAAGAAGGATACTCAATTGATATTCAACTTGATAGGCAAGCTTCCACAAGAATATGCAACATTTGTTTCTAGTTTCCAAACTCATAGGATGACAATGGGTTCAAGCTACACAATGCCTACATTTGATGGTTTCAATGAAATGTTGATGATGGAACAAACTAAGTTGATAAGCATGGGCATTCTTAAGGCTTCTAAGTCTCAAGCATTAGTGGCAAATCAAGGGAACAAAGGAAATCAAGGAAAGGACAACTCAAACAAGAAGAAATGGCAATCAAAGCCTAAAGAAAAAGCACCATCTTCTACACAACAAGGAGATTCATCCTCTTCCAAGAGAGATAATTCAACAAAGAGGGAGATACCTACTTGTGCTTATTGTAAAAAGATTGGTCATGAGGAGCATCGTTGCCATTCTAAGAAGATTGATGAGCTTACACATATCATCAAAAAGCATAACATTGATTTGCCTAAAGTCTACAAGAAGGATGATTCATCAACTTCCACTTCCTCACATTCAAAAGGAAAAGGGAAAGCATTCATGGCTTCTACAAGTGGGAAGACTCACTCTTTTGGAACAAGAAAAGGAAAAGCTCTATGTGCTACTATTAGTCATAATTCAGAGAGATGGTTTCTAGATTCAGGGGCTTCTCATCATATGGCATCTTTGCAGTCTATGTTCTCTACATTTGAGCCTTGCACCATGCCACAAATTTTGATGGGCAATCATACATACATGGATGTGATTGGGAAAGGATCTATTGACATTGGGGATAACTCCTTCAATGATGTGTTGTGTGTACCCCACTTGACAAACAATCTCCTTTCTATCTATCAAATCACACATGGCGCAACTAAGAGAGTTGTGGAGTTCACACCTGACTCAGTTTTCATTAGAGACTTGGAGACTAGAGCTATCATTGCGACTAGGGTGGTTGATCATGCATCTCGGTTATACTCCTTTTCAGATTTTGTTGATGATGATGATTTCACATTTGATGATTCTACACATGATGATCACACTTCTTATGATGGTTCAGATTTTGAGGAGAACTTTGGGCACTTGAACATGGGGATTCTCACATGTGACCCCATTCTTGAGCCTTGTATTTCATCTCCTCATATTGATATCACATCACCTATTGCACTTGATGATGCAGAGAGTGTGATAGTTTTGCCTTCATGTGATTCAGTGCAGCAGGATATTCATTGTCTTCCAGCTTCAGATTCATGGGATGATTACTTGACAGATATTGCAGGTTTGTTTGTGGAATCCTACATTGCAGATTTGGGAGACATCATTGATGACATTCATCTTCTCTTTGATGAAGGTGATCCTTCTTCGATTGTAGTGAGGGCACACTCTGACCCTCTTGTTCATTCTCTACATGATCATTCTTTCGAGGTTGACATGATTGTGGATACTTATGTACAGCAGTTGGAGGAGGTCTCTTTATGTTTTGAGGAGACATGTTAGTCTTTGGGACATGTTCTACATCCATCTCCACTAGATCTTGGAGTGCCTTTTTCAGTAGTGTGGCACAGTTTACCACCTTTGGAGGGGGTATCTTTCAGCATCGACATGGGGACACTTGAGCAGTTTTTAGAGATTCCTTTCATCATGAGTTTTCTTCATACATCTTCCCTTCATGATTGGGGAGACTTCATGGATACACCTTTGGTTTTGTTTCTTCCTAAGGGGAGGAATGTTGTTCAATGTTCATGGAGCAGTTTCTTCATACATCGAGCTTCTATCATTGGTGCAGATTCCACATTGAGGGGGGCCTTCCTAGCTTCTCTTCTTCTCTCATATGGGGGGGGACTTTTTCCTCACATGGGGTTTTGTCCTTCACATACTTCTATGTGAGTTCTTTGTATCTAGTTTTTCATCTCTCTTTTGGGGGAGGGTTTTTTCCCATTGGGTTTTTCTCTCTTTCCCCACTTTGTGAGAGTTTTCATTGCATTGGTTTTCAGGCATTTGCATTTGTACATGGGTACCTAACATGGCCTCGTAGCCGGACCCATCTTGCATTCCTTAGTTGCATTGTAGACTTAAGTGCATTCCGCTAAGTTGCACTTAAGGGGGGGTGTTGGTGTAAATAATTATTCATCTTGGATATTATTACACTTACTTAAGTTTACTTAGGAAATGCATTTCATAGTAGTTTGGGTATGAGACACTTGGGTGTTTGTGCCACATTGGGATAGTGTGTGTAGGAGAAATTGAACCTTTTATGGTGTTGATCTTTTTGTTACACTCCACATTCAGTGGGTGATCCACCTCATGTGGACTATTATATTATTTCTCCTACCTACCCACACCTATATCCTACCTACCCTTGTTTCTTATTGAGCCACATGTCATGTTTGTGTGCTCACATATCCCTAGCCTTTCCTATATAAGCAAGCTCATCTACATTGTATGCAATTTTGATATTATTGATCATTTTCTGTTGATGAGAATACAGTTTATTCTTGTCCTATATTGTGTCTCTATTTTGCACATTTCATTGAGCTCTTGATCTTGGGAAAATCTCACATTATGCATAGGTGAAACTTTGAGAAGCTCTAAAATTGATATTTGAGCAGGTATTCTTTGCAATTGTTCCACTAATTTATATTATGAAGTAGATGTCGATTCATTTGTTATACCTTGAAATGTGACCTTCACTTTTCTTCTTGTAATGACGTTGATTGGTTCTGAAGGTATGTTATCTTTAATGATGATGACATTTACCACATCATCATATGTATAAGTGTAGCTCACTTTGGCTTTTCCGTTGTCATCTTTTGATTTCACTAGTACATTTGGGGATAATTTCCGATGGCCTATCGTCGGAAGTCCGACTACTTTTCATCGGATTGCCGACAAATATAGCCGTCAAAAACTCATCATCGGACTTCCCGATGATGTCATTGAATGTTGGAATTCCGACGACACCATGAACTCTTCCGACGACTTCTATGATTTCTCCCCCAGCCAAAAATGTCATCAGATTATGTCAGAATTCCAATGGTCCCCCACTAACATGCATCCATGACCATCTGACAAGAAAGTTTCATCGAACATACAACATCCTTGTTAGATGTTTCTTTAGTTGTCGTCGGAATTCTGACGGAATTAGATGCTATGGGTCCGATGGTTTGGCCATCGGTGCATGAAAGCATTGAATGAGTTCTACTTTTAAAAATTACATAAAACATTCTTAATTTATTTGATTTAATCTTATTTGAAAAAACATTATCGATGATGTTTCCTTTCTCCAAGAATTGGATCTAGGATCTTTCTATCAGATAATATGTAACATCCAATGACTAAATATTTTCTTTATAGATGCTTATTTTATTTAATCGTCTGAGCCTAAATTATAATTTATATTTGTGCAGAAGAAGAAGATACAAGCTGAAGAGTCGTGTGCAAGTAAATTTCTTAAAATAAAGCAAGAAGGCATTATCTTGAATGACATGGAAACAAGCCCATCAACTATCCAAAAGAGAGAAATTGGAGAAAAGTAGAGGAAAGTGTTAAAGGGTGATAAATATATAGAGAGTATGCAATACAAACAAACAATGTCTGGAGTGTGTGATGTGACATCTGTAATTTATGTCCGGAGGGACTAACTAGTTTTGGAGTTCCTGGGAAACCTATTGGGCCATACTTGGAGGAAATAAATGTGTTCATGCAAGGGACACCTTTTTTCTATTATGAGAATGATGCTTTTGCACCAAAGGATATTTGGAAGACAATATCCAAAAATTTCTATAGTGTGAAACCAAAGTTGGTGGACTCGATATACTTTTCAGCTTCTAGAAGACCAAGAGGTTATATACACAATCTCCCAATAGAAGGGAGATTTCAAGCATTACCTCTCCCCCCCATGACTATTCAGGAAGCACTTCCTTAGACAAAGGACTATTGGCCTCCATGGGATCAAAGGAAAAAAATGAATTGCATAGACTCTAGACAATGTGGTAGTGTCCTTCATGAAGAACTCTATACTATAATTAAAAATTCACATGGGAAACTACAAGATAGTGAACAAAAATACATTCTTGAAAAGTGCAAAGAATGGAACTTGGTTTGGGTGGGGCCAGGTCAGGTGGCTCCTCTAGAGGTTGTCGAGATACAAATTATATTAGGATTTGGAAAAGATCACACTTGTGGAACTTCTTGTGCGACTGATCGATTGCACTATTTGGGTAATGCATTCCAAATAGATATGGTTGCATACCATTTATCTGTCTTGAAAGCATTTTATCTTGATGGAATTAAAGTTCTTTCTCTATTTTCTGGTATTGGTGGAGCAAAGGTTGCTTTGCATCGATAGGATACATTTAAGTTGTGTTGTATCTGTAGAAATATGTGAAAATAATAGGCTTATCCTTAATAGTTGGTGGACAAAAACCCAACAGATAGGTAGGTTGATTCAGAGGGAAGATGTCCAAGATTTGAATACAGAAGTACTGGAGTTTTTTATTAGATTTTTTGAAGTCGTCTTAAACTAGAGTTTCCATTGTTGCATTTGAACTCTTTTAACACTTCAAACTTTACCTTACGTGATTTACCTACTTACTCTGCTATAGAGGATGCCAATATCAATCCCTTAATGTCATTATCTACTCTTCAATGTTACTGACTGGAAGACTGCCACATACTAAATGGGAGAAGGAGGACAAGTGCAAGTGATATAAATACACAATCATTCATATTATTAAAGACAAAACTAGTCGGCCATAATTTTAGGCAATATTAGGTTGGTCCTAATTGAATTTGACATATCATTTTCTGAAATTTCAGTAATCATGTAACAGTTTACATCATATTTTTATTGCAAAACTCTTTTTCCATTACTTTCTACCCTTGTTCGACACTTTTCAAAAGAAATTTAGCCAACAAATATCAATCCTAGTTGTGGCATACCAGTAGAAGTGATCAAATCATTGAAGACAGGGTAAAATGCTCCAAAATTGAAGAGATTTTTCTTTACTAGATTTTTAATGCATGTCAAATTCTTTCCTAAGGAAAATGGTTTACCAAAGCTCAGGTTGCCAACAACTCTCTACATTTTCCGCAACTTGCCATTGTTGCTTCTCAAGGAGAGGCAAATGATCTAGGAGGATCTGACACTTTGATGGATTTGAATGAAATGATAGTACTTCATTACATATATTTCTTCACCACTACCTTTAGCACATTGCCTAAAACATGTGTTCACATTGCAACACTTTTAACTCCATTTTGTTTTAATATAACAACTTTGACAATGACAATGCTATTTTTCGTTTACAATTTTTCAAGAAAACAAAAAGACATGGGACATGAATGGACAAAAAGTGAGTGGTTGCGGGTCTTGTAACTTCCATGAAACTCATCTTTACTCTTGTATAATAATACAGTTGTTCCTAGCTAGAAGAATATGATACTACAAAAGATAGACACCTGGCATTTACTTTTGCATAAACAATCTTGCAACCTACAGTTTTAGCATAGTGTCTTCTCATTCTTGAATCTCTCTTGTTGTGTGACAATGATATGTGCTCTCTAATACATTTGTACTCATTTTCATGTGTTTTCTCTAGGCACACCTGAGCCCTAGATCACTAACATAGGGTTAACCATTATGTTCTACAATAGGCTTCTGTTTCAGAACTTCAAATAAACATCACTCAAAGTGAGTCCAACCTATTATAGCCAGGTACCATTTTCAGACCTTGGTTTGTTGAAATAGTAGCTAATAACTCAATGATGAACTGATAGTACTAACCTAGTACTGAGAGGTGGGGGGGTGAATCAGTACAGACAAAAATATAGTCCTAAATTGATCTGATAGAAGACACTTCAAATGACTGGCAAACAGTGACACCAGTTTGAAACAGAGTGCAACCGGTAAAGCTAAGACTGATTGAGACAAGCATTAACCGGTTACTCACTTAGCTTTTCACTCAACTCAAGACTACCTTACCATTTCTCCCTTATGCATAAATAGGTAATCTACCATCAGATCATAATAATAGCTAGTTCAACATGTTTTATTAATAGGCATAAAACACAGAACCATTATATGCTTGACAGATAATAGCAAAGCATCACACATGATACACATATTTTTCACATGGAAACCCAACTGGGAAAAACCAAGATGGGGATGAATACCCACAAGCTGTTTTTGAACTCTTTAGAAGTTTGCTCTGTTAGGAGCCTTGTTTGGTTAGAGACATTACAAAAGGTTCTTCTAGGAAATGATCCTGTTAGAGATCACCCAGTTAAGGGATGACTACAATACTTGGTTAAGGGTTAAACCCTGTTAAAGGTTAGCTTGTTAGAGAATTTCAAGAACTCAATAGCTAAAGGATTTCAAACTCAATAGCTTTGAATTACCCTGTTAAAGGATTTACAGTAAGCCAGTTAAGGCTACCCTATTAAGGGATTTTCCAACTGTTGAGGTGGTTAGAGATCAACAGGTATTACAATGATCTGGTAACAACACTCAATGCCAATGCAGATCCGCTTAAGCTCCTCTTCACCTTCTACACTTACACTCTGTAGGTATCACTTCTTTCCTTTTTGGTCTGGCAAGAATCACGTATCCCTTCTCTTGGATACACACACACAACTTCTGCCAACAACCTCAGAAAGAGACACAACATCAACCTTATAGGAAAACAGATAGGTTGGTAGCATAAACCCTAAACCCTAAACCTGTTAGGTTAAGGAATTCAAATGGTTCAATCCTGACCGTTGAGAACACTCCATTAATTGCAACAGTCTTGATCCAATCTCAAGACATTCTCCATCATCCATTTTCACCAATTTCATGGCGGCTGATAACCCATCACACATTATCACCGTTTTACAAACTTCGCACATTCCCAAGGTAGATAGGAACAATCTCCTTCATGCAAGATCCTTCATGCACAAAAGGCTGACGTGGCAACATGATTTGTTCTTCATTATAATGCTAACTCATCACACAATGTCATTGGTTGAGCCACACAGGTTTGAAGCACTTAAACAGGAAACCCTGAAGTTGAGACTACCAACCGGTAGTCATACAATGCTTCCATGTGCTGATTCCCATAACCATATGCCAGTTCACCATGAACAAGCACACCGCTACACTTTGGTACGAATGCCGGTTCACAGTGTTATGTCGGTTCTCACCTCTTCAACATATTGACATCAATGACAACATACAATGTCATTATGTCCTCATACCGGTTCACATAATGCCAACAGTAGCTAGCCCAGATACCTATTGTATGCACTTGTATTATCCTCTATTTAAATATGTCATTGGGATAGACACAAAATGTAACGTGGAAGTCATCTTAAATTGGGCTAGACCCAAATGTAGCATGATAAAGGAATTCAATGTGTCATTGGGTTGGGCCCAAAATGTAACGTGCTAAGGGAAATTAAACAACTATTAGGCAGGACCCAATATCCAACATGGGAATATAGAATAATAATTTATTATTATTTTCACGCCGACCTGAGGGTGATTAGCACCTAAGGTTGGTATATAATGCTCCAAGATGAAGTCATTTGGAGACACAACACAATTCATATTTCTTCTATCTGTTATGCTAGCAATGATTCTCTCTAATGCGAACTTGTGCAAGGTGATTATGCAAGGTTGAAGATAATGAAGTTGTCAAAGTATCTTGTGCAAATCAGATCAAGACTTTTGCTGCTCTGCTTTATCATTTGCTATTAAAGGGTTGCATTCAACACTAATTTCTTGAACTAAAATCTGAGATAAGTCTTGTAAACTATCTACATTTGAGATAATACATAACAAATTTAAAGGATGGGTTTTTCACCTCCAGGAGGGAGGTTTTCCCAAGGTATTGGTGTCTTGTATTTTATTGTTGTTACTGTTCTTGTGTCTTGTGTTTTATTGCTATTACTATTTATACACAGTCTGATTATAATCACATTGGTTACATTAACATCTGATTTCTTAAAATTAACATTATAATCAAATTGGGCATCATTCTCATAATAGAAATAAGGTCGCCCTTGCATGAACACATTGATTTCCTCCAAGCATGGCCCAATAGGTTTCCCAAGAACTCCAAAACTAGTTAGTCCCTCCAGACATAAATTAGAGACCACATCACACACTCCAGACATTGTTTGTTTGTATTGCATATTCTCTATGTATTTATCACCTTTTAACATTTTCCTCTGCTTTTCTCCAATTGCTCTCTTCTGGGCAGTTGATGAGCTTGTTTCCATGTCATTCAAGATAATGCCTGCTTGCTTTCTTTTATGAAATTTACTTGCACATGACTCTTCAAATTGTATCTTCTGCTTCTATACAGATATAAATTATAATTCAGGCTTAGATGATTAAATAAAATAAGCATCTATAAAGAAAATATTTAGTCACTGGATGTTACATATTATCTGACAGAAAGATCCTAGATCCAATTCTTGGAGAAAGGAAACATCATTTATTTTTTTCAAATAAGACTCAATCAAATAAATTAAAAATGTTTTATGTAATTTTTAAAAGTAGAACTCATGCAATGCTTTCATGCACCAACGTCCAAACCTTCAGACCCACAATATTATCATTTGTGCAATTTTGTGGTTAGATGGAAGAGGTAAGAAAAGGATGCATGTTGTTAAATAGAAATGGTTCTGCTTGAGTAAGGACTTAGGTGGATTAGGGATCAAAGACCTTAGGCAACAAGGTATTTCCTTAGAAATCAAATAGATTATCAAGGCTTTAGAAGGGAATGAACCATGGAAGATATTAATCGGGAGAAAATTAATTATTGTCAATCGTTATAACATTTTAGGTGGGAATATTGTTGATAATTTCTCATGGTTTGAATTTATTGTCAGGTATGTCTGCAATTTGAGTAAAAAGTCTAACTAGTTTTGGATTTTATTGTCTATTGAAATTCTTTGGTTTCTTTGGAAGAGAAGGAATGAGAATGTGTTCCAAGGTAAAGGGAGGGTTCTTATTGAGTGTAATGTTAGAATCACAATGCTAATTATTATTGAATAGGTATCATTTACATTGAAGATGCCAACAATAAGATTCATGAAGATATTGGATGAAGGTTCCTCTTCAATATATAAAGAAGACATTTAGGATGTTTCCTATTGACCCCAACGTCTAAGAAAGATAGGGAAGAAATTATAGGAAGAGTATATAGACTTTTACAATAAATACCAAAAAGAACACCAATATCAATTAAAGAGGGGTGAAGCTATAAGACACCTAGAAATGGCTCACCAAAACTTTGTTTTCTCTAGTTGAGAGAGGATCTTTGTGCCCCTTGGAAGAGAATTTGATACTTTCCAAATTAGTAGGATTGAACCTAAGAATAATGACAAAGGAAAAGACAAAGAAGCTAATAATGAAGATGAGGAGAATGAAGAGAAAGAGGAAAATCCACATAATGATAGTGATAATGAATCTTAATAAGCTATTACAATATATCTTTTTGAATATGTTGTCAATAGATGATATAATATTGATGTAATTTGATGTTGACTCGAAGCTCTACACGCTACTCTTAATCGTATAAACTGATTCTTTTTTCTTCTTCTAATTTTAAGATGGTTTAGCCTAGTTGGGGATTTGATGTAGTAATCAACTTGGTCACTATTATTGTAACCTAACTTTGTACTCTGAATTTATTTTGGTAATCGATCTTGAAAAAAAAAATGCATTCTACATAGCAAACACACTACACTCACATATACTCTTATACAAACCTTGACATGTGTCTTGGTTTAGAATAACCTAGTGTACCACAAGCCAAATAGACATAGACACAAGATGAGGGAGATAGTATTTGTTTCTACCCCCATTTCATCACTTATCATCAACCAACTCAACATTTTCAATGATTAATTTGAGGTGTAAAGATTTAACAAATTGCTACAAATTTCATTGAGTAAAGGCAACATAGGTGACAACCACCCTAACTTCCACAACAAAAGTATTAGACATAAGATTCCTACCTTTTGACCTTTTGTAGTTTGATCTTGAAAGATTTAAAAATTCATATTTGCTAGTTTTTTTATCATATAAGAATCACATATATGATTTTATCCTTAGGCTGGATAATGGACATGGTCTAAATTTTAGTTGTTTGAATTCATATTTTTTCAAGGTTGATGATTCCTAGATCTAATTGTTATCCTTTGGTATGATGTCATAAATTTTGAATTGTGTATCTAAGGTTGTGTACTTAAAGGCATCATGCTAAGATTCTTTCACATAAGATAAGAAAGATTCAAACATGGTTTAGAAATCACAAAGTACCAAAAGAACATGAATGTTTCTTCTCTCATTTTTGATAGTTCATATGTGGTTCTTTACACTATCATAATAATTAATGTTAGAGAGTGTTGTGAAGAATAATGGCCATGAAAGGAGTGACTTTCCTAAGTGCTTGAGATTGTCACAAAAAGTGAGTGTTGTAGAAGTGAATCTTCCTTTGACCTTTGGGTGGTTGGGAGGGTAAAGGCCAATGGTGGTACATGTTGAGTGGTTGGGAGGGTAAAGACCCACATATCAACTATATACTTTGAAATTATATGATGGTGTCCACCTATTCTAAAACCTTGTGGGCACTCTTTGTCTGATACTAACATATACATAACATGTTCCTCTCATATAACCCTATGTTGGCTAGGCCCCACCATAATTAGAAGATCCTAGCTACTAAAAACACTAGATTATCCCCTAAAAGGTTGTTGAGTCATAGAAGGCCTAGATTTATAGCCCTATAGTCTCTCATACCTAAAATATCCTTGTGTCGATGATGGTCACATGTGACTACCCTATGGCTTCTACTATGTTCTAGACCTTTGTCCCTAATATTGATACTATTGGGTTTTTCTTTGAAATCCTATAGTAAGTCTAAATTCTCCTTTGAAGGATGGGGAAGCCTATGGACACTTTAGTCCCTTCATCAAGGTTACAAACTTCTCTCATGCCTCTTGTGTCCTCCCATGTACCTCCTTTTCTATAAGAGACTTTTCCATAGCAACCCTAAAGTCATTTGGATTGGCCATGAGTAGGAAAACTGAAATTTTGGGCTTTCCACCCCTAATGAAATAATTGACAAGTAACTTGTCTTGAATGTAATCTACAAACTACAAGAACTCCAAAAACTAACTCTCATGTTGAGGCACTATCAAACCTCATTATGTAAATTCTGAAACTCATCTATGCATCTCTGTCAAAAATATTTTGAAATAGAACACACTTTGAAGCACTCCAAAATGGTATCCCATGAGAGGGTTTTCAATGTGAGTTGGTGCATTTTATCCTCCCAGTACCACAAGGTGGAAGCAAGTCATCTCAAAAATTGCATTGCAAATTATGCCTTAGGTTGCTCACATATAGATGCAACCCAAAGAATAAGTCCAAGCTAAGTATCCAAGACTTAGCTTCAACCCCATTTGTGGATCTAAAAAATGTAGAGGATTGGAGATGAAGAAACTCTTAAATATGATCCTTTGGCTCATGATATGTGCTTGCTATAGTCTTTACCTCTTGTATTTATGCATGATGAGGCTAGGTAATGTGTATTGATCAATATTCTATCTCCTCTATGTGTATTTCCCAAATTCAAGGTGAACTCCTAATAAGCTCCCATGATACAAGTATATGCTTCTCTAGTACAAGTGGATCCTCATGAGGTGTCTTTGTTGTGGGTCCATAATCGGGCTACTCATCTTGGTGAAAACTCTCAAAGTGATATGACTCTTCTTTTCCCTCATGTGAATGTGCTCCTCTTGAAGCACTACGACATGGATGACCCTTCCTTCCATTTCCTAAACCCTATTTTCTAACCCACACCTCATAACCTTTACCTCACTTCCTATCATTATTACCTTCCATCTACCTTTCATATCCCCTATCTTAACCTCCTTCACTTTCCTACATCCTATCCTAAAACTTAACCTCATACACATTTTCTTTTATAGAGATATGAAGGTAGTAAGTAGACTGGATGATACAGACAGGTCTTATCAATTTCATACATAATTCAGGGCTTCATGAGTTGATCATTGTATAAGGGTTATCATGATGAAGGGAGAAAGGATTCGAGTCTTGAGGTGCAGAAATGGTTCATCATTTTGGATTGAGTTGTATGTGTAGGGATGAATCCTTTCAAGTGCAGTGTAGAAGGTTGTTTCTCACGGATGAAAGTGTCCTCGATGTAGTTTGGAGATTGGTGGCATCCATCCTTGGCAGAGGTAGACACTAGTGTGACGGTTTTGTTTATGAGGTAGTGATTTGCCCAATGATAGATATCCTGGGTTCAAAGGAAGTATGCATCCAGAGGATAGATGGTTTTATCCGCATGATGGATGGGCAGGCCATTGCTAATGAGATTTTGAATCTGGATGCGGATAGGTAGGTTAGCAGGTTGGATAGTTACTTCAACTCAGATAACTATGTTTCCTCAGATTCAGAAGATGACCAGGACCTTGAAGATGAGGAAAGAGATTGTGCCAAGGAAGAGAAGGAAAGGTTGAAATCCCTGATAGAAGATGCTTGGGAAGTCTACCGGATTGGAGTCATCAACGATAATTTTTCCCCCTATCAAAGGTTGTTGGATAGAGATGTCTGCTAGCTCACGGGGGCCATTGCGGGAAAAGTAATGGAAATTGGAGAACACTTTGCCATCATCCTCCAGGCTCTGTAGATTCATTTATAGGTATAGCCTCAGGATTGGATGTATGGACCTCTGTCTAGTTAGGTTTATTTCTATCATAAGGGAGCTAACCCCCTTTGGTTAGTACTTATCTATGTGAAAAAAATTGCAGTGATTTAATTAATACATGATTGTAGGGATTAGGTCTTGTAAGAAATTCTTCTTTTAAATAGATCATATCATATTATAGAAACCTCTCACCATCTCTTCTATTGGCAATTAATCTGATAAATCTATAATAAACTTTGAATCTAGATATTTGAAAAAAAAATAAAAGAAATTCAACACAATATGTATAACAATGAATTGGTTGATTATGCCCTACCTTTTTTCTTCAACTGGATCTTGGCGGCACCCCAATCCAAAACTGTTTCCCTCCTTGCAGTAATGCCCCAATTTTTTTGTGATGACAAAGGTCGATGAGGCAGAGAGGCGGGAATAATGTTTATCAAGTGACTTGGTCCTTTTTTTTTTTTCAAGTAATTCCCATGGTCATCAGAATTTTGATGAATGCGGGCACTTTTTTAAAAAAAACACAAATTTCATTGCCAATTCCTTCTCCGTTGAAACCAAATGTTGAATTATCATCGGAATTTCGATGAACGCAGGCATTTTTTCAAAAAAAAAAAAATTTGGTCACAATATACCTTCTCCCTTGGAATTTTAGGCCAAATGTATTAGTGTTTAGATTGTTCACCTTTTTCATACTTTGGAAGTGGAGTTTTAAAGGCTAGATGTGATTCATTTATCTTATGACTATCCACTATGATAGTTCCATTATCGATTAAATCTTGGATAAGGTGTTTCAATCTTTGACAATCGTTAGTTTGATGTCCTTTATTTCGATGGTAATTGCAAAAATGATTGTCGTTCCACCAATTAGGTTTGACTTGTGGCTCATAACTTCTTGCTTCTGGTAACATAATCAGTTTATTTGCAAGAAGAGTTTCCAAAGCTGATTCCAAAGGTTCTCCAATGTTTGTGAATTTTTGGCGAGGATTGGAGAAGAAAGACTTGGATTTATTGTTTTCTTGATTGTTATTATTTGGTATTTGACTCGATAGATTAAAGATTGGTTGTTGTTTTGTAGCATTATTGTTGTTATTTCCTCCATTGATGATATTCCTATTATTTGACCAGAATTTGGGTTTGTTATTGTTATTGTTGTTATTGAAGGAATTATTGTAAAGCTTTAGCTCTCCTTTCTTTACCATTGCGTTTTTTATTTTTAGACCATTATCAATCATGTTAGCGAAAGAAGGAGGACATTGCATTTTTAGACAATAACTCATTTCATTGATAAGATTATCAATGAATATGTCAATTTTTTTTTTATCAGGTACATCTCTTGGATACCTATTAAACATTCACTTCCATCACTATAAGAAGATCATGAAAGATTCACCATGCTTTTGCTTAACATTGCGCAAATCCAGCATTGTTATCTCATTTCTTACATTGTAGGAGTATTGTGAAATAAACCTATTCACAAGTTCTTCAAAATATTTGATTCTAGATGGTAATCTTGAGAACCATTCCATTGATTGTCCATTTAAACTCTGAGGGAATAGATGCATCAGGTATGTTTTTTCGTGTGCAAATTCCATACTCATAGTACAAAATTCCCTAATGTGATCTTGAGGATCAAACTCCCATCATATTTATCATATTTAGGGATCTCACAATGTTGTGGAAATGGTATCATATTTAAACTTTTATCAAAAGGATACGGGCATATATCTTCCAATGAATAATTCTTGGAACTTGTTCCATTCTACATATCTTGTATTTATTATTGTAGAGTTTTCATTTGGTGAGTGAGTCTAACAACAGATTATCCATACGGTTTCTCCTTGTCTCTTCATAAGTTCTTTTATCACTACACTCTCTTCTTGTGTCATCATGTTCTTTTCTTGTTCTATCTCCCCTTGTTTCTTCATGGCTTTCTTTGTTTATATCTTTTTTATTTGGATCATCTGTGTTTTGAGTGCTACTTGTCTCTGCATCTTGTTTCAAGCCTTCTATGTTAAATTCTTGTGGAAATTTAGCTCCTAATTTTGCCAACATCAAAAGATATTTTTCTTTTTGTTTCGCTAATAATTTTCCCATTAGTCTATCAAATTTAAAATCTTTCTCAAGGTCTCTAATGGTGTTATTGACTGATTCTTCATCAATAACCATATACCCAAAAGTTTGGAACATTGAATTATCTTCTTCTTCCATTTGTTTTTGTTGTTTTCTGAGTTGTTCATATTGAGCTCTAGTCCAAACTGGCATATGATTGTTTCAATTTTTTTTAAGTTTTGACCTTCTAAAAACAACTCAATAGGTGATTATTCATTTAGGAAGGTATTCTTTGTTGATTTTACCACTGTTGTTGGTTCGTTGTGATAAAGCGTCTCTTTGTTGAAAAGCACATCCTTGCAAAATTTCTTCGTCAAATTCTGTCTTGCAGCCATGTAAATAGTGATGAAAACGGTGTAGGAATGTCCTATATTTTAACAAGATCTTGTGATTGATATACAAGAATCTTATCCTCTTCTAAGTTGCTTTATAACTAGGCTTTCTTTTCTTAAGGCAATACTTAAAATTAATACAAGCATATGATAGTTTACAAGTTTGCTTGATTCCAATGTGAGTGTAATTCTGATTTTGACATAACCTAGGTTCAAAATAGGAAAGATATATCCAAGATAATGAACACAAGGTGGATTGATCAAGTTTTGTGATAGAGGATTTGATATATCCTAATGAGAAATTGATAATGATGTTGATTTTTTTGCACTTAAGATGTTTGAATCACTAGCTTGTTGAATGTTTTTATGCTTATGGAAACCTTTTTGGAAATAGCCCGTTGGATTAGTAACCTAGTTATCAAACTAGTTTGATGATGTGTGATAGTTTAAAGACAATTCTACGCAAGAAGTGTTTTGATACTGATTGTGAAATTTTGATTTGATATGCTTTGTCTCAGATGTGAGAAAGCATTTGTGCTAACTTTTGGTCAAAAGTGCTAACTTATGGGACAAATTCTCTATTTTGTTTCTTGAAAGCGCTGCCCTGACTATGTTTCAAGGATTTTTTCAAATTTTCCAGCAATTTGTTGGATTTTTGCTCATTTTTAGATGATGATTTTATTCAATTTTTTACCATTCTAAGCATTTTATAGACATAGAAGACACAATGTTTGAAAAACAAAATGTACAAGAAAGAACGAAATCCTATGGCAGGATGAGACAATAATTGTTGAATCTCACATGGGGTTTCCCCTGAGGCTACGCTATTCAGAGCGGATATTTAGATGTTGGACCCCACTGGCTCCACCCTCAACACTCACTTCTCCAGGGAAGCCAAGCACCAGTTTCCATGAAAACTCCCCATGGTAAACTTTATATCTCTACTAAGAACCGTATGTGTGTGAGCCGCTTCAAAGGTCCGACCTCGTGTGCCAACAATTAAAAGGATTTTGGCAACTAGTACAAGTGGTTTTTAGTAAAGTCTTTCGATCATGTGGCCATACATGTGGCACTTTCAGCTCTGTAAATATAGACGGTTCCTAGCCTATAGAGGTTATTCTCCATAGGGTTTATGGGGAAACATAGTGTCGGTATGAATTTATCAGCACATGTTGTTTGTGACTTTCGTCACAAACATGATTTATTTAGAGTGGATCGAAATGACTCAGTATTAGTCTGTTTCCACTTTGGGTCGTTCCCCTCTCATTGGCCCCCTCAAGGCAGCTCGGGAAGGTAGGCCCTCTAAAGGTTACACATAAAAGAGAGTAGGTCTAGTCTTTTGACCACCATATGAGGGTGAGAGCATACTTACCTACTACTTCATGAAGCATGAAAAACACAAGTTTATTTTAGCCCTCTACAATCTATGTGCAACTACTTTAAAGAAGTCACTCAAAATGCAAGTTGCATGTTGTCGATTTATCCCTTAGTTAAGCTAAATGAGCAAGATATGATGTGTTACTTTCCAAAATAAAACTCTTAATTAACTATGTGAGGAAATGCATGAAATTTGCTTAAAAACAATCCTGCACATAGATATATTAGTAGATTAAAATTTTTAGTTCTTGGACATTCAGACCTGTAGAAAAAGTTTGTTAATTGCAAATAAAAGCGCTATCCTAACAAATGCGTTGTCTTCCACCTCAAAAGTGCTGATCTAGAGGACAAAAGCACTGCTCTGCGAACTAAAATGCAAGAATTCACTGACAAAAGCGCTAACCAAAATGACAAATGTGTTAATCTCAGAGACAAAAGCTCTAATCTAAGAATCAAATGCATTTATTTGCCAATAAAAATGCTAACATAAATGCCAAATGAGCTAAGCTGTGAGACAAAATTACTAATCTATTAAACAAAAGCATTGTCAGAACTCACACAGGTGTGAATCTAGATTACAAATGCATTAAACTTATGTTTGCGAGAACTAGAGAGGATATTAGAAAGATATATGTGAGGCTCTAGCCCCATGGTGGGTGCCAAAATGTGTCGAATTGAATTTCATCATCAGAATACTACCTGCAACATATTAGTTTCATAAAATACAAAGGAAATGCTACAAGAAATCCAAGCTCAACCAATGAAACTACATGAAATTGATATTAAAATAAAAACCATATTATTACCTTCACGATTTAAGTCTCATTGTGTCCTAACTCCATTGTTCCTGGTTGCAGATGATTTTCTCTCAGACACGCACTGGTAGCTTCCAAGATGGCATATGAAGAATGGATTGATAACTGATAGTTAACTAATACTATGACATGCAATGCAAATGATTATGCTAAATGATTATACTAAATTTCTAAATTCTTTCAAGATAAAAACTCACGGATACATAAGTTTTATTCAAAATTTTAACTTGAACACTAACTCTTTCTCAACTCAAACTGCCACTTTTATAGACTCTGAGAGGATAAGATGATGTGTCTTGGATCAACAGTCATGATCGGATATGCAAATTTGGATGGTTGTGAGGAAAGGTGAAGGTTGAGAGAAAGGGGGAAGGAGAAGACAAGTGTCACTCATCTCACCTTGACTGGGTTGCTAACTGAGGGAATCTAGGGATGGTTGGAGAAGATTTAGGCATGAGAGGACAAGTGGACTCAAGTCCTTCCTAAGATATAGGGATGTTAGAGAGAATATAGAAGAAGGTTAAGAAATATGTGTACGTACACAATATTTCATTTATTTTGGAAGTTGGAGATAAGTGGCTAATAAATATTTTATTTAATTAATTTTGTTGAATTAATTTAGCCACATGATGGATGAGTTGGCAAAGGAAATATGAAGTGGAGATGGAGGTGAGTTGGAAAAGGGGTTTAAATAATTTAAGAAATTATTTAATATTTGAGACTATAAGATAGAAGAATAACCATTAATTATTAGATATTTCATTGATTAGAGGAATAATTAAATATTAGATATTTAATTAATTAGAAAAAAGGGATAAATGAATGAATTAATAAAATGTTTTAATTAAATTAATTAATAGAAGGATATGAAATAAATTAAATAAATTAATCTTTTCAAATTAACTAGTTAATAGAAGAATAATTTTTAAATAAATATAAATATTTATTTAATCGCTCATAGCCATTTTATGTGTATACAATAGTTTACAATGTTTAGGGCACTAACCCAAGGAGCACCAACCCCTACTTTCAACACCCACTCAAAGATTTATAATGATTATTCAAGATTACAATTGTAATAATGAAACTTCATTACAAATGAGTTTTGTAACACTTACACATTTCTCATATCATGAGAATGACTTTCTCTACCTGCTAAAAGTTTTCCTCTGTTTCTCCTCCTTCCTCTGGTTATCTTCTTCTCTTTGCTACAACATTACTCTCCAAAATGCTCTATTCTTAATCTATTTTCTCTTGACAACAATAGAATCTATCTCTCTCTCAATGACAACACTCTCTATACTTCACCGCTACTACACACCTCTCTACAACATTCCTAAAAAAAAATCGACTAGTGGAGATATCTTTATTTCCACCTATATCTCTGTCTCTACAGCCACACCTACCAAAATGTCGAATCACTTTTACAGATACTGCTAGATTAGATCAACTCTGTACGCATCATATTTTTTCTTCTACTATAGACTTGAATATTTTATTTAACTCAGTTGTCTTAGAGGTCTATAATTCAAGAGATTTTATTCACTGTCCTAAATAAGATCTCAAATCAGCTGCTTGAATTAAATGCATCCAATGTTTCTTCAGATCATTCTTTGTACTAAGTTGCTATTTTTAGAAACTCCAATTTCTCTAACAGATTTGATTTTGCCTCTGTCGATTTCCTCGAGCCCATCAACCATTTGCAACTTAGTAATCATTAATGCATTCTCTAGCCTCTGTCGACCTACACAGACATGATCGACAATTACCATATTGAAATCCACCATCACTGACTTCTACATATCTGATATCTTCTTCGACTAGCCAGAGAGCCATATGTCTCCATTTCCTCTGTCTAGATCATTCGGTCAAGGTCGGTTAACTACCATGTAGATTATTTTTCCTATCAGCATGCAGACATCTTCTTATTCAGTGTCCAAGTCACTTGGTCAATCTTGGTCAATCATCCATGTGGACCTTGTTAGGATTAATGATAGTCCCAAAGATACTGAGAGGGGGGGTAATCAGTATCTAATCGGTTTACAGAATATTTAAACTTATTAAGAACTTTGCATCCCAAAACAGTGTACCGGTAAATAAGAATTCATGCGGTAAATAGGAACAATAAAGATAGCATAGAAAATACACCATAAC
Organism: Cryptomeria japonica; assembly: GCF_030272615.1. Classification (NCBI taxonomy): domain Eukaryota; kingdom Viridiplantae; phylum Streptophyta; class Pinopsida; order Cupressales; family Cupressaceae; genus Cryptomeria; species Cryptomeria japonica. The sequence continues at coordinate 482,099,991 of NC_081406.1, read as the reverse complement.
ACAAGATGTTTAACGAGGAAACCCAGTGTGGGAAAAACCTCAGTGGGATTTGTGACCCACAATATTCACTCACTAGCCAATGAATAAATATTACTTACAGTGAGGGTCCTGCACATGCAGGAAGGCCAATTGCCTAGAGATCACTTCTCAATAAGAGTCACACTGACTACAAAAGTGGATTATAAAATCCAATACAATGTATGCTTCAAAATAGCATCAACTATGCCAGGTTCAGTACCGGTTTAAGCTCATTCCATTACCAAAACCTTCATTGTCAATTATATCACCTTATACACAATTTTCATACTTCCATACATACATACATCTCTTTAATGACCTATAAGATCTCATACATATATATGAGTCTTCTACAATATTCCATGTTGGCTTTACAAAAGATAATTAGATTTTAATACAATAAACATAAGTTTATTCCCTGTCAGTTGGGGTGCCGGTATGCATTGTTGCTGCTGCCGGTGAAGTGTCTGCCGGTGTATGTATATGTCTATGCCAGTGCCAATAAATGTCAGTGGCTTACCAGATGAGTGCCATAAGGTTTCTAGATGGTTGCCATCAATGACAACACCAACTATTCTCATAAGAGTGTAGAATACCAATAAGCTCCCCCTTTGGCATTGATGGCAACACTCATGAGAAAAATCCAAAAATTGTTCCAAACACTGAAGTCCAAAAAGTTCCAAAAAGATGTGCTCCCCTTGAGTAGATGATCTCCTTTGATTAATCATTTTTCTCTATCCACTACTCCCCCTTTGACATCAATGACTATGGTTGTCAAAAATTGTCAAACGAGTGCAAAAATTTCACCTTAAAGTTTGTAACCGGTTGGTTACAATTTGAAATATGTCTGCCAAAACCAAATTCATGAATCTGTTGCTGTCGTTCAAGGTTGCCTCAGTCTATTGGATCGTGCCGGTGAGATGATGCATGTGCTCTTTTGGTGATCTTTCTCCTTGAAGTAAGGCCTTAGAGATTTCATTTCTTAGAGAGATTAGATTGTCCAACTTAGGACCAAGTTTGTACTTAAGTTCTCTACCATTAGCCTTAATCCTTGCCTTCTCTTTCTCAAATTTCTCCAGTTTCTCCTCAAAACCTGCTATTTCCTACTCAATAACTGATATAGGTTTGGATGAACCAATTATGTTATCAGCTATGTCATCTATTTCTTTTTGTACTCTGTTGATTTCCTTTTCTATGTCCTTTGTCAAAAGATGTGGTTTGCATCTTTCTCTGTATAGCTCTTTATATTCCAAAATTGTAGTGTTCAGTGCCAGTAATAGTGTATTCAAGTGTTCTATACACTTCTTTATTGTGTCCTCAAAGAATTTATCCTTCTCCTTTTCAACTTTCTCTTAGAATGTGTCCTCATTCACCTTATCAATTGTTATTACATTGTAAGTAATGAATTTGGACAATGTGTCCAATTTAACTAAAGAATCCTTTACATGATCTATGTTACATTTTCGTGCAATCAATTTAAGAATTGGTATGGTTTCATCAATTGCCTTGTAGGCCAATGCATTACAGTCTGTTATCTTTTTGATTGAATCTAGGAGTACCTTTGTTACATTAGTAGGTCTAAATTCACTTGATGAAGTGCCGGATGTCTGACCTATTACCTTAATTACCTCTGTGCTTCCATCATTTGTAACCACTTTTCTTGTGTTATCCTATGGTGGATCATCCTGAGTTTGCATTTCAACCAGTAAAGGTTTGTCTGATTGTCTATGTGTCTCAGTGATTACCGGTTTCTTTGCTTCAATATGTACCTCTACCTCTGTTGGTTTCTCTGTATGCTCAACTGTCGATATCTTATTCTCAGTAGATTTCTCTATGCTAGCATCTATATCATCATTGTTCTTCCTAGTATCCAATGGTTGCTCAGTTTGTAATGATTGCTCTATTGGGTCTCAACCTCAACAGTCTCTACCAGTTTTTCAGCAATGTTGCCACTATCAACATTATCATACTTAACCTTTGTAGTATCCTTATCCAAAACAATATTCACTTCCTGAGTATCCACATTCATGGTGAATAGAATTTTAGATTCAGGATTAGTGTTATCATGTGTGATACCTTCACTATCAGTAACTAGTGGATCAATAGTATGTACCAGTGTAGTATCCAAAGGTGGTGGCAAATTATCAGTGATCTTGATGTTTGGTATTCCACCAACTTTACCTTTTCCTTTGTCCTTATCCTTTTGATATACCTTGAATGTTTTCTTTGGCCTGTTCATTTCCTCTTGTTTTTCCTTTTCCACAAAAAAGATATCCCATTTATCAACAGTCTCCTCTGCAATCTCATTTACTCTACCTACCATCAAAATTACTTGTCGGTGACCACTAGCAAAAACGGATCTGTTAGCTTCACAAATCAGGTCATCAATTTCCTCTTTTGAGTTAACCGGATGTACAACTAGAATTTTTTCAACTTTTAGTTTCTTGTCCAATTCCATCACTGCAATCCTCTTTGCATCCAATCTTCTATATAATTCATTGGGCAAATCATCCACTACTTCAATTTAAACTTTCTTGTATATATCCAGATGTAAAATTATAGTGTTTTCAATGATTTCCTTGTCTGAATCTTTGAATGTGTTATACAATTTACTCACATTAGCCAAATTGCCATCATCAGTTATTTCACTCAACAAATTATCCAATGCGGGTATTACCGGTTTTTGTTTCTTCTTGGGAGTTAGTTTCTTAGCCAGTTGCCTTATTGCCTATTTTTTTCCCTTAAAGTCCTTGTTCTTTTGGGTGAAGGAGAGGGTACCGGTGAATTTTTTCTCTTCCTTTCAACTCTTTTGAATTCAGCTGGTATCTCACTGTCAGAAGATGTGCCAACCGGTGAAATGTGTGCCTCCAGTTGTAGTCCTTCCAGCTCACTGGTCATTATACCAGTAATGTTCATAACATTTTCTTTGATTTCCTTTACCTTCTTTGATGCATCTCTAATATATTTTTCTCTTTTCTTCCTTTGCTTCATTGTTTTCACACCACTCTTAATAGTTTTTGCACTACCAAAAACTTCTTATGTTGGTTCTCTTGGTGCATCTAACAAAGCTTTTGCATAAGTCTCAATAATGTTGAGATCTACCTCATAACCCATTTTAGTTACCCATACAGTCCTAGGAAGTACAACTTCCATCCATGTCTCATCCTTTTTTATTACAAAACATATTTCTTTATCATATTTGTCCACTACACTCTGTGGTAGTCTTTCTCTAGTTTTCATTTTGGCTTGAAAAGATTTAAGGTATTCGGTTATGTTGTTGTCCTTTGCAGTTCCCATGCCGATAAAAGCTTCCTGTAATTGTTTTCCTACCGGTATGTCATATCCAAAGTCTTTATGTCCTATACCAAGAATTTCTTTAGTGAAATACAACATTAAGCATACTAAAAGATTACCAAAGCGCAATGTCTCTTTCTTATCTCCTTTAATCTTTTTCAAATTATCAATAAGTTCATCTTTTAGCCATTCACACACATCAATCATTGCATTGTTGTTGACTATTTCATAAGAACTATTAATGCAAAGACTAGAAATTGAATTAAGTCGGTTTGCATGTGTAGTCTTATAACCTAAAACCATACTTATGAATCTCACATTGTTGTCTTTGATGTCATTCACTCTTAGTGATATATTGTCTGATGTTGCTCCAATTAGGGTCATTACTTTGTTGTTAGGAACTTTCTTTGTTTTTTCTGGTCTGCTGCCAGTTGAGGGTAAACCTGTTACTACCCTAATTACTTGCTGGGTAAATTTGTAGACATAATCCAACCATAGAAATTCTCCATGTGCTATACTAAGGACAATTCTCACTACTTCCGGAAATTTAGGGATATTCAGTATCTCAACAAAACCTAAAGTCTCCACAATTTTGTGTTCAGGTTTGATAGTGCCATTTTCATCACAAATTGCGGTTTTAAACATTTTCAGCAATTCCTCATAACCTAATTCTTTAATGTTGCAATGAATATAAATCCTAGGGTCTTTAGCATAAGCTACACCTTTAGGAATTTTTGAAAAAGCACCTATGGAATCATCTTGCTTAGCTACTTCGAGAATGATCTTAAACACGGGCCTAGGGCATTTTACATTTTCCATGATAGTAGGGTTTGCAATAAATTTGGGAGCAAAAGATGAAGCCATTTGAAAAATACCTTTAGCTGCTTGACAATATCTGAATGCTTGAAAGAAATTGCTTCACACCTTTGCCTTGAATGCCTTAGCTCTTTTTCGTGCTTTGTGCTGATTTTGAATGCTCGGTGAATCAAAAATGAGGGAAATTCGATGATTTATAATGACATTTCTTTCAACAACCTCATTAAATGCTTTCCTATTAAGTGAAAAATTAACACATCTGTTGGTAAAAAAGAAATCTATCTTCTCACCATCGACCGAGGGTGATTTGCATGATATTCAATTTGCTGCAATACCCCCAAAGGGTTACTTCTTAGTTGGATGAAGAATCTCTTATCGGTGGAGTAATACTCTGTTCTACCGGTGAAGAAATAGTCTCATCAATATTTTGATCTATCTTCCTAATCTATTGTTTTGAAAATTCTTGTTTTATCTCATCTACCTTTTCTTTGCCTTTCAAACTGGATCCTTTATTATTTGTCGGTGAAGTCTTACTTCTACAAAATTTTGCAATATGTCCAATTTTGTTGCAAGCATAACAAGTCACATTATTCCTTTGAATAGCTTTTCCATATCCTATGCTAGTTTGTGTTCTGCATTGATTAGATAAGTGTCCATATCTTCCACAATCATAACATTTCACATTCATTCTACAGTTTTCTGAATTATGACCAACTTTGTTGCATTTAGAACATTGACCGGTGGGTGCATTAATGTTCTGATTGTTTCTAAATCTACATTGATTTACTTTATGACCATATTTGTTGCAATCAAAACATTTTCTATTAAACTTGTAAGCATTAGGTTATCTTACCGCTTTACTATGATCATGATTGTTTGCAGTACCAGAACTTTCTCTGACTTCAAATCCAAGTCCATTTGTATCTCCATTTGGTTTCTAACTTTTCAGCATATCATCAAGTTCCTCTGAACTTTTCTTGAATTTCTCTTTGTGTTGATTTGCAGTAACCAATTCATTTTCCAGAATTCCTTTTTGTCTCATAAGTTTAGTTTTATCATCTTGCATGTGAATCAGGTTTGTCTTCAACATATCATTTTCATGACTGAGTCTTAGATTTTCATTTCTAGCATCATTGAGTCACCTAGTAAGGTCATCTTCATTCTTCTTCCTGTCCTTAATGTCTTTACAAAACCTCAGTCATATCTTGCATTTCATTCTTCATAGTACTATTTTCTTGTTCACAAGTTCATTAAGAGTTTCCTTCTCATCATTATCATTCTGCATCTTCTCATGAAGTTCTTTTCTTTTATTTCAAGCTATAGTAAGATTCTTCTGAAGTCCTTGAATGAATTCCTGTGTAGTCCTCAGATCATGTTTAAGTTTAATATTCTTCAAATTCTCTGCATCATAGTCTACAAGAGCTCCTAACAATTGTTTTTTTAAGTTCTCCATCTGTATCGGTGTCAGAATCTTCCTCAAGTTGTTAGGCTTTATGAAAATTGATGGGGTTTGCCTAGCTTGCTCACACTTCACCTAGTTGGTGTTGTTCAATTCCACCAACCTCTCCAGGTCTATCTTTGCTCCAAGACCTCTAGGTCCTTCTCAATCTCTTCTAGGGCTTGTTCTTTTCCAATCTCAAGGTGTTTGAAACAAGTGTTTAACTAGGAACCCAACCATTACCAAGTGACTTCCATATTCTCAATTGTGCTATCTTGATAGCTACTTGTCAAATTCACCCCCATACTATTGTGAGTCATTGTAGAGGTGTGGAGGTAGAAATTAACATGAAATGAAATCTAGTTGGGTCCATTTGTGGTTTGCATTCATTATCTTTCCTACCAATTTCACCATTTTGCCTAGAAATAGGGCTACAAGAAAATAGCCCCTATTAGGCCTCCAAAACTGGTTTTTAAGGGTTTAGAGGAAAATGGTCCAAAATAACCTACAACAAGGTTTGTTTTTCTTCAATCATTCACCTATCCCCAAGATATTTTTGTGGTTTTGGTTTCCCAACTTGTCGTACAATGCCCTAACCCAAAAGTGAGGGTTTGGTAGGGTTTCTAGGCCTTTTAACCAGCAGTGACTGATCAATTTATTGAAATAGGAAACTAAAGGTCTTGTCAAGGCTTCTCCATATTATGGAAAGTTTGTATGGACCTCATGAACCTCTCCAACTGATTTGGCTATGGTTTTGTGTTCACCTCTGTACTATGCACTCTAATTTCACCTTGTCTTCTCTTTTCGGGTTGCTCCTAGACTCGCCTAGAACAAGGTGATAACCATATCAATATTCACTTCTAGAAATCCTCCCTAAATATATACACTATACAATGGGTTTCCTTCCATGTACCAATAGGCTGTGATGGTAGCACAAAGGGATTTTATGGGGCAACCATTTTACAAATATTTCCTATTTACAAGCCAAAACTGGCTGATTGAAAACAAAATAATGGAAACAACAACACACACTAACTATAAAGATTTAAATGAATCAAATGAATCTGAAATACACCAAATAAATTCAATCCATAACTGGATCAATGGATTGAATCCATTTGTATTGACATTTTAGGCAAAATAAGACCAAAACAGTGATAACAGTCCAAAAAAGAGTAGTTTCAGATTGTTCATCATACAAAATTGAACTTCCAACCTTGGTAACCATTCAAGAGGAGGTTTAAATAGTCTTCCCCATGTGTGGAGGCATTCTAGGGAATTTTTCTATCCCTAACTCCACTGCTAAGCACTTTTAGGACAAAAGTTGTCATGACAACTTTTACAACTTTCCACTTTTTGCTTTGCCAACCTATGCAACCTATTTCAAGTCATTACTCATGAATTTTTAAGCATTCCTAAGACCATTATAAACCTCTCTAATTCTCAAACCAAGTTATGCCACTTTTGACCATCAAGAAGGTCATTTTAACTACTCAAACCACTACCTATTCACAAAGTGTAAACCTAGGAAGAAAACCAACTCAACTAGGCCTACACTTGACTCAAATAAAACATTATACTCTCTCCTTGGAGCCTCTTGGAGTCCTTATTAGGAACATGACAAGGCTAAGGTCAGTACAAGCCAAAATTATGAAAGGACTATGAGCCTAAGTCCTAGGTGCTCCTGCACCATTCTCCCAAACAGAATAAAACTAAGTCACCTCCTTGGGGATCATATTCTAATCAATACCTAGCTTCTTAAACTTTGTCTCAAGCACCCATGTAGCTTTAGCATGATCCATACCCTACCATTTGATTAGGTGCTCCCAATAGATTTGAGGCCTTGTCTTCTTGGTGATCCTTGAACTCAATACCTTTTCAGCCTTTGGATTTGGTCTTGCTGGTATTTGAAGGTTTTTTACATCATCTGATACCTCTGAGTGATTTCAATCTGAACCTTGGATTGGTCCTTTGTAAGCAACTAAGTCTGCTATATTGAAAACCAATGACAATCCTATGTCACTAAGTAGGTCCACCTTGTATGCATTTTCTCCATACTTGGCTAGAATGGCACATGGACCCAACCTTCTCATTTGCAACTTGTTAGGTACTCCTTGTTGTAGCCTTTCTTTGTTTAGGTGCACCATGATAAGATCTCCTACTTGGAATTGTAGGTTCTTCCTTCTCTCATCAACCTTTTACTTGATCTTACTTTTGTTCTCCTTTAATGCGTATTTGACTGATTCATGTACCTCCTTCATTGACTAAGAAAAGTCTTCTGCATACCCACTTCTTGTTGCTACATTGCCTAAGTCTCTTAGCTCCAATATACCCCTTGGGTGAAGACCATAGACCACTTCAAAAGGACTCTTGCCTATGGTTCTATTTGTTGTTTCATTGTAAGCATATTTAGCTTGTGATAGCACTTGATCCCATGTCTGACCATACTCCTTGGTAAGGCACCTCAATAAGTTTCCCAAGCTCCTATTTACCACTTCAGTCTTCCCATCTATTAGTGAATGGTAGGCTGATCCAAAAGATAGGTTGGTGCCAGGATTTTGCCAAAGTGTCTTCCAAAAATGACTCATGAAATTTGAGTCCCTATCTGAAACAATTCTCATGGGTAAACCATGTATCCTTATCACTTCCTTGAAGACCAAATGAGCTATTTGGCATGCATCATGAGTAGTTTTGCAAGGTACAAAGTGGGCCATCTTACTAAATCTATCCATAATGACATAAATTATCTCAAATCCATGCTTTGTCCTTTGTAAACCTACTACAAAGTCCATACTAATGCACTCCCAAGGTCTATTTGGTATGGGAAGAGGTTGGTATAAACCGACATTTGAAGAAGTGTCCTTGGCCTTTTGACAAACAATACAAGTCTCCACATACTTTTTCACATCTTTATTCATCCCAGGCCAATAATAATACCTTTGAACTAACTTTTGAGTCTTATTGACTCCAAAATGACCACTAAGACTGCCATTATGTTTCTCTTGTATGAGATTTTCTCTCATTGACCCTCTAGGCACACAAAGTTGTCCACCTCTAAACAATAATCCATCTTGCAAGGTAAAATCTGAATACTCAATATGAAAATGATTTTGGTATTCTTTGCATACCTTGTAGGAATTTGAGAAGTCTTCATCATCTGAGTATAGGTCTCTAAAACTGTCAACACCTATGCTCCTTAACTGAATTTCTTGGACTGTCAAGAGTATTTTGCTCAATGCATCAGCAACCCAGTTGAACTGTCCTTTTTTGTGCTTGATTGTGAATGTTTAGGATTTCATGTACTCCACCCACTTCATGTGTTTGTGACTGAGTTTGTTTTGTGAGTTTAGAAAGCTCAAAGCTTGGATGTCTGTATAGACTACAAATTCCTTAGGAAGGAGATAGTGTCTCCACTTCCTCAAAGCCTTTACTAAAGCATATAATTCCAAGTCATATGACGAGTATTTCCTCTTTGCATCACTTAGCTTCTCACTTTGAAAAGCTACCGATCTTTCTTCTTGGCTTAGGACAACACCTACTGCAACATTGCTTGCATCACATTCCATTGTGAGGAGCTTCTCAAAACTAGGTAACACTAACACTGATTGAGTAGCTATCTTCTCCTTCAAGGTTTCAAAACCTCTATTTGCTTGTTCATTCCACTGAAACTTTGCCTTCATTCCACCTCTAATAGTGTCCAACATTGGTGCACATATAGCACTGAATTGCCTAATGAACTTCCTATAGTACTGAGCTAGTCTATGGAAGCTTCTCACCTCTGTTGCTGACTTGGGATTAGGCCAATTTACTATGGCTTCAACCTTGTTGGGATCCATCTTGAGGTTTCCTTGAGAAAACACAAACCCAAGGTCAACCAACTCCTGCTTAATAAATTCACACTTGTCCAAGTTCATGGTTAGCTTCTCTTCATACAATCTTTGTAACACATTTTGCAAATAATTAATATGATTTTCTCTATCCTTACTAAAAATGAGAATATCATCTAGATATACCACCACAAATTTACCTATGAATTCCTTCATCACCTCATTCATGAGTCTCATGAAGGTTCTTGGAGCATTAGATAAACCAAATGGCATTACAAGCCATTCATAAAGACCCTCTATTGTCTTGAATGTGGTCTTCCATTCATCACCCTCCTCAATCCTTATTTGGTGGTATCCACTTTTAAGGTCAATCTTGGTAAGTATTTGGCTTCCCCTAAACAATCCATTAGGTCCTCTATTCTAGGAATAGGAAACCTATATCTGATGGTGATCCTATTTATAGCTCTAGAGTCAATGCACAATCTCCAAGTACCACCTTTCTTCGGGGCTAAAATGGTAGGTACAACACAAGGACTAATGCTTTTCCTAATTAGGGGTCTAAAAGCTCTTGGATTTGTTTGGAAATCTCAACATTATGCTGGGGAGTCATTTTGTAAGCTGCCTTGCTAGGTAAGGATGCTTTGGTAATAAAGTCTATTTGATGGCTTATGGTTCTTTTAGGAGGTAAGGTGGTTGGTTGTCCATCACTCACTATCCCTTTGAACTTCTTCAATAAGTCTTGAACCTCTATTGGCAAATCTGGCTGCTCTTTCTTGTCTTCCTCTTTAGGCTTCATTACTAATGCAAACCCTATACCTTCACCTTCCTCAAGTGTCTTCAAGAACTGTTTTTCACTCACCAAAAGAACATTAGGACCTGCTGCCCTCTTTCCACCTTCCTCAAGGATAGATTGGATCTTGAATGTGACTCCATCTTTCTTGAATGAGTATGCATTCTTGGCTCCATCATGAATAGCTTGTCAATCAAATTGCCATGGTCTTCCTAATAGATGATGGCATGCATCCATGGGTAGGACATCACATAACACCTTGTCCTTATACCTCCCAATGGTAAAATCCACCCATGCTTGCTCATTGACTAGGACATGTTGGTTTTATTCAACCAAGTGACTCTATATGGGTTGTTGTGAGGTATCCTTTGCAATTTAAGCTTACTCACTACCTCTTCTGACATAATGTTGTTTGTTGACCCTAAATCAATGATCACTTTGCAAACTTTGTCCTTTATCTTGCGTTTGATCCTAAATAATGACCTCCTTTGGCTAGGCTCTTCTCTAACAAGTTCTTTTATCAAAGTTCTCCTTATCATCAAGTTGTCACCTACCTCTGATTCTAAGGCAACCTCTGAAGTCTTGCTGCTTGAAGTCTCTTCTTGAAGGTAGTTCACTCTCCTTTCACTATTTTGTGATGATTATCCCTTCTCTGGACACCTATATGCTGGATGACCAAGTTGATTGCAATGGTAACACTTCATTGAGACAAAATATGAGGAACCTCTACCTTGTCCACTAGTCCTTCCTCTAAAACCACTGTTTGACCCCCTTCCTCTATTGAATCCTCCTTTACCAGTGCCACTTTCTTGTTGCTCAGTGAGTTTAGACTCACCTTGTGTTCTTTGCTCTGAACTTCTTCCTCCAAAGCCTCCCCTATGGCCTCTATTTTCTTTTCCTCTACCTCTGCCCCTATTACTACTTGAATCATGTTTTCTTTTCAATTTTTCTTCCACCTTAAGGGAAAGTTGATAGCTTTGATGAACTGTCTTTGGGATCATTAGACTGAGTTCCTCTTGGATGTTCCACCGTAGACCATTTAGGTACCTAGCAACTTTGAGACTTTCTTCTTCCACCGCATGAGATCTAAGGCTAAGTTTGTGGAACTCCTTCATATAACCACTTGCATCAAGATCTTTTTATCTTAGGTTTTGTCTCTTCCTATGAATCTGCACTTCATAGTCATCAGGGAGATAGACTTCTTTGATTTTGACTAACATCACTTTCCAAGAAGAGATGGGTGTTTTGCCCATTTTATTTCTCTCATCTTGCACAAATTTCTACCATGTGAGAGAAACTCCTATCATCCTAGACTTGGCCACTTTAAATCTTTGGGCTTCACTTATGCCTTCACATTCAAAATGGTTCTCTATTCCCTCTAAACATTCTAGAAACACTTCTGCTTCCATCTTACTGGTAAACAATGACAATCCTTCTAGTGATTTACCACTTAAGGATTTCAATGCCTTTAGGAAAGGTTCTTGTTCTAAGATAGGATCAAGTTTAGGTACTTTGTCTATCTTTGACACCTCTTTACCCTTCCCTTCTACTCCTTCAACCTTTACCAACACTTCATCTTCCTTGGTTTCAATCTCACCAAGCTTACTTTCCAATTCAATCAACTTCTCCTTCAAGAGTCTATTTTATTCCTCCTGATCATCCACTTTCTTTGCCAACTTTTCATTTCTCACCATGGTGTTGTCTCCTATAGATTCCACTGAGGACATGTACTCACCTAGCCCAAATCTTATAGGCTCTAATACCAATTTGATGGGGTTTGCCTAGCTTGCTCACACTTCACCTAGTTGGTGTTGTTCAATTACACCAACCTCTCTAGGTCTAGCTTTGATCCAAGACCTCAAAGTCCTTCTCAATCTCTTATAGGGCTTGTTCTTTTCCAATCTCAAGGTGTTTGAAACAAGTGTTTAACTAGGAACCCAACCATTACCAAGTGACTTCCATATTCTCAATTGTGCTATCTTGACAGCTACTTGTCAAATTCACCCCCATACTATTGTGAGTCATTGTAGAGGTGTGGAGGTAGAAATTAACATGAAATGAATTCAAGTTGGGTCCATTTGTGGTTTTCATTCATTATCTTTCCTACCAATTTCACCATTTTTCCTAGAAATAGGGCTACAAGAAAATAGCCCCTATTAGGCCTCCAAAATCCGGTTTTTGAGGGTTTAGAGGAAAACGATCCAAAATACCCTGCAACAAGGTTTGTTTTTCTTCAATCATTCACCTATCCCCAAGATATTTTTGTGGTTTTGGTTTCCCAACTTGTCGTACAATTCCCTAACCCAAAAGTGAGGGTTTGGTAGGGTTTCTAGGCCTTTTAACTAGCAGTGACTAATCAATTTATTGAAATAGGCAACTAAAGGTCTTGTCAAGGCTTCTCCCTATTATGTAAAGTTTTTATGGACCTCATGAACCTCTCCAACTGATTTGGCTATGGTTTTGTGTTCACCTCTACACTATGCACTCTAATTTCACCTTGTCTTCTCTTTCCGGGTTGCTCCTGGACTCACCTAGAACAAGATGATAACCATATCAATATTCACTTCTAGAACTCCTCCCTACATATATAAACTATACAAGGGGTTTCCTTCCATGTCCCAATAGGCTATGATGGTAGCACAGAGGGATTTTATGGGGCAACCATTTTACAAAGATTTTCTATTTACAAGCCAAAACTGGCTGATTGATAACAACACAATGGAAACACCAACACACACTAACTATAAATCTTGAAATGAATCAAATGACTCTGAAATACACCAACTAAATTCAATCCATAACTAGATCAATGGATTGAATCCATTTGTATTGACATTTTAGGCAAAATAAGACCAGAATAGTGATAACAGTCCGAAAATGAGTAGTTTTAGATTGTTGATCATACAAAATTGAACTTCCAACCTTGGTAACCATGAAAGAGGAGTTTAAAATAGTCTTCCCCACATGTGGAGGAATTCTAGGTCATTGTGCTATCCCTAACTCCACCGCTAAGCACTTTTAGGATAAAAGTTGTCATGACAACTTTTACAACTTTCCACTTTTTGCTTTGCCAACCTATGCAACCTATTTCAAGTCATTACTATGAATTTTTAAGCATTCCTAATACCATTCTAAACCTCTCTAATTATCATACCAATTTATGCCACTTTTTACCATCAAGAAGGTCATTTCAACTACTCAAACCACTACCTATTCACAAAGTGCAAACCTAAGAAGAAAACCAACTCAACTAGGCCTACACTTGACTCAAATAAAACATCACACTCACTCCTTGGATCCTCCTGGAGTCCTTATTAGGAACCTGACTTGGCTAAGGTCAATACAAGCCAAAATTGTGAAAGGACTATGAGCCTAAGTCCTAGGTTCTCCTGCACCAAAAATAGAGGACCAGGCTCTGATACCAATTGTTAGGAATAATGATAATCCCAAAGATACTGAGAGGGGGGGGGGGAATTAGTATCTAACTAGTTTATAGAATATTTAAACTTATTAAGAACTTTGCATCCCAAAATAGTGTACCAGTAAATAAGAATTAATGCAGTAAACAAGAATAATAAAGACAACATAGAAAACACAATGTAATACAAGATGTTTAACAAGGAAACTCGGTGTGGGAAAAACCTCGGTGGGATTTGTGACCCACAATATTCACTCACTAGCCAATGAATAAATATTACTTACAATGAGGGGCCTGCACATGCAAGAAGGACAACTACCTAGATCTCACTACTCAATAAGAGTCACACTGACTACAAAAGTGGATTATGAAATCCAATACAATGTACTGCTTCAAAATAGCATCAACTATGCCAGGTTCAGTACTGTTTTAAGCTCATTCCATTACCAAAATCTTTGCTGTCAATTATATCACCTTATACACAATTTTCATACTTCCATACATACATACATACATCTCTTTAATGACCTGTAAGATCTCATACATATATATGATTCTTTTACAATATGCCATATCGGCTTTACAAAAGATAATTACATTTAAATATAATAAACAAAAGTTTATTCCCTATCGGCTGGGGTGTTGATATGCATTGTTGCCGCTGTCGATGAAGTGTCTATCGGTGTATGTAGATGTCTATGTCGGTGTGGATACCTATCGGTGGCTTACCATATGAGTGCCAGAAGGTTGCCAGATGGTTGCCATCAATGACAACACCAACTATTCTCATAAGAGTGTAGAATGCCAATAGACCTCTGAGTCTATCGGCTTGCAGACATGGCCGCAAAGTCAGTCACAATCTTCAATTCTATCGAAAAAATACCCTTTCATTATTTTGATAGGTGTCTTTTGTTTCACTTCGTACATGCCATGTCATTGATTAAAACTTGGTCAATGCCCATGTGGACTATCGGGCTGCTCAGATCCGTTGAACTTCATACTATGGCTAGCCTTCATGTTCTATGTATCACATGTATATCTTCCTATTCTACCCATGCCGGATAAGCTTTTTTTTTTTTTTTCTCAAGAAGCCTTCCTCTTTCTTTGTTAGCCTGCACCACATTGGTATAGTCTCAACCCACACAGGATAAGGTTTTCCTCTTTTGTCTTTGCTTTTCTTTATCTCACAAGTTTCTTCTCATCCCTGCTTGGTTACACGAGATAAGAAGACCCTTCAATGCCTACTTCACTTTTCCTTATCCCGCAGGCTTCTTCACATCCTATATTGGTCACGCAGGATAAGAAGGCCCTTCACTTCCTTCTATTTTTTTATCCCACAGGCCCACTTACATCATCCTCATCTCATGCAAGATAAGCATCTTCAAGAAATATCCCTTTGATTTCTTCTCCTGCGAGACCATTTCTCTCCAAGTTTCACCACGTAGGATAAGGAAGCGCCTTTACTTTTGTTATCCCACATGAAATTTTTGTGGCCTCTTACTTCTTGCGGGATAAGGTTTCTTCATGGCATGCTTTCACTTGTTATCCCACACAACATTTTGTGTGCATCTTAGCTTGTGTGGGATAAGGGAATCTGCAATCTTCCCTTTAGTTTCTTATCCCACATGACTTTTGTTGGTTACTTTTGACAACGCGGGATAAGAGGGACCACCTTGTTCAGCAAACTTAATTTATCCCATGTGACAAGCACATGACCTTTTCCACAACACGAGATAGTGAGTAGTGCCACTTTTGTGTTATCCTGCAAGGGATTCAATGCTCAACCAACATGTTGTGGGATAAGGGGAACACCATTTGCGTTTCATCAGAGTTATAATGCATGGTCTCTTCCTTGCTTATGAACACAACATGGAACCCTTAGATGCAGGTGAACCAAACAACTACTACCACATGGAAATCATGACATACCAACCACAACATGAGACTCAATGACTGTTGCTGACATGACCGACATGTGAAGATGATGAATCTGGTCAAAACCCCTACATCACAACACAAGGTGCTATGTGCGACTATTGCCTACATCACTACAACTTCCCTTGACATCATTTTGACATCAATGATAATAATGCCAACGGAATAGGAGTAGTTTTCAGAGCATAAAGTGGGAAATAATATGCATGTGAGAGTCACATGAGGATAATCTATTTTTAGAAATCCCCATTTCCTATAAAGAGAAACAATTTTGAGTATTGGCTAAGAAATTGTCAAGGTGTTTCTTCGTGATTGTCTAACGATGGTTCTAAAGATGGGAATTCTCATTATAGGGCAAGATTGTGTGTTTCTGCATTTTAGGTTTTATGACACAGGGTAGAGAATGTTTAGGTGAGTTGTTCTATAGCTAAAGGGGCCTTGAGAATGATTAGATAACCAAAGGGGTCTTGAGAGGCCTTTTTAGTCACAAGGAATCTCTTAAGGGTTATCCATATTTTCCCCTGCACCACCAAATGGCACAGAGGCAACAAAAGAGGAGAGGAAAAGTGCAGTAGGGGAAAGTGGATGGTTCAGATGCAACTTTGGTATAAATCTACAAGCTCATGGAAGATCCCTTCTCTGTTCACAAGATTCACGATTGAGCTCCTATTTCTACTTTCATTGATGTCAGTCCGGGATTGTGAGATTCTCCTTTTTGGTTTTGAAATGCTCCATTCTTTCTATGTTGAATGAAACTAGGCATGCTTATGAGAAGGTAGCTGCAATGCGATGGTGGCATGACTCAAAATAGTTAGGTGACAACAACAAATATTATCCATTAAGGTATTTAAGATGCATCTTTTCTCTTGTTTCTTTATAAATCAATAAAAAGGGTTTTCCTCTTGTCCATGGGGTTGATGTGTCAATCTACAAGGAAGCCAGTTGTAAAACAACTTGTAGCTTGTTGCATTCCTTGTTGTTATAAAAGAAATACCAAGGCTGTAAAAGAGGGCTGGGGTTTTTGGTAGCTAACATATACTAGGGAGATGTTCTAAATTTAGAGTTATGTATTAGCCTAAATTGTGCATCTGTGATTTTGAATCAATGAATTAATTTTGTCGTGTTTTGTCTCTCTTTTTTGTTTTGTTATCTTCCATGATTTTTGTTTATTAAGGATAAATGGGTATTGTCTTTGCAATTGTGTGAATGTGTAATTGCATAGTTAGGATTCTTTTCTAGGAAAAGATTAAATGCTTTCTATGAATTGCAGGGGATAATGAAATAGCAAGAGATCCCATAAGTATGACTCACATTGGTAAATATCTAATATTGGTGTAAGGCATCAGTATTTGTGAATGAATTATGGAATTGCTAAGCTTACAAAATGTCAACTCTATTACCTTAGGATAGGCACTGGTTAATGTGTTACTACAAGGTTTCAAACAGACTCGAACTGATGATTGTTTCAACCTTTCTCTATTTTTAGTTTAGTGTCATTTGTTCTTATTTGCCCATAAACTAATACAAATCCCATGAACTCAATGTGAAATGAGGTTTTCTCATATATCTACATGTATTGGTATGAGTTTCTAGGAATTATCTACTTGTGAGGGATATTCCATGTCAATTATGTTATATTTGTGAATGCTCTATAGGTCCACCCGCCTGGCTTTTGTAGAGCCCAAAGTGCAGAAGAATTCCTTCATTCATGGAATTCTTGTTAGTTGGCCATCTAGCTTAGAATGTCAAATGTAATGAAGCTCATAATTACTCTTGTTTTGACTGCTAGCTAGAAAAATAGTCAACAGTGTGTATGTATGTATGTATGTATACATATCCATATACACACATACACATACACAAACATATACATATACATATGTTGCTATTTTGGTATGGTTTTTTCATTGATGTCAACACCTACTAAACACTTATCAACTCTGGCACTTTGGAGAATTAGCAACATTCACCGGCAAGCAAGTGACTTATGCACAGTCACCGGTATCTGGTACACTGGCAAGATATAATAATCATCGGCACTTGGAATGATATGGAAAACACTTGGTTATGTCAAAGACATCATGTGGACACTTTGTCTTGGAGTTTTATTTATTGGCACATTAGCATTTGCATATTTGCTGTTACCAGCAAATAGGTCCAGGTTACACCGGTAGGTTTATCTTTTTAGATTTACAAGGGATGCTATGGAGATGACTTATTATTGTTGTAAATGCATTAAGCCAAAATATTGAATCGGTTATTGCATCGGGTATTAATTGATATGTAAATTAATTTTATTGTAATATCTTGTAGAGCCGACCTACTAAAATTGGTCTTAGGGTATGGTATAAATGTAAGATCTTATTTGTAAGATCGAATGTGGAATGTGAAAAAGGATTGTGTGAAGGTATATGCGAGAATAAGCTGAGCTATACATGCAAACATCATTTGAAGATTGAAGGAGGGTTTTTGAGAAGACAATCATAACTACACCGGTACTGAATCCAGCATATGAAGATGCTATTTTGAGTAGTACATTCTTATTGGATTTAACCATCCAACTGTAGTCAGTGTGACTCCCATTTTGTGATTGAGCAGTGAGCTCTAGGCGCTTGGCCTTTCTACATGTGCAGACCCCATTTGTATACACTTACTATTTTTAGTAGTATCATCTAATTGTGGGTAAGGTTTCCCATCGTGGTTTTTCACCTTACAAGGTTTCCACGTACAAATATTGGTGTTATGTATTGTGGATGACTTTGTCTTTTTGTTTCATGCATTAATCCTTACCGATATCGCAATTAACTGTTAAAACTGTCTACCAACATATTAGACTTGTTTACCGGTACTAAGTATTAAGCTGGTTAAGTTGTTTTTGGTTTGAATTTATTAGACAACTGATTCCCCCCCCCCCCCCCCCTCTTAGTTGTCTCTGGGACCTAACAATTGGTATCAGAGCTTAGTCCTCTTTTGCAAAAGTTTAATAGCTTGAGGAGATCCAATGTCTACTAACTATTTTAGGAAGGACAGTCCTAAACTTGATGGAACCAACTATGGCATATGAAAGATCAGAATGGAGACACATTTAAATTGTATTGGAAAGGACATCTAGGATGTTACAAAGAATGGTTATACTGATCCTACTCAGAGTCAGCCCAATCCACCTAGCTTGACTAAAGATGAAGAAAATGATTGCAAAGCAAGAGAAGCACTTTTGACTGCATTATCTGATCAAAAAATTATGGGACTATCAAATAGGTCTACTGCTAAAGCTATTTGGGATCATTTGGAAACATTGAATGAAGGAGATTCCACAGTCAAAATTGCAAAACTTGAAAGCTTCCGGATTAGGTATGAACATCTGAAAATGGAAGAAGATGAAAGGATTTTTGCTTTTATGGAAAGAGTAAATGAGATTGTTTTGGGTATTAAATGTTGTGGAGGAACGTTAAGTGAGGATGAAATTGATTCAAAAGTTTTAAGAGGATTGGCACCAGCATATAAAATGAAAGTCACTACTATAAATGAGTTAAGAACAATGCCTAATACATCAGTAACTAGGGATACATTGATTGGAAAACTTTCAGCTTTTGAAATTGAAGAATTTGGTCTTGTTGCTTCTATAAAGATAGATTTAGCCTTTAAAGCATCAACATCATCTGTTCCATCACTTGACAAATCTGATTGGAAAGCCTTTTATGCAAGAGAACTTGAAGAAAATAGGAAAGAAAATGAATAACTTGAAGAACTTGAAGCACTATTTGCAAGGAAAATGCCTAAAGGTCCAGTTGGAAGTAAGTATGAAGGTAAAGCACCCTTTAAATGTTTTAACTATAATAAGATTGGTCATATGGCGTCAAGATGCTCTGATAGACATGCTAGACTAAGAGAAGAAGCTAGAAGAACATACAAGCCTAATCCTGAATATCAGAGATACAGATTCAAGAAGAATAAAGACAAATCTTGTTACATTGTTGATGAAGGAGTGACTGATGATTCTAATGAGGATCCGACAGACAATGGATGGGTTTTTGTTGCTATAACAGAAGATCAACCGACACGTACTGCTCAATAGGTAGAATAGGCCTTGGCAACTAAAGTTGAAGTAAAGGATGAGTGGATCATTGATTCAGGATGCTCACATCATATGACAGGAGACAAAGGTAAATTCTAGAACTTTCAAGAACACAATGGAGGCTTAGTGAGATTTGGAGATGACAAAGCTTGTTTGATCAAAGGTAAGGGTACAATATCTCTTGATGGTAAGCATAAAACTGACAATGTTTACTACGTTGAAGGATTAAAGCATAATCTTTTGAGTGTTGGTCAATTAGTTGAGAAAGGATTTCACTTACAATTCAAAAATGGAAAATGCAAAATCATGAATAGAACTGGTTTAGAAATTGCAACCAGTAATCAAACTAGAGGTAATATCTTTCATTCGAATAACAGTGAAAAGACATGCTTAATTGCACATATTGATGAAAGTTGGCTATGGCATAAGAGACTCTGTCATGTAAACTTTGATTGCATGGTGAAAATCAGTACTATTAAGGCAGTTAGAGATTTACCTAAAATTATCAAACCTCACAATACAATATGTAAGGAATGTCAATTTAGAAAACAAGTTAGAGCTAGTTTCAAAAGTATTCTAGAAAAATCCAATAATGCTCTTGATTTAATTCATACCGATTTATGTGGTCCAACTAGAACTAAAAGCTTACAAGGCGATAGATATTTCATGCTAATCATTGATGACTATACTAGAATGTGTTGGGTTACTATTCTCAAAGAAAAATTAGAAGCACTTGGAAAGTTCAAACTGTTCAAAGCAATGGTAGAAAATGAAACCAGTAAAAAAATCAAATGTCTAAGATCAGATCAAGGAGGAGAATTTACATCTAAGGAATTTAGTACATTCTGTGAAGTAAATGGAATCAGAAGACAACGATCAGCACCTTGGACACCACAGCAGAATGGAATTGTTGAAAGGAAAAACATAACTATCTTGGATGCAACAAGAAGTATGTTATCAGCAAATGAAGATCCAGTTACCCTAGTATCATTTGAAAATTCCACAGTAAATGAGGAACAACAGCAAACAAAGACACCCTGATATGTAAGACTGAATCACTCTGAAGATCAGATAATTGGAAACAAGTATAAAGGAGTTATGACAAGAGGAAGATTGGAAAATGAAGAGGTATGTCTCATTTCTCAAATTGAACCATCTTTAGTTAATGAGGCATGTGAAGATAAATTTTGGATTAAAGCTATGGAAGAAGAATTAGAACAAATTGAGAAGAATAACACTTGGACATTAGTTCCCCAGCCTAAAGATAAAAATGTAGTTGGAACCAAATGGGTATTCAAAAACAAACTTAATGAAGATGGTAAGGTTATCAGAAATAAAGCAGGACTAGTGTGTAAGGGATATTCTTAGAAAGAAGGAATTGATTACAATGAAACCTTTGCACCCGTAGCTAGAATTGAGGCAGTCAGATTATTTTTGGCTTTTGCAGCACATAAGAACTACAAAGTATATCAAATGGATATTAAATGTGCATTTTCGAATGGAGATCTTGAAGAAGAAATTTACATTGAACAACCTGATGGATTTTCTTTGACAGATAACAAAGATATCGTTTGCAGGTTAAGAAAAGCTTTGTATGGATTGAAGCAAGCTCCAAGAGATTGGTATGAAAGATTGGATAAGTATCTTTTGAAGATTGGTTTTTCTAAATGTAATGCAGACAACAATTTATATTATAAAGTGACTAATGATGACATCTTGGTTATAGAAGTATTTGTTGATGATATAATCTTTGGAGGAGAAGATGGATTATGTAAAGAATTTTCTATTAAAATGCAGCAAGAATTTGAAATGTCTATGATTGGAGAAATAAAATTCTTTTTAGGATTACAGATTTCACAGACTGATAAAGGTATATTATTGAGTCAATCCAAGTACTTAAAAGAGTTATTAAAGAAATTTGGGATGGAGAACTCTAAACTAGTAAGCACACCTATGACTACAAATGACAAACTGTCACTAAGGGATGAATCTACACCTGTCAATCCAACTAGATACAAATCTATGATAGGAGGTTTACTGTATTTGACACAAACCAGACCTAATATTATGAATGCAGTATGTATTGTTTCAATATTTCAGAGTAATCCTAGAGAAAATCATGAATTGACAGTAAAAAGGATTTTCTGGTACATACAAGGCACTATAAATCTTGGATTATGGTATCCTAGTGATGAAAACTTTGAATTATGTGCATACACAGATGCAAATTGGGTAGGAGATGGGGATGATAGAAAAAGCACCACCGACAGAGCATTCTTTCTTGGAAATAGACTAGTTTCCTAGTTGAGTAAGAAACAAAGTTGTACATCTTTATCAATAGCAGAATCAGAATATGTTGCAACAACAACTAACTATACATAGGTATTATGGCTTAAGCAAATATTGAAAGACATAAAGGTAAAACACAAGGAACCTATTACTATCTATTGTGATAACACTGCAGCAATTGATATATCGAAGAATCTGGTATTACATTCTAAAACCAAACATGTTTCTATCAAACTGAATTTTCTAAGGGAAAATGTTGAAGCAAAGGAAATAAAACTAATTTATGTGAATACAAAACAGTAGATTGTAGATATCTTTACTAAACCTCTGCCTAAGGAGACTTTTGAATATCTCAGAGACCAACTTGGGGTCATACCCCCACCGGTAGAGACTTAGGAAGTTGATGATTGTCATCAACCGACAGAATTAACAGAGAAATATTTTACTCTGGCTTTGATGGGAAGCTACTTCTCAGGGGGAGTAGTTGGTATACTAAATTGATTGGTATTTTGTATATGAACTTGGCTTGGTAAGAACTTTGGCATTTGATGTCAAAGGGGGAGAGATTGGTATGGAAAAACACAAGGAAAACACATGTTTCTCCTAGGGGGAGAGATTTTTGTTTGGGATAGATTATTACTCTTTGTATCTGTATTTTGATTTCTAGTTATGATCTCTTTTCGGAGATTGTTGGTTTTTGGTATTTGGCATTTCTGTTTTCGCACTTTGATGGTTTTTCCATCTTGTTTTTCCATCAATGCCAAAGGGGGAGATTGTTGATATTTTGGTATGGTTTTGTCATTGATGTCAACACCTACTAAACACTTATCAACTTTGGCACTTTGGAGAATCAACAACATTCACCGACAAGCAAGTGACTTATGAACAGTCACATATCTGGTACACCGACAAGATATAATGATCACCGACACTTGGAATGATATGGAAAACACTTGGTTATGTCGAAGACATCATGTGGACACTTTGTCTTGGAGTTTTGTTTATTGGTATATTAGTATTTGCATATTTGCTATTACCGGCAAATAGGTCCAGGTTACACTGGCAGGTTTATCTTTTCCAAATCAGCATGGCACACTATGGAGATGACTTATTATTGTTGTAAATGCATTAAGCCGACATATTGAATCGGTTATTGCATTGGGTATTAATTTATATGTAAATTAATTTTATTGTAATATCTTGTAGAGCTGACCTACTAAAATTGGTCTTAGGGTATGGTATAAATGTAAGATCTTATTTGTAAGATCGAATGTGGAATGCGAAAAAGGATTGTGTGAAGGTATATGCAAGAATAAGCTGAGCTATACATGCAGACATCATTTGAAGATTGAAGGAGGGTTTTTGAGAAGACAATCAGAACCACACCGGTACTGAATCCATCATATGAAGATGCTATTTTGAGTAGTACATTCTTATTGGATTTAACCATCCAACTGTAGTCAGTGTGACTCCCATTTTGTGATTGAGCAGTGAGCTCTAGGTGCTTTGCCTTTTTGCATGTGCAAACCCCATTTGTATACACTTACTATCTTCAGTAGTATCATCTAATTGTGGGTAAGTTTTCCCACCATGGTTTTTCCCCTTACAGGGTTTCCACATACAAATATTGGTGTTATGTGTTGTGGATGACTTTGTCTTTTTGTTTCATGCATTAATCCTTATCGGTATTGCAATTAACTGTTAAAACTATCTACCGGCATATTAGACTGCTTTACCAGTATTAAGCATTAAGTTGGTTAAGTTTTTTTTGGTTTGAATTTATTAGACAACTGATTCACCCCCCACTCTCAGTTGTCTCTGGGACCTAACAACATATACATATACATATACATTTACATTTACATATACATTTACATTTACATATACATATACATATACATATACATATACATATACATATACATATACATATACATATACATATGCATACACATATACATATACATATGCATACACATATACATATACATATACATATACATATATATATACATGTATATATATGTATATATATATACATATATATACATATATACATGTATATATATACATATACATGTATATATATGTTCATATATACATATATGTATATGTACATATATATATATATACATATATACATATATATACACGTGTGTGTGTGTGTGTTGATTAATTGCAAGTATAGGGTATCATGTAGTGTCCCCTTTTGGGATGATCCTTCATCTTGTCCTAAAATCATAAGTTCAATTACAATAAGAAACATAATATAGTTAGAATTATATCTTAATCAATAAAATGTCTTTATCAAGATAAATCTTAGTTTAGGTCCTGCAATCATGTTAGACAATATTTAAAATATAATTCATAAGACCAATTATTTCTATTAGTGTTAGCGATCCAACTTCAAATATAAGTGCATATATCAATAATCATATTAATCTATTTAGATAAATTATGCAATAGCTTTTTGAACTTTAGAAACCAAGCACGAATAGTTTCATTTTCCATTATTAACCATAGTAAGGTTTGGAGAGGAACACACAAAGGGTGCCTGGAGAGTGTTCATCCCAATTAAGCCCAAGAGCATGCAACAATTAACTAAGACAACTCACCCATTTGCCCACAAGCAGTAGGTGTAGACACCTAAAATTAATTAAGTTAATATTGAATTAATTTATCTGTTCCCACATTATTAATTGTATTAGTTATGTTAGTCCTCATTCTTCTTGAAATTAATTAAATTATATTTAATTAATTTTATCCCCTGACCATATAGTTAATTTTTTAATCAATTATATAAAATCCCCAATCTTACCCAATTTCTTCAATATTTCCCCTAATCGCAATTAGTTAATTAATATACAATTAATTAACTAATATCTTGGTTCCTACAAATCCTCCATTTAACCCCCCTTCATTAAGTTTATTTAACCCAAGCCTAATCATCATTAACCTTTTCTCCTATTTTAAATTCATCCCACCTACCTAGGTCCACATGTGACTCCCCCTCATAAATGAGCTTTCATTCAAGGGTCACTTTCTCCTCCACCTCATCTTTGGCCCAAGAGTGCTCACACGTGTCATAATGCTCTTCCTCATGAGAGCCACCCTACACTTTCCCTCTTCAGCCACATGTCATCCACCTCAAACCTAGGACTCTTACACTTTGCCAAAAATGCTTCAACTTGTCATCTCCATGTTCTTCCCAAGATGTGTGCAAACCTTTCCCTCTTCCCCATGCCAAGTGTTATTCCCAAGACACTTCACCTTGTGATACTTGTCACAGGGCTAAGAGCCCAAACCACCTCACCTCCTCACATTCATTCTTAGCCCTCCGTTACCCTTCAATCTCAACCATCCATTTTGAATTCTCAAGTCTATAAATTGGAGTCTCCTCCTTTGACAATTCAATCTACTTCAATTGCAATTTCATGTTTCTAGTTTGCATCCTTAGCTAAAAATAATTTTGCATCATCATTATCTTCATTTTCATCCCCCAAGTCCTTCATACTACCACCACAATGTCCAATTCTCTTCACAATCCATCATCATAATCACATCCTCCATCCTATCAAATAATCCACTCATCCATTGGTGTGTAGCATTTCAGAGCATTTCACATCAAAAGAATGAAAGAAGCAAATCAAGTGGAGCTTGGGTGCATCCACTTCTAGCTCATCTGAGGAGCTTGGGAAGGTAAAAGTTTAGTTGTTTTAGATGTTTCAAATTGTTTTATGAATTTAGCATATTCAACTAACCTTTTACATTTTTATTTCTTTCATTTTTCCACGCTAGGTGGGACCCTGCGTCCCTAATTTAAATAAAATTTTGAGTTTGTTGTGATTTAGCATGCACGGGTAGCGAAACAACATCTCTGCCACACAACACCATCAGTGGCAGTAGAGCGACATCTCCACTCCGATAGTTGACTTTTTTACTCTATTTTATGTAGGAACTGTCCTTCAACATCTATGACTGTGAAATGTTGTCTTGACCTTAGAAACAATGTCGCTACATCTACAAAATGGTGTTTGCAATCTAATCATTTTTTCTTTCTATGCGAGTTTTTAATAATAAAAATAAAAAAATCTTTTGTTTTTTAATATATTTATTTGTCTGTAGGTTTTTTACGTTGTCTAACTTTTCAAACTAACTATTTTCTCCACCTCTGTAAAATGACATCTCCACTCCCGCAACATCATCTTCATCTAACAATTTTTCCCTCTATATGCAACATTTGAATTTTTATTTATTTTTAACTCACTATTTTTTGTAGCATTGTGGAACGACATCTCCACTTCTGTAATGACACCTCTGTTGTATTAATAATTTTAATCTCTATAATTTTTTTAGCATTTTTAGCTTTTTGAACTAACTATGCTTGGCAGGTATTGGTACGGCTTCGACATCTAGGCAGATGCAACATCATCTCTACCTGTTAAATGACGTCTCCGCCTAGGTTCAACTTGACTTAAATTTTTGCTAATAATCTTATTTTTGAAGCCTACCTTCGATCATCCAAGACAATTTTGATAGAATACTAACGTATTTTCTTATAGGTTCATTTGTTAAAGGCTTGTTTTTCCCACTAAGTGCATGAGTAGGATTTTTTATTTTCATGTAAATAGTTTGTAGGATCATGTTTTTCATGTCTTTTTGGGGTAGTAGGTATATGCTCTCCCCTTGAAAAAGCTTGTGTAATAAAAAAACTAGACCTACTCCTTTTTTGTTGTAGATATAACCTGGAATATTGTGGTTTATTCTCTCCTCTTTGGTGGGTGAGGATAAAACATGATATTTCCTTAGAAGGCCTTCCTCCAAAATAATTATGCAAGTGAGAGGGAATGACCTAAGTGGAACTTTAATCTAGTCTAATATATAAAAGAGGGTGAGATGAAAGTCATAGCCCACTGGTATTATTTTATATCATTCTTGACAATTCGAAATGAGTTTCATACTCAAAGTACAGTTGGCTTGGCGCACGTAGAGTGTTGGTATTCCTTGGATTCTAACTAGACACCATTTGTTGTAGTGGCCAAAAACCCATACTTGCTACCTCAAGGAATGTGGATCTTATCCCAAAGTTAACCCTTCATGTACCCTTCATCATGAGATACAAAATCCCTTGGTCAAAAGGGTTTTGAACTTTCAAGGTAGGATATTTGGTGTGCCCATGTCGTGGTGGGGGAGTCGATGTCACCAAGTCTATGTATCCACTTTTTCTAAGGTATTGTTATTTATAGAAAAGGGCCTTAGCAAGTAGTATCCACTTTCTAGCCTAGGCAGTGCATTCTTACAAGTGTCTTCAAATATTGAAACTGGTTATGTTAAATTTGGGCTAATCTAGGCCCTCCCTTATCGCACACTTGTCTCAAGTGTTAACTTGGCCAATGCATATTCTTATTTGACCTCTCTTGCCAAGAAGACAATTTCCCAAAAATTTCCAAATTTGACCAAAATCCACCTAAGTCCTAGTCAAAATTGTGTCTCACCATGTCCACTCTTGTTTCACCATCTCTGCTCTTGAAACCCGGTCTCTTCTCATCATATTATTCACTATCAAACCTCATCTTTGTCTATCCATCGACAACTCCACCTCTGTTTCACCATCTCTACTTGAGATAAATTGCCAATTAGACACTTTGAAACGTCAATGCATCATATCCAAAAGTCTAAAAAACTCAAAGAAGTCCATTTACCATCAAATCAAGGAGAAGAATCCTAGTAAAAAGGAAATCCTAAAGAGGAGGATCCTTTTATATAATAATCGCAATCTTTTTCTAAAACACCAAGTCTTCCTACACCGTTTCCAAAACTTTCTTAACATCCTTTCCCTTACATTTGATAAATAACCCTTGATATCATGAGCCTTTAAACAAATAGTACTCTTGTCCCAACGGTTCAATAGAAGTGGTTGCACCTCATTGTCCAACATTCCTCAGCTAGAGATATCCTACTAGCATCTTTTGTCATCTTGGGTAACCTCAATCCTTTACCATCCTTCTGTTTTCAATCCATTCTTCCATAATCATCCTTTCTTGATCCTTGTGGACTTAGTACATCGACGAAAATTAATCCTTGATCTAAATCTATCCAAATTTTGTCTAGCAATCCTTGATCCCTAAACTAAGGTCATAACTTTACAAAAGTCTGATTTAGATCTTTTATCCTTTGACAATCCCTAATTGGTATAGTTCTTGATAAATTATCTATCTCAATTACTTTGTTTAATTAACTTTAATCATTTTTTTTTATCCAAACCCTCATCCTCATCTAATCTTACTTAGTAACTTAGCCTATCCTAAGTAGAAAAAGACCCAATCTTAATCAAATCCTAATCAAAAGATCTAGTTTTAACCTAGTTGTTACATTGCTTTTGGACCACACTATTGATCCCTACACCTCACCTAATCCTAATCCAAGGAATAAGGTGTTATCTAAATCCAACCTCACCTAATCCTAATCCAGGGGCTAAGGTGTTATCCAAATCCAGCCTAACCTAATCCTAATCCTAATCTGAGGACCAAGGTTTTATCTGATCCAATCCAATCCAACTTTATCTAGTCCTACCCTAAGGATCAAACCTTTTGATCATCAAACTGAATCACTAAGTCCAAATCTCCATCTTCACCCCATATTCCTTCAAATCCCTTTGATATTTCTATATCCATAAGTATTCCAGTATTTTTCCATCCTTGCCACTTCGAGGTTACCCTTGTATGGTCTATACGTGTGCACAAAAACAAAAGATGGTTGCCCAAAGATATGATTTATCTAATCCCAATCTCTATGTTGATTATGACAATCAATTAGAGGAATAATTTTTAGACCAACTGGAGCACTCACCTTGATTGCAAGCTTTCCTAAGGTATCCACATAACCATGAGATAATAGAAAAAATGATCAAATCCAATCCTAGTGGCTTCCTAACAGATCTTATTGAGTATGGAGTGAGATTGTCACTTGATTTTGATAGGTCTATCCTTAATACTCCCATGGACAATGATTTGACTAATCTACATATCCTTGACTCTCTCCTTAGTCCACAACCAAGCATTATCGAGCCTACTAGTGTAATGCCCGCCAAAATACCCTAGAGAAATAAACCAAAATCTACTAACAAAAAGAGATAATTTTTTGTTTCTTTTAAGATAACCATTACAACTATGCTATTACTAGTACTTATTAATGTAATGTTACTGTAATACCCTAAAAATGGTCATCTAAAACCATAGGCCCCCTAGTCTCGACAACATCACCAAGGTTATAACCAAAGGCAATTAAAATTAATCTTGAGCACACAATTAATTTCTCAAATCATTAATGTCACATGGCAAATTAATCACTCTGAATCAATTAAATAAATATGTAATTAATTGATCATTTCAAGTAAATCATTTTTAAACAGTTATCTTATTTATTTTTATTAAAAAATCCTAGTATATTTAATTAAATAAATCAATTTGCCATTAAATCATCAAAAAAGGAATTAATTGGGAAAAAAGAATTAAAAATTAAAAAATATCAAAGAAAGCAATTTAAACAATTAAATCTCAAAATTGAATGAAATAGAGAATAAATCAGTTTTTTCTAATTTTATCTTAATTTCGGTTTAATTTCCTTTAAAACTGAGAAAAGAAGCCAATCACATCAATTCACCTAGATTGTGCTTCCTCTTGGAAAATCTTGACCGCTCATCATCATTTGATCTCGGTCGTTGGTTTCTTTTTGAATTTTCTATAAATTCAGGCTCTCATCTCTCATTCAAGGATCCTAGACAATATATTGTTATCTTGTTGTTGTTGCTCTAGGTTCATTGAGATTTGTGCATTGAGATATTACATATTAGTTATTGCATACTTATTAAATCATGTAGTTTAATATTGCTTAAATCATGTCAGATTAATCTTGCATATCTAGCTTAAATCTTGCATTCATTTAGCTCAATTTCATACATATAGATTAAATCCTTTGTTTAGATGTTGTCTAGTCACTGGTATTGCATATGAAATCTGAGAGCAAGACTAAACTCACATCTACTATAATGCAATAGGTCACTTTGTGATGGTTTATTATTGATTATTGATTTACTAACCATGCATCTAATGATTTAATTGAAGTGTTGTGTATTTAGATACAGATCTAGATACAGGTCCACTTTTCATACACACATTTTTGGTGCCCACCGTGGGGCTCAGAATTCAATCCTTTAGCCTCAAAATCACTTTTTTATCTTTCAAGTCTCATTCGTACAACCTTCGCAAAATATTGTACGAGTATATGTCCTTCATCATACGACATTCTATCAAGACTTGTCTTTTATCATGCAGTTCTACTAGAATACTCGTACGAGTTTCTACTCTGATTATTTGACTCTATGTTTTATCGTTCGGGTCTCTGAGAATACTTGTACGGGTCGGTATAATTTTTCAAATGAATTTCTGTTTTATCGTTTAAAAAACAATATACTTTTTCAAGGTTTTTTGTGAGTGAAATTTGGATTTTACTAACGCTGACGCTAACCCTAGTCTGCCTTCTATTTGCCTGAGATTTTTATAGTCTAATTGATTTTCTGCAGAACGCTTGTCAAATAATTTATCAATCAAACATAGGCCTATCAAAGAATAAAAAACAACATGACTACTGATGCGTTGTTTTTGCATGTTGCCTAAAGAAAATTGACCAAACATTGTGTATTCTTTAAATTCATTTTTTAGGCACTTAAATTGCTATCTGGTTAAAGAACAAATCTGTCTTTTATGCTTGAAGAAAAATTTGAGAGGTAGGAGAGTATGCTCTTGTCTTTTACAGACAATCATAAATCTAGACCCTCGAAGCTTTTTCTAAGTTTTTAGATTTGTGTACCTTTAGCGGGCCTATCACAGTGGGAAAAAGTAATCACCCTATGAGAATGACCCAAGTGAGTGTAGCTGGACCTGAGCATTCCAACTCATTATAATAAATAGGCCTCTCGTGATTAAATTCTTAGAGGATGGGAATATTTTAGTTTTCTCTTTGAGATCTCTCATATTGAGCACTTTGTAGGGCCTCACGGTCTCAATCACGTTTACGTGACTACAACTTGTTTTGGTACCTTGTCGGGCTACAGGTCTTAATCATGCTTGTGTGACCTCAAGGGGTAATTTTGAATGAAATTCCTAACTAAAAACTATAAGATAGAAGCTACCTGATTCACCTTCGAAAGGGGGATAATATTTGTGCAAGAGAGATAGTAACTCTCCCAAGACACTTGCCATATCGTGCCCCCCATTAGCGTTTGGAGTTGGCTAATACAGTGTTGATAATCCATTGCGTGAGACTCAATGACCATATTCTGATTAGCTATTGGGTGTGTACCTAAGTCAGCAAGCAAAGGTTTTCTTCTCTAAGCCAACTTCCATAGGGTTAGCGTGTTGTGATTGAAGCCATTATACATCT
This sequence comes from Cryptomeria japonica, assembly GCF_030272615.1. Classification (NCBI taxonomy): domain Eukaryota; kingdom Viridiplantae; phylum Streptophyta; class Pinopsida; order Cupressales; family Cupressaceae; genus Cryptomeria; species Cryptomeria japonica. Next base: position 482,068,650 of record NC_081406.1, on the reverse strand, counting down.
TGCGTGTTTACTGTGTTTTCATCCCTGAAACTAAAACTGAAATACTGAAACTGGAGAAAACAAATCAAAAACATCAAAACTCAGTGATCAAAACTCTGTCCGTGTCCAAAACTAGTCTCTGTCAATCATCAAAAACTAGTCTTTGTTAGTCATTGAAACTTTGTCTATCAGAATCGCATCTTTGTCCAATCCTCTGTCGTACGAGTCTGCTGGATTTTTGTTCTGCTACATACCTATTGTCGTACGAGTCTACATTGATCTTAATAGTTTGTCATCTAGCTCTGCTAAAACTGTCGTACGAGTCTAAATAATTATCGTCTGGCCTTTTACAATCTTGTGCAAATATACATTATATTTAGTAGATTATTGTCTGGAGTCTACCCAATTGTCATACAAAATCAAGCAGCAACTCATACGAAAAACTATCTTTATCATCTAGAAACAACTAAACTATCGTCTAGGTTTGAAAACTCTATCGTACGAATTCCTGATCTTGTCAGTCAAAAAAGTCAAATTTTCCCAAATCAGTCTACAACGAGCATAAAACTAGCTATCATAATCCTAAGCATAAAGAATCTCGATAGTGTATCCCTGTCATTGTGTTGCACGATTTTGTCGATCATGTTTCAGCTAGTTCAATCAACTATTTATCTTATCAAACCTAAGTTTCTTAGATCACATCTTAAATGGGATAGATATTTCCTGAAAGCATACTAAATCTTAGTTACTTCTCTCAAATCGCTACGTTAAATGAACAACTAGTTCCAATTCAATCTTGACATCTACATCACATCCAGCTTTTGGTCATATCAATCATAAATGCTTATTCAAACCATAAGTTCTCGCAAGAAAACTGGCAAAGGTAAAGGAGTATCCTTTTCATCAAACGACAATCCATTCTTTGTAGAAGAACCCGTCTCTAATAAGCCTTCATCATCAAATCTACCACTTTTTTATCAACCCTTATCTCCCACCATGTCTGGAGCAAGGCAAGAAAGACAAGTTGCTAAACATGACACTTATGACAACCTCAATACCCATGCTACTAATAGTAATTCCTCATCAAGCAATTCTAAAGTCTCTAAACCTATAGAAACAGTTATAAATAAATGTCTAAACGATAAACATTTGCGAAAGATGATGAAGATCATCATGTCTAGAGAAAAGGAAGAGCATTTTATAGAGCTAGCAAAGCAAGGCGCTAAACTTTCTATTGATTATGATATTGAAACTTTCATCACTAAAGAAGAAGAGACCCCTTTAGTGCTGGTAAACAAACAATTGCAAGCATTACAGACTGAAATCACATAACTGAAAAACAAGGATAAATCATCAAAGCAATATTCTCTGGACACGATATGCCTGTTTCCATTTGAAAAAAACCTTTACATGCCTCCATTTCCTTCAAGAGTGGAGATTCCTAAGTTTGACAAATATGATGGAAATGCAGATCCTCAAGACCATGTTAGAGAATTTTATGCTTTATGTACGGAGTTCATACATGAACAAACATATCTCATGCGTCTTTTCTCGAAAAGTTTAAGAGGACAAGCTATAGAATGGTTTTCAAGCCTACCTATGGGAATCAAAACTTTTGAGGAATTAATTGAATTATTTCTACAACAATACTCCTATAACATTCATCATCCGGTCACTATGATCGAGCTTTGCAATACCAAATAGAAAACAGGAGAGTCCTTTCTCACTTTTCTTCAACGTTGGAGAAAGATGTTCTCTAGATATTCGCAGCCTATTCTAGATTCTAAGAAGATAGATATATTCATCAATAATCTGATCCCTGAATTGAAATACAATATCCAAATGCAAGTGTACCCTTAATTCAACAAATTGGTAGATAGTGCCCTCAGAATGGAAGATGTGCTTATAAAGAAAGGAGATATATCACTTTGGAAAGCAACACAACAAGGTTCTAGTTCTAAAGAAAAGAACAAATACTGGAAACACGATAAAGATAACAATAGAAACATTGTTAATGATGGAGTGGTAGATACTATTAAAGAAAAATCAAAATCCACAATCTTTAATCTGGCTAGTGGCACACAAGCACTCAAAGAAGTTGAAACTGCAGCAGAAAATCCTCCAAAAAAATAAAAAGAATGGTTTAAAGAGAAACCTTGGCTTTCAAAACCTAAATGCGACTTCACTCCTCTGGAAGAATCATATGAATCATCTTTTAAAACTTTATTTGCAAGTGACCTGATAACATTGCCAAACAATTCTAGACCATATGATCCAGAAGTTAAACCCAAATGGTGGAGGGAATACAAATACTATGAATACCATCGAAACAAGGGTCATACAGAAAACAACTACATGAAGCGCAAACATGAGATTCAAGACCTCATCAATGCTGGCAAAATTGCTGTTGGAAATTACACAACTAATGTTGATCACAAAAATTTTAATGATCCCTTACCTACTTATGAACAAGGTGATTCCTCAAAATCAAAGGGAGGTGCCAAAGTCAATTACACCTACACTAACAATGACAACGTGATCAACATGATTGAATCTTCCCAACCTGAACATTGAAATGTGATCATAATCAAAGATAAACAAAATCAAGAACAAACTACAAATGTTGTGACCCACACTCAAAAGAAGGTTACTCTCCAAGGAGCTAGTTCCTCAACTTCTGCTCAGACAACATCAAACCTACCAAACAGACAACCAGATACAATCACAACTAAAGCTAAGCAGTTGGCTACATCATCCTCTCTTAGTTATAGCATCATCGAACAATTGAAAAGAACTAACGCTCAAATCTCCATTTTTAAAATGCTTAAGATCTCTTCTGCTCATAGAGACATCCTAGACAAAGCTTTACTCACTACTAATGTCCCTAAAGATTTAGATGCAGATTAGTTTCAATCTATGGTGGGTCACTTGACTTTGCCTCATTACCTCACTTTCTTTGAAGAAGATGACAATTCACTGAATCACTTGCATAACCAGCTATTACACATTGAAGCTATGATCCATAAACACTGAGTTAAATGTGTTTTGATAGATGGAGGTACTGGGTTGAATATTTGTACCTACAATCTATTGACACGGCTGGGATTTTCTGAAAAATATCATTGATCCAACAAAGAAAATAACAATCAAAGCTTATGATGAAGAAGAAAGAACCTCCAAAGGTTTGGTACTATTACCAATCAGGGTAGGGCCTATGGAAAGAGATGTTATCTTTCAGGTACTCAACCTGCCTCTTTCATACAACATCTTACTGGGTAGGCCATGGATTCATGAAATGAAAGCAGTACAATCTACATATCATCAGTGCTTGAAATTTCCTTATAACGGAGTTGAAGTCAGTATTCTTGCCGATACAAGCTATACATGTAATGCATTAACACAGAGTACTGATGCTTTTGTTCCTCATAATAGAGCCTCCTCTACAACTAAAAGTTCAAAAACTTTGATGAAAGATTTAGAAAAGAAATTGAAAATCACAAATACTGGCATGGATGGATACAAAATAGAATCTGCACTTTCACTAATGTCTCTTCCTCCATCGCCAAGATAGTCGGGAAAACCATCAGAGGTTATGAAGCCACATACTTCAACTCCAAATGTCATTTATAATAGTCTCTTTATACGGTCCTCTACTTCCCTTGCAGATGAAATAGAAGAGGTTGTTGTTCTCAAATGACTTTTCAAAGAAGATAGTGCAAACAAAGAAATACGACATTGTGAAATTTCCCTGACACAATATGGTCTAGGCTATAAGATGATTCAACGCATTGGATATTCAGGTATCAGTCCTCTATGAAAATGTCAAGAAGGTATTGTTGAACCTATTCAAATACAAACTAAGTTTACAAATGATAAAGCTGGACTCAGATACAATCCAAGAAAATCATTAGATCAGAAACATATTAAGTGGAGGAAAAATATACTACCTTCAACATCATAGGAAATCAATACTCAGCAAACTCAGGAAGAGTATGAAAATGAACAAGAAGAATTGGTAATCAAGAGAGAAGAAGAAACTAGTATTCAAGTTCCAATTGTATTAGCAATAACACTACAAGGAGTAGAAATCCCAAAAGATATGAGAGAAGAAATCAAAGGATTTAGAGACTTGTTTGCACCACTAAACATTCTGGTCGTATATATAGGTAGACAACAAATAGATGATTCAAAAACTGACTCGAATGAGTATGAATGGGGTTCAGATCATCTCTCAGATACATCTACTACACAAAATCCCAAAGAATCTAGTGATATCTTAGATAAAGCACAAGAGGAAATCCGCTTAAAGTTGCAAAAGGAAATATAGGAAATCGGACTAAAAAGACAAGAAGACTATGAACAACAACTGAAAGAAGGAAGAGCACAAGAAAATTCTCCCTCTAATGAGATAGAACAAACCAGGTATGGAACTACAAAAGAAGAATTAGAAGCTACAGAAGTAGGACTAGTCATCAGTCCAGAGGAAGATGAATGGAAAAGACGACAAAGACTAACAAAACCATCAAGGTTATGTCCATAGGTATATCAAATACAAGTGATCAATGAACCAAATCATGAAGGATTTTGCAGCATCAAAGATGTAAGTATTGATACTATACATACTTTTACTAAATCACTTGAAGAAGAGTCAGAAACTTCATCTTATGACTCTGATAACTCTGACAAAAGCTCTACTTATGACAATACCTATTCAACATCAAACTATGACTACTCTATCATGAATGTTGAGATTTTGTCTGCTGACCCTGTTACTATCGAACCATGATATGTAGTCCAATCTGGAGTAGAGAACGGTTCTAGGAGTAGGTTTGTTGGATTAGGTCAACTAAATATTAGTGTGCACTTTGATGATCATGTTGTAACTCTTCCTAGTCTCAAGACACTTATGCAAGGTAGTCTTCTGGAATTTGACTTGTTGGTCCAAAGTTATGATGATAATACTGTGAACTCCCTTGAACCTATTCAAACTTTATCCTTGGTACATCCTGAACTAATTGAGTGTACTCTCCAAGACCAACCTGTGAATTTACTTATCTTTGCCAATGACTACACATTAACCTTCTATCTTAATGCAGTTAAACCAATGGACTCTTCCACTAGTGAGAAAATTGAGAACATGATTGAAACAAACATCAATTATCTTAGTTGCAAAAATCAAAAAAAGAAAAATAAAAGTTATGATGGCAAAAACCACACTGTGGCAGTGTTAGAATAAAGAAAAGTAAAAATAAAGGATGTACCTAAGGGTGAAAACCTCTCTGAGGCACCTGAGAGTGAGATACTTGATATGTTGCCAAGTCACTTCCAAGAAAGGGCTTCAATATTGATTGAACTAACTCAACCGGTAAATATTGGAAGTCAAGAGACACCACATATCATCCATTTAGCTCAATCACTATCCAAAGAAGAGTTAAAATATTTCAGCAACCTCTTTTCAGAAAAGAAGATCAACTTTGCATGGACATACTCCAATATGCCAGGCCTAGATCCTGGACTCATCATGCATCATCTCTCTATTACAACAAGAGTTAAACCAGTCAAGCAAAAACTCTGTAAGATGCATCCTCATGTGGTACTACTAGTCAAAGATGAACTCAAAAAATTGCTAAAATTTGGATTTATCAGAGCTATAGACTATGCAGAGTGGATATCAAACATATTACCTATATCAAAGGTAGACAAATCTATTAGGGTTTACACAGACTTCAGGGATCTCAACAAAGCATGTTTGAAAGACTATTTTCCATTTCCCAACTTTGATATGATAGTGGATATGACTGCTGGATATGAGATGTACTCATTAATGGATGGATTCTCTAGTTATAATTAGATCAAGATAGCTCTTGAGGATCAAGAAAAGATAGCCTTCAGATGTGCATGGGGAACCTTCTATTGGAACGTCATGACATTTGGACTAAAGAATGCAAGAGTGACTTACCAAAGAGCAGTAACCACTATCTTCCATGATATGATGCACAAAAACATGGAAGATTATGTTGATGACACCCTAGTAAAAACATGAAGAGATCCACACATATCCAAGAACTGATCCTCATATTGGATAGAATGGAAAGATTCAAGCTCCAACTAAATCCTAAAAAGTGTGCATTTGGAGTGACATCAGGGAAATTGCTTGGTTACATTATTTCAAAGAAAGGAATTGAGGTTGATCTTGAGAAGGTCCAAGCCATAATGGAAATGCCTCCACCCAAGAATATCAGTCAAATGAGAAGTTTACAAGGATGTATCCAATTGATAAGGCATTTTATTTCCTAGCTAGCAAATAAAGCTCAACCATTCACAAAGATATTATGAAAATGAGTCATATACAACTAGGATGAAGATTGTGAACAACATCTAAAACAAATCAAGGAATATCTTTCAAACCACCCATATTGATACCACTAACTCAAGGTAGACCATTGATTCTATACATATCAGCTATAGATACATCACTGGGGGCACTTCTGGCACAACATGATGAAAATAAAAAGGAAAGAGTTATATATTATATTAGCAGGACCTTGGTGTCCTATGAAATGAACTATACTATCATAGAAAAAGCTTGTTTCGCATTAGTCTTTGCATCACAGAAATTAAGACACTACATGTTAGCACATTATATTAAGCTAGTGGCTAAGATTGATCTACTCAAATATCTTCTCAGCAAAGAAACACTTATAGGAAGATTGGCTAAATGGGTCATGGTTCTTACAAAATTTGATATTGAATATGTAGAACACAAATCCATCAAAGGACAGGTCATTGCAAATCAACTTGCTGATGCTCCACTTGAAGACAGTCAACCTTTGCACATAGAATTTCCGAATGAATACATCATGCAACTTACTCAGCAATCATGGAAGATGTTCTTTGATGGGTCTTTCACTCAACATGGTTCTAGTGTCAGAATACTTTTTATTACTCCTCAAAAATATTCAATCCCAAAAGCTTACAAGATTATCTTCCCTTGCACAAACAACATTGCAGAATATGAAGCTTTGGTAAATGGGATCAAGATGGCCATCAAATGGAAGGTTGTTAAATTACACATCTATGGAGACTCCCAACTGATTATCAACCAAATCAATGATATATATCAGACTAGACATGAGAAACTGATGCCTTATAAGAGAATGGTGGATGATCTCAAGAAAACTTTATGTTTGTATCATTTCAGCAGATTCCCATATCAGTAAATAGAGCAGTAGATGCTATGGCCACCTTGGCATCTATACCACAGCTACAGGAATCCAATTTTTGCTTTGAATTCCTGGTGGAAGAGTTAAATTATCCTACCTATGATTCTCCTAAGTCCTAGATGGTTTGTTCTATTATTGGACATGACTCATCTCGCTACACCCACATTTACTCTTACCTACGTGACCAAGTTATCCCTTCTAATCTTACCCTAATGAGAAAAGGAACCTAATCTAAAATGCTTCATGGTATGTCATCATCGCTAATGATCTATTTAGGTAAGGTTTAGATAGTACTTTGCTTAGGTGTCTATAAACTGAAGAGTCCTAATGTGCATTATCCGATGTCCATGAAGGTATTTGTGGATCCCATTCAAACAGTCTAGCTTTAGCACAGAAACTACTAAGGGTTGGCTACTACTAGACAAACATGGAGAAAGATGCTATAAAATTTGCTAAAACTTGTGAGAAGTGTTAGCTACATGGGAAACTCATGCATGCTCTAGCAAGGGATCTCATACCCTTCATTACACATTGGCCTTTTCAACAATGGGCATTTGATCTCATTGGCCAAATATATCCCGCATCATCTAACAGCCACACGTTTATTATAACTACCACTGGGTACTTCACTAAGTGGGTAGAAGCAGTTCCACTCATCAAAGAAATCGGTAAACAAGTAGCTCTGTTCATTCTTAACTATATCATCTACAGGTATGGGATACCTTCTTCTATTGTGACTGACAATGGAGGGTAGTTCAAATACAAAAATCAAGATGAACTTTGTGAAAAAATCAAAATAAAATAGCACTGGTCATCCATATACTACCCTCAAGGTAATGGACAAGTTGAAGCATCTAACAAGAATTTGTTAACTATCTTACACAGAATAATAAATAAATCTGGAAAGGATTGGCATCTGCAACTCAATCTTGCACTATGGGCTTATGGAACAAGTATCAGAACACTTGTTGGGGCTACACCTTTTTATTTGGTGTATGGGTCCGAAGAAGTCTTACCTATTAAGGTGGAAATACCATCCTTGAGAGTTTCTTTGCAAGGTCTTGTTATTGATGAAGAATACAAAATATCTAGATTGCAAGAACTCAAGTTGCTAGATGAACGTCGACAAGTGGTGTTTGATCATATGAGAGCATATCAAAAGAGATTGTCTAGAGGTTATAACAAAAAAGTTTGAGAACAAGAATTTCAAGTTGGTGACCTTGTTTTGAGAGAAAATCCTAAAAAATCAATAGTTTCGAGACAACAAAGGGAAGTTTGAACCCAATTGGTTGGGTCCCTACATCATTACTGCAGTCTTTGGCTTAGGTGCCTATCAACTCTCAACATCGAAAGGAGAACAACTCCATGAACCGATCAACACCATTCACTTGAAGAAATTATTCACTTAGTATTCTCTACTCCAACAACCTGTATAGCTAAAATGTCCTGAAAAAAATCCTAAAAATCCTAAAATGTCCTGAAAAATCCTACAAATCATAAAAGTCCTGAAAGAAAAAGAAAAGAAAATGAATCTTTGCCAAGCAAGTGAAAACCTAGTAAATAGGCACATCTTGTACTCAAGCGCTCCATCTATCAACACAATGTTGGCATTTCCCATTTTCATTCCTGCTTTCCTACATCTTTTCTTTCGCTTCTACATATATTTTAGTTTCTTTCGTGACATCTTGGTTCTTTTGGAACCATCATGGCTTGAAACTGATCAATGTCCTAGTCTTAGGGTAATCGATTGAGCAATTTACATGTCCTAGGTAGTATCAACCAAGTCATCTTTCTGTCAGTGGTACCCAGTCATCCACTCTGAGTCAGTCACCTATCTCCAAACTACGGAAGAGTTTTATCACTGAGTAAACAAGCAAAACAAGACAACTGAACACAACCACTAAACTATTTGAGATATGCATGAAATTTTCTTTATGTGTTGTCTTTTACATTGGCTTTCGCTTATTATTCCCTCTGAGTAACTCAAGGAAGTCTATCTTGATAAGAGGAGCAAGGATTGGAGGCATAATACGTTTCTTGGTTTTCTACTTGTAAGAATGAATCCGATGATCTGGAAACATCTAATCAGGTGGGTGTCTAAGATAAGTGCCTTCACATCAAGGTGAAATCACCACACATACCTTGACTCCACTTATTTGTATGCTATAGGGAGGTTGGAGTCCTTTATTTGTTTATTTGAGGAACTTTCTTTCATATGGAATCCATAATCATGCGTAATCTATCCAAGGATATGAACGAAAAAAACATCATTGCAGAAAAGATAATTAATATTGCATATAAAAAGGAAGGAACTCTATTTTTCCTACTCTATTTGTAAAACGCTCAGTGATCAAAATTAAGCATACCAAATCCAATGACTAGGTTTAGGTTGCATTCATTCTAAATTTTATGCATTTCAAGTGATTTCGGCATGATAACAATGATCTCTTTATCTTTTGCATGAGAATTTGAAGCAATCGTCATTTCTCAACTAAGTGGTCTCTTTTTCATCATCGTTTCTTCGATTGAGTACTTGTGTATTGAGATGTTAGCTACATACATAAGCATCTTATATAGATCCATACATTTCATTATTACTCATTTGAATTCATCGCTTCAAAACAAACTGAATACCTCGCTCTTCATCTAGTTCATGATCAATCAAGTTCGGAACTGGTATCTCCTAGACATCAACTATTCTTTCAACCAACGCGTTGCTCACACATTAATTCAAAGAGGGGAAAATGTAATACCCTAAAAATGGTCATCTAAAACCATAGGCCCCCTAGTCTCGACAACATCACCAAGGTTCTAACCAAAGGGAATTAAAATTAATCTTGAGCACACAATTAATTTCTCAAATCATCAATTTCACATGGCAAATTAATCACTCTGAATTAATTAAATAAATATTTAATTAATTGATCATTTCAAGTAAATCATTTTTAAACAATTATCTTATTTATTTTTATTAAATATACTAGTATATTTAATTAAATAAATCAATTTTCCATTAAATCATCAAAAAAGGAATTAATTGGGAAAAAAAATTAAATTGAGAAAAGAAATCAAATGGAGATAATCTTGAAAAAAGAATAAAAAATTGAAAAATATTAGAGAAAGCAATTAAAATAATTAAATCTCAAAATTGAATGAAATAGAAATCAGTTTTTTTTAATTTTATCTTAATTTTAGTTCAATTTCCTTTAAAACCGAGAAAAGCAGACAATCACATCAATTCACCTGGATTGTGCTTCCTCTTGGAAAATCTTGACCGCTCATCATCATTTGATCTCAGCTGTTGGTTTCTTTTTGAATTTTCTATAAATTCAGGCTCTCATCTCTCATTCAAAGATCCTGGAGAATATATTGTTATCATATTTTTTCTCTAGGCTCATTGAGATTTGTGCATTGAGATATTACATATTCTTTATTGCATAATTATTAAGTCATCTAGCTTAATATTGCTTAAATCATGTTAGACTAATCTTGCATATCTAGCTTAAATCTTGCATTCATTTAGCTCAATTTCATACATATAGATTAAATCCTTCATTTAGATGTTGTCTAGTCACTAGTATTGCATATGAAATCTGAGAGCAAGACTAAACTTGCATCTACTAGAAGGCAATAGGTCACCTTGTGATGGTTTATTGTTCATTATTGATTATAGATTTACTAACCATGCATCTAATGAATTAATTGAAGTGTTGTGTATTCAAATACAGATACAAATATAGGTCCACTTTTCACACACACGGCTACTACCATTATCTATGAATGCATCGTTAACTATATACATGAATACATAAATCAACAAGAACATAACCATAGAATCATACTATGCAAGTGGAACTTCTATTTAATCATTAACATAACTACATAATAAAACCATATAATGCATCTCCATTCCCTAGGGTATCTCAACGTCACTACTTGACATTAAACTAACACATCACATATCCATCTAGAATACCATATACTATCATCCTGTTGGAATCCAAGAACACTAAGAGGGGAGGGTGAATCGGTGTTCTACTGGAATATCCAATTTTAACCTTATTATAACATGCATTCACCAATTGGTAAATCAGTAAATATATAATTGAAATAAGTAAAGCAATTAATAAGCCAATCACACAAATGAATACCATAACACAGAGAATTATACGTGGAAAACCACAAAGAGGAAAAACCATGGTGGGATTTGTGACCCACAATATCAATCCACTGGCCATATGAAAAGATATTACATAATATGGGGGCTTGCACTTGCAGGAAGGCTTACAACTTAGAGGACACTGCTTATCACAAAAGAGTCTCAATGACTACAGTCACTTTGAATAAGAAAACATAAAACTGAACTCATTTAATGCATCTTATATGCCTGATAGAGTTCTGGTTCAAACTTTGACTGTTCCAGTTCTGAAACCCTAAACCCTTACCGGAATAACCTTCTACATAAATTTCCTCATGATCTTCGCATTACACACAACATCAATCTCTATATCATTCTTCAAAATGATCTAATCAAGTCACCTATATACCCTTACAATCCTTCATGACTCATGTCATCTTACATAGATAATTACAAAATGATTATACATGCATGCTCATTACATATATACATAAATATCAAAATCAATTATCAATTGTCGGATCTCCCAATGATGTCGACCTCCTATGTCAGTACCCTAGATGTAAATCATGTCTTCCTTCAATGCCGGTACCCAAAGAACCCTTCCAACTAGTGAAGATACCTATCGGTACCAGTGTCGGTGAAGTGTCTGTTGGTGAACAACCAAACCAAAATATGAAGCCAGAATATGTTGCCATCAATGAAAATATATGAAACTAATCAAATGAGTGTCAATTGCCAACAATCTCCCCCTTTGGCATTGATGACAACACTCATGTGAAAAATGATAATGGTTTCCATCTGTCGGTTTCACCCTGAGATTGCTCCCCCTGAGCTGAATATCCATATGTGATCATGATCTATACAAAATACTCTATATCACCTAATGTCAAGGATATATTTTTCACATATACCTCCTCCTTTGACACCAATACCAAAAAAAATACCAAAAACTAGGACGAAGAATGAAAGTCTATACAAAGAATGTGTCCCAAAATATTTTACCTGAGCTGAATATACTTGAAAATTTCCAGATAGGATTTATCCAAAAGCTCTAGATAGGTATCCCAAATTGATTTGGATGTGCCAGAAATAGATACAAGTCCATTAAGCATGTGAACATATGACTCTTTATCCTTAAGCTTTGCTGGTGTGGGCTTATCAACTATATCAATGCATTCCTTCTTATGTACACTCAAGGAGTCCAACCAGGGACTCACCAATACTCTGAGCCCTTTAGCTCTCCTTATAAGTTTGTCTTTTTCCCTTTCAAGAGCTGAAACTTGATCTTCTAATACCAAAATCTGACCATCAATAGATATAGTCAAATAATTTGAACCATCAAAAGAATTGACTATACCTACAATTTTCTCTTGAGAATCCTTAATCCCTTTATCTATATCTATAGCAAGTAAACCTATGTTACAACATATTCTATATATATTAGTACATTTCCTTAAAGCATTATCAATTACCTTCAATTTATCAGTAATCTCTTTCTTCTCTTATTCAATCATTTGATCAAAAGTAGCTCTCTTATCTTGTGTGAATCTCTCCAATTCCCGTCGGTTAGATATCTGTTGTAAAGATTGAAAGTCCTTAGAAATGTACTCTGTTATTATTTTGATCTTGTCAGATGGGCTTGCTCCTTTGTCAAAATGGCACTCCGGGACAAATCAATGCAAAATTGGGATTGATTGATCAATAATTCCTTTGTCCATAGATCCTTCCTTCATCATCTTCTAAGTAGACATCATCATGAGATCAGTAGAACTCATCTTAGTTATGCTCTTCTGCTCTACTTATGAGGTGTCAATTGACAACAATGATGTGTTCGCTACTGGCTCCTTGCCAGATTCCTCTTTCTTCTCTTTTGATGGTTGATTAACTTTAATAGCTTCCTCTTTTTCATCGATGGCTTTGCCACTTGGTGCAATATCAGTTATTATTTGTTCCACATAAACTGTATCCTTGACTTATACATTCTGATCTAGAGACTATTATCCTCAACATTTGTAACTTGTACACTCTGTTAATCTACTGATATCTCCACATTTTCAGTATCACCTTTGTCTCTTGTACATTAGATTCTATCGGGCGCTCTACATCAAATGCCTTATTCTCTTTCAAAATTGTGGATGAGGTACCCACTATACCTTTGCCTTTCCCTTCAACCAGGATGTCATTGGTGTCTTTTTTAGCTTTCAGTGAAGTCTAGAAACCAAGGTTTCAACAAAGAATTGAACCCATGCCTTGTGGGTCTCAGTGATTATTTCATTAACCCTTCCTAACATAAGACTAACTATCATGTGCTTGCTTCAAAAAATTATTCTCTCTGCAGCTTCAAGTGTCATATCCAACTCATTTGGAGTAATGGATCCACAAGTAGTCAATAACGCTTGAATCTTTATGTGCTTGTCCTCCTCCATAGTTGATAATATTCTAACATCTAGGTTGTCATATAGTTGTGCTGGTATTTTCTTCTCAATTTCCAAAAAATCTTTCTTAAATATATCCAGATATAACAAAACATCTTCCTCAATTTATCTCTTCTCATCATAATCTAAATTCTCATAATAGAATTGTACATTTTTCAACATACCATCCTTAGTGATTTAATCTAGCAATTTTGCACAAGTCTTGGGTGGAATAATAGTTACATTACCAGATACAATTACAAGGTCTGTGTCATCCATCTTATTTCTTCTTCCAGTACTAGATGGAGCAGAAGGCGTTTCCTTTGGAGCTCTTTTCTTTGCCGGTACCTTGATTGTGACCTTCTTTACCAATTGCTTCCTTGCTTCCTCCTTAGACCCCTCACCTTTCTTCCTCAATACCCTCTTGAATAATAAAGGTGTGTCATCTTCAGTTTCAGAGTCTGATGGAATAGGCTCAATGAAGACTTTAGGCTCTTTCCTCTTCCTTCCTTTTTCTGGAACAACATCCATTAATGCTTTGATGTCCTAAGATACTTGTTCAACAAATTTGTTGGCCTTTCCTTTCTGTTTGAACCTCTTGTTTCTTTTGTTTTGCAGTACCAAAGGATTTTTTAGTCTCATCAATATAAGCATCAATTAACATCTTTGCATAAGCATCCAAAATCTGAGCATCAACCTCATATCCCATCTCTTCTATCCATATCTTCTGGGGTTTAACTACTTCCATTAAGGTTTATCCTTTTTGACCATAAAGATGATCTCGGTTGAGTATTTATCAAAAATGTGCTTAGGAACCCTCTCTCTAGATTTCATTGCCTTCTAGAATGCCTTGAAGTAACCCCAAACCTTATCATCTCACTGACTACCCAAAGTAGCAATAGATTGTTTTTGTTGTCTTCCTATCAGGATATCAAATTCCTATTGTCTCTTCCCAAAACCGGAAGTTTCATTAATGAAAAATAGCATCAAACAGACAATAAGATTCCCATACTGGAATGTCCCCTTCTTCTCTTCTTTGATCTTCCCAAAGTTAATTAACAACTCATCTAACATCCATCCATAGAGATCTTATGTGCAACATATATGCAGGAGCTGGAAATAGAGTTGAGACGATTGGATTGAGTTACCTTGTACCCAATGATCTTGCTACCAAATCTGATGTCTCTATCAATGATGGTGCTGACCCTCATCAATCATTGATCCGAAGTTGCACTAGTGAGTTTGTTAACCTAATCATTAGAAATATTTTTCTCTAGATGTTGACCAATCTATGGCAAATTAGTGTTGTCCCTAATGGCCTCCTTCATGATATTGTAAGGTCTATCCAACTAAATGAATTCCCCATGAACTCTGCTCAATATATATCTAATGATCTCATCTTCAAATTCAAGGATATCCAGAATGCCAGTAAACCCTAGATCCTCAATGTGTTTATACTTGAGCTTGATCTTTCAAGAGTCTCCCATCAACTTGCTCATATACATGCTCTTGATGTCACTAGTACCCAGATCCTTAATGTGGCAGTGAATGTATGTTGTGACATCTTCCACATAAACAACTCCTTCCAGAACATGAGAAAATGTGGCAACCAAATCATCCAAGGTGGCAATATGCGAACATTGCTTGAAAATTGGCCTAGGATGATCTTTAACCTCGACAACAGTAGGATTTGCAATAAAAGTAGGTGTAGAGGATGATCCCTCTTCCATGATGAAAGATGAATTCAATAAGTACCTGAGAAATGGTTGTCGGTTAAACCTAAAGAACTCTTTTGATCGTTGGTGGAATCGTTGAAGAAGATATCTGATCACATTGAATCACCTTAGACTCGCTCTTAATAGCTTTGAATGCAAGGTGATCAAAAATGAAGTGGATTCAACCTTTTAACCTTCAAGAAACCCTAATCTATCATTGATATGAATGACTTCCGGTTGAACATACTGGATCTCGACCGAACATCTCCATACCGGATAAACATTTTCCAATGTTTGGAACATCTTCTAGATCTCCTTTCTGGGGCTTATGCAATATTTTCATGAGATTTTCCTACCCCTAAGGCATCTGCCTTAGTTATCAGATGAGATTCCTATCAGTGCAGGAGCAATCTCCTTTGTCGGTTGAATAACTAGAGCATTCCCATCTGCTGATTGATCATCTGACTTCCTGACCCATTTCTTGATATGATCTTGTTGGATTTCATTGACCTTCTCTTTCCCTTTATCATTTGAACCATCATTGCTAACCGGTACATTTTTGCTTCTACAAAACTTAGCTATGTATCCAATCCTGTTGCATGCATAGCATGTAACATTGTTCTTTTGAATTGTTTTGCTATAACTAGTATAATTGCTTGACCTGCACTGATTAGCCATATGTCCAAATTTTCCACATGCATAACATTCAACATTCATTTTTCACTCTTTTTTCTTATGACCATACTTATTGCATTTAGAACATTGACCGGGAGTAAAATTATAGTTCTGATTTGCTCGATTTCTAGATTGCCTAGCCATGTGACCAAATTTATTACAAACAAAGCATCTACTATTAAATTTGTAAGCATTAAGTTTCCTTACAAGTGTCTTCTATTTCTGGTCTTCATTTGCAGTACCGAAACTTTGACCTTGTTCAAATCCAAGTCCATTGGAATCTCCATTCTGTCTTTGGCTTTTCAATAATTCATCAAGTTGTGTTGAACTAACCTTGAATTTATCCTTGTACTCACTTGAAATAGTCAAATCATCTCTCAGAATTATCATCTGTCTTTAAAGTTCTTGTTCATTTCTTTGGGATTGCACTAATTTTGTTCTCAACATATCATTTTCATGAGCCAATCGGATGCATTCTTCAGATCTATCTTTCAGAGATCTCCCAAGTTTTTCTTAATTCATCTTCCGGTTTTAAATCTCCTTTGACATCCTCATAGTTAGGGTTTGCATTTCATTCCTCATGACCATATTCTCCTAACTCAACTTCTAACATCTTTCATTAAGGGCATCTTTCTCTTCATTATCCTGATTTTGCAGAAGTTCCTTCCTCCTAGCATCAACAGATGACAACCTCTCTTGCAGGATAAGAATGAATTCCTTGGCAAAATTCAATTCATCTTGTAACTTCAAGGTCTTCATCCTTTTAGCATCATAATCTTCAAGTGCTACCTCAAATTGCTTCTCCAAACTCATATCCATGGATTCTAGATTCAAGATCTTCCTCAAGCTGTTAGACTTTCTCTGAGGCATAAGGCTCTTATACCAATTATTGGAAACCAAGAACACTGAGAGAGGGGGGTGAATCAATGTTCTACTGGAATGTTCAATTTTAACCTTATTATAACATGCATTCACCAACCGGTAAACTGATACACATATAATTGAAAGAAGTAAAGCAATCAATAAGCCAATCACACAAATGAATACCATAACACAGAGAATTATACATGGAAAACCTCAAAGAGGAAAAACCACGGTAGGATTTGTGACTCACAATATCAATCGACTGGCAATATAAAAAGATATTACATAATATGGGGCCTTCACTTGCAGGAAGGCTTACAGCCTAGAGCACACTGCTCGTCACAAAAGAGTCTCATTGACTACAGTCACTTTGAATAAAAAAAATGTAAAACTTCACTCATTTAATGCACCTGCTATGCCTGATAGAGTTTTGGTTCAAGCTCTGACTATTCTGGTTCTGAAACCCTTAACCCTTTCTAGAATAAACTTCTACATAAATGTCCTCATGATATTCACATTACACACAACATCAATCTCCATATCATTCCTCAAAATGATCTAATCAACTGACTTGTATACCCTTACAATCCTTGACTCATGCCGGCTTCTAGAGATAATTACAAAATGATTATACATGTCGGTTTATTACATATATACATAAATATCAAAATGAATTGTCAATTTCAATATATCCTAATGATGTCGACCTCCTATGCCGATACCCTGAATGTAAATCACATCGGCCTTCAATGCCAATACCCAAATAATCCTTCCTACCGATGAAGATACCTGCCGGTGCCAGTGTCGGTACCGGTGAAGTGTCTGTCGATGAACAACAAAACCAAAATATGAAGCTGGAACATGTTGCCATCAATGACAACATATGAAACCAATCAAATGAGTGTCAATTTCCAACACATCCAACTAAACATTTACTTCCCATGCAAAACATTAATGAATATGCTTAACTCTATTCCCTTTCATACTATTTCTAAGGTTCATTTTTTAAATACCAATCGAATATTTCTAATACCCATCTTTTCTCATTTGAACACTTAACACATCATGAGACTAAATGCATTTATCCTTCTTTTACTAATGGTATTTGATTATTTCCTTAAGCACAACTCATCAAGAATACTATCCATAGCCATATGCAAGATCTTAGTAGCAAGTACTTATCTACATCCAAATAGGATTCCAATCTACTAAATAGGTTTGAGAGTCAAATGATTCTACAAGAATAAATATAATCTAATATTTCAATCCCTTAATTTAAAAATAGGATTTTATTCTCAACATGATAAACATATCTATAATATGAACCACATATGAATACATCATCTTATAAAAATAGCATAGTTCTTCTATATCAACTTCACTTATATAAGAGCACATGGAGAAAGCACATAGTCTCTTTGCTACATCCCACCCTAATTCTTAATAAAACAATTTACATAGACACATATTCATATTCCTCATTTATATTGTAATATGGTAATATCTCTAATACATAGAAATAAGCACCAAAGGACATCCGCATAATAAAAAGCCATATTTCCATACGAACCACAACTGCTCCCTTAACTTCCATATCTCAAGATATCTAATATTGTAGATTAACATTTTTCAAATCAAGGCATATATGATAATTAACATAATCACTACTGTCCATAAAATACACTCAATACATAGCATACATATCTATAAATCATTTAATTCCTTTCTAATCAATAACAACATCTACAATAGAATATCCATTTACACAAATCTTATTCAATACATTTCATTTAGAAATTAAACTTACTACATGTTCTATAATACATGATCTCAATACGTTGATTACATAGTCTTATTTACATTTCCATCTTTCATAACACATGATATCAATTATGATTACATAAATATGCTCCAAGAATCCAAACTCATGATGAGATACTATAGATCCAAATCCACGCACACTAATATCCAAAAAGAATATCCCAATGGTAGAAGGCATCAAGCCACCCAACCATGTGGAACCAAATAGGAACCACCCCCCATGCTAGCAGATGACATAAGGTTCCAACCCACACTCAAGACCTAATATGACACCTAACAATCATAGGATACAACATGAAATCACAAGACTCCAACATAAGAATACAACAACCAAATCATATCACATAGCTAAATCAAAGCAACCAAACTTCCAGAGGCATAATCAACAAATCAAGGCATATGGATAATGGACACATGTAGGGAAAGAGTGTCATCACATGCTATCCTCACAAAAGAAGAGGTCAATCCTCACCTTGATAGACATGTGGAACCAACTCAAGCTTGGATCCATTCAAGGGAGATTGGTTTACCGCTCCAGCGGTCTTCCCAAGCTCATCTTGAGCACGCACGCTTCTAGGGCTATGAGGTGGGGTCACAAAACCAATTAATATCTTGTTTAGTGAATTCCTAGATACCCAAACCCACTAATCAAATTAATATTATCACTTATAATTACAATAAAACTCTTCATGTGGTTCCAACAAGTCTAGACCCCCTCTTAGAGGCCTAATTCTCAAGACCTTGGTCCACACATACAAGAGCCCACTCTCCCAAACATGGACCATAATCATAGGGTAAAAAACAACAAAGTACAACACAATAACAACATGAAGCTCAACATGGAAATAATCCAAAATTCATTACAAAACTGATACAACCGAATCACAAAGATAGCCATCAACATACAACCAAGAGTCACTTAACAAGGATCAAGCCATAAGCTCATAATGCCAAAATGAAACAATAAAGAGAGCCTCAAGAATGTCAAATACACATAAATAGGGGCAATACATGAATCCAATAACATAGAATGATCCTCCATAGTGAGGCACAACATAACCTCTTGTTGGAGCTACAATTAACCATCCTCAACAGCAAGGAATCACTCAACTTGTTGGAGCAATATATCAAAACCTCAATGGACACGCAAAAAACCACTTTTTGGAGCCCAAATGGATGGCATAGTGCCCCAAATCCATCAAACATAACAAAGAAAGCCTTTGGAATGAAGACCAAGTAGAGAAATCAACTAAGGGACTCAAAAACTATCCCAAAAAGTTTGCTGACACTACTTTGGTGTTGTTGTAGTCCAGAGTAGCGCTATTGTTCTATGTTTTAGTGCTATTGTAATAGGGGACCGACTCATGAAAAATGGGATACAAAGATACTCAAATTTGCCCATATTCGGGCATGGGCCTTACAATGGCATAAATATGACCCAGAAGTCACTAAAAGCCAATAAGAAACCAAAACAAATCCTTGTTAAGGCCAACAATACAACACATCCAAGAATTCCAACATATACCGGAAATAACTTGCACAGAAAAGATTACAAACATAGCCACTCTAGATCTAATCAAACTAAATGAACACAAGACAAGATATGCAACAACAAATAAACCTCACAAAACCAACCGTTATCACAATGCATCTACATATCAACATACACAAATGCCCTTTTCCAGAAATACAACACAAATATTCATAAAATCATATATAAATATTTTTCTCAAAATATTATTTCCAATGACTGATAATAGAATAATCATTCATTCCCAAATCTCCCCAAACAATCTTTTAGCAGTCACGAAGAAAACAACTCTTTTGAAAAATTAAATGCAAGAATGGAAAAAGATCTCCAACCTGGAAGTAGAGTGATGGTAATGCATTTGTAGAAGAACAAAAATCCAAACCAACAAGCTTTCCAAAATTCAACCCAACCAAGCAATTCTAAAATCTAAAAGTCGCAAAAAGATATCAAGAAGCACACCAGAAAAATTCTCACAAAACCAATAAATAGAATCTCATCCAAACTACAGAAGAATATCCACCAATAAAAATATTTCAATAAAATATATTCTATACCAAGCCCCCCACCAAAGATCGAGGTAAGAATATAAAATAATATTATTTACTTACCCTCAAATCTCAACCAATAAAATAATAGGGTAGGTATAAAAATAATATTTAATTACTCAATTAGTAACAAGAGAATGTAATAATAATAATATAATAAACAATAATAATAAATTAAAGCTCAATAAAATAAATGAAAGATAATATAAATAAATGGTCCAATTAAATTCAAAACCACAATTAACATAAATAAATAAACAAATAATTAAATAATATAATCCTCACAATCACAACTCCCAAGAGGGCTAATCATAACAAGGGGTAGGTGCATGAATAATGGAAAATAAATAAAACAAGAATGCAAATAAATAAATAAATAATCAAAACAATAAATAATTAGATAAACAATAAATAATCCAATAATAAATAAATAATCATTAAAGAAGATAAATGTACAAACAGACATAGATACCCATCCAGTAATTAAACAATAAATAATCCAACAAATCAAAAGCTCAAATAATAAATCAAAACCAATATAAATAAATAATAAATAACTAATAAATAGATGAGTAAAAAATAAATAAATAGATAAACAATAAACAAATAAATAAATGTACAGATACATATAAATACTCTAGACAATATAAGTTAAACTCAATACTATAAATATCCCCCACATACATATAAAATAATCAAATAAATAATGAATAAATAAATGGATGTACTGATAAGCATAAATAATCAACTAATATAAATCCACCAATTAATTATTAATTAATTATAAACTCCCAGAAAATAGATATGTATAAATATATTGTATTCGTACTAACCATTATTTAATGATTTACGCCAATGGCTATATGTAGTAATTGATTAATTAATTTCCACAATTCCAAATAACCAATAAAATATAAATCCATAAAATAAACATTAATGAGTAATATTTTCCAATAATAATAATAATCACACATTAATATTAAATATTAATGTCATCCATTGATTTAATTTAATATTTATAAACTATAGAAATCGATTAATTATTAATTAATAAATAATTGCAAACTCATAAGGCAACCTGACATAAGGTTGAACAACATACCACATGATGCAAACCAATGACTCAAGCCAAGACACTAATTGACAAGGGTATCAACTTAAGCCTAGAGTATGAGAGGGAAACACATGCCATCTCCAACAACTTGCCATTGGGATAAATACACGCTCAGAACTGTGAGACTAGGTGGAGTCGATGTCCAATACCTACAATCCTGCATCCACCACTAAACGCAATACAACATCTATACAACACATATAGATCATAAATGATCAAGCAAGTGATAGAGAATCACAACGTCATATCGTGCTCGCATTGAGTGGTGTGACATCGTCTCTAATCACAAAGACATTAGAAGACAATCACAAACATCATAGCATCAACTCATTCATCATAATCATAGAGTAGGGTTAGCATAATCATAAAGTCATCAAAATCCCATAAGCAATATGACCCATCATGAATAATGATCAAATATAGATCCATCATCATATCCAATACAATCATGAAATAGGGTTACTAAATAACATGATACCATCAAATCATCATAAAGTAGACTAAACTAGATCAACATGTTCTTTTGATGTACAAAAAGACAAGATAAATCAGGGAGGAGCACTACATCCTCCCCCCCTTGGGCTCGACTTACTCCTGGAAGTCGTCAAGGGTTAAGTTGAAAGCATACACACATCAACCCAAAACTTCTTAATTTAACCACGTTTTGCAAGACCAAAACTATAATTCTTGTCACCAAGTTAGCATTTATAAGGAAAAATCACAATAACTCACACCAATTCAAGCATGAAAAGACTCCTTTAGCATTTAGTTGCACAAGGTTAAGAGGAAAAATATACATTATACACAATACTTTACACATAAGCACATCTTTATATTATTTAAGAAGTCACATGTCGTACACCTATATGAGGACTATTTGAATAAACTTCCTTCCAGACTGAATAAGATCAATAGAATCTCACAATTACCAGAAATCTAGATCCTAAGTTTCAAGGAAAACAAGATTTATAGTATTCAAACTACTCAGTCTCTACCACACTTCTGCTACACTACTTTGATATAGACATTCACACATATTTCATCCAATCAAGTTATTCAAGGCACTCTAATCCATTAATTATGCATGATATATATACACATAAGCACTCATTGAAGGTATGAAATCAACAATTCTTTCACATTAAACTATTTCATATATTACAAAGTTCTCAAATACAAATGTATTTCTATCTAACATTCCATAAAATCCTAAAAGTTGTAGGTACATTTCATCTCATTAACATATTTCATTTATTCAACTAATACTGACATTATCTAATTGTTCCTTAAGTCTAGTGCACTTCTTTGTGCTGTCCTCCCTTACACACACTATCAAAGGTTCGAAATGAACATGATAGAAACAATGCTTGACTCATGACGAGGGCCCATAATGATTCAACATTCAGAATGATCACTATGGACAAAAAAAAAGAAAGAAAGTCAAAGGAAAGATCATTAAATCCAACATAAAACCATGAAAAGAAAGAAAATTTGCCGACGAAATCAATCAAGAAATAAAGTCTGACAAGTGCTACCACAAGAACAAAATAAATGAAAGAAGAAATTAGTGGTCAGTCCTAAAGTAAAGAAATCCAAAAATCAAATTAACTCCAGTGATACTTCACATAATTCACAAAATAACTCAAAAAACAACAACCAACTCATCCAAATCTACATCACGAGGTGACTAATAATAGTCACACCAAAGGGAGTAACCACTACACAACACTCAAGGGTAAAACACCCTGAATGTATTAGAGAGTGCATGCCAAACATTTAAAACCATAAGTTTATTTATCTATATTCATTTTAATGTAATACAATCCTTTACGATATTCTAGACAAGTATCCTTCATGAAAGATAACATATGCAAGGAGGAAATAAGGTGTCTCATACATACAGTCATACATGATTAATGTTCAAGATATCCTATCTATAAATTGATCATATTTATCGAGTTATAATAAAAACAAATTTTAGAACTTCAATTAATCACTAGATGATATACTATAACATACACCATTTCAAGATCAATGCTCAATAAATAACATCTAGATGATCAAAATGTTCTACATGATATCATTGAACAATTTAATCAATCATATATTCACAAAAGTAAATTACTCATAACAAATAAATCTCATTAATTTAGGCAAAATTTAATATCATATTTCAATCACTCCCATTCCAACCACCTATGATCATTTACCAACATACCCTTAGCTAATCAATTGTCTATATTAAGCATAAAACTAGATATCATAACCTTACATACAACTTAATTTATCTCCATTTTCATTTCATGTCACACAAATTCAAGTACATGCTTGCATTATTCTATTCAAACTCATCTCCTATCATCATTTAACTATAATCATTCACAGACAAAATATTTTCAGAAAATCAAGGAAAATTATCATTTAGAGTCAGAATGCAACTTCGTACAATTTATTATCAATCCATCCTAATAGAATTTGTTAAGAAAACATTTTCTCAAAATTCAAATAAGGTAAGGATATAGCATCTTTTCTTAATCTATCCATTTGATCAAGAAAAATATTTCATCAAAACCGCATAACTCCTACTCAAAGCTGATTTTTATCTTGCCAAACCAAATAAAGACACAATGGTATGATTTCATTTTCCTATGCATGCAATGCACCAATCTTTACGTCATTCAACACACATATTATAACATGATCTTTTAACCTATTAGTTCGTAAAAACTTTATATATTATTTATGAAAAGATAGCCTATCTAACTAGTTCCTCTTCAAACAAAAATCTTAAATGCAATGTATCAATTTTGATCTTCGATGCAAATTTATTCCATCCAAACTTCTCTTTTAATGTATTCAAAACCATATTTTCCATTGAGTATTCAATGCTTCTACTTAGTGTTAAGAAGCTCTTAAGTTCTATAAATATTTTATCCAAATAGAGAGAAGAGGGAGAAAAGCATTGTCAAACAATCAATAGATGCACACCAAAATTGTACATGGACAATTTGAATTTTTCCAGACATGCCATATTTATCATACCATGCAGCTATTTACATCATTTTCTAAGATATGCAAATTCAACCTCCCATGAGGTCTCCTAACATTATAATTGCAGCTAGAAATCTCAAGTCCTTATTGGAAGATATGATTTACTCAAACAATCTTTTCTTAAATGCATATTCACAAACATATGTAAACACCCGATAATTCTATTTGGTACCCACACAACACCAACTAATTCTTTACATTTTACGAAGAAGGGTAAGGGAAGGAGAAGGACATTATTAGGCTACTATTTTCTATCTACTAATGCAACTCATGCAAATTCTTCTATTTTCTCATCATGATATACACTAAATCATCCTTATATGCATAATACAAACACTTGATCTTACTATTCATAAGAAAATGAATGTAACAAGCTAATTAGTTAAGACAATACACATAATTTTCTATCATTCTATAGCATAATCACTTATATAGGGAAAACAACCTCTAATACTCAGGTAAGCACTAGAAATTACAAAGCAAGCAAGACCGCTTACAATCATATATACATCACTCAAATCCAGGAGACAAGCATAAGAAATGAATACACATATTGCACACAAGTATGATTTCTAAAAGAGATTACGGAGAAACACAAAGCATACAGATATAAGATCTCCTAAGTTCCAATGACATATTCCTTCACAAATCTCAAATAACAACTCAACTCAAGAGAATATTATAGTACACCACACAAGGCCAAGAGAAACAACCTTAGCCAAAGATCCCAGTGTTTGCAACACGGGCTCTGATACCAAATGTAATACCTGCCAAAATACCCTAGAGAAATAAACCAAAATCTACTAACAAAAATAGATAAATTTTTTTTTCAAGATAACCATTGCAACTATGCTATTACTAGTACTTGTTAATTCAATGTTACTACCATTATCTATCAATGCATCATTAACTATATACATGAATATATAAATCAACAAGAACATTGATGATATGATGAATCAATAAGAATCCGGACAACTACTGAGAGGGGGGGGTGAATCAGTAGATAGAAAAACAAACTAAACTTTCACCAAACTAAAAAACCAGCTCATAAATGAATCTCTGAACTAACTAGTTCAAACACTGAACTACAAACTGCAACTACTCTGTCAAGTATATCGGTTGACTAGCATAACAAAATAACAATGTAACATATCTGAAACTCTCAAACCATTAAACCAAAACATCAAACCACTTTACTAACAATAGGAAAAGCACATTTCAAATTACTGTGTCATCTTAACATATCTAAGTGGCTTTACCAATTAAACAAATTAACCATATCAAAACGTAACCACAAAAACCATTCACCACTTGACACAATAATTTTTGACTTGGAAACCCAAATGGGAAAAACCACGGTGGGGATGAATAACCACAAGTATTCTGAACTCTTCTAAAGTTTGCCATGTTAGGAGCCAAGCCTTGTTAGAAGATTTACAAAAATGTCCTGTTAGGAATAGATCATGTTAGGGACCACCTAGTTAAGGGATTGACTATAATTCCCTGTTAAAAGCAATACCCTATTAGGAGTAACCTCGATAGAGGGTTTGAAATCCAAGCTAATGGACCACCCGGTTAGAGGATTTAGAAAGCACTAAGCCTGTTAAATCTTACTCAGTTAAGGGATTTAACTGTTGTAATTGTTAGAGAAAAATATGGTTTAGCTAATCTGATAAATAGAACTAATTTGCTTGATCAGATCCTTTTCATGCTCCTATCTCCCTTCAAAAATTCTACAGATACTCCTTCTGGTTCGAGAATCAATCAAACTTGCACTTAACCAAAATTGCCAACACTGCAACAAAACAACTCATCAACCTTATAGGAAAAACAATAGGTCAGTAACACATCACAAACCTAAGATCATATAGAGATTACAAACAAATCGGTTAAAACATGACCATTGGATTACATAGCAATCATTGCACATTGTGCAAGATAACCTTGACCTCTCCTTGATCACCGCTTCATCGAATCCTGTAACTCATTACGCGGTTTCCTCTCCATGCAATGCACTCGCTCATTCCCAAGGTAAAATAGTTATCTATACGCACCAAAACAACTTTGATACTCATCAAATGCATCATGCATAGGTGGCATACGTGGCATAATCATCTCCAATCACCATTTGATCATAGATCAACACAATAGGTAGGGTTACCGGTTGATCTCACTGCTTCAATAGTAATACTTGTTTCCTTCACTTACTTAGCTATCGGTTACAATTGACATCAATGACAACACAATAGTTCATCAATGCAATATTCATGCAAATGCCAATAAACATAACTATAGAATCATACTACGTAAGCGGAACATCTATTTAATCATTAACATAACTACATAATAAAACCATATAATGCATCTCCATTCCCTAGGATATCTCAACGTCACTACTTAAAATTAAACTAACACATCACATATCCATCTAGAACACCATATACTATCAGCCAACTAAACGTTTACTTCCCATGCAAAACATTAACACATATGCATAACTCTATTCCCTTTCATACTCTTTCTAAAGTTCATTTTTTAAATACCAATCAAATATTTCTAATACCCATCTTTACTCATTTGAACACTTAACACATCATGAGACTAAATGCATTTATCCTTCTTTTACTAATGGTATTCAATTATTTCCTTAATCACAACTCATCAAGAATACTACCTCTAGACATATGCAAGATCTTAGCAGCAAGTACTTATCTACATCCAAATAGGATTCCAATCTACTAAATAGGTTCGAGAGTCAAATGATTCTACAAGAATAAATACAATCTAATATTTCAATCCCCTAATTTAAACATAGGATTTAATTCTCAACATGATAAACATATCTATAATATGAACCACATATGAATACATCATCTTATAACAATGACATGGTTCTTCTATATCAAGTTCACTTATATAAGAGCACATGGAGCAAGCACATAGTCTCTTTGCTACATCCCATCCTAATTATTAATAATACAACTTACATAGATGCATATTCATATTCCTCATTGACAAGACATCGTAATATGGTAACATCTCTAATACAAATAAATCAGCACCAAAGGGCAACCACATAATAAAGAGCCATATTTCCATACGAACCACAACTGCTCCCATAACTTCCATATCTCAAGATATCTAACATTGTAGATTAACATCTTTCAAATCAAGGCATATATGATAATTAACATAATCACTACTATCCATAAAATACACTCAATACATAGCATACATATCTCTAAATCATTTAATTCCTTTCTAATCAATAACAACATCTACAATAGAATATCCATTTACATCAATCTTATTCACTGCATTTCATTCATAAATCAACTTACTACATGTTCTATAATACATGATCTTAATACTCCGATTACATAGTCTTATTTATATTTACATCTTTCATAACACATGATATCAATTCTTATTACATAAATATGCTCCAAGAATCCAAACTCATGATGAGATACTATAGATCCAAATCCATGATCGCTAATATCCAAGAAGAATATCCCAATGGTAGAAGGCATCAAGCTACCCGATCATGTGGAACCAAATAGGAACCACCCCACATGCTAGGAGATGACATAAGGTTCCAACCCACACTCAAGACCTAATCTAACACCTAACAACCATAGGATACAGCATGACATCACAAGACTCCAACATAAGAATACAACAACCAAATCATATCACATGGTTAAATCAAAGCAACCAAACTTCTAGAGGCATAATCAACAAATCAAGGCATATGGATAATTGACACATGTAGGGAAAGAGTGTCATCACATGCTATCCTTGCAAAAGAAGGGGCCAAGCCTCACCCTGATAGACATGTGGAACCAACTCAAGCTTGGATCCATTCAAGGGAGATTGGTTTACTGCTCCAACGGTCTTTCCAAGCACATCCCAAGCACGCATGCTTCTAGGGCTATGAGGTGGGGTCACAAAACCAATTAGTATCTTGTTTAGTGAATTCCTAGATACACAAACCCACTAATCAATTATTAAGATTTTCAATTATTGGAAAACTCTTCATGTGGTTCCAACAAGTCTAGACCCCCTCCTAGAGGCCTAATGCTCAAGACCCTAGTCCACACATGCAAGAGACCACTCTCCCAATGATGGACCATAACCGTAGGGTAAAACACAATAACAACATGAAGCTCAACATGGAAAGCATTCAAAAGTCATTACAAAACTAATACAACCGAATCACAAAGATAGCTAGCAACATACAACCAAGAGCCACTTAACAAGGATCAAGCCATAAGCTCATAATGCTAAAATGTAACAATAAAGAGAGCCTCAAGAATGCCAAATACACATAAATAGGGGCAATACATGAATCCAATAACATAGAATGATTCTCCACAGCGAGGAACAACATAACCTCTCGCTAGAGCTACAATTAACCATCCTCAACAGCAAGGAATCACTCAACTTCCTGGAGCAACATATCAAAACCTCAGTGGAAAAGCACAAAACCACTTTCTGGAGCCCAAATGGGTTCACACATATCGCAAATGAATAGCACAGTACCCCAAAACCATCAAACATAACAAAGAAAGCCTTTGGAATGAAGACCAAGTAGAGAAATCAACTGAGGGTCTCAAAAACCAACCCAAAAATTTGTTGACACTACTTTGGCGCTATTGTAGCCCAGAGTAGTGCTATTATTCTCTGTTTTAGCGCTATTGTAATAGGGGACTAACTCACAAAAAATGTGATACAAAGATACTCAAATTTGCCCATATTTGGGCACGAGCCTTATAATGGCATAAATACGACCTAGAAGTCACTAAAAGCCAATAAGAAACCAAAAGGGAAACAATACAATGCATCCAAGAATTCCAACATATACCGGCAATAACTTGGATAGAAAAGATTATAGACATGGCCACTCCAGATCTAATCAAACCAAATGAACACAAGACAAGGTATGCAACAACAAGTAAACCTCACAAAACCAACCGCTATCACAATGCATCAACATATCAACACACACAAATGCCCTTTTTTGGCAATACAACACACAGATTCATAAAATCATATATAAATCTTTTTCCCAGAATATTAGTCCCAACTACTGATAATAGAATAATCATTCATCCCCAAATCTCCCCAAACAATCTTTTAGCAGTTACAAAGAAAACAACTCTATTGAAAAATTAAAATACAAGAATGGAAAAAGATCTCCAATCAAGAAGTAGAGTGATGGTAATGCATTCGTAGAAGAGAAAAAATCCAAACCAACAAGCTTTACAAAATTCAACCCAACCAAGCAATTCTAAATTCTAAAAGTCGCTAAAAGATATCCAGAAGCATGCCATAAAAATGCTCACAAAGCCAATAAATAGAATCTCATTCAAAACTACAGAAGAATATCCGCCAATCAAAATATTTCAATAAAATATATTCTATATCAATCCCCCCACCAAAGATCGAGGTAAGAATATAAAATAATATTATTTACTTACCCTCAAATCTCAACCAATAAAATAATAGGGTAGGTATAAACATAATATTTAATTACTCAATTAGTAACAAGAGAATGTAATAATAATAATAATATATTAAACAATAATAATAAATTAAATCCCAATAAAATAAATCAAAGGCAATATAAATAAATGTTCCATTTAAATATAAAACCACAATTAACATAAATAAATAAACAAACAATTAAATAATATTATCCTCACAATCACAAATCCCAAGAGGGCCAATCATAACAAGGGGTAGGTTCATGAACAATGGCAAATAAATAAATATATAATCAAAACAATAAATAATAAGATAAACAATAAATAATCCAGCAATAAATAAATAATCATTAAAGAAGATAAATGTACAAACGGACATAAATACCCATCCAGTAATTAAACAATAAATAATCCAATAAATCAAAAGCTCAAATAATTAATCAAAATCAATATAAATAAATAATAAATAACCAATAAATAGATGAGCCAAAAATAAATAAATATATAAACAATAAACAAATACTTAAATGTACAGATACATATAAATGCTCTAGCCAATATAAGTTAAACTCAATACTATAAATTGCTGGCAATTGACACTCAATTGATTGGTTTCAATATGTTGTCATTGATGGCAACATGTCCTAGCTTCATATTTTGGTTTGGTTGATTACCAGCACCGACAACGACATCAGCACTAGTAGGTATCTTCACCGGTTGGAAGGAAAACTTTGGGTACTGGCATTGCAGGCCGACATGGTTCACATTTAGGTTATTGGTATTCGAGGCCGACATCATTTTGGGGGATCCATACAATTGATTTTTTATATTTATGTATATATGTTATTGAGTTGACATGTATATTTGTTTTGTAATTATCTTTATAAGCCGACATAAGGCATAATGGATTGTAAGGGTATATAGGTGAGTTGATTAGATCATTTTGTAGTGTGTAAGGTATGATGAAATGTCTAAGGATAGGAGAATGTGATAATTTTGTAATGCAAAGATTATGTAAGAGGTTATTCTGGTAAGGGTTTAGGGTTTCAAACTGGAACAAACAGAGCTTAACTGAAACTGTATTCAGGCATAGAAGATGCTATCTTTGCAGTTCACTCATTTCTCTAGATTGTAGTTTAGATTTGTATGTAGTCAGTGAGGCTCCTTTTGTGATTGAGTAGTGTGCTCTAGGTTGTAAGCCTTCCTGCAAGTGCATGCCCCTATATTTTATAATATTTTTTCATATGGCCAGTGGATTGATATTGTGGGTCACAAATCCCACTGTGGTTTTTAGGTTTTCCACGTATAATTCTTTGTGTTATGGTATTCATTTGTGTGATTGGCTTATTGGTTGTTTTACTTATTTCAATCTTATATGTACTGATATACCAGTTGGTGAATACATATTTTAATAAGGTTAAAATTGATCATTCAGGTAGAACATTGATTCACCCCCCTCTCATTGTTCTTGGATTCCAACAATTGGTATTAGAGCCTTGTGCCTCGGAGGAAGTTTAACAGCTTGGGGAAGATCAGGAATCCGGAATCCATGGATATGAGTTTAGAGAAGCAACTTGAGGTGGCACTTGAAGATTATGATGTTGAAAGGATGAAGAACTTGAAGTTACAAGATGAATTGAATTCTGCTCAAGAATTCATTCTTGTCCTACAAGAGAGGTTGTCATTTGTTCAAGATAGGAGGAAGGAACTTTTGTAGAATAAGGTCTTCATGAGAGATGTCAGAAGCTGATTCAGGAGAACATGGTCATGAGGAATGAAATGCAAGCTTTAACTATGAGGATGTCAAAGGAGATTGAGGACCAAAAGAAGAAGGAGGAAAATCTTAATGTATCTCTAAAAGACAAATTTGAGGAATGTGGTAGGTTGGTTCATGAGAACAAGATGTTGAGGATAGACTTAGTACAATCCCTAAGTAATGAATGAGAATTTGAGAGACAAATGATAATTCTGAGAGATGATCTAACTGTTGCAAGTGAGTATAAAGAAAAATTCAAGGTTAGTTCAACACAACTTGATGAGTTATTGAAAAGTCAAAGATAGAATGGAGATTCTAGTGGACTTGGATTTGAACAAGGTTAGAGCTCTAGTACTGCTAATGAAGATAAAAACCAGAAGGCACCGGTAAGACAAATTAATGCTTATAAATTTAATGGTAGATGCTTTGTTTGTAATAAATTTGGTCACATGGCTAGGCAATGTAGAAATAGAGAAAATCAAAACTATGATTTTGCTCCTGATCAATGTTCTAAATGCAATAAGTATGGTCTTAAGACAAAATATTGCGAATGAATGTTAAATGTTATACATGTGGAAAATTTGGACATATGGCTAATCAGTGTAGGTCAAGCAATTATACTGGTTTTAGAAAAGCAATTCAAAAGAATAATGTTACATGTTATGCATGCAATGAGGTTGGACACATAGCTAAGTTCTGTAGATGTAGAAATCCACTGGTTAACAATGAAGGATCAAATAAGAAAGGAAAAGAGAAGGTTAATGAAATCCAGCAAGATCATATCAAGAAATGGATTAGGAAGTCAAAAGATCAATCAGCAAATGGAAATGCTCTGATTACTCAACCGGTAGAGGAGGTTGCTCCTGCACCGACAGGAAGCTCATCCGTTAACTAAGACAGATGCCTTAGGGGTAGGCAAAATTCATGACAATACTGCTTATGCCCCAGGAAGAGGTTTTGGAAGATGTTCCAAACATTGGAGATGCTTATTCGGCATGGAGACATTAGACCGAGATCTGATATCTTTCACCAGAAGTCATTCATATCAATGAAGGATTAGGGTTTTTCTTGGAGGATAAAAGGTTGAATTCACCTCATTTATGATCACTTTGCATTCAGAGCAATTCAGAGCGAGTCTAAGGCAATTGAGTTTGATCGATATCTTCTTGAGCAATTTTCACCAGGGATTGGAAGAGTTCTTTAGGGTTTTCACTAACAACTATTCATAGGTATTTATCTTTCATCATGGAACGGGATCATCATTTGCCCCAACTTTTATTGCAAATCCTACTATTGTTGAGGTCAAGGACCGTCCTAGGCTGATTTTCAAGTGATATCTGCATATAGCCACCTTGGATGATTCAGTTGGTGCTTTTTTCCATGTCCCGGAAGGAGTCGTATATGTTGAAGATGTCATAGCTTACATTCACTGTCATATTAAGGATTTGGGAACCAATGATATTAAGAGAATGTATATGAGTGAGTTAATGGGAGATTCTAGAAAGATTAAGTCTGAGTAACAACATATTGAGGATCTAGGGTTTACCGACATTTTGGATATTCCTGAATTTGAGGATGAGATTGTCAGATATGTTTTAAGCAAAGTGCATGGATAATTCATCTGGATGGATAGACTGTATAAGATCTTGAAGGAGGCTATCAGGGTAATCACCGGTTTGCCACAGATTAGGCAGCGTTAAGAGAAGAAGGTTTCTAATGATCAGGTCAACAAGATCACCAGTACAACATTAGACAAGCGATCAGTGAGGGTTAGCACTATCACCAACAGAGATATCAAATTCAAAAGCATGATTATTGGTTATAGGGTAACTCAGTCAAACCGTCTAAATTATGTTTCTAGCTCCTATAT
Organism: Cryptomeria japonica; assembly: GCF_030272615.1. Taxonomy (NCBI): domain Eukaryota; kingdom Viridiplantae; phylum Streptophyta; class Pinopsida; order Cupressales; family Cupressaceae; genus Cryptomeria; species Cryptomeria japonica. The sequence goes on along the minus strand of NC_081406.1, from coordinate 482,034,459 downwards.
TTATACAACACATAAAATGATGAGGGCAAATGAGAAGTTAGATCTATGTGGATGGATGTTAGATGAATTGTTAATTAACCTAGGGAAGTTCAAAGGAGAGAAGAAGGGAACATTCCTATATGGAAATCTTATTGTCTATTTGATATTTTTTTTCATTAACAAAACTCTCAGTTTTGGGAAGAGACAATGGGCATTTGATATCCCAGTAGGAAGGCAACAGAAAAAATCTATTTCTAGTTTGGGTAGTCAGTGAGATGATAAAGTATGGGGTTACTTTAAGGCATTCTAGAAGGATATGAATTCTAGGGAGAGGGTTCCAAATAAAATTGTTGAGAAATACTCGATCGAGATATGCTTCATGGTTAAGAAAGATGAAACTTTGATGGAAGTTGTCAAGCCCCAGAAGATTTGGATTGAAGAGATGGGTTATGAAGTTGATACACAGATTCTAGATGCTTATACACAGTTGCTAATTGATGCACCTATTGATGAAGTTGAGAAAACATTTGGTACTGCTAAGCTAGAAAAAGCAAGAGGTTGAAACTAATTTTAACCAGAAGAAGAGGGAGAAGCAGCAAGGCAAGGCAAGTAAATTTGTTGAATAGTTTTCATGGGACATCAAGGCATTAATTGATGTTGTTCCAGAAAAAGGAAGGAAGAGGAAAAAACCAAAAAAAATTATTGATTCTATTTCATCAGAATCTAGATCTGATGATGACACACCCTTAGCATTCAAGAGGGTATTGAGGAAGAAAACTGAAGAGACTAAGGTGGAAGCAAAGAAGCAACCGGTTCGGAAAGTTACAATCAGGTTACCAACATAGAAGCGAGCTCCAAATGAAACACCTTTTGCCCCATTCGGTACTGGAAGAAGAAAGAAGATGGATGACACAGATCTTGCACTTGTATCTAGTAATGTAACTATTATTCCACCCAAAACTTGTGCAAAATTGGTTGATGAAATAACTAAGGATGGTATGTTGAAAAATGTACAATTCTATTATGAGAATTTAGATGATGATGAACAAAGAGAAGATGAGGAAGCAGTTTTGTTTTATCTAGATATATATAAGAGATCCTTGTTAGAAATTTAAAATCAAATACCGACACAGTTATTTGACAAATTAGATGCTAGAAGATTATCAACAATGGAGGAGGATAAGAATATAAACATTCAAGAGTTTTTAACTACTTGTGCAACTATTACTCCAAAGGAGTTGGCTAAGACTCTTGAGATTGCAGACAGGAAAATCTTTCACAGCAAGCACACGATAGTCAGTCTTATGTTAGGTAGGGTTAATGAGATAGTAAAGGAGACCCACAAGGCATGGGTTCAATTATTTGCATCAAACCCTACATCTCGGTTGAAGGGAAAGGTAAAGGTATAATGGGTACCACATCTAAAATTTTAAAAAATATTAAGATACTGGATATAGATCCCCTGGTAGAAACTAATGTATAGGAAAATGTTGAGATATCGGTAGAATCAAAGAGTGTACATGTTACTAATGTTGAGGACAATAGTCCTCCAGATCCGAATGTATAGGTTGAGGTCATAGTTCATAAGGAGGAACTGATAGTTACTATTATTACACCAAGTGGCAAAGCCACCGGTGCAACAGAGGAAGCTATAAAAGTTAAACCATTAGAGGAGAAGAAAGGGGAATTCGGCAGGGAACTAGTAGTGAGCCCATCATTGTTGTCAATTGACACCTCATAGGTTGAACGGAAGAGCAATACCAAAATGAGTTCTACTCAACTCATGATGATGGCTGCATAGAAGATGATGAAGGAAGAATCTACGGACAAAGGAGTTATTGATCAGTCTATCACTATTTTGCATAGACTTGTCCCAGAGTAAAAATTTGACAAAGAAACAAGCCTATTCGGCAAGCTTAAAGTAATCACATAAAACATTTCAAAGGACTTTCAATCTTTACAGCAGATATCAAACTGACAAGCACTGGAAAGGTTTACATAGGCTAAGAGAGAAACATTTGATCAAATGATTGAGTTAGAGAAGAAGGAGATTAATAATAAACTGAAGTTGATTGATAATGCATTAAGGCAGTGTACTAATATCTATAAACTATGTTGTAACATAGGTTTACTTTCAGCAAATTTAGATAAAAGGATTAAGGATAGTTGGGAGGAGATTGTAGGTATAGTCAATTCTTTTGATGGATCACATTCTTTAACTACATCTATTGATGGTCAGATTTTGGTTTTGGAAGCCCAAGTTTCAGCTCTTGAGAGGGAAAAAGATAAAATCATAACGAGAGCTAGAGGTCTTAGAGGATTGGTGAGTCCCTGATTGGATTCATTAAGTGTACATAAGAAGGAGTGTATTGATATGGTTGGTAAGCCCACACTAGCAGAACTTAAGGATAAAGAGTCATATGCCCATATGCTCAATGGAATTGTATCTTTTTCTGGCACACTCAAATCAGGCGGGGATACCTATCTAGAGCTTTTGGAGAAATCTTGTTTGGAAATTTTCAAATATATTCAGCATCGGTAAGGTATTTTGGGACATTCTTTGTACAATCTTTTATTCTTCATCCCAGTTTTTGTTATTTTTGGCATTGATGTCAAAGGGGGAGTATAGATGAAAAATATATTCTTGGCTTTGGGAGATATCGAGGTATGGAGTATTTTGTATTGATCATTATCACAGATGGATATTCAGCTCAGGGGGAACAATCTCAGGATGAAACCGACAGATGGAAACCACTATCATTTTTCACATGAGTGTTGCCATCAATGCCAAAGGGGGAGATTGTTGGCAATTAACACTCAATTGATTGGTTTCAATATGTTTTCATTGATGGAAACATGTCCCAACTTCATATTTTGGTTTGGTTGATTACCGACACTGACACCGACAGGTATCTTCACCAGTTGGAAGGAAATATTTGGGTATCAGCATTCCAGGCCGACATGGTTCACATTCAGGTTATCGGTATTGGAGGCTGACATCATTTTGAGAGATTCAGCAATCGTAAATTGATTTTTATATTTATGTATATATGTTATTGAGCCGACAAGTATATTCATTTTGTAATTATCTTTGTAAGCCGACATAAGACATGATGGATTGTAAGGGTATATAGGTCAGTTGATTAGATCATTTTGTAGTGTGTAAGGTATGATGAAATGTGTAAGGATAGAAGAATGTGATAATTGTTTATAATGAGAATTTTACGTAAGAGGTTATTCCGGTAAGGGTTTAGGGTTTCAGACCAGAATAAATAGAGCTTAACCAGAACTGTATTCAGGCATAGAAGATGCTATCTTTGCAGCTCACTCATTTCTCTGGATTGTAGTCTAGATTTGTATGTAGTCAGTGAGGGTCCTTTTGTGATTGAGTAGTGTGCTCTAGGCTGTAAGCCTTCCTTCAAGTCTAGTTCCCTACATTTTTTAATATATTTTTCATATGGCCAGTGGATTGATATTGTGGGTCACAAATCCCATCGTGGTTTTTCCACGTATAATTCTCTATGTTATGGTATTCATTTGTGTGATTGACTTATTGGTTGCTTTACTTATTTAAATCTTATATGTACCGGTATACTAGTTGGTGAATGCATGTTTTAATAAGGTTAAAATTGATCATTCCAATAGAACATTGATTCACCCCCCTCTCAGTGTTCTTGGATTCCAACATAAATATCCCCCACATACAAATAAAATAATCAAATAAATAAATGGATGTACTGATAAGCATAAATACTCAACTAATATAATTCCACCAATTAATTATTAATTAATTATAAACTCCCAAAAAATAGATATGTATAAATAAATTGTATTCGTACTAACCATTATTTAATAATTTACACCAATGGCTATATGTAGTAATTGATTAATTAATTTCCACAATTCCAAATAACCAATAAAATATAAATCCATAAAATAAACATTAATGAGTAATATTTTTTAATAATTGTATGCGGGAAAAGCGGGTCGATAGAACTCAATATGTGAAAAATGGAGCTCTATGGGGCCTTGCTCACACACACACAGGACTTCTTGGTGCAAGCTATGGAGTAATGAAGTATCACTCAGCTTCCCAAGGTGGGTCCCATGGTTCTCTATCTTACAATGTCCCTCAAACCAATATTTTCACTCTCAGATCACTGAGCAAAATGGTTTAGGGATGGCAAATGCAAGAACGAGGGATGTTTTGATAGATTTTAGAATGAAATGCATCCTAAGCTATGCATGATTCTAGAAATGCAATAAACTAGATTATAAGATGACAAGGTTAGTATAAATACTATCCTAACATGATATATTTAGTCTATGATTGAGCTAAATGATAAAGAAAATATTCTAAACATGCATATTTAGACTAATTTCTAATTAAAAGAGGCTAAAATGATGAGCATAAAAATGATATGAAAGCTTGAATGTATTTGAGCAAAAGTATGATACTACAAACTTGGATTGATCTCTTAAAAATGGAGGAATGAGAGCTCTATTTATAGCAAAAACAGGGCAATGGATGGTCAGGATTGAAAGAGTTGATCAAGGGTTGAGTTTGAAAGTTGGGGATCCATGTTTGCAATTCGCACCAATGAAATGGTGACAAGTGTCAACATAGGGTTGGGTTGAGAGAAGGGGTTGGAGACATTAAATGCCTGAGAAGACCTTATGGTTATCTAGAGGGTAAGGGTCAAGCCTAAGTTAAGATTACCCATTGGATAAAGAGTTAATCCCAGGATAAACCCTTGTGCAAATGATTAAGAGATAATCATGGTCAAAGCATTAAAGGCTTGATGAGACCCTTGGGTTGGATGAAGGTTGAGTTAAAAGAAATTCTTTAACCATGTAAGAGGGTTTGAGTTAACCATTAATGGTTATGAATACTTTGGGGAATTAAGTGGTTGAAGACTTGAAGCCTTTAATGGTTATCAAAGACTTTGAGGATTTGAGAAGTGACTTCCCCTTGCTTAGGGATGTGACAAAGTTTAGAAGATGGGTTAGGCTAATTAGAAGTGATTAGAAGAGTCTAGAAGGGATTAGAAAGGGGTTTAGGAAGGCAAGTGGGAGATGTAGGATTTTGCAAGTGGATGGAGGGATAATAGGATTTAATTGAAATAAAGTTAATTTAATTCAGTTTGGTTGCAATTTGGGGAAATTAAATAAATTAGATTTATTCAATTTAGGATAACTATTTAATTAAATTTGAATTTAATTAAAAGTGGATAGGGGGAATTTAATTGAATAAAATGATTTATTCATTAAATGGGTATAGTGAATTTAATTTAAATAAATTGAATAATTTACTTAATTAAATAGAGGAATGTGGATAATTTAATTAAATTGGATTTAATTAAATAGAGAAATGAACATAAAATATTCATTTAGGAATATGGTCATTTTTATATGTCTACAATAATAATAATAATCACATATTAATATTAAATATTAATGTCATCCATTGATTTAATTTAATATATTTAAACTATATAAACCGATTAATTATTAATTAATAAATAATTGCAAACTCACAAGGCGACCCGACATAAGGTTGAACAACATACCACATGATGCAGACTAATGACTCAAGCGAAGACACTAATTGACAAGGGTGTCAACTTAAGCCTAGAGTATGAGAGGGAAACACATGCCATATCCAACAACTTGTCATTGGGATAAATACACGCTCAAACCTGTGAGACCAGGTGGAGTCAATGTCTGGTACCTACAATCCTGTATCCACGACTAAACACAATACAACATATATACAACACATATACATCATAAATGATAATGCAAGTGATAGAGAATCACAACGTCATATCGGGCTCGCATTGAGTGGTATGACATCGTCTCTAATCATGAAGACATGAGAAGACAATCACAAACATTGTAGCATCAACTCATTCATCATAATCATAGAGTAGGGTTAGCATAATCATAATGTCATCAAAATCCCATAAGCAATATGATCCATCATGAATAATGATCAAATATATATCCATCATCATATCCAATACAATCATGAAATAGGGTTAGTACATAACATGATACCATCAAATCATCATAAAGTAGACTAAACTAGATCAATATATTCCTTTGATGTACAAAAAGACAAGATGAATCGGGGAGAGGCACTACAACTAGCACTTCCATTCCTATGATTTGGCTATTTAGAGTGTCCACTTCTCTCAACAACTCCACCAACTACATCAATACTAGCCTACTACCTACTAGTGCAGTTTCTACCTCACATCCTACAACCACTTCCCAAATGACTACATCTTCCTACAAATACATTAGTGGTGGTATTCCAACCAAATCTACCTATATCCCAACATCCAATTCAATTCAAGGGTTTCATAATATCCAAAATCAACCACCTGACCTTTTGAAATAAATAAAGGACATGAATAATGTGATTAAAAACCTAAAAGAAGGGACATGCAAGAATTCTTATACATTCAAAGATATGTCCCTGTCCTTTTGATTCATAAATCTTAGTGGCCCCCTATCCACCTAGTTTTGAGATCCCTAAGTTTGATGAATACAAGGGCAAAGGAGATCCTAGAGAACATGTGAGAGAATTCTATATGCTTATCAAGGGTTCTCCTATAGTTACATATACCTAAGAAGGCTTTTCCCAAAAATTCTAAGTGGACCCATCCTTGCTTGGTTTGCCACTTTACCCCATCATTCCATCAAGTCATTTCCTGATCTTTCAAAAAAAATTGTGCCTCATTATGAGTATAACATTGAGAATGATGTGGCCATGGTTGACCTATGTAATACCAAGCAACGAAATGGAGAAACCTTCGCCAACTTTCTGCAAAGGTGGCAGCATCTCATTAAGAATTTCCCTTGGAATATTACTTGAGTCATACCAAGTCTATTTGTTCCAACACAACCTTGTACCTGAGATGTCCAACCATTTCAATTGCCAATGTCTTGAGAGGTTTTAAGAAGTCACTAAGAAAGGTCTAGCCCTAGAAAGAGTCCTTCTCAAACAAGGTGTCCTTAAACCCTACCACAAATATTCCTAGGCGTCATCATCTAATGAAAAGCCTAAGTATTGGTCAAAAAATAAAAATGTTGTTAATGATTGAGTGACCAATGTCAGGAGTGTCCAAATTTTAACCATACCAACCAAACCAACCACTACCAATAATTCATGTTATAACCAATTCAATTCTCAAAATCCATCCAAACCTCACAATATTGTATGCCCCACTTTCCAAACCTATAGAGATTGTTTTTTTTTTTAATTTTGTAAAAGCCAATGTTGTAGTCTTTCCCATGACCCATCTGTATGGGCCAAATAAATCCAAACCTTCATGGCATAATGGAAATGAATTTTGTGTTTATCATTGTGTCCAAGGTCATGATACAAGGAAATGCATGAAGCTTAAGAGCTACATTGAAGACCTTATTGAAAAGGATAATATTGAAGTTCTGATTACAAAACCTAACAACTCTAATAGCTAGCTTAAAATATATTAGGATCCCTTCCTTAAGCATCACAAGGATAAAGGCTCATCATCTCATTCCATCCCTTATGACTATACCAACATTTTCACTAGATTTGACTCCTTGGTAGGATGCATTGAACCTATTGAGAATTATGTCAACACCATAATCATACAAGGAGTTGATCCCCTACTTATGCCTCATATGGGAAGGATAACTGTTCAGGAAGTCCCCCATCCTCCATCATATAAGAAACCAACCCAAGAAAAAATAGTGATGCAAGGGGCTTCACCTTCTAATCCTCCCCCTTCAAATTATTGCAATGTAAACACACATAGAGGGAGAGTAACTATTCAAGGAGCTCCTCTACCTCCATCTTCCACATCATCTTCCATTCGCTATAATATTATTGATCACCTCAGTAAGATGCCTACATAGATATCCATACTTGAGATCATCAAGACATCACCTGTCCTTAAATAAATCCTTGAAAAGGCCTTGCTAGAATCACATGTGCCTAATAATATCAATGCTTCACAATTGTAGGCCTTGATAGGTAACTGCATTTTGTAGAATCATCTCATCTTTACCTCCAAAGATGTTCCATCCACCAACCCTTTGCACAATAAACCCATCCATATTGAAGCTATTATACATAATCATAAAATAAAGTGAGTCTTCATAGATGGTGGTTCTGGGTTAAATCTATGTACATATAAGTTGATTAAACATTTGAGATTCTCTAAAGATCTAGTTGATCCTTCTGGAAAGAACACAATCAAGGCAATGATGATGTTGAACAAGCTTCCAAATGTATAATCACATTTCCACTTCAAGTAGGCCCAACAACAGTTGAGACCACGTGTCAATTTTTGGACCTTGATCTCTCATACAAAATCCTCCTTGGTCATCCATGGATCCATTCCATTCGAGTTGTTCCTTCCACCTACCATCAATGCCTAAAGTTTGCATATAATGGTAGAGAAATCAGCATCCTTGTCGATCCACAACCTTTCCAATATTGCAAACTTCTTTAAGTCAAACATCCACACCATTTTACTCTTAATACATCCACTTCACCACCAACAACTGACATCTCCAATGTTGCTTCCACTTCTTCCAAACCCGATATCAAGGCCAAAATCATTGACAATGAGTGCGGAGAATACACCATTCAAGATGCATTCTATGTGGGACATCTCCCTCCCTCTCCTAAATCCTATGGAAATCCCAACGAGATTGAAATTCAAAAAATCCTACCATACAATGAAAGAAGATGACATTATAGCAATGGGTCCCACTTGATGAGGAAAATATTGAAACCGATGTTGCTTCCTAGTTATATTGAGAAGAAAATGAAAAACATGCAGACATCCAAAAAGAGATGTATCCAAAAGCATCCACTATTAGAGAAAAAATTGTATATAAAGGACATGGTCTAGGACCTAAAGAGAAAGGAAAGAAATGACCCATTTCACATGTTTCATACAAAAACAACAGAGGCATGGGTTACTCTCTCGTACCTAAGGTTACCATCATTGGTACTCCAATAGACCCTCTTGACATTGAAGACTCTAACTAAGAGAAATTTAATGAAGTGCATTTTGAATACCTTGATGACATTTTTAATGAAACCCACGTATACACTATCACTCCCTCCACTTCATCAAATCTCCCACTCATACACCCTGAGCTTATTGATTGGGACCAACAAGGGCCACCGACTCCTGACATTTGTGTTGACGATAATGCCCTCTTGGCACTTTTAAATATGTATAACCTTGAAGATCACACAACAGTTCATGGCATTCAACTTAATGGGGAGGCATACTTTGGTAGTCAAGTCAACTCCCCTGGTCACAAAAATGCAAAGGAAAATCAAAATTCCTTTGGTGAAAATATTAATAAGGTGCCATCAAACATAGAAAAAGTAAAAATAAAGGAATTGTCCACTAGTGAAAACCTCAATTAGGTGCTAAATGATGAGGGAATTTCCTTCCCTACCATGGCTCCCCCATTACATGAGAAATCCTCCTTGCTGATAGAAGAAACTAACACAGTCAAAATGGAAACAAAAGAAAATCCAAATAATGTGTTCATCACCGAATCTCTTACTGACCAAGAAAAGTAGAATATTCTAAACTTTCTCAAAGAAACATAGGTCAACTTTGCCTAGTCATATGCTAACATGCCAGGTCTAGATCTTGAATTAGTGGTGCATCATCTTGCAGTCCATCCTAATGTGAAACCTGTTAAGCAAAAATCAAGAAATATGCACCCTCAAATTGCTCTTTTGGTCAAAGTAGAGCTACAAAAGATGTTAGACGTCAAATTTATTTGGCATATTGACTATCTAGATTGTGTTCCAAACATAGTCCCTGATTGAAAACCTATTGGGGGAATACACATTTGCACTAACTTAGAGACCTCCACAAGGCATGCCCTAAGGATGAATTACCCCTGCCTAACATTGACATCATAGTGGATGTGATGGTTAGAAATGAGATGCTTTCATTAATGGATAGTTTCTCAGGACAAAATTGTTGCTAAAGACCAACATAAGACGAATTAATTTACTACTCCATAGAGAACCTTTTTCTATCAAGTTATGCCCTTTGGGTCGAATAACACTGAACCCACCTATCAATGACCTATGAACACTATCTTTCACAATTTTCTTCATGACATTATGGACGACTATGTGGATGACCTTCTAGGTAAATCAAAGACTCAAGAAGGGTACATTGTCATCCTAACTAAGATCTTTGAATGATTGGAGAAATATAAGTTGAGGCTTAATCTTAAGAAATGTGTCTTTGAGTTACTTTTGACAATCTCTTGGGTTTTATTGTATCATGCAGAGGCATTGAAGTTGATCCTCCTAAGGTGAAAGCTATCATGGACATGTCACCACAAAATAATCTCAAGTAGCTTCATGGTCTTCAGGGAAAGCTCTAGTCTATTTGTAGATTCATTTCTCAACTTGTAGATAAGTGTCACCCCTTCACTCATCTACTTTAAAAATACCAAATTTCACTAGGATTGCTTGTGTCAGAAGGAATTTGACAAACGCAAGGAACATATAGCTTCCCCACCTATATTGATGCCTACTATTCCTAAATAACCCCTTCTATTGTATATATCTACTACATTGGTGGCCTTGGGGGCATTACTAGCACAGGTTGATGAGCAAGGGAAAGAGTGTGCAATATACTACATCAGACACACCTTAGTAGGATACAAACTTAAATACACACCTGTTGATTGAGAATTCCTTGTAGTGGTTTTCAACACTTATAAAATCCACCACTACATGCTTAATCATAAGAATAAGCTCATTGTAAAGATTGATCCTCTCAAGTACCTACTTTCAAGAGCTACTCTCACCAGACACACTGCTAAATGGGTCATGATGCTAAGTGAGTTTGATATTGAGTATGTTGATCATAAATCTATTAAAGGAGAGATTATTATAGATGGATTAGTTTATGCCCCTCTATAAGGAGAAAATCCCTTGATTGTAGAGTTCCAACATGATGCCATCATGACCATCACACACTCTTCTAGGTGGAAGCTATATTTTGATTGTTCTTGCACACAACATGGATCGGGGGTAGGAATTCTTTTGGTAACCCCTCAAGGAAATCATAAACCTAAGTCATATAAGATAGCCTTATCATGTATAAAAAATATTGATTAGTATGAAGATCTTATCGCAGGTCTTTGTCTTTCTCTCTAATAGAAAATCACAGATTTGCATGTGTATGGTGATTCACAACTTATCATTAAATAGTTCAATGATGAATATCAAACAAAATATGACAAGTTTCTCCCTTATCTTTGCATGGTGGAAGACTTAAAACAACACTTCACTTCTATTTAGTTTGAGCATATTACCTAAGAAAACAACAAAGTTGTTGATTCTATGGCTACCATTGGTTCTCTCCTACAAATGTTAGATAACAGTCATAAGTGTGAATTCTTGGTTGAGAATCTTCTTGTTCCAACATATGATGTCCATGAGTCTGAAATGATATGTGTCCTTGTTGGTCCTGATTCCCCCTAGTATCAAGACACTTACACTTACCTTAACAATAACACCATCCTACCTCATTCACCGAAACTCAACAACAAACCTTAATTCAATGATTTGCTCGCTATACTATTCTTGGAGATACCTTATTTCGAAGGCACTTTGATGGAACCTTGGCTAAGAAGATCCTCTGAATGGGTTATTATTGGCCTAAAATGGGACATGATGCTTATCACTATGTAAATAAATGTATACCTTGTGAAAATCATGGTGATAAAATTCATGCATCATCACATGAACTACAACCATTTATTACTCCATGGCCCTTCTCACAATGGGGGCTTGATCTTATCAACAAAATCCATTCCACCTCCTCCAATGGCCACAAATTCATCATCACCGCCACTGAATATTTCACCAAGAGGGTGGAAACCATTCCACTCACCTATACTACTAGCAAATAGATAGTGAAGTTTATCCTAAATTAACTCATCTGTTGTTATACCATCCCAAAATTTATCATCATAGATAATGGCAGACCCTTCAAAAATCAGGATGTAAAATAATTGTCATAAATTCAATATCCAACATCGCTTTTCAACCCCATAATACCTGCAAGGCAATGGTCAAGTTGATGCTTCAAATAAAACCCTTATCAAAATCCTCAAAAAGATGGTCAATGAAGTTGGCCATGATTGGCACTTGCAACTTCATCCCACCCTTTGGTCCTACCATACAAGCATCTGCACACCCACAAGGGCCGCTCCATATTCTCTCATATTTGGCTCCGAAGGATTTAGATTCTCACCATGGTTTTTCCCAGTTTGGGTTTTCTACATAAAAATCTCGGTGTTCTTGTGTGGATGCTTTTGATGATTCAATGGTTTACTTTTATGCATAAGTGTTTGGATGAATGTTATTGTTCAAGTAACTTAATGAGATAAATTTTTTGTATATGATGATTCACCCCCCCCCCCCCCCCCTTCTTAGCTATCGATAGTGTTCAACATGTTACAATTCCACTTAAGATGAACTAATTAAAATTTTGAGTTTGTTACAATTCTAAAAGTAAAAACACATCAAAGCATTAATTTTTGGACATTTACAAATCAATTCTACACTATCAATATTATTCTAAAAACTAAATACAGTTATCTTTTATATCTAGTTACGTCAACAGGCATAACTAGAGTGGTAGCACAAGGTGAGATGTGAGTGTGCTAACAAAAATTATAGATCTAACATACAAAAATAATAAAAATTAAAACTAAAATTATAAAATAGATATTAAGCGAATAAAATTAAATAAAATGAACTTTAAAGTATTATACTAACTATTGAGTAAATAAAATGATTCCTTTTTAACATAAACATCTCATGTACAGTAAAATATAACTGAAATTATTAAATAAATATTAAAAATGGTATTCATGTGGAAAACAAAAATAACTGATAAAGTTAAAATTAAAATAATTTTTATTCTTTATATTTACTATCTTATTATTGAAAAATTAAATAATTCTTTAATAAATATAACATAAATAATATGGCTTTATAAAAATAAACTTGCTCTATATGGCTCACAAATTTGTGTACTTAGCTTTGCATGTGAATTCTCATCTCCCTTCTCCTATGTATGTTTAGAAAGGAGGCATTGGTTCATTTAGTACGATGAAGAGAGCCTCCCTTGATGCTCTATCTTTCTTGAACAGGGGTTCACAACCTGTGGCTTCCGATTATGGTCAAATTTTGCACCCTCCCGTGTCTGTTGCACCTCTGCCTAACCCTAGGTCATGACTTAGTATGTCTAGGTTTGGATCAAATGATGGAAGAAAAAAATTTTGTGAGGCATTGTACTTGGGTCTTCAAGCTACCAATGGAGGTTGTGGAGATTCATCCTTTGCGAGTACTACTCAAGGTGACAATACTCTTCAATAGGGTTCATCTTTGCCTATGGACCTTTCAAATTTGACCTTGGAAGTTTACCTAGATGACTTTACTATTGACAAAGAGGCTACCTTGCAAGATTTTGCCATTATTTGTCGCGTTTACAAAGATTTGGCCAAATCTTTGTATCCTACATTAGTGCATCTCTGAGAAGTGGAAAGAATCTATAAAAGGAAAAATTTGGATTTACCCTGGTGCTTGATGAGAGCACAACCCGAAGAACAGAAAAAAACAACAAAAGAGACACAAAAAATCTATATTTTATTATCTAAAAATGATTTTCAATACATGCAATTACATATAAGAGGAATCAATCCTCATAGGGTGCAATACAATAGCTTACAAAGTTTTTTGGAAAACCCTTATAATGCAATTTCCCAACCTAGAAACTAACTCCCAAAACTCACTCTCCAAAAACACAAACAAGTTTCCTCAAATGAGTCCTAAATAGCTTCTCTTTTTTTTGGAGCCAAAATTACAATTTATAATTACCATTTGGCAAAGAAATACCAAAACATGAAATTGGAAATTGAAAATTTAGCCAGATTCGAAAACTGGAAACTTTCCGAAAAAATTGTCCAACTTTTGACAACCATAACTTTTGATCTGTGAATTGGATTGACGTGTTGTTTGAACTTTCGGAAATCTCTTTGAGTGAATAATATACTTAGAATCCACTCCATCGATTCCTGCTATTTTTGGGGCCATTCAGAACCGTTTCATGCCTTAAATCTGACTTGGAAGAATTTTTTCAATTTTTTGAGAAACTAAAACTTGAATAACTTTCAAACCATTAATTCTTTTAACCCGACTGTTTTGCCAATGCACTTATTTTTTCATTCTCAAGCTTCCCGCAAAATTCTGCTTCCATCTGCCTTTAAATAAAAACTTTCTATTTTTGGCAGTTGGCAAGAAAAAGCAGCTTGACAATTTTGAAAGTTGGAATCTCTTTTTCATCCAAATGGGTATCCAGAAATGCAAAAACATTAAAGAAAAACTTAAGAAAAAAGGAAATATTTTTGGGTGATGCAAGATTGCCCTTACACCACTAGATGCTTCTGTATCAAACACTCGGGGTAGTTTGAGAAGTGACCCTGTCACGTCTCAGCTAGTTGAGGAAAACCCAAATGGTCAGCCTCTACCTTGGAAAACCATGAAGAATCCTCAACAGGTCTCCCCTTCCATTTCACTAGATACTCCTCATACTGTTTGTTTTTTGTACTTCTTCCCACATGGCTATCTAGGATTGCTTCAATCTCCTCATTTGAAGTAGGTACAGGGATTTTACATTGTTCTATCACTAGTTCTTCCTTTGTGCCACCTTCATGATATTCTATTAAGTTTGCAATGTTGAACACAGGAGTCCAAATATTAATTATGTCTGGCAACTCTACCTCATATGTGTTCCCTGAATCATGCTTCGTCAAAATTTTATAGGGACCAAACTTCTTTATCTTCAGCTTATTGTATATCCCCACTAGAAACCTTTCTTTCTTCAGATGGACCATCACTTCATCTCCAATCTAAAACTCCTTATACTTCCTTTTCTGATTTGTCTTTTCCTTATACTGCAAGTTCATCTTGTCGATGTGCATCTTCACCTCCCATGGCCACTCTAGTATAGGTATTGGATGATATAGCCTTGTATTTTGGCATACTCCTTTTGCCATTTGACACACTCTACAACTTTGCAAAAAATTCTTCACATCTTTTGATAATTGAGGCCAACAATAATGCTCACTAATGATGGCAATGGTCTTGTCTCAACCAAAGTGTCATACCATTCCTCCATTGTGCTTCTCTTTGATCAAATTCTCCCTCGTGGAGCTCCTTGAAATGTACAACTGGCTTCCCTTGAATAACTTCATTTTTTATTATGAAATCTAGCCATCTTGTCCTATCCAATGTAATAAGATCCTTACATACTTTCCAAGCCTCTACAAAATCAGGATCCTTAGGATACAATGTCATGAGTTCATTAAACCCAACCCCCTCAAACTGCTTTTTTGTAAATAAAGTTTGCCTCCTGCTTAAGGCATCTACAACTCCATTAGACCTTATACATGGTAAACCCTTAGGCACATTATCAAAGACAATAACCTGAAACTCATTCAATAAGCGTGGAACTTTCAC
The DNA here is from genome assembly GCF_030272615.1 of Cryptomeria japonica. NCBI lineage: Eukaryota > Viridiplantae > Streptophyta > Pinopsida > Cupressales > Cupressaceae > Cryptomeria > Cryptomeria japonica. The sequence continues at coordinate 482,018,894 of NC_081406.1, read as the reverse complement.
AGGCATCTCTTCACCATATTCTCTACCCAGTCTAGGATGTAAAGCATAACACATACATTTGTGTTCCATGTCTTTCAAAAAAAAAATCCACCAAAAAAACACATTCTAGTACTACTACATACCTTTTCTTGCACCTCCTTCAGGGGCTTCAACTTATGGTGAAATCCATCCTTCATTAGGGTATAAGTATTAGCATGGCCATCATGCACAGAACACCTATCAAACTACCATGGTCTCCCTAACAACATGTGACATCCATCCATGGGCATGATATCACAGAGTACCTCATCACGGTAACTGCCAATCTTGAATTTTACTAGGCACTGCTCATTGACCAAAACTTTTTGGTCATTCTGCAACCAGGCTATCCAATAAGGATGAGGATCTCTTTCCCTTTTAAATTTCAACTTTTTGACCATCTCTTCAAACACCAAATTATCAGTGCTTCCACTGTCAATAATCACATTACAACCCTTATCTTCACATTTGCATCTAGTACAAAACAAACTCTTCCTCTAATCTGGTTCTTTTTCCTCATTCATTAGGGCTCTTTTGACAACTAGGGCCCCTCCCCTTTCAGCATAATTATAATATTTACACTGAGCTTCTTTGTTTTGTGAGGCTATCATTCCACCATATTCCTTTTGTATGTCCTTCCTTAGTGTTGTAGATATTCAAAGGCTTTATGACCTTCTTCCCCACAGTGGAAAAAAGTTCCTCTAAAACCTCCTCTCCCATACCCTTGTCTAGGCCTCCCTATTCCTCTTCCTCTCTATTCACCATTATTTTGATCACAGGGCCATTAAAATTATCACCCTTTTTTATTTTGGCTGGTACCCGCATCATCATTTTTATTCTGATCTTAATTTTGGCTTCCAAAATATCTTCCATCGCCTCTGCTACCTTGAGCTTTCCCTTTTTACTTACCTTCAAACCTCTTATTTAGCTTCTCTTCAACCTTCAAATAAAACTGATATGCTTCCTCAATATTGGCTAATCTAACCAAACTTAGCTCCTCTTGAATACTTGGTCGTAACCCATTAAGATAACGGGTGGCCTTCTCCTTGTTAGCCTCTGCATGGCCTATTCTGATAATTATCTTGTAAAATTCCTTTGTATACCCCTTCACAGATTTGTTACCTTGCTTTAATCCTTGTAGTTTCTTCACCAGATCCAACTCCTAGTCCATAGGAATGAATTGCTTCTTCATCTTATCAACCATGTGATCCCATCTAGTGATCTTTCCCTTTCCTCTCCTATTTCTTTCAAGCTAGACCTCTTTCCACCAAATATTTGCATGACTTTTCAACTTCATTTTTGTAAATGACTTGATCTGGGTCTTCTATCTCCTCATATCCAAAATATTCCTCCAATTCATTAATCCAATTGATTAGCTCTTTTGGGTTCAGATTTCCAGAAAAAATTAGAGACTTCAATTTTAGGTCTCTTCCCAATCTGGGAAATGGCCCTCAACAATCTAGCTTGATCTTGATATATTAATTATTTTGCTTCATCTAAGAATGTATCTTCAACCTCTTCTTCATCATCACTTTCTCTCTCCTTCAGTTAAACCCTCTTCTCATCTCTTCTTGCAACGCATCAATCTATCTCTGGAGGGCTCTCAAACCCACGTTTGTCATAGCATGTCTACCACCATGTATCACTCTTGGAGGCATCTTGACCATGAGACCACAATCACAAGTCCTAGTATGAACTACCTCACATTCGGCGTTCTGTCCACACACTTAGGAACAACTCACTTTGATACCACTTGATGAGGGCACAACCAAAAGAATAGAAAAACACAACAAAACTGACACAATAAATCTATATTTTATTATTTGAAAATTATTTTCAATACATGCAATTACATATAAGAAGAATAAATCCTCACAAGCTACAATACAATAGTTTACAGAGTTTCCTGAAAAACCTATACAATGCAATTTCCCAACCCTGAAACTAACTCCCAAAACTCACTCTCCAAAAACTCAAACAAGTTTCCTCAAATGAGTCCTAAATAGTTTCTCTTTCATTTTGAGCCAAAATTATAATTTATAAATTACCATTTGGTGAACAAATGCCAAAACATGAAATTGGAAATTGAAAATTTAGCTAGATTCGAAAACTGGAAACTTTTCAAAAAATTGTCCAACTTCCGGCAGCCATAACTTTTGATCCAGGAATCAGATTGACGCGCCATTTGAACTATCAAATATATCTCTGAGTGAAGAATATGATAAGAATCCTCTTCATTGATTCCCACCATTTTCATGGCTGTTCGAAACTATTTAATGCCTCAAATCTGACTTGGAAGAATTTTTTTTGATTTTTTGAGAAACTGAAACTTGAATAACATTCAAACCGTTAATGTTTTTAAACTAAATCTTTTGCTAATGCACTTATTTTTCCATTCCCAAGATTCCCGCAAAATTTGGGCTCCATCTGCCTTTAAATAAAAAGTTTCTATTTTTGGTAGTTAGCAAGAAAAGGCAACTTGACAATTCTAAAAGTTGGAATCTATTTTTCGTCCAAATGGGTAATCCAGAAATACAAAAACATTAAAGAAAAACTTTTTTAAAAAAGGAAATATTTTTGGGTGATGCATGATTTCCCTTACACTATCGGATTCTCCTGCATTAGTGCCAAGGAGTTCTTTATTCTATAATTTGATTCTTAAGAAGATAGGGAGTTGGTGATGGAGAATGGGCCTTGGATCTTCCAAGGTGATTTTCTCTGTATGAAACCCTAGTTCCCAACTTTTGATCCACACACAAAATTCTTCACTGCAACTTATTTTTGGATGCAACTACCATATCCCCCCTTACAATTTTGGGAACTTGACTATTTGAGGAACATTGGGAATGGTTCAGGGAAGTATTTTTGCACTTCCAAAGAAACAATAGATTATGTAAACTCTACTTGTGCTTTATGCATTGAAATTAATTTATTTGATGGCGTTCTGATAGATATACTTTTGAAGGTGGGTGATAGAAGCTGGAGGAAACCTATTGACTATGAGAAGATAGCCTTCAGATGCAAGAGATGTTTCTCAACAAATCACTTCTCCACGATGCCAAAAATTGCATGTTGTGGGGAATCTAATTTCTTCTAGTAAACCATCCTGATGGGTGGGGGTTGGCCCTCAACATTATGTCATTGCTCCCAAATTATTTCAAGAGTCATATCAACTCCCTACTCCTCTTATGGACACAAATGCTTGCTTCCCTTCTCCTTCTATCTCTCACCCCTCCACTCCACCTTCTATTTACCACTATTATGGCTCATCGACAACCTTCCATTCTTCATAGAAATCACCCAATTTGTAGGATTCCATTCCATTGAACTCTCATGTGTTAATGGAAAATTCAGTGGTGGCTAGCAATAAAGAGGATCTTGAGGCTATTGATGGTCATTCCAAATATCAGAGATGGAAAAAAGTGAAGAGGAGGAAACATAATCCTCAACATTAGATGATGTTGAGATCTTCCAAGAAAAGGATAAATGCGGAGTCTTAATTCTCTTAGCTTATCCATATGGGCTTAGCATTTTTCTTGTTTGTATTCTAGAGTAGGTTTGTTACTGTAGGTGGCACTAGTAGCCTTTTAGATTTGGCCTAGTTTTGCCCTTTTGTTAAGATGCACCCCTATTAAAGGTTTGGTGTGTTTCATGATTTAAAAATCTTTTAATACAATTCTCACAACTTTGATTGTGTCTTACCGATCAAAAAAAAAAAATAAAATAAATAATTTGACAAAAGTTCCTATTTAAAATTTAAAATGATAATTATTTCAAAAATATTTTTCTTAATCCGTAAGTTGTAGGGTGAGGACCCGCTCCATTTTATTAAAATATAAAAAAATCATATTACAAAATTCCTACCACATATGAATCATGGAGCAGAAGAGGGGAAAGAAAGAGACATGTAATGAGGAGGAAGAAAAGCCTAAAAGACACTACAAGGAAGAGAAAGACAAAAGTCCACAAGAGGAGATAACAACTATAGGTACCAAGCCAAAAACAAAAGTCGACTCATTTTTTATTTGTATAAAATAGATCACCCATGGTCCACTAAGTTCCCTCCTCAACCACTTCCTTGTCATCTATGAGAATTTGTTATGCCTCTAATTTCCTCCCTTTTTTCTTCTTCAAAGTGCCACAATTATATTTGGATGTGCTACTCACAGTCTGAGAAATCCCACATTTTCAAGGTGTTAAAACAATGTTGTGATCAAAACATCAAGATGCATATCATCTCGATCCTCCATGAAAGGAAAGGCATCCTCTAACTCAAAACCGTTCTCCTCTGCCTCAGATAAAATGTCATGTATGTGGTCATATTCATATACAATAATAGCTAAAACCTTCGTAGGTTGTGTTGAAGGTAAAGGCTTTGAATGTTTAACCAAATCAAGCCTTGAAATAGGTTAGGGCTCCATGAATCTACCATAATTTCTCGAAATAAAATCAACGCTTGGTGTTCTATACTTCTTTATCTACTTTTTAGGGCAAACATGCCTAGTGCCAGAAGAACGTTAGAGAGTGCATGCCTCACTTATATGTCCCAAATTATTGAAATGAAATCATCTAAAAGCCAACCCCTCATAGTTTAAAAATTAAGTCTAAGAACCAATAGAAGAATGAATACAAACATAATAAAAAGAGGTTTAGAAATGTCTACCATTGCACAAACCCTTATGAACCTACATGTAGAAACCACCTCTTTCGAGTCCAAATTAACAAAGGAGCTCACTTGAGTGATCAAGTTTATGACGAGATCAACATTCCACATAACTTGGGGTAGATTGTAAACCCTAATCCAAATAGAAACATTCTTAATATTTCTAGTACTCGGGTTAAAGAAAGGGGCTCATGGCGTGAGAAAGAATCCTACCTGAATGTCTAAAAAACATGGACCATTCTAGATCATAAAACTATAATTTATAGTTGAGTTAAAAGTGAATTGAAAAAACTAAAAATTCAAGGGTTCAACCATAGGAGCAGCCAGATTATTCTAGGTTTATTTTGCCCAATCAAGGATTAAATCAAAAAATGGATGCTATCTCATAAATCACAATATCAAAGAACGATCACCAATATTCGCTACAATCCCAATAATGCAATCATCTAAAATGTGAAAATCATATGGCTCATTAGAAATAAATAAATTTAAAAAAAAACCTTTGTCCGTGACAGAGAAATGAGAGATTCCATTGAGAACATGTTCCACGATGAGAAAGGAAGTTGGATCCACCAATTGCTTAAGAGAAATAGTGCTAGGGTTTGGCCTCTTAATCTACTCCAAATAAAATTCACTACATTCACAAAAAAAATTGCTTTGTTTATGCAAGTCACTAGAGTTTTTATGTCCAAACAAGGTGTCTCCAACCCCTTTGTAGGGATCACACCCTGAGAAGACCCCAACAGGTCAAAAGAAAGTGGTCAAGGAAGAGAAATAAGTGAATCATGTTGGTCCAAAGCTAAATTAGATCTCAACATATATTGCTTCCTCTCGACTTTATCCACTCCACAACATCCACCTTTCCTGGCTCTAGTAGCTTCTTATCTTTTCCCAAGTTGTTCTTCATGGTGCTACCCTAGTCCTTGACACAACATACCTACACCTTCATGCTCCCAACCACACCCAAATTGAGAGTTTTGTCAACATTCAAAAAACCAAAGTTTCCTTAGCACATTGTCATTGTTATCTGTATCACTATGGTGAATTCATTTTTATTCTTTTGAATATTATTATAACTAAAGAATAATTACCCATGTTGTAATATATATCATGTTGATTAGGATAATAATTGATCTTAGTAAGAAAAAAGATTGATAATGATGCTAAGGTTATGACACCCCACAAAAGATTTACTCCATATTGTTAGAAAGGTAACAACATTGGATAGGTCTTTCATGATGCACTCTTCCAAGATGAGGGAAACAAAGTAAGAATGACAATTTAGTGCAACCAATGGCAATAGGAGGATTGTTATGACAAAGAGTTGCAAAGCTTAGTAATAGTCCTACAAAGAATAATGATAAAAGAAATTATTCTATGACAAACATGAATGCATATGACAGTTCTTTCAAAGTATCATAATGTCAGTTGCATCTTTATGTATGTTCATTGTCAAGTTAGGACAAAGTTAGAAAGAATGAAGAACAAATTGTCATAAGCTATTATTGTATTCATAGGATAGTGAAAAAGTAAAGTCATCATGCTAAAAAATGCAAACAAACAACCATACAAATAACATGTTATGGCTAGATACAAGGGTTCAAAAGAAAATTAGTGGCTTTAAAGAAGGTGACATGGTTTGTTACAAGACAATACATATGATGCAAGGGGTAAAGTTGAACAATAAAAAGTGCAATAAAAAAAGGACATGGCTACAAGAAAGAGAGTTGAAGATCTTCATCTCAATCTAGGTAAAAGGATTTTATGTCTCTTAAATTGCCTTTTTTATATCTAGAAATATTTTCCATGGGTATGAAGCCATTCAAAGAGAAATTTCAAGATATTTTAAAAAGTTTTGAAGTAGTTTTGAAGGCCTTAAATGACCTAATAACTTTTTATTTGACCCAAGGAGTTTTTCAATCTTCAAAGCCTTTAATTCATATGCCTTTTAGTAATACAAGAAGGTTGGCAATAGCTAAAAGAGTAAAACTAGTTGTGCAATATGAAGACAATATCTAGGGAAGTTTGGTGATTTTTACAAGAAGTTGAGGAGATGTAAGTGACAGTTTTGACTCAATTACAACAAGTTGGGAGTATCAAGGAGCCAAATGACGAGTCTTATCTATGAAGGGGTTAAAGTAGGAGAATTTTGTGCATTTTTCCACCACTTACAAGTAATTTTGAAGACTCAAAAATAGGGACAACTCAGTTGGATACCTAGGAAGTTTGACCAAGAAAATTTCATGTAACACATGGATTTTCTTCTTTTTATTTCTTAAGCATGTGTTCCTTTATTATAGCAAGTTATTATGCATTATAAAACTCAGCTTTAGGCTTCTTTTTCAATTAGTTCTCTTTGTTCAAAACCAAGATTGTAATCTAAAACTAGTTCTTTTATGGTATTGTAATGGCTAAAGTCTCAATTTTCAAGCATGTACAATAGGTGAAAACCTCCTTTTTGATAAATTAAATTCAAGTTTTTTACCTTCTCATTGCTATTTATTGTGAAAGATACTTAAAGATAGTTGATGTAATCTTATGGTGAAGTTGTTTTCCATTTGATTTTTGTCCTATTTGCATTCACTCTATGCAAAAAATATGTGGTTAACATATTGAACCTGGTTATGAAATAATAATGCAAGAGAATATGAAATTTTGAGTTGTGCATGCTATTGCTTAAGTTATTGGTCATATTGTGAATCATGTTGGTCCAAAGTTGAACCAGATCTTAGCATATACCACTTCCTCTTGGCTCCATCGACCCCACAAACTCCACCTTTCTTGTCTATGGTAGTTTCTTACCTTTTTATGACCCTATAATGCCCATTCCCTACTTCTTGGTGGCACCCCAGTCCCTGACATGACATACCTACACCTTCCCTCTCCCAATCACACCCAAATGGTAGGTTTTGTCGACATTCACAAAACCAGAGCTTCTTTCACACATTGTAACTATTATTGTATCACTATGGTGAATTAATTTTTATTATTTTGAACAACTATTATAACTAAATAATAATTACTCAAAAAATATTACTTAATAATTTTTATTTTTATTTATTTCAATATATAATTTTTTTCTAGTTTATTTATCAAATTACATAATAAGTAATTTTCAAAATAGCCTTTTCAATTAAAAATAAAAGAAAGAAAAATGTAAATAAAGAAAAATACAATTAATATTATTCCTCCATAATGATATTTGTTTTACATAGAGTTTTCTACTCTTAGTATGTTTTAAGTAGATTTTTCTAAAAATAGGTATGCTAGTTTTTAAAAGTAATATTTTCAATAGTCAATTTCAACTACCTTAACTAAATTTAAATTAATTACTCTAAAGGCATTACTTATTTGAAATGGATGACCTGCTTTTCTTGATTAATGGTTGAGTCTACTCCTTAAGCATGAAAGGTGATTAAAGTAATATAACCGGTACATTTTTATATGGTTCTATAGTGTGTTGGTTTCAATGAGCCCCCTTTACTGTCATCTGATCATCGCTCTCAAGAGTTGCCAAATTTTTTATTGGAATTGCAAACACACTAAAATTATCCTCTAAAAACTTCACTTTTCTGTAGTTTCACCAGCTGGTAAATAATGCCAACTATAATTTTACAAGTCATGTCAGTCATATTGATTGTATTAGAGATGAAATTTTTTTCTTAAAGATTTCTTCATTTATAAATTAACTCATCATTTTCTATAATGTACACAATTGAACTGTAAAGCTAGAAATTTGAGTGAAGTTAATTTTAAATGAACATTAAAAAATCACTCCCATTATAAACAAAGAGAATTAAAATGTTCAATCCAATTTAACAAGTGCTAATCTATATAATTAAATTTCCTGAAACTACACATTTTTATGACTTTTACATCATTTGAAATGATTTTCATGAGTTCATTTGACTTGCAAGTAAAAGCTATGCCAAAAACAATTATCTACCTTATGATGTAAAAAACCAAATCTTGTCTACATGACATGTCTTTCTACGGTATTGTTACCCATTTTTATTACACATATTTTGTGTAGGATTGCCTATGCCTTATTTTGTTTTATTCTTTTCTAAGATGTCTTGAGTGTTGAGGTTTTTTATCAAAACTTGTATCATGTTTAAATTGTTTGCCATTACCATTCCCATGCCAAATCAAAGAAGGAAAAAGAAAACATTATTTTTGCATTACCTTTGACCTTGTCTCACGCAACAAGGAAAAAAGATTTTAGGTTTTGAATATTTGCCTTCCACGAAGCTTGAAAAAAGAGAGGGGTTTTTATTCAGAAATCAGCAATTCCTGGTGTAAGAGTAGTAGATTATGTTTTTGTTTAAACCCATGTGGGTGAAGAAAGAGAACATCTTGGCACGTATAAGTTTTGAGCATGGTTTTGCCACATTTCAACACTGAAGGACACATGATAGGGAATGTTGCAAGCCCAAGGAGAAAAAATATGGGACATTGTAGGCAAGTAGAGGGGTTTGAGGGGGATTTGGTAGCTTGTGACTACATGTTTCCTAAGGTTTTAGAACAACATCAAGGTGGAATAATCTTATCTAAGTTTACTATTCTTTTTCCCTCTTTTATTCCATTAAAACCTTGCTTGGTCATGATCATTGAATCCAGAGTGTTGTGTGTAAACGTTCTTGCCTTATGAACCTTCTATGAGAGTCAAGATGAGTCATAGGAGTAGTTCTTTTTCTACCCTGCCACACAATTATTGGGATTTTTGAGGGAAAATAGGAGGAGCTTTCATGGAAAAGGATGTTTGTATTACCTTCTGATAGAGTGGTATTTAGATCAAATACCAACAAAGCTTTTGCAGTTTGTTACATTGCTGGTATATATTGGAGAATAATGGCCTTAAGTACTATTGAGATATACTTGCAGTAAATGTTAGGGAGATGATTTTCATTTTATTGTATGTCTTGTTCAGCATCAAACTTTTTTTCATAGGGGTAATCTCTCACCAAGACAAGGAACATATATTGTCATATAGGTGTCTCAAATTTAGATAAAAATCATTTCAACAACAAAATCCTATTGAAGAGCTTCCTAAGGCCATTAGATCTAGCATATCAAGAAGCTAGTTCGGATAACAAACTCCTTTGAAAAATAGAAAAATAGTTTATGAAGTTTCACATTCAAGGGGCAATGATGATGAAGACTCTTAAGTTTAAGAAGACAATAAACTAGATAGTGAAGAACAAAGCCAATGCATAGAGAATACAATGCTTTAAAGATGTTCACAAATGAAACAACAAAAGGAATAATTTTATACCCATCTCAAATGAAGGTGTATGAAGAAAATGAAGATGATAACCTGAAAGACGTATAAAGAATATTTTGGTCATATAGCATAGTGATGGTCTCACTACAAAGCGACAATGGGATAGAAATATTTTTATTATTTCAAGAAAAATAGAATACTCAAAGTTATTCAATAACCTTATGAAATGAAAAATCTAATGAAATTGTATGACTGTGATAGTGACTATAGTCAACATTAGTATTCTAGTGGGGTAATGATGTGGATGTCGTAATCTATACCATGTTGGTTATGAGAATGATTGATCTTAGTAAGAAAGAAGACTATTAATGATGCTAAGGTTATGACAACCCACAAAAAAACTTACTCCATATTGTTAGAAATGTAACAAAATTGGATAGGTCTTTCATGATGCACTCTTCCAAGATGAGGACAACATTAAATAAAGAGAGATTGAAAACTTAGTGCAACCTATGGAAATAGGAGGACTATTATGACAAAGGGTTGATATGCCTAGTAATAGTCCTACAAATAATAATGATAAAAGAAATATTTTTATGACAGACATGAATGCATATGACAATTAATTCAAAGCATCATAGTGATATTTGTATCTTTAAGTACATTCATTGTCAAGTTAAGACAAAGGTTAGAAAGAATGAAGAACAAATTGTCATAGGACAATGAAAAAGTAAACTCAGCATGCTAAAAAATACAAACAAAAAATCATAGAGATGACATGTTATGGCTAGATATAAGGGTATAATACAAAATTAGTGGCTTTGAAGAAGGTGATATGGTTTGTTATAGGGCAATAAATATGATGCAAGGGGTGAAGTTGAACAATAAAAAGTGCAATGAAAAAAGGACATGGCTACAAGAAAGAGAGTTCAAGATCTTTAGTTCAGTCTACGTAAAAAGAGTTTATGTCTCTTAAATTGCCTTTTCTACATCTAAAAAGATTTCTCATGGGTGTGAAGTCATTCATTAAGAAATTTCATGATATTTTAACAAGTTTTGAAGTAGTTTTTGTTGGACTTTTGTCATTGATGAAGGAGAATAATGTATAGGATATCAATTGTCATTGATGTCAACATACTCTTGTTGGCTTATATTGTTGTTGCTCACGTATTTCGGTGACTCTGTCCATCATGTTTTGCTTTGCGTTGCTCCGTAGTTGCAGATATGGGTTTGCGGTTTGGGCAGTATACTCATGAATATCTAATGTACCTATATTCTAGATTGCATGTGTTATAGATTTTTTGATAAGTGAGATGCATGGTTTGGCAATTCAATCTGTCAGTTGCTTTGTTCCTCCAGAATAGAACAATTTGTCTAGAAATCTGCATTTCATTAGTTAATTGTTTTTGGTCCTGCGATATTTAGAAATGACTAAGCATTGTGGATGACGTGTATATTCCAATTAGCATTCAATTTTGTTATACCATGGCCAAACTATGTAAATAAAACATATGAAGTATATTCTTGTAGTATGTAAGATTTTTTTTGTAAGGCATGTGTGGCCAACTTGAGATATGGATCAGTATGTGTGTGTGTGTGTGTGTGTGTGGGGGGGGGGGGGGGGGGGGTGTGTGTGAGTGAGTGATATATTGCTTTGATGAGAGATATAGAGAAACATAAGAATAGAGAGAAATAGATAGATATAGAGACAAAAGTGTGACATAGTGATCAAATGTGATATGTGATTGAAGTAGATAACTAGAAAGCAAATGAAGTGTGTGAAGTCTTTCTACTATGCTTAATTGGGACTATATTCGATGCATATGTAAGATGAAACTATAGCAATTCATTTTTGTTTGTCTGTTCTCTTTTGGGAAGTAAGCCCTTCAACAATGATCCTTCATCTTTTGGCATTGAGCCTTGTAGTGATAATTTGTAATATTCTATAACTAGTTATATTATATTGAGAGTTATCCCTCTTCATTATTTTTCCCTAGCAAGTTTCCATGCAAAAATATGGTGTTCTCTTGTATAAGTTTTTGTGGATGGCATCTCTACTTTTTCTATTCATTTGATCACTCATAATTTTGTATTGCATGCTAATTGATGAGAATCTACAAAGTAATAATAAGATTATTTTAGGTTTTTGGGAATACTGGTACACCCTCATCTCAGTATTATAGTTGTTGAACAATTGGTATCAGAGCTTTGGTCCCTTGGTTTAGCCTAACCACTTGAGGGAGATCTTGTTGGTTGAACAAATGTCTCCTAAATTAAGTGCCAAAGAAATTATTATGGATGAAGAATTGTAGACTGCTCTTGAAGATCTCAAGAATATGGAAAGTGAAAACAAAGATTTGAAAGAAATATAAAAGAAGAAAATGAGTGCATAAAAAAACTAAGGGAATAGATCAAGAAGTTAAGAGAAAGATATAAATAGGTTAGTAAGGAATTGAAGCAAGCAAATGAAACAATTGTTAGCCTAAAGTTACAAGTTCAGGAAAGTAAGAAAAATGAGGAATGTTTGAGTGACTTAATCAAACACAAGACTGAAGAATGTGCAAGATTGGAACAAGAAGTTGTAACCCTAAGATCTAAAGAAAAATTCAAAGAAAGTACTAAAAAACTTAATGAAATGATGGCTATGCAAAAATCTATAGAAGATAGAAGTGGATTAGGTTTTGAAGCCGATGAATGTTCAAATCAAAGAACTGAAGATAAAGGCAAGATGAAGGCTAAATCTGAATAGTGCACTAAAGAAGCAAATAAAGGAAGGTCGCCCCAAAACCAAAGAATTTTTGCAAGGAAACCTCTAGTCAAATAGCCTAATTCTCAAAGGTACTCTTCATTCAATAGTTATTGTTTCTCCTATAATAAATTTAGACATAAGGCTTTGAAATGTAGAAGCAAATTGAATCAAAATGTTCAATGTTTTACTTGCAAGAGATTTGGTCATAAGGCTAATAATTGTAGAAGTCAAATTATGGATGGAAGAAAGATTTTTTTATGGTTATTGTCAGTTGTGTAATAGTTTTGGGCGCAAGGCTAATCAATGCAGATCTAGAATGACTACAAGAAATTCAAAACAAAGGAATATCAAGTGCTTGAGTTGCAATAAATTTGGACACATCACTAAGCATGCAGAAGCAGGAATATGAAGAGAGACAATTCAGTAAAAAGGAATAAATCGGTAAAGAATATTTATGTAGAAGAGGTGAGGAGTGAAATGAAAAAGATTTGGAGAAATAAGGAAGTAGATTTGATAGAAAATGTTTCTTTTTATGGCTTTGATGTAGAATCTCTTTCAAAAACTAGTGTGGAAGCTTTGGTTAGGCTGTAATGCCCCACCCTGACTCATCCTTCTCCTCGCACATTTATGCTTTATTGGCGCAGCTTAGTTTACTTATGGTAATATTTGATGGTAATATACTATGTGTTGACTTTAGTTATATTTCAGATACTTAAAAAAATACTTGTTATTGATGATCATGGTATGATGTATTTACACTAACAGTCTCTATATGCACTTACTATGTTAAATGAATTATATGGATTATGGATTTGATGTTGTTATGATTAAACTAACCCTATTTCGTGATTACATGTGATGAGAAGTTTATGAGATGTGTTTGACCATTGTATGATTGTCTTCATGTTAGAGACGATGTCACATCACTCATTGCGAGCAGGATGTGTCATCGTGACTCTCTATCACTTGCTTTCTATATATGTATATATGTTGTATTGTTGTTTCATGGTTGCAGGATCTTGCAGGTACCAGAAATCAACTCCACCTGGCTCCACAGGCCTGAGCGTGTCTTTAATCCCAATGGTATATGTGGTTCAGAGATGACATGAGTTCCCTTCACATACTCTAGGTCTAAGTTGTTCACTATGAGTCGTTAGCATCTTAGCATAATTTGCCGTGTCAGTTAATAATCTTGGTCTTCTTGGTGTTGAGAGTTTGTTGGTAACATTGATTTATTCAATTATATTTAGACTAATTTTATAATCTTTGATGTGTGGTTCCATAGTTCATAATGTTTAATTTAATATTTTAAATTATTGGTTGTGAGCATTTAATTATTTGATAATTAATGTTTATTTATTTTATGATATTTAATTATTTATTTAATATTTATTGTTTAACCTTTATTGAGTGTAAGGCCTTCCCCAAACCAAGCTTTGATTAACTTAGTTGACCATGTTTGACCCTATTAATAAATGCTTTATAATTCAATAGAATGGACTGTGTTAGACAGATAGATTGGTGAGAAAAGTAATTGAACCAAGTTATAGAGTTATTGCACCTTGTGGTGTACATTTTGATGTGTTATGAATTTGAAATCCTAAAAGATCCATTGATTGGATAATCTTGATTTAACGTATGTCAGCTATGTCTAGATGTAGAACTTATATGATTCCGTGATTGGGTAGCATTGATGAATGTTGATGCTTCATTTATATGCTTTATGATATAGAACTCTGTATGATTCTAGAATAGGATAAATTGGAGATGATGTATGTCATTATTGGATTTGCAGGACTTTATTATGATGATAGAATTAGGATGTATATTTTATGTGTGGACCAAAATTATGAGAATTATGACAATTTCTTATGTGGATTTATTTGGATATGAGATATATTGAATTGTTCAAATGTAAATTATATGCGAAGTGTTTGATGTGTATTCTAATTCATGTGTTTAATATTAGACGAGGTTATTGGAAATTACTAATGTGTATTTGAGTGGCGCAGGAAAAGATATCCATGTGACCATGGAAACATTACAGAGAACCAAACCTAGACCTATGTATGTTCGTAAAACCAGGGTTTGTCTATTTGGAGAGACAACACCCCATTGTGTCGTATTTTATTCGTAATAGTAGATGATGCATGTGTGTTAAATGTTATTTATTTGATTTATTTAAATCCAACAAGAGACAAGATTTCATGTGCAATTTTGTAAAAGTATTTTCTTTGTGTCACTGGAAACATGTGCTAAGTTATGTTTGAGTTTTTAAATTCGTCTCTTGGAGGGAATTGTTTAACTATAGCTTTTTCAATTAATGTAATGTGATTCCATAAATGCCTTGGGTAAAGAATCTTTGGGATGGTCAACATAGGTTTGACCCGAAAATAAACTTCAGAGGGGTTTAAAAAGGGTTAAATGGACACCTAGGGGTAGTTTAATAGGGTTTCCTAAAGCCCATAAGGTATACCTAAGGGTTAGGAGTAATTTTAGGCATGTTTCTACTCCCATGTGACCATTTAGACACCCTAAAAAGTGACTTTTCTAAGTTGTGCGAAAATGAAAATTAGAAGGCTTGAACTAAGTTGTTAACCTTCCTTTTTGAATGAGAGTTCCCTTCCCATTTTACCTTACTTTCCTTTTTAGTTTTAGAAACTTGAGATAACTCACACTAGTGTCTTCTTAAGCAAGAAAGAGAGATTTTGGGGGTAATCACCCACTCTCCATTTTTGGAGACAAAAGAATTTTGTAAAGAAAAAAAAAGATTTTGGATTGAGAATTTTGGCGAAGGGTAGAAAGAGAAGAACTATGGAATTGGGCTGCTCATCCTCAACAAAACTAGCATACCTTTGGGCAGTTTAAGGTTGGTTTTTATTTTTCTTATAATATTTTCTTGTTGCATGTTGTTTTGAAAGAAATGCTTGTGTAAAAGACTTGTTTTTTCGTGCATGTATTTCTTGGAAATTTATTTGGTGTTTTATGCTTATGCCACGTATGTGTTTTGGGAGTAATCAAGACCCCCTACTCTTGGGAGAGAGGAGGCTCTTGTGGGTGGTAGAAGTGACAGCCCTCAAGTGAGAGGCTCTCGTTATGAGAGTGATCACAAGGGATTCTATGTGACCCTTGCTGCATGGCTTGTTTATGCATTGGGGGTCATAAGGAGGGAAATAAGGCATGAATGCCTTGGGGGGCATAAGGAATGTGGGGTTGTTACACTTGATGTATTTGGTTTTCCATGAGGTGGCTATATGTTTTACCATACTTGCAATCTCCTTAGGGTACTTGGTCCACTACCACCCTTGAAAAGACATCACATTGTGTGGTGCAGTGTAGCCTGGGTTGGGAATGTGATTGTGGTTGTTTTCCCTTGTTTATTTGAGGTTGCATGTGTGTTGCCTGTCTAGGGCTTGGTTCTCCGAGCTTGGGGGTGGCTACTAGTTAGCCTAGGATGGGAGGTGAGAACTCCATGGTCATAGCTTTTGATTTAATGTAGGTTGTTTGAAGAAAAGGAAAGAGAACACGTAGAGGTTGCTGGTTTTTATTTGCTACAGAAAAGATTCGAAAATGAAAGGTTTATGATTTTAAGTTGCAGCAACGTAATAGGAAATTATGTCGTATCTAGTTGTTGAAAAAGAAATGTATCAAATGTTTTTTAAGATTCCCCATTTAATAGAAATGAGAGATCCATTTGTATCGAAGGATATATCGTATTGTAAATGTACTTTAAAGAGATGAAATATTGCATTATGCTATACTGCAGGAAATAAATGAATATTTCTAGATTTAGTTCCTAAAGTTTTGAAAATTAATTCTTTGTTGAGTATTTAAGATTTGAAAAGCAAGTAATTTATTTTATCCCTTATCCTCATGAAGTTAAATAGGGAAACAATACAATGGTTTAGCATGCAAGTGGAAGGCTGGAAACAAACAACTAGATCTGTTTTGCAATCTTAGTTTATATAAATCTGTGATTTTGTTTTATTTGCAGAAAATGAAGTCTAGAGTTAAAAATAACCATCTCTATAGCATTTATTTAATAACTTCTAGATAAATAAAGTTACTGGTTAGAATTACTAAATTATGTCATTTAGCTCATTTGCAGAAAATAAAATCTAGAGATAGATAGACTAATAATTTAAATAATTTCATGTACCTTTAGTTGCTATGTAATCTTATTAACACTGTCATTTGTATATGTACAGAAAATAAAATCTATAGTTAAACAGATTAAATGAATTAAATAAAATACTAGAGTTGTTGTTTAAGTGATTTAATTCTGCTTTTTACCTTATTTTTGCTGAAAGTAAATCAATCTTTAAATGACTTATCTAGTTTCCTTTAGCAACTAAAATTTTAATCACAGGTAATAAATATAATGTTATATATCTAAAGAAAGCATCTAATCTAATTATTTATGTTTCAGAATATAAAAAACACCTGCATGTTTATTGCATAGAAAATTTATGCCCTATATACAACATATATTTATATTTAAATTTATATATATAATTATATATATGTTTATATACATATAATTATATATATAAATAAATTTGCATGCCTATATAATATGAGTAAAGGAAATCATTCTTAAAAATAAGCGAAAATAAACTTATTGTTCAATATATATATATATATTATTGCATTTATTTAAAAAGAAAGAAAAAAATATATATAAAACTGTTGTTTTAAAAAATATATATATACCAAGTTTTCGGGGGGCCAAACCCCACTATGTGAACACACAGTAGGACACAGTGGCGGCGCTTCGGTGCCACCACTGTGTGAACACACAGTAGGACACAATGGCGGCGCTTCGGCGCCACCACTGTGTGAACACACAGTGGGCGGTGCCGAAGCGCCACCACTGTGTGGGCACACAGTGGGCGGCACCTGTGCCCCACTGTGTGGTCACACAGTGGGTGGCACCCGACACGCCCACCGCCTCCACACAGAGCAAATAAAAAAAAAATGCCGCCGCTACTGTCGTGTCTGCCCTACACTGAGAAAGATAAGATAAAACCCTAGCCCAGGTAGGGCTAGGGTAGAAACAAATGAAATAAGTTTTTAAAAAAATAGTATAATAGGATTCTTTTAAATAAAGAAATTAGGGTTTTCAGTTTGTGAAGAACATAATGAAGTGTATATATATATACTAACATGTATATTAAAAATAAAAATAATAAAATAAAATATAAATAGTTACAATATATAGGCTTAATTATAACATTCATACTTTTATAAATATTGAATGAACATGTAAATATAAGGAATAAAGCAAAATGTAGGTTAAGTATTTTATAATTTAAATATATCTTTAATAATTAGATGGGCATATTTAAAAAGGGTGTTTAAATTTTGAAATACTTAGGGAGTTAAATCCTTTAAGAAAATTTATAATGAGTTTGGTAAGTTGGGATTTATCTAAGGGTAAGCATATTTTTCCGTCCACCTAAATAAAGGTTTTGTTGAGATTATACTCTATAGGAAAATATTCGAGGTGGATTTAATTTGACCCTTCAGTCGATTTAATCTAAGCACATTTTAATTATTGATTTGAATGAATCTTAAACATTATAGACTTTTGAGGAATCATTATATCTACGTCAACTAATTGACTAAATTAATTTATTGGTTTAAAATCGATGAGATAATACATACTTCCTTTAAGTGTTCCGCATTTAATTAAGTTTACCATCTCTTACTTAAGTTAATAATTAGAGTTAACTCTAAACGTGAAATACGAAAACTTACTAGAGCATTTCATTTTTGCAAAATTTAATTGAGTCAGTTGCGAGTTTTAAAAAAAAACAAATTCTCGTTCTTGCCCTAAAGTTTGGGCATGACATTGAGGTTTCATCATTTATTTGATATTTATTTATTTATTTAATTATTCATTTAATGTTTATGGTTTAATCATTTATTTGGTATTTAATATTTATTTATTTATTATTGATTTATTGTTTAGTTGGTATTTATTTATTTATTATCTATTATTTAATAGTGATTTTACATTTTTAATGTTGATTAATATTTATTGGTGGCTTTTGATTTATGTATTGAGCCTTGGTTATTTTTTATTTATTTATTTAATCGGCTTTTATTTTATTAGCCTTGGCAATTTGCATTTAATTATTTATTTGGTTTCTATTATTATTAGCCCATATTATTTAATAGGGCATGGCTATCATTGTTTGTAGATATGTAATTAATACTTTTAATATTTTATTACATTTCTCTTGTTACTTGGTAAATAATATTTTATTTAATTTTAGCTATTTCTCTTGTTACAAGAGTAAATGGGTTTATTATATTTCCTACCTATCGTTAATTACTATTGGCTTAATTATTTATGAGATTGTATTTAATTAATAACCTATAGTTTATTTTATATGGCCTTGATTCTATTTATACATTGGTAAATAATATTTGCAATATTCTATTTATACATGTGAATAAGTTTAATATTACTCCCTACCTACCATTTATTCTTATTGGTTGTGAATGTATTAGGGAAATAAAATATAATATATGATGGGTAGGTAAGATATATTGTTTTGAGGAATATTTTGATTGGTTCTCGTGGACACTAGGGTTTTGGTTTATTGTATGGCTTTTTATTTTGTTTGCTGAGATGGTTTTCGAGTTGCTTCTTTTGGAAAAGAATTTCCTCTACAAGTTTCTTGGCTCTTGGATATGTCTTTGCATTTGGATTTTGTTGGAGCTTGGTTGACTTTTGGATTGGATTGGGAGCTCTTCTTCAACTTCATTCCATAACACAGGTTGCAAGTTGGAGCTTCTTTATCCCTTTTTGCATTTTTGGTTTTCTGTAGTTGTTTGCTCCGTGTCTACACATTATCTTCAAGAAGATGGGTTTGAATTAAATTTATATTTTATAGTTTATTTAGTTTTCACAAAATATATGGGGGATAAACCTTATAGTATATGGATTGATATTGTATTAAAATATGATTTGGGCTTTCTACATTCGCCGTTCACGGCTCTGCATGGCTCAATCATTAGCTCATCAATAGCTCAGTCATTAATGGGGAGTAAGCCTGTATCTGTTCTCCCAATGAAAATCTTTCTATTTGAGTCCATTTGTTTGTCTGAGATTGCATTTAAGTTTCCTTTGTGAATGTTGAGGTCTGTGATGTTTATTATTGATGCTTTGGAGTTTTCTTGACCTCTGGTTGAGTTTGTTGGATTTTTTCTATGAAGGAAGTTTGAATAGTTTTTGGTCTATGTTTTATGATTATTTATTTTGATTGCGCCGATCTATTCCTTTGATTTGGGCATCTCTATTCATACAGTTTTCGAAGTTTTTCATTTAGATTTTGATTTTTAAATTCTCTCCGCATGTTTGTTTTCTAAGTTTTCCGTCTGACTTGTGCAAATGTGCTAAATAGGTGTATGCGCTATTTTGTATTATATATGCGCTGTTAATTTGAGTAAATGTGCTATTGTTTGTTGCATATGCGCTCTATTGAGTAGTGAATGTGTTGTCTTCTCTAGAAAAAGTGTTGTTCTATTTCGTATTTGTGTTGTTCTATTTTGTATATGCACTGCTTGACTTAACAAAAGCACCGAACAATTTAACAAAAGCATTGCAGAAAAGAGTATATGCACTATTCTGTCCAGTTTTGATGTTTGGTCAATTTTTCTCATTTTGTCCTGATTTTTCCGATTCGATTCTTGTACTAGAGGCTTGATTTTGGTCTGAATATGATTTTCTGATTGATATTTGATCTGATTTGATGTTTTTCAATGGTTTATATGCATATTTATCTTCCCTATTTTTGTGGATGATTTTGTACTTTGTTTTCCATGTTGATAAGCCATGGCTAATGAGATGATTATGTTGTTGTTCTTGAACCAGCAAGTGAGTTGGCCTTGTTGTGGCTTTATTCTCATTTTGATAGCAAATTTGATGGCTTATTGTGGCCTTTGTATTTATTGTCCAAGAGACTCATTTTGTTGCACTTGTTGTGTTGTAGCCATATGTATATTGTATGGAATTTGTATGGATGTTTTAGTTGCATATGAATGAATATTTTTGGATTTCCATGTTGGATTAGAGCCTCTTGTGATTTATTGTTGGGCTATTTTAGGGGGATTGGTCTTCCTTGTGATGACTGGGGTCACAAGAGATAGGCTTGCATGATGTTCTTTGTAAGGTTGCATGAAGTCTAAATTGCCAGGGCACATTGGGAGTTTACCATGATGTAAACAAGTGATAACATAATAATAAATTAATGGGATGGGTTAAATGATTCACTAATCAAGACAATGAATAGTTGTGAGCCCCATGACTTGATCCTAGGGAGGATGTTGTAGGATAGGCATGGGAAGGCCATTGTGATGGCAAGTCAATCTCCCTTGATCTCTCATAGGTTGAGATGACTCCACACGTCCATTAGGCTTGTGCCTTATATTATAGTATTTGTTATTTTGAGGATGGCATGTGATGACACTCCACTCCTACATGTGTCCCCTTGTTGCTTTGTGGATATGCCTTGTTGATTTGTGAGCATCTGGGAGTTTCTTCTTGTGATCGCTTGAGTTGGTTCATGATTGAGATTCCTTGTTATGTTGTCTCCCTAGTTGTTGAGTGTCAGCCTAGATGTTGAGTGTGTGTTGGGACCTTGTGTCATCTCCTAGCATGGGGGGTGGTTCCTTTGGTTCCACATGGTTGGGTGGTTGGCGTTTTTCAACCATGGGATGTTCTCTTGGATTCTCCGTGCTTAGATGTGGATTCTTCTTCATGAAGGATTATGGATGGTTATTGTAGCAGATGGATTTAATTGATATCATGGTTCATGTAATGTGATTATCTTGTAATAGTTTTAGAAGAAATAATGTATAAAGAATTACGCTCTTCGTATGATGGAAATATTCATGTATTGGTAGATATTATCTTAGGACTTGATTAGGATTTATGAAAGAAGACATTGAGATGTAATGTAACTTATCTTGTAGTTTGTGGACTAGTAGTAGATCAGAGTCATTGTAATGTTTTGTTGTAAATGGATATTTAATATGCATGTATTATGGTGATGACATGAAATGAATGTTCTTAATGGATGGTTGTTATTCTTATTTACGAATATGAACGGGTAATTGATAGGATGGATGGTTAGCCTTAAGGAAATAGCCTAGCATGCTTTAGTTGATGTGAGATAAGTCTTTGACTCTAGTAAGAGAATAATTTTGGATGTAACTTATTAAATCATGTAATTGGATTTGGAAAAAAAAAAAAAATTATTATTGGAATAATGGACTTTCTTATAATAACATGTGTATGCTAAGACATTAAGAAGGAATTATAAATGTGGATAGATCATATTTTTAATAGCAATACCTTGATAGAGGAAACATATATGTTCATGTGAGAATTGGGATGTAAAAGAAATTAAGAATATTAGATATTGGTGTTCTAGAATGAAGCTAATAGGAAGCTATTAGATTTGTTTAGTAAGGGAATGCATATCATGCTAGATAGATAGTAAATGACTTGTATATGATGTATGCCATGTACTTATATTGAAAGAAATGGATTTATATTGTTATATGTTTGTAAGGTAATAAATGAATTCTATGATTGAAGGATTAATGTGATGTTGTGCTTGCTCATGCTTAAGTAAAGAAATAAGGAAACTATTTTATCATGTTGGTACAAGATTGAACTATAGCTTATACATTATGAGTAGATAATCATAATAGATGGAATGGGACCATGTTAGTATAGGGGATGGTTATGGATTTTAGGATCATCAGAATTGGTTGATAAATGGACTAAAGTAATGGATTGGGTTGCATTGGAAGAATAGCATAGCTTGTTGGCAAAGAAGATAGTGAGATGTATATCATGAAAGTTAGGAAATAGTGTCTTTTGCATTGGTAATGGAAATATTAAGTGTTGCAATGATTAAAAGTAGTTGTGTTACTTAAGTCGGTAGTAAGTAATGATGTTGAGATACCCTAGGGAGATGGTAGTGATGTTATGTGTTGCATAAAATGTTATTTAATTTTTTTTTCTCTCCATTAGTGTGTTAGTTGCTTATTTTCTCTAGGGTATTTTGGCGGGCATTACATAGGGGGAGCTATATTAAAGATCATCCCCCCCCCTCCTCACCAAAGAGGTTGATGTTGTTGTCATAGCATGTTTATATGTTGAGTAAACCGGTGTACTTGAACTCCTGATGAAGATTGCGACAAAACATATTGCTATGTGGTAGAATGCGAACCTTCAAAAAGTGACTATTCACACAGAAACATTTGTTTAGAAACTTCTTGGTGATATGACGATTTTGGCAATAAAACCCTAGGTCATTCAGAAAAGTACTTAAAGTTCCCTTTTGTTGATTTTTTAACCGATGAATTGGCATTTTGAGGAGCAAAAAGTATTCAAGAATAATTGCTATCAGGAGAGATAAGGTATTTACAAATTCTATCTCTTAGATTCCAGGAATTTTGTTAATTGTGAATATGAATCTCAACCTAAATAAATCAAGAAATTTATGAAAGAGTCGATAAGAGATGTTTCAATTAATGCATTTTTTGTCACTACCGGCTAGGGTGGTATGTCTTGAAGATATCTACAAGTTTATTAATGTACAAATTGAAGAATATGAAAATGTGAAAATAAAGATTTTGAAAGATTCTCTCTTAAAAGAAAATTTATAGTCAATCATCGAGTTAGGGCAAAAGGTTTTTATATTTGGAGTAAATTTCTGATGATAATTGATGAAGAATTGGTCAAGATTGTGTTTAGCAGAATTCATGATGATTGGATTTGGCTGGATAGAGTGAATCATATTACAAAGTAAGATTTAAAGGTTGTTATTGGTCTTTGTTCTAATAGAAGTGTACATCTGAAGAAGCCAGTAAGAAACAAATAAGTTGAAGCATTAATAAGTGTGATTGTAGATCAAAGAGCTCTACAAATTGACACCATTACAAACCCTCTGATAAGATATGTTTCTACGGGTATTACTTATAAGATTTACTTTCAAAAAAAGAAAGTTCTACATATGTAACATAGTATATGTTGCCTATCATATGCCTAAGATAGGAATGAACTATGATTTATGTCAGCTATTGAGACAACAAGTTTTGAGCAATATTGAGTTTACTAAGAATGATGGTTATCCTTTTTGTTTTGGATCATTGATTGTATGCCTAGAATTTTACCATTTAAATTCATTACCAATGAAGGAGAATGTTGTTTGGGATGAGAACTTATTTATAGAAAAGAAAATCAAAAGATATTTGGATAATTTGAATGACAGAGATAGGGTGTGAAAAGAGTATTTCTATGAACTTCGGAAGAACTCGATTTCAAAATTTAAGATAGCGAAAAGATATGTTGAGATGTATAAAGATGGTATTAATTTATTGGTTGATATTTATCATTGTTTCATGGAAGTTGTGTTTCCTTGGAAGTTTTGGTTAATAAAATTTGGATATGAAATAAATAATGAAGAATGTGTGATGTATGCAAATGAGATTCTTAAACTTCAAGTAGATCTCACTGAAGATAAGTTTGGGACTTATGATGAATTCATTGGATAAATATTACTAAACAAGTGGCTCCAAAAGGATCCTCCTTTGGTAAGAAGAGAAGTATAAAATCAATTGAGATTCCATCTCCAGTTTCAAAGAAAAGGAAGATAGACAAAAAAGAAAAAGACTAAGATAATTAGCATTGCTGATGTTGAGACTGTTGAAGCTGATGTGAAGCAGAAGGAGATAGTTGTTGTATAGGAATAAATGCAAAAGCAATCATCTCATTCTTTTGATGAATATTCCTTTGAAGTTAAGTGTTCAAAATGCTTAAGGAACCTGATGGAATAAACAAAATTGGAGATGTATGGTTATCACAACCATTGTATGACAAGGGTAGGATTGAAGAAGATTTGACTGATCACTTGCTTCAAAACAATATTGTTCTTGGTTCTATTAAGAATTTTCTCCCAGATGTTTTGTTTGAACAATTGAGTGAGCAGTTAGTCCTAAAAACCACTAAGAAAAGACAACCAGACCTTGAAGATGAAGTGCAGAGAGCTATGAGTAGAAAATGTGTTGTTGCACAAAATAAAATGACTAAATGCATAAAGGACATGAGGAAATGTACGAGTGTTGTTACTAGTTTTTACAAATATTTTGTCAGGTGGCCTACTGCTACAACAAATCACAAAGAAAATATTAAATTAATGGAGTCTGATATGAACAAAATTGCAAAACCATTCAATATTTTCAAAGATAAAGATGGTGCAATAAGGAATAAGATTGGTTCATTACAGTTGGAATTATCCTTGTTGCAAAGACAAAGAGATGATTTTGTTAAGGAGTTCTAGACTGTCAAATAAATTGTTAAAACTAGAATGGATCACTTTACTTGTCTACTAGAAGATGCAAAGAAGGTTGAGCTGAATTTTCTTGTCCTGGATAATTTAATCTATGCAACTAACTTGCTTGCGTAGTGCAATTTTTAGTGCACAATATTGAC
This sequence comes from Cryptomeria japonica, assembly GCF_030272615.1. Lineage (NCBI taxonomy): Eukaryota > Viridiplantae > Streptophyta > Pinopsida > Cupressales > Cupressaceae > Cryptomeria > Cryptomeria japonica. The sequence continues at coordinate 481,993,723 of NC_081406.1, read as the reverse complement.
ATCTGCCATCAAATCTTGGAATTCCCTTCTCCCAGAGCTCAAAGAAAAATATAAGGGGATTTCTCTGCAAAAAGGGAACTGAGGCTTTCTTTTTTAATTGAATTTATGTTGGCAAGGGGAAGATGTGTGAAAGTATCTTTTTTACACCCTTTATCCTTGATGGCAAAAGGGGAGAGAATGTGAAGAAGGAAATAATGAGATGTTTAGAGAGAATTTGAAGTAGGAAGAAGATGTGAAGTTTGGTGAGTAAGCAAAAAGAGGGAGAAATGGTGACAAAAGGGAAATTAAGTAATGTTTTTTAAAATAGTTTTTGAAGAGAAAATTTTTAAAGCGACTAACTCATTTTTTGCATGTTGCCATCAATGACAAAGAGGGAGATTGTTGGAGTTTTTTCATTGATAAAGGAGAATTTTGTGTAGGCAACTGGTTGTCACTGATGCCAACATACTTTTGTTGACTTATACTATTGTTTCTCTAGAATATTGGTCACTCTATCCATCATGTTTGTCTATGCATTGCTCTGAAGTTGCAGACATGGGTTTGTGGTTTGGGTTGCATACCCATGAATATCAAATGTACCTATATTCTAGATTGTACATGTTATGGGTTTCCAAAGGTGAGATACATGGTTCAACAATCCAGTCTGTTAGTTGCTCTATTCCTCTGAAATAGAATAACTTGTCTAGACATCCACATTTCATAAGTTAATTGTTTTTTGTCCTATGATTTTAGGACATGACTAAGAATTATGGATAACATGTATATTCCACTTGGCATTTAACTTTTGTTATATCTTTCATCTACCTATGTAAATGAAATGTATGAAGTATATTGTGGTAGCATGTATGGTATTTTCTTTGTAAGGCACGTGTGGCCAAATTGAGATATGGATCAGTTATATATGTGATATATTCCCTTGATGAGAGATATAGAGAAATAGAAGACTAGAGAGAAATCGATACATATAGAGATAGAAGTGTGACATAGTGATCAAATGTGATATGTGATTGAAGTAGATAATTGAAGAATGAATGAAGTGTGAAGTCTTTCTACTGAGCTTGATTGGAATAGTATTCCATGCATATGTAAGATGAAACTATAGCAACTCATTTTTGTTTACTTGTTCTCTTTTGGGTAGTAAGCCCTTTGATAGTGAGCACGTATAATATTCTATAACTAGTTATATTATATTGAGAGTTTTCCCTAATAGGTTTCCATGTAAAATCAGGAGTTCTCTTGTATATGTTATGGATTTGTTCATTTGATCACTTATAATTTTCTATTGCATGTTAATTGATGAGAATCTGTAAAGCAATAATAAGATTGTTTTAGGATTTTGGGAATATTGATTCACCCCCCCACCTCTCAATATTCTAGTTGTTTCATAGTTTTGAAGGCCTTAAATGGCCTAATAACTAACCGTGTAGGGGAAAAAGTGAGACTAAGTATGGAAACCCTAATCCCACTCTCATACACACTCATGGAATACAAAAGAGCCTAGGGAGGTAACACATGTCGACTACTTATTATAAAAAAGAGAGAGTCATGGATTACCTGTTAGGTTTTCTATTCCTTTGCTGTAAATGAGAGAGAGGAATGATGCACAATGCAATTTGATGGACTTGAAAAACACTGAGAGGGGGGGGTGAATCAGTGACACCAAAAATAAAACTAATTCAAACACTAACCGGTAGATGAACTTAACAAAACTTTTAAACATAATGCATGTAATCTAAAATGATATAACAATATCCACAATAAGTAAAACATCCACCATAACACAAATGTTTGTACGTGGAAAACCCAAATAGTTAAAAACCATGGTGAGATGGAACTCACAAGTTAACTATTTGCAGTAATAGATAACTGGTCGGTTAACATCTACAAAATACTCTACTAGGAGAGAATATTGTTAGAGATCCCAAAGCTTGATTAAAAGCTTATACCCTGTGAAAGGTAGTACCCTATTAGGAGTAACCTCGATAGAGGATTTCTGAATCCAAACTAATGGATCACCTTGTTAGAGGATTTGAACAATGAAGCTTGTTAGAGCTTACCTGATTAGGGGATTTTAATTCTGCTTTGTTTGATTTGTCTGTGTAGCACAATACTTTCTTGATCAAATCCTTCTAAGCATAACCAACACTGCTTCTCAACATACTCTGCATCTTAAAAATTTTGCCTTTTGAACACAACATATCATTTTTACTCATATAACATAATTATTGTGATGTCAATATATAGACATTTAGATTTCATATCGGCCTCAAGAAATCATAACACAATTACCTAGGTGCAGTGTATCTGGTCAAGTGATCATAACTCATCACAAAAATACTGCCAAAAACTATCGGTGGTGATAACTCATCACACAATCTATGATTACTAGTTGGAACACTAAATATCGGTTAGAGTTAAACCCCTTGACTTGACGCTTCTGAGATAGTCTCTACTGGATCTTCATGTTGATGTTGAGACACATATAAGAGAGACACATATAAGTGAGTGGTTATCTTCATGCATACACTGGTTGTCACCAAGTACCAGTTATAAATAAACCTTTAGTATACCGGTTGTAGTGTAAACAACTTTGAAGTTACATCGGTAGACAATATAAACATATGTGTGTATGTGTATCATCAATGACAACATATAATGAATTCATTATAATCATCATCAAGCCAACAATCTCCCCCTTTGGCATTGATGGCAACACTTAGAAAATTTTACAGTAATATCGCTAAGTGTCCATACAAAACAAAATTTACACATATACACATGCTCCCCCTTAATGCATACATTATACAAAATTTTAAAAAACACACATATATATTTCTACTCCCGCTTTGACAACAATGTCAAATTGAAAAAGTAATATATATATATATATAGAAAATTTGTATCAAAGTGTTCAGCATATACAACAACTTGAAAAACTGAATCAAGATTTATGCAGAAGCTAGTCTCATGAGAATATTATTAAAGTTCTTCTTCAACTGTGATATGGAATTTGTCCATGTCTTTAGCACGTTCTCAGTGTACTCAAATGTAGACATAATCTATGAATTGAACTCTTCCATGGAATCCAGTGAGCAAGTTTCTGGGGTAACTAAAATAGCTTCAATATTAGTGTAGGCTCTCTGTAGGATGTCCACTTGTGTTGTAAGTTGACACTTCAATTACTTTAGTGACCAGATTCTCTTTGCTTTCTCATGATCATAAGTATCCAACCTATTGCGCAAATCATCTACAGATTTGCTAAAAGCAAATATAGAGTCCTGAAGTGGGACATATGCATTGGATATCCTTTCTATCTCTTGTTTTGTTTCTGTTTGCCTTTTTGTGATATCAAAATAATAGAATGAAACATTAGAGGTAGAAGCAAGATATTTTCCTCTTGTTTCAATAGATTTTCCTAATAAAGCTTTATTATGTGATAGAGCCAGTTTGTCGGTATCAATTTCCTTCATGATCTGCTCTCCACACTTTTTCCTATAGCTCTTTTCTACACATACATGGGCTGATTCTTCAAGTGATGTGAGTTGGTCAAATGCATCAGTGACTAATTGACCAAGCTTGGTAATAGGTGAAGATAGATGTCCAGTAGAAGTTTCTAGTAGGAGATTTGTCAAAATGTCTATTGCTTTCTGAATAGTTTTTGCTTCAATCCTTTGCTCTTTAAGTCTCTTTTTGTGCGCTCTAGATTGCATAACATTTGCAATCTTCATCATTTTAGATGCACTCATGTTGTCAACATTGATAGGCCCTAAGATGCCTAATGAATCATCATCATCATCAGTCTACTGATTGAATAATGTTTTTGCCAGTTCAGAAGATGTTACCTTAACGATTGCTTTCTCTTGGTTTTTCTCTGTTTGCTATTCAGAAGTCTATGTGACAACATTCTCATTAGATTCCTTCTGAGTATCTTGTAAGACCAGTGGGGATTGGGGTTTCTCAGGTTTATCTTTTTCTGGTGGAATATCCACTCCTTGTTGAGTTGTCGGTTCCTCAACTGTAGTAACCTGTAAGACAGTGATCACGGGTGGCTCCATATCTGGTGCAGTTATGTCTCTAGATAGATCAATTGTATCCTGAACATCATCAACATCATGAATAATGATGTCATCCTTCTCCTTGATAGGATAGACCTGAGCAACTTGTATAATCTCTTCTTCATCCATTTCAGGTCTATTAGCAATATCTTCCTCATTTTTAGAGGATTGGATGAGCTCTTCCATCTGTTTGATTTCACATGCTATTTGATGAGTCTCAGTCTCAATAATTGTCCTCTTTCCACTTAGTAGCTTCAATCTCCTTGATTTGAAAGCAAATTGAATTTTGTACTGATCAACTAAAGTACTTATTTTATCCTTAGACAAATTGGGAAAATATTGTACAAATATCTCATCAATAATTTCTTTTTCCAATTTTATAGCTTCCTCCCATTTATTCAAAAGAATAGTGTACAAATAATTTGAGATATCCTTTTCAAGATCATGTGGAAATCTATTGTAATGACACAAATGAGTGATTACCTACTGAATGGATTGCTCCTTCTCATCTTTAGTGAAGGAATCAAAATGTTCTTTGACATTGTCAAATTTGTTCCTCCTTAATGTCTTCATTATTCTTTCAAAGTGAGTATCAGGCTTGAAAGTCGAGATGTCAATAGGCACAATTTCCTTTTGCACATTTTTCACTAACTTTGCTACTCTATCGGTAGCTTTCATCTTCTTAGGTTCTTCTTCAGTATCAGTTCCTTCAGATTCTTCTTGAAGAATTAACTTCCAACCTCTTTTCTTTGTCTCCTTTTTCATGTACACCTTAGGTTCCGGTTCCTTTTTGTTTTCGACACTCTGTGGCATTCTAGTACTTTTCATCACTGGAGGTGCATCCTCACCTTTCTTTTTCTTACCTTTCCCACTTGTGGTAGGAACAATATTGGTTTCAGCTTGAGTATCCTGAACTACAACAATATCCAGTTTTGCCTTCTTTTTATCTTTTGGAGATGCTAATAGGGTATTAGCATAGCCAATCAGTAAATCATAGTTCACCTCATAACTCATATCTTCCATTTCTTCTTCTCTTGGCTCAATTGCCTACATTAAACAGTAATTAGTGGTAACTGTAAAAACAATGTCCTTGGAAAATTGTTTTACCACATCCTCAGGCAATCTAAATCTCATGCACATCTTTTTCTAAAACTCATTGAAATATTTGTTCATATCAACAGAAAAAGTATTCTTCACATCCTTGATGTTGTTCTTGATCTAAGTGGATACCAATAGATCCTTAGACCATTCAAGATCTTTGATTCCTGGTAGGAAATTCTGAAAATAAAGGAATAGCCCGATCAATAGCTGTCCATATTTAAACTTTAGGTTGTTATCCTTCTTGATAGACTATAGATTTAACATTAATTGGCTTCTTATGGCCTCACATAGGTCATAGTTAGCATTTTCAGCTATCATCATGTAAGAAGTATGCACTGCTACTGATGGAACACTATTCAGTCTACTGGAATAAAATACTTGGTAGCCTATAACCATAGCTGCCATTTCACCACTGGGTCCCTGATATTGTTAACAGAAAAAGCTTATTTATCGGATGTTGATCTGGTTAGAGAGTATAGTGTCTCTTTTGAAATTCGTCTAAGCACGGGTACTTCACCGATTGAGTAAAAACTAGATACCACTTGAATGGATTCCTTGGTTATTGTGTGAGTTCTTTCTAAGTACATATTCTCACCATGAACTCTACTCAAGATAATTCTAATATGATCTTCTTCAAAATCTTCATGGAAGTAAGTGGCATTGTGAAAACCTTTCTCGAAAACCCTAATGTACTCTGTTTGAATTTTCTCATTCTCATCACAAAGTGATTTCAACTAAGTATATATAGACAATGACCCTAAATCCTCAATTTTGCAATCAATATAACTGGACAAATCTCCCTTGATGACAACACCACTTGGAACTAGTGATAATGCATTATAAGACACAATCTTATCTTCTTTTACAGCTTCCATAGGTTCAGATGTGATCATTAATTTCCCTACTGTCTTTGAAGACAATGCCATTTCAGATAAACTAGATTTCGCAGCAAGAATTTTTCGCACAAGCTGCCTCATTTACCGGTTGAATACCCCAAGTGCACACTAGTTCAGTCTTTTACAACCTTCAAATTAGCTTGAACACACAAATCTTAATGAAACTTCAACTGAAATTAGCTAACAAACTCTTCTAGACTCTCCAAGCGCTCAAAAGTCTTTTCTCAAATGCGTTAGGGTAAAAATAACAAAGTGAAAACTCGCTTTTATCCTTTTTACCAACAACATTAAATGCTCGCCTGTTAGGGTTACAAACCCTAATTACACCACTTCAAGGAAAAAACTGGTTGATAACTAAATGACAAAGAGTTATCAAAATTTCATGCTTTCAAATTCTCTTACCACATATTCACTTCAAGGGGTCTGGAGATAGATTTACTGTTAAGCTCCCCTTAGCCATATGAAAACACTTAATTCACTAGTGTAGGATTCTCTTCACTGGGTGAATAAATAATTTGTTCTCTAGGTGAATCATCACTTTTCTTCTTCCAAGTTCGATTCATTTCCTCTCTTGTTTCTTTAACATTAACTTTCTGCTTTCCTTTCTCATCTTTAGAAGGGTTGACCGGTTGGTTCTTCCTGGATCTGTAGAATTTTGCCAAGTGCCCTAGTTTGTTGCAGTGATAGCAAGCCATTCTAAATGATTTCCAAGGTCTTGCATTTCCTCTCCTGATTCTTCTTCTACAGTTCATAGCCACATGACTAAAGTTATTATAGATGATGCAAATGACATTTGTTACCTTTTCCATCTCAAATGGACTAAACCGGTTGTCGTAGGGTCTTTGCCAGCTCATGTTGACCCGGTTGTCAAAATTCCTCATCTGGTTACCATTTGGTCTTGAATGCATATGCGGTACAAGATTATTTGCTCCATAGCTGCACTCAGTTGATCTATGTCCATACATTCCATAGTGAAGCAATGACCTTCAAATTTCTTAGACATACCAGGAGGTTTCTTGATCTTAGGAGCAGATTTATTCTTAAGAGCGTTGCTCTTTGTACTAGATGATTCTCCTTTCTCAGATGTGTTAAAACCAAGTCCAGAGGTATCACCTTTCATCCTTTGTGATTGAATTTTTTCTTCAAGCAAGGTATAACTCTTGTTGAACTTTTCCAGTTTCTCATTAGTTTTGGTGAGCTTCCTGGTGAGATCTTCATTATGTTTTGATAGGTTCTCTCTTAGAGATGATCCTAGTTCAAGGTCTAGCTGTAATTTCCCCTTTTCTTCTCTTTTCTGGCAACCAAATGCTCATGCATAGTGACATTTTCTCACTTGATCTTGGCAATATCTTGATCTCTTTCCTTGATAATATCTTCATTTGCTCTTCTGGCTTCCAGTTCCTGACTTAGTCGGATAGTAAAACCTTCTAGCTCTCTCCTCAGATTTAGTTTCTCACCATTTAACTTTTCAACCTCCTCAGCTAAAGCATCAATATTGGCCTCATCTAAAGAACTGTTATCAAATATCTCCAACAGATGTTCAGTTAGCTCTCTCCTTCTGACTTGTGAAGCTTTCAGTTTGACCCTAAGGGTTTCAAGCTCATTTCTACTAGCTTCAAGCTCTCTAGCCATCTCAAAGTAGCTCATGTCCCCCATGGTGGTTTCAAGGCTCTCTTCTAAGCGATTAGGCTTCAAAGATGTTAGGCTCGGATACCAATTGATGGACTTAAAAAGCACTGAGAAGGGGGTGAATCAGTGGCACCAAAAATAAAACTACTTCAAACACTAACTGGTAGATGAACTTAACAAAACTTTTAAACACAATGCATGTAATCCAAAATGATATAACAACATCCGCAATAAGTAAAACATCCACCATTACACAAGTGTTTGTACATGGAAAACCCAAATAGGTAAAAACCACAATGAGATGGAACTCACAAGTTAACTATCTGTAGTAATAGATAATTGACCGGTTAAGGTCTACAAAGTGCTCTGCTAGGAGCGAATCTTGTTAGAGATCCCAAAGCTTGATTAAAAGCTTATACCCTGTGAAAGGTAGTACCCTATTAGGAGTAACCTCAGTAGAGGATTTTTGAATCCAAACTAATGGATCACCCTATTAGAGAATTTGAACAATGAAGCTTACCCGGTTATAGGGGATTGTAATTCTATTGTAATTGTTAGAAGACAACAGGATTTGTTTGATCTGTCTATGTAGCACAATACTTGCTTGATCAGATCCTTCTAAGAATAATCACTACTGCTTCTCAACATACTCTGCATCTTAACACTTTTGCCTTTTGCACACAACATATCATTTTTACTCATATAACATAATTCATTGTGATATCAATATATACGCATTTAGATTTCATGTCAGCCTCAAGAAATCATAACACCATTACCTAGGTGCAGTGTATCTATTCAAGTGATCATAACTCATCACAGAAATAGCACCAAAAATTGCCGGTGGTGATAACTCATGACACAATCTATGATTATTGGTTGGAACACTAAATATTGGTTAGAGTTAAATCACTTGACTTGACACTTCTGAGATAGTCTTCGTTGGATCTTCAAGTTGATGTTGAGACACATATAACTGAGTGGTTACTTCATGCATACACCAGTTGTCGCCAAGTACCGGTTAGAAATAAACCTTTAGTATACCGGTTGTAGTGTAAACAACTTTGAAGTTACACCGGTAGATAATATAAACATATGTGTGTATGTGTTTCATTAATGACAACATATGATGAATTTATTACAATCATCATCAAGCCAACACAATCTAACCTAAAAAGAAAGTAAGCAAGAAAATCCTAATCTAATAATTCAGATCAAAGAACAACTGATACACTACTAAAAGTATAGATCAGAAGGCCAAATTAGAGGTGCACATGTGTCTGAAATCTGAGCAAAAATGTTCGAGACCAGTGTGCCACGCCACTATTTTGATTATGCAATTCTGGAGCTACAACTGACAGAAGGGATTCTAAGATCTACAAAGTACTGTTCTATCAAGTCCTGCAGACAGAGGGCAAGACCATGGTGCCACGCCACTATCCTGGGCAGGACCAAGACACCATGCCCCTATCCTTGATAGATTTTTGCACTTCTAAGACTTCTGGGTGGCGTTGATGCCTTTTCCAGATCTGAAACTGCCTCCAGATGCCTGTTTTTGCACCAACAGCTGAAAAGGGAAGGTTTGGGGTGGCTATATAGGGTTTTGCCTTAGTCAAACCCCCATGTTGGTGATTTCCACCTCCAGGAATAGTTGATAATGTACTAAAAATGTCTGTGCAAGAAACTTGGGTGTGTTGGCATTGGGTTGTCATTGATGTCAACCGGTATGGGATGAGTACTGGTATGAGAGATGTATGTGTAACACTGTCAAGGAGGAATACAAGTTGAGATATCTTTGATATCATGTTGTGTTGTAGAACACTGCTAAGGTAAGAAAGATAACCCCGGTACATAGGTTGGTGCCTGAATTATGTGGATGGAATGGTATGGTGAGCAGTACCGGTAGAGTGCGTCATTGGTAAGGAAAACAAGTCAGCTAGTAAGTGATGTGTTGATATGGGGAAGTCAGTTCAACCAAGTGAGTGGTTGTCTACCTACAAATGTCATGACCAATGTACAAGCAGGATGAGAAAGGTTCTTGGATGTTGTTTGTGATGAAGAGGCAGAATGTTACCTAAATTGCATCAACACTAAAGGAGAAGAATGAACAGATCACAGGTATGTTGTAAGGTTGCAGGACAATAGGAATATGACCTGATGAAGATGCAGTCATCATGAGAAGCAATGACTAACAATGAATGTGCCCACACCGGATCACATGTGCCTATTTGAAGATATGTTACACAAATAAGGAAGTCACATGAGTACATTGCAGGATGCAGAAGACAAGGTGTCACTCCACTAGGTAATGCACTGGACCAACATAAAAGGCATGTTAAGATGCCGATACACAAGAAGAGTGATTTATTTGTCATCTTGACAAACTAGTTGTGATATGGTTCGAGCTAATCAAGGAGAAGGCAAGGCTGAGCAGATGCAAATAGAGGAATGTGGCCTGACTGAAGATGGTGTCTGATGAAGGTTGATGACAGAGTGTCATCAAGAGTGTTTATCGATATGTAAGTCAACCGGTAATATGGCCAAGGTGAAGATGAAGAAGACTCCCCATCTGATGAAGATGTACATAATGAAGGTTAGTAAGACTATTGATCGACTTCATCAGAATAGAAGCAGAGTGCAAGGTTGATGGCAGATCAGGTTGAGGGTTTAACTTGTAGGATTAGTAAACTGACAAAGAAGAGAAACCAGTAGAGTGTTTGGTCGGTCATCCTATCTGGACCGACATGAAGAGCCAAGTTGGCAGATGGTTGACATGGATGCCACTTGGATTCAAGGTGGCAAACTTGCATTTGGATGAAGATGGAATGTACACCGACGGGGTAGTTGCAGGGTTGGTCGAACTTGATGGAAGATACCATAATTCATGAGATGTGTTGTAGTGTCCTTGCAGAGGTTTGCGGCTCGAGGTCTAGAGGACAACTATGAGCCAACTAAGAGTGATTGAGAAGATCAAGGTGGTTGAAGGAAACAACAAGACAAATTTTGGTATTTGACCAAGAGATCAGTCGATAAGGAAAAAGAAGATCGCCAGAGATAGAAGGCGTGATCAAGAAGGTGCGATAATGGAAGAGGTGTACTATTGGTTGTCAGGAATATCAGATCAAGGAAGATCTAATTAGATTTGGTTTTCCTTGCGGATGATGAGAAAACCCTAACTGCCCATGATTTTGAATTGGCTTTTGGCGGGAAAACCTGGCTATAAATATGCAGGCCAAAGACATTGTTCATTGCTGTCGAAGAGAAGAATATTGTGCTACTATGAAGTGTGTTACTTTTGCATGTAAGAGAAAATTAGCCAAGTTCTCAATGAGTATCTCAAAAAAGAGTAAGACTGAGTGAGAATCAGGTTGAAGTGTTCAGCCGGTACAAGAGTAGAATCGGTAGTGACCATACCGACAGAGCAGAAGTGAAGGATGCTGCAGAGAAGGTAGGCAGAGAACTGACAAAGTATTATACTGGTGAAGAAAAGAGAATAAGGTGGAGATCTAGTAGAGAAGAAGAAGAGGAGAGGTGTATCAGTAGAGTTTACCAAAAGATAAGCAACAAAATAGAGTAGCAGAAGAGTGAGTCAGTGTAGCAGAGAAGGTATCTCACCAACAGAGTAAGGTATATGAAATGGTTACAAGATTCACTTGTAACAAGACAAATACTTTTTTAATTAATGTTTTTATTGTGAAAAATGAGTTGTAGCTCGGTGCAGGGGTTGTACCTCCTTTGGGTTGTAGCCCATAAACAAGTTAGGGGTTGGTTCTCCTTGGACTGGTGCCCTAAATCAGGGGTTGGTGCCAATCGTCAATCGGTGATCTCATATTGTTCTTCTACATCTTCAAAAGCCCCCAATTGATAAAATGATGCTTGATGAATGTTTGATGGATGAATGTTGAATATTATTGAAGACTTCAAAGATTTACTCTTTCATTGCAAAGAAAGCTCTAATACTCCAAAAACCTGCTCTTAGATTCTTAGAAGACCCCTTCAAATGAAGAAAGACAACTCTTAAGTATGAAACCCTAGATCTTAATTTCAAGTTTAGGCCGACCTAGGATTTGAATTTCCTACTAATATTTTGGGGTTAAGCATTATTATATCATAGGATTGTGGTCCTGAAAATTTTGGGGGAAAAGTCACGGACCATGTGCATTCCCGCCATGGTCCAACCAACTTTTCACCAAATTTTTGAGTCCATTAGATATGATGATATTAGAGGACATCTCAAAGTTACAACTGATTTTGAGATGTTTTGATATGCGAAATCGGGCCTAAATGGTCAAAATAAGACATAATTAAGGTTTATAATTAAATGATTAATTGGAGGAATAAGATGAAAAGGGGCACACTTAGGGTAAAGGGCCCAACTTTATGATATGTAAAGTGATGAAACATGACCTTAGATTTAATTAAATTAATTAATTAAATACTTAAATGGGAATTAGAAATGAAAGATGCAAGACACACTAAGGTGGGTGCTAACCTAAGTATGAAATTGTACCACCCTAGAAGGGGTGTACAGTTTATGACACTCCATTTAGCCCCCACTTTAGTGTTTGTATGATGCTACATGCATATGCAAGATAAAGTATAAAAAAATAAACATCATTTGAAAAAGGATATATCCATAAGTTGTCGAACGAAGCCCCCAGCGGTATCTGCAGTACACAGTTACGAACCACAACCTACAAAACCACATGTTAGATCACAAAATCACCTAATGCTTACTAAGGAAGGTGATGAAATTCATGGGTAGCTATATTCCCTCCTGTTTCGACTTTCTTATTAGTGAGGTGAAATAGGGTATCATGTTTTCCATAGAGAATTGTGATAAAGATTTGATGAAGGAAGTTCACAACAAGGCTTGATTTCTCATACAAACACATTATGGAACTAATGTAGAGTAAGAGGGAAAAATCATGATTCCAATGCCACCGATGGTGCAAGAATCGAAGCTTCCTAACTACAGATATTATAGATTGAAGAAGAAATGCATAAATTAGGGTTTTAACTTAAAAACATTAAGTCAAAAAGTGCATAGCACATAAATATGAAAGTGACACCTTCATTTGTCACTTTCTAACTTTTTGGCACTATTCACTACAGAAGAGCCCACATACAAGCCATCACACCTTGACACCGACCTGAGCTACCTACACAGATGGAGATCCTATGCTAGTCTATACTCATCGACCGACTGCTCGATGAGGTGAGTTTACCTTCCGTTGACTGCATTTGACTTTTTCATGTTTTTCATAGTCTTCAGGAGTCATGATGTCATCACCTAGTCTGAGTCAGGTCCCTCCCTTTGGAAATCTAGGGGTCCTAGGGTTCCCTGGTCCCAAGGGGATGCCATGGTCCCCTTTGGCCACCATGGTCCTAGTAGGGCACCCTAGTCCACTCAGGTCGCCCTGGTCCCTGTTTGGGGTGACCAACGACAATACAAGATCAGGCGATGAATGCTAGAATTGATAAAATGATTGCTTTGATTATATAATGATTGATGATTGATCGATTAATCATGATAGATTACTTTGCATTTTACAGACACTACCTTACATCCATGAGCATACCATCAGTCTCACCTTTCAGAGCCTTTGGGAGTAGATCTCAAGGTTGACAACAAGAGAGAGAGAGAGAGAGATTTGCTACATGTAGTGGGTTTGTGGGATGCGATGACCATTATGGCCATCTGATTCCATTCTACGATGTTGATGGAACTGATGGAGAGGTGGGATGCAAACACCTCGACAATCTCACTACCTATGGGGGAGATGATTATCACCCTTGAGGATGTATACCACATTCTGTGCCTACCCATTAGAGGAGAGACTATTAGATATCAATCTAACTGGATAGATGAGGATTATAGGAGAGAGCAGGTATATGCTATGGGGAGAGTGATACCCAATGAAATGAGGGGTTGCATTATGCTTAGCTGGCTCCTACACCCTACTAGCAAGGTTCCATTGGTGAGGCAACTCATTATTGTGACCCTTGCATTAGCTATTTATCATAATGGGCACGACACACATATGCATGGAGGATTGATCTATGCCATATGAGCTATGGAGAGACACAGGAGAGTATACTCTTGGGGTCAAAGCATGGTTGTGCATCTCTATCATGACCTTGGGGAGTATGTGTTTGGATAGGGATGCATCCTGATGACATGCACGCTACTACAAGTGTGGATGTTTGAGCATATTACCTTCACTAAGCCTAATGGAGCCCCTATAGAGCTAGTCCCAGAGTAGCCTAGGGTATATGATTATCCTCTTACTCGTGAGTGGTGATTAGGAGATCTCCTGTATTGGAGGTTGAGTTTGGATAGATTGAAAGCATGTGGGATCATATGGAGACCCTACCTCAAGATGTCCATGTGGGCAGGGATACATGGGTAGATGTTCAGCATGTAGAGGAACCATCTACTAGAGGAATGGTATAGCCACATAGTCATTCCCTTCTACTTCGATCGCGTTCGGTGACTGTTTGGGTTTGAGCACTATGTTCCTACTAACGTGCATGTATACATCCAACACTCATGAGTGATATCGAGGCTAGGAGTTATTCCTAGGCCTACCAATGATGAGATCGACATCATAGATTCAGATGGGTCAGATCAGGACATAGCGATAGATTATAGAGATGATTCAATCACACATCGATGATACATCACATGGTGGGGGAGGACATACCCTACATCCATTTTCCTAGTAGACTTCCCTGGAGGGAACCACGAACCATGAAGATAGTCAGGTGATGGAGAGGGATCTGATGCATTCGAGGAGGATTAAGATGATCAGGCTGACAATGTAGAGGAGTGGGAGGTAGGCAGAGATGGAGGTGATCCTAATACCAGAGAGGGAGATCAAGATGGATATGATGAGGAGGACAAGGAGGATGATGAGGATGAGGATTACAAGGAGAATGATGAGCAGGATAAGGACGAGGAGGATGAGGAGGATGAGGATAAGTCAGATATAGTCCATCACTCTAGGGAGGATACCAGAGCCCTAGATCTACTGAGTCTCCCATTGCAGGAAGAAAGGGATCCTGATCCTAGTCCCCATTGGCCCACACCTACTGTATAGAGCTAGTATGAGCACGGAGGGCCTAGCGGGCCCTAGTCTTAGGCGGTCGTTGTCCAGGATCCCTATTGGCGAGAGGGAGATCTAGGTAAGGTGCCCTATTGTTGATTAACTTATGTATCTTACCCATTTTAGATTTGATGGTATAGAGTGTTACTAATGAGAAATTTCTATCTTTCTTGCAGCTATCATCTAGGAGAGGAGTTATCTAATTCAGAATGCAGTGATAGACCTTATTGTGACTGCACATGTTCTGAGTTCCTCATAGATAGCACACAGATCCCAAAGGAATGTAGAACAACACGAGGACCTTTTGTCCCCTATTCGGAGGGAGGTGGAGGTCTTACAAGAGAGATTACTGTAGACACCTAAAATTAATATTTAATTAATTTAAGCCTGTCAACATAATTAATTGACTTAATTATGCTATCCTTATTCTTCTCAGTGTTAATTATATCTAATTTAATTAATTCTCTCACTATTGTCCAATAATTAATTTATCAAATAAATTAATTATTCCCCTATTCTTCTAAAGTCCCCTCCAATAATTATTTCCTCTAAACCCACTTAGTTAATTAATTTTAATTAATTAACCTATTCATGTGATTCCTACAAATCACTTTTTCCTAATCCCACTCAACCTAATTAATCCTTCTAGAATCTCTCATAATCATGCTTATCATTATTCTCTAATTTTTAATTCCCACTCATGTCACATCAACATTGAGTCTCTCAAATAAATTCAAATTTCTTTGAATCCCTCAATGCATCCTTATTTTGGAAATTTTAATTCCTCATGTTTGATATTCAAATTTCTCCCCCCTTTTCCCAAGGAATTTATATTGCTATTTATTTTCCCAAGGCACCTTTGATCCATGCCTTCTATCTCAAATAAATATCAACCCTCCATAAGGAAATAAATCTTGGCCCTCCCTTGGCCTCCTCCAATCTATAAGTTGGAGATAATTTCCTCCTCAAAGCATAGATCTTCTCCATAGCATCGTTATTCTACTGCTATCCTCTTCCATCTTTTATTATCATGCCATCATAATGTCTTCATGATCCTCTATCCAATCCTCTTCTAACCCAAATCATCATGTATCTATCACAATCCAATCCAAATATTGATCCAACAATATTGTTGAAGCAAAGGAGAGCCAACCACATCAAGCAATCTAGGAGAAAATCAACATCAAGTTGGAGGAATTTGGGCGCACTTCAACTTCATCCAAGCCCCATTGAGGAAGAAGGTGAAAGCAAGGTATAATTGGGTTTTATTGCATTGTTTGTGTTTCGTGCTTTAATGCTTATTTATTTGCAATCTAACCATCTTATTCTCCTAAATATTTTTCCCCTCCTCATTCTAGCATGCCCGGTGGGACCCAAGTCCCGAATGTAACAAAAAATTGAGTTTTTTGTGAAGGTTTTTTCGCAGGTTCATGCTTCAACGCGAGTGCCTATCCTTTGGCATGACTGCCTGCTAATCAACATGATCACCATGCTAAAATATCTATCTCCCCTTCTTTGTTCTTCCACATTCTTCTCACCTCTATCTCTATTTTTCTTAATAATCCAAAAATCTACTGAAAATTGTAAAATCTAATCAAAAAAATCTTCAAAATACAATAGTTTAGTCGTGTTTTTGTTTTCAAGTGTCGCTTCAGTGTGACCGCTTTGCGACTAGCATGAGCGTGGCTTACATTATCCTCCCTAGTTATTTGTTGAAAATTTGAATTTTTGGGCGCTAACTCCTGTTGTTTTGACATGAGCACCCGCGCAATAGCGCGACTGCAATTTTGTTTCTTTTTTTCTACTTCTGTTATCTACTATCTATTTTCTGCTAATACTCTTTCTTTTAGCACGACTGCTCATGCATTGAGTAAAATTTATTCTGTTTTTTTGCCATATCTTCCTTCTCTTCACTTTGTTTCCCTCCAAACTTCACTAGAACCCCCGCAATTTCATTTTGTGCATTTAGTTCCTTGAGGACCTTATCCCAAATTCTACTTATTGAAGCCCAAAATCTCACATTTCTCTATTTTTAGGGTTTGTCATAACTTCTTCCAGTTTTATCCAATCACCTCTAAATTTTTCCATATTGTTTATCTCCAATTTTTTCTCCTTTGTCCCTGTTCGACAAAATTTCCATTCCTTCACCTCACTTCTAAAATCACCATTTTATGCTTCCCTATCCCTTAGAAAGTGTCAAAAACTTAGTCAAACCCCAATTACCCATCAAATTTTCTCCCAAATCCAAATTTTTCTCTACTAATTTTTTTTTTTATTCTTGTTTTTCTACTCATTCCCAAAAAAAATTTTTTAAAAAAATTTGGTCATTTTTTTGTCTTTTGCAGGACGCTTGTCGAAGACTTCATTTTCAAACTACTAATCAAGTGGTTTTGCAGGTTGCCTAGGAGGTTCAAGCAAACATTGTGTTTTTTTATTAGGAACCTAGATCTAATTAGGGGGTAAAATAATCTTGTGTTTTACTTGTCTTGAAGAGTCAAAGTGTAGGAGATTATGCTCTTGCCTATCTAGGCAATCAGAAATCTAGACCCCTTTGGTCTTTTCTAGGAATATTGCTTGTGTTACCCTTAGCAGGTTTGGCCTCTCGAATTGCTCTTAGAGCCATTGAGAGGGGAATGACCCAAGTGAGTACACCTAGACCTGGGGTTCCCAACTCACTATAATAAATAGGTCGTTGAGAATGAAAGACTCAATGGTTGGGGCTATTTGAGAGTTCACTCTCACATTGAGAGCTTAGTAGGATCCTAGAGATCTCAATCATGCTTGCATGACTACTATGTTCTTGGTGCTTCGTTGGGCTATATGCCTCAATTGTGCTTGCATAACTGTGAAGGGTAGTTCCTAACGAGAATCCATACTAAACACCTTGGGCATAGTGGCCAAAAACTTTCTATTCATTGGTGCAGGAGGTTGGACCTCCAAAGTCGCCCATATTTTTATGGCCTTTAGTAGAGACACAAAGTTTTCCATGGGGATTTTTCATGGGAACTGATGCTTGGCTGCCTCAAAGAAGTCAGTGTCATGGAGGAGAACCAATGGGGTCAAGCATCTAAGTGTCCGCTCTAGGTAAGCGTAGCTAGGAAACCAATTGGGATCCATTGACTACTGTCTTTTCTCACCATAGGATATGTTGTGAAGGAGCGTGAGTGTCTTTTGAGTCTAACTTCTTTTGACCATTGTGTTTTCTTTACTTGACAGCTCTTGCCAAGTACATCCCCCACAACCAATCAATCCTCCCTCTTTCTAAATTCCATCTTGTCATCATCAAATCTTTAATCCATTTCTATCTATCCAAGAAATTCTCCAATCCCGAATCCACTTTCATCCATTCAAACAATCATCCTCCCTCAACCAATATTTTTGTCCAAATCATTCATCCAACTTTGGGTAGCCTCCCTCTTTATTCTCCCTATTATCAATCTGTTCTTTCATAATCATTCTCCCTCTAATCCAATCAAATCTACAAAAATCCAATCAATCAAATCCATCCATCTTCCTAATCTGGTTATCCAATCCTCCAACAAGCAATCATCCAATCCTTTAATCCAATCAAATCTAATTCATCATCAATTCCCATCTAAGTCCTAATCCAAGGACCAATCCAATCACATTAAGTCCTAATCCAAGGACCAATTCAATCAAATTAAGTCCTAATCCAAGGACTAATCCAATCAAATCAAATCCAATCCAAATCTAATAAAATATAATCCATCATCATTCGAAGCCAAGTCCCAATCCTCATATTCATCCAAATCCAATCTAATCCTTCATTCTCAACATGGCTACCCAAAATTTTAAAGCTTGGTATGAGCAGATGCTCATGGAAGTTCACGAACCACCTCAACCTGCCTACCAAGTCAATCCCATAATCTCCCACTTTCCTATCATACCTTCATCCATCCCATCTCAACACATTACACCCAATCCCAATCTATACCATATCTCTTATCCTTCCTCTACCTTCGACAAGGGAAATCCATCTTATTCCCCATCCATATCTCCATATTATCCCTCATCCACACACTCCTCTAATCCAATATGTATACCTCCATCTCCCCCCCCATCTACATCCCAATCCCCATCCTTCTACAATGCATTCACTACCTCTACTCCTCATCCAAATCCTTTACTCCATATTCCTCCAATCATTAATCCTAATTCCCCAATCCATTATCCTAATCCTCCATCCAAACCCAATCCCCCATCTAATCCCAATTCTCCATCTAATCCTAATCCTCCAAAATCCATATTATCCACGTCCTCCAAATCCATTATCCATAATATTATCCAAGACATGCTAGAAAAGGAGACAAAATCCCCACCTCGAAGCAAAGTGACCAAGTCTACTCAAGTCCTCCATCCACCCCAATAACCTCCACCTCAAAACAAACCCCAATCCTCCACACTTCATGATACCCCCATTTCCCCATCTACTCACATCAAAGCTTCCATATCTTCCTCTATCACACAATCCCCACAAATCCAAACATGCCAAAAGCTTATTCCAAAGCATGCTAGCAGAGAATCCTCTCCATATCATGATGCATCTCCCTCCACTCCATCTAATGATCTCATCCCCTCCACTTCCTCTCATGCTTATATGATTCATCAATCCAACCCTCTCCCTCCATCGCATGATCCTCTTCCATCTCATGATACCCTCCCTAGTCAAGATCAAAGTATCCCTTCATCTCCGTCTCATGATCCAATCACCCCTCCCACTCCATCTCATGATACCCTCCCTAGTCAAGATCAAAGTATCTCTTCATCTCCATGTCATGATCCCAATCCATCTAAAGATCCTAATCTTCCTTCCACATCTCAGCCACCTCAAAATGGACTCGTATCTTGTTTTCGAAATAATAAGGGTCCTCAAGCTAATGCTCAAGATGTTGGTACATCCTCTATTCCTCTTAAATCCAAATTTCCTTCATACAAATCAAAATCCCATTATCCCCTATCATCCATATCCATTTTGGGACCTTATATTCCAAAACTAAATCCTCCATTCCTTCCATTCATTTTGGGTCTTTACACCCTCCATCCACTATCCCTAAGCAATATCAACAAAGGCACACATCATTGAATGCCTCCCAACACGCTCCTTCCATCATCCCACCATCCATAAAATCCTTAAGTCATTCATCCTCATGCACCCATCCTATTGCTCTTGGAAGAAATTTGAATGCCCAATCTAAAAAGCATAAAGCTCAAAATCCACAAAAATCAAAGAATCAACATGTCTTCTCAAAACGACATGCTCAAAAGAAAAATATGATCTGAAAGAAAGAAAAATTCAAGAACTATGTGGATTCCCAAAGAAGCAATGCATCCCAAAGTAAAATCAAAATTGGCATCCAAACTTGCTAATCCAAAAGCTCCATCCATTCATAAATCTTTCAATCCTCCATCTTCAAACTCCATTTTGGGTCCTTATGTCCCAAAATCCACCATCCCAACCCCATAATCTCCTTCTTCTATTTTAGGTCCTCATTTCCTAAAATCCACACTTTATCCTCTATCTAATTCAAAACAATCTCCCCCACTACTCCACCACCCTTCAAGGTGTGTGCCAATGTTGATCTTCCACAAATTATTCAAAACCCCATCCATTATCCACCATCCATTTTTCACAATCCCATTCTGTTAGTCCAATCCTTTCCAAATCCTTATCTTCCATCCCCTATCCATTTCATCTCCACAATTATTGTTACCAACATCTATGAGCACACCTCTAGTTCAAAGCAATACTAAGGGATACCATCCATGGATCTATATGCTTGAGTCCTCCCTTCCTCCTTCACGCATCCACTATCTTCCATATCCACTCTTCCTCATCCTTATCCATCCAGACTATTCTAAAAATTCAAAATCAAAAAATCAAAAAATCAAGAAAAATACAAAAAAAAAAAAATTAAAAAAAGTAAAGAAAAATAATTTCATCCAATGGTGAAAACCACTTATTGTTGCACCTTGGGTAAGTACTAGATGAAAACTTGGCAAACAAGAATCATGTGTAATTCCCTCATCCTCTTGCACTCTACACTTGGGGGAAAGCTTCATCCATGCAATCAGCCCATCCATCTGCATCATATCTAAGTCCATTCTCTTTTCCTATCTTTGATCTTGACTATCATATCTATATCCTCCATCTCATATCCCTCATCCTATCAAAATTAATCCTCCATTCTTATCTTTGGTCTGGATCATATAGAGGAAAAATAGTGTATCTACATGCATGCTTTGGAAAACACAACCCTTAATAACTCTACCATCCATATTCATTACACATTATATTTTCATTATTATCCATCATATTTCCTATCTCCCATTCCACTACCTCTACTGTAGGGCATTACACTCCTTTGTAGCATAGTCCTTGGGTCTCGATCACCCTACCTCCATCCTTTATTCCTACATATCTTATCCATATCTAAACAATATCTTCATCCATTCATCCATCCATCCTTTTACCAATCCTTGGTTCTCCCTTGTCATTGGTTCCATTCAATCAAATCCTATTCACCAATCCACCCCATCCTATCCAATTTCTAATCCAATCCTATCTCATCCAATCATATTCTCCATCTCTTCCAATTCAATCATTAATCTCATCCTCAATCCGATCCTACTCACTCATCTGTCCCCTTTTTTCCTCCTAGCTAATCATTTATCTTTCTTCTAATCCTATCCAATCCATCAGACTGAGCTTTTCCCATCTACCTAAGCTCATGCTGATTTGTGCTTAATCCAAGCACCCATCTATACTTTTATAATCAAATACAAGTGGCAATACTCTCATCTGCAGACCTTGCACATCCAACTTGTCTTTTGTCATCCATCAATCTATCCACACCCTGCCCATTGGGATGAATCCTTCCCATGTCTGGAAGTTCATCCAAATCCATCACCTACCCATTGGGATGCCTCCTTCCCTAGTATGACAGTTTATCTAAATCCATTTCCTACTCTTGGCAAGAGATGTCAGTTGGTCATGTGCATGTTGTTTGCATGCTTGATCTTTTCGCTTTGTAATCATCTTGTGTCCCTGGACTATACTTGTTCAAGACTGCCTTGATCATCCTATATCTTGGTATGTCTTGGTAGGTGTATAATGGGGCATAGTTTTCATGGCATGGTGTGTTTTGAGGTCCTCCTTGTACAAACCGACAACCCTGCATTAGTGTTTATCAACACTTGCATGATTGTGTGCAAGGCATTCCTATTTGACTGAGCGTCAGTCCATGCCTCGGATCTTCATATCATCCTAGTTCTTATAATCAGTGGTGTAAACTATCCATGACAATATCAAATCTAGGTTTTCTCTCCATTATTTTCTCAACAAGAAATCCTATCCACTCATTTCATTTCATTCATCCATCTCATTACATTAAGAGACTCCAATTTATCCATCAATCTTCATCCTCCTCCTCTCTTATTCTAGTCTTCTAATCCATTTCGAGAGCACACTCTTGTTCTTCGAACCCGCATGTCCTCTCAAGAGGGGCATACAACTACTTCATTGTCATCCTTCCTACTAATCATTCTTCCTCATCTCATGACTGGGGCATCATGCTACTAGTCCTTATCCTTTTCTTCCACTATGTTTTATTCTTCATTGATATAACATCATTTCACGATGCTATATCAAAGGGGAAAAATGTAGACACCTAAAATTAATATTTAATTCATTTAAGTCTGTCAACATAATTAATTGACTTAATTGTGTTATCCTTATTCTTCTCAGTGTTAATTAAATATAATTTAATTAATTCTATCACTATTGTCCAATAATTAATTTATCAAATAAATTAATTATTCCCCTATTCTTCTAAAGTCCCCTCTAATAATTATTTCCTCTAAATCCACTCAATTAATTAATTTTAATTAATTAACCTATTCATGTGATTCCTACAAATCACTTTTTCCTAATCTCACTCAACCTAATTAATCCTTCTAGAATCTCTCATAATCATGCTTATCATTATTCTCCAATTTTTAATTCCCACTCATGTCACATAAATATTGAGTCTCTCAAAGAAACTCAAATTTCTTTGAATCCCTCAATGCATCCTTATTTTGGAATTTTTAATTCCTCATGTTTAAAATTCAAATTTCTCCCCCCTTTTCCCAAGGAATTTTATATTCTTGTTTATTTTCCCAAGGCACCCTTGATCTATGCCTTCTATCTCAAATAAATCTCAACCCTCCATAAGGAAATCAATCTTGGCCCTCCCTTGGCCTCCTCCAATCTATAAGTTGGAGATAATTTCCTCCTCAAAGCATAGATCTTCTCCATAGCATCCCCATTCCATTGCTATTCTCTTCCATCTTCTATTATCATGCCATCATAATGTATTCATGATCCTCTATCCAATCCTCATCTATCTATCACAATCCAATCTAAATATTGATCCAACAATCTTGTTGAAGCAAACGAGAGCCAGCCATATCAAACAATCTAAAAGAAAATCAACATCAAGTTGGAGGCATTTGGGCACACTTCAACTTCATCCAAGCTCCATTGAGGAAGAAGGTGAAAGCAAGGTATAATTGGCTTTTATTGCATTATTTATGTTTCATGCTTTATTGCTTGTTTATTTGCAATCTAACCATCTTATTCTCCTTCTAAAGCTTTTTCCCCTCCTCAATTATGACAAACAGAGGCAACCACATACCGAGGAATCATGATGGAGAGGGATCATAGGAGCTCCTTGTGAAGTCACTCGAGGTTCGTATCATGATACACCCCTATGGGGTCACTCCCATGGCCAAATCATGAGGGAGCATCTAGCGACCATCCTCTAGCTACTAGTCCTAGGGATAGGAGATGATTTTGATGTATTGATGTATATATGATGACACTCATGAATATGTGATTTTTAATGCTTAAACAATGTACACATTGCTTAGATTAGAAGTAACTTATTGAGTAATGAACATGTATATCTGATTTTAATTTCCATGTGATTGATTTCTCAATGCTTCATGATTAAATTGATACATGTGTGATTTAATTAAATAACTAAGTATTTAATCAAATGCTACTTTGATGATGTAAAAGAAGAATGTATTAAGCTTGAGAAATATATGACTAATGTGATTTAATTAACTCTAATTAAACACAACATAATAATTTCTACTTAACACATAAGAAATTGTATAACATGCTAACACATATGAAATGTAAATCCATTACAATTTACATAAAAAGAATCCAAGATAAACAATATAGTCACGAAACATGCTTGTCAAGAATGAAGTAATGTAGACCAAACAATATAAAATCCTTTAATCTTACATACTTTAATGAAGACATGCTAACGTATTACCCAATTTTGAAGAAAAAGACATAAAGAGAGAACAGAAAGAAGACTATAAAGAGAGAGAGAGAGAGAGAGAGAGAGAGAGAGAAATAGAACTAGGCATACAATCTAAGAAGGTGCATAGCATTTATGGGATCCTTGAGAGGCGTACCTTCCACATCTGCTATCCTGTAAGCACCTGATCTATAGACCTCCACAAAAATGTATGGTCCAAGCCAATTAGGACTGAATTTTCCTTTCTCCTTAGGTAAGGCATTCACATTGTGCTAATTCTTATAAAGGACTAAATCCCCTATCGAGAAGGAACATTGAATAACCTTATCATTGTAGCTTCATTGCAAAGTTTTATGATACACTTGAATATGCTCGAGGGCATTTATACACCATTCATAGAGCATCTCAAGTTGTTGAAGTATTTTCTCTCTATAGGAATGATCATCCACTATGCCCCTAGGAGAAAATCTCAAAGAAGGAATTTCTAACTCCAAAGGCATAATGGAGTCAACACCATAAACAAGATTATAAGGGGTACAAAACATACACTTGTGTGATAGGCCCACAAACCATAGGTTAATTGAGTATGCCAATCCTTACCATGCTTGTTTACAGTCTTTCAAAGAATTTGTTCAATTATCCTTTTAGAAGACTCATCTTGACCATTTTATTGAGGATAATAAGGTGTAGAAAATTTATGTTGAATATGATATTTCTCGAGAAACTTCTTCACATCCTTTTTTTTAAATGATGCTCCATTATTTGAAACTAAGGCAAAAGGTATCCCAAATCGAGAAATGATGTTTTCCAAAATAAATTGACAAATTACTTCAACGATAGTGGATCGAAGAGGAACAAATTCCACCCACTTCGTAAAGTAATTAGTGGTAGTTATAATGAAAGTATGTCCTTGAGATGAGGGAGGAGATATTTTACCAAGATCCAAACCCCATGTAGAAAAGGGCCAAGATACTACCTATGATCAAAATTCTTGGGTAGGGGCATGGATCAAATTGCTATGTTGTTGACATTGATGACATCTTTTAACAAATGCAAAGGAATCCTTCTCCATGGTTTGCCAATAATATCCCATTCGGAGCAATCTCTGAACTAAAGACCTACCCCCAAAATTCCCCCCGCAGGAACCTGAATGTGCTTCTTCAAGAGCAATAGGGACTTCAGTCTTGTTTAAGCATCGAAGGAGAAGACCATTATAACCCATCCTATAAAGAACATTAGCAAGAATAATATATCTATCAACCAATTTGCGAACCCTAGCCCTGGTATTCTTATTCACAGAGTTACGAGAGGTACCATCACTCAAATATCTCACGACATGCGAGTACCATTTGTCAAAATCTATAATGCAACAGTATGCCACATCACTAGGATTATCAGCAATAGTCAGGGAAGTAAGGTTTTGAATAGTGAATTTAAGATCTACCAAGGGGTCCTCTAGAGACACAAGAGAGGCAACACATGCCATCACATCAGCATGTCGATTATCTTTTCGAGTAACAGGCTCCATGATATAAGAATCAAATTTTTGTAACAAGGATAAAGCTAGATCTTTATATTGTGATAATTTGTCTTGCTTAGCTTGATAAAATCCTATCACTTGTCTAATGATTAATTGAGAATCTCCATAAATATGTAGATGTTTCACACTCAATGCCAAGGCTACTTTATTTCCAGATATAAGAGCTTCATATTCATAAATGTTGTTGGTACATAAGAAATTGAGATGATATGATAAAGGAATGGGCTTCTTTTTAGGAGAAATTAAAACCACCCCTGCCCTTGATCTTGTACGACACTTAGAGCCATCAAATTACAATTGCCAAGTCTTGTCAGCTTCAATGGAAAGAATGTATTCATCAGGAAAAGACTATGGATTAGGTAGGGAGAAAGGTGAAGGAGCATCAACTAAGTGGTCAGTCAACGCTTGACCCTTTATTGCCTTTTGTGAGAAAAACTTAAGGTCAAACTTAGTCAACATCATAACCCACTTAGCTAAGCATCCAAAAAGATCAGTTTTGGAGAAAAGATGTTTAAGAGGATCGAATTTAATGATAACATGGATCTTAGCATTCAAGAGATAATGCCTCAACTTCTGGGTCACAAAGACTAAAGCAAGGCACTATCGTTCTATCACAGAATATTGGACTTCGTAATTGAGTAGAGTGTATCTTATGTAATAAATCAGGCATTCTCTACCATCCTTATCACATTGTGCTAATAAGGTTGCAAGAGCTTGAGGGGAAGCAACGGTGTATAGAAGAAAAGGCTTAGTAGGATCAATAGGTCAAAGAATAGGAGGATTGGCCAAATAAGTTTTTAGGTCTTCAAATGCTTGACAACAATCCTCATTCCATTGGAAAGTGATATTCTTTTTAAGCAATTGTGTGAAGGGAAAGGTACAATCCTCTAGTTGAGAGACGAACCTACGAATAGCTTGGATCTTTCCTTGCAAAAAATTTAGTTGAGAAACATTCTTAGGAGATGGCATGTTAACAATAGCATCTATCTTCTTCGTATCCACCTCAACACCACGATGTAAAACTATAAATCCTAATAGTTTTCCACTATCTACACCAAAAACACATTTTCGGGGATTCAAATGCATGTTATACTTACAAATTCTCTCAAAGATTTGACGAAGGATCTTAACATGATTTGTACAAAGAATGGATTTGGCTAAGATGTCATCTACATAATCTTCTAAGGTCTTATGCATATAGTCATGGAAGATGAGAGTCATAGCATGCTGATAGGTTGCACCTACATTTTTCAATCCAAAAGGCATCACAATCCAACAAAACGTACCCCAAGGAGTGGTGAAAGTGATTTTATATTGATCTTGGGGATTGATGAAAATTTGATTATATCCTGAGAAATCATCCATAAAGGATAGTAAATCATGCCCTGCTACCGAATCCACTATCGTATCAATATTCGGGAGGGGAAAATCATCCTTTAAAGAGGCCTTGTTAAAATCACAAAAATTAGTACACATCCTAATCTTGTTTTCAGCTTTAGCCACAACCACAATGTTTGAAATCCATGGGGAATTATTGATAGGACGGATGAATCCAACATCCAACAATTTTTCAATCTCAGCTTTAACAAGTAATGCCACTTTAGGGTGAATCTTTCAAATCTTTTTCTTCACAGGTTTAGCATCAAGAATTAGGATAATGTTATGAGCGACAATCTTAGGATCTACGCTAGGCATGTCAGAATATATCCAAGAAAAGATCTTAGGAAATTCATGTAACAACTCGGCATATTGTTTTTTCTCTTCTTCGTCAAGAAATTTCCCTATCTTGATGATCTTATCTTCAACCCAAGGACCCATCTTGATATCAATGGTGTCATTTATTAGGATATTGCTTTGTTGAGGAGCGTCTTTCAATTGAGGAAATTATTTAACTATCTCATCGTTATTTCTTTCTTTCCCAAAGTAAGCTTCCACATTTAGACAATAGGGAAAACTATGATTATGGTGATAATGAGGAAGGTTGTCATAAGCTCCCAAGAATTCAACTAAGGAATGATTGGTAGAAAAAACTGTTGGCAAATGCACACTCCAATGAGAAATTGTAGGTGATTTAAGGTACTGACATTGATGGCAACCTTAAAATCATGTGATATTGGCAGGCAGACTCAGGCACCGACACCGGAAAGGAAGAATACCGGCACCTTGACCGACAACAATTTTGTATAAACATATTTTGTAATTAATTGTAAAATATTTTGTAAGCCAACATGGTGGATTGTAATATGACTCATATATGTATGAGATAATTGTAGATCATTTAGTAGACAATATAGAAGGTGATTGATGAAAGGAATATAGCAGACCTAATGTGCAAATTATTAGGTTAAGGGTTTATGTATGTAGCAAAGCATAAACCGGAACTGAATCTGGCATAGCAGATGCTGATCTGAAGTAGTACAAGACATTGGATTAGTATAATCCATTTTTGTAAGTCGGTGTGACTTCCTTTGTAACTAAGTAGTGAGCTCTAGGCACTTGGCCTTCCTCCATGTGCAAGCCCCTATTGTAAGCAATAATATTCTCTTATTGGCCAGTAAGTGAATATTGTGGGTCACAAATCCCACCGAGGTTTTTCCCACATCGGGTTTCCTCGTTAAAATATTATGTTATGGTGTGTTTTTCATGTTGTGGTTATTATTCTTATTTGTTGCATTATTTGTGGTTTAGCGATACATAGTTGTAATATGCTTTTCATGTTATAAGTTAAGAAATTTTTTATATCAGTCAGATACTGATTCACCCCCCCCCCCCTCTCAGTATCTTTGGGAATCCAAACAATTGGTATCAAAGCTTGGTCCTCTATTTTCAAAAGCCTAATAGCTTGAGGAAGATCTTGTCACCGGTAGAGATGGAAAACTTGACAAAATAATTGGAAACAACTCTTTTAGACTATGATGCAAAAAAAGTGAAGAATATCAAACTTGAAGATGATCTGAAGGCTGCTCAGGATATTATTCGAGGACTTCAAGAAAATTTCACTATAGAAAGAAATAAAAGAAGAGAACTTTGTGAGAAGATGCAGAAAGAGGAAGATGAAAAGGAAACTCTTAATGATCTGGTGAACCAACTGAGACAAGATAACTGTACAATGAAGAATGAGATGCAAGATATAACTATGAGATTTTGTAAAGAAATTGAAGACAGAAAGAAGAATGAAGATGACTTTACTAGAAGACTAAATGATGCTAGAAATGAAAACACAAGACTCAGTCATGAGAATGATATGTTGAAGACAGATCTGATGCATACACAAAAAGATAGAACTGAACTCATAAGACAAAGGAATCTTGGAGAATGAACTGACTGCTGCAAATCAACACAAAGAGAAATTCAAGAAAAGTTCAAAAGAACTTGTTGACATGCTGAAGAATTAGAAACCTAATTATGATACAAATGGCCTTGACTTTGAAACTGGTGAAAGCTCTGGTACTGCAAACAATCATGATCATAGCAAACCGGCAAGACAACCTAATGCTTACAAAATCAATGGGAAATGCTTTAACTATAACAAGTATGGTCATAGAGAAAATCAGTGTAGATCTAGAAATTATTAGAACACTAATACACCCATTGGTCAATGTTCTAAATGCAACAAAATTGGTCATAACTCAAAAAATTGCAGAATGAATGTAAGATGTTATGTTTGTGGAAGATTTGGACACTTATCTAATCAATGCAGAACACATACCGACATAGGATATGGGAAAGCTATTCAGAAAAACAATGTGACTTGTTATGCTTGTAACAAAATTGGACATATTGCAAAATTTTGTAGAAGCAAGTCCTCACCGGAAAATAAAAAATGTCCTAGTTTGAAAGGTAAAGAAAAGGTTGAAGAGGTAAAGCAAGAATTCTCAAAACAATGGATCAAAAAGTTAGATCAAAATTTTGATGGGAATACTCCTCCACCGGTAGAACAAAGTAACACTCCACCGATAGGAGACTCTTCATCTAACTGAAGGAAAATCCTTTGGGGGTTTAGCAACAAATTGAAAAACATGCTATTATACCCTTGGTTAATGGTAAGAAGTCAAATTTCTTCTATACCGGCAGATGAGTTAAGTTGTGACTTAACCAGCAAGCATTAAATGTGGTAGTTAGAGAAAATAACATTATAAAGCAAGTGTTTTGGCTCCTTTTTCACTCACCGAGCATTCAAATCTTTGAGAGCGCAAAAAATTTTGAGCGAAGACATCCTTAGTGAAAAACTAAAGCAGCTCATCCAAGCATTCATCCTTAAGGCAGATTGAGGTATTTATAACTATGGCTTCTTCATCCACTCCTGAATTTATTGCAAACCCTACTATGATTGAGGTTATTAAGTGCCCTAGACCCATATTCAAACTAGTTCCGAAAATTGCTAAGAAAGATGATAACACGGGTGCATTCTCTCAAATTCCTAAGGGAGTAGTATATGCTGAAGACCCTAGGATATACATACATTGTCATATAGAGGAATTAGGTGATGATGAGATCAAAAACATGTATAGGACTATGATTTGTGATGTAGATGGTAATGTCAAGCCATAACATAAGGTAGTAGAAACGCTAGGCTTTGTGGATATTCTTAGCATTCCTGATTGTCCCGAAGATGTAATAAGAATAGTCCTAAGCAGAGTCCATGGCAAATTCTTTTGGTTGGATTCAATTCACAAAATCACCAAAGAAGTAGTAAAAGCAGTAACAGGGTTACATTCCACTAGTAGCAGACCTAATAGAACAAATAAAGTCCCAAATGACACAGTGATGAAACTAATCGGTGCAACTTTTGACAAAAGTTCTCTAAGGGTAAATGATGTAAAGGACATCAATGTCAGATTTATCAGTATGATCTTAGGTTACAAAGCCACACATGCAAATAGGTTGAACTCAATTTCTAGCCTATTTATCAAAAGTGCATATGACATGGTAAATGATAATGCTAGAATAGATGTGTGTGAATGGCTCAAAGATGAATTGATAGACAATCTAAAGAAGATTAAAGGAGATAAGAAAGGAACCTTTAGATTTGGAAATTTGCTTGTTTGCCTAATGTTGTACATTACTAAGCAAGTTCTCAGTATCAGTAGAAGAGATTTTGGATTTGATATACCGGTAGGAAAATAACTATTGGATCTATTGAACAACATGGGAGAAGGCAGAAAGAAAAACATAAACGAACATTTTCCAGCATTGAAGGCTTGAATGAAAACAAGACTAAGACTATCACAACAAATTGTGGATAAATATCAGAAGGAAATATGTTTTGTAATCAAGAAAGATGAAATCTGGATGGAGGCAGTTGTCCTTAGAACTATCTGGGTAAATGAAATGGGATATGAAACAAATGATAATATCATAGAAACTTATGAAAAATCCCTCCTTGAAGCACCAAAGAAACCCACTGAGAAAGTCTTTGGAAATGTTGAAACTATTGAAAGTGGAATTCAGTCAAGAAAAAGGGTTAAGAAGGTTGAAGAAACAATAAGGAAAGGAACTCGTCAGGCAAAGGCAATTAAGGAAGATGTCTTGAAACAAATTGGTGTAAAAGAAAGTGAGTTGGAAGGACTTCAATCGGAATCTCATCTTTCACCGGTTGGAACCTCCTTCGAAAGTGATATGCTAGCAGTATTCAAAAGGGTAGAAAGAAAAAGAAAACCCTCACCGGTACCCTCACCCACTCCTACAAAAATAAGACAAAAGAAACAGGCAATGAGGCCTCCAGTCTAGAAGTTAACTCCTAAGAAGAA
Source organism: Cryptomeria japonica (assembly GCF_030272615.1). NCBI lineage: Eukaryota > Viridiplantae > Streptophyta > Pinopsida > Cupressales > Cupressaceae > Cryptomeria > Cryptomeria japonica. The sequence continues at coordinate 481,962,305 of NC_081406.1, read as the reverse complement.
GAAGAAAGTAAATCAAGATATTGCTCCACTAGATAAACTCTTAAGTGAAATAACTGAAGATGGAAAGTTGAAAAACATTAGCAAACTGTATAACACACTATCTACTGATGACAAATAAATCATAGAGAACAATGTAATTTTACACTTGGACATCTACAAGAAATTTTTGATGGAAATTGTTGATGAAATACCAAATAATCTGTATAGAAGACTAGAAGCTAGAAGGGTAGCCATTGCTGAGCTGGATAAGAAAATAAAAAATTGAAAAATTACTTGCAGTGCATCCAGTTAACTCACCTGATGAAATAGATAAATTAATCAGTGAAGCTAACTAGACAGTATTTTCAACTGCTCACTAGCATGTAGCACTGATGGCAGGTAGAGTGAATGAAGTCTCTAACAAAACAAACGATGCATGGGATATATTCTTTGTAGAAAAAGAGAAACAAGAAGAATTACTAAGACCCAAGACTATCAAAGTATACCAAAAGGACAGGGATAAGGGAAAAGGTAAGGTAGGTGGACCTCCGAGCCTTAAAATAACTGATAATATGCTCCCACATCCTTCAGATACTCCACCAATAGATACTACAGACAGTCAACCGACCATTGAGAGTATGGAGACTCCACTTGAGGATACTAATCCTGAATCTGAAATTTTTGACATTGTAAATATAGACACACAGGAAGTAAATGTTGTGGTTGACAGAGAAACCACTGAGGATAAGAAGGAAGAATCGACTACTGAGTCACCGGCTACAGATGTTGAGGTTGAGGTTAATGATACTGTAAACATAAGCATAGAAAAACCTACTCAAACAGAGCAGCCGACAGAGGACAACACTGGTAAAACACTAGAAGAACCAGTAGATAAAACTAAAAAACAATCAGGAGAACCAGAAATGGACAGTGCAGAGACTACATCTGAGAAACCTGTTGTTGAGAGCTCAAAGAAACCCTTTGAGACATAGATGGAGAAATCGGAACAAAAATAGGTTGAGACACAAGTTTAGACAAAGACAGTGCCACCGGCTAAAAGTGAAAAGCCTAAACCTTTGCTAGTAGAAATGCAAACATAGACTGACCTACCAGAGGTTGAATCAAGCAAGGTAATTACTACAACCAGTAGCATGGATATTGTGAAAGCAGTTGGGTAGACATCTGGTACTTCAATATCAGAATTTCAGCCTACGAATGTAACATAAGTCTTATTGGATTCAATAAAGAAGATCACAGAATGCAATGCACAAGCCTATAAGGCTATAGATGATACAATCCCTATTCTTAAACTGGTAGCACCTAAATGCATAGTGGATAATAAATATTCTTTAGGTCAACTAGACACATTGTCTAAGTTCATCACTGGAAACATTTTGATAGTTGATCAAATAAATGAGGACACATTTAAGGAGAGATTGATTAAGGAAAAAGAGAAATTCTTTGAGGAAATTGTAAAGAAGAACAAGGAGAAAATGGACACCTTATTACCGGATCTAGGAAAAACATTTTTGGATTTCAAGAAAATGTATAGGGATACTCGCAAAACAGACATCTTGACACAAGATATAGATTCAGAGATCAACAAAACTCAAACTGAAATAAACAATGTTGCTGACAATTTGATAGGTACATCCGATTCATTTTTGGAGATAGAAAAGAAAATTGGAGATCTAGAAGAGAAAATTGAGAAGTTAGAGAAGGACAAAGAGAAAGTTAAGCATAAGGCAAAGAGCTTAAAATGTGAACTTGGTCCAAAACTCGACTACCTCATTTCTTTGAGAAAAGAAATTTCTAAGGCTCTGGTTCCCGGACTTAAGACACCGGAAGAGAAAATGCACATACTCACCAGTACAATTTAGAGAACCCAAGAGGCATTACAGAAAAGCAAAAGATTCAGCGACAACTTAAAACTGGTTTTGACAAATATATTCTAGATTGTAACACACCAGTTACAAAAATCTAGGCAGGAACCACACTCCACTAATAGCGAATGAAAACCTTTGTCATTGATGTCAAAGAGGGAGTAGTGTGTGATGAGAAAAATGATCAGAACAAGACATCATCAGCTCAAGGGGAGCATATATTTTTGGGCACATAGTTTTGGTATGACAAATTTTGGCAGATTCTTTTTGGACATCTTTTTGGACATTTTTTTATTTTTCTCATGAGTGTTGCCATTAATGCCAAAGGGGGAGATTGTTGGCAAATGCACACTCCAATGAGAAATTGTAGGTGATTGAAGGTATTGTCATTGATGGAAACCTTACAATCATGTGATACTGGCAGGCGTCTTAGGCACCGACATCGACAGACTCTACACCGACATACAGAACACCAACACCGGAAAGGAAGAATACTGACACCTTGGCCGACAACAATTTTGTATAAACATATTTTGTAATTAATTGTAAAATATTTTGTAAGCTGACATGGTGGATTGTAATATGACTCATATATTTATGAGATCATTGTAGATCATTTAGTAAATAATATAGAAGGCGATTGATGAAAGGAATATAGCAGAGCTAATGTGCAAATTATTAGGTTAAGGGTTTATGTATGTAGCAGAGCTTAAACCGGCACTGAATCTGGCATAGAAGATGCTGATCTAAAGCAGTACAAGACATTGGATTAGTATAATCCATTTTTGTAAGTTAGCGTGACTTCCTTTGTAACTGAGCAGTGAGCTCTAGGAACTTGGCCTTCCTACATGTGCAGGCCCCTATTGTAAGCAATAATATTCTCTTATTGCCAGTAAGTGAATATTGTGGGTCACAAATCCCATCGAGGTTTTTTCCACATCGGGTTTCCTCATTAAAATATTGTGTTATGGTGTGTTTTTCATGTTGTGGTTGTTATTCTTATTTGCTGCATTATTTCTGGTTTACCGGTACATAGTTTTAATATACTTTTCATGTTATAAGTTAAGAAAATTATTATACCAGTCAGATACTGATTCACCCTCCCTCTCAGTATCTCTGGGAATCCTAACAAAAATATCCAAAGCAAAGATGCAAGAATATTCATAGTCAATATATTATGGATATTTTAGCAAGGGAGAAGCAGAAATGACATTAACACTAATAGATGGTCTCTTAGACGCTTTAGTGCACTTGAAAGGATCATAACCAATACCAAATGTCATATCATGAAAGTTATTTTCGAAGGGAACTTTAATCCCTTGTTCTTGAGCACCACATCCATTTCCATTATATCCACACCTAGCCAGGATGTGAAAACTAGGACCGTAAAAGTTAGTCATTTCTGAAGAAGAAGGAGGATTTTCAAAAAGTGAAGGACAAAAATCCTCTAAACCAGAAACTAAGGGAGATGAAATATGAGAAGCCACCACAAAGTTATTACTCAATGGCCCAAACAAATTAGATTTCTTTTTAGGTTCTTCTTCTTATTTCTTCTTTTCAACCTTAGGCTCTCTAGGGTGAATTTTATATTCCCCTATGGAAGTACGATTGAAATCAAGAGATCCCCAATCATCTTCTACAAGAATCTATTCAGGAGATAAAGTATTCTCAATCATAGATTCAGGTTGAGAAGATTCTTCCTCAAGAACCTTAGGTCCACTTGAGGAAGTATCGGGGATCAATCCAGATATAGGAGACAGGTTTGATGAACTAGTCACACTAATTGGAGTAGAAGTTTTAGAGGAATTATCTATGATAGTTGGGAAAGAATTGATTGAAGAGGATTTTGAACTTGATGTTTGTAAACAAGCCTAGAATCTTGTTCACCTAACAAGGTGTATGTTGTATTATTGTAAATGAATTTGATTTGCCTATGCAATGTAGAGGGAACAAATTGCATGCTCTGAATCCAAGGTCTCCCTAGCAATAAGTTGTATGTCAACTCTGCAAACATGAAATGGATAGGTGTGGGTAAAGTAATAGGACCTACCTTAACAGGCAAGGTTCACTACAATTTAACTTGATATCCTTCAATATTTGCTTCATCCACAAGACTTGAGTACAATTAGTTGTTGCTGCAACATACTCAGCTTATGTAGTAGATAAAGAAATGCATGACTATGTTTTGTTGATCCATGAAACCAGTTTCTTTCTAAGAAAGAAAGATCCACCAGAAGTGCTCTTCCTATCATCAGTATCACCTGCCCAATCTGAGTCAGTATATGCACATAAAGTGAAATCATCATTTTTGGAATACCATAAACCATATTCTATTGTTCCTTGTAAATACTAAAATATCCTCTTTACTGCACATTCATGATTTTCTTTAGGATTACTTTGATATCTTGAAACAATACTTACTGCATTCATAATATAAGATCTAGTCTGAGTTAGATATAACAGACCACCAATCATAGACTTATACCTTGTCGGATTTACCGGTGTAGAAGTATCCTTGATAGATAATTTCTCACTTGTTACCATAGGAGTACTTACTGGTTTGGAATTTTCCATACCAAACTTCTTCAACAATTCCCTTAGATACTTAGTTTGATAGATAAAAATTCCTTTGTCAGTTTGAGTAATCTGCAAACCTAAGAAAAATTTCATCTCACCAATCATGGACATTTCAAATTCATTCTTCATGTTGTTAGCAAATTCCATGCACAATTTATCCTCTCCTCCAAAAATGATATCATCAATAAATACTTCAATAATTAGAATATCATTATCAGTGATTTTATAGTATAGATTACTATTATCACTACCTTTAGTAAAACCAAGCTTCAAAAGATATTTATCCAACCTTGCATACCAAGCTCTAGGAGCCTATTTCATTCCATATAAAGCTTTCTTCAATCTGCAAACCATATCTTTATCATCTGTTAGTGAAAATCCACCAGGTTTCTTAATGTAAACTTCTTCCTCAAGCTCACCATTCAAAAATGCACATTTAACATTCATTTGATAAACCTTATAGTTCTTGTAAGCTGCATAGGCAAGAAACAGTCTAATAGCTTCAATTCTAGCTACAGGTGCAAATGTCTCACCATAATCAATTCCTTCTATTAGAATCAATGAAAGTCCCAAAGGCACTGAGAAGGGGGGTGAATCAGTGTCTAACCAGTTAGTAGAATATTTATACTTATTTAAAACTTTGCATCCCAAAATAATGTACTAGTAAATAAGAATTAATGCAACAAATAAGAATAAGAGAGACAACATAGAGAACACACCATAACACAAGATATTTAATGAGGAAACCCGGTGTGGAAAAAACCTCAGTGGGATTTGTGACCCACAATATTTACTCACTTTCCAATGAATAAATACTACTTACAATGAGGGGCCTGCACATGCAGGGAGGGCAATTGCCTAGAGCTCACTGCTCAATCACAAAATAGGAGTCACACTGAATACAAAATGGATTATCAAAATCCAATACAATGTACTATTCAAAACAACATCTCATATGCTAGGTTTAGTAATGGTCTAAGCTCAGACAATAACTAAAACCTTCGTTGTCAACTATATTACCTTATACAAAATTGCATTATACTTCTTATCCATCTCATACCTCTCTATCATTAAAATGACCTATAAGATCTCATACATATATGAGTATTTTACAATATAGCATGTCGGCTTTACAAAGGATAATTACATTACAAAATAATAAACAAAAGTTTATTCCATGTCGGCCTAAGTGTCAGTATGCATTGTTGTCGATGCTAGTGAAGTGCTTGTCGGTGTATGTAGAAATCTAATGTCGGTGTCGGTATCTGCCGGTGTCTGCCAGATGATTGCCAGTTGGTTGTCAGTCTATTGGTTTCCATCAATGACAACATCAACTATTCTCATAAGAGTGTAGAATTCCAACACCTTCCATTTGAGAATATCCTTTACAAACCAATCTAGCCTTGTTCTTTACAACCTGACCATCCTCATTTAGTTTATTCCTAAAAACCCATTTAGTTCCAATAACATTCTTATTTTTAGGTCAGGGAACTAAAGACCAAGTTTCATTCTTCTCTATCTGATCTAATTCATCTTTCATAGCCTTTAACCAATGTTTATCCTTACAAGCTTCAATAACAGTTGCCGGTACAACTTGATAAATAAGACATACCTCTTCATTTTCCAATTTCCTTCTTGTCATAACTCCCTTGTTCCTATCCCCAATAATTTTATCTTCAGAATGATTTAATCTTGCATACCTTGGTGTCTTTTGAAATTCAGGTTCACGGCTTTGATCATCAGTCATAGTTGAAATTTATGGTTGTGTCGGTGTAACTGTCTCAGCTTCCTATACTGGTTGAGGCATTGTTAGTTCAGTTATGATAATTTCCACTGTCGGTTCCTTGTCATACGATATAGAATAATTTTTGTATTGTTCATCCACTTTCACATCTAGGATCAAACATTCCAATTGAATCATCTCTTTTGATATAGCATTTACTTCCAAAAATTCTGAAATATTTAATAGTAGGTGTATGTCCAAACCATAGTTCATAAGGGGTCTTACCAGTTTCACCTTTGATGTGAACTCTATTGAATGTGTAGACTATTGTACTCACTACTTCTCTCCAATAGATATGAGGCAATTTGGCTTCCATCATCATAGATCTAGCTGCATCCAAAATGGTTATGTTCTTTCTTTCAACTACTCCATTTTGCTAAGGAGTCCTAGGTGTAGATAGATGTTTCCTGATTCCATTTGTCTCACAATAATTATTAAATTCATGAGAAGTGAACTCACCGCCATGATCTGATCTTAGACATTTGATTTTCAATCCAATTTTTGTTTTAACCTTTGCTTTAAAGATCTTGAATTTCTCAAAAGCTTCAGACTTCTCTCTTATAAAAGTCACCCACATCATTCTAGAATAGTCATCAATAATCAGCATGAAATACCTATCACCTTGAAAACTTCTAGTCCTTGCTCGACCACATAAGTTAGTGTGAATAAAATCAAGTACATCATTAGATTTATCATGTATGCTCTTAAAATAACTTCTAACTTGCTTACCCAATTGACATTCCTTACATACCAGATTATAAGGCTTCATAATCTTAGGTATATCTCTAACTGCCTTAGTTGAACTGATCTTAACAAAACAATAAAAATTAACATGACACAACCTCTTATGCCATAGCCAACTCTCATCAATATGAGCAATCAAGCATGTCTTATTACTAGTGTTCAAGTGGAAGATATTACTTCCAGTCTGAATACCGGTTGTAATCTCCAAACCAGTCTTGTTAATGATTTTGCATTTTCTATCTTTAAACTGAAGTTGAAAACTCCTATCAACCAATTGACCAAAACTCAAAAGATTATGCTTTAAACCTTCTACATAATAGACATTATCAGTATTATGCTTGTCATCCAAAGAAATAATACCTCTACCTTTGATCATACATGCCTTGTCATCTCCAAATCTGACTTAACTGCCATTGTATTCTTGCAAGGACAAAAAATTCCCTTTATCTCCAGTCATATGATGTGAGCATCCACTATCAATTACCCATTCATCCTTATCTTCAACTTTTGCTGCCAGGGCCTTTTCTTTATTTTTGATAGCCGGTTCCGGTTCATCTTCCTTCAAAGAATAGAACACTCATTCCTTTCCATTGCTGGATCCACTAGCAGAGTCTTATGTCGGTCCATCTCCAGAGTCATCAGTTACTCCTTCCTCATCTACTATGTAGCATTGTTTACTTTTCTTAAATCTATATCTGTTCTAGTTAGGCTTAAAAGATTTCTTAACTCTTTCCTCAAACCTTCCATTCCTTTCAGGACATCTAGATGCAAAATGACCAATCTTATTACATGCAAAATATTTAAAAGGTGTTTTCCCTTCATACTTACTTCTAGTTGGTCCTTTAGGTACTCTTCTAGTAAATAAGGCTTCAAGTTGCTCAAGTTCTTCATCTTCTTTCCTCATGTCTTCCAATTCTTTTGCATATAGGTCTTTCCAATCACTTTTGTGGGTAGATGTTGATGATGATGCATGAAAAGCACATTCAGACTTTACAACTCCAGAAGATCCAAATTCTTCAAACTCAAAAGAAGATAATTTCCCCATCAGAATGTCTCTGTTAACTGAAGTGTTTGTCATTGTTCTTAACTCATTAATTGCAGTTGCCTTCATCTTGTAAGCTAGTGGAAGGGCTCTCAAGACTTTGGAAACTATATCATCTTCACTTAGAAATCCTCCACAACATTGAATTCCCATAACAATTTCATTTACTCTTTCCATAAATACAATAATTATCTCATTATCTTCCATTTTCAAGTTTAGCAATTTTGACAGTAGGATCATCTTCATTCAGAGTTTGCAATTTGTCCCACATAACCTTAGCTGATGATTTATCAATCAATCCCATGATTTGTTGATCAGTAAGTGCACATAAGAGGGCTTCTCTAGCTCTGCAATCATTTTCAATATTCTTATGCAAGTTTGCAAGAGCAGGATTGCGAGATGCGAGATCATAAGGTGTGTATCCTTTCTCTGTGATCTCCCAAATATCCTTTCCAAGACATCTAAGATGAGTCTCCATTCAAATTTTCCATATCCCATAATTTGTTCCATCAAGCTTAGGGATTTCTCTTCTGAAAATAGTTGTTGGTGGATTAGAAGTGTTAGTTTCCATAGGATCTACCTCAAGCGGTTAAGCTTCTGCAAAAGAGGACCAAAGATCTGATACCAATTGTTAGGATAACCAATGAACAACTAAGAGGTGGGGGTGAATCGGTTGTTAACAAATTATAACTTTTAATCCACAATACAACCTTAAACAAATCAAGTAGAGGTAAAGCACATACAGATGCCAGTAGGAACAGACACCAGTAAATAATATAACTTAGCAATTAACTAGATAATCAATGAAAAGCAACCATACAACATAAAACCATGATTTGTATGTGGAAAACCCAAAAAGGGAAAAACCACGGTGGGAATCCTACCCACATTCAAATGATACTTCTGTAGAAAGTATGTGTTACAATGAGGGGCCTACACTTGCAGGAAGGCACACTTCCTAGAGCGTATTGCCCATTACAAAAGAGTCTCATTGAATACAGAGAGGCTACAACCATCTTAAAATAAATGGATAACAATCCAATAGAGTGAACTACCAGAAATTGCATCTACCATGCTTGATTACAGTCTCGGTTAAGCTTAGTGTCAGAGGACTAAATCCTCTTATGAATCCAATTTGATCACCAATGATCAACCAACTCCTCTGCCTGAATGATATTACAATATTCACACATTACATTCCTTCACCATGACCTTTCCAATTACCATGATACACTACAAAGAGTTTCTACCTCTTATTTATACAAACCCTAAGGCCTAAACCAATTAGGTTGGCCACCTAAAAGATATTACAATAAGATCATTACATAATTCCTTATTACAATGATATGCCATGTCGGCTTAAGACCAAAATAATAATAACAAATCCATAAATCATCTCAAGGCATCCCGATAACGTGTAGAGTACACGTTAGCATGATACTGGTCCATAACCTAGATAGGTACCAGACCTTTTCTGGGTCCACCTTGCCAAGGAAATGTCTTCAAGTAGTTGAAGCACGATCAAAGAACATCTTCAGCATCCTAAAATCCATCTAGAAGTTGCACCAACACCAATTATGCATCCTGTCATGATTCCTCAATAAAAGCTTTGTTGGTAAAGCCTTAAACCAGTGTCGGAAAGAGTTTACCAGAGTGTATGATAGCATCCAATTACCAAACCAATACCAACTAACCAAAACATGCTCATGGAGCATATAGCACATGAAATCAAACATACTTCACTGATCCAAACATGTCGGAAGTGTCCGACAGATAGTCTCTTCTATCGGTAATACTAGATCTTCTACTGGTAACCAAAACCTATCTGTCGGTAACCAACCATAACAGCTAGTGTTGGCATCAATGACAAAACATCAATGTAACACATAATCAATTCATCTAGAATTCCAACACTATGTTGCTAGATCTAGTGGAGGAGTTGATAGGAATTTACCCATGAGAGGAATCATTCAACTTATCTTTCTCATCACCACAAAATGGCATAGTAACAAGGTTGATTAACTTTTGGAAAAATGAGGGTTTAGAAGGCTTAGGGTTAAAAAAATCATCTAGAGCTTCATCTAATTAATCCTTACTGAACTCATAATCAATAAAATTGCATACATCATCAAAAGCATGAACTTCTTGCAAATAGAAATCTGACATTTTGAAATGAAAATTGTATGAAACTTAAACACACAATGCAAGAAAAATGGAAGAAACCTATCTCTCTCTTTTTTTTTTCTTTTCCTCTTTTTCTATTCTTTTTTTTTGCAAGAAGATAAAATAAACTAGATCTAGATCTAACAATACAATGAAATGAAAATGAAATTGGGTTCACATCTGGTTCACCAAATATGTCTAGGGGAAAAAGTGAGACTAAGTATGGAAACCCTAATCCCACTCTCATACACACTCATGGAATACGAAAGAGCCTAGGGAGGTAACACACGTCGGCTATTTCTTATGAGAAAGAGAGAGTCATGGATTACCTCTTAGGTTTTCTATTCCTTTTCTGTAATGAGAGAGAGGAATGATGCCCAATGTAATCTAACCTAGAAAGCAAGTAAGCAAGCAAATCCTAATCTGAGAATGCAGATCAAAGAACAATTGATACACTGCTGAAAAGTAGAGATCATAAGGCAAAATTAGAGGTGCACCTATGTCTGAAATCTGAGCAAAAATGTTTAGGATCAGGGTGCCACGCCACTTTCTTGATTCTGCAATTCTGGAGCTGCAACTAACAGGAGGGATTCTGAGATCTACAAAGTATTGTTCTGTCAAGTCCCGATGACAAAGGGCAGAACCATGGTGCCATTCCACTATCTTGGGAAAGAATAGGGTGCCACGCCCATGTCCTTGACATATTTTTGCACTTCTGAGACTTCTGGGTGGTGTTGATGCCTTTTCTAGATCTGAAACTGCCTCCAAATGCTTGTTTCTTCCCTGGCAACTGAAAAGGGAAGGTTTGGGGTGGCTATATAGGGTTTTGCCTTATTCAAATCCCCATGTTGATGATTTCAACCTCCACAAATAGCTGATAATGTACTAAAAATGTGTGTGCAAAAACTTTGTGTGTATGCAAGATCCTTAGAATGAAAGTTAACAACCTAGAGCAACCATAAAGAGTAAACCCTCATTGCTTATAATTGACAAAGTAAATTCTCTAAATCCACAATTCAAAGTGATCTAAAGCATGAATATGAATCAAAATTAAGCTTATGCAAAGACATGAAAACAACATGAAACCATACCCAATCCCAAGGGAGAGGTACAAGCCAATCGTGAGTCAGTGATCTCTTATTGTTCTTCTATATCTTCAAAATCCCCCAATTGATAAAATGATGCTTGATGAATGTTTGATGGATGAATGTTGAATGTTGTTGAAGACTTCAAAGATCTACTCTTTCACTGCAAAGAAGGCTCTAATACTCCAAAAACATTCTCTTAGATTCTTAGAAGAAGACCCCTTCAAATGAAGAAAGAGAGCTCTTACGTATGAAACCGTAGATATTAATTTCATGTTTAGGATGACCTAGGATTTGAATTTCCTACTGATATTTTGGGGTTAAGCATTATTATATCATAGGATTGTGCTCCCAAAATTTTGGGGAAAAAGTCATGGACCATGTGCATTCCTGCCACGGTTTGACCAACGTTTCACCAAATTTTGGGGGCCGTTAGATATGATGATATTAGAGTACATCCCAAAGTTACAACTGATTTCGAGATGTTTTGATATGCGAAATCAGGCCTAAATGGTCAAAATAAGACATAATTAGGGTTTACGATTAAATGATTAATTGGAGGAATAAGATGAAAAGGGGCACACTTAGGGTAAAGGGCCCAACTTTATGATATGTAAAGTGATGAAACATGACCTTAGATTTAATTAAATTAATTAATTAAATACTTGAAAGAGAATTATAAATGCAAGATGCAAGACACACTAAGGCAGGTGCTAACCTAAGTGTGAAATTATACCACCCTAGCAAGGGTGTACAATTTATGACACTACACTAATTATCCAACCCAAGGAGTTTTTCAACCTTAAAATCCTTTAAATCATATTCCCTATAATAATGGGAGAAGTTTGAAGCAACTAAAATAGTAAAACTAGTTGTGCAACATGTAGAAAGTATCTAGGAAAATTTGGTGATATTTTCGAGAAGATGAAGAGTTGTAGGTGGCAGTTTGACTCGATTACAACAAATTGAGAGTATCAACGAGCAAAGTGAGGAGCCTTATCTATGAAGAGTTCAAAGTAGGACTTTTTTGTGCATTTTCCCACCACTTACAAGTAGTTTTCAAGACTCAAAAATAAGGACAAGTCAATTGGATGCTTAAGAAGTTTGACCAAGCAAAGTTCATGTAACACATGTCTTTTCTTGCCTTTATTTTTTAAGCACATGTTCATTTATTATATCAAGTTGTTGTGCATTATAAATAGGCTTCTTTTTCAATTAGTTTCAACTATTCAAAACCATGATTGTAATCTAAAACCAGTTCTTTAATGGTATTGTAATGGCTAAAGACTGCTTTAATTATTTGAAAAGCTCCTTTTTTATCAATAAAATTCAAGTTTTATACCTTATCTTTGTTGTTTACAATGCAAAATACTTAAAGATGCAATCTTATGGTGAAGTTGTTTTCCATTTGATATATTTCCTATTTTCATTGCCTCTATGTAAAAAATATGTGTTATTGTAGGTTATAACTTGTGTTTAACCAGTTAAGTTTAGAGTTTGAGTTGTGAAGACATTTATTTTTCCTTCCAAATGATACCTTAACATATTGAATCAGCTTATGAAATAATATTGCAAGAGCTTATAAAATGTTGAACTCTGTGTGCTATTGTTTAAGTTATTGGTCATATTGTGAATCGTGTTGATTGAAAGTTGAACTAGATCTCAACATATATCACTTCCTTTCGGCTTCATCCACCCCACAAACTCCACCTTTATTGAATCTGATAGTTTCTTAACTTTTCCTAAGCCTAGAATGCATATGCCTTGCTTCCTACTAGTGCCCTAGTCCTTGACATGAAATACTTATACCTTCCCGCTCCCAAGCACATGCAAATCATAGATTTTGTTGACATTCAAAAAACTAGAGCTTCCTTCACACATTGCCACTATTATTGTCACTGTAATGAATTCATTTTTATTCTTTTGAATAACTACTATAATTAAATAATAATTACTTAAAAAATATTAGTTATTAATTTTTATTATTATTTATTTCAATATATAACTATTTTCTATTTTATTTATTAAATCACATAATAAGTAATTTTAAAAATAGCCCTTTCAATTAAAAAGTAAATGAAAGAAAAATGTAAATATAGAAAAATACAATTAATATAATTCCTCCATAATGATATTTGTTTTACATAGAGTTTTCTACTCTCAATGTGTTTTACATAGATTTTTCAAAAGATAGCTATACTAGTTCTTAAGAGTAATGTTTTCAATTGTCAATCACAACTATCTTAATTAAATTTGAATTAAATGCGTTGAGGGCATTACTTATCTGAGATGGATGACCTTTTTACTCGATTAATGGTTGAGTTTACTCCTTAAGCGTGCAAGACGATTGAAGTAATCTCACCCCTACATTATACATGTGTTGATTTCAATTAGCCTCCTTTATTGTCGTCTCATCACCACTCTCAAGAGTTGCCAATTTTTTTATTGGAATTTCAAACACATTAAAATTATCATCTAAAAACTTCACTTGTATTTCACCAATTGTTAAATAATGCCAACTACAACTTAGTCGTCATCTCCTTACCCTTTATCACTATTTTACAAGTCATGTCAGTCATATCGATCAAGTTAGAGAGGAAAAATTTACTCAACATTTTCTAAATGGTAACAAAGTATATTTTGCCCATTTGGAAACACACAATTTGATTGTAAACATGGAAATTTGAGTAAAGTTAGTTTGAAATGGACATTAAAAATTCAATCCCATTATAAATAAAGGGAATTAAAATGTTCAATCCAATTTAACAACCACTAATGTTTATAATAAAATTTCCCAAAACAACACATTTTTGTGACTTTTACATTAGATGAAAAGATTTTCATGAGCTTCTTTGACTTGCAAGTGAAACTTCTGCCATAAACAATTATCTACATGGTGTAAAAAAATAAATCTTGTCTATATGACATGTCTTTCTATGGTATTGTTACCCATTTTTATTATACATCTTTTGTATAGGATTGCCTATGCCTTATTTTGTTTTACTTTTTGCTAAGATGTCTTGAGCCTTGAGGTTTTTTATCAAAACTTGAATCATCTTTAAATCATTTCCCATCGTCATTCCCATGCCAAATCAAAGAAGGAAAAAGAAAACGTTATTTTTGCATTGCCTTTGACATTGTCTCATGCAACAAGGAAAAAAGATTTTATCTTTTTTAGACTTGTGTTCTATGTAGCCTAAAAAAAGATAGGGTTTTCTATTCATGAAGCAACAGTTCCTGGTATAAGAGCAACAGTTTATGTTTTTGTTTAAACCCACGTGGTTGAAGAAAGATAACATCATGAAACATCTAAGTTTTGAGACATGGTTTTGCCACATTTCAAAAATGAAAGACATGTGATAGGGTTGTTGGAATTCTACACTCACATGAGAATGGTTGATGTTGTTATTGATGGCAACCAACCGGTAACAAGATTCTATAGGTTCACTGGCAACACAGACATCATTCATCGGCACCGGCAGGCAAAAAAAAGGTCTTTCATTGGCATCTAGTTTACACTGGCAATGAAGCATACCAGCATCCAGGCCGACATAAGACAAGTTTATGTGAATTTTATTCTAATATAATTAATTATTTATAAGCCGACATGATGTATTGTAAAGACTCATATATGTATGAGATCTTATAGGTCATTTTTGAGATAGCATAAAGAGGCAATTATATATGGTATTATGTAGAAGATAGCGAAAATATTTTGTAATAAAGAAGATAGGTTATGTGAGTGAATATCATTCACCAATAGGTTTTTGGTTAAGTTTTCTGAGAGAGCTTAAACCGGTACTGAATCAAGCATTGTAGATGCTATTTTGAGCAGTACATTTTCTTGGATTTAATTATCCATTTTGTAGTCAATAAGACTCTTCCATTGAGCAGTGAGCTCTAGGTTGTTGGCCTTCCTGCATGTGTAGGTCCCTATTGTAAGTAATATTTATTTATATTGGCCAGTGAGTAAATATTATGGGTCACAAATCCCACTGAGGTTTTTCCCTTACCGGGTTTCCTCACCAAAGTATCTTGTGTTATGATGTGCATTTATGTTGTCTCTATTATTTCTCTTTGCTACGTTATTACTCGTTTACCATTACATTAATTTGGGTTGCAAAGTTATAAATAAGTTCAAATATTCCATTAACTAGTTAAACATTGATTCACCCCCCCCCCCCCCCCTCGCAGTGTCTTTGGGATTGTCATTGCATCTAACAATTGGTATCAGAGCCTGGTCCTCTATTTGCAAAATCCTAACAACTTGAGGAAGATTTTGAAACCGACACTGATGGAGAGTTTGAGATAACAGTTGGAAGGAGCTCTTAAAGATTTTGATGTAGAAAAACTGAAGAATATCAAACTTGAAGATGATCTGAGGACTGCCCAGGAATTCATTAAAGGACTTGAGAAGAATCTGGTTATAGCACAAAACAAGAGGAAGGAACTTCATGAGAAAATGCAAAAACATGATGATGAAAAGGAAACTCTTAGAGATATTGCAAAGAAGTTGAGGCAAGAGAACACTAACATGAGGAATGAAATGCAAGATTTAACCATGAGGCTATGTAAGGATATTGAAGACAAGAAGAAGAATGAAGAAGACTTGACTAGGAGACTTAATGATGGAGAAAATGAAAATCTGAGACTTTGTCATGAGAATGATATGCTAAAGACAGATCTGATTCACATGCAACATGATAAAGAGGAGCTTAGGAGACAAATGGGCATTCTGGAAAATGAGTTGATCACTATAAATGAACACAAAGATAAATTCAAGAAAAGTTCAGAAAGGCTTGATGACATGCTGAAAAGACGGAAACCTGATGGAGATACAATTTGACTTGGATTTGAGCATGGAGAAAGTTTTGGGACTGCAAATAATCAAGATCACAGTAAACCAGTAAGACAACCTAATGCAGATTTATAAATAATCAGAATACAAATTTACCCACCAGTCAATGTTCCAAATGCAATAAAGTTGGTCATAACTCAGAAAATTGTAGAATGAATGAGAAATGCTATGTTTGTGGGAGATTTGGACATTTATCTAATCAATGCAGAACACACACTGGTCAAGGATATGGAAAGGCTATTCAAAGGAATAATGTAACTTGTTATGCATGTAACAAGATTGGGCATATTGCAAAATTTTGTAGAAGCAAGACTATACCAGTGAACAATAAAGGATCTAATGAGAAAGGAAAGTTAAAAGTAAACAAAATAAAGCAAGAATTTTTAAAACAATGGATTAAGAAGAGAGATCAGAGAGTTGATGAATCTGTCTTTGCACTGGTAGAACAGAGTAACCCTCCACCGGTAGGAGATTTTTCATCTAACTAAGGAATAATCCTTAAAGGGTATGGTAGAAAACTGAAAATCATGCATTCTACCCTTGATTGATGGTGAGAAGTTATATTTCTTCTTTACCGATAGATATGTTAAGACTTCACTTAACTGGCAAGCATTTAATGCGGTTTTTGAAGAAAGTTTTGGTTATAAAACACCAGAAAACTCTCATTTCAATCCACCAAGCATTCGAAGAGCGCAAAGAGAGAGAAAGGAAATTCTAAAGGCGAAGCAACAAGGTGTTTTCAGGCATTCAAGGATTTCAAGTCAAAAGGTATTTATCTTTCGAAATGGCATCTTCATCTTCTGCACCTGAGTTTATTGCAAACCCTACTGTGGTAGAAAACATTAAGTGCCCTAGACCCATGTTTAAAATCATCCCTGAGATTGCTAAGCAAGATGATTCCATTAGAGCCTTTTCTAAGATTCTAAAGGGAGTTGCTTTTACCAAAGACCCAAGGATTTATATTCACTGCAACATAGAGAATTTAGGGTCTGATGACTTGAAAAGCATGTACATAGATGTTATAATAGATGAACAAGGTTTAGTCAAGCCAGATCATAAGATTGTTAATGAGTTAGGATTTGTTGAAATTTTGAACATTCCTGAATTTCCGGATAAGATAGTTTGTCTTGTACTAAGCAATGTTCATGGGGAGTTTATGTGTCTTGACTCTGTTTTTAAAATTACTAAGGAAGCAATTAAGGCAGTTACTGGTTTACCTTCAACCGGTACTAGACCCAACAAAAAGAAGAAGATACCAAACAAGGGTGTTATGGACCTAACTGGAGCTGCATTTGACTATAGATCTCTTAGGGTTAATGATATCACTGATGCAAATGTGAAATATGTGAGCATGGTATTTGGATACAGAGTTATACATGCAAATAGGTTAAATTATATTTCTAGTTTGTGTATCCATAGTGCATATGAGATGGTTAAGAAAAATTCTAAAATTGACATCTGTGAGTGGCTTAAGGATGAATTGCTAGATAACTTGAAGAAGATTAAGGGTGACAAGAAGGAGACATTCTGTTTTGGGAATCTACTTGTGTGTTTAATGCTTTACTTCACAAAGGATATACTTGGCATTGGTCACAAGAACTTTGCATATGACATCCTGTTAGGTAGACAGATCATAGAAGCTATTACCGACATTGGTGCTAACAGTGATGACATGGTAAAAGCTTATTTCGAAAACTTCCAAACCAAAATGAAGGATAGAGGAAGGATACCGTGGAACATTGTGGATAAGTATGGTAAGCAAATTTGTTTTGTAATCAAAAGAGATGAAACATGGATGGAAGTTGTTACTCCTAGAACTATTTGGATAACAGAGATGGGATATGAATTTGATCTGAATATTCTTGAGGCTTATGCTAAGACACTTCTTGATGCACCTAGGGAACCCTCTGAAGAAATTTTTGGCAGTGCTGAGACTATTGAGAGTGTTGTTTCGATGCAAAAGAAGAGAAAATGAAGAGAAAAATTCACCAGAGATGCATCCAAAATGGCTAAAGAAGTTAAGGAAAATGTGATGAACTTGAGTGGTATTTCTGCTAGTGAACTAGAAGGATTGGAACTGGTAGCTCATGTTTCACCAGTTGTCACTTCTTCTGATACAGATAGTGGTAAGGTAGCAGAGTTCAAAAGAGTTGAAAGAAGGAAGAGGAAACCCTCACCGGTACCTTCTCCTTCTCCTAAAAAAGTAAGAACATTAAGGAAGAAGCACCAGGCTATAAGGGAGCCTAAGAAGAAGCTAACTCCGAAGAAGAAACAACCTAAGGCACTGGATACCCTTACACCGGAGGAACTGGTAAATGAGATAACTCAAGATGGTAATATTTGCAATGTAAATAAACTTTATCATTCATTCAAGGATTTTGATAAGGACACAATATAGGAGAGCATCATTTTGCATCTTGACATCTACAAGAAAGTTTTGATTGAGGTTGTAGGTGATCTGCCTAATACATAAGATTAGAGGCTAAAAGAATGTCAGTTATGGAACTAGATAAAAAGTTAAAGATTGAAGCATTGTTAGTTGTTAATCCTATGAATTCCATGGAGGAGATTGATGAACTAATTGTTGAAGCCAATCGGTCATTTTTTATGAGTGGTCACAGGTAGGTCATCCTAATGGCAAGAAGAGTGAAAGAGATAACTGATGAAACTGCAGACAAATGGGACATATTTTTTGTAGAAAAAGAAAAGAAAGAGGGAAGGGGGAGACAAAAAATGGATAAATATTTTGCAAAGGTATATCAAAAGGACAGAGGTAAAAGAAAAATTGGTAGTGTACCTATTATAAAGGTCATAGATAACCTTTCTCCACTGGCACAAGACACCCCACCAATAAATTCAAGAACACCGGTACATATAGATAGTCAACCAAATAAGGAGGCTGAAGAAATAACACATGATGATATTAATCCATTTTCTAAAATTATCTTTACTATGAATGTAGATACATAGGATGTTAATATGTTATGGATAAAGAGACTGCAAAGGTTAAGACATTTGATGCTACAAACATTTAGATCTCTGAGTCACCAGTTAACACTGTTGACTCTCAGAACATTGAAATACCGATGGAAGGTAAGAAGCCTGACACTGAGAAACTAGTAGATGCAGAGGCTCATACACACATTGAGAAAATAGTAGAAGTAGAGGTAATAACACAAAGTGAGAAACCGACAACAACTGTAAATAAAGAGGAAACAAATGATGGTAACAAGGAAGAAATTGTTAAGGTAATTGGTCAAGTATTTGTGGAAAAGAAAGTTATTGCAGAACTGAGCACATCCACTATAGATTTTAGACCTACAAATGTAACAAATTTTCTTTTGGATTCAATTAAGAGGATCACAGAGTGCAATGCCTTAGCATACAAGGCCATTGATTATACATTTCCTATTTTGAAAATGATTGCACCGACATGTAAGTTAGTTCATATTGATGGTTCTTTGAGTAAATTGGATGCATTGTCCAAATTTATTGCTTCAAATGTTCTAACTATAGATAAGATCAATGAAGAAATAATTAAGGAAAGGGTAAATAAAGAAAAATGTGAACTCTTTGAGAAGACTATCAAGGACTATACTAAGCATATTGATTCCTTATTACCGGTACTTAATTCCACAATTTTGGAATACAAAGAATTGTATAAGGAAGCTTGCAAGCCTTACCACCTGACTAAAGACATTGATGAGAAGATTAAGGAAACACAAAAGGAGATAGATAACATAGAAGATAATATGATAGGTTCTTCGGAACTTACCACAGTTCTTGTCAAAAGATGGCAGTTTTTTAGGAGAAGATAGAGAAATTGGAGCAGGAAAAAGAAAGGATAAAGATGAAGGCTTGAGAGCTGAAAAACAAACTTGGTCCAAAATTGGACAGTCTTATAACTCAATGGGTTGAGCTATCTAAAGCATTAGTTCAAGGAGAACAATCACCAGAGCAACAGATGCATTATCTAACCGACATGATCCAGCAGACAAAAACCATTATCTCTGACAGTAATAAATTCATGCAAAGCTTGAATCTAATATTGACAGATATCTTTCAAATTGTAAACAACCAGTTACAAGCTATGAGGTAGATTTTTTGTATTCTTTG
Source organism: Cryptomeria japonica (assembly GCF_030272615.1). Lineage (NCBI taxonomy): Eukaryota > Viridiplantae > Streptophyta > Pinopsida > Cupressales > Cupressaceae > Cryptomeria > Cryptomeria japonica. Next base: position 481,942,075 of record NC_081406.1, on the reverse strand, counting down.
ATTCTTTTTGACATCCTTTGTCATTGGTGTCAAAGGGGGAGTATTATGGAGAAAAATGTATGGAAGAAAATACACAGAAGAAATCACTTGCTCAGGGGGAGCACACTCTTTTTGGGGGATCAGTTTTGGACTTCATTTTTTTTTACAACAGTTTTTGGATTTTTCTCATGAGTGTTTCCATCAATGCCAAAGGGGGAGATTTTTGGAATTCTACACTCACATGAGAATGGTTGATGTTGTCATTGATAGCAACCAACCGGTAATAGGATTCTACAATTTCATCGGCAACGTAGACATCATTCACCGGTACCGGCAGGCACAACAAGGGTCATTCATCGACATCTAGTTTACACCGGCAACGAAGCATACCGACATCCAGGCTGACATAAGATGAGTTTATGTGAATTATATTGTAATGTAATTAATTATTTGTAATCCAACATGATGTATTGTAAAGACTCATATATGTATGAGATCTTATAGGTCATTTTTGAGATAGCATAGAGAGGCAATTATATATGGTATTATGTAGAAGATAGGGAAAAGATTTTGTAATAAGCCAAATAGGTTATGTGAGTGAATATCATTCACTGGAAAATTTTTGGTTAAGGTTTTTGATAGAGCTTAAACCGGTACTGAATCAAGTATTGCAGATGCTATTTTGAGCAATACATTGTCTTGGATTTAATTATCCATTTTGTAGTTAGTGAGAATCTTCCATTGAGCAGTGAGCTCTAGGTTGTTGGCCTTCCTGCATGTGCAGGCCCCTATTGTAAGTAATATTTATTCATATTGGCTAGTGAGTAAATATTGTGGGTCACAAATTCCACCAAGGTTTTTCTTTTATCGGGTTTCCTCACCAAAATATCTTGTCTTATGGTGTGCATTTATGTTGTCTCTATTATTTCTCTTTGTTGCATTATTACTTGTTTACCGATACATTAATTTGGGTTGCAAAGTTATAAATAAGTTCAAATATTCCATTAACCAGTTAGATACTGATTCGCCCCCCCTCTCAGTGTCTTTGGGACTGTCATTGCATCTAACAAGGGCATGTTCTAAGACTGAGGAGAAAAAATATGGGATGTTGCAAGCAAGTATAGGGGTTTGAGATGGATATGATAGCTTGTCACTACATGTTTTCTAAGGTTACAACAACAATGTCAAGGTGGAATTATCTTATGCAGGTTTTCTATTCCATTTCCTTCTTGTACTCTATTAAAACATTGGTCGGTCATGACCATTGAATGGATAGTGTTGTGTGTAATCATTCTTGCCTTACAAACCTTCTATGAGAGCCAAGATGAGTCACAAGGGAAACTCCTTTTCTCAGATGTGTATCTAAGTGTTAAAGAAAAATGAGTTGGCATGATTAATGTATTGCTAACCCTAATCGAGTTTATGTATTCTTATTGCAAAATTAATCCAACAAAGAAATATGAGAGTTAAGAAAAAAATGATCAAGCCTACCCTGCCACACAATTATTAGGATTTTTGATGAAAACTAGGAGGAGGTTTCATAGAAAAGGATGTTTGTATTACTTGTTAGCAGACTGATATCTAGACCAAAATCCAAACAAATCTTTTCAATTTATTACATTTCTTGTATATATTGGTGAACAATAGCCTTAAGTACTATTGGATATGGAGATATACTTGCAGTAGATGTCTAGGAGATGATCTTCATTTGATTTTATGTCTTGTTCATCATCAACCTCATTACTTACTTGATTGGTGATATGACCAATCTCATTGAAGAGGGAACAAGTAGAACCATGTAATTTATAAAATAATATGTGCATCATCAAACTTTTTTCATAGGGATAATTTCCCACCAAAACTTAAGGAATGGGTATTGTCATATAGGTGTCTCAAATTCAGAGAAAAATAGCTTCAACAACAAAATCTCATGGAAGAGCTTTCTAGGACCATTAGAACTATATCAAGAAGTTAGTTTGGATACCAAACTCCAATCAAACGTAGAAAAATAGTCTATTAAGTTTCACATTCAAGGGGCAATGATGATGAAGACTCTTAGGTTCAAGAGGACAAAAAACTAGATAGTGAAAAGCAAAGCCAATGCATAGAGAAAACAATGCTCTAAAGTTGTTCACAAATGAAACAACAAAAGGAATAATTTCACAACAATCTCATATGGAGTATGAAGAAAATGGAGATAATGACCAGAAAGGTGTATAAATAATATTCTAGTCATATAGCACAATGATGGTCTCACTACAAAGGGACAATGAGATAGAAATAGTTTTATCAATTCAAGAAAAAGAAGAATACTCAAAGTTATTCAATAACTTTATGAAATGAATAATTTAATGAAATTTCATGACAATGATAGAGGCTATAAAAAATATTGGTACTCTAGTGGGGTAATGATGTGGATATTGTAATCTATAGCATGCTAGTTAGGAGAATGATTAATCTTCGTAAGAAAGAAGACTATTAATGATGCTAAGGTTATGACACCCAACAAAAGATTTACTCCATGTTGTTATAAAGGTAAAAACATTGAATAGGTATTTCATGATGCACTCTTCCAAGATGAGGGCAACATTAAATGAAGAATGATAATTCAGTGCAAGCTATGGCAATAGGAGGACTATTGTCACAAAGAGTTAAAAAGCTCAGTAACAATCCTACAAAGAATAATGATAAAATAAATCATTGTATAACATACATGAATGCATATGATAGCTCTTTCAAATCATCATAATGATAGTTTCCTCTTTATGTATGCTTGTTGTCAAGTTAAGACAAAGGTTAGAAAGAATGAAGAAAAAATTATCATAGGATATGATTGTAGTCATAGGACAATGAAAAAGTAAACTCATCATACTAAAAAATCCAAACAAACAATCATTTAGATGATATATTATGACTAAATACAAGGGTATAATAGAAAATTAGAGGCTTTAAAGAAGGTGATATGGTTTGTTATAAGGAAATGAATATGATGCAAGGGGTAAAGTTGAAAAATAAAAAGTGCAATGAAAAAAGGACATGGCTACAACAAAGAGAGTTAAAGATCTTCAATTCATTGTAAGTAAAAGTTGTTTATGTCTCTTAAATTTCCTTTTTACATCTAAAAATATTTCCCATGGGTATGAAGTCATTCAAAGGAAAATTTCAAGATATTTTAACAAGTTTTGAAGTAGTTTGGAAGGCCTTAAATGGCATAATAACTTTCTATCTGACCCAAGGAGTTTTTCAACCTTAAAATCCTTTAAATCATATGCCATATAATCATGAGAGAAGGTTTTAGCAACCGAAAGAGTAAAATTAGTTGTACAACAAGTGGAAAGTATCTAGGGAAGTTTGGTGATTTTTGCAAGAAGTTGAGGTGATATAGGTGGTAGTTTTGGCTCAATTAGAACAATTTGAGAGTGTCAAGGAGCCGAAGGAGGAGCCTTATCTGTAAAAAGGTCAAAGTGAGATATTTTTGTGCATTTTCCCACCACTTACAAGTACTTTTGGAGACTCAAAAATAAGGACAGCTCAGTTGGATACCTAGGAAGTTTGACCAAGAAAATTTCATATAGCACATGTCTTTTCATGTCTTTATTTCTTAAGTACATGTTCATTTACTATAGCAAGTTTTTATGCATTATAAAACTTAGCTTTATGCTTCTTTTTCCATTAAATTTCACTATTCAAAACCAAGATTGTACTCTAAAACTAGTTCTTTTATTTTATTGTAATAACTAAAGACTTAATTTTCAAGCATGTATAACAATTGAAAAGCTCCTTTTTTATCAATAAAATTCAATTTTTTTTACCTTCTCATTGTTGTTTACTGTGCAAAATGCTTAAAGATAGTTGATGTAATCTTATGGTGAACTTGTTTTCCATTTAATTTTTATCCTATTTTCATTGCCTCTATGTCGAAAATATATGTTTTTGATTAAGAAAAAATAGGTTTTAGGGGACCTGAAAACCTATTACAATTTGAAAGATAAGCATTAAAGAGATGAAACAAAACAGCTGCAAACACCAGCACAAAAACCAGTAGCTAAGAAAAAGACAACAAGAAGCCAACAAGAAATTGGCTCCAAACCCAGCATTACAAGTTACTTGAAAAATTTAATAGATTCCTCAGCATTTTGAACCAAGAGCATCATCGCCTTGGCCACTTCCCTCAGGTCATTGTTTTCCTCTCTCAGTTGGCTATCTTTCGTATTGATCTCCATCCCAGTAGTGTTCTGCCTTGTTCTGTGCCTGGGAGTCTGGTGGGTGGTGCTGGAAGTTGGAATATCATCAATGACAACCATATTATTTTCCTAATTTTTCCTTTCTAGATGATCCACCAAAGCATTCATGTTCTGTGATGAGACTTTGAGGACCTGGAGACTATGGTTCATGAAGTTTTTTAGAGCCTTCTCTGTACGGTCAACCCTGGAGTTGATGTTGTCTTTATCCTCTTCAGCCTATTCTTTCAAGGTTCTTATAACATCCTCCAGGTGTTTCAAATCCACTTTGATCAAATCTTTTTCTAGCCAATCCTCCATCTCAATTTCCTCTTCAGCTTCATTGGTTTCTATCTCATCATTCTTTTTCCCATAGTCCTTAATCAACTTATTAATCTTGTTTTCCAACTCCCTCTGTTTACTTTGCATGCTGGTAATGTTGTCAACAACCCATTTCTGGAAGTTGAAGGACTCCAGAGCATAGTTATGGGTGGTATTCAAGATGGTGTTCATAGAATCCCTACCTTGTTCAGTGCCCATAGAGTTAGAATTGTCATCCTCCTTAGAATTCAGAGCAACATTCCTGCTGTCCGAGCCCATAGGGTTAGAGTGAGGGTTTTCAGAGTTACCCCCTTCATCCTCTTCACCAATGTTCTCATCCTTTTCATACTCCATATTAGTTTCAAAATCCTTACCCTTTTCCTCCTCCACATCACAGTGCACCTCCATATCCACATTATCTATGTCAGCTTTCCTTTTTTTGTGGGTAGATGTGTAAGGTTGTTCCTCATCCGAATCCAAATCTTGGCCACTCTTAGAGATATGTGCATTCATGATCAGAGGGTCATCTTTGGTTGCCCTAGCCTTGTCCTTTAGATGTTCATAAATGAGCAATATAAGCCCCCGATGGGCTATAGGGTAGGAGTTAGGCTTTTTAGCGTGGTCAACAAGACTCTCATTCAGAGAGGACGCTAAATAAAAAGGTAAGGATATTTTGGTCCCATGACAAAAGTGATTCAAAATAGCAAAGTGATAGTTATAGATTTTTGTAAATCTACTGTCAACAGTTAAATACTCCATTAAAACCCTTAAAACTTTTTGCCAAAAGGGCTTTACCTGCTGGGGAATGTAATAGGAAATGTTGTCTTTCTTCACAAGCTTGCCCTTCTCAACCTCCGATTTTGAGAAGATTTTGAACGCTTCAGCTGCATACTTTTGATCTCTGTAAAATTTGGTGCCCTCCATCTACAAACTTGTGACCTCTGAGACTAGGTTCTCATCAATTTTCCATATCTCCCCGAACAGAGTAACTCTGTTGTTACTCTAGCCTCTGGCAAAACTGTGAGAAACAGAATTTCTGCTTCCGTGAAGCTTTTCCATATAGTCAATAAAGCCATATATGTGAAGTCTTCTCCAGACTTTTCATTCACTCTTCCAATTTTTGCATCTTGGGGGCTCATTCCTGTTTAAATTACCATTCATTTTGAGCTCCAGGTAGAAGTACTAGTAGCTATAATTCACAGTCCGCAAATGAAACCCCAAATGTTGTAAATTCTGGAGTTACTGAACAAAGACTCTTTTGTTGTTTTGAAACTTATGTTAATGGCCGCACAAACCTAGCAATTATGATTATAATCTTCCTCACGCATATGATCATGGAAATGATGCCAAAAAGCACTCATTAACTGGCATTTAATCTGCCCCCAAAATTTGTCTTTGGAATTCATTCCCCAAAATATAATCATGATATTAACTGGACCCATTGATACGATCAAAATATAATTGCTCTTTAACCTCCCTTTTACAATGAGTTTCTCCAATATATTTAACATCATTCTCTAAATTGAACCCTTCATTAGCTAAGAGATCCGCTACCTTATTGCCTTCTCTTAGAGTATGAGTTATGCTAACACTAACATAGTTATTTAACAAATATTTAGCACTTTTAACTAAGTTAGTAATATTCCAAGAAATAGAGCTTGTACCTTTGAGGGCTTGGATGATGTTTAAGGAGTTCCCTTCGAGCCATATTTTTTTGAATTTGAATCCCTAAGCAAGATGGAGGCATTTTAGCATGGCTAGAGCTTCAACCACATGATTATTTTGGACCCCAAAAGGAGAAGCAAAAGCTACAATGCAGACTCCTTGAGAATTTCTGATAACTCCTCCACCACCAGACTTCCCAGGGTTGCCCTTAGCCACCCCATCAAAATTCACTTTTATCCAATCATGATCAGGAAAGAACCAAACAATATTATCTCTCCTATTCTTATTGTTAGATCTGCAGACTTTATGTATTAGGCTCTATTCAGTGAGGATATCTTTTTCCATATCATTCATATCAGTAACAAACCATTGCTTATTGTTCTTGTGAGGAATATTGATGTTCTCTTTTATGGCCCTGTAGATTTTTTCAAAAACCACCTGAGAGTTACACTTATCTTCCCTAAATATTCTGTTATTTCTTTCTTTCCAAATGCCCCAACAAATCATGGGGAGGGTCAAGGACCAAAGGTTCTTGATAAGCTCGCATTTAGTGGGGAAATTCCATTGCCAGATAATATCCTTGATACTCTTGTTCATAACCCAACTAAGTTTCCATTTCTCCCACATTTTACACCAAATTTCCTAGGTAAAGGAGCAGTGAAAAAAGAGATGATCAACTGATTCTTCCTATTTCTGGCATAGCTGACATCTATTAGGGAATTTGAAACCTCTTCTGACCAAATTGTCAAGAGTAAGGATACTATTGTGAGAAGCAATCCAAAAGAAAATATTAACTTTAGGGATCAGAATGATGTTCCAAACTTTACTCCAAATGGGATTACTGGTCTGAGAAAAAGTGTTTTGTAGGCTGAAGCAACCATAAATTCACATGTAGGATTACTTTTCTAGAGAAAAACATCATCATAGTCTTTGTTAAGGGAAAAGGACAGCAACTCCTTCTGGAGTAAGGAAAATCCAAAATGAATAACATCAAGCCTCACCCATTTGTCCTCCTTCCAGTAGTCACACACCATAAGCCCAAACCTTCTTTTACATTCCTCAATAACTTGGTTGTTGTCTTGATCATAAAGAGCTTCATTCTTCATCCAAGGGTCCTCCCAAAACCTTATTTTGTCACCTTTTCCAAGGACCCATCTAGCTCCAGCTTTGGCCACTTTTATGGATTTGATAATACTATTCCAAATGAAGGATCCAACAGGAATGTCTTCAGAGTCAAGGACCCCTTGGATAGGCTGATTCTGAATATATTTATTAAACCATATTTGATTCCAATCTTTCTTGGTATCATAAGCTCTCCATAATTGTTTAGCTATAAGAGCTTTGTTAAAGGTTTTTAGAGCTTTAATCCCCAACCCTCCTTTGTTCTTTGGTCTACAAACTTTGTCCCAAGCAACCAAGGATATCCTCTTTTTTTCTTCAACTCCTGACCATAAAAATCTCTTCTAGATTCTTTCCAATACTTCAGAAAATTTAGCCGGGATACCAAATAAATTGAGGGCATAAACAGGGAGGTTTTGGAGAGTAGCTTGAAGGAGCTGCAATTTCCTAGCCTAAGATAAAATAGAACCTTTCCATCCAACAAGTTTTTGGTTGAATTTATCAATGATCATATTCCAAAAGGAGTTTGGGGGAGTTAAACCCAAGGGAAGACCCAGATAGGTGGAAGGGAGCATGTCCACCTTGCAACCAATAATTTTAGCAATTTTCTATTGTCTTAAGACTGGAGTGTTCATGAAATATATAGCCAATTTGTCCCAATTGACTTGCTGACCAGTAGCCAAAGCATAGGAATTAAGAGAAGTTTTGAAGGCCTCAGATTCCCTAACAAAAGAATATCCCATTAGGATAGTATCATCAATAAACTGTTGATGAGAGCAAAAAACATTAGCAGAGGAAGGTTGAAGACCTTTGATGGTTTTACTCCAATTTCAAATTGTGAATCAATCTGCTCATGCTCTCAACCAAAATGGTGAAGAGGAGAGGAGATATAGGATCTCCTTGTCTGAGCCCCCTTGATGTTTTAAAGAATTTTATAGGAGATCCATTAATCAGAATAGAGAACAAAGGAGTGGTGATTAGCTCTCTGATAATTTTGGTTATCTTTTCATCAAATCCAAAAGCCTCCACGATTCTGAAAAGAACATGCCACTCCACTCTATCATAAGCCTTGGCCAGATCCAACTTTATCAAGAAGCCTTCTTTTTTAGCAGAAATGAGGGAATGCATGTTCTCATGTACAAGAATGATAGAGTCCAAAATCTGCCTGCCAGGAACAAAACCATTCTACTCCTCAGAGATGATGAAGGGGAGAACCGCCAAAATTCTAGTGGTCAAAACTTTAGATATGATCTTATAGAAAGAGTTACATAGACTTATTGGCCTAAATTTTCCCATAGATTCTGCCCTAGCAACTTTAGGGATTAGGGCAATAAACGTGGAGTTGAGTTCCTTAAGGATTCTTCTAGCTCCAAAAAAATCTTTGCCCGCATTAACCGTGTCTTCTCCCACAATATGCCAGAATTCCTGAAAGAAAAACAGAGGGAAACCATCAGGACCCGGGGCTTTATCCCCTTGAAATGAAAAGACAGCTTTTTTAATTTCTCCAGCAGACGGGATAGCAGATAGGGCCTTATTCTGAATAAGATTAATGATCTTAGGAATAATATTAACCAAATTGTGTTGGTGGGTATGATCAATGTCCTTGTTACTAGTGAGGAGCTGATTGAAGAACCTGATAGCTTCATCACTGATTTCCTCCTTATTAAGAAGAGTTTTGTCCTCTACAATAAGTTTTGAAATTCTATTCGCTGCTTTATGTTTTAAATATGTCATGTGGAAAAATTTAGTGTTTCTGTCCCCAGCCTCCAGCCAGATCATCCTGGATCTCTGCCTCCAATAGATTTCTTCCCTAGAAATAATGTTGTGGAGTTTTACTAGAACATCATCTTCCATGGCTTTGGAATACTTTTTATAGCCATCTTTTTGTATTGAATTTTGGATCTGATCCAACTCCTCCTTTACCTTTTTCTTAGAATCAAAAATATCACCAAAGACCTTCTTGTTCCATATCTTAATGTTGAATTTGATATTTTTAAGTTTTTTGGCAACTTTATACATGGCAGTTCCATTTACATCAATATTCCACCAGTTAGCAATAGATTTTTCAAGATTAGGGTGGGAAATCCACATCTTTTCGAACCAAAAAGGGAAGCTCTAATTATTCTTAAAATTCTCAGCAACAAAAGAGATGGGATAATGGTCTGAACCAATTCTATTAATAATAGAAAGGGAGCACCTATGGGAAAGAATCCAATCATTAGTGACAAGGGATCTATCAAGTCTTACCTGAATGAGATATTCACCATCCCTTCGGTTAGACCATGTGTAGGATGCCCCATTGAGATCCATATCAATGAGAGCATTGATATTAATAAAGTTCATCAAATCAGATCTACTATCTGGTTGAGCATGAATACCCCATATTTATCAATGTCTTGCAGAGGAGTATTGAAATCTCCCATCACAACCTAGCTGTTCAAAGGGAAAGATTTTCTTTTTTGCTGAATTTTATCCTAGAATTTGCTTCTAGCAGATTTGGAGTTAGGGGCATAGATATTAGTAATAACACATTCCTTTCCATCAAAGATGCTTTTAGCTTTCAGGGATAAAATATTGCCATCTACATCAATCATTTCTCCAAAGATGGTTTTCTTGTTCCAGAAAATTGCAACCCCTCCAGATGCTCCATTAGAGCTACTGCCGCAAACTCCTCCAATTTTAAAGAAGTTTAATTTCTCCACTTTCTCTTTACTCATTTTGGTTTCCTGTACTAGGATAATATTCGGATTTTGATCTCGAATGAGGTTCCGTAATATATCTTGTTTATTGAGACCATTTAGGCCTCTAATGTTCCAAGATATTACCTTCATTTGGAAGCCTGAGGGCAGGATTCCTTTATAGTTCGTTGCCTTCCATCAGCTATATTTTTCTTGCTCTCCTGGTCCCTATGCCATTTCATAGTTTTACATCCTGGTGGGGATCTTGAAGCACCAAAATCAGCCTTGGACCTGGTTCTGGTTTTCACCCCATTAAGGCCTCCTACCTTCTTAGTTTTTATTTTCTTTTGATTTCTTGTTATGTTTTCTTCTTGTTCCGCTCTAGTCTCATCTTGCATATTACTCCATAGTTCTCCTCTTTTTTGGGATGATGTAGGTGTATCAACTCCAATATTTTGGAATAACGCATTTAAATTTACCTGAGGTGATCCATACTTGTTGCTCCTTCCAAGTTTAATTTCATGTTCTTCAAATTCATCTAGGCACTGTTCATCTTTTTTTGATATAGAATCTTGAAAGACCTCATGATCAGAGTCAGTGATATTCTCAATCTCACCATCTTCAATTGTCTCTTCATTGATTTCATTCTCCTTCTCCTGTGTCTGTAGAGCCTCAAAGGTATTGACTATTTTGATCTCAAACTCCCTGATTTCATTCTTTTTATTCTCCTTCATAGGGGGATTCTTAGGAAGGTCAATTCTATCTCCTTCTGATGGTTTTGATATATTGATAGAGCTTTCACTTTTTCCTTCTAACTTGTTACCTTCTTTGTTATTATTCTTTTCTTTCCAGACCTGTTTGTGGGTATTTGATATCACAGGTTTTTTAGGGTTGCTGGGACAAGCCTTAGCCCAGTGACCAACTTTTTTGCAAGAAAAGCACACAAAGGGGAGTGATTCAAACTCTATTGACTGTTCCCATAATCCAAGTTTGGAGCTTATATCAATAGTGATAGGAAGGTCCATATTCTGTGAAATGTTGACACAGATACGCGTATAAACCAATCTCTTGCGAGCTGCTATTATTGGATCTATCGCAACAAGCTCCCTAAAGGAGTTGGCGATTCCTAAGAAAACATCCTCCACCCAGTATTCCAATGGCAACCCTGGCAGCCTTACCCAAACTAGAGCAGTTTCAAAGAAAGAGTCATTGAGTTCCATGTTAGGAGACCATTTTCTCACAGATAAAGAAAATTTACCAAACATCCAGGGGCCACCACTTAAAGCAGCTTCCATATCTTCCCCACAAGAGAATGAGAATACAAAAAAGCCTCTAGGAAGGGCAGAGACATCAACCTAACCTTTCATTCTCCATTTTCTCTTAATAAAAGACCTAACATCCTCAATATTAGGTCGAGGTCTAACAAACTTCCCCACTAGAGGAAATGCCATTAAAGAGATGCTATGATCGATAACTAAATCAGGAATCTCAATAGCAAGTTGACCCATTTTATTATCTGATATATCTTTCACAAAGGGGAAAAATGATTTACCAGTCGGTTTTCCAGATGCTTTCCTTGCAAAAAGACTACTCCAGGGTTTGGAAACTTGCCCCTCCTTGATATTTTCTGAGTCAACTTTCACCACTTCGGGGCTCGATTCTTGGGAATCTTTCAACTGTTTGTGGTCAGAAGGAGGGTCCCATAGCCGTGGGTCCCCATCCTGTCTCCCATCCTCATCATTCATTGCTTGTCCTTGAGCTGCAGTGGATTCAAAACCAGAGGATCCAACCTTGTTGTTCCCTCCATTTCCCAATTTCAAATTTCCACATGCAAACGTTGTTCCATCCATAGGATCCCTCGGTGAGAAATTTTTAGGCTTTTTCTTCCTTGTTGCAGAGCTCACTCTGTATAATTCTTTAGCTTGCCGAAAATATATGTTATTGCATTTTATAACTTGTGTTTAACTAGTTAGCGTTAGAGTTTGAGTTGTGAAGACATTTATTTTTCCTTCTAAATGCTACCTTAACATATTGGACCTGGTTATGAAATAATCGTGCAAGAGAATATAAAATTTTGATCTATGTAGGATATTGTTGAAGTTATTGGTCACATTGTGAATCATATTGGTCCAAAGCTAAACCAGATCTTAGCATAGTCACTTCCTCTCGGCTCCATCCACCCCATGAACTCCACCTTTCTTGGGTCTGGTAGTTTCTTACCTTTTACCGAGACTAGAATGCCCATGACGTGCTTCCTGGTGGCGCCTTAGTCCTTGACAGGACATAGCTACACCTTCGCACTCCTAGGGACACCCAAATCGCAGGTTTTGTTAAAGTTCAAAAAACTAGAGCTTCCTTTGCACATTGTCACTATTATTGTATCACTATGGTGAATTAATTTTTATTCTTTTGATCAACTATTATAGCTAAATAATAATTACTCAAAAATATTACTTATTAATTTATATTTTTATTTATTTCAGCATATAACTATTTGCTATTTTATTTATCAAATTACATAATAAGTAATTTTAAAAATAGCTCTTTAAATAAAAAAACAAAAGAAAGAAAAATGTAAATAAAGAAAAATGCAATTAAAATAATTCATTCATAATGATATTTGTTTTACATAGAGTTTTCTGCTCTCAATGTTGTTTTACACATATTTTTCTAAAGATAGGTATATACTAGTTTCTAAAAGTAATGTTTTCAATCGTTGATTCCAACTACCTTAATTAAATATAAATTAATTACACTAAAGGAATAACTTATCTAAGATGGTTGACCTATTTTTCTCGATTAATGGTTGAGTCTACTCCTTAAGTCTGCAAGACAATTGAAGTATTCTAACTCATCCATTTTTTTGCGATTCTATGCGTGTGTTGGTTTTAATGAACCTCCTTTACTATTGTCCCATCATCACTCTCAAGAAATGCCATATTTTTTATTAAAATTGTAAATAAACTAAAATTATCATCTAAAAACTTCACTTTTCTGCAGTTTCACCAACTAGTAAATAATGCCAACTACATATCAATTGTCGTCTCCTTACCCTTTATCATTATTTTAAAAGTCATGTTAGTAAAAGAGTGCATTTTTCCAGTTTGGAAAGACACAATTGAAATGTAAAGCTAGAAATTTGATTGTAGTTAGTCTTAAATGGGCATTTAAAAATCATTTCTATTATAAACGAAGGGAATTAAAATGTTCAATCCAATTTAGCAACTGATAATCACTATAATAAAAAAAAATTAAACTACACATTTTAAGGAGTTTTGCATCGAATGAAATGATTTTAATGAGCTTCTTTGAATCACAATTGAAAGCTATTCCATAAAAATTTATCTACCTTATGATGAAAGAAAATAAATCTACCTACATGACATGTTTTTCTATTATATTGTTTTTGATTAAGTAAAAATAGGTTTTAAGGGACCCGAAACCCGATTACATTCGAAAGATATCCAAGAAGGAAACAAAACAAGACAACTGAAAAAGACCAGCAAAAAAACCAGTAGCAGAGAAAGGGACAACAAGAGGCCAGCAAGAAATTGGCCCCAAGCCCAGCATTACAAGTTAATTAAAAACTCTTCATAGTTTCCTCAGCATTCTATACCAAGAGCATCATCGCCTTGACCACTTCCCTCAGGTCGTTGTTTTCCTGTCCTAGCTGGCTCTCTTTCATTTTGGTGTCCTTCCCAATAGTGGTCTATCTAGTTCCACGTCTAGGGTTCTGGTGGGTGGGGCTGGAGGTTGGAGCATCTTCTATAATTACCAAGTTCTTATCTTGATTTTTCTTTTCCAAATGATCTACCAAAGCATTCATATTCTGGGAAGAAACTTTAAGGACCTGGAGGTTGTGGTTCATGAGGCTTTTTAAAGCCTTCTCATTACAGACAATCTAGGTGTTGATGTTGTCTTTGTCCTCCTCCACCTACTCTTTCAGAGTTCTAATAACATCCTCCAAATGTTTTAGGTCCCCTTTGATCAGATCTTTCTCCAACCAGTCCTCCATCTCCATTTCCTCCTCAACTTCACTGTTTTCCGTATCCTCATTCTGTTTCCCAGAGTTAGAATTCTTAATCAGCTTATTAATCTTATCTTCTAGCTCCCTTTGCTTACCTTGCATACTGGTGATGTTTTCGACAACCCATTTCTGGAAATTGAAGGATTCCAGAGTGCAATTACAGGCGGTGTCCAAGATGGTGTTCACAGAGTCCTTGCCCTGTTTAGTCTCCTCAGAGTTAGGGTTGTCATACTCCTTAGGATTCAGAGTAGCATTCTCACTTTCTGATCCCTTAGGGTTAGAGTGAGGGTTTTCAGAATTACCCCCTTCCTCCCCTTCACCATAGTTCTCATCCTTATTTTGCTCCATTTTAGTATCAGTGTCCTTATCCTTTTCCTCTTCTTCATCATAATGCACCTCCTTTTCCTCATGCTCTGTTTCAAATTTCCTTTTTTTGTGGGTAGGGGTGTTGGGCCGATCCCCATTCAAGTCAAAGTCTTTGCAGCTCTTAGAGATATGAGCGTTAATGATCAAAGGGTCATCCTTGGTTGCCCTAGCCTTATCCTTTAGATGTTCATATATTAGTAGTGTGAGCCCCTGGTGGGCTAAAGGGTAAGAGTTAGGCTTTTTAGCATGGTCTGCAAGGCTCTCATTTAGAGAGGATGCTAAATAGAAGGGCAGGGATATTTTAGCCCCATGACGAAAATGGTTTAGAATAGCAAAATGATAGTTATAAATTTTTGTAAATCTGCCATCCACAGTCAAATACTCCATTAAAATCCTTATAACTTTTTGCCAGAAAGGCTTTACCTACTAGGGAGTGTAGTAGGAGATGTTGTCCTTCTTCACAAGCTTGCCCTTCTCATCCTCCAACTTCGAGAAGTTTTTGAAAGCTTCAGCTGCATACTTCAGATCCCTGTAGAATTTAGTCCCCTCCGTCTAGAGACCCGTGACCTCTACAACCATGTTTTCATCGATTTGCCAAATCTCCCCGAACACAGTGACTCTGTTGTTACTCCAACTTTTAGCAAAACCATAAGACACGGAATTTTTGCTTCCGTGAATCTTTTCCATATAGTAAGTGAGGCCGTATCTATGGAGCCCTCTCCAGACCTTTCGTTCACTCTTCCAATTTTCACATCCTGGAGGCTCGTTCATGTTTAGGTTACCACCCATTATGAGCTCCAAGTAAAGATACCCACTACTACAGTTCACAATCCACAGATAAGACTCTGAAAACTTGTTATTTCTGGAATTCCCATGTAAAGACTCTTTCGTTGTTTTGAAATTGTTGCTTATGGCCACACAAACCCAGCGATTATTACTATAATCTTTCGCACACATATGATCTTGGAAATGATGCCAAAAAACACTCATAATCTGATAGTTAATCCACCCCCAAAATCTATCTTTGGAAATCATTCCCCAGAAAGTAATCATGAAATTAACTTGACCCATTGATGCGATCAAAGTATAATTGCTCTTTAACCTCCCTTTTAATGTGAGTTTCTCCAATGTATTTGACATCCTTCTCCAAATTGACCCCTTCATTGGCTAGGATATCCTCAACCTTATTGCCTTCTCTAAAGGTATGAGTTATACTAATGCTAACATAGTTATTTAAAAGATATTTAGCAATTTTAATTAAATTGGTAATATTCTAGGAAACAGAACTTGTACCTTTGAGGGTTTGTATGATGTTTAAAGAGTCCCCTTCGAGCCAAATTTTTTTGAATTTGAATTCTTGAGCTAGCTGGAGGCTCTTTAGCATTGCTAGAGCTTCAGCCACATGGTTATTTTGGACCCCAAAAGGAGAAGCAAAAGAAGCAATGCAAATTCCTTGAGCATTTCTAATAACTCCTCCACCACCAGCCTTTCCAGGGTTCCCTTTAGCCACCCCATCAAAATTAACCTTTATCCAGTCATATTCAGGAAAACGCCAGATAATGTTATCTCTCCTATTCTTATTTTCTGATCTATAGACCTTATGCATTAGGTTCCATTCAGTGAGGATGTTTCTTTCCATATCATTCATATTAGTAACAGACCATTGCTGATTATTCTTGTGAGGAATATTGATGTTCTCCTTTATAGCCCTGCAGATTTTTTCAAAGACCACCTGAGTATTACACTTAGCTTCCCTAAATATCCTATTATTTCTTTCTTTCCAAATGCCCCAGCAAATCATGGGGAGGGTCAAAGACCAAAGGTTCTTGATAATTTGGCATTTGGTTGGAAAATTCCATTGCCAGATAATATCCTTGATACTCTTGTTCATAACCCAATTAACTTTCCATTTTTCCCACATTTTGCACCAAATATCCCAGTAAAAGAGCAGTGAAAAAAGAGATGATCAATTGATTCCCCCTCCTTCTGGCATAGCTCACATCTATTATGGAATTTGAAACCTCTTCGGATTAAATTGTCAAGAGTAAGGGTACTATTACGAGAAGCAAGCCAAAAGAAAATGTTGACTTTAGGGATCAAAATGTTGTTCCAAACTTTACTCCAAATGGGATTGCTGGTTTGAGAAAAGGTGTTTTTATAGGCTGAGCCAACCGTAAATTCACCTTTAGGATCACTTTTCTAGAGGAATACATCATCATAGTCTTTGTTAGGGCAAAAGGACAGCAACTCCTTCTGGAGGGAGGAAAATTCAGAATGAATGTCATCAAGCCTAACCCACTTGTCCTCCTTCCAGTAGTCACACACCATAAGCCCAAACCTCCTTTTACACTCCTCAATAATTTGACTATTGTTTTGATCATAAAGAGCTTCATTCTTCATCCAGGGGTCTTCCCAAAACCTTATTCTGTCACCTTTTCCAAGGACCCATCCAGCCCCAGCTTTTGCCACTTTTATGGATTTAGTAATGTTATTCCAGATGAAGGATCCAACAGGGATGTCTTTAGAGTTAAGGACCCCTTGGATAGGTTGATTTTGAATGTGTAGCATCCTAAAATTGCGACACTTGCAATTTCAACTGCATTTGGGTCTTCACGATGGCGATGCAATGTTAAACCTGAATGGAGACCCCGAAACCTGCTTGTGACACCAAAAACTGCATTTTTCTGCACCTTGGCATGATCCCTCCTTGCACCCTGCTGTCTCGGGAGGTGGGACCATGGTGCCCAGTGACCTGGTCCTTCAGGACCATGGTGCCCAGCACCCTGGTCCCCCAGGACCATGGCGCCCAGTGCCTTGGTCCCTGGCCCTATTTTGGGCCCGGACTCTTTTGGGCATCGGGTCTTTAAGTTTGCAATTTGGGAAATATTGTTTCCTGGTTGACCTAAGGTCGGGAAAATCAATCTATCAACCCTAATTGACAAGTATATAAACTACATTTCCTCTCTCAAAAAGGGAGGAGGACATATATGTGCAAAGACGCGGAAGCAATATTCAAACATTCAAACATTCAAGCACTCAAGTATTCCTTCAAGCAATTGAGCATTCTAAGTCTCCATTCAAGGCTAGGTGTTGCATTCAAGACAAGGATTCAACCATTGAAGAGGAGATCACATACAACATACAACATACTACATACATTACACCTTCGCATGTAAGAATACAAACATTCTTACAACAAGGTATCAGTACTTGTTTACATTACAAACATTTACATTTACAGCATTCTCATTTCTTGGTTAATTCCAAAACCAGGGTTTGACCTAAAGGCAAACCCCTCATCCCTAACCCCCCAATCATCCTCTCTTTTTTGTGTGTAGATTGCAAGTACGCGGCTGTAATTGAAGATCTAGAATCCTTGTGCAGAGACGAACAAATCCACCTTCGTTTCACGGATTTTTCGGAGGACCGTGTGCACGCCGGGCGCCATCGTCCCATCAAATTTCACTCAAATTTGCAGAACAGCACCATCTCAACATTTTACTGCTAATTCCAGGTCCGCAACTTCATCCTGTATCCCTATCTCTGTTTATAAGCGAATCTTTCCTATTTTACATGCATTCTTAGTTCAATCATCCTATCTACATTTCTTTACGAAAGAGGGTATCCTTGATGTCTTAACCCTTGAAACTCATTTAGAATCCAATCTTGCATTACGTGGGATTGGATCTTGTGGGTTTCAACCCCTCTTTTGAATGTAAAGTCTCTCCCAAGTGAAAACCATCAACCCTAGTGACCTCCCTTCTCTCTCCTCGGAGTTGGGGAGGGGAGAACAACTAGGGTTTGATTTTTCTGCTTTACATTTTGGTGAACCCGACGTGAACATCCTCATTCTGATTATTCATGGTTAGATCTGAAAAATTTGCTTCCTTAATTACATTTCCATGTTTGATCTTTTGCAAATTTTAGAGGCTAATTGCATAAAAACCCTAAAATTTTCTTTTTAGTAATTGAGCTTGTGAAATGTTTAATTGTTAATGCTTGTTTCAGATCTACCCTTCTATTGAAAATTACCAATTCATATTTGTGCTTTAATTCTGAAAATTAAGTGGTTAAATGTCAAAACCCTAATTTTTAAAACCTTCTTGATTCAACCTTTGACTGATAATTTCACTGATCAAAACACCTCCAAATCGGCTGTAACTTTGGATTCTGCAATAAAATCACAATATCTCTCATCCCTGAAAATTTGGAAAAAAGTTGCGAGGACCGTGTGTACCCCGAGCGCCATCGTCCCCGACATTTTTTTCGAAATTTCGGGAGCTAGATCTTACTGTATTTTTCTGCTAAAATCCAGAATTTTGGCTGATTTTATCAATTTTAACACTTTCAAAATTAAAGTCAAAGTTGGTCTAGTGATTGCTTGGATAAAGGCTTATAATCATTCAAAAAATTGTTGAAATTGAAATTCATATCAAAATTGTGTTTCTTACAGTCCTAAATCTGAAAAGTGTGTTGGCATTCATTCGAAATTTCAGTGCTTTATTCAAATTTTTGCAGTTTGTGGCTTTTGAAATTAAGTGTTTAATTGCAACAACCTCTGATTTCCGCTTTTAAATTTGAATTTTGCATGAAATTGAGTCAACTTTTAAATTTCAAAGCTTGCATTGCTTTCAGTATTCCCTCTAAAATCATAAAATTCAAAATTTCAGTTTCCCTCTCTTTTTCAAAATTCAAATTTTGCATTTTTCAACAATCTTGGTAGGGTTCAATTTTGAGATTGCAACTTTAATTTGGCCTATCTACAGATCGTAAAATCACTCAATTTTTTCAGATTAGCTTTAAAATCATCATAACTTTCATCTTTGAAAATTTTGAAAAAAATTGCGAGGACCGTGTGCACTCCGTTCGCCACGGTCCCTGACATTTTTTTCGAAATTTTGGGAGATTGTCCTGATTGTATTTAACAGCTTAAATCTAGGAGATTGGCTGATTTTATTGAGATTTACTACCTCTAAAATTCAAAATCTTCTCTCTCTCTTTAGTGCATGAGTTTTACAACAATAAGCCCTACTTACACTAGTCCCGTTAGACGAAGCCTTAGAATTAAGTCCTTCCAAGGTGTAATTACTGAGGAGATGGAACCTAATTTGAATGGCCTTTTTAATGGGGACATGGGTAATTCCTCTAATCCTCTTAATGATGAAGAAGCTCTCCATGAGGTTTCTGTAGAACAACTTTCGAAATTGGATAACCAATTTGATGATTTTCGACAATGGATGTCTCAAGAATATCCTGATAGTGAAGCTCTTTCATTAATTGAGGGTCTAAAACGTATGGTTCAAAGTGATAAGAATGGAATTGATATTTTGCATGGTATTGCACACATTGTGGATTCGAATGTGATGCCTATGAAGAGTTGTGCCGAAACTTTAGGTTATACACAACCTCCTACTCAAGTTAATCATTCTATTCCTTTGACAACTCCTATTGCTAGTATACCTACTTTTACATCAAAAATAATGACTACTTAAATACAAGACATTCCTCCTATGATCACCAGTCATGGGGGCAATCCTTCTTCTTCAATCAACCCTCTTCCTTCATTCAATCCAACTTCTTCATTCATTCCTTCAATGAGTGTTCCTATTATATCTCCACAAATGAACATGATGCAAGGAGGCAATTCATTTAATCATTCCATTCCTCCTTGTAGTGTTCCTCCTTTCCAATCATCTCCTATGACTAACTATCATAGTGTCCCACCACCTTACTCTCTACCTTCTTTCAATAACATAATACCTCCATCACAATCTAACACGTCTAATATGAACTCTTCGACTGAAGCAACCATTAACAATCTTGCACAAACTGTCTCTTCTTTACAGCAACAAATTGCTCTATGAATCAATCTAAGTTTAGTGTGCCCACATTTGATGTTGCGAGCCCACTTTCTCTTGACATTGTCCGAGCTATTCCCCCTAAACATTTTGAAATTCTGCATTTGGAGCTTTATAATGGTAAGGGTGATCCTCTAACACATGTTAAGACCTTTCAAACAATATGTACCGATTTTGCTTATGACCAAAGGTTGCTTACAAAACTGTTTACTAGAACATTAAGAGATAAAGCCCTACAATGGTATTGCTCATTGCCTTCTTATTCTATTTCTTCTTTCGAACAACTTGCAAATGCTTTTATTCAACAATTTCAAAACAATATAAGTCCTAAAGTTACTTTGATTGATTTAATGCATTGTAAACAAGGTGTTAAAGAAAGAGTGACTGATTTCATTGGTAGATATAAGCATTTGTATGCTCAAATTTCTTTTCCAGTACCTGACAATGATATTCAAAGAATCTTTATTTCTAATTTACAAAAAGATATTAGAGAAAAACTTCTATTTTCTGAGTTTACTTCTTTCCAACAGTTGTGCGCAACTCTTCACAATTATCAACTGACTGTGAGTCAAATGGAACAAGCAAATCCTATGGCTCTGAGTGATAAGGGTGATAGTAGTCAACAACCATTTGGGAAGTTTAAACCGAACAGAGAGTCAATTAAATTCAATGAAAACATCATCAACAACAATGTGAATGCAGCATCAGGTGTGCCTCCTATTTCTAAGTTTTTCAAGAAAGAAAGAAAGTTTACTCCTTTGAATGAATCATTGCATAGTATTATGAATAAGTTATTGGAACAAAATGTGCTTACTCTTCCTCCTATAAGGCAAATAGATCCTGCAAAGATTAATTCACCCTATTTTGATAACAAGTCTTTTTATCAATTTCATCGTCAACCTGGGCATGATACTGAAAAATGTTTTGCTTTAAAGGGTAAAATTCAAGATTTGATTGATAATAATACTATCTTTGTTTCTGGTGTGAATGATAAAGGCAACACATCTGTAGCTTCTCCTAACCAAAATCTTAAGATTTTTACTGATCCATTGCCTTCTCATACCTCTAATGCGATTGATACTACTGATTCCTCTGTCTCACCTGATGATCTTGTGTCTATGACTCCGAATGTGATTAACTTTGTAGAGCAGCAGAAAATCCCTAAAGAACCTTCCATCACATTTGATTCTAGTGAAACTATCAGGGCACCTGATGGTCCTTTATATATAGTTGCAAAAGTCAAGAATACACCTTGTTGTGGAGTGCTTATTGATCCTTCTTGTATGGTTAATGTCATTACTGAAGAATTTCTTTTTACTTTGCAATTGAATCAAGTGATCTATGACGAAACAAATGTGGTTGTGAAACTATTTGATGCATTTTATTCTCCTACAATTGGTTCTATTACATTACCTTTTGAGGTCCGTAACAAGTACCTTGATGTAGACTTTGCTATTATTCCATCATCCGAACAATTTCATGTGAAGCTAGGCTATCCTTGGCTATCTTCCATGAAAGCTATTGCTTCTCCTATTCACAAGTGTTTGAAATTTCCCCATAGTGGTGAAATTGTTACTATCAATCATAGCCTCTTTAAACCAGCTGAAAGAACTTCTAGTGTTCCTATTGATTATTTTTGGCCTAAACAATTCCAATCCCTTCCACCGCGGAGTGATCATCTTTTCAAATCTTATCAAAACTAGAAAAAAGATATGATCCTTTCTCTAAGTGAACCTAGAACACCCAAACTTGACATTCCTATCATTCTTGAGAAGGAAGTTCTTCCTTTGAAAGATAAAACTAATGTCTTTCCTCAAGAAAATTCCCAACCCATTCCTATGAATGTGACTATGCCCATATCTAATAAATTTTCTAAAGGTAGACCTATACCTCCTCGTCATGATGGACTTGGTCTCCTTCCTAAACCAAATATTCCTCCTTTATATGGAGCAGTTCCTCCTCCTTCCTCTTATAGAGAGAAGGGACCTTCCTCTTCTCCTATTATTCAACCTAAGAGACCACAACCTAAACACCCAAGTGATAAGGATGAGAACATTCCTCCTCCTCAATCTCCTCATCTTCCTACTAAGACTAGACGAAATCGTTCTACACGTGAACGCCGATGAAAGCATCGTCTTAGAGCTCAGGCAGCTACTTCTCAAACTTTGCAATCCCCAAAAACACCTTCAGCCAGTATTATTCCATTTTCTCCTCAGCCAAAAATTGAGCCAAAATCTCCTAAACATAAGATGTATGATGGTCTTGATCCTGTGCGAGTTAAAGATCCTACTTTTGTAAATCTTGATGATGATATAGATGAAAATGTTATTCATGATGAAAATGTTACTCCTGTTCATTCTGATAGTGAGTATGAATATGTTGATGTTGATAACCATTTATCTAACGAATTTTCTAAAGCACTTATCCTAGCTCCTAGACAAGAACAACATGGCTTGGAACATGAACATAGCCCTTGTTTGGATCTCATGATAGCTCCATCTGCTGTGTTGGATGTTCCTCCTCTAGCATGTTTCCTACCTTCCCGAGATATTGATCAGCAAGATCGGGGGGTAGATGACGTGCTAGACTAGTTCATTAGCATAGCAGACTCTCTCCTCCTCTCTTGATCTCTTTTGTTACTTCTTCTATGTGTTATTCTCATTCTTCTATTTGTTGTCCTTAGTGTTGCCTACTTGAGGACGATGCAAAGCATTGAGATCTCTTTTGGTCTCTCTCATGTTGACTCAAAAGACACATGTGTTCCCTTCTTCTAGGTGACCTTCCTTGATTGGGGAATGAAGAACAATTATGCATACATACATATGATATACATGAATTATCATACAGCATACTGACCCCGAGGAAAGCAAAGTCACCTTGTGCGTTGTGTTTTGTGTCTATTATCCTTGGGCTTATCTCACACTTGGGGGCTAAATCCTTGTGATAACGTGCTCCTTTCTCATTTCTTATATGTATCACTACCTTAAAGAAATCACCCCCGGTGAGGCATGTGCGATCGCTTTAACGTAGGGGAGCATACATCCCGTTCATATCTCTTCAAGATACTTGAAAATTTCTTGACAAATTTAGCTTTGCCTTGAAAATTTTTGATATCTTTCTTGCATGACTCATAGTGAGGGAACCTTACTACTGACAGTCATGGTTCTCCCTCGTGATCTTCCCTTTTACTTTGTCAATCAAATTCGTAAGATCCTTAGTCCACTGGGGGCTTGGTGTATCTTGCCTCCTTGATGTGGTGAAAGTTTTTCAATGTTGTTTCCTTGTACTTTACCGGAAGTATTGGCGTACGCTTATACTCCCGCTAAAGTGGGGGCTAAATGTAGCATCCTAAAATTGTGACACTTGCAATTTCGACTGCATTTGGGTCTTCACGATGGCGATGCAATGTTAAACCTGAATGGAGACCCCGAAACCTGCTTGTGACACCAAAAACTGCATTTTTCTGCACCTTGGCATGATCCCTCCTTGCACCCTGCTGTCCTGGGAGGTGGGACCATGGCGCCCAGTGCTCTGGTCCTTCAGGACCATGGTGCCCAGTGCCCTGGTCCCACAGGACCATGGCGCCCAGCGCCCTGGTCCCTGGCCCTATTTTGGGCCCAGTCTCTTTTGGGCATTGGGACTTTAAGTTTGCAATTCGGGAAATATTGTTTCCTGGTCGGCCTAAGGTCAGGAAAATCAGTCTATCAACCCTAATTGACAAGTATATAAACTACATTTCCTCTCTCAAAAAGGGAGGAGGACATATATGTGCAAAGACGCGAAAGCAATATTCAAACATTCAAACATTCAAGCACTCAAGTATTCCTTCAAGCAATTGAGCATTCTAAGTCTCCATTCAAGGCTAGGTGTTGCATTCAAGACAAGGATTCAACCATTGAAGAGGAGATCACATACAACATACAACATACTACATACATTACACCTTCGCATGTAAGAATACAAACATTCTTACAACAAGGTATCAGTACGTGTTTACATTACAAACATTTACATTTACAACATTCTCATTTCTTGGTTAATTCCAAAACCGGGGTTTGACCTAAAGGAAAACCCCTCATCCCTAACCCCCCAACCATCCTCTCTTTTATGTGTGTAGATTGCAGGTACGCGGCTGTAATTGAAGATCTAGAATCCTTGTGCAGAGACAAACAGATCCACCTTCGTTTCGCGGATTTTTTGGAGGACCGTGTGCACGCCGGGCGCCATCATCCCGTCAACTTTCACTCAAATTTGCAGAACAGCACCGTCTTGACATTTTACTGCTAATTCCAGGTCCGCAGCTTCATCCTGTATCCCTATCTCTGTTTATAAGCGAATCTTTCCTATTTTACATGCATTCTTAGTTCAATCATCCTATCTACATTTCTTTACAAAAGAGGGTATCCTTGATGTCTTAACCCTTGAAACTCATTTAGAATCCAATCTTGCATTACGTGGGATTGGATCTTGTGGGTTTCAACCCCTCTTTTGAATGTAAAGTCTCTCCCAAGTGAAAACCATCAACCCTAGTGACCTCCCTTCTCTCTCCTCGGAGTTGGGGAGGGGAGAACAACTAGGGGTCGATTTTTCCACTTTACAGAATGTATTTGTCAAACCAAATTTGATTCCAATCTTTCTTAGTATCATAGGCTCTCCATAATTGTTTAGCAAGAAGAGCTTTGTTAAAGGTTTTTAGAGCTTTAATCCCCAACCCCCCTTTGTTCTTTGGTCTACACACTTTGTCCCAAGAAACCAAGGATATTCTCTTTTTTTCTTCACTCCTGACCATAAAAATCTCTTCTGGATTCTTTCCATTTCTTCAGCAAATTTAGCCGGGATACCAAATAGGCTGAGGGTAGAAACAAGGAGATTTTGAAGAGTATCTTGAAGGAGCTGCAGTTTCCCAGCCTGAGATATCATTGAGCCTTTCCATCCAGCAAGTCTTTTATTGAATTTATCAATAAGAATATTCTAGAAAGAATTTGGGGGAGCTAAACCCAAGGGAAGACCCAGATAGGTGGAAGGGAGCATTTCCACCTTGCACCCAATAATTTTAGCAATTTTTTGTTGTCTTATGACCAGAGTATTCAGGAAGTAAATAGCCGATTTGTCCCAATTGACTTGCTGACCAGTAGCCAAAGCATAGGAGTTAATAGCAATTTTGAAGGCATTAGCCTCCTTGATAGAAGAATATCCCATGAGGATAGTGTCATCAACAAACTATTGATGAGTGCAAAAAATATTGGCAGAGGAAGGTTGAAGACCTTTGATAGTTTTGCTTTGTTTCAAATTGTGAATCAATCTACTCATACTTTCAGCCAAAATGGTAAAAAGGATAGGAGATATGGGATCTCCTTGTCTCAGCCCTCTTGAAGTTTTAAAAAAATTGGTAGGAGATCCATTAATAAGAATAGAGAACATAGGAGTGGTGATCAACTCTCTGATTATTTTGGTTACCTTTTCATCAAAACCAAAAGCCCCCATGATTTTGAAGAGAACGTCCCACTCCACTCTATCATAAACCTTCGCCAAATCCAACTTTATCAAGAAGCCTTCTTTTTTAGCAACACTGAGGGAATGGATGTTCTCATGAACAAGAATAATTTAGTCCAGAATCTGCCTACCAAGAACAAAACCTTTCTGCTCCTCAGAGATGATGAAGGGAAGCACTGCCAAAATTCTAGTGGTCATAACTTTGGATATGAATTTGTAGAAAGAGTTACATAGGCTAATTGGCCTAAAATTTCCCATAGAGTCCACCCAGCAACTTTGGGGATTAGGGATATAAAAGTGGAGTTGATTTCCTTAAGGATTCTTCTAGATCCAAAGAATTCTTTGACCGCATTAACCGTGTCTTCCCCCACAATATGCCAGAATTCTTGGAAGAAAAACATAGGGAATCGTCAAGACCCGTAGCTTTATCCCCTTGAAATGAAAAGATAGCTTTTTTAATTTCTCCAATAGACGGGATAGCAGTAAGGGCCTTATTCTGAATAGGGTTAATGACCTTAGGAATAATATTAACCAAATTGAGTTGGTGGGTCTGATCAATGTCATTGTTACTAGTAAGGAGCTGATTGAAGAATCTGACAGCTTCATCCCTGATTTCGTCCTTATTAAGTAGAGTGTTGTTTTCAACAATCAGTCTTGTGATTCTATTCACTGCCTTGTGTTTTAGAGAAGTCATATGGAAAAATTTAGTGTTTATGTCCCCTGCCTTCAACCATATAGCCCTAGATCTCTACCTCCAATAGATTTCTTCCCTAGAGATAATGTTGTGGAGTTTGACTAGAACATCATCTTCCATGGCTTTGGAATACTTTTTGTAGCCTTCTTTCTGTATTGAATTTTGTATCTGGTCCAGTTCCTCCTTTAGTTTTTTCTTTGAATCAAAGATATCACCAAAGACCACCTTGTTCCAAGTCTTAATATTGGTTTTGATGTTTTTAAGCTTTTTAGCAACTTTATACATGGCAGTTCCATTAACATCAAGATTCCACTAGTTAGCAATAGATTTTTCAAGATTAGGGTGGGAGGTCCACATCTTTTCGAACTGAAAAGGGAATCTCTGATTATTCTTAAAATTCTCAGCAATAAAAGAGATGGGATAATGGTCTAACCCAATTCTATTAATAACAAAAAGGGAGCATCTATGAGAAAGAATCCAATCATTAGTAACAAGGGATCTATCAAGTCTTACCTGGATGAGATCTTCACCATCCCTTCAGTTAGACCAAGTGTAGGAAGCCTCATTGAGATCCATATCAATGAGAGCATTGTCATTAATAAAGTCCATCAAGTCAGATCTACTATCTGTTTGAGCTTGACTGCCTCCAAATTTTTCAATGTCTTGCAGAGGAGTATTGAAATCTCCCATCAAAACCCAACTGTTCAAAGGGAAGGAATTTCTTTTATGCTGAATTTTATTCTAGAATTTACTTCTAGTGGATTTGGAGTTAGGGGCATAGATATTAGTGATGACACATTCCTTACCATCAATGATGCTTTTAGCTTTTAGGGATAAAATATTGCCATCAACATCAATCATATCTCTAGAGGTTGTGCTTTTATTCCAGAATATAGCAACCCCTCTAGAGGCTCCATTCGAGCTACTGCCACAAGCCCCTCCATTTTTGAAAAACTTTAATTTCTCCACTTTCTCTTTACTCATTTTAGTTTCCTGAACCAGGATAATATCCAAATTTTGATCTTGAATGAGGTTCCTTAATATATCTTGTTTATTGAGACCATTTAGGCCTCTGATATTCCAAGATATTACCTTCATTTGGAAGCCTGAGGGTAGGATTCCTTGATAGTTCACTGCCTTCCATCAGCTATGTTTTGCTTACTCTCCTGGTCCCTATGCCATTTCATAGTTTTGCGTCTCAGTGGGGATCTTGAAGCCCCAAAATCAGCCTTGGATCCGGTTCTGGTTTTTACTCCATTAAGGCCTCCTACCTTCTTGGTTTTAATTTTCTTTCCATTTCCTGTTGTGTTTTCTTCTTGTTTTGCTCTAGACTCATCTTGCATGTTTCTCCATAGGTCTTCTCTTTTCTGGGATGATGTAGTCATATCGACTCCTATGTTCTGGAATAAGGCATTTAAGTTTGCCTGCGGTGACCCAAACTTGTTACTCCTTCCCAGTTTTATTTCATGTTCTTGAAAATCATCCTCTAAACAGTGTTCATCTTTTTTTGATATAGGTTCCTGAAAAGCCTCACGATAAGAATCAGTGATATTCTTAATCTCACCATCTTCAAGTGTCTCTTCACTGATTTCATTCTCCTTCGCCTGTGTCTATAGAGCCTCAAAGGTATTGCATGTTTTAATCTCAAACTCCCTAGTTTCATTCTTTTTATTCCCCTTCAAGGGGGGGTTCTTAGGAGGGTCAGTGCTATCTGCTTCGAGGTGTTCAGATATATTAACTGAGTTTCCACTTTTTCCTTCTAACTTGTTACAGTCTTTGTTATTATTTTTTTCTTTCCATACCTATTTATGAATATTTGTCATCACAAGTTTTTTAGGGTTGCTGGGGCAAGCCTTAGCCCAGTGACATGCTTTTTGCAAGAAAAGTAAACAAAGGGGAGATATTCGAATTATATTGATTGTTCCCATAGCCTAAGTTTGGAATTTATGTCAATAGTGCTTGGGAGGTCCATATTCTATGATATGTTGACGCAGATGCGTGCATACACCTATCTCTTGTGAGCTGTTGTCATTGGGTCTATCGCAACAAGCTCCCCAAAGGAGTTAGAGATTCCTGAGAAAACATCCTCCACCCAGTATTCCAATAGCAGCCCAGGCAACCTAACCTACACCGGAGTAGATTCAAAGAAAGAATCATTGAGTTCCATGTTAGGAGACCATTTTCTAATAGAAAGAGAAGATTTGCCAAACATCCAGGGGCCACCACTTAAAGCAACTTCCATATCTTCCCCGCAGGAGAAAGAAAAAACAAAAAAGCCTCTAGGCAAGGCAGAGACATCAACCTGTCCTTTCATTCTCCATTTTCTCTTAACAAAGGACCTAACATCCTCAATATTAGGTCGAGGTCCAACAAATTTTCCCACCAAAGAAAAAGACATTAAAGAGATGCTATGATCAATAACTATATCAAGAATCTCAATCGCAAGTTTACCCGTTCTATTATCTGATATATCTTTCACAAAGGGGAAAGACGATTTACCAGTCGGTTTACCAGGTGCTTTTCTTGCAAAGAGACTATTCCAGGGTTTAGGTATTCGCCCCTCCTTGATATTTTCTGAGTCAAACTTCACCACCTCGGGGCTCGAATCTTGAGAATCTTTTAAGTTTTTGTGATCGGGAGGAGGGTCCCGTATTTGTGGGTCCCCATCCTGCCTCCCATCCTCATCCTCAGATGCTTGTCCTTGAGCTATAGTGGATTCAAAACCAGAGGATCCAACATCATTGTTCCCTCCATTTCTCGATTTCAAATTTCCCACTGCAAATGTTGTTCCCTCCATTTCTCTAAATGCTTCTCTATTATATTGTTACCCATTTTTATTACACATAATTTGTGGAGGATTTCCTATGCTTTTTTTTGTTTTATTTTTTGCTAAGATGTCTTGAATCTGTAGGTTTTTAATGAAAACTTGCATCATTTTTTAATCATTTCTCATTGCCATTCCCATGCCAAATCAAAGAAGAAAAAAGAAAATGGAATTTTCACATTGACTTTGACCTTGTCTCACTCAACAAGGAAAAAATATTTTAAGTTTTGAAGACTTGCCTTCCACAAAACCCAAAAAAAGAGGTTTTTTTTCATGAAGCAACAATTCTTGGTGCAAGAGTAGCTGATTATATTTTTGTCTAAACCTATGTGGCTGAAGAAGGAGAACATCATGGCACGTCTAAGTTTTGAGGCATGGTTTTTCCACATTTCAACAATGAAGGACACATGATAGTGCATTTTGCAATCTTGAGGAGAAAAAATATGGGATGTTGTGGACAAGCATAGGGATTTGAGGAGGATTTGATAGCTTGTGATTGCATGTTTCCTAAGGTTCTAGCTACAACATCAAGGTGCAATGATCTTATGTAGGTTTACTATTTGTTTTCCTTATTTTACTCTATTAAAACGTTGCTTGGTCATGATCATTGAATGCATAGTATTGTATGTAATTGTTCTTTCCTTATGAGCTTTCTATGAGAATCAAGATGAGTCACAAGGACATCTCTTTTTCTCAAATATAGATCTAATTGTTAAACAAAAATGAATTGGTATGCTTAATGTATTGTTAACCCTGATGGAGTTTATAGATTCTCATTGAAAAATTAATCAAGCTAAAAAAATATGAGAGTTAAGAAAACAATGATCAAGCCTAGACTACCACACAGTTATTGGGATTTTTTAGGAAAAATAGGAGGAGGTTTCATGGAAAAAGATGTTTGTATTACCTACTAGTAGACTGGTATCCAGACCAAAATACCAGCAAAGTTTTTCAATTCATTACATTACTTGCATGTATTGGTGAATAATGACCTTAGGTACTATTGGATATGGAGATATACTTACAATAAATATCGAGGAGATGATCTTCATTTTAATTTATGTCTTGTTCAACATCAACCTCATTGATTACTTGGTTGGTGATATGACCAATCTCATTGTAGAGGGAACAAGTAGAACCATGCAGTTTAGAAAGAATATGTGCAGCATCGTTCTTTGTTCATAGGGGTATGTTGGCATTGGATTGTCATTGATGTGAACTTTGAGAACATTGAGTGTCATGGAGATGAAAAGGAATTGAGCAGACAGGTCAGAACAAGTAAGTTCAAATAGAAAAGAAAAGCTCTTGTGATGTCATAAGGATAAATTACTTCAGTATTACGGTTGTATGCATTCACAGGGAGAGCATAACATGAAAAACTAAAGTGTTAGGAATTGCATGCAAAAAGTATCAATTATATGCAGATAAATATTAACACATGAATGAAAAACATAGAAATAATAACAACGAAGAGACAATATTTAACATGGTTCACCCAATCTTAGGCTACATCCACCAAACAGAGAGTCCAATATTATTATCCAGTAAATCAAAATCGATTACAACCAGTAATCCCTTGCAACTCAATACCGTTGCAAAATGCTATAAATTTCTCTACTGAAAAAAAAAACCCTAACCCTTAGCCTTTTTATCAAGACAGAGGGAACAAGTAGAACCATGCAGTTTAGAAAAGAATATGTGCAACATCATTCTTTGTTCATAGGGGTATGTTGGCATTGGATTGTCATGGATGTGAACTTTGAGAACATTGAGTGTCATGGAGATGAAAAGGCATTGAGCAGACAGGTCAGAACAAGTAAGTTCGAATAGAAAAGAAAAGCTCTTGTGATGTCATAAGGATAAATTACTTTAGTATTACAGTTGTATGCATTCATAGGGAGAGCATAACATGAAACACTAAAGTGTTAGGAATTGTATGCAAAAAATATCAATTATATGCAGATAAATATTAACACATGAATGAAAAACATAGAAATAATAACAGCGAAGAGACAATATTTAACATGGTTCACCCAATCTCAGGCTACATCCAACAAACAGAGAGTCCAATATTATTATCCAATAAATCAAAACCGATTACAACCAGTAATCCCTTGCAACTCAATACCATTGCAAAATGCTATAAATTTCTCTACTAAAAAATAAAACCCTAACCTTTAGCCTTTTTATCAAGACTGGTTACAAAATTAGGGTTAAAACATGTCAACCAATAGATAAATAACACCCAACGCCTTTATAAAATAATAAGTCTTTTTGGCCTCATGGGGCGCTACCCCTCAACCCCGCCCTGTATCGCGATAGGGAGTGCACAAGGGGCATTGCCCCTTGACCCCACATTGGGGGCGCTACCCCCAAACCCCCATCGAAAAGTATGGGGGGAAACTGCACCGATAGAAGTAAGGAAAATTTAACCTACAAGTTTGATTAGGCTCCATATAACAACATAAAGTTGAATTAAATTCATTGAAAACAACTTTTATCTTAATTATGAAT
This sequence comes from Cryptomeria japonica, assembly GCF_030272615.1. Taxonomy (NCBI): domain Eukaryota; kingdom Viridiplantae; phylum Streptophyta; class Pinopsida; order Cupressales; family Cupressaceae; genus Cryptomeria; species Cryptomeria japonica. The sequence goes on along the minus strand of NC_081406.1, from coordinate 481,910,317 downwards.
TAAAAATTTAAATAGATCTATTGATAAAATATATGAAATAGATCCATTGCATATCTGTCTTGAAATACCTAATTTAACATAGTTTAATGATAAATTAAATTTTCCAAATACAAAAAAAAGAAGATATCAATCCATTATTTTAACACATCTAATATTAAATTAAATATTACTAAATTATAAGTATCTTGATTTAATATTGAATGAGAATAATGAAATAATGTTAGGTTATCCTATTTTGAAGCTTAGTGTAGTAAATATTATTACTGCAATTGACTTTAGTTACAGAAACATATTGTTTAAAATTGAACATGTAAAATAATTAGTATTAATTGAATTGACTTATTAGTCAATTACTTTCACTAAAACTTATAATTTAATTAGTTATAAACAAGGGAAAAGGGATAATTAATATTTATGTGTGGGATAGAAAGGAAACTTAGTCAATGAATTAATTAATATTTATGTTAGAGTTCAGAAAGAAACTTAGTTAATGAATTAATTAGTTTCATCTAAGAAATAATTACTCATAAATTATTGATTGGAAATGGAAAGTAAATCTGGGAGAGAAAAGCTATGAGATAAAAATCAAATTAAATATGGTTTTACTCTTTTCATGCAACTCTAAAATTTTGCTTTTAAAAGGCAATATAATTAAAAATACTACCTTAAAATATATACTCTTTAGAATATTTAACTTTTGGTGTTTAAACCCTTTTTTTCCTTAAATCTTGTTCTCCAGTAGCTTGATTTTTGCATGAAAATTTGAACGCGTGAATTAATTTACTTATAGCAATATTTTCTAGTAATCACTTTCACAATTAGAGAAACCTTCATTACTAAGTAATTGAAAAATTAGAATTAGTTAAATTAAATATAAATAGTTAAATTTAGAATTGATATGAGTAACTATTATAGATCTATACTAATGTGTTGAATAGTTTAATCTCAACTAAATTTGTCAAAATTGTTAATAGCCATAAAGGTAATTTTGATTCTATTGGATAAGGTTCCAGAAATAGTCTATTTAATTATGTAAATAAATTAAATGGCCTAAACCATTTTATTCGTACAAAAATAGTTTAATATGAAAATATAATAAAATAAAATAAAATAAAAATCAATTTAAAGTTTTATCTAAAAAAATAAAATAGAATAACTAAACTTGAAAAAAAACTGCAACTAAATCAGTCATCCAATCCTTGCAAAAAGGGTTTTCAAAATCTGCAGAAATTTGCATACATTAACCAGCAAACAAGAGTGGGAAAAATTATCCTATTAAGAGGGTTTTATACAAAATAGAAATCTGATTGATCCAAAGGGTAGCAAACTCATAAACAGGTATGGTAGATTTCATAGAACTCTTATCTATGCATTCTTCTTCCTACATTCTTCCCTACAGGATCCACAACAATGAAATGAAAGAAAAGTCCTAAATTTTAGTACTAGTATAAAGATTTTATAGGTGTGGGTGAACTTTACATCTAAGGGCTAAGATTAAATCTAATCTAAGGGTTGAGATTGCTTACTTAATTTGTTTAGTTTAAATTTCAGTATTCACTAAAATAAAAAAGAAAATGTTTTCCTTCATATTTAAATTTAATTTCATGAGGGTATTTAAGATAACAATTTTGTGAGACAATTTTATTTAAGACAAATTTTAAGTAGCCTATTTGTTGATAAGCATAAAATTAGATAAAATAAAGAAAAATCAATTAATTAGTAAATTTACCATTGATTTGGTTGGTTGTTATGTTCTCTTGTATAAAATTTATTTTATCATTACTATATTAAATTAATTGCTTGTTTTATAAATAAATATTAACACCCTTAAATCTAATTTACACCAATAGTTTTGAACCAATGATTTAACCGGACTTATTATTTAAATTTCTTGAAGATAAAAATTTAAAATGATAAGAGATAAAATTGTTTTAAAAATTGCCTTTTTGATAATTAATAAGTTATCTAAAAAGCTTTAAAACTTTCTTATTTGAATTTCCCTATTAAAGCTATAAATTTTAAAATCAATTGTTAAATTATATTCATTAAAAAGAATAATCTTAATTTAAGTGTTTGAAATTTTTATTAAAAATAAAAGAAAAAGAGAATGTGAGGCCCTACCCCGACTCATCCTAGCATTTCAACATTTTTCATGTTGAGACTATTATGGATGCTTTATTTTTATACATTATGGATTTGGAACTTATATGATTTCGTGATTTGGATAACATTGATATATATTGATGCTTCATTTCTATGCATTATAGATATAGAACTCTATATGATTCTAGAATAGGATTACTTTGTGATGATGTGTGTCATTATTGGAATTGCAGGACTTTACTATGATGATAGAAATAGGATGCATGTTTATGTATGGATCAAAATTATGAGGATTATGATAATTGCTTATGTGGATTTATTTTGGTACAAGACATATTGATTTTGTTTAATATCAATTGTATGCAAAGTGTTTGACGTATATTCTTATTCATGTGTTTAAATATTATATGAGGTTATTTGGAAGTACTAATGTGTAATTGAGATGCGCAAGAAAACTATCCATGTGACCATGGAAATATTATGGAGAACCAACCTATGTACATTTGTAAAACCAGGGTTTGTCTATTTGGAGAGACAACACCCCGTTTGTATCGTATTTTATTTGTGAAAGTGTATGTTGCATGTGTGTTAAATTGAATTTATTAATTTGTGTAAATCCAACAAGAGACAAAATTCCATGTGTAATGTTATAAAAGTATTTTATTGTGTCACTTGACACATGTGTTGATTTATGTCTTGATTTTTGAATTGTCTCTTGGAGGGAGTTGTTTTAACCATAGCTTTTTCAAATAATTTAATGTGGTTCTATATTTTCCTTGGGTAGAGAATCTTTGGGGTGGTCAACTTAGGTTTGACCCGAAAGTTAACTTTAGATGGGTTTAAAAGGGGTTAAATGGACTCCTAGGGGTAGTTTAAAGGTGTTTCCTAAAGCCCATAAGGTATACCTAAGGGTTAGGAGTAATTTTAGGTATGTGATAACTCTCATGTGACTGTTTAGTCATCCCAAAAAGTGAGTTTTCTAAGATGTGCGAAAATTAAATTTAGAAGACATCATCTAGGTTAGTTAACTTTCCTTTTTGATGAGAGATCCCTTTTTGATCTTTTTCAGACTTTTTCCTTTTTCAATTTTAGAAACCTATGACAACTCTCACTGAGATCTTCTTAGGCAAGAATGAGAGATTTTGTGGGTAATCAGCCACTCTCCATTTTTTGAGACAATGCAATTTTGAAAAGAAGAATAGATTTGGAATAGGAAATTGGCTAAGGGTAGAGAAGCAAGGAATTGTGGAATTGGGCTGCTCATCCTCAACTAGATGTAGCATTCCTTTGGGCAGTTGAAGGTTCGTTTAACTTCTCTTTGTATTGTTTTCATGTTGCATGTTATGTTGAAAAGATTTGCTTGTATGAAAAGGCTAGTTTCTTGTATTTTTCCCTTGTGAAAATTATTTTGTGTTCTATATTTTACTTTTTGTATGCATTTTACTATGCTTTGCGAGTAACCAAGGCCTCCTACTCTTGGGAGAGAGGATGGCCTTGTGGGTGGTAGAAGTTTGACAACCCTCGAGTGAGAGGCTCTCGTTCTGAGAGTGATCTCAAGGGATATATTTGTGACCCTTGCTACATGGCCTGTTTATGCATTTGGGGGTCATAAGGAGGGAAATATGGCATGAATTCCTTGGAGGGCATAAGGATGTGGGGTTATTATACTTATGATAAATGTTTGGTTGCCATGAGGTGGCTTTTTGTTCTACTAGTCTTGCAGTCTCCTCAGGGTATTTGGTCCACTACCACCCATGAAAAGACATCACATTGCATGGTGAAGTGTAGCCTTGGTTGGGAATATGTTGTTGTGATTGTTTTCCCCTGCTTGTTGTGTTTGCATGTGTGTAACCTGTCTAGGGCTTGGTTCTCCAAGCTCAGGGGTGGCTTCTAGTAAGCCTAGGCTAGGAGGTGAGCACTCCATGGTCATAGCCAATGATTTTATTTGTAGGAAGAAAAGTAAAGGACAAGTAGAAGATTGCAGAATTTATTTGTTACAAAAAAAGATTTGAGAATGGAATATTTATGTTTTTTTTTAAGTTGCAGCAATGTAAAGGGAAACTATGTTGCACCTATTTCGAAAGGAAATGTATCTATTATTTTTAAGGTCCTCATTTAATAGAAATGAGAGATCCATTTGTAAGGTTGACTATAATGTATTTTAAATATACTTTAAGGAAATACATTGTTTTTATTAGGTATTATTTGGTTGCAAAATGAATTATTTATGTTCAGTTTACATTTTGTATTGTTCTTGAAATTTTAATGATTGCATGCATGTTACTTTGAGAATAAATGTTCAAGTTTATTTCCTTATGCATATCTCTAAGTTTAATTAAACTAAATCTAGGTTATTGTAGTTGTTGAATATATCTTATTAAACTCTGTCATTTATATAGTTGCTAATTAGATTTATTGAACTCTGTCAATCATTTACTTATTGCAGAATATAAAATCTAAAGTTAAATAGCCTAGCTAATTTAATTAATATTTTTTTTTATTTAGATGTTGTTTAAATTTTAATTTCTGTCATTAATCTAAAATCAAATAGTTTATCTCTATTTTGTGGTATTTTAAATAACATATATATATATATATACCTTGATCTAAATTCGAATATTTAACAGAGTTAGCCTAGGTATCAAAAGCATCTAATATATATGCAGTGGCCGTCCCTGTGGGGAGCCCCCCCCCATGGCCTCCACCTCTTCAAAAAACCTGTCACTCGCCCTCCACCCTGCTCATATGTTCGGCCCCCTACAACAAAAAGATTCGAAACCCTAACCCAATTTGGGTTAGGGTATTCGAAAGATAATATAAGAAGTAAGGAATGAAAATAAAATAAAGAGGCATTTTAATAATAATAAAATTAGGGTTCTCATGGTTATTTATTAATAATGAGAATATATATATATATATATAGAAAGAGAGAGAGAGAGAGAGAGAGAGAGAGAGAGAGAGAGAGAGAGAGAGAGAGAGAGAGAGAGAGAGAAAGAGAGAGAGAGAGAGAGAGAGAGAGAGAGAGAGAGAGAGAGAGTTTAAAATGTGAAAGATTAGGGCAAATTGTAGATTAAGTATTTTATTGGGTGTTTATAATTTATATATGTTTATTAATAAACATATGGGTATATTTAAACCAAAAAAAAGATGTTTAAATTTAAAATACATATGAAGTTTAATCCTTTAGAAAATTTTATAACAAATTTGGAAAGTTAATTTTGGCTATGGGGGAATATTTTAGTCCACCTAGAAATAGGTTATCGAGGCTTAACTTTATAGGGCAAATCTCATTATGAAATTATTCGGCCTTTTAGACAAAACTTAGACTTATTATTATTATCATTTAAATATTTAATCGGTTTTAAAAATCTAAGTGCTAAGACTAATTAATGTAGTTCCTAAGCAATTAAAAGTTATTAGAGATTAATAATATCCTTGTCAATTAAAATTAGGGATTTTTGGATTTAATTTAATCTATTGATTTAAATTGATGAGGTAATAAATAATTATTCTAGTATTCCGCACTTAATTTAAATATTATTTTGCTTACTCGAGTTAGTGGATAGAGTTAACCCAAACCTAGTTAAGACAAACTTGTTAGTGTGTTTCGTGTTAGCAAATTTAATGTTATTAAGTTGTGATTTTAAAAAAAAATTATCCCGTTCGTGCCCAAAAGTTTGGACATGACAGAGAAATTATTTATTTTTTATATTTGGGAAATTGTTTGGTAAAGTTTACTTGTAACCTTATTGTGTGCACTCTAATTATTTAAATAGGACTTTACATTTAAATTATTTAAATGCTATATAATCCTTATATTTGGGATACAAATGGATAAGGAGGTATTTATAAGTAATATGTTGACGATGAATTGTAGTTAAGAGATTAAATAACATATGAAATAGATTATTATTAATTAAACATTTCGCTTATTATTGAATGAAATATAAGTCCCTTCAAATTATTTATATTATTTATTGTTTAAATGGAAACACTATTCTTTGAATTATTGAATATAATGTATATAATTTAGATGAGTGTTTAGTATGTACATATTTAGATGCTAAGTATTAAAAGTTAAAAGGATTTATCTTCTAAATTAGATGTGTTTAGATTCATAGTCTCCTTAAAACAATTTGTGCAAAATGATTTAATGTTTAGTTAAAAAAAAGTTATATAAAGAAGTTGAACATTTGTTTGTTTATCATGCAAGTTACTTTTTAAAGAGTTGAATAATTGTTTGTTTATCATGCAAGTTACATTTAATTATTAGTCTTTCCTCTTCAAGAAATAATATTAATTTTCCAAGTAGATAATTTGTTTATTTTTCTCTACAAATGTTTCTTTCAATTATGTGAAATTTATATCTTGATTTCTGAAATTGAAACAATTATTAGTTGCAAGCAATAATTTTATCTTCGTAGCTGTTTTAGTATAATGTTATTTAAGTTTCATAAATTAATAGTTCCTGGTTAGACAACTAAAGAAGAGGAGTTGAAACCAAAAACCTTAGCAGTGTTTGGTATCTATGGTGCCTCTGGGTCACGCTTACGGGTAATGTCATCGTATTGAACTACTGCACTTAATGCCTTGTAATGCCCCTCTCTTGATCAGACTATATTTAACCTAGTTTTACTCTGGTTGAATTTTTATGTTGTATATGTGGTTGGATGATACTCTATGTTGTAATAACTTTTATCATCAAATATGTTATGATATTTTGGAATTAATAAATGTTGGTTATGCATTATATATTTATGGATATTTAGATGTTAGATTTTATGCTTATGTACTAACCAAGGACTGGCATATTTACTTATGTATGAGATATATCATGTGTTTGTTTTCATGTATGTGTATGAGTTTGTATGGGGTGGGAGGGGATGATCTTTTGTCACTCACTTCAGAGAGACACAGAACGTCACGACTCTCCTCCACCAGTGTGCTTGAAAATGTTGGATATGTGTATGTATCTTTTCTCGATGATGCAGGATTGTATGTACAAGACATCAACTCCACTTAGTTTTAGAGGTCTAAGTGTGCCTACATTATCCTGATGGAAGTTGTAGAGATAGTCATAAGGCCCATCAGTGTCACCTTTGCTTTGCTCGATTTTAGAGTAATGTCTCTTGTCTAGTGTCAACCTATTCGAAATGCCACATAGGCAATAATCTAATGCCCTTGGTATGTTGTTTGTGTCTACTTTTGTGATGTGCATGGGTTTATTGTCTTATTGGTTTTGGTAGATTTTAATTATTAATTTATCATGAGATTTTATTTAATTTGTGTAAATTTAATTTGATTACTTATGATTGTGTGTTTTAAAATTAAATTATATATATAATATAGATGTATATGGATTGTTTTACCATATTAATTAATTAACAAATTAATGTTAATGTTTAATAATTAAATTATAGTGTAAACATGAATAATTCATAAATTAAGTTATTATTTAAAAAGTAAAATGATTAAGCTATTAAATAAATATAATGAAGGGAATTAATAAATAATTAAATATAATAATGGAAAGTTATCAATTAAATACAATTAAAATGCTAAAACGAAAATTATTAAATTAGTAGTAATAATTTTTAAAGAAAGTTTCCATTTTTTTTTAATGGAAGGGAATTTTGGGGCAGTTACACATTATTATTTGAGAAAATTTGGAGAGGGGTGTCTTTTTCCTTTTTGATGTTTTGGGGGTTTTGGGGGAGACAAAAAAATTTGAGGAAAAAAAGAATTTGAAAGAAAATAGGATGTGGTAATTTGAGGGTGGATTTTTGCATACCAAGTTGTTGTCAAATTTTGAGAGGAATCGGTGTGCGGCTGGTACTTCTTTTGGATTTCGTGCTTTCTTGATCTTCATTTTTTTTTGTTTGCGATTTTGGGGCAGGGTTTCTATTGCCTTTGTTTTTATTTTTGAGAATGAATGTATCTCTGTTTAATCTGCTTGTAATCAAATTATCGAATGAACCCATATGGCGGAATCGTATGCATGGATTCATTCCATAATCTGAATGAATTTATGCCATTTTCAATTAATTCTATTTTCTTTATTTTCAATTGGTTAGGTATGATTGTAATTTCTATGAATTGTGTTATTTTGATTTATCTTCTATGAATGTTGGGTATTCCTGAAATGGGTTGATTTGGTTTTCTGTAATTTTAAAAAAACAATTATTTAATTTATGTTTTATTTATGTCTCTTGTTAGAATTTATTTCTGCAATCAGTAATTATAATTTATTAATCTCATTTTTATTTAATTATGCAATTAGTGCTTAGTTATTAATTTATATATTTTTGTGTTTGAATTTATTTATTTTCTTACTGTTTTGTGGCATTGTGCATTGAATTTTAGGGGGCGATATGTATTTAATTTTATTTATTTTGTTACTTTTGCATGGGCGGTATTTATTTGGGTGTGGGTTTAACCCACCCCATGGGGATTCCACACCACATGGTCTCACCCACGTTGGTGGGTTCCTCGCCACCTTGTGTGGGAGGCTCACCCACCCTCATGGGGATTCCACCATGGGTGGTACCTCCCATGTAAGGAGGGGTGGAGTCCACTCCCAATGTGGGGTGGCTCCTCCACCTCCCACACTCTCTTTGCTCACCATCTGTTGCATACTAGCAGGCGTTAAATAAAATAATTTTCTTATAATTTATTTATCCTGCATTAATAATTAAACCATCTAGTTTTTAATTAATTCTCTCTGCAATATTAATAATGTTATTGCCCTGCTTCTATTTAATATGGCCAACGAATAATAAATATGTCGGTAATAAATATATGAAATGGCATTATAATTTATATATTTTCTTTTGTCAATATTAAATTAAAAGGTTTTTTTTTTAATTTATATATGTGGTAGTTTGAAATCAATGTTATTAATTTTGAAATTAATTTTGATTAAGTGAACTAAATATATAATAAATAATTTAGTTGAAATTTTATTAACAATGTTATATAAGTTTCTTATTTGAAAGGAATTTGTTATTTTAATATGTCCTTTTTAATGAAATGAAGTTTATTATTATAATGTTTATTCAAGTAGTTTAGTATAATTTAAATGACCATGGTGGATAAAATCAATCACGTTTATATAACTTCATAGGTTGTAAGTGATTATTATTTTTTTTGTTCCTTATTGAACTATTGTTTATCAAGTCTTTGAGTCATTAATGTCAGTGAAGTTTTGCTTGAAATTGGGTCTTTATTATTATTTGAAAATCAAACCCTTGACCTTTAATGTTATAGTAACAAAGCCAACAAGTATCGAGATTTTGTGCCCTTTATATTGTTTTGGCTCGAATGTCTTTTGGGACTCTAGAGGTTGATCTTTGAGCTTTTTCTCTTTTGTTAGTAATTTTATGCATGGGCTTTACTTATGATTGGTTATAAAGATAAATCAGTATATTGGTATTGTTGTATTACTCTCTTTATGGGATTGAGCCATGTTGTGCTCTTGTTGGAAGCTTTAGTATTTTCTATTTATGCGGATTGAGATGCGATGTGATTCTAGACTTGGTTGTAACTCCTTATATGGTCTATGGTGCTTCCGATCCTTTTAATGAGACATGAGATTATTTTATGATGATTCTATTGATGATGGTTATATTTGAGTATGCTTCTGTCATAAGAGGGAGTGGCTTCCAAGTGGGGGTTGGGGCCCAAAGTCACTACCGGGATAACCCATTGGAAGTTTCCTTAATAAGTGATAACCTAATTAATGAACTAGGGGGTTGGGTTTTAAACATATTAAACATGATAATGGATGCCCCACTCATGGTGTGAGTTATCATTTAGGCTCAGGATGAGGTGTGGAAGGCCTGGAATGGCAGATCAACTATCTTGTCCTCATTAAAGCTATGTGTTGGCAACAACAAGGAAGGAAAACTTAGAGGGGGGTGAATTAGTTTTCACCAGATTAAACAAATTAAGCACTATCTCAGATCTGATCAACTGCAGCAAAAAGAAAGATAACAACAACAATAACATCAACACACATAACACCAATATTTTGACAACCTAGTCAAGGGAAAAACCATGGTGGGAACCTACCCACAATAAGACGATACTCTATAGTAGTATGTGTAAATATTACAACGGGGAATGCACATGCATTCAGACACACTGCCTATAGCTCACTATTCAAAATACAATGACCCAGAAGGCTAGAACCCTCAAGAAAGGTTCACTACCTTACAAAGATATTCGAACTACAATCTGGCAAAGATGAACTGCAAAAATAGCATCTTCTAATGCCTGATGATAGTTTCGATTAAGCTCATATGTCTACCCTACAACACACATTGTTCAATACACCACACTGAAAGATGAATTCACTTGTTCTCACATAAACCACTCTATGATAATATAGACTCAACACCAACACCCAAATTACATGAATATTACACCCATTTATACAGATCATCAACCTTGACTACAAGCTCAGCCAAACCCTCAACACCTAATTATAAAATTACATCACATGATACATAAATCAGCCATCAGACCAATACAATATCATAAACAACATAGCATGGACCTAAATCAACTCCTTGAACATGCACCATCACCAGAAATATCGTCAAGATAAACCACAACACGTTACACCACCAAAAATACCGCATAACATGAAGAATATCACCGGACCTATAATATCATCAAGAACACACACAATGATCAATGTGGATCAACAAAACAAATAGGACATGATTAGGAAACACCAAAAAGTACGTTAGAACCATTCACAATAGTTGCACCAACACCACTTAATCAAATCTCCATCGATCAACACGCTAGCACTCAAGAACACTTAACAGCAGCAACTCGGCTAAGAAAGATAGCTTGCAAAGCATCAAATCATGAACCGTCTGAAATAAAGATACACATGAACATCCCAAACACTCTCCCAAATCCTCAACACGAGATATGATCATACAAGAGCACAATGAATCAAACACCAGAATACTACAACACTGAACACTAAAAACTAATCTCCATACCAGAATCCTCAACTCAATCAAATCATCACATAGAATCATGAAATCAATAAAGAATGAAGTATCTCTAGTTGATTCAGCATAGAAAATAGATAAACCAACCAGATCAACTCACTGCAATCACCAAATCACGAAAACATTTCTCTGCAACACCAAAACACAGGAATAAGTTGACATCAATGACAACAACATATCCTAGCAGTAGTAATATCCAACAATATCCCCCTTTGGAATTGATGGAAACATATGAATGTGAAAAAAATCAATGCAAAGGAATAAATATACACCGGCAAACTCCAACAAACTCCCCCTAAGATCATGAAGATCATGCACACAAAGCTCCAAAGATAAGGTAGTTTTTCACATGCTTCTCCTCCCCCTTTGATAGCAATGCCAAAGAAAAAATACAAATCATGCATCTCTCCCTCTTAAAAAAAATACAATCACTCCTCCTTAGGATAAACTCACAAATCTGAACAACACACTGACTACCTTGACTGAGTAGCAGCACCAGCTCCTCAACCCAAATAAGAAGATAAGACTGTGAAATTGACCAGATTGATGCATCTCCATGCACCTAGTTCTTATCAGGAGGGGAGGAGACCCCTAACTTGTCTCATAAATATACAAATGTATCTATAGGCAAAGGCTTAGTGAAAATATTTGCAATCTGAGCCTTTGTAGATACATACTCCAATTTTACTTCCTCATCACGGACTTTCTCCCTCAAGAAGTGATAATTGATATATGCTTTGTTTTAGAGTGCAATACCGGATCCTTGGAAATACTAATAGCACTTGAATTGTCACAATAAATAATAGTAGGCTCATCATACACAACTCTAATGTCTTTTAGTATATGCTTCATCCAAACTACCTGAGTACAGTTGCTAGCAACAATAATGTCTTCAGCTTCAGTAGTAGATAGAGAAATAGCATCTTGTTTCTTACTTTCCCATGAACCCAACTTCTTCCCCAAAAAGAAAGCTCCATTGGTAGTGCTCTTTCGGTCATCTACATCACCCGCCCAATCAGCATTTGTATAAGCACATAGAATGAAATCATTATTATTCAGATACCACAACCCATAATCAACAGTTCTCTTCAAATATCTGAAAATCCTCTTCACAACAATGACATGACTCTCTTTAGGGTCAGCTTGAAATCTAGCACAAAGACAAATAGCATGCATAATATTTGATCTAGTCTTATTCAGGTACAGTAGTCCACCAGCCATAGATCTATACAAGGTTTGACTAACTTTCTAAGATTGATCTTGTTTAGACAACTTGCATCTAGTCACCATAAGAGTTCTAACAAGTTTAGATTTAGGTAACCCAAATTTCTTCAACAGTTCCTTCACATACTTAGATTGAGAAATGAAAATATCTTTACCAGTTTGTGTAATCTGCAATCCTTAAAAGAATTTCATCTCACCTATCATAGACATCTCAAATTCTTTTTGCCTATCATCAAAAAAATTCATACTCAAATCACCATCTCCTCCAAAGATAATGTCATCAACAAATACTTAAACAATCAAAATGTTATCTTTATCAACCTTAAAGTATAAGTTACTATCAACAATACCTTTACAAAATCCCAACTTCATCAAGTACTTATCCAGTTTATCATACCAGGCTCTAGGGGTTTGATTCATTCCATACAGTACTTTCTTCAATCTGCATACCATATCTTCTTCATCAGATAATGAAAATCCTTCTGGTTTCTCAATGTAGACTTCCTCTTCCAAATCTCCATACAAAAAGGCTGACTTGAAATCCATCTGATACACCTTGAAATTCTTGTAAGCAGCATATGCAAGTAGAAATCTAATAGCTTCAATTCTTGCTACTAGAGAAAAAGTTTCCTCATAATCAATACCTTCCATCTGAGAGCATCCTTTACATACCAATCTTGCTTTGTTTCTCACCACTTCACCAACTTCATTTAGTTTATTCTAGAACACCCATTTAGTACCAATCACATTCTTATATTTAGGTCTTAGAACAAGCTCCCATGTGTTATTCTTCTCAATCTGATTCAACTCTTCTTCCATAGCTTTTATCCAATTCTCATCCTTACATGCTTCAGCAACATCTTTAGGTTCAATCTTGGAAATCAGGCATATCTCTTTAGCAACAATCCTTCTCCTAGTCATCCCACCTTTATTTTTGTCACCAATAATCTGATCCTCAGAATGATTCAATTTCACATACCTTGAATTCTTCTAATTATTTTGATTCTTAAGCTCTTGAACTTCTTCAAGTTGGCAGCAACAATATCTGGATTAACTATCTCTACCAAAGCATTCTTCTTTAGGATCTCAGTCTGTGCAGGCTTAGAAATAATATCTTGATCATCAATCCCATATATGCATGCTCTGATATTATTCCCATGACATTCATCAACCTTCATATTTGCACTTTCCACTATCTTCTTCAACCTCTCATTATAACACTAGTAGGCCTTGCTCTTAGTGGAATATCCTAAGAAGATTCTTTCATCACATCTTGCATCAAACTTCCCTATATCCTCGTCTCTTTTGATATAACATTTTCTTCCAAAAACTCTAAAATGCCTAATTGTAGGAACATGAATAAACCATAATTCATAAGGATTCTTACCGGAATCACCTTTTATATGCACCCAGTTGAATGTGTAAACAACAGTGCTAGAAGCTTATTTCCAAAAGGTTTATGCAATATTTCCTTCAATCAGCATAGTTCTAGCAGCATCCAAAATTATTTTGTTCTTCCTTTCAACAACTCCATTTGGTTGAAGGGTTATAGTTGTTGGAATCCAAGAACACTGGGAGGGGGGGCGAATCAGTGTTCTACTAGAAAGATCAATTTTAACCTTATTAACAAAGTATTTCAGTAACCGGTAATCATAAAAGAATATAACAAAAAATAGAAATGAGGCAACCACAAGACCATACACCATAAAATAGAGATTTATACATGGAAAACCTCAAAGAGGAAAAACCACAGTGGGATTGGTGACCCACAATATCTATCCACTAGCCAAATGAATAAATATTACAATAGGGGCCTGCACATGCAGGAAGACCAATAGCCTAGAGCGCACTACTCATCACAAAAGGAGCCTCACTGACTACAAACACCAAATATGGAGTTCCAAACAAAATTATGAACTCTGAAAGTGCATCTGCTATGCTGGATGAGTTACGGTTAAATCATAGTTTGTAACAATTTTCACTGTGTGCTCCCTTACCAGTATCTTTCTTTCTTCCCAAACCTCTAAACCAATATTCAAGTCTGACTACAGAATATTACATTTGCATTCTGTCGATCAAGATTTCTCACACAATATCACATCACTAGATTCAATTACATTCCAAAATAACCTAACCGGGCTGACTTAAATACCCTTCCCAAACACAAACATAAATGCCTTATGTTGGCTTACATTGATATTACAATTTATTTACATGTCAGCCTAGAAAAAAATAAATTCATTAAACTTCGAGACTGATGCCTTTGATTGTTGCCATGTAAACCTATCAGATCAACCTCCTATGTCGGCCTCATATACCAGTTCCTAGTTTGTTGGTTTCCTTTTCCTGTTGATGTCGGTTCCTTGTGTGTCGGATGACTTTAATGCTGGTTCCCAAACAATGAATATCAATGAGTACCGGTTAACTGACCAACCCAAAATGGTGTGTGGTGTCGTCAATGACAACACTACCAAACCGAATGAGTGTCAATTGCCAACAATCTCCCCCTTTGGCATTCATGGCAACACTCATGTGAAAAATGGATCACTGAAGTGTTGTTCCAGTTCCTCCCAAAATTGATCTCAGAAGACTACTCCCTCTGAGCTATACATTGCTTCTTATGTCCCTAGACATTTTTCACATCCACCTCTCCCCCTTTGACAGTAATGCCAAAGACTAGAGAAAAAAAGAATAAGAAATGAAATTTTGTACAAACCAAAATGTGATTACTGGATCAGATGTACTTGAAAATATCTAGGTAAGTACCCTTAAAAAATCCTAAGTATGTATCCCAACTTGTCTTCAATGTGCTCAAAATAGATACAAAACCATTAAGAATATATGCATGAATCTCTTCTTCTAATAGGTCTATCGGAGTAAGTTTATTCATTAACTCTATGCTTTCCCTCTTGTGAAGTAACAGAGTGTTCAATTGGGGACTCACCAAACCTCTTAATTCCATTGCATGCTAGATTAACCTATCCATGTCCTTCTCTAATGCAGAAATCTAAGACTCTGTTATCAAAATCATTTTATCAATGGTACTGGTTTGTGTTTGAGTACCATCAAAACAGTTAGCCAAATGTTCTAGCCGGGCCTTTTCTACCTTCAATTTCACCTCAAGGTCTATTGTAAGTTTGCCGGTGTTAGTACAGGACCCATATATATTAGTACACTCATTTAGAGCCTTATCAATCATAGATGGTTCCTCAGTTAACCTAGCCTTGTCAGATGAAACCATGTTGTCACAAGTGACCTTTCGGGATGCATTATATCGCTCAACCAACTATTGGTTTGATACATGTTGAAGAGTTTGGAACTCTTTGGAAATATGCTTTGTCAAACCTTTAAGTTTGTTGGATGGGCTTACAATTTGATCTACCTTATATTCCAGTGCAAGTTGCTGCAAACTAGAATGGCATGTTCAATAATCTACATGTCTTCAGTCCATTCATTCCTTAACTTCTGAGTTGCAACATACATCAATTCAAAACTGCTCAGCTGCTCAATATTCTTCTATGTAAAATCAACTTGACCGGATGAGTCAAATGCCAACAATGAATGACCATCCAAAATATTCCCAGAGGATTCAACCTTATGAGTTGAACTGATGGCTTTGCCACTTGGTGCAGTAACCTATTCAACCTTAACCTCTTCAATATGTACATTTGGTGTCAGAGGTTCAATATCCTCAGCCTGTTTATTTTTTGTATCCACATCAATAACCTCTATATCGGGAATGTTCTATTCTAGTGTATCTTTCTTATCCTGTACAATTTCAATAGTATCTATAGGTTTCTCTACATTTTGTACAGGTGGTTCTACTGGAGGAATATCCTCCATTAGTTTCTATTTAAAAACTGGTGGATCCATGCCCAATATACCTTTGCCCTTATCATCTACCAGAATGTCTGGAGTGTTATACTTTTGAGGGACTTCCGGTGATGTAAAGAATCCAGGTTTATCTACAAAGAATTTTACCCAAGCCTCATATGTCTCCTTAACTATCTCATTTACTCTACCTACCATGAGACTCACATGTCGGTGTTTACTCCACAAAATTGTTTTATTTGCAAATTTTAGACACTACTACATCTTCTCATCTGTTGTGGCTCCACAAACCATTAACAACTCATGTACCTTTATATGTCTATCCTCTTCAACCATAGATAACCTTCTAGCATCTAGTTTATTGTACAAGTTTGCCAGTATCTATTTTTCAATCTCTAAAAGTGCTTTCTTATATATGTCTAAATACAACAAAATCGATTCCTCAATTTCCATTTGCTATTTATCATCCATATGTACATAGTAATGCTGGATATTACTCAAAATTACATCTTTAGTTATTTTATCAATCAACTCAGCAACTGAGAAAGGAGGAATGACCTCAATACTCTTACCGGATTCGAGATCTATATCTACATCTGATTTCTTCTTCTTGTCAGGAGTAGAAGTAGACTCCTTAACCGGTTTCCTCTTCTCTGTGGGCTTCCTCTCTTTCAAAAGTTTCTTAGGTGCTATTGGAGGGGTAACCTTTACTTTCTACTTCTTTACTTCTTTAGGCTTCTTCCTCTGTATCCAGATGAAATTCTTGGGAATCTTTAAGGCGACAACATCAATATCAGAACTAGATGTAACAAAGGCAATATAAGTCTTTAGTTTCTTTCTCTTTACTACACCCTTGATGGTTGCTGGTGTCGGTGAGGCCTAAACTGATGTTGGAGAAGATCCTTCAGCTAGTCTAATAATCTATTTGATTTCAGAAGACATTTTTTGTACAGCTTCCCCAACCTTCTTGATCTTTCCTTCCCTTTTCTTCTTGTTGAATCTTATCTGAACTTTGGATTCCTTCTACTTTGTTGTCCCAAAGGTTTTCTCTGCTTCATCAACCAAGGCATCAATAAGAGTCTTGGCATATAAGTCCAAGATCTCAGCATCTACCTCATAGCCCATCTCTATGATCTAGATATTTCATGGTTGCACTGTCTCCATCAATGTTTCATCCTTCTTCACCATAAAGAAAATTTTAGTTGAGTATTTGTCAACTATATGCTTTGGAACTCTTTCTCTCTACCTCATTGTTTTTTGAAATGATTTGAAATAACCCCATAGAATGGAGTCTCTCCTTTTCCTATCCCAAACCTCTTATAGACTCTTTAATTTGTTTTCCTACCGGCATATCAAATGCCTAATGTATTTTACCAGATCCCCATAACTCATTCAAAAAGAAAAGCATTAAATAGACAACAAGGTTTCCATATCAAAAAATACCTTTTTTCTCACCCACAATCTTCCCCAGGTTTATTATTAACTCATCACACATCCATTGACATAGATCTAGATTTTCATTTTCCATAATCATTTTGTGAGCACAGTAAATACATGAACTAGAAACAAAGTTCAACTGGTTTGATTGGGTTACCATGTAACCGATGATCATGCTTGCAAATTGAATGGCTTTGTCTCTGATAGTGCTAATTTTCATTGAGTGGTTATCAGATGTTGCACGAATTAACTTCTCCACCTCATTGTTATATATCTTCTTTCTGGGAATCTGACCAATTTGGGGCAAACCGGTGATTGCATGAATAGCCTCCTTAGTGATCTTGTAAGGCTGGTCAAGCCATATGAATTCCCCATGGACTCGGCTTAACACATACCAGATCATATAATCTTCAAATTCTGGCATCTCAAAAATGTCTATGAAACCCTGATCCTTTAGAATTTGGAATTCCAATTTCATTGATCCCCTTCTATCCAGCAGATTTGTCATGTACATTTTTTTATCTCAGCACAACACAAATCCTCAAAAGTGTAGTGGATATAAGCATAAACATCCTCAACATACAAGACTCCTTCAGGAACCCTAGAAAATGCATCGACTGAATCATTAACCTTCATAATTTGAGGGCATTTCTTGAAAATAGGGTGTGGATGGTCCTTGATGTCAACAAAAATAGGGGTAGCCATACCTGTCAGAGTGGAGGTCGATCCAGAAGCCATTGCAAACAAAAGATAGCTCCTAAACTGATAAAGTACCTCACAACCTTCACCAGTGAAAGCTCTTGAAAATCCTCTCTAAATGCACTGGAATTCACTTTGAGAATGCTCTTGATCACCTTGAATTGCATTGAACTCACTATGTTTCACTCTGAATGTTGTGTAATAAAAAATGAACCAACATTTCCTTTTTATTCTATGAAATCCTAATTTCTTATTGACATTAATGCATGTCGGCATATGATACCGGATACAAAATCCATTATCTTAGCACCGGTGAATCTCCAGACTGTCTTCACCAAGATATGAAACAATCTTTCACACCTCTACTGAAGGAAATGCAGGATTTGTCATTAATTTGCCTCCCCCTAAGGCTAAGGCCTTAATTACTAGATAAGTTTTCTGCCGATGCAAGAACATTATGCTCTGTCGGTTGAGTAACCAAAGAATTTACCTCTATTGATTGATCTTCAGATTTCCTAATCTATTGTTTAGCATGAGCCTGTCAGATCTCATCAACCTTTTTCTTTCCTTTCTCATTTGATGTGCCATTCCCTTCTGGTGTATTCTTGCTTCTGCAATATTTGGCAATATGTCCTATTTTGTTGCATGTATAGCAAGTAACATTGTTCTTTTGAATTGCCTTGTTGATTCCTTGACCATTCTTTGACATACATTGATTAGCCATATGTCCAAACTTTCCACATGCATGACATCTCACATTCATTCTACAATCTTTTGTCCTATGACCATACTTATTACACTTTGAACACTTACTGGGAACAACATTATTATTCTGATTTGCTCTATTTTTGCATTGACTTTCTCTATGACCAAACTTATTGCAAACAAAGAATCTACCATTAAATTTATGTGCATTGGGTTGCCTTACCGATGATTTCTTATTCCAGTTATCTAGTGGATTCCCCTTATTTGCAGTACCGAGGCTTTCTCCATACTCAAATCCAAGACCTCTAGTGTCTCCAGTGTCTCTTTGATCCTTCAATAGTTCATCAAGCCTTGCAAAACTGACCCTGAACTTTTCTTTGTATTCAATTGCAGCATCTAGATTACTTCTTAGGATTGACATCATTCTTTCCAACTCTTCCTCATTTTTTTGTGATTGCACCAACTACTCATTTCTCAACACATCATTCTCATGTGCCAACATAATTCAGTCCTCAGATCTATTTTTCAGAGGTCTGCCAAGATTTTCTTCATTCTTCTTCTGGTCTTTAATCTCCTTGGACATCCTCATAGTCATTGTTGGCACTATGTGAACCAGTATGAGGACATAATGACATTGTATGTTGTCATTGATGTCAATATGCTAAAGAGGTGAGAACCGACATATGTGAGAACCGGTATAACACTGTGAACCGGCATTTGTGCCAAAGTGAAGTGGTGTGCTTGTTCAAGGTGAACCGACATATGGTTATGGGAACTGGCACATGGAAGCATTGTATGACTATCGGTTGGCAATCTCAACTTTAGGGTTTCCGGTTGAAGTGTTTTAAGCCTGTGTGGCTCAACTGGTGACTTTGTATGATGAGTCAGCATGATAATGAAGAACAGATTGTGCTACCATGTGAAGCCTTGTGTGTGTGAAGGATCTCTAACCACTTCAATAGTTGAGAAATCCCTTAACAGGGTAGCTTTAATAGGCTTGCTGTAAATCCTTTAACAGGGTGACTCAAAACCATTGAGCTCTTGAAATCCTCTAACAAGGTAACCTTTAACAAGGTTTAACCCTTAACCAGGTGATCCCTAACAAGATCGGTTCCTAACAGAACCTATTGTATCAGTCTTTAACCAAACAAGGCTCCTAACAGAGCGGACTTCTAAAGAGTTCAAAACAAGCTTGTGGGTATTCATCCCCACTATGGTTTTTCCCTATTGGGTTTCCACGTGAAAAATATGTGTGTTATGTGTGATGTCTTCTTCATGTGATGTTTTGTTGTTTTTTGTCAAGCGGTGAATCTTGTTGATCTATTTGCTCATATGTATATCTTTGATGGTAGATTACCTATTCATGCATTAGGGTGAAAAGGAAATGAAGTGTTAGATTGTATGAGAAGATAAGTGTCAGCTAGTTTATGCTTGTCTCAGTTATTCTTCGTTTTGCCAGTTGTACTCTGTTTGAGGACCGGTGTCACTGTTTGTCTGTCAATGCACAGTGTCTGTAGACAAACTGGTTCAAGAGTGTGTTTTTGTCTGTACTGATTCACCCCCCCCTCTTAGTACCAGTTGGGTACTACTCGTTCATCATTGTGTTATCAATTGGTATCAGAGCATCCTCCAGGTCCTCTGTGTTATAATCTTAATCGTTTGAGGTAAAGATCCCACTCTAATGATGAAGAGGGAAGGTCCAAAGTTTAACAAAGAAAATTTCAGTATATGCAAAGATAGAATGAAGATATACACCAAAAGCATGGGTGCTCAACACTGGAGCTATGCTGAGAATGCCTATGTTGCCCCTACCAGTAATCTCACTGATGACCAAAAGAGAGAGATACATGAGAATGGGCAAGTCATGGAAGCCCTAATTAGTAGTTTATCTAACATTGAGTTTATTGATGTCCAAGATAAGGAAAATCCCAAATAGGTATGGGATACTCTTGAAAATATCTATGGCGGTGATGAGCATGTAAAACAAGCTAAGGAAGAAAGCCTTAGAGGGAAGTTTGAAGATATGCGGATGGTTGAAGGTGAGACCATTCAACAGTATGGAATAAGAATCAAAACCGTTGTTGGAGATATCAAGAGTGTAGGTGGTAAAATAGAAGATTCCACTGTGGTAAGCAAAGTCCTGAGATCCCTATTGCCGGTCTATGAAATAAGGGTTGTTGCTATTCAAGAGCTGAGATCAATAGATAAGACTAAGGTATCCCTAGACTCCATCATTGCAAAGTTGATAGCCTATGAGCTAAATAGTTTTGATGGCAGTGTACAAAAGACTGAATCAGCTTTTAAAGCTTCTATAGTACCATCCAAAAAAGGAAAAGAAGCTAGCACTAGTGGTGAACCAAGACAGAGCAAAGAAATGGATGATGAGGAGATTTTGATGGCATTTGAAGCTCTCCTTGCCAAGAAAATTCCTAAAGGAACCAGCAAATACAAAGGTAAACTACCTTTGAAATTCTTTTCCTGTAACCAGATAGGACATATTGTTCTAAACTATCCTAATGGCGACAAAAAGGACAAACCGGAAAGGTTCAAGAAATTCAAAGGAGGAAACTGGAGAAACTGTTTTGTGGCAATTGATGAAGGTGTCACAGATGAGGAATCAAAGGATGAAGAAAATGAGGATATTGTGTTTGTTGTTGTCAAGGAAGATGTGTCAGACAAGAAGGCTCTTGTCTCCCAGTTTGATAATTCCAATGAGTGGATCATTGACAGTGGCTGTTCTCACCATATGACTGGTGACCGGAGCAAGTTTCTATCCTTGGAAGAGTATGATGGTGGTGTGGTTCACTTTGGCAATGATGCACCATGCATGGTCAAAGGCAAAGGGTCTATCTCTCTGAATGGAAAGAGTAGTGCTGACAATGTGTATTGGGTTGATGGTCTCAGACACAACCTTCTGATTGTTGCCCAGTTGAATGACAGTGGCCTCACTCTAGAATTCAAGAATGGAGTTTGCAGAATCAAAGGAAATAATTGTGAATTGGTGGCCACCGGCATGCAAACCAAAGGTAACCTATTTCAGCTAAATGCAAATATAAGTACATGTCTTATGGCTAAATTTGATGATAGCTTGATATGGCATAGGAGACTCTGCCATGTAAACTTTGATAACATTGTGAAGGCTAGTAAGATCAAGGCATTTAGAGGGTTGCTGGTGCTAAGCAAACCAGATAATACCTTGTGTAGAGAGTGTCAATTGGGGAAAATATCTTCCTCAACCTTTAAAGTTAAATCTTTCACTGCTAACAACTTGCTTGATCTTGTGCATACTGATTTGTGTGGTCCTATGAAAACTAGAAGTGTGTAGGGTGATAGGTACTTCATGATCCTCACTGATGACTACTCAATAATGATGTGGGTCACATTCTTGAAAGACAAGTCTGTAACCTTTGTAAAGTTCAAAGCTTTCAGAGCATTAGTGGAGAAGGAAAGCGGTAAAAGGATCAAGTGCCTGAGAACTAATCAAGGAGGGGAATTCACTTCTGGTGAATTCAACAAGTACTGTGAAGAACATGGCATCAAGAGGCAACTGTCTGCCCCCCGGACTCCATAGCAGAATGGCCTAGTAGAGAGGAATAACCAGACTGTATTTGAAGCAACTAGAACCATGTTGATTCAAGGAAAGGTAGCTCACACCTTTTGGAGAGAAGCGGTGAGCACTACAGTCTACACAATGAACCGGGTACTCATCAAGAAAGGTAAGGATAAAAATCCTTATGAGTATTGGACCGGTAAGACACCTATGGTTAGTTACTTTAGAGTGTTTGGTAGCAAATGTTACATCAAGAGGAGTGAACACCAGAGAAAATTTGATACAAAATGTGATGAGGGAATATTCCTAGGATATTCCACCGAGAGCAAAGCTCTCAAGTGTTTCAATAATAAGACTCAGAGAATTATGGAAAGCATCAATGTAAGAGTTGATGAAACCTCTGAGAAAACTAAGGAAACTGATAGTGAGCAAGTGGTAAATGAACCGGTTGTAACATTCTGGGAACCAGTTGTCAGTCAACCAAGTACCAGTAATAGTGTTCCTACATCGGTAGATGTAGATGCTGATACTGATGGAGATGAGGATGAAGAAGAAAAGCAAGAGGAATCCATTAAGACCATTCCTTGGTATGTCAAGCTGAATTATGATCCTAAGTAGATCATAGGAGATAAGGATGTAGGAATCCTTACAAGAAGAAAGGTCAGAGAAAACTCATGTATGATCTCTGAATTTGAGCCTAAATCATTCAAAGAGGCCCATAAAGATGAAGACTGGATCAAGGCAATGGGAGAGGAACTTAACCAAATAGAGAATAATGGTACATGGTCTTTGGTATCCAAACCAGAGCATACAAATGTCATTGGTACCAAATGGGTTTTCAAAAATAAGTTGAATGAGGATGGCACAGTGATTAGGAACAAAGCCAGATTGGTGTGCAAAGGATATGCTCAAGAAGAAGGCGTAGACTATGGAGAAACCTTTGCTCTTGTAGCCAGATTGGAAGGAGTTCGTATGCTTCTTGCATATGCAGCTTTTAAAGGTTTCAAAGTATATCAAATGGATGTAAAATCTTCATTCCTAAATGGAGTACTTGAAGAGGAGGTGTATATTGAGCAACCAGATGGGTTTTCCCTATCTGAAGATAGTGATATGGTATGTAGGCTACATAAAGCCTTGTATGGTCTAAAGCAGGCACTTAGAGCATGGTATGAACGCCTGCATTCCCATCTTGTGAAGATTGGCTTTGAGAGAACAAGTGAAGATAGCAATATCTACTTGAAGTCTGAAGGAGATCAGATCCTGATCTGTGAGGTATTTGTTGATGAAATTATCTTTGGTGGAGATGACAAGATGAGTCATGAATTTGTAGATGAGATGAAGAAAGAGTTTGAGATGTCACTTATAGGGGAGATTAAGTTCTTCATTGGACTGCAGATCCAATAGATGAAAGATGGAATCTTTATCACTCAATCCAAGTATGTCAAAGAGGTGTTGAAGACCTTTGGCATGGAAGATAGCAAACCAGTTGGAACACAGATGGTGACCAGTTGTAAACTATCCAAAGAGGATGACTCTGCATTGGTTGATGAGAAGGAATACCGATCAATGATTGGTAAGTTGTATTATGTAGTGCATAGCAGACTGGATATTGCACATGCAGTTGGCATTACTGCAAGGTTCCAAAAAAGTCCAAGAGAATCCCACTTGGTTATAGTCAAGCGGATTCTTAGGTATCTGAAGGGAACTGTTGATTATGGATTGTGGTATCCATATAGAAAGGATTTCAACTTGAAAGTATACACAGATGCTGATTGGGCAGGTAATGTAGATGACTAGAAAAGCACAACTGGTGGTGCATTCTTTCTCAGTGGTAGACTGGTCTCATGGATGAGTAAGAAGCAGAGTTGTATTTCTCAGTTTATAGCGGAAGCAGAGTATGTTGCAGCTTTCATGAATTGCACTCAGACAATTTGGATGAAGCATGTACTAAATTACTTCAAAGTTCCTGTATCTGAGCTAGTAAGTATATTTTGTGACAATACTAGTGCAATTAATATCTCCAAAAATCCGGTTTTACATTCTAGAACCAAGCACTTTGAGCTTAAGTATCATTTCTTGAAGGAAAAGGTTCAGAACAAAGAGATTGCACTAGAACATGTTTATAGTCAGAAGCAATTAGCAAACATATTCACCAAGCCTAATCCAAAGGCTACATTTATGTACTTAAAAGGTGAATTAGGGGTATTGCCCCTTCAAGAGGTAAACTAAAGGTATATGCTCCACATCAGTCAGGTATTGCATAGTCAAATTTTTCTTCAAGATTGATGTGTTGAAGGATGCTACTCCTCATGGGGAGCAGCATAATGGAACAGGGAAGCTTGTGCCTCCACTTTGGCATTGTTGTCAAAGGGGGAGAAGATGTGAAGCAGAGAAGATAGTAGAGAAGATATCTACAGAAATTGGGAGAGAAGATGTGAAGCGGAGAGATATCTCTGTATATTGCCATCAATGCCAAAGGGGGAGATTGTTGGCATTATGTGAACCGGTATGAGGACATAATGACATTGTATGTTGTCATTGATGTCAATATGCTGAAGAGGTGAGAACCGGTATAACACTGTGAACTGGCATTTGTGCCAAAGTGAAGTGGTGTGCTTGTTCAAGGTGAACCGACATATGGTTATGGGAACCGGCACATGGAAGCATTGTATGACTATCGGTTGGTAATCTCAACTTTAGGGTTTCCGATTGAAGTGCTTTAAGCCTGTGTGGCTCAACCGGTAACTTTGTATGATGAGTCAGCATGTTAATGAAGAACAGATTGTGCTACCACATGAATCCTTGTGTGTGTGAAGGATCTTGCATGAGGGAGATTGTTCCTACCTACCTCGGGAATGTGTGAGGTCTGTAAATGGTGATAACATGTGATGGGTTATCAGCCGCCATGAAATCGGTGGAAAACGAACAATGGAGATTAATGCAGTGTGCTCAATGGTCAGGATTGAACCATTTGAATTCCTTAACCTAATAGGTTTAGGGTTTAGGATTTATGTTATTGACCTATCTATTTTCCTATAAGGTTGATGTTGTGACTCTTTCTAGGGTTGTTGGCAAAAGTTGTGTGTGTGTATCCAAGAGAAGGGATACGTGATTCTTGCCAGACCAAAAGGAGAGAAGTGATACCTGCAAAGTGTAAGTGCAGAAGGTGAAGAAGAGCTTAAGCAGATCTTCATTGGCATTGAGTGTTGTTACCATATCATTGTAATACCTGTTGATCTCTAACCACTTCAATAGTTAAGAAATCCCTTAACATGGTAGCTTTAACAGGGTGACTCAAAACCATTGAGTTCTTGAAATCCTCTAACAAAGTAACCTTTAACAAGGTTTAACCCTTAACCGAGTATTCTAGCCATCCCTTAACCGGGTGATCCCTAACAGGATCCGTTCCTAATAGAACCTATTGTATCAGTCTTTAACCGGACAAGGCTCCTAACAGAGCGAACTTCTAAAGAGTTTAAAAACAAGCTTGTGGGTATTCATCCCCACCGTGCTTTTTACCTATTGGGTTTCCACATGATAAATATGTGTGTTATGTGTGATGTCTTCTTCATGTGATGCTTTGTTGTTTTCTGTCAAGCGGTGAATCTTGTTGATCTAGTTGCTCATATGTATATCTTTGATGGTAGATTACCTGTTCATGCATTAGGGTGAAAAGGAAATGAAGTGTTAGATTGTATGAGAAGATAAGTGTCAACCGGTTTATGCTTGTCTTAGTTATTCTTGGTTTTGCCAATTGTACTCTATTTGAGGACCGGTGTCACTATTTGTCTGTCAATGCACAGTGTCTGCAGACAAACTGGTTCAAGAGTGTGTTTTTGTCTGTACTGATTCACCCCCCACTCTCAGTATCGGTTGGGTACTACTCATTCATCATTGTGTTATCAGTCATGGCTTGCATTTCATTCTTCATAACACCATTCTCCTGACTCAGCTTATGACATTGTTCCTTAAGGGCATCCTTCTCTTCATCATCTGAATTTTGTAAAAGTTCCTTCCTTTTAGCTTGAACAAATGATAGCCTCTCCTGCAATGTAAGAATGAATTCCTTTGCAGAATTCAACTCATCTTGTAACTTCAAGCTCTTCAACCTTTCAGCATCATAATCCTCAAGTGCTACTTCAAGTTCCTTCTGTAGACTCATCTCCATGGATTCTAGATTCAGGATCTTCCTTAAGCTATTAGACTTAATCCAAGGCATCAAGCTCTGATACCGATTGTTGGAATCCAAGAACACTGAGAGGGGGGGGGTGAATCAGTGTACTATCGACAAGATCAATTTTAACCTTATTAACAAAGTATTTTAGTAACCGGTAATCATAAAATAATATAACAACAAATAAAAATGAGGCAACCACAAGAGCATACACCATAACATGGAGATTTATACGTGGAAAACCTCAAAGAGGAAAAGCCACAGTGGGATTGGTGACCCACAATATCTATCCACTGGCCAAATGAATAAATATTACAATAGGGGCCTATACATGTAGGAAGGCCAATAGCCTAGAGCACAGTGCTCATCACAAAAGGAGCCTCATTTACTACAAACACCAAATATGGAGTTCCAAACAAAATTATGAACTCTAAAAGTGCATCTGCTATGCTAGATGAGTTCCGGTTAAAGAACAATTTGTACTGGTTTTCACTGTGTCCTCTCTAACCGGTATCTTACTTCAATTCCCAAACCTCTAAACCAATATCCAAGACCAACTACAAAATATTGCATTCGCATTCTATCGATCAAGATTGCTCACACAATATCACATCAGTATATTCCATTACATTCCAAAATAACCTAATCGAACTGACTTAAATACCCTTCCCAAATACAAACAAAAATGCCTTAAGTCATCTTACAATGATATTATAATTTATTTACATGTCAACCTAGACAAAAATAAGTTCATTAAACTTTGAGACCGATGCCTTTGATTGTTGCCATGTAAACCTGTCGGATCAATCTCCTATGTCAGCCTCATAGATCGGTTCCCAGTTTGTCAGTTTCATTTTTCTATCAGTGTCAGTTCCTTGTGTGTCGGATGACTTCAATGCCAGTTGCCAAATAATGAATACCAGTGAGTACCAGTTAAGTGACCAACCCAAAATGGTGTGTGTTGCCATCAATGACAACACTACCAAATCGGATGAGTATCAATTGCCAACACTAGGAGCAAATAATTGTCTTTTAATTCCATTCCTCTCACAAAATTAATTGAACTCACCAGATGTGAATTCTCCTCCTTTGTCAGATCTCAGACACTTCAGCTTCAATCCTATCTCAGTCTCCACCTTAGCTTTGAATATCTTGAATTTCTTTTGTGCTTCTGATTTCTCCCTTAGAAAAATCACCCACATCATTCTCGAGTAATCATCAATCAGAAGCATGAAATACCTATCACCCTGCATGGCTCTCACTCTTGTAGGACCACACAATTTAGTATGCACAAGATCTAATAATCCATTAGATGTATACAACTTACTCGTAAATAAAGTTATTGTCTTCTTTCCCAACTAACATTCTTTACATACCGGATTAGAAGGATTTACAATCTTAGGCAAATCCCTAATAGCTTGATTAGAACTTATCCTTATCATGCAATTAAAATTAATAGGAAACATCCTTTTATGCCAAAACCAACTTTCATCAATCTGAGCAATCAAATAGCTTTTCTCACCGGCATTCAAGTGAAAGATATTACCTTTAGTCTTAGTCCCTGTTGCAATCTCCATACTGGAAACATTCAGAATCTTGCATTTACCATTCTTGAATTGAAAATCATATCCCTTGTCAACCATCTATCCAACACTCAAAAGATTATGCTTTAAACATTCAACATGTAAGACATCATCAGTATTATTCTTATTGTTAATGTTTTGTAGCTTCTATCAGATAATTCTAATCGATGAAATCAAATGCTTAATTGGCCTATCATTCTTAAGAATTTGATATCTATCCTCTACAAGTATTAATCCATTATTTGCATTATGTATTTTATAAGATTCTTGCTTAAATATTAATCTTGAAATATGATTATGAATTAATCATATGTATATATTTAATAATGTATAGCTATACATTATTAAATATACACATATAATTAATTTGATTATATCAAATAACATTTAATCATATAATTATCGTTATTTACTATCAATCAGATTATGTGCATTTAGAAAATCATATTAACATTGTAACAAATGCAAATGGGTTACCAGTAATTATCGACTGCATTATATTACGTACCAGCATGTTCTTACACAGTCGAGAGACATGTCTCTATGTGGACATGATCCATGTAGAGGCATGCCTCTATGAAGGCATGTCTCTCTCCTTATATAAGGAGGGAGACAATCATATTGTAGACGTACAGAATAATTATAGTGCAGAAACAATAGCGACTGCCTCCCAGAATATTGCAAGCCATTTGCTGTTGGAAGTTAATATATAAATTGATTCTATTTTCATGTAAAATTGCAATAAGATTAATATCAGTTTTAATTGATCATTGTACAACATTTCATGTTAAATTAATTGATATACAAAGGAATCCTTATATTGATATAAGAAGTGGAAATTGAATTAATAAGATTTAAAAGATCCTATATCCAAATCTGATATAAACATTAACATGGTATCAGAGATAGTCTAAGGAAGATCCAATTAGATTTGAGTCTAAAGGCAGACAAAATTTATCATTTGAATTTATTCAAAACACATACTCTTCTCCTAATGGCCAATGGTGTTAGATTTGAGGATCGTCTCCTCTAACTTTATCTCATGGAAATTCATAATTATGATCAAATTAAGAAAGCAAGAGCTAGAAGCCTTTGTAGAAAAGGAAACAAATATACCGAATGAACAAGATGAGAAGAGACAATGGATAAAGACCAACAATAAGACCATGAAGCTGTTAGTAGATGCAGTCAAGGATCATATAGTACCTATAATCTCCAAGTTAGATACAACATTCAAAATGTTCTCAACATTAGAAACCATGTATGAAATAAATAATACTAGCAGGGCTCTATCACTAAAACGGAAACTTCACCATATGAAGATGAACAAAGGAGAATCCATTACATCGTATTTCATGAGGATCATAGAATTAAAGGACCAAATCTCCACCATTGGTCACCTTATAGATAGAAAGGAGATAACTATGTTAGTATTAAATGGATTACCTGCTTCATGGGAAGGATTCATACAAGGAATTAGTGCTTGCTCAAAACTTCCAAAATTTGATCAATTAAAACTAGATTGCGTTCAAGAAGAATCCAAGCTAATTGCAAGGGGGGATGGTCAAAGCCCTATCAATAAAGACATTCATGTGTTGAACTCCTCTTCAAACAAAAAGGGAAAGAAAAGGAACGTCAAAAGGAAGAAGGACAAAGATTCAAGAGGAAAATACTCATCCAAGAGGAAGAGGGATATGACCAAAGTACAATGCTTCAGATGTGTCCAATATGGGCACTATTCCATAAAGTGTCCGAATAGAGCAAGACCTCAAGCCACTGTTGTAGAAGTTAGTAAGTTAAGGATAGAGAATGATTCAGGGAAACTTGTCTTCTACTCAGCTCTTTCAAGTCAAGCATCAACTAGCCCTAATACCTGGGTAATTGATAGTGGAGCATCATGTCACATTACAAGATTCAAAGAATAACTTGATAACCTAATCAAAAATTCTGATGAGGAAGTAACTATTGGGGATGATTCAAGTTATCCTGTAAAAGGAATTGGGACCTGTACTATAAACTTAAATTTAGGCATCTCCCTTCAACTCATAGATGTATTATATGTCCCAGGGATAAAGAGAAATTTAGTCTCCATTTCAGCACTTGAAGACAAAGGATATAGAATCACCTTTATGGAAGGAAAGGTCTTGGCATGGAAAAAGAACTCAACCATCAAGAAGACCTATACTAATGGAGTAAGACATGGGTGCCTCTACAAACTTTGGATTTCCTCCTCTCAAGATTTAATGCATGAGTCAACAAGCACAAGTGAAATTTGGCACAAGAGGTTAGGACATCTTCATTTCCGAGCTCTCCTTTCAATTGAAAAAATGATGATAGGTCTACCTAAACTAAAGTAAAATCATGGAGGACCATGCAAAGGTACATTTCACACCAATGATAGAAAATCTAAAAAATATATTAGAAATTATTCATTCTAATTTATGTGGACCCATGTCTGTAACCTCTTTAGGGGGATTTTTGTATTATGTTATCTTTGTAGATGATTTCTCTAGGAAGACATGGATATATTTTTTTAAATGTAAAGAGTCAGAAGAAATCCTTATGAGATTTAAGGAATTCAAGGCTCTAGTAAAAAATATATCTAGTAAGAGAATTAAAATACTAAGAACAGATAATGGGGGGAAATATACTTCAGATAACTTTAAAAACTTTTGTATAAATGCTAGGATTAAGAGGGAGTATACAGTTCCTTATAATCCTCAACAAAATGGAGTAGCGGAGAGGAAGAATAGAACTATTGTAGAAGTTGTTAGGGCTATGATGTATGATCAAAACTTAGAAACTTCTTTTTGGGCTGAAGCCTCTAGTACTATTGTATATGTACAAAATATAAATCCTCACTCTCTCCTAGATGACAAAACCCTTGAAGAAAACTTCACTGGAGTTAAACCTGACATAAGTTGCCTAAGAATCTTTGGATGTCCAGTTTATATTCATATACCTAAAGAGAAAAGATCCAAATTAGAACCCTCAGGCAAAAAGGGCATATTTGTAGGTTACAGTAAAATATCTAAAGCCTACAGAATCTATATACCTAGACAAAGACAAATTGAATTAAGTAGAGATGATATATTTGAGGAAGATATTGCTTTCAAAAAATAGATATACTTATGTTAGAGATGTCATTGTCATTGTTGCATCTAAAGGATGGAAGATTCATCAGATGGATGTGAAGAAAGCTTTTCTGAATGGGATAATAGAAGAAGAAATATACTTAGAGAAGCCTAAAGGGTTTTTCATACATGGAAATGATGCATATGTATGCAAGTTGAATAAATCCTTATATGGGCTCAAATAGGCCCCTCGAGCCTGGTATGAAAGAATAGATAAATATCTTCTGCGCTTAAACTTCTTCAAGAATGATGCAGATCCAAATTTGTACTTCAAGGCAATAAATGGTGAAATGTTGATTCTCATTTTATATGTTGATGACTTATAATTATAGGAGATCACCTAATTACCAAATGTAAGCAAGACCTTGCTTCAGAGTTTGACATGAAGGACTTGGGTCTTTTACATTATTTCCTTGGTTTATAAGTTTGGCAACAAGCTGATAACATCATCCTAAATCAGGGAAAATACACTACTGACATTTTGAAAAAGATTTGGAATGATAGAATGCAAACCTATATCTACTCCTATGGAAAGAAACTTGCACAAATTAAAGGAAGCAACAACAGAATCAGAATTTGTAGATCCTACCTTATACAGACAAATTATTGGGTCCCTAATGTATTTCGTTAACACCAGGCCTGACATTTGTTATTTAGTTAATGCACTTAGTCAGTTTATGTGTGAACTAAAGGAGATACATATGGTTGCAGCAAAGCATATTCTGATATACCTACGTGGTACTATTGGGTATGGTCTTAAATATACTAATGTTGATCTAGATCTTCATGGTTACACTAATTCAAATTGGGCTGAAAGTGTGGTAGACAGAAAGAGCACATCAAGGTGTTGTTTTAGCCTAGGATCAGCTATGATTTCTTAGATCAGTGGGAAACAATCCTCAATAGCACAGAGTTCTACAGAAGTTGAGTACATTGTTGCTTCCATGGGAGAAATGAAAGTAGTATGGCTATGGAAACTCCTTGTGGGGTTGTTTGGACAGCCCTTGAATCCTACTATCATCCATTATGACAACCAGAGTTGTATAAAGCTTTCAGTTAATCCAGTGTTTCATGACAGGTCTAAACACATTGAGATTCCTTATCACTATGTTAGAGACATGGTTGAAAGGAATTTGATTCAAATGAAGTATGTTAGTATACATGAATAGACTATAGATATTCTCACCAAACCTCTATCCAAGACAAAGGTTGAGCACTTCCGGGATAAACTTGGTATGGTTGGAAATATAAGTTAATTTGAGAATAAAATCTAAATTATTTAAATTTTGTTGTACTAAAAGGTGTTTAATGTATAAAACCTTTGTCATGTGTGAGACTCCATGACTTCTTGGGCCTTGTGAACATTTTTCAAAGATGACAATTTTTAAAAATGAACACTTGTATATGGTTGATATTGTAAAGTAACTAGTTTGCAATATTTAACATCACTATCATGTTGAATATCATGAGAATTGATATCTATGAACATGTCATGATAGTTAGCATCTCTGTAGATATTATGGTGGGTATCATGAGACTTGATATCAATGGATAACCATAATAGTTGAGATAATCATGGTGGATATTATGTGACGTAATATTCATGGATGTGCCATGATTTATATCCCTATGATAGGTATCATGTGATGTGATGTCAGTGCACATATCATAGTTTATGGATATATATATTTATGAGATTCATGACAAATATCATGTGACTTGATATTTGTGTACATGCCATATCTCTTAGATATCACTATGAGATGATATTATTGGATCTACTATGTTCTGGATGGAATTAATCCTCCCTAGCTAAGAGGGAGTGTTAATGTTTTGTAGCTTTGGTCAGATAATTCTAATCGATGAAATCAAATGCTTAATTGGCCTATCATCCTTTAGCATTTGATATCTATCATTTACAAGTATTAATCCATTATTTGTATTATGTATTTAATAAGATTCTTGCTTAAATATTAATCTTGAAATATGATTATGAATTAATCATATGTATATATTTAATAATGTATAACTATACATTATTAAATATACATATATAATTAATTTGATTATATCAAATAACATTTAATCATATGCTTATCGATATTTGCTATTGATCATATTTTGTGCATTTAGAAAATCATATTAACAATGTAACAAATGCAAATTGGTTACCAATAATTATCGACTGCATTACATTATGTGTCAGTGTGTTCTTACACAATCGAGAGACATGTCTCTATGTCTCTCTACGTGGACATGATCCACGTAGAGGCATGCCTCTGCAAAGGCATGTCTCTCTCCTTATATAAGGAGGGAGATAATCGTATTGTGGACGTACAGAATAATTACAGTGCAGAAACAATATCGACTGCCTCCTAGAATATTGCAGGCCATTTGTTGTTGGAAGTTTAATATATTAATTGATTCTATTTTCATGTAAAATGGCAATAAGATTAATATCAATTTTAATTGATCATTGTACAGTATTTCATGTTAAATTAATTAATATACAAAATAATCCTTATATTGATATAAGAAGTGGAAATTGCATTAATAAGATTTAAAAGATCCTATATTCAAATCTGATATAAACATTAACACTTACCATCAAAAGATATAGAACCTCTACCACGAATCACACAATATTTAGCATCCCCAAATCTCACTATACAACCATCATACCTTTCCATATTCAAAAATTTACTCTTATCACTTATCATATGATGTGAAAAACCATTGTCAATTACCTATTCATCTTTCTCTTCAATCTTTGTAGCCAAAGCTTTCTCCTCAACAATGCAGCTCTGTCAAACCTTCATCAACAACATAATAACATCTCTTTTGATGTTTGTACTTCTGGTTAGACTTATAGGGCTTGTCATACTTATCATGCTAATAAAATCTACCATGTCTTTCATGCTTATCATACTTGCTAATGGATTTTTCGACACACTCACCAATAGTTAGGTAGAACATGAATTCACACACCACCTCTCCTGAAAAGCTATCAATCTCGAAAGACTGGCAACTCCAAGGTCTCTATAATTGGGTCATGATAGTGTTGGATCACCTAGTGGTTGATGCAATTGTACCTGTCAAGGGGCTTGCGGATCGTAACTACAAGCAAAGTTCTCTCTTTTTGGGTTAGGTATTTCAAATTCTTAACTCTAATTCAAAGAAATATCAAAAGATATGCCAGGGTAACAAGAGAATGTAAAGAGATCAATACATACAACTTAATACACTATAAATTCAGTGTATCACAGCAAGGTATTATCAATAACATCTAATCAACATTCAATAAAGACATTCCAACAGGCATGTGAAGTCATACAACCCACACACAAACGGAAATAGAAATCACAAGATCATATAATCGCTCTACCATTTAATCCTCATATACCATTAACATGCACAATATGATTCATAAAACAATAAATCTTGGAAGGATGAGTTGCTGATCAAATGGAAGAAGGTACCAAACTACGAAGAACGGAAACCAAGAGAACACATACTATAGATCAGGCAATCCACAAGCTCCTTTTGTATTAATCCTTGAAAAAATGACTAATAGAATTCTTCAAGAGTTCATGGGATAGAAATTGCATAAACTAAATTATCTAGCTAAATGTCCTTGAATCATCAATTCGAGGACCCCAAAAATGGCCCAAATTCTACAATTTATAGAGTTTTACCCTATATTCTAGGAAGGCATCATTATTGTAAACTAGGATTACAAAAAGGGAGGAGTCATAGTCAACATGCAAGTCATTGTCTATGAAGTCTAGTTAAGTGATACTAAACTGATCCTCAAGGTTCAATTCAAAAATGATGCTCAAGTAGCAAGAACTTTGAATCATGCAAAAGGAATGCTCTAAAAAACAAGTATTAAATGCACCATCAGTTGAAATTTCAGTTGCAATGGTGGTGATGGTGTTCCGGCATGAATTTTCTTTTCACAACTATCTATTTTGTCATTTATTCTTCTTGTAACTTTCATAGTTGGTGAGGAAGCATTCCATGGAAGAAGTAGGTGGGTCAGTGATGTATTGGATTCTAAATTTGGATACTCTAAGTATCTCTTTTACATTTTCTAACCTACTGACCATATCATCCATCATCACTTCTGCACCCTGGCATTAAAATACCACATACATATATCTATCCATTGTTTCTACAGTGAATTCTGCAATGGCTATGAAATAGTTAGTGGTAAGAGAATCCCACCAGCTAAGTATGGTCTCTTGATGTAATACTCCTTGCTTAAGGTTATAACCATACTTCCCCAACAATTTAACCAATAGTTTCTCATATTGTTCAAATGTTTTGAGAAATGGAGGATGTTCCTTAAGATCCTTGGTGTGGCATTGCTCCATGATCTCCATTTTAAAATCCACAATATCTATATATGACTGCAAATTACTGACACTCTCTCCTCCTAGAAAGTCTTCCTTTGCAATGGTCTCTTTTCCCAATCATTTAATCTTGTTAAGCATCTTATGTAGTTGTGAGACATGAAGGATATGTCATCCCCACTACTTGGAATAAGAAATAAGGGCTTTCTCATTGTCATGAGCTTCCGTAAACACTTTCAGTGTGTCCTGCAAGAACATTTTGACCTTATCCATTTGATCTTGATCCCAGGTCCTAACTGTTTTTTCTACTTTCCTTATTTCATATAATGCCTTAATATCACCCTATGGGAGCGATGAAGTAGATGGAAAGGCATCGTCAATTCTAGAATCTAGAGGCTTTTCTATTTCCATGATTAGTTTTTTATACTGCCTCAATTGTGCCTTGACCTCTAACTTAATTTTATATTATTTCTGCATCTTTGTTCTGATAGTGGAAGTAGCACCAACTAGAGTATCAATCTCCCCCAACTTAGTATGTTTACCTAGGTTAACCTTGGACACTTGGTATCTACGGGACGTAGCTTGGGATGATTCATCAGTATCTTGAACTGGTGTTGCTATATTAGCAATTATATCCCTCAAATCCATCCTTGAGAGATGACGAGTTATTCTCACTCTCTTTACTCTCCTTGGGGATTCGGTAATTGCCTCCTGTAAAGTTATGTTTGAGAGGACAACCTTTGACTTCTTCTTAAAAGTAAAATTTAACAATTGAGGCATAGAGTTGTCTTGTTCCCCTCCCTGGACCATTACATCTATA
This sequence comes from Cryptomeria japonica, assembly GCF_030272615.1. Classification (NCBI taxonomy): domain Eukaryota; kingdom Viridiplantae; phylum Streptophyta; class Pinopsida; order Cupressales; family Cupressaceae; genus Cryptomeria; species Cryptomeria japonica. The sequence continues at coordinate 481,873,673 of NC_081406.1, read as the reverse complement.
ATGATCCTATGGGCTTCTATATCCTATTCCTACTCTTCTTACTAGTGCTTTTCATCTTGTTGTTTATCATCTTGTTGTTGTTCTTCTATTTGTTCTAGAGGAGTTGGCAGTCTATGTTGGAGGTGGGAAACTTGTTGAGCAAGATTATCCCGAAGGGCTTGGTTTGGATCAAGTTGTTGTATTTCTACCTCTTCTAACTTCTTAGAAACTTCCTCTTCAAATGGTCTTTTTGTTTTAGTTAGGTGCCCTTTCTCATTCCCTTCTAGTTTTTGAAGCAATATTTCTTGGTCTTGAGGAGTAAGCACCATCCTTTCATCTTGTTCATCATGTTCATCTTGTTCATCCTGTGCATCCTCTCCCATAACATGTACATAAATTTTGACTGGTTGTACTTGTATAGCTGATTCTACTGTAGGTCCTGGTTGGTTCTCTGGTTGAGTTATAGTAGGCTCTTCTTGTGGCTATTTTTATTTATTTTCAATTTTCCTCCTCTTTGCTACAACTGCAATGGGCTCATCATCTTCATCAAAAATCTATCTCAATGTTATGGATGGAGGTGTAGCATGTTGTGATGAAGAAGCAGGAGGAGGTTGTGTTACAGTAGTTTCTTCTTGAGAGGCACCATCTCCTAGAACAATACCTATGATAGGAATAATGGGAGTCATGGACACTTGTGGAATAGCTTGTAATCCTATAGTAATCCCATGTTCGGCAGCAGTTTTTAAGAATTGAGACTCTTTCATTTTGGCATCCAACTGCCTCTTAATCTCCTGATTGTCAATTGGTACCAGTGCCTCCTCAAGATCAGTGAGGATATTCTTCCTTGAATCATACCTCATTCTTCTTACATATTCTTTATGGACTCTGGTCTAAGGGTTATCAGTATCTTTGCCCTTTTTCTTATCCTTGGTAGTACTTGGCCAGATCCTTAAGCTTAGTCATTGCCCTGTTCTCTCCAAAACCTTTGCAGTAATAGTTTCAATATCTAGCACTTCTTGGTTAGACCATCTGATAGGAGTAAGGGGTCTATGATCAATTCCCTTTTCTTTGAATGTAGGATCAAAAAGCTCACCATCGTCTCTTAACTCATTTGGGATATTTGTTTCAATCTCAAAAAAATTGATTTGTGGCATTGTCAACCTATAGTATCCTTTCTCCCTTGCCTCAAATTTGTCCTACAAATTAGCCAAAAAATCCTCAAAAGTCAGCTTGTGACCCTTGTAAGAAATAGGCATCATTTGTTTCAGCTTACCATATGGGTCATATTGGTCCCTTGATTAATTAAACTCTTTTAAGCTCAAATCCTAAAGCTTGTGTTCTATCGCTTTAGCTGCCTATATCTTAGGACATGTATAATGCTCTAGAGACATGGGTAAAGTAATCCCCATCTTATGTTTCAGATTCAACAATTCTTGTAGGCCCACCAGTCTAACATATTCTAGGATGATTATTTTATTGCTACAATACCTAGGTAGAAGGAACGGGTTGCATGTAAATCCACTGACCCATAGGTAAGTAGATTGTTGGTTTTGTAGGAACCAACACCCCCATTCCTTAATCATTTGTATTGCTTCTGGGGTCAGTTTGTATCCTACATCTCATGTCAATTTTATTATTACAGCATAAATAAATGCATCATTTAATATTTTGAAATGCAGCTTAGCCTGAAAGATAGGCAATTGAGTGTAATATTCCCACACTCTTTTCTATACAGTTTCTTATCCTAATTTTCCTTCAGTCTTCAATCCTGGGAACTTACTAGCATGAGCGACCACCCATATAACATAAGAATTCATGAAGAACTTCTTCGTTTGGAGGATTGTGATCATCCGACTATAGATGTTGTCTAAAATGATTGTGGCCAGTCAAAATATTCCTTGGCTATAAAAATTGTGGTCATATAATGGAACGTCCATGTGTGGATGTGTTTGTAATCTGTTTTTCCAAAGGCTCTGTTCAGTATAATAATAAGGTCTCTTTGAGGCTCTTGGAAATCTGCTCTGAGTATGTCAATAGCCTTAAGACTTGTTTTCCTTGGCTCTTCTAGCCATGCCTCATTAATGTGTCTTTTATGATTAGAGGAATTCTTAACAAATAGGCCAATGGACTGCTCTTTCATTGTCACCAAAACCTTTTCTCTTACTATTATTCCAAAGGTCATTCCTATCATGCTAGGAGAAAGGTCTGAAATCACATTCTCCTCTGCATCAACACATTGTCTTGTCTCCTGCTGGTAATATTTAGCAATAGTCATTATGAGTTCAGGTGACTGCATAGCTTGTAGAAAGATAGTGGCATCTACCAAACCATATCTCTTAATCCTTCTATATGGGGCTTCTAGGGTATGAGGTTATTCTTCCAATTGAGTTCTAATGTCTTCGATCTCTATGTGCCCAATTTTAGTATCAGTCACCCACTGAACTTCATCCTCCAATTTTGAAGCGAGAGTCTATCATTGATATTGGTACTTCATTGTTATAGGTTTCTTATCAATCTTTTCCTCCTCCTTTGTTTTCTTCTTTCTTGAGGATGGGTCCATCATTCTGCTTTATCCTGCAACAAAATATCAATAATTAGCTATTACTTCATATTATCAAATCATCACACATTTCAGAAATCTGGGGTTTCAGGGTTTCGAGACATAAAATCATTAAAAATGGCTAATTCCGGGATTCCAAAGTTCTGGGATCCTGAGTTATGGAAAAGGCAAAAACAACTAAGTTTAGAACTCTGGGGTTCCAGATTTTGCAAAGACCTCAAAAGGTAGATTTCAGAACTCTGGGGTTCTGAGGTAAGTAAAACAGTCCAAGGATCAATTTCGGAACTCTGTGGTTCTGGAGTTTCGATGTAGGTAAGAAAATTTCAAAATAGACTTTGGGATTCATAGATTCCAGGATCCCAAAATAGGTAAACCTCTCAAAGAAGGGACTTTGGAACTCCGTAGTTCCGAGGTTCCAAGATGGGCAAAACAAACTTTTACAAGCCGCAAAGGTTTCAGGATTTCGGAACTCCAAAATCCCGAGATGGGTAAAACTCTGTCAAATGAGCACTTTGTAACTCTAGGGTTCGGGGGTTCCGGGTTGCTAGATTGGGTAAAACTTAGGTGTTTAAAGATTTCAGAAATCTTGAAATGTCAAAACTTAAGGTTTTGTGAAGAAGAAAATTGAATCGGCCAATTTATTGAAAGCATGGAAAATATAATCTAACCTACCTAAAAGGCACAAAAAACAAGAACACAAAACAAACGAACCAACCTGACGAGGCGACGAAGCAGGAAACATGAATAAGCGAGGAAGTGGAACACACAGAAGGAGAGCTCAAATTTTGTAGCGGAGGAATGCACAAATGAATGAAAAACACCCATCACAGCTTATTTATACCCCCCATTCAGTGATCGTGCAACCTCACTAATCATGACCTCAGAATTCCATGGTTCTAGGATCCCGAGATAAAATAAAGGAGAGATCAGCACTCAAGGGTTTCAGGATTCCGAGGCCCTAACACAAACAAAAAATCACACCTTGGGACTTTGGGGTTTTGGGGTTCCGATATGACACACAAAACAAACTCAAGATTTTGGGAACCCAAAATTCTAAAACTCAAACAAAAAAAAACATGAAGAACTCAGGATTATGGGATTCTAGAGTTCTGAGGCTTCCACACAATGAAGAAAAGAAGACTTCGGAACTCCGGGATTCTAGGGTTTCGAGGTCTCAAAAGAAAGACAAAGGAACAAAGGGTACTTCAAAACTCTAGGGTTCCAAAGTAGACGCAAAAACAACAAAAGGGCACCTTAGAACTTCAGAGTTTTGGGGTTCCGAGGTGTCCAAAGAAAAAACACAAGAGAAGATAATAAGAAAGAAAACAAAAGACAAAAAGGGGGACCCACATTTTTATGCCAAAGAAAATGATGGAGGTAGATATGCAAGGCATAACAATACTTAGACATTCTTTCAAGTTACCTAGAAGCAAAATGTCCTATCTTCTTACAAGAGAAACATTTTAAAGGTAACTTTCCATCATACTTACCGGATCCCTTAGGCAATCTCTAAGAAATAAGTGCTTTAATCTCATCCAACTCTTTCTCTTGTTCTTTCATCTCTCTCATTTCTCTTTCATATTTTGAAACTCTAGATGAACTCTCTCCTGGATCATACTTCAGCTTCTTGGATACAAAGGCTTTAAATGCAGCCTCAGATTTACCATGTGATTCACCAAATCTACTCAGCTCAAATGCAACTAGCTTACCAACCAGCATATCTCTTGTCAGAGCAGTCACACTCTGTATCTCATCAATAGCAGCAACTTTATCTTTGTAAGTAGAAGGCAAGGATCTCAACACCTTAGAACAATTTCATCTTCCTCAAGAGCTCCACCGGCACATCTGATTTTCATAACAAGTTAGTTTAGTTTAGCCATAAAGGATGTTAAATTCTCATCTTCTCCCATCTTCAATGTCTCATACTTTTCTTTCAAACTCTACAACTTGGCAACTTTAACTTGTGCATTTCCTTCATACAAGATCTCTAACCTTTTCCATACAATCTAAAGTCTCATCACATTAGTCATCTCTGAATCGATCAAGGCACTCAGCAATGCTTCCTTAGCTCTTATGTTATGTTCAGCTTCCTTGATTTCATCAGCAGTAACCGGTCCATTCGGAGGAACATTATAGACATTCTTTATAATCTTCTCCAATACATTTCAAGTGAACTTCCATCTGGTCCTTCCATACAGTATAATTATTTCTATCAAATCTAGGACTCTCCCTCTTAAACACATAAGTTGTCATCCCGGATATCCTCAAGCGGTCAAGCTTCTTCTGGAGGATCTAGCTCTTATACCACTTGTTGGTAACAACAAGGAAAATTGAGAGGGGGGGTGAATCAATTTTCACTAGATTAAACAAATTAAGCACTATCTCAAATCTGATCAACTGTAGTAGAAAGAAAGATAACAACAATAACAACAACACACATAACACCAATATTTTGACATGGAAAACCCGGTCAAGGGAAAAACTATGGTGGGAACCTACCGACAATAAGATGATACTCTGTAGTAGTATGTGCAAATATTACAATGGGAATGCACATGCATTCAGGCACACTACCTAGAGCTCACTGCTCAAAATCCAATGACCTAGAAGACTACAACCCTCAGGAAAGGTTCACTACCTTACAAAGATATTCACACTACAATCCGAAAAAGATGAAATGCAAAGATAGCATCTACTAATGCCTGATGAAAGTTCTAGTTAACCTCATATGTTTTCCCTACAACACAAACTATTCAATACACCACACTGAAAGATGAATTCACTTGTTCACACATACACCACTCTCTGATAATACAGTCTCAACACCAACACCCAAATTACATGAATATTACACCCATTTATACAAATCATCAACCTTGACTACAAGGTCGGCCAAACCCTCAACAACTAACTACAAAATTACATCACACGATACATAAATCAGCCACTAACCCAATAAAATATCATAGACAATATAGCATGGACCTAAATCAACTCCCCGAATATGCACCATCATCGAAAATCTCCCCAAGATCAACTATAATACGTTACACCATGAAAAATACTGCATAACATGAAGAATACCACCAGACCCATAAGATCATCAAGAACACACACAATGATCAATGCAGATCAACAAGACAAATAGGACATGATTAGGAAACACCAACAAGCATGTTAGAACCATCTGCAATAGCCACACCAACACCACTTAATCAAATCTTCATCGATCAACACACTAGCAATCAAGAACACTTAACAACAGCAACTCAAACAAGAAAGATATCTTGTGGAGCATTAAATCACAAACCATCTAAGATAAAGATACACACAAACATCCCAAACACTCTCCCAAATCCTCAACACGAGATATGATCATACCGGAGCACAATGAATCAAACACCAGAACACTGCAACACTGAACATTGAAAACTAATCTCCATACCAGAATCCTCAACTAGATCAAATCATCACATAGCTATTGGAATCAATGAACACTGATAGGGGGGTGAATTAGTGCTCTATAATTCACAAAATTATTAAGTTGATTCTTTAACAACCGGATGCAAATAACTGAAAGCAAAGTGCATAATAATAAACCAATTAAACATGAGACCATAACACCAAGATTTTTACGTGGAAACCCAAAAGGGAAAAACCATGGTGGGATTTGAACCCACAATATTATTATACTATAGCCAGTAGGAAAACAATATTACAAAAGTGGAATACACTTTCATTCAAGCACACTGCCTAGAGCTCACTACTCAAATACAAAATAGGGTTGCAACCCTAGAGGACTCACTCTCCTACAAAATAAAATATATAATTAAATACAATGTCTGAATAGGAGTATAGCATCTACAAATGCGATAAATCTATTTCGGTTAGGCTCAGGGATGATTCATTGTCACTGTTATGGAAAACTACTATGTTTTACTCTGCTACCAAATACCAGATCATCAACACTCAATATGCACAGGTGAAACTACACTCAATCACACCAAAAACTATTTTGCACTCACCACCACCCAAAATGATCACATAAATCCATCTTATATATCATCACCACCAAAATAGATCGCTAACTAGGCGACTTCTCAAAACAGCAACATGTGAAATGTGTCGGCTCATGTCAGCTCAATCCTTCTACAAATCCTTACTCTAGACCTAAAACATATGATCACAAGCTTCCCATAGGTTGGCCCAATCACCTCAAACTCATCAACGACCACCGAAATCACCTCAAGGAATCCGAACTATACACTACACCATCAAACAAGAAAATAACCCTATTCTGCTACAATACTGGATACCCGACCAAGAAACTTGCACCAAAATCAACACCAAAGGTGGTAATTGCATGAAAAAAGCTCCCTCACACATCCAATCAACTATTCCAATCACCAGAACCAAAAATGCATCACCAGAAATTAATAATGCTCACCGAATCCATACACTGAGTTCCACCGACCAGTCTTATTCTTATGAATAACCAAACTTACTCAAGACTTTCAGTAATCCCAATCTCCATATACTAGATAGGATTACTAGACTGATTTGTCATCAATGACAACCCCTAAGTAATCTACATGCACCTAACGTCATTAATATTCACCAGAATAGTGTCTTTTACCAACAATCTCCCCCTTGGTATTGATGGCAACACTATGAAAAATGACAAGTGTTCCAATAATCCAAAATTGCAATCAATCTAAAAAAAATAAAAGTTTGTACACTCAACTGGATCCCCCTAAGAATTTGCACCATTTTTCACTGCTCTCTCTCCCCCTTTCACATCAATGGCCAAGGTAGGAAACTACCAAAACTTATTTACAAAAGAATGTGTACATTGATCTACAAAAAATTGAAAATATATGCATAAGTTACCTTCAAGGACTTCAAATACTCAGTTCATCCTCTCACGAAATAGTCCAAAACATTAATAAGGGCTCTAAACATGTATTCATGGACTTATACACCCTTAAGATCTATCAGGATATCTTTTCCTAAGGCAATCACTGCATCCTATTGAGCACCGCACAAAGTATCCATCCAAGGAGTGATTAAACTTCTCAATTCACCCACTTTTCTTATCATCCATTATTTTTCCTTATTCAAACCCTTTATTTTATCAATGAGATCCATTATCTAGGCTTCAAGAGTGCTCGGAAAGATTGAATGCGGGACAAATGATTGTGCTATACTAGCTAACTGTCCTTCAAGATCTCTTATTTTCTTGTCAGTGTCTGCAGAAAACTTAGGCAAAAACAGATATGACTTAAATATTTTTCCACCTTCATCCAACACATCCTCAACACTTTTCACCACAGATTTCAAATCTTCCCTATCAACCTCAATTGTTCTCTAAAATGTTTGGAGCCTCATTTCATCAAACATTTTCAAAACTTTTATATCTGTTGCTTTCTCTAATGATACAAAATCTGATTCAACTTTATTTAACATACCCTTGAGCATACTGGAGGGTGTGTCACTAGAAACCTGCTTGAGATTAGGCAACCAAAACTATAGTCGCCAAAGATACAACCTCTTTCTCTTCAGATGCGGACTTATGTAAGTCCTCACTTGCCTTAATTTGCATGAGGGTAGCTAACTTCAATTCTTGAAATGGGGACAAAGTACTCAAATCTATCGGACCATGAGAGAAATCATCCTCATCGTCAGCAATATTCTTTCCTTTATCGGGAACAATGGTTTTTGTCATGGTCATCGGAGCCTCATCAGTTTGTTCTTTACCCTTTTCCTTCACAGCTTCTTTTGCATTTCATTCTCGATCACAATGTGAGTAATGAGTGACTAAAATGTCCTTTTAGCCTAATTTTAAGTTATAATAAATGCACAACCTGAAGGTCTTCCGGATACACTATTTTTCATTTATATTATTCACCGGATTATCAGACCGCCATAAATCTTTTGGCTATCAATTGCATAACTGATCTCCATCATCTACAACCATCCTTGACTAGTTATAGATCTTTGCAAGAGGGTTCTAAAGATCCTCATGATAAACTACCCCCTAAGGCAAAAATGCCCTAGTTACCAGATGAGGTTACATCATCGGATTCAGGTGTGGAGCCATTCTGCACATTTAAATCTTCCTTTTTCACCCACATCTTCTAATGTTGATCTTTGATCTCTTCCACTTTAGCTTTTCCTTTTTCATCTGGTTTGTTCTTGTTCACCGGTGCATTCTTGCTTCTACAATATCTTGCAATATGACCTGGTTTGTTAAATGCATGACAAACAACATTCCTTTGCATAGGCTTGAAGTTCATTTGATTGGGTCTCATCCTACATTGGCTAGATATATGTCCAAACATCCCACAAGCATAGTATCTCTTATTCCGAAAGTTATTTATCACTATTCTGTACATGTTTGACTTATGACCAAAATTGTTGCATATGAACCATTGACTTGTAAAGGTAGAACCATTATTCATCATGTTGTTCATCATCCCATTATTCATCTTACTTTTGCATTGACTTGATATATGACCAAATTTATCACAAACAAAATACTTTCTATTGAATTTATAGGCATTAGGTTCTCTTACTGGAGGTTCCTTGTCCTTCTTATGATTGCTTTGACTAGAACCAAAGGATTCTCCTTTCTCAAATCCAAATCCACGCATACCTTTCCCATGTCTCTGACTTTCCAGCATCTCATCCAACTGGGCTGAACTAGCTTTGAATTTTTCTTTGTACCCATTTGCAGTAGTCAGCTCATCTCTCAAAATTATGATTTGCCTTTCAAGTTCTTGTCCATCATTCTTTGTTTGCACCAATTCAACCTTCATTCTCATATGTTAAATTTATCCTTTAGTGGCTGATTTAGGGTTTCCTCATTCTTCTTCTAGTCTTCAATCTCCTTAGTCACCTTCATTATAATAGAATGCGTCTCATTTTTCAAAACTGTATTCTCTCTAGCCAACTTCTCACATTCATCTATCGTGTAAGATTTGATTGTCAAAACTTTGAACTTATTTGTCCGGCAACTTATCCATCAACTCCTTTCTCTTTTCTCAAGAAGTGTTCAATTGATCTTTCAATGTCTCAATGAATTCTTTAGTTCCATTTAGATTTGTTTTCAGACTACTCTTTTCCTTCATCGGTTCCTCAAGATCTTTAAGTGCCACAGTAAGCTACTTCTGCAAACTGGAGTTCATTGATTCAATCTTTCGGATCTTCCTCAAGCTATTAGGATTCTTCAAAGGAAATAGGCTCTAATACCAATTGTTGGAATCAATGAACACTGAGAGGAGGGTTCAATCAGTGTTCTGTAATTCACAAATTTATTAAGTTGATTCTTTAACCACCGAATTCAAATAACTAAAAGAAAAGTGCAGAATAATAAACCAATTAAACATGCGACCATAACACCAAGATTTTTACATGGAAACCCAAAAGGGAAAAACCATGATAGGATTTGAACCCACAATATTATTATACCATGGACAGTACTAAAACAATATTACAAAAGCAGAATGCACTTGCATTTAGGCACACTACCTAGAGCTCACTGCTCAAATACAAAATAGGTCTGCAACCCCGAAGGACTCACTACCCTACAAAATGAAATATAGAAGTAAATATAATGTCTGCACTAGAGTATAGCATCTAGAAATGCTAGAAATTAGTTCTTGTTAGGCTCAGGAATGATCTATTGTCAATCTTCTACAAAACTACTATATTCTTCTCTACTACCAAATACGAGAATATTAACACTCAAGATGTGCACGCGAAACTATTCTCAATCACATCAAAAAAAAAATTCACACACTCATCATCACCCAAAATGATCACCTAAATCCATCTTATATATCCACACCACCAAAATAGATCTCTAACTAGTCTGCTTAAGTCAGCTCAATCCTTCTACAAATCCTTATTCTAGACCTAACCCATATGATCGCAAGCTTCCCATAGGTCGGCCAAATCACCTTGAACTCATCAACAAGCACCAGAATCACCTCAAGGAATCCAAACCATATGCTACACCATCAAACAAGAAAATAACCTTGTTCTACTGTGATATCAGATACCGAACAAAGAAACTTGCACCAGAATCAACACCAAAGGTGGGAATTAAATGAGAAAAGTTGCCTCACACATCCAATCAACTATTCTAATCACCGCAACTAAAAATGCATCATAGAAAATGAATAAATCTCACTGGATCCATACACTGAGTTCCATCAACCAGACTTATGCTTATGAATAACCAAACTTACTCAAGACTTCCGGTAATCCCAATCTTCCTATACCGGATAGGATTACTAGGGTGAGTTGCCATCAATGACAACCCCTAAGTAATCTCCATGCACCTAACATCATCAATATTCACCGAAACATCACCGGAATATTATCTTTTTCCAACAATAGTATCATGAAATAAATAAAGAATGAAGTATCTCTAGTTGATTCAGCATAGCAAATAGATAAACCAACCATATCAACTCACTACAATCATCGAATCACCAAAACATTTATCTGCAACACTAAAACACAGGAATACGTTGACATCAATGACAACAACATATCCTAGCAACACCAATATCCAATAGTATGTTGGTTCTGCATGAGACTTGTATGGGGGTCGAGGGTCGGGAGAGGATACCAAAATAACCCAGGATGGGGGTCGGGGCCTATAGAGACCTACCAAGATAACCCATAGCAAGCTATGCGATGAAACTCTCTAATTGTAAGCTCTAGTGTTCTGATTTTGTGTTTGCAGCCTCTGGAGTACTCTTGTTTAGAGTTATTCTATGTGTATCTTGTTTTTTATTTACTTGGTGGAAGTGTATTTAGCCCACGTGTTGTTTTCCCTTGTTTATTTTGCTTGAGGGTCTTATGTCTATCTCCTAGCACACAGGGTGGTCCTTTTGGTCCACATGGTCGGGTGGTAGTTGCCTTCTTCTATTGGAGATTTTGTATCGGTCTTGTGTGGATTGGCTTCATATTTGTTCCAACTTGCTCTCTTGGATTTGGTCAGATCAGTGTTTCAAATGTAACCTATGTGTATGCATGCCTTCATTGAAATAATGTAATCATTAAGTAATTGATAAGTTGATACTTTGACATGTTTTTTATCAAAAATCTTAGGATATTGGCATCTTTTGGGTTGCATTTTGATAGTAAAGGATTGTGAATTGACTATATGTAATCCATGTGTTAAACCTAAACTTATGAAATCATGTTTGAACTTTGTCGGTTAATTCCTGCAGCCATACCAATTTATTCCTGCAGACAAGTGATTTGTCCCTATTGATATGCGGATTATTTAGGATAATGTCATATGTGAGTTAATGAATGTATTAATTGAGTAAGATACATATGCATGCCCTTGTATGTTGTTCTTGTTTAGTGCAGATAATAAATGATGTTGCGGTGGATGATTTCCTTGCGTGCCCAAAGACTGATGAATCACATACAGATAACTAAAGATCAAAGTGAAGGGGATCCGAGTAGGTGCAACGTATGGCATAGTCAGAGTAGTCATACTTCACTATGCGAGTTTAACTCTAGTGTGTATTGAATTCACAAAATATCGCTATAGCGTGCAAAGACTGTGGTTCGGTTTAGATCCACTAACTGTTCCTGCAGCCAAGCTCTAGTTATCTACTTCATCTCACATTCATCCACCTCTTCTTCTGGGCGTGATTTGAGTTGTCCATTGTAGTTTATCTTTTCTTTATAATAAGCTCTTCCCTTTTTCTTTGAGGTTAGACAAGATAGAAAGGAATTGAGCAAAGAGTTTTTAAAAGCATTCTAGAGTTTTCTTTTAGAACATGTAATCGATTTCAGAATGAAATAAAGCAAAGATATGTTGTTCTGATCTGTTAAAAGTATTTTGTTGGAAGTTTGATATCACTCATCCAAGGGGGCCCACTTGGTGAGTGATCCTGTGTTTATGTTCATTGAAGTTTGTTTTTACCTAGTTGTAGTAGAAGTTCATGATTGGATTGTTCCTGCAGCCACTGGAAATAGATCCACTAATTGTTCCTGCAGCCAAGACAGAACGGTGTGATTTCTATTATTTAAATTAGATCATTCTAGCATTGTTTTATAAAGCTTTCATATAGCCTTTTATGATTTCCATTCTTGCCTTTCCTTTCTGTGTAATGTTAGTTACTGCAGCAATGCAGAATAACCATTTAAGGAGCTTAGTGCATATATATTGCAGACCCATTTCAAGTTTTATGTTCCTGGATTGATAACTAAATGAACACCAGCCATGAAAATAGTAAACTCTACCATATGAATGTCCAAACTTTGGATTGAGATTTCAATTAGAGTAATTACTATCATTATAGTTGGGGTAGACATTTTTGGCACCGTTGCCGGGGATGGTGTCAAACTGAGAACCTTTTATGGTTATTATAGTTTCCAGTTAATTGTTTGAAATTTCATGAATCTACATGCATAGCAGAAGAAGAGATGCCAGAGGTAGATTTCTGCCCACTCATCCTAATCATGCAAAAGATAATTTCCCAAATATAAACCCTTTTGTTGAACTTTATCAAGTCCCATAGAATTTGAATCACCCTAAATCTAAATTTCCAGAAGGTAGTCTTTAGTTCCTTTTTGGCCCACAAGAAGAAGAATTTCCTATAGTAACAACCCCCACAAGTCCAATGTAAGGGAACCCTCCTCCTGTTGGGAATAATCCACCACCACCACCTGGTCCAACGTTTGAGTTTCCCATCTCTGACCAGCATGATAATGCCAACCTCAACAACATTCCAACATCTTCACTTCCTAAATTCTATGGGTTGGTGACAGAGGATCCGGATACATTTCTATTTGAGTTTGATGTTCTCTGTAGGAGTTTCGATTATACTACAGATGCCCATAGACTCAAAACTTTTCCTGCCACTTTGAAGGAGTCATCTTTGAGATGGTTTATGAGCTTGGCTAGTAGCACAATCAATACATGGGATGAGATGAAAAGGTTGTTTCTTACAAAATACAAAGACTATTGTAGAGGCACTGATTGTCATGGGGATGATATCTTTAGAATGACACAAACTAAAGATGAGAGTCTTGAGGATTATCTGGAAAGGTTTTTGTTTAGTGTCAAGAAGTCCAAGCATAGTACTCTGAATGAAGATTCCCTCAAATTGATATTTTTGAGGGGTATGAGTGATGAATGCACCAATTCCTTAGATCTCATGGGAGGAGGTGACATTACACAATCTACTTGGGCTGAAATAGGGGAACTTTGCAAAAAGTATTCTAGATCTACATCTAAGAAGAACGGGAGATTTAAGCCAGGGGCACCATTATCAGCATCTGGAACTGGAGTTTCTAGATTGGAACTTAGTCATCTATTAAAAGACTTCAAGGAGGACATAATAAACAATATGGCTACCCAGTTGGATACATTGGTAGCTAAGAAGAAGCATGAGGAAGTTGATGCATTCCTTGCAGAATTTTGTCCTCATTGTAAACAATGGAAGAAAGATTGCAGATGTAAGATGGTTGCAAATGTGGAAGTACCTGACTTCAAACCAATTCAAGGTGAGGACGAGCAAGTCTTCTATGTTGATCAAAGAAGACCAAATTTTCAAAGACAAGGTATGCCACCTGATCCACTTTCTTCTTCTGGTTATAGTGGTAATTCTTATGCACCAAGCAACTAATGGTAACCATAGTATTCTCCAAATTTTGGTAACTATCCACATTGGTATGGGTCACAAGGCCAAGGGCAGCAATTTTTTAATCAAGTTCCATAGTGGCAGCAGCCACAAGGGAACTGGTATCCATCTTAGGGTCAAGGGAACCAGTTTCAAGGGAATTGGCAACCTACCTCTCAATGGAGGGCAAACTAATCATGGCCAACCCAATCTTCTGGATATCAGCTTCTTGTTCAGCAGTCACAACCTCCTGCTTTAATGCCTCCTCCTGCAGCTATAGCTACACCACCTAAGCCAACACAATTGCCTACTCAACCAGTACCTAATCCAAATATCAAATCTTAGCAACAACAACAAGCTTATTCAGCTGATGCTAATCAATACCAGCCTATTCTTTATCACTAGATGATATTCACCTCCTATCTAGGACAACTCTACCTAATTGCTCTCATCCAGTTATTACTGAGGTACAGGAAGAGAAGACAATCTCTGACCTAAAAGATACAATACCTCATAATCCACCATTTCCCCATAGATTGCAAGACAAAGAAGTTTCCATTGAACAACAACAAAGCTTTGATATTCTGGATCAACTGAAGCACATTAATGTAAAAATTCCATTGTTGCAAGCAATAAAGGATGTCCCTATATATGGTAAGGCATTGAGAGAAGCATGCCTAAAGAAACCTGGTAGAAAGAAAAAGGATCCACAAACAGTTCATGTTATGGGTCAATTGGCTGATATCATGTTAGGTAAAATTGCAATTCCAAAGTATGTTGATCCAGGTAGTCTTGTTGTGAGTATAGTCATTAATGGCAATCAAATAAGGAATGTTTTGATTGATTTAGGAGCAGCCATTAATGTAATGACAAGGGAAGTAATGAAACATCTAGAGATCAATAGTTTAAGGACTACACCCACAGTTCTACAACTTGCTGATGGCTCTACAGTGAGACCTGACGATATCATAGAGGATGTCATAGTTATTCTAGATTCCTAGGAATATCCTGCAGACTTTATGATTCTATCTCCAAAAGCAACATTGGGTGGATATCCAGTCATTTTGGGTAGACCCTGGCTTGCCATAGCTGATGCATATATAGGGTGTAGATCAGGAGACATGACTATTTCTGATGGAAGTTCTACAAAAAAATTAGCCTTGTATTCTCCAGCACAATCACAGCTTGAGCAGCAACAAGCTACTTGGCCTATCTTGGGAGAGGAATCTGATGAAATTGACTCTATTAATCACCTTATGATGATTAATCAAGGACCACTCCAACAATTATATGATGAGGAATCAATTCTTTATAAAATACTGATAAATGAATTCATAGAAGATCAAAAATTGCAAGAATTGGTTCCGAATATTGCAGGTCTAGACTTTCCTGCAGCCACTGATATTTTGCATACTCTGTTGCCGCAAGAATTATCTTTTTCTCATTTTTTTGATATAAACCAGATTGATCTTACTATTAAGATAGAGGTGGAATTGAATAAATATTTGAATATCAATAGAGATCTATCAGATACTCAAAATGAGGGCCTTGTAGACTTGCTGAAACTCCATAAAAATGTTTTTGCATGGGATTACAAGGATATGAGTGGGATTGATCTAGCAGTTTGTACTCATTGTATTTACCTAAAGGATGATTGTTGCCCACTTAGACAGCCTCAAAGAAGAGTCAATCCTGCCTTGAAGGAGATAGTTAAAGAAGAATTACATAAATTATTAAAAGCAAGGTTTATCTATCCTATCTCTGATAGTCAATGGGTATCACCTCTGGTGATAGTGCCTAAAAAAGGAGGCAAATAGAGAGTATGTGTTGATTATAGAGCTCTAAATTTGGCAACAAGAAAAGACCATTTCCCATTGCCATTTGTGGATCAAGTATTAGATTCTCTTGCTGGTAAGAGATATTTTTCATTCCTTGATGGATTTAGTGGTTACAATCAGATACAAATAGCCCCAAAAGATCAGGAGAAGACAACATTTACTTGCCCATGGGGCATGTATGCATATTATGTTCTTCCTTTTGGGTTGTGTAATGCTCCAGCCACTTTTCAAAGAGCAGTGATTAGTATTTTTTCTGATATTTCTCAAGATATTATGGAAATTTACATGGATGACTTCACAACTTATGGTTCTGAATTTGATCAAGCATTGGGTAATTTGAAGAAATTGTTGAAGCAATGTGAAGAATACAATTTGTCTTTGAATAGTGAGAAGTGTTTTATTATGATGGAAGAAGGAATAGTCCTTGGCCATCATATATCTATACAAGGCATAAAGGTGGATCCAGCAAAGATTGAGGTCATTCAGCATATTAATGACCCTGTAAAGCAAAAAGATGTGAGAAGTTTTCTTGGTCATGCTGGATACTACAAAAGATTTATCAAAGATTTCAGTAAAATTGCAAGTCCCTTATATTCTCTGCTTGCCAAAGATGCAGAATTTAAATGGACCCCAGCATGCAATGAAGCTTTCTCAAAGCTTAAGCATGCTTTGACTCAAGCACTAGTTCTTAAGGGGCCAAATTGGTCTGTACCATTCCAAATCCATATAGATGCATCTGATTATGCAATAGGAGCAGTGCTGGGACAAAAAGTTGACAAGTTGGAAAATGCAATATATTATATCAGCAAGAATTTGCAGGGACCTAAATTGAATTATACAGTTACTGAAAAGGAAATGCTAGTTGTCATATATGCCCTTAACAAGTTTAGACACTATATTACAGGGTATCCCATATTTGTGCATACAAATCATACTGCAATTAGATATCTCATGAATAAGCCATCAATCACCGGTAGATTAGCTCGTTGGTTATTGTTGATGCAGGAATTTGATATCATAGTTGTTGATAAGCTAGGAAAGTCTAATGTGGCTGTAGATTATCTTTCATGTCTTCAATTGCGGGAAGATTCTACAATGATAGATGACACTTTTCCAGATGAGCATTTGTTTCTCATACAGGCTCATACTGCATGGTATGTTGATATTGCCAACTATTTAGCTGCAACTAAGATGCCAATTTCTTTTTCTCCTAAGGAAAGAAGGTTGCTGGTTGAGAAAAGTTTTAACTTTTCATGGATTGTTGATTGTCTATTTTATACTGGACCTGACCAAGTCATGCGAAGATGTGTCAGAGAAGATGAAACATATGACATCCTTCATGCATGTCATGATGAACCATGTGGAGGTTATTTTGCTTCCAAAAGAACAACACTAAAAATACTTAATATAGGATATTATTGGCCCACATTACATAAGGATGTAGCTCAGTACACAAGGAAATGTGACAGATGTCAGCGAATGAGAAAACCTGCAAAATCAGATGAGATGCCACTATATCCTCAAATATCTGATACACCATTTGACAAGTGGGGATTAAATTTTGTTGGCCCAATTGATCCCCCTTCTAATGGAAAATCTTATATCTTGGTATGTACAGACTATGTAACAAAATGGGTAGAAGCTAGAGCCATGACACATGCAAGAGATAATAAGGTGGTTGAGTTTCTCTATGAAGAGATATTTACAAGATATAGAGTACCAAGGAAGATTGTCTTAGATCAGGGACCTCAATTTACATCAACCTTGATAAAAGATTTGGTCAATGAATACAATATAAGACACAAGAAATCTACTCCATATCATCCACAGTCTAATGGGCAAGTAGAAGTTACAAATAGAGAGTTGGAGGCTATTCTTACAAAAACAATATCTGTTCATAGGAAAGATTGGTCTCATCGGCTTTTAGAAGCAATTTGGGCATATAGAACAACTTGGAAAACACCAATTGGTTTCACACCTTTTGAGATGGTTTATGGCAAAATAGCAATGATGCCTATTGAATTTGAACATTAAACCTTGAGAACAGCTTTACAACTAGATATGACATTGTCTGAAGCATAGAAAGAATGCATTCAGCAGTTAAATGTTCTTGATGAATGGAGGAAGATAGTTGTTCAACAGAGAAAATTGATTCAAAATCAAAAAGCAAGATGGCATGATAAATATGTCAGAGAAAAGAAATTCAAAGTTGGTGACTGGGCACTCCTATATGATTCCAGATATAAAAATGCTATGGGAAAACTTCAAACAAGGTGGTTAGGTCCTTATGAGATAGAAGAAGTTTTTCAGAATGGAGCAGTCTGTTTGTCTACAATAGATCCTGTTCGATTTAAACTCTTGGTGAATGGACACTGCCTACGACTATATCACAAGTCGGCTACTAGAGACGAGTTCCAGCAGTAGTTTGTTCCACAAAGTGATATAAAAGTTCCTGCAGCAACTGATGCAGATTCTGCAGCAACTCATGAGCTTCCTATTGCAATTAAGCAGGCTAATAAAGGTAATGTTCCTGTAGCCTCTGCAATGGACATAATCACCAGTTCATAATAAAATATTTCCATTTTATATGGGAATATTCTTCTCCATACATAAAATTTCATCCACTATATTTCATCCCACATTCTTACCTATCACTTCATTTCATTTCACCTTCATTTTTTGCAATTGCAGGTACGTGTATATTTTATTTTATTTTAATTATGCATTTATTAGTTCATTATGATTATATCATGTTTAAATCCGCTCCACTACCCAAAATCTTGTCAGCTTGTGTGGACACGTGCTAGGTTAAGTTGGGGGGGTACTTTATGGTTCATTTTCCAATATGATTAATTATCAGTCCTTTTTGGTACCCCAAATTGATATGCTTCCCATCATTGCCGATTATGTTATTATTTCACGCAAGTGAATGATAAAGTCTTCCGCCAAAACTAAGATGTGTAAAGAGATTTCATTTTTAGCAATACTGTCAAATATTCTGGTTCAGCTATAGAGAGAAAAATATCAGAGTAAAAGATGGGCAGTGATCTAATTTGCCATGAGCCAATAGTACATGAAGGGTTGCTACAGGATGGTCTTTGTGAGCAGTATTTCCGAAACCACGGCTGGTTGGATTACTTCTTGAAAATTAGGGATTATAATGAAGAAATTGCTACATAATTCATGCATTCCTTTCATGAAGGGGAAGCTACGGTTAAAGGTTTGAGGGTAAATGCTACAAAACAACAAATAGTAGAAGTAACAGGGTTGCTGCAGGAAGGGGAACTCTTTCCAGAATCAAAAGATGCAAGGAGTGCCAGGGCGGAGTTCACAATTCCTACAGATGGACCCTTAATGGTGGATAGACAAGGAACTAGAAGGGTTTCTTTACCAGAACATTGGCCTCAGGAAGCTTTGTATATCATGAAGTATATTACATGTGAAGGATGGTATTCAAACCTACATTCACCTCATTTTAGGTTACTTAGTCATCTGCGACATGGTCGGTGAGTTAATGTACCTAATTTTTTATATCATCTCATCTCTACAAGTGCTAAGGAGACGCGAAAAAATGGAAATTGCTCTGTTAGCCATCATGGACTGGTTAAGCTACTTGTACAGCGGTCCCTGAGAGATGTTTCACAAATGGAATTGGGTGTATTTGAGGATATACTGCAATTTCAAATTGAAGATTCCCCTATTGCAGATAACCCACCGGTTGAAGAAGAGAATGTTGCAGAAGATCCTTCTGATAAAGATGAGGGTTTGCTTGTTGCTGAAGGAGCCACAGTTATGATAGAAGAAAATATTGAAGTGGAGTCAATTGAAGAGCAACCCTCTACTTCTCTTCAAAGAGATTCACCTGTTCTGCAAAGCGAAGGAAAGGAGTTAGAAAAGGATGAAACAGATGAAGAACTTGTTATCCGGCCGTAGGTAACTCAGATTCCTCCTATAGCCAAGAGGTGTAGCACAAAAACAAAAACTCCTGCAGCCATTCCAAAAGTGTATGTAAGGAGAAAAAGAAGGAGGACATAGAAGACTCAACCTGTGAGTAATCCAGCAGAGGTTATTGCAGTAGAAACTATGGAAGAAGAAAATTATGTGGAGGAAGAAATTCAAGAACACCTTGTGGAGGAAGAAATTCAAGAAGAGGTTGTTACATATAAACTAGAAAATCTTGTTGTTGTGGCATTGCAATGTGAAGAAATTGTTGAGGATGTTCTACAGCAACCTAAAGAAAATATGGGAGATATGCCAGCCCATAATGAGGAGTTTATTGAAGAAATCCCATGGTCTAAGGTAGGACCTATTAGACCTCCTTCATCCCTAAGTAATTTATCTATTTCTTTAATATTTTATAGGCAATGGGAAATAGAGAAGGATAGGTTGTAGGGGATAATTAATAAGCAGCAAAAAGAGATTGAAAAGAGAGATAATAGAATTGAGGAATTAGAAGCTAAGGTAGAAGTGATTTATGGTATGGTTCCTGAGTTGATGTAGTGTAGGGCACCCCCAAGAGTTTATGCAGTACATTTGAAAGAGCGATATCTAAACCTCAGACTAAAATGCATTGTTAGGGACCTTAATCCATCCTTGGAAACACCTGAGGAATTCTATTATTCTTATCAAACCTCTCCATCTACTGTGAAGAATTTGTTATGTGAGTTATACTTACATAACTATGTTGTACCCCAAGATAGGGAATGGAATCCTTTATTGTATATTGGGGACATCCATATCACAGCTTTAATGTCATGGATCCAAAATGAGATTATCATAGGGCCACAAGCTAGGGAGTATGAAAAATTAGAGCTTGACTGTCCATTACCATTGAGAAGGGAATCAGAAGCACCAAGGATTCTCTATTATGATTGGCAAAAGTTACTAATAAGAGATGATGTTAGTAAGATAGTACTTCCAATGAGAGAGGAAGTCTATCAAGCATATGAGCATTTGGTTCAAACTAACAGGACAACCACAATGAAAGGGTTAGCTCAACACTAGAATAATCTACCAGAACATTTAAAACAGGGAGAACCTTACTCACTTCAGAATTTTCATGCAGCCATACAAAGAACCCCCAGATACATACAATTAGGCAGGGAGAAAGCCAACAACTGGCTTCCATTGATTTTTCAACCTCCGATCCTTATGTGGCCACTTTTGGCATGCCAACCAGCAGAGTAGAGTTATGATGCAGTTGCAGAGGAAACAGCTAGATGGTCCAGGTTGGAAAAAATGAAAGGATTTTATTGGAATTTGGCTTCCAAGGGAACAAGACAGGACAATATTGGTCATTTCAGAGTTTCAGTGAAAATAAGAAATTTTCCTTTTGTTGCACGAGCAGCAAACCCTTAAAGTTGGGGGGCATGATAAGTTGATACTTTGACATGTTTTTGATCAAAACTCTTAGGTTATTGGCATCTTTTGGGTTGCATTTTGATAGTAAAGGATTGTGAATTGACTATATGTAATCCATGTGTTAAACCTAAACTTATGAAATCATTTTTGAACTTTGTCGGTTAATTCTTGCAGCCAAGTGATTTGTCCCTGTTGATATGCGGATTATTTAGGATAATGTCATATGTGAGTTAATGAATGTATTAATTGAGTAAGATACATATGCATTCCCTTTTATGTTGTTCTTGTTTAGTGCAGATAATAAATGATGTTGCGGTGGATGATTTCCTTGCGTGCCCAAAGACTGATGAATCACGTACAGATAACTGGAGATCAAACTAAAGGGGATATGAGCAGGCACAACGTATGGCATAATCAGAGCAGTCATACTTCACTATGGGAGTTTAACTCTAGTGTGTATTGAATTCGCAAAATGTCGCTATGGCATGCAAAGACTGCAGTTCAGTTTAAATCCACTGATTGTTCCTACAGCCAAGCTCTAGTTATCTCCTTCATCTGACATTCATCTGCCTCTTCTTCTGGGCGTGATTTGAGTTGTCCATTGTAGTTTATCTTTTCTTTATAATAATCTCTTCCCTTTTTCTTTGAGGTTAGACAAGATAGAAAGGAATTGAGCAAAGAGTATTTAAAAGCATTCTAGAGTTTTCTTTTAGAACATGTAATCGATTTCATAATGAAATAAAGCAAAGATATGTTGTTCTAATCTGTTAAAAGTATTTTGCTGGAAGTTTGATATCACTCATCCAAGGGGGCCCACTTGGTGAGTGATCCTGTGTTTATGTTCATTGAAGTTCATTTTTACCTAATTGCAGTAGAAGTTCATGACTGGATTGTTCCTGCAGCCACTGGAAATAGATCCACTGATTGTTCCTATAGCCAAGACAGAACGGTGTGATTTCTATTATTTACATTAGATCATTCCAGCATTGTTTTATAAAGCTTTCATATAGCCTTTTATGATTAAGTAATCATTAAGTAATCATGATGTACTTATGATGTAATTTTGATGTATTGATGATGTAATCAATTGTAAAGAATGAGTTTTAGTTTAGAGCTTTTCTATGTTAGTTAATTGTGTATACACCTAAAAATGGTCTAAAGATAATTAATTAAATAAGAAATTATTTAATTAATCCCCCTTCCTAATTTAATTGAATTCACTAAGTAATTTGATTCAATTCCCCCTTTCATCTACTTATTAATAAATCTAAGGATTTATTTAATAGGTTCATTTTCATAATCCCCTTTGATTAATTAATTCAAATTAATTAATTCTCCACCCATATTCAATTATTTATTCTAATCTTCTAATTAATTAAAACAAATCAATTTATGAGTTGTTGAGAATTAATTAGTCTTATTTCAATTTTAAATTCAAATTACCCACATGCTTCCTAACTTCCAACCACCTAACCTAACCCATTTCATCTAACCCTGGGTTTAATTAAACCTACCTTAGCTTGCACATCCTAACCTCCTTATCCTAACCTCCTATGGTGTGGATACTCTCCCCTTGAGACACATGGCATTCTTGGGCCATATGTCCCCTCTCTTGGAAGCCTCTTGACACTTGTCACCATAGAGATGACAAATGTTCCCTTTCACCCAACCTCTCTAGAAGCTTCTTGACACTTGTCACCATAGAGATGGCAAATGTTCCCTTTCATCCAACCTCTTTTCCAACCTCCTCCAATTTCACCGTTCATATCTTCAAACTCAATCTTGACCATTGATTCCTGCCACCTCACCCCTGGCCTTGGAAATCCTATAAATAGATCCTATTTTGGAGCAATAATGTTCCCATCTCATTTTCATTTTGAGCATTGTTACTATAGGCATATTGATCTTAGCATATCATTTGAGCATTGTTATTATAGGCAATTGCATTCTTAGATCTAGCTTATTTTCTAACATAATTGTTGAATCATGTAGCTTAATCATTCTCTTTTCTATTTTAAATGCATCATTATCATCTTAAATCCTCCATCTAGATGTAGTCAAGTCACTAGAATTTGCTTATCCAGATCTGAGAGCAAATCTACACTCGCATTTATTAGGAGGCAATAGATCGATTAGCCATGGTTTTATCTTTTTTTGTTTCAAATTTGCTAACCATGCTTGTAATGATCTATTGAGTGTTTTGTGTTGTAGTTGCAGGTATACACTTCATAGGCATGACAAATTGAAACATTAATCTTACAATTAAATATGTTCATGTTCATCTCGTTGTGTTTTTGTCAATTAAGATAGCTTTAGAAATACTTATTTGATGCAATGTAATTGTATGAATCACTATGTTGCTTAAGGACATGTATGTATTAAATGTTATCTTTGATTTAGATTAACTCCTTAATTGATGTATGGTTAGATTAAGTAACCACGTTGACAAAGCTTAGGGGAGAAGTTGTGGTAGTCTTCCGCTTGTGTATTATAAAGTATTCTTATCCTTTTAATGTTAATGTATGTTCATTAAATGTTTAAAAAAAATATTTTCACCTCTTTTTGGGAAATGTTAGTCAATTCCTTTAGGGTTTCTTGGCGGGGTGTTGCATGCCTAACTAAGCTACAACAATTGTGTATGTGGCATCGTCCCTATAAATCATCGAGGAGAAATAAGGGTCATTTGGAAGTTAAAATATAAGGGGTGGGTAATTCCTCTTGGATTGATAATCTAAAAAGATAAATTTTAAAATGAATTTACATCCGCTCAATTAAACCTTAGAAAACCCCATTAGGGTTTCGTTGTGTGTGATGTTTTGGAATTTATTTATCTTGATGAATTTTGGTTAATGATAATGGGTCAAGGGTAACACATATGATAGGAAATAAGAATTAGTTGTTTTAGACCACGAGCAAAAGGGAACTTTGACCCTTTTTGCTAAAGAGTGACCATCATGGGTAGCAACTGTAGAGAAACTACCTGGGACATTGACCCTAGAAAGGGTTGCGTAGCCACCAAATAGTTTACATTAAACATAGTTAGAAACCAGAACTACATACTTTACACCTTGATCTCATACCGAAATGGGTATGTAGGTAGTCTAGGGATGGAGTTGTCCCTAGTACTCAGGCGTTCGGGGATGGGGATTAGGATTTTGGTTAAGGGTGATTAATTAGTCTTTGAATCTCCTTAATCCCTCAATCAAAGGGTACATATAATTCTAATTAAAAGATTAAAATTAATCCAATGCATACTCAGGAGGAATTATGTATGGATTCGCTTGAGTTCCCAAAGCTTTAGGCCGAATTTCAAGACAGAACTCAAGCTTGTTTAATATGATTATTTTTATATACTCCTAAGGATGATGACCTCGGTGCGCTCCTAGTAGGGGAGTGTAGTCTTTAGAGAGTGACTTAGGACCCAGATGGTCCCAATGAGTCTAAAGTCTCTAGCCAGAGCATTTCTTATTCTTATGAATAGATGCCTACTCTGTTTGGGTAGATGCCTATCCCAAATTAGATAGATGAAACCCTCTATCCTATAAGGAAAGATGCCTAACCCATATGGTTGGATGCCTAACTGGTATGGTTATATACCTAGTCCTGTATAGATAGAATCCTATCTTGGTTGGATGGATTTATATCCTGTTTGGATAGATGTACCTAAGTATGCAATTGAATTGAACACAATTAAATAATTTTTTTTTAAAATCAATCAAAATTATGGGTTAAGATAAGTGGGTAATTATACCATTACTATGATCTATGATGTTGCGATCTAACTGTGAATAGTCATAGAAGTTATTATGTCACAAGCTCATAGCTTAGAAATGATAGTGGAAGGTTATCTTTCGAAGTAGCGAGAGATTGTTGTGTGTCACTCAAATTGAACTATCGCATGCAGAGGTGACATCATCGAGAAAGGCTTGCAATGAAATGACCAGCTACCACATGTTGTGTCAAGGTCCATGGAGCTAGAAGAAATGAACAAAGTGTAGTTTTGCAAGGTTTGATGATGCAAACCAATATCAGGTCATGATGTTGCTACCCAATGCCATGTGTCCATGAAGATGCATTTGAAGTCTACATGATAATCCCATAGGATTTTTGACCAAGTTGACCTACAGATGTGTTAAACATGAAGTAGTGAAGCGTATCCTTGTTGAAGAGAGTTTCTTTTTGTCTATTCTACTAGCTAAAGAAGAAAGAATTAATGCAAATCAGAGAGCCATTATATGAGAATACAAAAAAGGTAAGTTGGATACCTAATCAAATCTAATCGCATAGGTTGAAAACTAATGACAAAAAGGATGCATTTGATGTTGATGGTTGCCAAACTGTAGAATAGAGCCAAGATCAAGAATGTTAGTGTCTCGACAAGATATAAAATCTTCAGTTGGTGGGAAATCCTCAAATGAGTAGGTGAAGCTACTAAAAATATTAGTTAGATTGAATCTAAATGCAATGATGTGAAATGGAAGATAAGGGGTACATTCAATGATGGTGGCCAACAATCTACAAGGTAGGTGAAAGATCAAAGATTTTTGTAACTCAAAAAGAGTTAATTCAGATGGATGTAGGAGATTTCTTGAGGAAGAAGAAGACCATCATTCATATAGATTGATTGACAGTACTGAGTTGTAGAAGAGACTACATAGAGTATTGGAAGTGTATCCAAGAGAAGGTGAAAAAGAGAGTAGTGGATGGCATAGTGTGAGTGTTGAGTGTAGAGAAGACAGCAAGTGCAAAACAAAGAACCTAATTGTATGCTCAGGTACTATGTTGACTTGAATTTCATCCTCAGAATGCTACCTGCAACAAGTTAGTTTCACAAAATACAAATGGAAATGCTACAGGAAATCCAAACTCAACTAATGAAACTACATGAAATACATATGAAATAAAAAATACTATTATTACCTTCATGGTTTATGTCTCATTGTGTACTAACTCCATTGTTCTTGGTTGTAGATGGTGTGATCTCAGACAATACACTGATAGCTTCCAAGATGGCATATGAAGAATGGACTGATAACTGGTAGTTAATTGATGCTATGATATGCAATACTACAAGATTATGCTAAATGATAATTGCTATTTGCTTCAAGATTAAAACTCACAGATGCATAAGTTTTACAAATGATTTACTTGAAAATGCACTTGAAGTCTCTTGAAGTCTAACTTGAAGATTAACACTCTCAACTGAAGCTCTTGATTTTATAGACCTTGAGAGGATGAGATGATGTGGCTCAGATCAACAGCCATGATCAGATCTGCAGATTTGGATGGTTGTGAGCAAAGGTGAAGGTTGAGAGAAAGGGGGAAGGAGAAGACAAGTGTCACTCATCTCACCTTGACTGGGTTGTTGACTGAGGGAATCTAGGGATGGTTGGAGAAGATTTAGGCATGATAGGACAAGTGGACTCAAGTTCCTTCCTAAGATGTAGGGGTGTTGGAGAGAATATAGGAGATGGTTATGAAATATGTGTACGTACATAATATTCATTAAGTTTGGAGGTTGAAGATAAATGTTGAATTAATATTTAAGAAATATTAATTTCCTTAGCCACATGTTTGATGAGTTGGCAAAGGGAAGATGAAGTGGAGATGGAGAGTGAGTTGGAAAAGAAAGATTAAATAATTTAGGAAATTATTTAATATTTGAGACTATAGGATAGGAGAATAACTAATGAATATTGGATATTTAATTGATTGGAGGAGATAATAAATATTAGATATTTAATTAACTTGATTAAAAGGAATAATTAAATATTAGATATTTAATTATTTTAGAGGAATAGGATAGATGAATTAATTAATAAAATATTAACTAATAGAAAGACAAGAAATGAATTAAATAAATTAATCTTTTCAAATTAACTATTTAATAGAAGAATAATTATTAAATAAATATAAAATATTTATTTAATTGCTCATAGCCTTTTTTATGTGTATGCAGGTACATAACAATACAGAGAGGTTGTTATAAGCAGTAGAGGTAGAGATTAGAAGTGCAGGAATATGGAGAGTTGCAAAATATCAGTTGTAACAAGGTACTCTAATTGTAAAGGAAAATTATCTTTATTGTATATCATCTGAGTGGGTGCTCAGATAAGGGGTTGGTGCTCCTTTGAGTTGGTGCTCCTTTGAGTTGGTTTGCTTAAAATTAGGGGTTGGTGCTCCTTTGGTTGGTGTGCATAAACTCATAATTAGACATTTTCATTGTGAGGTTGGATTAGAGAAGTAGACTCTAGCAGTTATTCTCACCAATGTTTTTTCCCACTTTGTATTTTCCTAGTTCATCTAGTATTATGTGTGTGTTTGTCTTGTGCATGTGAATCTAATATCTCTCTATATTTACATTATTGATTTTAGTTATCTATGTCTGATTGTTTAGAAAGTTAAGTTTTTATATCCACTTATTCACCCCCCTCTTAGTGGATTGTGTGTGTTCCTTCAATTGTTATTAGAGCCCTAGGTTCCCTATTTGATAGCTTTCTCTAGCTTGGGTACATTCTAGTTTTTGAACCAAATGGCTAAGCAACAATCCTCTTCTGTGAAATTACCAATGTTTGATGGCACTAATTATGCTTTTTGCAGTAGAAGAATGGAAACCTATTTATCCTCCTTAGGCTATGGTGTTTAGATGTCAGTTAAAGATGGGTATAATGTTCCTCAGACTCCTACTAATCTTGATGCCATAAAGGAATATGAGTACAATTCTAAATCCAAGCATGTCATTCTAAGTGGGTTGACTAATACAAAGTTTATCAAAGTCATGCACTGTTAATCTCCAAAGGAAGCATCGGATAAGTTGTAGAGAATCTATGAAGGAGATGTGAAGGTTGAGGAGGCTAAACTATAAAATCTTAGAGCTCACTTTGAAGGACTAAAGATGAGAGAAGAAGAAATATTTTTTGATTATCTACTAAGAGTAGATGAAATATTCAGTGTTATAAGAGGGCTTGTTGAGGATATTGTAGATGATGTTATAGTTAAGATATTGTAGATGATGTCTGACAACAAAATATGACAGAAAAGTCTCTGCTATTGAGGAAGCTGAGGACTTAAAAACCTTCACCATGGATGAACTATTTGGTTCATTGTCATCTTATGAGATGAGGATTGTAAGTGTTGATTCATCCAAGAGAGAATTTTCCTTCAACATAGTTAAAAAAGGGAAGGAAGTAGCAAAAAGTGTTGATGAAGAAGATCCTAACATTGCTAAAGCAAAATTTGTCATAAAGTTGTTGCTAAGTGTTTCAATTGTGGAAAGATGGGACATTTTTCTGCTAGGTGTCCTTATGAGAAGACAAAGTATAATAATGAGGAAAGTGTCAAGGATAAAGGTAAAAAAAATTATAAATATAGGCATCTAAGGAACTTGCAAAAGAAGAAAAGTCTTTACACCATAGATAGTGATGTCTCTAATGATGAAAGTGAGTCAGTTGAGGATTATAGTGAAGATGAAAAATAAAATAATCTATTCATGGATCAAGAGGTCATTAATGAGAAGAAAAGCAAAAAAAATCTAAATGATAGTGAGGAAGAAGATGTTGATGTTGAAGTTGGCCTTGAAGGAGAGTTAATATGTGCTCTTGAATATATTGATAGACTAAAGAAAGAACATGCCAAATACAAAAAAGAGGCCATAAAGGAACAAAATAAGTTGAGCAAGAAACTTGAAATGTTTTATTAGGACATAACCACTTTAACAACTCAGTTAGAAGAATCCAAGAGGATTAATGAGGTGTCGAAGTTAGAGATTGATGCAAAATAAAAGGACTGTCAGAAGCTAGAAGAAGTGGTATATCTTAGAAAAGAGCTTGAGAAATGAAAGGAATATATCAAGATGAGATTGAAGTGTGAAAAAAACACCAATGCATTAAATGACATCCTCAGTAAGAAAAAGAATAAATAAAATCATAGTCTAGGATATGAAAAAGGAGAGAGCTCAAAGATGAAAGAAACTCCTAAGAAGAAGATAGATTTGAACTCCCAGCTGATAATAAAGAGAGTCATTGATGCTTCAAAAGAAAAGAATAGAACCTCAAAAGAGAAGACCAAGCGCAATAATGATGGATTCATAAGAGTTAAAGACACAAGAAGAAATTATAGAAGACTCATTGTTGTATGAAGACCAATGTGGAATAACCATCATTTCAACAATCATAATGTACCTGAATTATTTGGTTATTGCTATAAGTGCAATGTTTATGGTCACAAATTTTCAAATTATAAAATCTATAATAGACCAGCCCTAGACTTCATTAGCAAAAATCCTTTTTCTCCATTAAGGAATAAGGATGTAGTCTGCTACAATTGCAATTTTCTACAACTCCTCCACTCCCCTGTTTAATGAGAACATAGTATGCTACAAGTGCAACAACTTTGGCTATATTGAAAAATATTATAGAATAAAAGTAGTCAAACAAGGAAATAAAATGGATGTTGCTCCTTTGAAAAAATCTAAGTCAAAATTTGCAATAGAGAAGAAGAAGGAGATCAAACAAGTCTGGAAAGAAAAGGTCAAAGAAAAGAATGAGTCAAACTTGCTAGTTCAAACAACACTTCATGCCAAAAGGAAAAATATTTGGGTGATTGATAGTGGTTGCTCCAATCATTTGATGGGAGACAAAAATAAGTTTACAAAAATTGAAGATTGGAATGGTGGTTCAGTAAGGTTTGGTGACAACAACTCCATCAAGATAAAAGGAAAAGGAACCTTAAGTATAGATGGAAATTTACTCACACACAATGTATACTATGTGGAAGGAATGAAACACAACTTGCTTATTGTTTTTCAAATGTGCAATAGCGGCTACAAGTTCACATTTGACTCTAAAAGTTTTGAGATTAGAAGGGAAAAGAGTGGAAGGCTTGTGGCTGAAGGTAAAAGGATTGATGGAAATGTGTACAATCTAAAAGAGTGCCATGGGTCACAATGCATGATGGGGTAGGTGGATGAAATTTGGTTATGGAATAGAAGATTAGGCCACATAAATTTTTACAATCTTGTCAAAGTAAGTTCAAAAGGATATGTGAGACACTTGCCTAAGATTACTAAACTGACAAACAATATACGTGATGAGTATCAAAAAGGAATGAAAATAAGGGTAAGCTTCAAGACAAAGAAATACTCAACCACAAAGCCATTGGAACTAATACATATAGATTTGTGTGATCCTACTAAGACAAGAGCTCTAAATGGTGAAAAGTACTCCATGTTGTTAATTGATGATTATTCAAGGATGACTTGGGTAACTTTCTTACATGACAAGTCACAAGAATTTGACAAGTTCAAGATCTTTAGAAAAATGGTTGAGAAAAAGAATCGATACAAGGTGAAATGCTTGAGATTAAACCAAGGGGTAGAATTTACATCAAACAAGTTTGAAGAATATTGTGAATAATATTGAATCAAAAGAAAATACTCTACTACTAGAACACCTCAACAGAATGGTGTTGTGGAGAGAAAGAACGGAACAATCAAAGAAATGGAAAGAGCACTATTAAATGAATCAAATTCATCATATGTAAAGTGAAAAGAGGTTGTTTATACAGTATTAAACACTCTTAATAGGGCTCAGCTAAGAGTGAATAGCAAAAGGACAGCATACAAGTTGTGGTATGGTAAGAAAGCCTTTGTTAAGTACTTTAAAGTTTTTGGAAGTAAATATTTTATTAGAAGAGATGAGGATGGACTAGGAAGTTTTTATGCAAGGTGTGATGAAGGTATTTTCTTGGGCTACTCAACTCATAGAAAGGAATACAAATGTTTCAACAAACACCTCAAGAAAGTTGTTGAAATTCTAAATATAAGGATTAATGAATATTTCCAAAAGTCAAAGCTAAATGTTGACAATCTAACTGAGGAACCATGTTATAAAGATGAATAAGTCACTAAGAAGCCCCAAAATAGGTATGTGTGGAAAAATCACCCTGAAGATTAGATCATAGGCAACAAGGAAGAGGGTGTGCAAACAAGGAGAATACATGCAAGGAACAATGAACAAGTCAATTTTTGTCACTTGACTGAAATGGAACCAAAGAATTACAATGAGATCGGCAAGAGAAAATATTGGGTAAAGGCAATGCAAGAAGAATTACAGCAGATAGAAAAGAATAAAACATGGGATTTAGTACCTAGGTTAGCTAATAAAAATGTTATTGGCAAAAAGTGGGTCTACGGGAATAAAGTAAATGAAGATGGTAAGGTGATTAGAAATAAAGCTAGACTTGTGTGCAAAGGATACTCACAAGTAGAGGGCATAGACTTTGAAGAAACATTTGCCCATGTTGCTAGACTTGAGGCCATTAGGATGTTTTTAGCTTTTTCAGCTTATAGAGATTATACAGTATACCAAAAGGATGAAAAATCTATGTTCCTAAATGGCAATTTTGAAGAAGTTTATATTGAGCAACCTGAAGGGTTTCAGTCACCTAAGAAAGGAGATTTTGTCTATAGATTGAGGAAAGTAGTATATGATTTAAAACAAGCTCCTAGAGCATGATACTCCAGACTAGACAAGTATTTACATCAGCAAGGATTGAAGAAGGGATGTGTTGACAACAACTTATACATTAAAGTTGAAGGTAATTGTTGTCACAAAAGTTCACCCGCTTGATGAGAAATCCCAGTCATCAACCTTGTGCAACACTGAATCAACCTCCAAGTGTGGGACTTGTATAAGTGAGGTTGAGTCTCTGAAGAAGGTTAGCTTCCTTTCTAGTCCGAGTGCAAGTGTTGGACTAACCCAACACCGAAATATCTATTCTGCTAGTCTTACAGGGAAAAGGGAGAAAGAGGGTATGCTTGGAAGAAGGGAAATGAGGTTCACACCTAGATTGAAAGCTTGATCTCCCTGCCTATAACTGCACAAAATATCAAAAGAGCTACCCAATATATACACAAACTTCTATCCTACTTGATCATCCAAGTGTGAGTGGAGGTTAGAATTCTTGCAACATGGAAAGAGGAACCAAGATAGTTCACAGATGACACCTGAAGAGGGTTTAACACAATCACCTACAGCTCAACGAAACAAGTAGGATGCATTCAAACAATAAGGTAGAAATATTACACAAATTGAAAGAACTGAAGCAAGGTAAGATAATAAAATCTATTGATATGAAGGCAAGCCAAAATTTATAATCGCTAAGAAAAAACATAGTTTTTCTACGAGAGAAATAAAAGAGATCCCTTGAAAATATTACAAAAAATGTCTTTATAGTTCATGCAAAACTCAGATCAAGGTCAAGATAGAAACCCTAACTAGCGTTAGACTACAAAAAGGCAGATTGGAGAAGAAAATCCAATAGAATGATTGGATCTATAGCATGCAAAATCTCCTTTGTGAGTGTCTAATCATCTAGGAGAATAATAATTACTCAATAGATAAAGCAACCCCTGCACATAAGCATGGTCGAGTACACTCCTGAGTAAAAACGTCTATGATCCGCAATGAATGAGCATGGATTTCGTCTGAAATTGGCTGCAGAGGCATGGGAGGGACAATCATCTCCTAAAAATCAAGAGAAATATGCATGGAATGGCATCTGAGAAATCTATGTCAGACACAAAAGTCTTCATAACGCCTTGAAGAGGCATGAGTGTTGTCTAGAATCGACCTGTAGGGTCACTTATGGAGTAATGGTGAAAATCTCTGGTGGTTGGAAGCAAAAAAAAATCAAAGTTCGCGCACCGACTAAGCGCAAAAAATGTCTCGACTACTGGTTTGACAACCACCCCTGATAGAGAGCATTCAAATTTCAATGGCCTCCACATTTGAATGTTAGTCATTTGATTGAGAGATCTCGCGCGTAGATGGATGCGTGAGATCTCGCCACATACACACCCAAAAGAGCCCAACTAGAGAATAAGTCGCAGTCATTTAATCAGACCCTTATAAAGATCTGACTGTCATCATTATCTAACGTGGTGGGTCAGGACCACGCTTTACTTTTGTTGTTTGACCATTGAACGGTCCTCTTACCTTGTGGGATGGAGGGGAATGCCTTGTCCTGTAGATTTTTTACCCCATGCAACCTCAGTGCCTTCACAAAATTCTTTGGGGGATATCAGGGAAGAATTCATTTTCTCCTGTGCTTTGGTCTTGCAAGCATCACCCCTTGTAATATGACCGGTGCAGAATGGCGAGATAACCATCTCCCTTACCCATCTCTTATCCCATGCACATCACCTGGCCCTTTACTTTACCCTAAAGGATGGTGGGGGATCTATCTACCTACTATTGTTAACTGCCCCATAACACTCCCTCTTTTTTGTTCTTATCCCACAAGACCCCCTTGGCACCTTGAAATGGCATGCGGGATGTTGGGATGACTATCCGATTTTCTTTGCTTTTTTACCCCACAGGGTTACCTTGTGTTGTGATTTTCCTTCGTGGAGTGATGGGGAGAGACCGAATCTCTATCCCCTCTATCTTGTGCCATTGTTGCCTTATCACCTTTTTCTTGTGGCCAAACTGCCTCTCACATTTCGTCAAGATATCGCCTTTCGACAAGACCCAAAAAGCATTCACCGACATAGAAATTTAGGCCAAAAAGGCCCTGGCCACTTGGGGCCCACCACATCCATTTCCTGCTAGCTTGCAAAGCAAGAGGAAGCAACTAGAAGACCATGCAAGGAGGTGGGAGAAAATTAGAACTCCCCACCAGCCCATGAAGCAATGTAGAGAAAGCCAATAGCAAACTATCGCTAGCCAATGGGAATGAACGTAGAGACTAAATCGCCAACGACAAGGAACCCTACAACCAGTGGACCATTAAGTGAGTTGAATGGTCAATCCAGTAAACTCAAAAATATAATTTAGGGGCCCAAAAAGGGTAACAGGGCAAAATAAACCTCGTCTGTAGATTGCTGACAAAACTATGCATAACACACAGGTTATGCAGGAGCACATAATGATAACTCAATGATGAAAAGTGAGTACCAAACCGGTACTAAGAGGGGGGGGTGAATCAGTACAGGCACAAAAACTTTTCCTGAACCGGTTTGATTGCAGACTAAAAACTACTGCCAATCCTTAACACCGGTCCAAACCAGATTACTACCAGTTAAACACAGTGCAACTATGAAAGACATGAACCGGTCAATCTTCTTAACTTTTCATACAACCTACTCCCTCATTTCCACTTAGTCCTTATGTATAAACAGATAATCTATCATCAGAGAAACAATAACTAGCTAGATCAACATGATTCACTGCTTGACAGAAAACAACAAAGCATCACATGAAAAAGACATCACATATGACACACATATTTTTCACGTGGAAACCCAACTAGGAAAAACCATAGTGGGGATGAGTACCCACAAGCTATTTTGAACTCTTTAGAAGTCCACTCAGTTAGAAGCCTAGTCTGGTTAAAGACTGTTACAATAGGTTCTGTTAGGAACCGATCCTGTTAGGGATCAGCCGGTTAAGGGATGGCTAGAATACCCAGTTAAGGGTTAAACCCTGTTAGAGGTTATCTTGTTACAGGATTTTATGAACTCAATGGCTTTGAGTCACCCTGTTAAAGGATTTACAGCAAGCTGGTTAAAGCTACCCTGTTAAGGGATTTTTCAATTGTTGAAGTGATTAGAGATCAACAGGTATTACAATGATCTGGTAATAGCACTCAATGCCAAAGTAGATCCGCTTTAGTTCCTTCCTTCTACACACACACTATGCAGGTATCAATCCTCTCAACTAGTCTGGCAAGAATCACATATCTCTACACATAGATACACACAACATTTTCCAACAACCTTAGCATGAAACATCACATCGACCTTATAGGAAACAGATAGGTCAGTAGCATAAACCCTAAACCCTAAATACTTAGGTTGAGAAATTTAGTCGGTTCAATCCTGACCATTGAACACTATTCATTTGAATACAATGGTCTTGAATAGATCTCAAGACATTCTCCATCATTTGTTCTTCACCGCTCCTTAGAGGTGATAACCCATCACGCGTTCTCCATCATTTGCAGAGATTTTGCACATTCTCGAGGTAGATAGGATCAATATCCTTCATGCAAGATCCTTCATGTGCACAAGGCTGATGTGGCAATCATGATCTGATCTCTATTACAATGCTAACTCATTACACAATGCCATCGGTTGAAACACACAGGCTCGAAACACTTCAACCAGAAACCCTGAAGCTGAGACTACCAACCGGTAGTTATTCCATATGAACCCTAGATACAAAACATTCCTTATACCGGTTCTCAGTCTAACACACCGGTTCCGGTTCACAACATCATACTAGTTCCCTTGAACAAGCATACCGCTTCACTTGTTCACATATGCCGGTTCACAACATCATACCGGTTCACTTGAACAAGCATATCGCTTCACTTTTTCACATATGCCAGTTCACAACATCATACCGATTCTCTTTGAGCATATTGACATCAATGACAACACAATATCATCATGTCAACATATTATGCACATATGCCAACACATAACATGCAGGTTATACAAGAAAACCTTGAATTTCTCAAATTGGATCTATAGCTAAATTGACAGAAAAAGGTCAACATTTTGGCAACTCGGAGGGGGCCCTAAGTATACTAAGGGAAAGACCAGATGTCCTTGAAAAGTATCCATTTGGCATGGATTCACAACAGGAGAACAAAAAAGGAAACCCTCCCTGCATCCATAAAAGATCAAAATTTGGCCAATCTGAAGGGACTGACCTATGCATGAGCACTTATAGAAAGTAGAAGAGCATAAATTATAGATATTCAAAATATTTACAAAAGGATCTGCAAATCCCTAAGCACATGCTTTAAAATGAATTCCATTGACTACAATGGGGATGCCTTCACCATTTAGTCTGGCCAGATTGAAAGAATTAGCCTCCTTGTAGACTATAATCACATAGGGACCACTCCATATTGCATCAAATTTTGAGTGTCTCCCTTCTTTTCTCTGTCATTATCCCATTTTAGGACAAAATCTCCAACTCAAAAGATCCTCAAAATAGTTTTCTTTACAAAGTACCTATTAACTTGTCCCTGATATACATTTAGGGTTTGCATAGCCCTATCTCTGACTCTTCAAGCTCTGTAATCTCTACATACCTCATTGATAAAGCATCATTTTCCAAGAGTTCCAACTGATGTGCTAGGTCTAGAGATGGCAACTCAAAGGATAAGGAAAAACTTTCCTCCCTTCCATATACTAGCATGAAAGGTGAGTTGCCTAAAGCTCTTTTGGGAGTGATTCTATCATCCCATAGGGTTGTTCCCAACTTGAGGTGCCATTGCCTTTGATTTTCTTCAAGAGTCCTCTTGATGATTCTAATGATATTTTTGTTGGAGAACTCAACTAAGTCACTGCATTGGGGATAATAATTTGATGATGTTTTGAAAAACATGTCATGTTGGACTACCCATAGACTAGTCTAAGATCCCAAAAAGGCCTTAGCATTGTCTAATATAATTGTGGATGAGGCTCCAAATCTGGTTGCAATCCTCTCAAGGAATTGAACCACTGAACTCTCGATTGCATCCTTCAAAGAAACAGCCTTTGTCCACCTTGTGAAATAGTCAATAGCATCCAAAATATACTTGTGGCCTACACTTGACATTGGATTAATAGGGCCAATAAAATCAAGCCCCCATTGTGCAAAAGGTTGATCAATAGAGATAGGATGAAGGGGTAGATCTGCCAATCTTTGTTTACTTGCAAAAAGTGTACACTCCTTGCACTTCCTAACCCATTTGTGAGCATCACCAAAAAGAGAAGGCCAATAATAGCCCTCCCTTATGATTTTCATGGTTGTGGTCCTTGCTGAGAAATGGCCACCTAAGGGTCCATTGTTAAAATCTTCTAGCAACCTGAGGGTCTGATCACCCCTAATGCACCTTAGGAGGACACCATTTAGGTCCCTTTTGAAAAAAATCACATCCACCAAATCATAGGGGATGGACTACAACCTGAGATGTCTCCTCCTAGCTCTATCAAAGTGAGGAGGATAGTTGTCATCCCTTAGGAAGGCAATCAAATTTTGGAACTAGTCAGCTTGCACATTTTCTTGGTTTTCAGTTTGTTCTTCTTCCTGCATCAAGAGGGAGACCTCTAATTTTTTTCCAAAAGATGAATTAAACTTCTCATAGAGTCCTCTTCCCCTTACTAACCTAGTAATCTTGTGTCAAGGTCATACTCCATGACCTTAGTGATCCATCCAGCTCTCCTCTCACCTATTTCCTTGTTGAGAAGGAAATCTTTCACACTTGCATGCTGGACTAAGAGATAAATAATTTTGTTTTTTATTAAGGTAAAAGCAGGTTTTGAAGAGGCCCCAAAACCCTTTACAAGCAAAACTTAAACAGCAAAACAACAAGAAACAAAAGAGGAAATGCCTATGAAAAACTAGCAGAAAACCAAAGAAAACTGGAAAAAGCCCCACAAAGCCAGCAGGCCATCCAGAGTCCAGAAGATACTAGTTGATTTTTCCAGAGATTTTGCTAAAGTGTTGCTAATTTCATGTGGCTCTTTGATGTTATCCCTAATATTAGGGAGATTCTTTGCGGGAGCAGCCACAACTTTCTTGACACTGGCCCCGGTCCTCTTCGCAGTGCCACCCACCGGAGTAGCATCACCACTACCAGTCTAGATGGTCTCTTCATCCAAGTCAAGATCCACAACTAGTTTTGGAGTGTCACAAACCTTAGCGATGTCCTCCAGGTTTTTAATGACAGCAGAAAGGAAAATTGGGATAACACCCATAAGATTTTTCATCGCTTCCTTCCCATCTTCCAGTGTTTTAACCTTATCCTCCATATTTTGCTTCCAGTTTAGCTGCTCTCTATTTTCATCCTCCCTCTTCTCATCCATGTTTTTCCCCTTTTTATCCAGGTTCTTCAAGTGCTCATAGGTCCATCTATCAAAGTCCATTCTCACCTTAGAAAGATTCTTGAGGTTATCCAAGATTAGCCCTTTACCCGCGCTTTCCTTATCCTCGCTAACCCTGTCCTTAGTCCGGTCCTTCTCAGAATCTTTGTTCATTCCCCTCTCGGAGTTCACATTCATCTCCTCATTATCCTTGAAATTCACTTCTTCCATCGGATGGCTGTTGTCCTTACCAGGGCAATCACTGAGGATAGGGCTTTCATGACCAGGCTCATTACCACCACTTTCTTCCTCATTACCCAGCTCCTCATCTTTCCAGCTCTCTTCACCGATGGAGTCGTCCATCTCCATACCACTACTTTCCTTTTCAATTTCCTTTGTTTCAAACTCAGAGGCACTTTTCCTTTTTCTACTAGAGGAAACCTTCTCCTTGCTGGAGTCTCCTTCTTCCATCTTTCTCTTACTCGGAGAGGCCGAAATCCTCTTATTTTCTAGTAGGGCGAGGTTTTTGCAATGCTCATAGATGAGAAGCAAAATCCTACAGTGGAGAATTGGGCTGGAAGGGTTATTCCTATGTTTATTAAGGGACCTGGAGAGTGACCTGAAAAGGTAGTAGGGCAGGGATACCTTTTTATCATGTCTGAAATGGTTTAAGAGAATGAAATGGTAGGTGTGGGCCCTGGAGAAATAACCTTCAACCATGATGTATTCCATAATTGCATTCAGAACCCAACCCCATAGTTTCTTGAGGTTTGCAGCTTCATAGTAGCCCCTAGTAGCTTTGCCGATTTTAACCCTTTCTTTCTCTTTCCACGGGAACAGATTGACTGCGTTGTTGGAGACTTTGAGGTCTCAAAAGAAATTAAGCCTAGTGTGGGGCATTCCTATTATAGTAGATATGAGCCCAGTGTCCAGTTTAAACTTGACTCCATAGATTTTAAAAGAGCCATTTGACCAATTTTCAGAAATCTTGGAAACGGCTAGGTTGACCCTACCTTTGTCATAGTCCACGAGCTTCTCCATGAAGCTGGTAAGAGAACCCTTTTCCAGTTTTGCCTAGACTTTTGGCATCACTCTCCAAGTCGATGTATTATCTGGTTCCCCCTGCCTCAGGTCACCTCCCATCTTCAGATTCAGGTTATCTGCTCTATTTCTTTGCAAACTAATTCCTTCTTTCCCAAAGTTTCTTGAGATTTTGAAGTGGGTTACCCACAAAGCATGCCGCAAATAATTAAAGATTGTAGGAGATCTGTCGCTTTGCCAAGTAATGATGACCTTTCCAACAAGGCATAAATAATTCTTTTTACCTGTCATGATTAAATTGTCCTTCTCTCCCCATATAATGGTCCTTTCTAAGGGAGTTTTTAATGTTTAAATTTAGATCCTCCTCGTGCCAAATTGATTGGGAATGAGAGTTAACTCCTATATTCGCTAAACAATCTGCTACACTATTTTTCTCTCTGAAGGCATGTTGAATAATTATTTCTTTAAAACTTGCAATGATCTCCCTGGCTTTCATGATGATATTTTCAATTGACCAAGAAGGCTCTGACTCCCCCTTTAAGCACTTAATAATATTGAGTCAATCTCCCTCAAGCCATAATTTATCATAATTGAGATTTTTGGCTAAAATTAAGATGTTCAAGGTAGCAGAGGCTTCGGCAAAGTGGCTAGTTTGATTTCCCAGGGGACCAGCCACCACCTTTAAACAACTTCCAACAAAATTCCTGACAATGCCCCCATATCTAGCTTTACCCAGATTCCCTTTAGAGGCCCCATTAAAGTTAGCCTTAATCCACCCTTGAGGAGGAAAACACCAAACGAGACCTTCTCTTTCATTTTCCTTTCTGGTAGTAGTCGTAGAGAGGTTCCACCTGTCTTTGAAGTCATCTTTAGTAGCAGGTCCATGATCAGTGCCATAGAGGCATTCAAAAATGCTCCTAAAAATTTTATCTACCACCACTTCAGGAATAGCCCTTTTATCCCTAAAAATCCTATTGTTACACTCTTTCTAGATATTCCAAATAATAATCAGCAGAGTGATTCTCCAAGTCTCCACAATTCTAGGTTTAGAATTAGGGCATTGCCATTGCTGCCAAGAATCCCCAAGGGAGTTCGGGAAAACCCAGCTCAGGTTCCACCTGCTCAAGATGATTTTCCAAATGTCCTGACTAAAAGTGCATTGATTGAGAATATGGAAAGCCATCTCTTCTTCCCTGCAACAAAGAGAACACCTATTAGGAAAAATAAAACCTCTTTTATGAAGGTTGTCCAGGGTTAAAACCTTATTTTGGATGAAAATCCAAAAGAAGATATTAACCTTAGGTACTAACTTCTTGTTCCAAACTTTAGCCCAGATGGGAATTTCTTCCATTGGATCATTATGAATTGCCATGGCTGAGGAAATAGAATATTTCCCATCCAGGGTTTCCCTCCATATCAATCTGTCATCTTTGTTGTCTCTAGGAATTTTAGCAGAGAGAGCTATCTGAAGGAACTTGAGCCCTGGGCACTGCTGGCTAAAATCAATCCAGATCCCATTTCTCTAGTAATCTCTGACCAACTCACCAAACCTGCTTTTGAACCAGTCTTTCCAATCTTTAAGGATTGGGATTTCCTCTAGAGGTTTATCCAGAATCCATCTATCTTCCCAAAATCTTATTCTCCTCCCATCCCCAAGGTTCCAGGTTCTACCAGCAGCAACCCAGCTTTTAGCAGATTGAAAAACATTCCATATAGTTGATCCTTCAACAATGAAAGAATTATCAAGGAATTCTTCCTCAGAGGGTTGCATGTAGAGATATTTGTTTTTCCAGATTGAGTTTCCATTCTCTTTCCTCCCCTTTCAGTCTCCATATTTGTTTGGCTAATAAAGCTTTATTCATAGAACCAATGTTCCTTAAGCCCAACCTACCTGAGGCCTTAGGGGAACAAATTTTATTCCAGGCAATAAGGGGTATTCTATTTTTGACTTCCACCCCCGACCAAAGGAACTTTTTTTGGATTCTTTCAATGGCTTCCACAAACTTTGAGGGAATTTTGAATAGGCTGAGAGCATAAATAGGAAGATTTTGAAGAGTGGCTTTGAGCAGAGTAATTTTGCCCGCTTGACTAAGCACAACCCCTTTGCAACCAGCAAGTTTCAAGTTAAGTCTGTCTATTAGCTTAGTCCAAAAAGAATCCTCAGGCTTGAGACACAGAGGAAGCCCCAAATAAGTAGAGGGAAGCTCAGAAATATTGCAGCCAAGAATCCTTCCAATACTTAGTTGCCTTTGGACCGGGGTATTGATGAAGAATGGAGAACTTTTATCCCAGTTGATTTTTTGGCCAGAGGTAGATTCATAAGTGTTTAGAATATTCTTCATGTTCTTAGCTTCTAGAATGGTGGCTTCCCCCATGGTAATAGAGTCATCAACGAGTTGTTCATGAGAGCAAACAACATTGGAGGAAGAAGGTTTCAAACCCTTAGGCTTGCCATCTTCCACATTTTTAAGAATAAATCTGCCCAGGCATTCAACTAGAATAGTGAACAGGATAGGGGATATGGGGTCCTATTGTCTGAGACCTCTGGAGTTTTTGAAGAAACTAGATGGGGAACCATTGACAATAACAACAGAGGAGGAAGTTTCCATAAGTTGAGAACAAAGCTGAATAACTTTGACACCAAAACCAAATGCTTTCATGAGATAAATCATTTTTTTTTAGAGCATATGTCTAAACTTTTCTAGTGCTCTCACAACTATGATGACCTTCTTTTCCACATAGCTATACCTAAGCTCATAGTCCTTTAGGCCATCACTAAAAAAAGCTATGGGCTGCTCCAAATCTTCCTGATTTAACTGCGTTAGGACAACAAATATACTTGCATCTCCTCCTAATATATAAAGGATGAAATCCTTCTCATAGTTTGGATTTACTAGGGTAGGAGCCTAAACAATGGCATGTTTTATCTAATCAAATCCCTCCTTCCCTTTCTTGGTCCATTTGAAAGGGAAATCCTTCTTTAGCATGGTTGTGAGAGGCTTAACCAAGGCTTCAAGGTTTGGGATAAACCTTCTAATTAACAAAGTTGATTCTTCCAAGAAAGCTTTGAAGTACTTTCTTGTGATGTGGAAGTGGAAGAGAGACAATGGCTTCCACTCTTTGGTTCTATGGCTAGACCATCTTTGAATACAATGTGTCCCAAAATTTTGCCCTAATCAGTGGCAAATACACACTTGTTGGGGTTCAAAGACACACCATACTCTCTGCACTTTTTGAGTACTTTCTCAAGATGAGTAAAATGGTTTGCTTGATGCTTGGAGTACATAGTACTATCATCAAGATATACATCTAGAAATTCTGATAATAATCCCTTAAAATCCATATCCATGGCTCTTTGAAAAGTTGCACATGCATTTGTTAGTCCAAAACGCATTTTACAATAGGCATAAGTGTCTGACTTAGTAGTAAATGCAGTCTTAAATGGGTCTAATTCTTGGACTAGGATCTGATTATACCTTGAGTATCCATCCAAGAATGAAAATCTTTTTGAGCCACTAACTTTGGCTAAAATTTGTTCCATAGAAGGGAGAGGATAATGATCTTTGGGGGAGGCTCTATTAAGGTCCCCGAAGTCTACACACAATCTGATTTTCCCATTCTTCTTCCTAACTAGAACAAAATTAGCTACCCATGAAGAATGCTTGATTGGAAAAATAATGCTAGATTTAATAAGCTTGGATAGCTCATTTCTCATCAAAGGCTCAATTTTGGAGTTTATAGGTCTTTTCTTTTGTCTAAC
The DNA here is from genome assembly GCF_030272615.1 of Cryptomeria japonica. Classification (NCBI taxonomy): domain Eukaryota; kingdom Viridiplantae; phylum Streptophyta; class Pinopsida; order Cupressales; family Cupressaceae; genus Cryptomeria; species Cryptomeria japonica. The sequence goes on along the minus strand of NC_081406.1, from coordinate 481,830,616 downwards.
TGGCTTAGTATTGGGATCAATCTCTATGGTATGCTGAGCTAAGCTAGGGTCAAACCCTTTTAGATCCTTATATGTAAAAGAAAAAATATCATTATACTCTTGACAAAGATTAACAAAAGTACCTTGATCAATTTGGGAACATACCTTTACCAAGTTGAGAGCTCTTTCATCAGATATGGGGAATGATTTGTAGTCTTATTTCTTTATGGCCAAGTTCATTTATCTCCCTTTTATCTGATCAGTAGTGTTGAAAATCCCCTCCAAGGTAATCAATCCATTGGGCAGCATATTTGAACTCAGCTACATAATCTAATCTTTGTATTGGTCCTACAACATGCTTTGCCTCATCTTGTAGGAAGCTCACAATCGGCTAATTGGAGTCAAAGACCTGCCAATTCGCTTTGTTATGAGGCACTAAAGGTCTCACCACAAGTCTTATCTATTGTTCTTTCTCTACTGCAACATGATATGCAATGTCATAATGAGCACCAATTGTTGCTAATCTATCAGCATGTTTATTCTAATTTCTAGGCACACTAGAAATATTGAAGGCCTCAAAACCTTCAATTAGGTGTCAGGCTCTATGTTTGTAGGACTTGAGAAGGTTGTTCTTGGTGGTTCTCTAATCTCTAATTTGATTTACAACTAACTCACTATCTCCATGTACCCTTAAGGATTTGATCTATCTTGTTTGTGCCATTTGGAGACCCAAAATCAAAGCTTCATACTCAACTACATTATTAGTGCAGTAGAAGTGAAGTTTGAAAGAAAAGTAATATTTCTCCTCTCTTGGATAAATAGGAAGCACACTGGCCCATGCACCATTCTTGTTCCTTGATCCATCAAAGGACATATCCCATAGTCCTTTCATATCACTATCTTCTTTTGAGAGATTGGGGATAGGGGCACCCTCCTCATGGATGCAATAGGTACCTAGGCCTGTGTCTTTGATCTCATCAGCCTCCTTTATGGAATTAAACTGGAATGCATTATCCCACTCATCAAGTAGGCAATCAAGGACCTCCTCCAACTAATTTGTAGGCTCTCTAATTGAAACTTCTTATTTTTCTTCATGGAGAGTACAATTCATGTTAATAGGACTTAGGGTATAGGGCTCTATATGATCATTGTCTATAGGCTCATCCCTAATGGTTACTTTGGTGCCATATCTTGTCCTAAACAATATGTGAGACCAATCAGAAGATAGGTAGCCACCTATCTTAGTAGTGAAATCCCTAGATAGACAAATGGCAAAATGGGTAGGGATCTCAATCATTGAGATGTCTTGCAGTACACTACAACCCGATTAGGCATGCAAGGTTAGATTTAAATCTTTAATGAATCCTATAGTTTGAACTGGTGTCCCATCAAGTTGTACCACTCCCCTTGTTATATGCTCATATTTGATACCTATACGGTCAGCAATTATGAACAATCTTATCTCCTATGATTAATGACACATAAAATGGGGGAGGCTTACTGATTTTCTTTTAATTTTCTACTTCCAAAGGTTGTACCAAGATTGTAGGAGTGGATGAGTTGTTACCTTTTCTTGGAACCTCTGCAACATTGATATCTTTTAGGGCCTCTTGGAGTAGATCTCTCTAAGATGGAATACAGAGTGCATCCCACATAGAAACATTGAAGCTAGCCCTTTTCATCTATTATACTATATTGAAAGGAATTTTAATCTTATTAGAAGCCTTTGTAGCAAACATATCAAGCTTTGATATTACAAGAACCTTTGGTTTCTCTCCTTGTGTGACCTTTTGAGTCAAATATTGCTCTATATTCGGAGCAGCCACCTTATCAGGGGTCTTTGGCATTGGAGCGTTCATGGTGGCCTATGGAGTTTGAGTTATTGTGGTAGAAGAAGCACTAGGGTCTATGGCCCTCTTTTTTCATCTTGTATTTCTAGCCACATTGTCCCCACTTGTCTGATTTATTCCACTGAAATCAGCCTCATGTCAATTCATAAAAGTTGTATCTCTTTGTGGATGAATAGATCAATCAGCAAATTATTGTTCCTCTAATGTTGTTGGCTCATTTTGTGCCACTAAGGCTTGAGAAAACCCACCATCTGACAAGCGACCTGATTCTGTGGTTGATTGCATGGAGTACACCAACCTTGTTTTTTAGTAAGATTGTTCTGAATTGGCACTAGATCTTTTGAGGTGTTTGCAGCTGAGGGATTTAAGCTATTCAAGGGCTTAGCATTACTCCATTGGTTCTGACCTTGAAAATTGGATCTCTGATGCTGGTAATTCTGATTTTGTTGTTGGTAGGGCTTATTGCTTTAAAATTATTGCCTCTTCATGGTAACTAGCTCATTGCTAAGTCCCTACACCAAATTTTTAAGTTCTTGAAACACTGAAGGTGGTGGGGCAGGTGCAAGTGTGAGTAGATGTCTTGTTGATTCAATTGGTATTGGTGTTAAAATAGGTTGTTGGATAGGAGCCTCTAGGAACAAGGGAATTGGATGCCAAGGGGACAACTTCTTAGCTTGTATTAAACAATGTTCTGCCCTTATGGTAGTATCATATGCCCCTAGAAGGTTACCTCCTCCTATAGATTGAATCATAGTTGCAATATCACTGTTCAAAGCCCTAAGAAAGTATAAAAAGGCATGATTTGATGAAGAATTTACCAGTGATGGGATTCTATCCCATGTCTTTTAAAATCTATAATTAAAATCACCCATGAAGTCATGGGGTGCTCTTTTGATTGAAGTCAGTTTCTTAATAAGTGATAGATGGTCACTTTTGTCTTCAAAATGTTTGCATAACCTTTCCCCTAGTTCATCCCAATTATGGATTGAGACAGAGGCCAAAACCCTATACCATTATAGGGCCTTTCCCTTCAATGAAGAGGCTAGGAGCCTTAATACTACATTATCCTTTGTCACATCAAATATGGTGCAAATACTTGACACATCTTGGATGTGTTCTTCAAGGATGACATAGGTCTCTCTAGTAAAAAATGGTAGATCCTTCAAGGCTGCTACTACAATGTTATCCTTTTGGGCTAGGACTAAGTGGCTGCCACTATTAAAGGTGACAAAGGTGTGTTCTCTTAGCACTACCATAGCAAATATGGTTGTGTTGATATGGATGGCAGGGCCTTTAGGTTGAGAAGGTCTGATAATAGGAGGGGTATATTGAGACCTTAGGGGTGTGGATGTTGTTGGCAATTGACACTTTATTGGTTAGGTTTCATTATGTTGTCATTGATGGCAACATGATTTTGGGTTCCGGCTTCATATGGTGTACCGGCAGGCACTTCATAGATTCTACACCGGCACCAGCATCGGTAGGTCAAAAAGATTTCTTTGGTCACCAGCAAAGCAGGCCAACATGGTATAGTAAAGATGCTATCCTAGCAATTCACTATTCTCTGGATTGTTGTCTAGTATATTATGTATTCAATGAGGCTCCTATTGTGATTGAGTAGTGTGATCTAGGTTGTAAGCCTTCCTGCAAGTGCAGGCCCATCATATATTGTAATATCTCTTCATATGGCTAGTGGATTGATATTGTGGGTCACAAATCCCATCGTGGTTTTTCCTCATTAAGGTTTTCCACATATAAATTTGTGTGTTATGGTTCTCATTTATGTGTTTGTCTTATTGGTTGCATTACTTCTTTCAATTCTGTTATACCGGTTGGTGCATGAATGCTTTATTTAAGGCTAAAATCTACTATTCTGGTATAACACTGATTCACCCCACCCCCCCTGCCCCCCGCGCTCTCAGTGTTATTGGTTTCCAACTTATGCTTCTTCTTGGGTTCCCCTTGTAGGTGAAAAATAATGCCTACCTCTAGTTCTCCTATAACTTGAATAAGGAAGCTAAATAAATTAAAAAATACCTCTTGAAAATGACCTAGTTTGTCTTCTTGGTATAAAAGATTCTACTGGTCAACACCGAAAGTCTGAAATTGTCCTTCATAGTCACCAAGTGCTTAAATTTATTGCCTACAAAGGAAAGGATGCTAAGAGTAGCACTGAATCCTTAGAGTTAATATTTGAATGTGTCCCAATGGGTGTGCCAAAAACTATTGTCACAAAAGTTCACCCACTTGATGAGCAATCCTAGTCATCAACCTTGTGAAACATTGAATCAACCTCCAAGTGTGGGACTTACAAAGTGAGCTTGAGTCTCCAAAGAAGGTTGGCTTCCTTTCCAATTTGAGTGCAAGTGTTGGACTAACCCAACACTGAAATAACTATTCTACTAGTCTTACAGGGAAAAGGGAGAAAGAGGGGATGCTTGAAAGAAGGGAAATGAGGTTCACATCTAGATTGAAAGATTGATCTCCCTGCATATAGTTGCACAAAACATCAATATAGCTACCCAAGATATACACAAACTTCTATCCTAATTGATCATCCAAGTGTGAGTGGAGATTAGAATTCTTGTAAGATGGAAAGAGGAACCAAGATAGTTCACAGATAACACCTGAAGAGGGTTTAACACAATCACCAACATCTCAAAGAAATAAGTAGGATGCATTCAAACAATAAGGTAGAAATATTACACAAATTGAAATAACTAAAGAGAAGTAAGATAAGAAAATCTATTGATATGAAGGCAAGGCAAAATTTAAAGTCGGTGAGAAAAACATAATTTTTCTACTAGAGAAAGAAAAATGATCCCTAGAAAAATATTATAGAAATTACCTTTATAGTTCAGGCATAACTCGGATCGATCTCAAGAAAGAAACCCTAACCCTAACTAGGGTTAGGTTACAAGAGGCAGAGGAGAGAAGAATATTCAATCGACCAATCTAATCTGATCTTTAGCATGCAAAATATCCTTTATGAGTGTCTAATCATCTAGGAGGAAACAAAACTACTCAACAGATCAAGCAACCCCTACACATAAGCATGGTCGAGTACACTCCCGAGCAAAAAAGTCTTTGATACACAATGAATGAGAATGGATTTCATCTGAAATTGGCTGTAGAGGTGTGGGAGGGACAATCATCTCATGAAAATTTGGAGAAATTTGCATGGAATGGTATCTGAGAAATCTTTGTCATACCCAAAAGTCTTTATAATGCCTTGAAGAGGCATAAGTTGCATCTAAATTTGACCTGCAGGGTCACTTCTAGAGTAATGGTGAAAATATTCAATGGTTGGAAGAAAAACATATCAAAGATTGGGACTCGACTGAGCACAAAACATATCTCGACTACTAGGTCGACAACCACCCTTGATAGAGAGCATTCGAATTTCAATGGCCTCTATATTTGAATGTCATCCGTTTGATTGAGAGATCTTGCATGCAAATGGACATGCGAGATCTCGTCACATATGCACCCAAAAGATCCCAACTGGAGAATAAGTCGTAGTTGTTTGATCAAGCCCTTATGAAGATATGATGGTTTCCAGGTCCACTTACCATGTGGGATGATGGGGAACATCTTGTCCTATATCTTTCTTACCCCATGCGGCTTCATTGCCTTCACAAAATTCTTCGCGAGATAGCGAGGAAGATTTCATTTTCTCCTATGCTTTGGTCTTGTGAGAATCACCCCTTGTATTCTGACTAGTGTAGGATGGTGAGATAACCATCCGCCTTACTCATCTCTTATCCTACGCACATCACCTGACCCTTTAATTTACCTTGTGGGATAGCGGAGGAGCTATCCACCTACCATTGTTGACTACCCCGCAACACTCCCTCTTTGTTGTTCTTATCCCACAAGGCCCCCTTGGCACCTTGAAATGGCATGCGGGATAACTATCCAATTTTCCTTGATTTTTTACCCCACAGGGTCACCTTGTGTTGTGATTTTCCTTCGCGGTGTGATGAGGAGAGACCGAGTCTCTATCCCTGCTCTCCCGCACCATTGTTGCCTTATCACCTTTGTCTTCCGGTCAAACTGCCTCCTGCATTTCATCAAGATGTCACTTTTTGGAAAGACCCAAAAAGCATTCACTAGCATAGAAAGTTAGTCTAAAAAGGCCCTAGCCACTTGGGGCCCACCACATCTGTTGCCTGCAAAGCAATGCAAAGAGAGCTAACAGAAAACTATCACCAGCCAGTGGGAAAAAATGTAGATATCGACACGCCAGCAATAGGGACATAACATGCAAGTTATGCAGGTGCACATAACATATAGGTTATGTAGGTGCACATAACATGCAGGTTATGCAAGAAAGCCTTGAATTTCTCAGATTATATCTGCAGCTAAGTTGACTGAAAAAGGTCAACAGTAATCTCATGAATATAGTTATTGTTTAAGTAGATGATATTATCTTTGTTGGGAACAAAGATAGTTTGTGTAAAGACTTTGTTGATCAAATGTAATTAGAGTTTGAAATCTCAATTTTAGGAGAGTTATCCTACTTCCTTGGTTTGAAAATTTCCTAGTAAAGGCACATTTATTTCACAAACGAAGTATGCAAGGGATATGTTAAAGACGTTTCAAATGGATGATTGTAAGCATGTTAGTACTCCCATGGTGATTGGATGCAAGTTGAGAAAATTTTATGAGTCACCTGAAGTTGATCAAACCATGTATAGATCAATGATTGGAAGCTTACTGTATCTAACTACCTTTAGGATAGACATTGTACAAGTTTTATGCATGGTAACTTGATTTTAATATACTCCAAGAAAATTTCATGTCAATGCAGTTAGAAGAATATTTAGGTATCTACAAGGCACTCTGGACTGTGGTTTGTAGTATCCTAAGAGTAATGACTTTACCTTACAACACTTCACAAATATGGATTGGGTAGGTTGTGTTGATGATGGGAAGAGAACCAATGGTGGAGATTCCTTCCTTGATGGAAGATTAGTTTCATGGAATAATAAGAAGTATGAATCCATATCTTTATCTACTATTGAGGCTGAGTACATAGCAGTTGTTTCATGTTGCACATAGGTTCTATGGATGAAATAAAAAATCAAGGATATTCAGGTAGAATACTCAGACCCCATTTCTATTATGTGGGATAAATCTAGTGCAATTAATATCTCAAAGAACCATGTCATGCACTCAAGAACTAAGCACATATCCATTAAATATCATTTCTTGAGGGAAAAAGTGGCTGAAAAGAAAGTTAACCTTGAATATGTGAATTGTGGTGAATAAGTAGTAGTTATCTTCACAAATCCACTACCTAAGAAAAATTTTGAATACCCAAGACTAAGGTTTGGAGTTGTCCCTTCCTCTTTTAGCACTTAAATGCATATAGAGGTTTTTGGTTTAGGGGGAGCTTATTGTTTTTAGCATACATCCCTGAACTTGTTGATCTCCACAGAAGATGGTGTTTAGATATTATAGTTCTCAAAGGGGAGATGGTTGCTTGGAAAGAAGAGTAGAGAGATTGGTACATGGAAAAAGGGGGAGCAAGGTAGCTTGTGAGTGCAGATTTGTTATCCTTTGCCATTGTTGTCAGAAGGGAAGAGAAGATGAGTGTGGTTGACATCAATGCCAAAGGGGAAGATTGTTGGAATTGGATTGTCATTGATGTCAACTTTGAGAAAATTGAGTGTCATAGAGATGAAAAGGCATTGAGCACATAGGTCAGAACAAGTAGGTTCCAATAAAAAGAAAAGCACTTGTGATGTCATAAGGATGAATTACTTCAGTATTGCAAATGTATGCATTCATAGGGAGAGTTGAATGAAGTGTTTACCTCAATCAGGTTGGTAGAATTGACAAAGAAAGCTTAAATGGATAGACCTATGCTTGTAATGGTTTTAACCATTTATCCCACATTGGCAATATGGTGGCGATATTGAGTTTTTATATAGACCGGTTGGTGTAGGTCAAGTGAGAAATGGATCACATGTTTTTGTTGGCAATTGACACTCATCCGGTAAGGGTTAATAGATTTTAGGGTTGTCATTGATGGAAACTCTTCTTTAGGTGATTGGAGAATGTTTGGGTTATCCAGCATCAATTGGCATTCACTTTGCTTCACAACTAGCTAAGTCTCGATCCCGATAATGTGCATTTGGAACCCGGTAATAGATAGGACCCGACTAGGAGATCTTAAAGCCCTGATCATTTATTTCATGGATTTTATGGTAATGTGTGAAGACTGACATGATCATTGGGATTATGTTTTAGATTCATTATGATTCAGCATCCAACAGGTTTATATGTTTCATTGAAGTCGACATGATGGAAGATAGAAGGTTATTTAAGGAGATCCTTTCAGTGATAGATTGAAGGTGTGGAATACAAATTTTTTATTGTGAATTATTCAGTGATTATCGATATGTATTTTGGTCAGCAATTAGAAGCATTTGTGTGCAGTTTCACTTGCACACCATAACCGGTAGCAAAACAGGGCAGAACAGAGCATCAACAAACTGTTACAAAGTGAGGGTTATCAAAGCATGAACCAGAACTTATCCAGCATGGTCACATGCATCTTATAAGTTCATTCTACTTTGTGATTACTTTGTAATGTTTAATAAGTCAGTGAGACTTCCCATTATATGTTTGAGCAATGATCTCTAGGCGGTTGGCCTGATTGCACATGCAACCCTCTACACGTAATAATTGTATACCTTGATCAAGTATATGGATATTGTGGGTCAACCCCACCATGGTTTTTCCCTTTGCGGGATTTTCCATGTATGAATATTGGTGCTATGGTATTTCCTCTTTATGTGTTATTTGGTGTATGCACTTTAATTTTATTTACTGTTAATAGGTTAATAATCAATAAGTTCAAAAGTGTCATTACCGGTAGAACACTAATTCACACCCCCCCCCCTCCCAATGTTCTTGGATTCCAAAAATTGGTATCAAAGCTTGGTTCCTTGGAAAAAATTTAACCACTTGAAGAAGATCCAAAATTTGTAATCAATGGAAACTAGTCTGCAACAGCAACTTTGACTTGCTCTTGAGGATCTTGATAATGAGCAGATGGAGAGCAGTAAATTGAAAAATGAACTAAAGAAATCCAGAGAACACATTATTTCATTGCAAGGAAAGCTTTCAATTGTTAAGGCTAAGAGAAGGGAACTTTGTGATCAATTGCAAAATTAGAACAGTGATGAGGAAGATGTCATGAAGGATCAATGTCAGAAACTCACTTAGGAGAACACTATATTAAAGATGAGATGCAAGCCCTAACCATGAGAATGTGCAAGGAGGTTGAGGATAGAAAGAAAAATGAAGAAAACCTAGCTCAAGCATTGAAGGATAGATCTGATGAATGTAACAGACTGACACATGAGAAAGATATGCTTAAACTTGAGTTGACCCAGTCTTGGAACAATGAACCAGAACTTGAGAGATAGATTATAATCATGAGATATGACCTGGTTATTGAAAATGAGTACAAGGACAAGTTCAAGGATAACTCTTCTAAACTTGATGATCCGTTGAAGAATCAGAGAGATGCTAATGACAGGAGAGGTTTTGGTTATGAAGAAGGAGAAATCTCTGGCACTGCACAACAAAATCAATCATCTGGATAGAAGCATAATCATACCAACAACTGGAACCAAAAATCACCAATAGGACAGCCTAATGCTCACAAATTCAATGGTACATTCTTTGTTTGCAATAAATATGGTCATATGGCTAGTCAGTGCAGAAATAGGAATAATCAGAACAATACATCATTCACCAGTCTTGGAAATGTAGGATGTCATGCATGTAGAAAATTTGGACACATGGCTAACCAATGAAGATCAAATGGAAATGAAGGAAATCCAGGGTTTAACAAAGCAATTCAGAAGAACAACATTGTTTGTTATGCATGCAACAAGGTTGGACATATTGCTAAATATTGCAGAAGTAAGAACCCACTGGCAACTAATGCAAATGCAAATGAGAAGGGAAGGGAAAGGAAAAAGTGGAAGACATCAGACAATAGCATGAGGAAATATGGGTAAGAATATCAAATACACAACCAGAAGATCAACCAGTAGAGTCATCAGGTCCTACACCGGTAGCAGATACAACTGGTAACTAAGACACTTTTCCTTAGGGGAAGGCAAATCATTGAAGATCATGCGAATACCCCAGATTGGATCTATAGTCAGAGAATTATAATTGCGAATAGGTACTCAAGAAATTTTACTGGAACCTACTTGCACACTATGTGAACCAGTAATGCTTCCTAGCAGCATTTATGATAGTGAAAATTAGGGTTAACGGTGATAAAAGGGAAAAGTAAAGTTATTTTTCTCACATAGCGATCGAGCATTTAGATGAGCAATGTCCAGAGTGATTCAGAGTTCAAGGCAATTTGTGCAAGCAATTTCATCTCCCGGCAGTGTCTCGAGGTATTTTTCATTTGCAGAAACCCTAGTTTCCGTATCTGGTTATTATGGCTTCTTCAAAATCCAGCATCAACACTCCTTTGGTGGTGGAAATCAAGAAGCACCCCCATCCTATTTTCAAGTCTCTTTTGGATGAACCATTGGGTGCATTATCTAGCGTTTGTCATGGTACTCTTCATACTGAGGATATTAGGGCATACATGCATTTCAATATTGAGGAGCTTGGAGGATATGAGTTGTCATGCATTTTCACACAAAAACTAATCACCGACCACCAGCTGAAATCAGAATTTGCACACTTGCAGAGGAAGGGTTTCACTTAGTTTATGGATTTTCCTACTTTTGATGAGTTAGAATGGGTGTGATATGTTTTGAGCCACATTCACAAAGAGTTTATTTAGTTAGACTGGTCGTACAAGATTACAGAGGAATTGATCAAGGATGTCACATGTCTACACAAAGTTGGAGGTGTACCTGGCCCTAGGTGCAAGCTTTCTAACTCTAAACTCAACAAACTCATTGGCGCTACTTTTGATGGATGATCTATAAGAGTTGATGATGTAAGGGATATTGATGTGAAATTTGTCGCGATAATTATAGGTTACAAGGTTTATCAGTCTAATCGACTGAACTCTATCTCCAACAACAACATTTTGGTTGCTCATCAAATGGTTAAGGAGGATACCCACTATGATCTTTACAGCGTAATGCTAAAAGAACTCATGACAAACCTCCATAAAATCAAGCAAGACAAAAAGAATACTTTCCAGTATGGATCTTTTCTTATATGTTTGGTATTTTATGTTTTGGGTACAGTTCCCAGTTTTGGAAAGATTCAATGGTCTTTTGATCATCCAGTAGCATCTCAGATAGTTCAAATTTTGGATAGGGAAGGGGATAAGCTTAGCAAGGCAAATCTATGGGCATTTTTTAAGAATTTGCAAGAAGAAATGAAGAATAGATCTAGGATCCCTAAATCTATAGTAGAAAAATATAAGGATACTATATGTTTTATGGTTAACAAAGATGAATGCATGATGGAAGTTGTACAGCCAAGAATAATTTGGATCATGTCAATGGGATATGAGGTGGACGAGGCCACACTGGATGCCTATGCTCAACACCTATTGCAGGCACTGGTAGATGAAAAGGAAGAAAATTTTGGCACAACCCAAGAAAAATGACTTAAGGTTTATGAGGAACAGGTTGCACCAGCAATAAGAAAGAAAATGACTAAGGTTGTAGTGGAATCTCTTATTGGTGAAGGTCATGACAGAGCAGAAGTTGAATAGAAAGTTAAGATTCTTGAAGCCCGCAGGAAAGAAGAGATGAAGTAGAAGAGGAAAGAGGAAAGGGAAGCCCAAAAAGAAACTAAGGCCACTCCCAATGTGGTCCTGGTACAAAAAGAGACTTCCAAGAAACTAGAAGCACCATCCATAGAGCCTTCTACTTCTAAACCGGCTAAGCAGAAGACCACTTGGCAATACATGACTATTTTTTCTAAGGAAACATAATCAGATGAGGGTGTAAAGGAAAATCTAAAGAATAAAGGTGTAGCGAGGGAGAAGAAGGAGGAGAAAAAGAAAGAACCTATCAAGGAGACTCCTCAGAAGCCCAGGATAACAATTGTACATAAGAGAAAACCCAAGTCAAATGAGTAGTCCCAATTGCAAGCAAAGAGGAGAACCGGTAAGAAGAATTTGGAAGCTTTGTTCAATTTACATACCTAATCTTTATTCTTGTCTTCAACAAATCCTTCAGGTTGTTCAATAAAAGCTTCTTCTTCTAATATACCATTCAGAAATGCAGATTTGACATCCATTTGATATACGTTGAAATTTTTGAAAGCAGCATATGCCAACAATGTTCTTACTCCTTCAAGTCTTGCCACAGGTGCAAAAGTCTCACCATAATCCATTCCCTCTTCTTGAGCATATCCTTTGCAAACTAGTCTTTCTTTATTTCGAATGACCTCACCTTTTTCATTCAGTTTGTTTCTGAAAATCCACTTTGTACCGATTACATTTTTGTCCTTCGGTCTTGTGACCAGTGTCCATGTGTCATTCTTCTTGATTTGATCAATCTCTTCTATCATAGAATTTATCCAATCTTAACTGTTAAATGCCTCCTTCACTATTCTTGGTTCAAATTCAGATATCAAACATGTGTTTTGTCTCAGTTTGTTCCTTGTCATCACTGGATCATCCTTATCTCCTATAATCTAACTTGATGCATGATTCCTTCTGACATACTTGGCTAATACAGGCTCGGTAGGCTCTGTATGATCTTCTTCATCACTCGGTAACTAGATATCCTCATTTTCTTTAGTAACTCTCTTGGTAGGACTTGTCGCTTGAAAATAGACAAATTCTTCATAATCTTCTGGTTCTTTGGAGTTTCCTTCATCTTTGCTTTCTGCAAATTCATCAATTTTCACCTTTGCACTTTCTACTATTTTGTTAGATGATTTGATCAGATATTTAAATGCTTTACTTCTAGAAGAATAACCAAGAAATATTCCTTCTTCACTTTTCTAATTAAACTTTCCATTTCTATCATCTTTGTGTACATGGCATCTACTTCCAAAGATTTTGAAGTAACTTACATTAGGTTTCTTGTCATACCAGATTTCATATGGTGTCTTCAAGGTTCCTTTCTTTAGTTGTACTTGGTTCAAGGTTTAAACTGTTGTGCTTATTGCTTCTCTCCAAAATGTTTATGGCACTTTCTTTTCAATCATCAGGGTTCTAGCACAATCCACAATAGATCTATTTCTTCTCTCAGCTATCCCATTTTGCTAGGAGTTCTCGGTGCAGAGACTTGTCTTTTTATACCATGATCATTGCAGAATAAGTTAAATTCGTCAGAGGTAAACTCTCCTCCTCTATTTGATCTAAGACATTTTAGTTGTCTTCCTATTTCATTTTCAACTCTTGCCTTGTACCATTTAAACATTTGAAAAGCTTCTGATTTTTCTTTTAAAAACATAACTGACATCATCCTTGAATAATCATCCACAAATAATATGAAATATTTATCACCATAATAACTTTGAACTTTCATAGGACCACAAAGATCAGTATGTACTAGATCTAAAATTCCTTTTGAAGTGTAACACTTACTTGTAAAGCTTGATCTTGTCATCTTACCCATCTGGCATCCTCAGCACATAGCATTCTCAGGTTTTTCCAAACTCGGTAGACCTCTTACTCGGTGCTTCTTGCTTATTTTGATTAGATTATCAAAATTTACATGACAAAAACTTTTATGCCATAACCAGGTATCATCTATCTTTGCATACAGACACTTATTCCGAGTTGAGTCAAGGTGAAATGTGTTACCTTTTGTTTGTGTCCCGGTAGCAGCTAACTTTCCATGCTTGTCATGAACTTTGACAATTCCTTTCTGAAATTATATTTGGTAACCTGTGTTGTTCAGTTGTGCTACACTCAACAAATTATATTTCAAACCTTCAACCCAATAAACATCATTACATTTACCATTGTCAAGAAGTGTTATGGATCCTTTACCTTTTACCGAACATGGTGCATCATTACCAAATCTTACATAACCTCCATCATAATCTTCTAACATAGCAAACTTGTGTTTATCACCTGTCATGTGATGTGAGCATCCACTATCTATGATCCAAGAATCATTAGTATTTATGTGAGATATTAGGACTTTTTCTTCATACCTTTCTTCATCTGATCCATCTTTGATAGCCACATAAACTACTTCCTCTATATCAGTTTCATCTGATTTATCATCATTTGATTCCTCATCGGCTATTAGGCATGAGTTTCTATCTCTTCTTCTGAAGTCTCGATGTGTTATGTAATGATTATTTTTCTGTCTGTCATCTCGAGAATCTCTCTTTTCACTGGATTCTTTGTTAGGACAGTTAGAAGCCATATGTCTTATTCTATCACAGTTAAAACATTTCAAAGGTAGTTTTCCTTTATACTTACCTTTGCCTCTCGGTAACCTTCTGGCTAATAGTGCTTCAAACTCTTCTTGCTTTCTGATTTCATCATACAGTTTGTGTACCTCCTCCATGTTTTTGCAAAATCTTTCACTTGTTCCACTGTGATTCCCTTCAGAGTACTTATACTTTCTATCATTGTAATCATCAAATTCATCAAGATGAAAAGAACTGAATGCAGATTCAACTTTATTTACCGAAGACCCACTGTTATCAAAATCACTTAATTCAAATGCATGTATCTTACCAATAGTAGCATCCAAAGAAACTGGCATATTGGGTACAGACCTCATTTCATTTATTACAAAGACTCAGATTGCATAAGCAGGTAGAAGGGTTCTCAATAACTTACTTGTGACATCCTTTTCTTCAATGGTTATGTTCTCACCTTCATTCATCCTCATATATTCAAGTTGTCCTCTTAGACTATCCACTTTTTCTCTTTGAACATGTTCATCACCACCATACATAGATATGAGCTTGTCCCACATTGCCTTGGCATCACATCAGCCTTCTAGATCATTAAACTCTGAGTCGATCAATGCAGATGTTATTTCAATCACTGCATGAATATGTTCTTGCTTTGCCTTTATCTCTTCCATTGTCAATGGATAGGTGCTAGGTGTAATGAAATAATTCTCTAGATAATATACAACATATTCTCCAACTCCTTATAGGTGCAGCTTCATCCTTTTCTACCATGTAGAGAAACTTGACTTGTTCAACTTCGGCGCATCCCTCTTATACATCTTGGGATCTTTTCCTCAAGTACCTTTAAACTTTTTCTTCCGAAGTCCAAAGCTCTGATACCAATTGATAGTTCTAATACTTAATGTAAGTATAGATGCCAAGCTAACAAGATGAGAGGGGGGGGTGAATCATACAAACTTAATCTTCCATAAAAACAATAGATTCAACCTCGGTAACATATACTTCAGCAATATAACCAAAATTGCTAAACATGCAAACTCATAAGCATATAAACATCATAACACTCATAACACTAGATTTAACGTGGAAACCCAAATAGGGAAAAACCACTACGGGATTTTGGACCCACTAAGAAATATACTCTTCTAGAGTATGCTCGGTTAAAAGCAAATCCTGTTAAAGATTACAAACACATTGCTAGATGTGACCCAGTTAAGGGATTTCCCTCAGATCTATTAGGATCTTCACCTTGTTAGAGGTGACCTTGTTAAAGGATTTCAAACACTCAATCAGAATGTCACCTTGATAGAGGGTTTTACAAATAAGACTGTTAAGTCCACTCGATTAAGAGATTTTATGTCACTTCACAAAATAACAGTAATAAAAATCTATCTGCAACTTCACATCTAAAATGCTAAAGTAGATTCTTATTTGCTCAAATACAATCTAGTCATAGGACTTATCTTGTCCCTCTGCTGGGCTCTATACTCTGTTATTCAAACAGGTCTTCAAGCTTCTGTGCTCGGTAATCACTATGTAGCATCCATGTGCATACACTTGCCCGCATGCATTGTTTATCAACAGTTCCTTATTTATAAACAATTTGCTAACCACTTAATCTCCTTGATCACATATCCCATGATCAATCATAGCCATCAGATCTTCAAACTTGACCAGGTTCAATGTATCCTTCAATCTGAAAATGTTTTACCTCGCCTTGGAACTTGCATACATTTCTTGGAACTTGTGCTAAGATATTGCGGTTCAATCCGCACTGTAGATCTTCCTACCAATCTTCCATTGCCATAGATTCTTAACAAACTTCATGCATGACATACCAATCATTTAATCAATTCCAGCTCATGAGCTTCCTTCATTAAATATTGTTTATAATCATTTAATGCATTTTGTTACAGCTCGGTTGCAACTTGGTAAATACTAAACTTCACTCGGTAGACATTCCGCCTTCATTAACCGATAGCGATAACCTTAGGGTTTACCGACTAGGTTCCTTAGGGTTTACCGACTAGGTTCTTTGCTTGGTAACATAGTATAGTATTAACCTTACAATCAACAAAATATGTAGGATATCAAAACAATCTAAACATCATGATCTCATCATTGTCTAACTTGGTAATAGTTTCCCATTGAATAACTTATTCCTCCCCTTATTCATCATATTCTTTCTGTGTCGTTTACCAACATCTTTATACTCATCAAATCATACTTCTTAAGATATGGCAACATCATACTGAATTAGAAAATCAATTTCTTGACATCAATGACAAAATAATAATATTAAGATAGTAAACATCCTTAATCAGTTATATCCATAATCATCAACAACCTTCTCAATATCCTAATTAAAATGCCAACAATCTCTTATTGTCTGTTATAATGCCAACAATCTCCCCCTTTGGCATTGATGGAAAAACCAATTGATTTGACTTAATTGATTCGGATTGTTGTGAGATTCTGAAATGCTCTCCCCCTATCATCAGACTTCTGCCCCATACAATAGTCTTCTCCCCCTTTGACAACAATGCCAAAAATTAAAGAACTAAAACATGATTTCTTCCGCTGAGAAGTGAATTCCTTGCTGTTATGTGTCAACTCAATCTCGATCAGAGTATTATGTCTACAATTCCTCTTCCCTGTATTTGTTTTCTGCACACTTTTAGAAAATCTCCTAAAGTGTGTAAATAAGCATCAATCCACACATGATATTATGTAGATTCATCGAATTGATGCTTTCACCGAACTCGGTTAGTGAGTAGAAGATAGGGGTAGGACCCCTAACTTACTTCTAAGATACTCAAAAGTGTCCCTTGGCAGTGGCTTCATGAAAATATCTTCTATTTGTTCCTTTGTGCTAACATACTCCAACACCACTTTCTTCTCTTGAGCTTCTTCTCTAAGATTATGATATTTGATAGAGATGTGCTTTTTCTTAGAGTGCATAGCAAGATTCTTTGAAATGTTAATGGCACTAGTATTATCACAGAATATAGTTACTGGCTCGGTAACTTTCTCATTTATACCTTCCAACAATTGTTTGATCCATGCTATATTGGTACAATTCAATGTTGCAGCAACATATTCAGCTTCTGCTATTGACTGTGAAACACATCCTTGTTTCTTGCTAAGCCAACTCACTAGTCTTTCTCCTAAAAAGAAAGCTCCTCCACTTGTGCTTTTTCTATCGTCAATGTTGCCTGCCCAATCAGCATCAGTATAAACTTTTAAATCAAAATCATTTCCTTTCTGATATACTAAGCCATAATCCTCAGTACCTTTCAAGTATCTAAAAATTCTCTTGATTGTTGTCATGTGTGTTTCCTTGGGATCTGCAGAAAATCTTGCAACTGTACCTACTGCATGTGCTATGTCTGGCCTGCTGTGAACAACATATTGTAGCTTTCCAATCATGGATCGGTAAAGTGTCTCATCAATAGATGCAGATTCATCATTCTTTGATAGTTTACAGTTGGTAGTCATAGGAGTACTTACTGGTTTTGAGTCCTCCATTCCAAATTTCTTCAAGTTTTCCTTTATGTACTTGGATTGAGTAATGAAAATCTCATCTTTCATTTGCAGTATTTGTAAACCTATAAAATACTTTATCTCATCGATTAATGACATCTCAAATTATTTGCATAGAGAATCATTCCCACAAAATATAATGTCATCAACAAATATGGCTAAGATCAGTACTCCATTTTCATCATTCTTCATGTACATATTGTTGTTTTCACTTGTTCTTATAAAACCAATCTTGATTAAATAAGAGTGCAATCTTTCATACCATGATCTAGGTCCTTGTTTCAAACCATATAAAGCTTTGTTCAATTTACATACCTGATCTTTATTCTTGTCTTCAACAAATCCTTCAGGTTGTTCAATAAAACTTCTTCTTCTAATATACCATTCAGAAATGCAGATTTGACATCCATTTGATATACCTTGAAATTTTTGAAAGAAGCATATGCCAACAATGTTCTTACTCCTTCAAGTCTTGCCACAGGTGCAAAAGTCTCACCATAATCAATTCCCTCTTCTTGAGCATATCCTTTGCAAACTAGTCTTAATTTATTTCGAATGACCTCACCTTTTTCATTCAGCTTGTTTCTGAAAATCCACTTTGTACCAATTACATTTTTGTCCTTCGGTCTTGTGACCAGTGTCCATGTGTCATTCTTCTTGATTTGATCAATCTCTTCTGTCATAGCATTTATCCAATCTTCACTGTTAAATGCCTCCTTCACTATTCTTGATTCAAATTCAGATATCAAACATGTGTTCTATCTTAGTTTGTTCCTTGTCATCATTGGATCATCCTTATCTCCTATAATCTGACTTGATGCATGATTCCCTCTGACATACTTGGCTAATATAGGCTCGGTAGGCTCTGTATGATCTTTTTCATCACTCAATAACTGGATATCCTCATTTTCTTCAGTAACTCTCTTGGTAGGACTTGTCGATTGAACATAGACAAAATCTTCATAATCTTCTGGTTCTTTGGAGTTTCCTTCATCTTTTCTTTCTGCAAATTCATCAATTTTCACATTTGCACTTTCTACTATTTTGTTAGATGATTTGATCAGACATTTAAATGCTTTACTTCTAGAAGAATAAAAAAAAAAATTCCTTCTTCACTTTTCTGATCAAACTTTCCATTTCTATCATCTTTGTGTAGATAGCATCTACTTCCAAAGATTTTGAAGTAACTTACATTAGGTTTCTTTTCATACTAGATTTCATATGGTGTCTTCAAGATTCCATTCTTTAGTTGTACTCAGTTCAGTGTGTAAACTCCTATGCTTATTGCTTCTCTCCAAAATGTTTATGGCACGTTCTTTTCAATCATCAGGGTTCTGGCACAATCCACAATAGAGTTGTTTCTTCTCTCAGCTATCCCATTTTGTTGTGGAGTTCTCGGTGCAGAGACTTGTCTTTTTATACCATGATCATTGCAGAAT
The DNA here is from genome assembly GCF_030272615.1 of Cryptomeria japonica. Taxonomy (NCBI): domain Eukaryota; kingdom Viridiplantae; phylum Streptophyta; class Pinopsida; order Cupressales; family Cupressaceae; genus Cryptomeria; species Cryptomeria japonica. Next base: position 481,811,457 of record NC_081406.1, on the reverse strand, counting down.
AAGTTAAATTTGTCAAAGGTAAACTCTCCTACTCTATCTAATCTAAGACATTTCAGTTGTCTTCCTGTTTCATTTTCAACTCTTGCCTTGTACCATTTAAACATTTGAAAAGCTTCTGATTTTTCTTTTAAAAACATAATTGACATCATCCTTGAATAATCATCCACAAATAATATGAAATATTTATCACCATAATAACTTTGAACTTTCATAGGACCACAAAGATCAGGATGTACTAGATCTAAAATTCCTTTTGAAGTGTAAGACTTACTTGTAAAGCTTGATCTTGTCATCTTACCCATCTGGCATCCTCAGCACATAGCATTCTCAGGTTTTTCCAAACTTGGTGGACCTCTTACTCGGTGCTTCTTGCTTATTTTGATCAGATTATCAAAATTTACATGACAAAACCTTTTATGCCATAACCAGGTATCATCTATCTTTGCATACAGACACTTATTCCGAGTTGAGTCAAGGTGAAATGTGTTACCTTTTGTTTGTGTCCCGGTAGCAGCTAACTTTCCATGCTTGTCATGAACTTTGACAATTCCTTTCTGAAATTCTATTCGGTAACCTATGTTGTTCAGCTATGCTACACTCAACAAATTATATTTCAAACCTTCAACCCAATAAACATCATTACATTTACCATTGTCAAGAAGTGTTATGGATCCTTTACCTTTTACCGGACATGGTGCATCATTACCAAATCTTACATAACCTCCATCATAATCTTCTAACATAGCAAACTTGTGTTTGTCACTTGTCATGTGATGTGAGCATCCACTATCTATGATCCAAGAATCATTAGTATTTATGTGAGATATTAGGGCTTTTTCTTCATACCTTTCTTCATCTGATCCATCTTTGATAGCCACATAAACTACTTCCTCTATATCAGTTTCATCTGATTTATCATCATTTGATTCCTCATCGGCTATTAGGCATGACTTTCTATCTCTTCTTCTGAAGTCTCGGTGTCCTCTGTAATAATTATTTTTCCATCTGTCATCTTGAGAATCTCTCTTTTCACTGGATTCTTTGTCAGGACAGTTAGAAGCCATATGTCCTATTCTATCACAGTTAAAACATTTCGAAGGTAGTTTTCTTTTATACTTACCTTTGCCTCCCGGTAACCTTCTGGCTAATAGTGCTTCAAACTCTTCTTGCTTTCTGATTTCATCATACAGTTTGTGTACCTCCTCCATGTTTTTACGAAATCTTTCACTTGCTCCACTGTGATTCCCTTCAGAGTACTTATACTTTCTATCATTGTAATCATCAGATTCATCAAGATGAAAAGAATTGAATATGGATTCAACTTTATTTACCGAAGACCCACTGTTATCAAAATTACTTAATTCAAATGCATGTAGCTTACCAATAGTAGCATCCAAAGAAATTGGCATATTGGGTATAGACCTCAATTCACTGATTGCAGAGACTAGGATTGCATAAGTAGGTAGAAGGGTTCTCAATAACTTACCTGTGACATCCTTTTCTTCAATGGTTCCTCCTGCTCCTTTGATTTGATTAACAATCTCCTTTAGTCTTGTACTATACTGGGTTATGTTCTCACCTTCATTCATCCTCATAGATTCAAGTTGTCCTCTTAGACTATCCACTTTTGCTCTTTGAACATGTTCATCACCACCATACACAGATATAAGCTTGTCCCATATTGCCTTGGCATCATTGCAGCCTTCTAGATCATTAAACTCTGAGTCGGTCAATGCAGATGTTATTTCAATCATTGCTTGAATATGTTCTTGCTTTGCCTTTATCTCTTCCATTGTCAATGGATAGGTGCTAGGTGTAATGAAATAATTCTCTAGATAATATACAGCATATTCTCCAACTCCTGATAGGTGCAACTTCATCCTTTTCTACCATGTAGAGAAACTTGACTTGTTCAGCTTTGGTGCATCCCTCTTATACATCTTGGGATCTTTTCCTCAAGTACCTTTAAACTTTTTCTTCAAGAGTCCAAAGCTCTGATACCAATCGATAGTTATGATACTTAATGTAAGTACAGATGCCAAGATAACAAGATGAGAGGGGGGGGGTGAATCATACAAACTTAATCTTCCATAAAAGCAACAGATTCAACCTCGGTAACATATACTTCAGCAATATAACCAAAACTGCTAAACATGCAAACTCATAAGTATATAAACATCATAACACTCATAACACTAGATTTAACATGGAAACCCAAATAGGGAAAAACCACTATGGGATTTTGGACCCACTAAGAAATATACTCTTCTAGAGTATTCTTAGTTAAAAGCAAATCCTGTTAAAGATTACAAACACATTGCTAGATGTGACCCGGTTATGGGATTTCCCTCAGATCTGTTAGGATCTTCACCTTGTTAGAGGTGACCTTGTTAAAGGATTTCAAACACTCAATCAGAATGTCACCTTGCTAGAGGGTTTTACAAATAAGACTATTAAGTCCACTCGGTTAAGAGATTTTTTGTCACTTCACAAAATAACAGTAATTAAAATATATTTGCAACTTCACATCTAAAATGCTAAAGCAGATTCTTATTTTCTCAAATACAATCTAGTCATAGGACTTATCTTGTCCCTCTGCTGGGCTCTATACTCTGTTATCTGTTATTCAAACAGGTCTTCAAGCTTTTGTGCTCGGTAATCACTATGTAGCATCCATGTGCATACACTTGCCTGCATGCATTGTTTATCAACAGTTCCTTATTTATAAACAATTTGCTAACCGCTTAATCTCCTTGATCACATATCCCATGATCAATCATAGCCATCAGATCTTCAAAATTTTCTAGGTTCAATGTATCCTTCGATCTGAAAATGTTTTACCTCACCTTGGAACTTGCATACATTTCTTGGAACTTGTGCTAAGGTATTGTGGTTCAATCTGCGCTGTAGATCTTCTTGCCAATCTTCCATTTCCATAGATTCTTAACAAACTTCATGCACGACATACCAATCATTTAATCAATTCCAGCTCATTAGCTTCCTTCATTAAATAATGCTTTTAATCATTTAATGCATTATGGTACAACTCTGTTGCAACTTGGTAAATACTAAACTTCACTCGATAGACATTCTGCCTTCATTAACTGATAGCGATAACCTTAGGGTTTACCGACTAGGTTCCTTAGGGTTTACCGACTAGGTTCTTTGCTCAGTAACATAGTATAGTATTAACCTTACAATCAATAAAATATGTAGGATATCAAAACAATCTAAACATCATGATCTCATCATTGTCTAACTCGGTAATAGTTTCCCATTGAATAACTTATTCCTCCCCTTATTCATCACATTCTTTCTATGTCTTTTATCGACATCTTTATACTCATCAAATCATACTTCTTAAGATATGGCAACATCATATTGAATTAGAAAATCAATTTCTTGACATCAATGACAAAATAATTATATTAAGATAGTAAACATCCTTAATCAGTTATATCCATAATCATCAACAACCTTCTCAACATCTTAATTGAAATGACAACAATCTCTTATTGTCTGTTATAATGCCAACAACTAGCTCATCTGAAGTTAATCCCATGCACAAAATAAATAGCCTAATAATGGAAAGATTTGAGGAGATTCAAAAGGAAACTGTAGATATTTGGGTGAGAATTCTTTTGAGTTTGGGTTATGAGCTTAGTCCTAGTTTTGTGAAATCTCAAAATATTCAGTTGCCATAAGGTATGCAATCGACAAAACAACAAAGTGTACATACTGAGAAACCAACTAGCACTCCACCAGCTACCACTGTACCAGTTAGCAAGTCACATTTTACATCAGAGGATAAACTGGAAAATAATGTATAGGTTACAAAGGACATAGAGGCACATATAGATAAGGATACAGTTAATAAGGGTGCAGAGAATGTTCAAGATCTAGAGAGGGCACCAAGTGGCGAAGCCACCGTTGCACAAGAGAAAAGATTCTAAGGTTATATCACCGGAAGACAAGGGTAAGGAATTTGTGACAGAACTCTCTTTCAGCTTGGAAATTGACACTATAGCCTTATCCAAAGGGAATTTGTCACAAATTTCTATCAATTTTGACAAACCCTATCACAAAATGTCATTGGCAGAGAAAATTTTGGTGGCAGCAGCTCTTCAGGCTCAAGCTACTCAGGAACTAGCTTAGGAAGAGTCAAAAGACAGAAAATTAATTGAACGCAGTTTTGAAATTTTGAACCGGTTAGTACCAGAATTTAAAGCACAAGAAAGTGCAAGCTCATCTGGTAAACTAGAAGAAAATATTAATTTTATTCCTAAGCACTATGATTCCTTATTGAAAATTTCATTAACAAAGGCTAAACAAAATTTTGTTGTGGCCCCGAAAGTTAACATTTTTGCAAATGATTGTGATTGATAAAGGAAAACTCTAAACTTTCTTGCAATCCATTGATGCAGCTTTGGCAGAAGGAGGTAGTGTATATAAGACTTGTCTAGATTTTGGTAAACTCACAACATCCATAGACAAGAAATTGTCAGATTGTAGGAACAATTTAATTCAGATTTCCAATTCTTACAACCCGAAAGAAAATCTTACAAGTTCTTTAGATGATCCAATTTTGGCAGTCTTAGATCAAATTCTGAAATTGGAGAAGGATAGGGATAGTATTATAAAGAGATCAAATGAGCTCTAGAATCTTATTGGTCCCCGGATAGATAATTATTGTTTCATAAAACTGAATGTATTTCTAATATGCAGAGAGAGGATCCCACTACATCAGAAGCAATTGAGTATCATGTCAGTCTCTTGAATGGATTCATATCCATTCTCGATTCACTCAAGCAAGGCTAGGATATCTACTTTTCATTTTTGAAGAATATGTATGCGAACATTATGAAACTTGTATAGAACCGACTTACATTTATAGATGTACATAATTCTTTGAGGACACCCCGCTTTGTCATTGATGCCAAAGGGGGAGAGGAGTAAAGTGAAAAATGTATATAGTTCTCAGGGGGAGAATTTGATGCATATGTATAGGTCAGGTGATCATAGCAGATTCAGAGGAATATTTGTGCTATCATCATTTTTCACATGAGTGTTGCCATCAATGCTAAAGGGGTATATAGTTGGAAATTGACACTCATCTAGTAAGGGTTAATGTCTTTTAGGATTGTAATTGATGGAAACTCTTCTTCAGGTGATTGGAGATTGTTTGGGTTATCTGACATCAATCATCATTCACTTTGCTTCACAACCGATTAAGTCCTGATCTTGGTAATGTGCATTTGGAACCCGGTAATGGATAGGACCCAACTAGGAGATCTTCAAGCCCCGATCATTTATTTCATGGATTTTATGGTAGCGTTTGAAGGTCTACATGATCATTGGGATTATATTTGAGATTCATTATGATTTGACAACCGACATGGTGGAAGATAGAAGAATATTTAAGGAGATCCTTTCATCAATAGATCGAAGAAGCTGTGGAATACGAATTTTTGATTGCAAATTATTCAATGATTATTGGTATGCATTTTGGTCAGTGATTATAAGCATCGGTGTGCAGTTTTACATGCACAGCATAACCAGTAGTAGAACAGAGCATCAGCAAACCGGTACACAGTGAGGGTTATCAGAGCATGAACCAGAACTTATCCAGCATGGTCAGATGCATCTTATAAGTTCATTCTACTTTGTGATTAATTTGTAATGTTTTGTAAGTAAATGAGACTTCCCATTCTATTTTTGAGAAGTGAGCTCTAGGCAGTTGGCTTGATTGCATGTGCAATCCCATACATGTAATATTTGTATACCTTGATCAAGTATATAGATATTGTGGGTATCACCCCCACCATGGTTTTTCCCTTTGCAAGGTTTTCCACGTATAAATATTGGTGTTATGGTGTTGCCTCTTTATGTGTTATTTGGTGTATGCAGTTTAATTTTATTTACTATTAACCAACTAATAATCAATAAGTTCAAAACTATCATTACCGGTAGAATAGTGATTCACCCCCTGTCTCAATGTTCTTGGATTCCAATAGTTTTTGCTACTGAACTTGGAGCGGGCGTCATGGTCACAAAAAATGTCAAGTGCATGATCGCAGTGGTTAAGGTTTCGGTCAAGGAAGGCTGCAAAGATGTGATGCACCATCAAGCACATGATCACAATGGTTAAAGATAGCCATTACTATGACCTATGATGTTGCAATCTTACCATGAATTGTCAAGTTGCTATGCCAAAACCTTGCGGCTTGGAAATGATAGTGGAAGGTTAGCCTACAAAGTAGCGAGAGACTACCACATGTCACTCAAATCATATTGTTGTATGGAGAGGTGACATCATCAAGAAAGTCTTGCAATCAAGTGACTAGCTACCATGTGTTGTTTTGAGGCCCATGTTGCTAGAAGAAATGAACAAAGTGCAGTTTCACAAGGTTTGATGATGCAAGCCAATATTAGGTCATGATATTGCAACCCAATTCCAAATGTCCAAAGAGATGCATTTGAAGTCTACACGATAATCTAACAGGAGTGTTTACCAAGATGAACCATGGATATGTTAAACATGAAGCATTGAAGTGCATCCTTGTTGAAGAGAGTTTCTTTTTGTTTGTTCTACTAGTCAATAAAGAAAGAGTTAACACCAATCAAAGAGTTCTTGTATGAGAATAAAAAAATATAAGCTAAATACTTGATCAAATCTGATCGCAAAGGTTGGAAACTAATGAGAGAAAGGATGCATTTAATGTTGACGAGTGCTAAACTATAGTATAGAGACAAGATCAAATATGTTAGTGGCTCGAGAAGATATGAAATCTTCAGTTGGTGGGAAATCCTCAAATGAGAAGGTAAAGATACTAAACATAGTTGTTGGATTGAATCTAAATATAGAGATGTGAAACAAAAGATAAGGGGTGCATTCAATGATGGTAATCTGCAAGGTAGGTGAAAGATCAAAGCTATTTGTAGCTTGAGAAGAATTAATTTAGATGGATGGTAGGAGATTACTTGAGGAAGAAGAAGACCATCATTCATATTGATTGATTGATGATACAAAGTTGTAGAAGAGACTACACAGAGTATTGGAAGTGTATCCAAGAGAAGCTGAAAAAGAGACTAGTGGATGACACAGTGTGAGTGTGGAGTGAAGAGAAGAGAGAAAGTGCAAAATAGAGAACCCAGTTGTATGCTCAAGTACAGAACAATATACAAAGGTTTTTGTAAGCAACAAAGGTGGAGATCACAAGTGCAAAAATATATAGTTACAAAATATCATTTGTAACAAGGTACTCTAATTGTAAAGGAAATTTATCATTATTGTATATCATTTGAGTGGGTTCTCAGATCAAGGATTGGTGCTCCTTTGAGTTGGTATTCATAAAATCAAGGGTTGGTGCTCCTATGAGCTGGTGCTCATAAAATCAGGAGTTGTTTTTCCTTTGGGTTGGTACCCATAAACTTGTACTCAAACATTTTCATTGTGAGGCTGGATTAGAGTAGTAGGCTCTAGTAGTTATTCTCGCCGAGGTTTTTTTTGACTTTGGGTTTTCCTCGTACATCTAATGTTTTGTGTGTGTTTTTCTTGTGCATGTGTATTTAATTGCTCTCTACATTGACATTCTTAATTTCAGTTATTTGTGTCTGGTTGTTTAGAAAGTTAATTTTTTATATCCACTAATTCACCCCCCTCTCGGTGGATTGTTTATATTCCTTCAGGGTAATCTCAGACCAAAACTTAAGGAATAAGTATTGTCATATAGGTGTGTCAAATTCAAATGAAAGGAGATTCCACAATAGAGTCCCATGGAAAATCTTCCTAAGGCCATTAGAACTAGCATATCAAGAAGGCAGTGTGGATACCAAACTTCTTTGAAACATAGAATAATATTCTAGAAGTTTCATACTAAAGTGGAAATGATGATGAAGACTCTTAGGTTCAAGAAGACAACAAAATAGATAGTGAAGAATAAATCCAATACATAAAGGATACAATTCTCTAAATCTATTCACAAATAAAACAACAAAAGGGAAATTTTTAGTCCTCATATGGAGGAGTATGAAGAAAATGGAGATGATAACATGAAAGGTGTATAAAGAATATTCTAGCCATAATAATATAGCACAGCAATGTTGTTGTTACAAAGGGACAATGAGACATAAATAGTTATATTATTTCTAGCAAAATAATAATACTCAAAGTTATTCAATAACTTTATGAAATAAAAAATTTAATGAAATTGCATGACGGTGATAGTGATTATAGTCAATTAGTATTTGAATGGGGTAATGATGTGTATGTTGTAATCTATAGCATGTTGGTTAGGAGAATGATTGATCTCAGTAAAAAAGAAGATTGTTAATGATGTTAAGGTTATGACACCCCACAAAATATTTACTCCATATTTTAAGAAAGGTAACAACATTGGATAGGTCTTTCATGATGCACTCTTCCAAGATGAGGGCAACACTAAAATAAGAGAGAATGGTAATTTAGTGAAAGCTATGGAAAATAGGAGGACTATTGTGATAGAAGTTGAAAATCTTAGTAATAGTCCTACAAAGAATAATGACAAAAGAAATCACTCTAGGACAAACATGAATGCATAAGAGAGTTATTTCAAATAATCATAGTGACAGTTGCATCTTTATTTATGTTCATTGTCAAGTTAAGACAAAGGTTAGAAAGAATGAAGAATAAATTGTCATAACATATGATTGTAGTCATAGGACAGTGAAAAAGTAAAGTAATAATGCTACAAAATGCAAACAAGCAACCATAGAGATGACATGTTATGGCTAGATACAAGGGTATAATTCAAAATTAGTGGCTTTAGAGAAGATGGCATAGTTTGATAAAAGACAATGAATATAATGCAAGGGATAAAGTTGAACAATAGTAACTACAATGGAAAAAGGATATGGCTATAGGAAAGAGAGTTGAAGATCTTCATTTCAGTCTAAGTAAAAGGATTTTATGTCTCTTAAATTGTCTTTTTTACATCTATAAAGGTTTCATATGGGTATGAAGGCATTCAAAGAGCAATTTCAAGATATTTTAACAAGATTTGAAGTAGTTTTGAAGGCCTTAGATGGCCTAATAATTTTCTATCGGACCCAAAGATTTTTTCAACCTTCAAAGCCTTTAAATTATTTATAATCATGGGAGAAGGTTAACAGTAACTAAAAGAGTGAAACTAGTTGTACAACATATGAAAAGTATCTAGGAAATTTTGGTGATATTTTCAAGAAATTGAGGAGATATAGGTGGCAATTTTGACTCAGTTACAACAAGTTGAGAGTATCAAGGAGCCAATTGAGGAGAATTATCTATTAAGGGGTCAAATTAGGAGATTTTTGTGCATTTTCCAACCACTTACAAGTACTTTTGAAGACTCAAAATAGGGACAACTCAGTTGGATGCCTAATAAGTTTGACCAAGAAAAACACGTCTTTTCTTGTCTTTATTTCTTAAGATGTGTTCATTTATTATAGAAAGTTATTGTGCATTATAAAAATTAGCTTTAGGCTTCTTTTTCAATTATTTTTGGTTGTTCAAAACCAAGATTGTAATCTAAAACCAATTCTTTAATGATTTTTTAATGCCTAAATACTTAATTTTCAAGCATGTACAATAGTTAAAAAGCTCTTTTTTTATCAATAAATTTTAAGTTTTTTACCTTCTCATTGATGTTTACTGTGCAAAATACTTAAAGATAGTTGATGTAATTGTATAGTGACGTTGTTTTTTTTTGTTTCTATCCTATTTTAATTGCCTTTATGTAGAAAATATGTGTTATTAAAGGTTATCTTTTGTTTAACATGTTAAAGCTAGAGTTTCAGTTGTGAAGACATCTATTTTTCCTTCTAAATGCTACCTTAACATATTGAACCTGGTTATGAAATAATATTGCAAGAGAATATGAAAATTTGAGTTGTTCATGTTATTGTTTAAGTTATTTGGTCATACTATGAATCATGTTGGTCCAAAGTTGAACCAAATCTCAGCATATACCACTTCTTGTCAACTCCATCCACCCCATGAGCTCCATCTTTCTTGGCTTTGTTAGTTTCTTACCTTTTCTCGAGCATAGAAATGCACATGCCCTACTTCCTAGTGGCACCCTATTCCTTGACACAACATAACTACACCTTCTCACTCCCAAGAACACCCAAATCATAGGTTTTGTAGAGCTTCCTTTGCACATTGTTATTGTTATTGTATCACTATGGTGAATTCATTTTTTTTCTTTTGAACAACTATTATAACTAAATAATAATTACTCAAAAAATATTATTTTTTAATTTGTATTTATTTATTTCAGTACATAACTCTTTGCTATTTTATTTATCAAATTACATAATAAGTAATTTTCAAAATATCCCTCTCAATTAAAAAATAAAAGAAAGAAAAACGTAAATAAAGAAAAAAACAATTAATACAATTCCTCCATAATGATATTTTTTTTTATAGAGTTTTCTGCTCTCAGTTTGTTTTAAATATATTTTTCTAAAAGGTATACTAGTTTTTAAAATTAATATTTTCAATTGTCAATTCGATCTACCTTAATTAAATTTATTAATTAAGCTAAAGGCGTTACTTATTTGAGATGGATGACTTGTTTCCCTCGATTAATGATTGAGTCTACTCCTTAAGCATGCAAGATGATTGAAGTAATCTAACCCATACATTTTTATATGATTCTATACATGTCTTAGTTTCAATGAGCCCTCTTTATTGTGATCCAATCATCACTCTCAAGAGTTTACCATATTTTTTATTGGAATTGCAAACACACTAAAATTATCTTTTCAAAACTTCACTTTTCTAATGTTTCACTAACTGGTAAACAATGCCAACTACAGCTCAGCCATTGTCTCCTTACCCTTTATCATTATTTTATAAGTAATGTAAGTCATATTGGTCATATTAGAAAGGGAAAAAACAATTAACCATTTATGCTTTTATAAATTTACTCGACATTTTCAAAAAGGTAACATAGTACATTTTTCCAATTTGGAAACATACAGTTGAATTATAAAGTTGGAAATTTGAGTAGATTAGTTTCAAATGGACATTAAAAAATCATTCCCATTATAAATCAAGGGGGTTAAAATGTCAATCCAATTTAGGGACTGCTATTCTCTATATTAAAATTTCTTGAAACTACACATTTTTATGAATTTTACATCAGATGTTCAAATGATTTTCATGAGCTTCTTTGAATTGCAAGTGAAAGTTATCCCAAAAATAATTATCTACTTTATGATGTAAAAAAATAATTCTTATCTACATGGCATGTCATTCTATGGTATTATTACCCATTTTTTATTACACATCTTTTGTGTAGGATTGCTTATGTCTTATTTTGTTTTATTTTTTCTAAGATGTCTAGAGTCTTGAGGTTTTTTATGAAAATGTGAATCATCTTTAAGTCATTTTTCATTACCATTCCCATGCCAAATAAAAGAAGGAACAAGAAAATGTTATTTTTGCATTTCCTTTGAACTTGTCTCATGCGACAAGGAAAAAATATTTTAGGTTTTGAAGACTCTACTTCCACATAGCCTAAAAAAATATAGGTTTTTTGTTCATGAAGAAGCAATTCTTGGTGTAAGAGCAGAAGATTGTGTTTTTGTTTAAACCCATGTGGATTAAGAAAGAGAACATCATGGCACATCTAAGTTTTGAGGCATGGTTTTGCCACATTTCAACAATGAAACACATGTGATAGGGCACGTTGCAAGCCTCAGGTGGAAAAAAAATGGGACATTATAAGCAAGTAGAGAGGTTTGAGGAGGATTAGATACCTCATGACTATGTGTTTCCTAAGGTTCTAGCCACAACATCAAGGTGGAATGATCTTATGTAGGTTTACTATTCCTTTTCCTTGTTTTACTCCATTAAAAACTTGCTTGGCCATGATCATTGAATCCATAGTTTTGCATGCAAACGTTCTTGCCTTATGAGCCTTCTATGAGAGTTAATATGAGTCACAAGGACGGTTCTTTTTCTCAAATATAGATGTAAGTGTTAAAAAAAAATGAATTGGCATGATTAATGTATTGCTAACCCTGATGGGGTTTATATATTCTCATTCCAAAATTAATCAAGTAGAGAAATATGAGAGTTAAGAAGACAATGATCAGCCCTACCCTACCACATAGTTATTGGGATTTTTGAGGAAAAATAGGAGTTTCATGGAAAAAGATGTGTTGTATTACCTACTAGTAGAGTGGTACATCCAAACCAAAATAGTAACAAATATTTTTAATTAATTACATTACTTGTATATATTGGTGAATAATGGCCTTAAGTACTTTTGGATATGGAGATATACTAGGAGTAAATGTCAGGGAGATTATCTTCATTTTATTTTATGTCTAATTCAACATTAGCCTCATTGCTTACTTCATTGGTGATATGACCAATCTCATTGTAGAGGGAACAAGTAGAACTATGCAATTTAGAAAATAATATGTGCAGCATCAAACTTTGTTCATAGGAGTAATCTCCCACCAAAACTTAAGGAATGAGTATTGTCATATACGTGTCTCAAATTCAGAGCAAAAGAGATTCAACAAGAAAATCCCATGGATGAGCTTCCTAAGGCCATTAGATCTATCATATCAAGAAGGCAGTTTTGATACCAAAATCCTTTGAAACATAGAAAAATAGTTTGTTAAGTTTCACATTCAATGGGCAATGATAATGAAGACTCTCAGGTTCAAGAGGACAAAAAAACTAGATAGTGAAGAACAAAGTCAATGCATAGAGAATACAATTCTCTAAAGTTGTTTACAAATGAAACAACAAAAGGAAAAATTTCACAACCATCTCATATGGAGGAGTATGAAGAAAATGGAGATGATGACTTGAAAGGCGTATAAAGAATATTCTAGTCATATAGCATAGTGATGGTCTCACTACAAAGGGACGATGAGATAAAAATAGTTTTATTATTTCAAGAAAAAGAAAAATACTCAAAGTTATTCAATAACTTTATGAAATTAAAAGTTTAATGAAATTGAATGATAGTGATAGCGACTATAGTTAGGATTAGTATTCTAGTGGGGTAATGGTGTGGATGTTGTAATCTATAGCATGCTAGTTAGGAGAATGATTGATCTAAGTAAGAAAGAAGATTGTTAATGATGCTAAGGTTATGATACCCCACAAAGATTTACTCCATATTGTTAGAAAGGTAACAACAGTGGATAGGTCTTTCATGATACACTCTTCCAAGATGAGGGAAACATTAAATATAGAGAGGATTGCAATTTAGTGCAAGCTATGGAAATAGGAGGGTTGTTGTGATAGAGAGTTGAAAATCTTATTAAATTTCCTACAATGAATAATGACAAAATAAATCACTCTATGAAAAACATGAGTGCATGTGATAGTTCTTTCAAAGCATCATAGTGGCAGTTGCCTTTTTATGTATGCTCATTGTCAAGTTGAGACAAAGGTTAGAAAGAATGAAGAATAAATTGTCATAACATATGATTGTAGTCATATGAAAATGAGAAAGTAAACTTTTAATATGCCAAAAATTGCAAACAAACAATCATAGAGATGACATGCTATGGCTAGATACAAGGGTATAATAGAAAATTAGTGGCTTTAAAGAACATGACATGGTTTGTTATAGGGCAATGAATATGATGCAAGGGGTAAAGTTGAACAATAAAAAGTGCAATGAAATAAGGACATGGCTACACGAAAGAGAGCTAGAGATCTTCATTTCAGTTTAAGTAAAAGGAGTTTATGTATCTTAAATTGCCTTTTTTACATCTAAAAAGATTTCCCATGGGTATGAAGTTGTTCAAAGAGCAATTTCAATATATTTTAACAAGTTTGGAAGTAGTTTTGAATGCCTTAAGTTTCCTAATAACTATCTATCCTACCCAGGGAGTTTTTCAACCTTCAAAGCCCTTAAATCATATGCCCTATAATCATCAAAGAAGGTTGACAACAACTGAAAGAGTAAAACTAGTTGTGCAACATGTGGAAAGTATCTAGGGAAGTTCCAAGTAATTTTTTCAAGAAGTTGAGGAGATGTAGGTGGCAGTTTTGACTCAGTTACAACAATTTGAGAGTATCAAGGAGCCAAATGAGGAGCCTTATCTATGAAGGTGTTAAAGTAGGATATTTTTTATGTGTTTTCCCACCACTTACAAGTACTTTTGAAGGCTCAAAAATGGGGATGAATTAACTAGACGCCCATGAAGTTTGACCAAGCAAAGTTTATGTAACACATTTTTTCTTGTCTTTATTTCTTAAGACCATGTTTATTTATTATAGCAAGTTGTTATGCATTATAAAACTCATCTTTAGGCTTCTTTTTCAGTTAGTTCCAATTGTTTAAAACCAAGATAATTTGAAACCAGTTCTTTTATTGTATTTGAAAAGCTTTGTTTTTATCAATAAAATTCAAGTTTTTTACCTTCTCATTGTTGTTTACTGTGCAAAATATCTAAATATAGTTGATGTAATCTTATGGTGAAGTTGTTTTTCATTTGATTTATGTCCCATTTCCATTGCTTTTATACATAAAGTATGTGTTATTGCAAGTTATAACTTGCATTTAAGCAGTTAAGGTTAGAGTTAGAGTTGTGAAGACATTTCTTTTTCTTTCTAAATTCTACCTTGACATATTGAACCTAGTTACGAAATAATATTGCAAGAGCATATGAAATTTTGATTTTGTATGGTATTGTTTAGGTTATTGGTCATATTGTTTGTCCAAAATAGCAGTATAGGTCTTGAAAATCAAATTTGGTGCATCACCTTAATAGTTTTAGGTTCATTTTTAAATTCTTCTTTCCCCTTTTCCCAATAGGTTAATTAGTTTAGGTGAGCTCCAAGGGATCCAACCCTCTATGGAGGTTGCCCTCTATTTGTCAAAGCCTACACTTTGAGAGTGTATCCCATGTGTGATTAGGATATTTATTTGTGAACTCAGCAAGGATGCAAACCTTGGTGATAATAGGTATGGCATACAATATTAATTAATGTAGAATATACCACTTATTAATGTATATCTATATAATATGTTTGTGTGATCAAGGTGTCTATTAATTTCTTCTTGCAGAATTTCTACCTCATAATCCAAATATTCTAGTTGTTCTTTTAACCCCAATTCCTTCTTACTGGTATCAATCTCCATATCTGCGAGACTACCATCACCATTATTTAGAATTTTAGGAGGAGAGGGTTGAGGCTCCTCACTCATTCCACATTGATTGTTTTGGGAGGGAATCTATTTACAATTTCTAGAAGGGAAGTTTGGGTGAGCCTATCTTGATGTTTATCATTAATGTTCTACCCAACAAGATTTTGTGTTTTTGATATCAAGCCCGCACCTACTTTTATTTCAGAATGCAATCTCTGTCTTTTTGCAGGAATTTTTATTCATCTACCAATCTTCCATTGACGGTTTGATTTCCCCTAATCTACCATCCTCCCTGAAGGTGTATTTTCTTGATTTGCCTATGCTCACTGAGTAGCTAGTGATTTAGCTATTACTTATAATGCATTTACCCAATGAAGATTCAACTACAATATTTTGAAACCACTTCCCCATATCTATTAGAATCTTCAACTGGTTTGTCCTTCCATTTCACAAGATACTCCTTGTACCGATTGCTCTGGGTACTATGCCCTATCCTACTATCCAAAATGTCTTCAATATGAGTTGGTTCCTTCTGGGGCAAGTGTTTCTCCAAGTTCGCAATACTATCTTCACAGAATTCTAATTCATGATAATGATGTAGATCTGCAATATTGAATATAGGTGAAATACTCAAACTATCTGGTAGCTCTAATTCATATGCATTTCTGAAACTGAATTTCCTGAAGATCTTGCAAGGTCCAAACTTCCTCATCTGCAACTTGTTATAGGTTCCAACTAGAAATATTTCTTTTTTCAGATACACCATCACTTCATTGCCAACTTCAAATTCTGTGTCTTATCTTTGCATTTTCTTTCTCCTTGTACTTGTTGTTCATATACTCCAAATATTGTTTAACCTGAATATGCAAGGCCTTCATGTGATCTGCAAATTCTTCTACCTTTTCACTTCTCCTATCTTCATTATTGATATCTCTGACCTTTGATATACCTCTAGGGTATGCTACAATGACAATCTCAAAATGTTTTCTTCTAGTACTCCTGTTCACTGAATTATTGTAGGCAAACTCTGCTTGTGCAAGAATCAAATCCCAACTTCCAGTCTTCGCTCCAACTAAGCATCTCAACAAATTTCCCAAACTCTTGTTTACTACCTTTTGTCTGTCCATTAGTCTATGGGTGAAAAGTAGAACTGAACTCCAAATCTGTCTGCATCTTCTTCCAAAGTGTCCTCCAAAAATAACCAACAAACTTAGTGTCTCTATCTGAAGCTATTCTCTTAGGTAATCTATGCAATCTCACTACTTCCATGAAAAATAAGTCAACTACATGCACTACATCTGCTGTTTTCTTACAAGGTATGAAATGAGCCATCTTCGAGAATCTATCCACCACCACAAATATAGAATCATTCCCTCTATGTTTCTTAGGCAATCCAAGTATGAAATTCATGCTTATTTCTTCCCAAGGTCTCTTTGGTACTATCAAAGGTTTGTACAATCCCATATTCTGACTACTACCTTTTGGAACTTGACAAATTCTACAGCTCTACACAAATTTCCTAACATCCTTATGAATCTAGGGCCAAAATTAATGTTCACTCACCAATGCTACTATTGTGTCAACACCAAAGTGTCTGACTAATCCTCCACTATGCTTCTCCTTTATCAGATTCTCCCTCGTAGAACTTTTAGGTATACACAACTGAACTCCTCTAAATAACAGCCCATCCTGAATAAAATAATCCAATCACTTACTTCTATCTACCATAACTGGTTCTCTACATGCCTTCCAAGGTTCTACAAACTCTGGGTCATCATCTTACAAGGTCTCCAACTCTTCAAATCCTAATACTGTCACTCTCATCGTCAGAAAATTTCTTCTTCTACTCAATGCATCAGCAACTTTGTTTGACTTCTCACTCCTATGCTTCAACACAAAGGTGTAACTCTACAAAAAATCTACCCATCTCATATATCTTTGATTCAACTTACTCTAACTATTCAAATACTACAAGGCTTGATGATCAGTATACAACACAAATTCCTTAAGCAATAAGTAATGTCTCCACTTTTTCAACGCTTGAACTATGGCACAAAATTCCTGATCATACATTGAATATCTCCTTCTAACATCATTCAACTTTTCACTAAAATAAGTTACTTCTCTCCCTTCCTGACTTAACACGACTCCAATTGCATTCTCTCTTGCATCACAATCCACTTGGAATACTTTGTTGAAATCCGGTAAAGCTAACATAGACTGCTCAGTCACTTTCTGCTTTAGCAATTCAAAATTCTTATTTGCTCTGGTGGTCCACTTGAATTCCTTCTTATCTCCTCTCATTGTCTCAATCATAGGGATACAAATTGAACTGAATTTTTTGATAAACTTCCAGTAGAAACTAGCCAATCAATGAAATAATCTTACCTCTGCAATGCTTTCTAGTGTAGGTCATTCAACAATTTCTTTTACCTTCTCATGGTCCATCTTCTATCCATCCATTGATATCATGAATCCCAAATAGACCAACTCTTCCTTCATGAAACTGCACTTCTTTAGATTTATCAAGAACTTCTCTTCTCTCAACCTCTGCAAAACTTGTCTTAAATGCAACAAATGCTCCTATTTTCTCTTACTGAAAATCAAAATGTCATCCAAATATACAATAACAAACTTACCCAAGATTTTCTTCAATACCTCTTTCATCAACCTCATGAAAGTGCTTGGTGCATTAGTCAACCCAAAAGGCATCACCAACCATTCATACAATCCTTCATTTGTCTTGAAAGTTGTCTTCCACTCATCTTCTTCTCTAATTTTGATCTGATGATATCCACTCTTTGAGTCTATCTTTATGTAGTATTTGGCTCTACTTAAACAATCCATTATGTCATCCATCCTAGGTAAAATAAACTGGTACTTAACTGTGATCTTATTTATTGCTCTAGATCAGTACACATCATCCATTCTCCATTCTTCTTAGGTTATAACACTATTGGTACTGCATAGGGACTCAAAATTTCTCTGATCAAACCTTTCTTCAACAATTCCTACACTTGTCTATTCAACTCTTCATTCTCTGTCTGTGTCATTCAGTGTGTAGCTTTGTTAGGCAAACTAGCTCTGGGAATTAGGTCCATGCAGTGACTGATACTCCTCATAGGTGGTAATCCATTAGGCACATTATCTAAAATGATGTCCTCATACTCTATCAGCAACTCCTTTATCTCCTCCGATTGTTCTTCTTCATGCTCTAGTTTCCCAGTCTTCTTAGGGACTAAGGAAAAACACACATTCACATGTCTCATTCAATCTAGGAATTTTCTTCCATCCACCAAACATATTCTAACATTTGTATAGACTTCACTCTTTAGGGGCTCCTCCAAGGATAGCAAGGTTTGTTTCATCTCATTTGCTACAATAGTGTATATGTTCTTTCTTCAATCATGTATTGTCTGACTATCAAACTGCCAAGGTCTACCCAACAAAAGGTAACAAATATCTATAGGAATAATATCACACAAAACTTCATCTTGATAATTCCTAATTTTTAATTTCACCAAGCATTTCTCACTTACTAACAACTTATGATCATTCTAAATCCATGCTATCTGATAAGGCTTAGGGCGTTTCAATCTTTCCAACTTCAATTTATTCACCATTTCTTCTTAAACAAAATTGTTTGAACTACCACTATCAATAACTACTTTACAGCACTTACTGGATACCTTACATCTGGTCTTGAAAAAATTTCTCCTCTGCAAGGGTTGTTCATCCTCTTTGGTATGACACAAATCTCTCCTCATCATCAACAATTCTTCGTCTTCCAGTTTGTTAGCTGATCTAGTGGGGCTTTCTTCTACCAATGTTGTTCTCCTAGTGTTCTTTGTCTTCTTACATTTGAAAGCTTGATGTCCTTCTCCTCCACACTTAAAGCAAGTTCCTCTAAACACTCTCTTATCTTATCTTTTGTCATCTTTTCCAAAATTTTCATTTCGGTAACCATCAAGTTCTCTTCTCTGGTAGAAATTTATGTCATCCTTTTGGTATGAGTTACCATCCTTGCTTACTTCCTTGTCCTTGTTCTGATCTATACATGTTCCTCTTCCTCCTTTAAATCTTCATTCGGAAAACCTTCACCTCTACCTCTCTATATCTACTCATGTCTTTTGTTCAACTTCTCCTCTACTTTCAAGGCATATTAGTAAGCCTATTGAACACTCTGCAACTTGATTAAACTGATTTCATCCTATATACACATTTGTAATCCATTCAAATATCTCAAAACATGTTCAATCTCATCATCGACATGTCTGAATCTGATATTCAACTTGCAGAATGCTTCTGTATACTCCTTCACACTAGATTCCTTCTGCTTCAAGTTATGCAACTTTCAGAATAAATTTACTTGATAATCAGCTGGCATAAACTTCAATTTCAACTTGGAAACCATTCACTCCCATGATTTAATCTTCTCTTTACCTCTTCTATGTCCATCAACCTGCAAATGTTCCCACCAAAAATATGCATGACCTTTCAACTGAGTACAGGCATATTTCACCTTTCTTTCTTCTGTGGTGTTTTCAAAATCAAAGTACTACTCCATCTCTTAGATCCAATTCATTAATTCATCTGAAACCAACTTTCCATTATACTCCAGTGGGGTAAAATGTGGTTTAGTGTTCACCCTACTCAAAACCTTCAAGAGCCTTCCTTCATTTGGATCAATCGCTGGTGGATTTGCTACTTGTTCTGTCGGTACTTCTTCTTCATCTTCACTCACATCTTCAATATGTCAACCTCTTCTCTGGGATGTCTCAATGGCTTCCAACTGAGCTACAATTCCTCTTAGCATTTCCATCACAGTAGAGATTGCATTCCCATGTTTTCCACCATTCCTATTTCCTCTTTGCGCTATCTTCAAGCTAGTCCTCTGCAGTTGCAGGTTAGATCCATGGTCTGCAACCCCACAACAAAAATTTTAGGACAACACAATCTCCGAAACAAAATCTCGCTCTAATACCACTTGGTGCAGTCACAGTTAGGAGGGACCTCAATGAGATCAATTTGGACTGTGCAGCAAGAGTAAGCACAACTAAAGCAAGGCAAGATGATGGAGGCAATGCAAAATTGGATGAATTAGATCATGAAAACTGATTACAAATAACCGATAACATCTGGGATACAAGATTTGGCTCACTGGCCTGCTATATACATGCTCAATTATAGAATCAATCAACTTCAAACCTCTAAATCTTAAGATATATCTTTTATATTCTCTCTGATAATCTATGATGTGAAATTACATTGATTTATATGGTCAAGAGGGATCCGGGTTGGCCCAAGAGGAATCAAACAATGATGAACATGATGAAACGTGTAAACCATCAGGTCAGCCTCCGCCAAAGAGATTCCTCCAGAAAATACAAAGGAAGAAATGTGGATCAGATGAAAGGGCGGCCACACGCCAAGGAAGATTGGAATCAATGAACTAGGGCTCTGCAAGCTACAAGAAGGATCCGCAAGATTTTCCAACAACAAATAGGCCCAAGCGGTTCCAATGTTCTAAGCCAGAAAATTATCTCAAAATTCGGAAGTGATAACCTACTAGAAAATTATCCAAACATCCCACGGTTTAGGAATAAGGAAGATAATCATGTTCACAAGCAAAGTCCAGCTCTGCAAGATCCGGTGAGCAAATGCAAGAAAATGCAAAAAGAAATGTTGAAACTGCAAAATAGAAAACAAACTGAAAAGAAATATTTTGGGTTGATGCAAGATTGCCAAGAACCGGGGATTCTCCTGCATCACATATGTATGTATGTATATATACATATCTAAGTATGTATGTATGTATGTATGTATGTATGTATGTATGTATGTATGTATGTATGTTTTTATTTATGTATGTTTTTATGTATGTATGTATGTATATGTATAGGTATATGTATATGTATATGTATATGTATATGTATATGTATATGTATATGTATATGTATATGTATATGTACATATGTATACATGTATACATATATATATGTACATATACATATGTACAAATGTATACATGTATACATATATATATGTACAGATGTATACATATGTACATATGTATGTATGTATATATACATGTATACATATGTACATATGTATGTATATGTGTGTGTATACATATGTACATATATATATATATATATGTATACATATGTGTATATATGTATACATATGTGTATATATATGTGTGTGTGTGTATACATATGTATATACATACATACATACATACATACATACATACATACATATATATGTGTATGTATGTATGTGTATGTATGTATGTATGTATGTATGTGTATGTATGTATGTATGTATGTATGTATGTGTACATATATATCTGTATGTGTACATATATGTGTATGTGTACATATATATGTATATGTATACATATATACATGTATACATACATGTGTGTGTATACCTATATGCATGTGCGCGTGTGTGTGTGAGTGTGCATGTGTGTGTGTGCGCGCGTGCATGTGTGTGTGCACGTGTGTGTGTATATGTATATGTATATGTATATGTATATGTATATGTATATGTATATGTATATGTATATGTATATGTATATGTATATGTATATGTATATGTATATGTATATGTATATGTATATGTATATGTATATATGTATATGTATGTATGTATATGTGTGTGTGTGTGTTTGTGTGTTTGTGTGTGTGTGTGTATATGTATATGTATATGTATATGTATATGTATATGTATATGTATATGTATATGTATATGTATGTATATATGTATATGTATGTATATATGTATATGTGTGTGTGTATGCGTGCGGGTACATATATATATGTATATGCACAGGTACCCTTGATGTGCTTTGAGTGATTGCAAGTACAAGGTATAATGTAGTGTCCCATTTTATGATGATCCTTAATCTTGCCCCTAATCACAAGTTTAATTAAAATAAGAAACAAAATATAGTTAGGATTATATATTTACCAATAAAATGTCTTTATCAAGATAAATCTTTATTTAGGTCCTGGAATCATGTTAGACAGTATTTGAAATAAAAATCATAAAACTAATTATTTCTATTAGGATTAGGGATCCAACATTAAATATAAGTGCATTTATCAATAATCATCTTAGTCTATTTATATAAATCAAGCAATAGATTTTTGAACTTTAGAAACCAAACACCAATAGTTTCATTTCCTATAATTAACCATAGTAAGGTTTAGAGAGGAAACCACAAAGGGTGTCTCAAGACTGTACATCCCAATTAACCCCATGAGAGTGCAACATCCAACTAATACAACTCGCTCCTTGGACCACAAGCATCAAGGACATCCTTCTTTGATAATTCTATACCTTGGGTTGGCCTGCTTAATTTGAGGGAGTTGATCGATTACCTCTCCCTATCATATTTCCTCTCATTCCCATAAGATTGCTTTTGGGAATAAATAATAGATAAGCTTATTTATTAATTAAGAAAATGTAACAAATTTATAAATTTTACTAATATCTTCCAATGGAAGGTATATTAAAGAATATAGATGCATAACAACATTTTCCCTATTGCATATCTTGTTAATGCACAAGTTTTTCATTTACCTTAGATCAATTTGATCTACTGTTTATACTCAGATATATATAAGTGTATGATAAAACATCTCTTCTTTTATTGATGCCTTCCTTCAAATGGATTCCATGTGTAAGTAATCACACCCCTCCACCTTGCAAGAGATGCCACTCTTCAACTAATAACAAGGGACACCACTCTTCAATTAATCACTTCGTTGTTAACCCTTGCATGCATTGCCTAGCCTTAATGAAAAAATCTTAATAGGATTGATGCATTAAATATAATTGCACCCCTTTATTATTGTTTCTTATGCCTCTTGATATAGTCATGGCTCCTCTTGATCCGCGTGTCTCTTCAAGTAAATTTTTTGTCTTCTTTTTATTGCCTAGTTTATCTAAAAAGAGAAAAGGCAAGAAAGTGATTAATCCCTACAGGAAAATAGGGGATGGAGAACTCCTCAAGCCTACTCCTAAGAAACATAAGTCCACTAGCCTTAAACCTAGGATTTCCAAAATTAGAAAGACAGATAAGCCTTCTAAAGCCAAAAATGCCACTATTGACCTGGATGACCCGACTATGGAGTCTACGGTTGAGGAGGTTCACATGCAAGACATTGCTAAATAGGACATTTCTTAGGGGAGTCGTAGGTCTGATAGGCTCTGAGAAAAGGATATAAAAATCAAATAAAACCCTAAGGAGGAAGAGGAGATTGAGATCCCTTCTGAACAAGTATTTCTTTTGGAGAATAATGAAAATAGTGAGTCAGAGTATAGTGATTATGAATAGGATATGGAGAAATTTAAGGATGACATTTTTGTTTAGGAGGCAAGGAATGAAGTCAAGGATGACTTGTGATGTGGGATATGGGAATTATAGATGAACAAGAGAAAGATGAGAATACTCAAGCCTCGTTAATGCCCCTATTAATATCGATGATATGTTCTAGCTAACCTCAAGACTCAAGTTGCTGAAATGTAGCTTAGATTAAAGGACCTTGAAACCAGAGCCAAGTGATTTAGAGCTAGAAAAAGGAACCTGGAGCATGGGGTGAAGAATCTTACTTTGATTACTAATGAGATCATGTGAAAGGTTGTGATGGGAGTGGTCTCGGGCCAAATTAAAATAAAGAAAGAACAAAAGAAAATCATAGGCTCTAATGATCAAAACCAAGAAGATCCTAAAGACTGTGTTCCTAAAATTGAATATTGGAAGAAGAAACCTACAAAAAAGAATTGGGGTCTTATTAAAGACCAAAAGGAATAGTTTGTTGTCTCTGCTTATTTTTTTGGGTGGGTATAGGTTTAGGTTGTTTTTTTTGTTGTTATGGTTTTAGTAAGGCTTTATATTCTGATACATTAATGGCTTCCATGTCTCTTAAGTGTTATGGTTGGATAATTAATATTTTTGGTAGTCTTAATTCTATTCACCGATTCTCAAAAGGGTATTTTAATATTATGTTTTTAATTATATGTGTCCAATGGTTTTTTTTGTTGTGCACTCCTAGTTGTTCTATGCTGGTGGTTTCCTTTTGATGGTTTTGTTGTGTTATTGACTATATGGGATCAGGGCCCTTTCTTGTTGAATCAAAAACATAGATTACTTTAGGACTTAATGATTGTTGGCTGGAGACTAGAAAAAATTTGATTCCTTAAAAATAAGAAAATTTTCTATTTGATCGATTTTAGTTTTACTTTATATATATTCTATCTTTTAAGAATGTTTTGAGGAGGTATTAGGTGGGGGTATGATATTACACTCTTCCCAATATTGCTTGTCCTTAAGAAATGATGGTTTGATCATAGAGAGAGCGGTTCAAGATGACTTTAAAGGAAAAAGGTTAGATGTATACTAACTCTAACCCTTTTGGGACTCTAATCCATAACCCATTCTTGCAAACTCAATCTAAGACATATGTTTTTACCATTAATTCAAATGCAAGTTATAACCAATTTGGGAATTGACAAAGTTTGAGTTTTTCATATATCAATATGAGGATTAGAAGCATGGCACGCATCGATGTAATGATATATGAATATGTTTTCTCTTCATTTTCCAAAGGAACAAAAGGGTTTTCAATGGACATCTTTCAAGTTTTATTGTTGAGATCAATTATTATTGGTTGGATAAATTGTTTCCATATCTTGAGGAAATAAGGTTGTAGCAACAACTTAATGTGCTCCTCAACACCAAAAGCTTCATATTAACTTATCTTGAGTTTCTCCTAATAGTTTATCTTCACCAAGTCTAGAAGGATTAGAGAATAATAACCATAAATGTTCATTATGACATTAAACTCTTAATTACATAAAAAAATTTAAATTGATGTCAACAGTAGTGTGTTAGTGTGTACTTACCACAAACTTGTTTTATTTGACATTCATGAGTTTTACTTGGGATGTATATATGTATGTCAAACTAATCTTGTTTTTATGATATGAAATGTAATGTTATTATTTTCAACAACCTCCTCTATTGATTTACAAGGGTCTTTATAATGTCATTTATGGTGAATCTCAGACTTGTTATATGTTATTCATATGTACCTTCACAAGGTTGTCGCAACATTTTTATATTACTCATCATTTCTTGATATATATAGGGTCTATGATGTGTATTCATGTTTCATAGTTTTTATGGTTATTCATAAGGGAACACTTCCTATACTTCTCTACAACCTCACTACCACTATCTCAACAAATTTGTAAACAACACTTTACTCTCTTTTCATTACTTCATGCATTCCTTATTCAACCTAGATATCATTGTCCTCTTCAATAGGGGACAATATTGCCATGTCATGAATCATTTAGCTCTCTTGATTTTCATTTAGCCTTGTCACTTTGCAATATAAGAGGCCAAATACTATCAAATCTTGTAAAGTATGTAAATAGATGTTATAAATGACATTGAAGTTGGAATTATTATTTTTAAACTAAGTTTATCATTTTCCCTACATGTTGGCAGGATCAATTCTCTGATACCAATTGTAGTGTCCCCTTTTGGGATGGTCCTTAATCTTGCCCTAAAATCAAATGTTCAATTAAAATAAGAAACATAATATAGTTAGAATTATATCTTTACCAATAAAATGTCTTTATCAAGATAAATATTGGTTTAGGTCCTACAATCATGTTAGAAAATATTTGAAATATAATTCATAAAACTAGTTATATATATTAGGGTTAAGGATCCAACATCAAATATAAGTGCATATATATCCATAATCATCTTAATCTATTTAGATAAATCATACAATAAATTTTTTAACTTTAAAAACCAAGCATCAATAGTTATTTTCCCATCATTAACCATAGTAGGATTTGGAGAGGAAACCACAAAGGATGCCCGAAGACTGTTTAGCCCAATTAAGACCAAGAGTGCATAAATCCAACTAAGACAACTCACCCCTTGACCCACAAATGGAAGGAACATACTTCTTTGATAATTCCATCCCCTAGGTGGTCTACTAAATTTGAGAGAAATGGTCTATTGCCTCTCCCTATCCTATCTCCTTTCATTCCCATATGATTGCTTGTGGGAATAAAGAATAGATAAACATAACTTTTAAATAAGAAAATATAATAAATTTACAAAGTTCATTAATATCTTGTTGGAACATTATAGAATATAGATGCATAATAGTATTTTCCCTATTGTATACCCAATACTAGTTTACGCACAAGTCCATTATTTGCCTTATATCAATCTGATATGTTGTTTATACTAAGATATATAAGTATATGACAAAACCTCTCTTCTTCTATTGATGCCAAACTTCAAATGGAATTCTCCTTTTTCTAGCTTCAAAGGGTAATGAATAATACTCCTCCACAATGGAAGAGATTCCATTCAACTAATCACAAGGGATGCCACTCTTCAATTAATCACTTTGTTGTTAACCCTTGCATGCATTGCTCAGCCTTAATAAATAATTCTTAAGGGTATTGATGCATTAAATATAATCACACCCCTTAATAATTGTTGCTTATGCCTCTTGATCTATTTGTGGCTCCTCTTGACCCATGTGGATATTTGTAAATTATTTGTCTTATGTTTGTTAACTTATAGATTATTGTATCGCATATTTGTTGATCAAGTTTTAATGATTATCAACCGGATATTGGAAAATTGTGATGTGTTATAAATAAGACAATTTTTTGTTTGATCAATTTTAGTTTTACTTTGTAGACTTTGTCTTTTAAGAATGGTTTTAGGAGGTATTAGGCAGGGGCATGGCATATCAACTTCACCTAAGTCCACAGGTTTTAGTATACCCCAATGGTGGTTAAAAGGAGATATTACACTAGTCAATTCCCACTATACCTTATTTTTAGTATTCAATAGAGTATGATTTTCCATGTGATAATAATGTTATACCTCAGATACCATGATCAATGATGTTCCAAAAAAGCCTAATCCCCTAGGTGATCAACTAGTGAAGAGATTTTGAATGTCTATGTCATTTTACATTTTTCATAAAATTTAATGTAGAAATGAGTTTTATTGTTTTAATTGGAAATTTAGTATATGAAAATCAATATGGGTACTTATGTATATTCATTGTCAAATTCATTGCATAAATAGCACAAAATAGATATATTTGGGAATTAAAAATATTATTTAAGTTATTATTTTCAGAAAAGGAAAAATGTCAATGGGGTTCTATAAAGGGAAACTAGCTCATTTTATACTTAGTAGTTAATTGTTGAGTTTTAGAGAGCATGAAATCCTCTCTATGCGTGAAATTTGGAATTTTAATTGTGAAGTTAGTTGTGAGGGGAATTTGATGAGAATTGCTGCAATAGGATAAGATTTGGGAGGGGATTGTGCTACTCTACATGTGGATTTTCCCTCTTGTTTGGTGTGTTTGGAGAATTCAAAGTTTCAAATTTGGTTCAAACTTGAGGTAGGAACCTCATTTCTCTATCTTTTTAATTCTATTTTTTGTAAATGATTTGAATTGTTAAGAGAAACATTTTATTTGTTTAAACCATTTCATTTGATTTAGTAGATTAATGTTATGATAATTTTTTGAGAAATTTTTATTTTACATTGTTACCATGCCTAATTTTCTATAGGATGGGTAATTTGTGGATTTTATTATAGGAAAAGGGTGTTGGGAACCTAAGGACTAGAAGGGTATTCTTAGATTTTTGGTTTCTTCATTTTGAATTGTTATGAGTTTTTGAGCTATTTTAATGGAGGATTGGTCCTTTTTTATTTTTTGGTGAAAGTGAAAAGGTGTTAAAAGTGTAATTATTACCAAATATCAATTGATTATAATATGGAATAATGGAATTATTGTAAGAATTTTTAGATTTGAATTAATTTGGTTCTTGTTTCATGTTGCTCTTGAGAATTGAGGAATTGGTTTAAGTTGTGGATAAGTTGTAAAATGTGAGAGTTATATTGTTGATTTGATTTTGTTTGCATGTTGATAAAGAACATGATGATCTTAGCATTAGGTACTAGAGTGGTCTGAGGGAGTAAATCCTAGGGTATCCTTGGCCCAAAGTGACGCGTTGACAATCATAGTGTGGGGAGTCATCTAATCAAGTGATAATTAATAAAATATGGGTAATAAACTAAAAAAGATAATGAATGTCCCTTTCATCCCTTGAGCACTCATATAGCTTGAGGATGAATTGGGAAGACATGCTCACTTGTGGAGAATTGGATCATGTCTAATTGAGTATCCTTATACATATGAAAGGATATTAGGTTTCACGTGAGGTCATCCCTTTGTGTTCATGTGATGACACTCCCTAAGTTCCACTCTAGCACCGAAGTCTTAATGTAGGTTGAGTAGCACGTAAGAGATGTTGTATTCCTTTCCATTTTGGTGTCCACTCTATCATATTGCATGATGTGCATACTTTGTAATTGGTGTGTATGCAATCATATCTCCCCTTGTGTATTATGTGTATTTTATGTTTGGGCCATGTGAAATTATCTCCATATCATGGTGGGGTGGACCTATAGGTTCCACATGGTTGGGTGGTGTGTATAACCACTATTATGGACCAGAGACTTTAACATCATAGTCAACCTTGGGCTCTCTCCACTCACCTTTGATTTTATGCTTTCAATTTATTTCAGTTATTACAAATATATAACTCAGTGACCTTGTGTCCTCTTCTATGCAATTTGTATAATTGTATATTGAACCTTCTTCACAAGGATTGTAATCAAATGTAAATTAAAGAGTAATGTAATTTGTGTGTATTGGTGTTGGTAAAAATTATGAGAGATGTTGCATCTTTCCTTCCATTTTGAATGTTGTGAAATGGTTAAATGTATGTAGGAATATTACAGTGGGTTTTAACACAAATCTAGTTGTGTTAGAGTCATCTTGGAGGGTGTTGCAAATCCTTCATGTTGTTGGCCTAGATAATAGTGTCATTCTATGTCATATGTGTCATTACAAGTCCATTTGAGGACTTTAAGGACATCTTATAAAGGCTTGTAAATGTTCAAAATTGTTGTTTCATTTTCTTGAAAAAAATTTATCTTAGGGCAATATTTTAGTATGTTGGAAAGATCATTAAGCATCTCCATATCTTCTCCTTTGATCGTCAATGACATCTAGTGTCTAGGGGAATTGATTTTCATCCTTCTTCCCCAAGTTTTATTGGCATGTTCATGTTCCTAAATATTTGTGGGCACCTCTAGTCTATTCCACTCTATTTGTGGTGTCCTAGAAATCAGATTTTACCTTTGAATTGCTTACTGACAATCACATTAGTGTGTTAGAGAGGACTACAATGCATGAGGTTATCTTCAAGATGTCGATGCCCAAAATGGATACTAATATGCCCATATAACTAAGTTATTCCTAGAGCTAGAGGACTCTATTGTGCCACATTAGTGTTCTTTTGGGGTGCTAGTGTGCCAGTTGAGAACCTTAGCCCACTTGGGGCACCAATATCCTCTATTCTTTATTGATAGGGTTTTTGAGGCCCTAAATGAGAAAACCTAGTTCTTGGAAGTTTGTCATTGGGTCATAGTGAGTCTAGGGAGCCTTTGTGATGATCCATTTGCATTGTAAATAAAAAATTAGGGTGTCAATTGCATCAATTTGTGTGCTTGTGTTCGTAGGAAGCTGATAATCGTACCCAGGACCGAGGAGATGGTCAAGTTCTTTGTGTGAAGTCTTATAGTATTTAATACAATATTGTAAGGTCCAAACTCCTTGTTGACCATCCCTAAGGCATTCCAAGTGTTCCTCCATGGTTAGATGATGTTTTGAAACTAACATTTTTCTTGTGCATCATCAAGTTGTGGCAAGATGTCGTATATTCATAGCTTGTGCTAGTATTTTTATAGTTATTAATATTTATCCTAACTATTTTTTTTTTTAAATCATGCTTTCTTGGCTTATATCCTTGCCCAATTTCCTTTTTGGTCATTACATTTGGTTTCAGAACCTATGTTCATACGCAAGGAGCTCTAATGTATATGTACTTACTATGCTTGGTGTGTGTGGTGTGTGCTTATTATGGTGAATTATATTCTATGATGATTAACATTGTGACACCACACCTTAGTATGGATTTTAGACAATCATTTTTGTTCTAATCCATCTAACATTTGTTTAATGAAGGATGTCACTTAAGGGTAGAGGTAGAGGTTGTGCTACCCAAAAAAGTGTTAGACTTAATCCTCACAAAGTAGTTGTGGTGGTTGATAATAGTCAAGTTGAGAATCAAGACACGATGGATATCATCAGGTGTGTTAAGTGGGATTCATACTTCTATTTTATTTGATTTTGGTGCTTTAAATTCTTTTATTTCTTCATTCCTTATGGAGAATTCTAGGCATGTGGCAGAAAAGCAGAGTAATAGTTGGAAAATAGAGTTGGCTATTGGTTCCAAGGTGGTTGTATACTTTGTTGTTCATGGTTGTGTGCTAGATTTGGTAACCTTCACCACCACCATAGACCTACACATTCTACCTTTGGGGTCCTATGGGATCATCTTGGGTATAATTTAGTTAGAGGCTCATTAGGCTTGTATTGATTGTAAGAATAAGTTGTGTAATGTCCTAAAATTGTACCCCTCGTAATTTTTTACTACATTTGGGTCTTCACCTTAGTGTTTGTGCCCTTCGACCTGATCAGAGATCTGAATATTCTCATGCACATCAAAAACTCACTACAAATCAACCTTGTGCTATGCCCACATCTTTATCCTACCCCCAAGATAGGGAAGGACCAGGGAGTGGCACCTTGGGATCCCCTATTTGGGACCTCCCTTGATCCTCTCCCCTTGGACCTAACTCAAATTTGAAGTGGGAATTCCCTCCTATGTCAGCTAAAGTCAGAAAAATAGTCAATTAAACACACAGGCAAGTATATAAAAGGGATTTCCTCTCTCATTTGACATAACAATAAATCCTATCGAATCTATCATCAAGCATCAAGCATTCAAGAGATCAAGCATTCAAACATTCAAGAGCAATTGAGCATTTTCAGTCTTCCTTCAAGATTTGGAGGAGCAATAGTGACAAGATTTCAAGCATTGAAGAGGAGATCAACATTCTACTTCATTAAACCCTAATTCTATGTGGATGCAAGCAAAACTTCACAAGGAGGTATAAGCAATTCAATTTCATTCAATTCAACATCCCCTCCAAGAGGAGGATTTCTACTTTTAGTCATTTCATTTGCATTATTTCAACCACTTGGTTAATTCCAAAACTAGGGTTTGGTCTGAAGACAATCCCCTATTCTCAAAACATTTCCCTTTCTTTTTGTGTGCAAGAAATAGGTGTGCAGCTATACTTCATGAATTAAGCTTTATTCGCAAAGATGGAAAAACCCTTTTCGATGCACGGAAAGTTTGGAGGATCGATTGGAGGGCACCCCCATCTGAACACACGGTCCCTACAATTTTTTCCGGATTTCACATAATAGATTTGAATCATCTTGAACTTCTCAAATATAGGTGCACAGCTAAATCCCAAATCTGCAGCTCACTGTTTTTGCATACTTTGTCTTATTTCAATCAATTAACTTACAAAAGAGGGTCAATTGCATTTTAATCCATCCCAATCTACTTAGTATTTAATCCTTGCATCGGTTAGGATTGTATCTAGTAGATTCATCCCACTCTTTTTAATGTAAATTCCCCTCCTAAGTGAAAAGTGAACCTTAGTTAAGTTCCCATCTTTCTCCCAAGTGGCGAATTTGGCTAAGGTTCCCAATTTTCCACTTTACATTTTGGTGAACCTAGCTCCTTACACCCTTAATTCTGATTTTTTTTTCAGATCTGAGTGCATGCAGTATAAAATTCAAATTTTCAATTTCAAGTTTAATTTCTTTGCAATTTTCAAAAATTAAGAGGTTAAATTCACAAAAACCCTAATTTTTAGATTCAAAATTGAGCTTGTCATTTGTCTAAATTGGATTCACTATTTCAGATCTAAGAACTTTTCAATTTTGTAATTGAAGTCTTCATTTACACTTTCAATTTTTAAAAAATTTAAAAATTAAGTGGTTATATCACAAAACCCTAATTTTTAATTTTAAAATTAACCTTGTAGATTGTATTTGGATCTTTGCTTCAATTTCAAAATTCATTTTCCCTCCTTGCAACATTCAAATTTTCAAATTTAAATTTTTCAAATTAAGTGGTTTATGCAATAAACCCTAATTTTTAAACTTAAATTAATCTTGTCTAATTTCAAATCTTCCTCTAAGAATTTAATTGGCTCAATTAAATCTAAATCTTCTCATTGTCTTTTTAAACATTATAAAAGTTTGCCCTTAGGTGTGCCTTTTTTGTTGTCCTTTCAATTAATCCTTTTATCAAACATTCTAAGTGTGTCCTATTTCAACCCTCAAGGCTTAATTTTGCATATCTCGACATCTCCAATTTCCACATCCTTTTGGAACTTGCATAAAAATCACAATATATTGCTTACCCGAAAATTTGGAAAAAAGTTGGTCAAACCGTGTGTTCGGACCAAGTCGCTACCTACTTGGTCCCAACTTTTTATGCTCAAATTTTGGGAGCTTATTTTGACTGTATTTTACTGCACAATTCTAGAGATTTGTGAAATTTTATTGATTTTAGATTACCCTAAGGTCGAAAACAAATCTGAATTACAACATTTCCATTGTCAATTTGAATTTTAAAATTAAGTGGTTCACTACACATACCCTAATTTTTAAATTCCTTCAATATTTCAACATTCCAAAATCTCAAAATTTTAATTAAGAGGTTAAATTTGGACAACCCTAATTTTAATTTTGATCTTCCCTCCTTTCAAAATTTTAAAATTAAGAGGTCATTTAAGAAAAGCCCTAATTTTAAATTTCAAATTCCTAGGAGATTGCATTATCCTTTCCAATTTCTTTTTTTAGTGCATGAGTTTTACTACTATTAGTACTACCTATAGTATCCCCATTAGAAGAAGTTGTAGAATTAAGGCTGCCCAAGGTTTAATTACCGAGGAAATGGAGCCTAATTTGGCTAGCCTTTTCAATGAAGATATTGCTACCTCTTCACATCCTTCAGATATTCCTATTTATGCTCTTGATAATTCTCACAATGAGGAAAAATCACTAACTAGGGTATCCATTTACCAATTGGCAAAGATGGACAATCAATTTGATAATCTTCAACAATGGATGAGTCAAGAATATCTGGAAAGTGAAGCTCTCACACTGATTGAAGGATTAAAAAGAATTATTCAAAGTGATAAACATGGTGTTGATGTCTTGTGTGGTATTTCTCATATTTTTTATTCTAATATAATTCCTATGAAGAGTTGTGCTAAAAACCTAGGTTATACACAACCTCCTAATCAAGTTAATCATTCTATTCCTTTGACAACTCCTATGACTAGTGTTCCTACCTTCACATCAAACATTATGGTTACCTATACACAAATTATCATACCTACAAATGTTAGTCATGGGGTAATACCTCTTCTTTCATTTCTCCTACCATGAGTGTTCCCCTTGTTATCCAATCACATTCACCACTTATAAATGTTAGTCAAGGGGGCAACTCCTTTAATCACAATTCCTTCATTCCTCCCATGAGTCTTCCATGTGCTACCCAATCGTCTCCATTACCCACTTATCATAGTGTTCCACCTCCTTATTCTCAACCTCTTCCTTCATTCAATAATGCTACTCCTCCCTCTCAATCCAACATGTCTAATTTCAATCCTTCTACCGAAGCTACAATCAATAGCCTTTCCCAAATAGTATTTTACTTACAACAACAAATAGCTTCTATGAATCAATCAAAGTATAATATGCCCACATTTGATGTCTTGAGACCATTATCTCATGACATTGTTAGAGTTGTCCCTCCTAAACATGTAGAAGTCCCTCAATTGGAACTTTATAATGGAAAAGGTGATCCTTTAACTCATGTTAAAACATTCCAAACTCTATGTAGTGACTTTTCTCATGATCAAAGGTTGTTAGAAAAATTGTTTACTAGAACATTACGGGATAGAGCTTTGCAATGGTATTCTTCTTTGCCTCCTTATTCTATTACTTCTTTTCAACAGCCGGCTAATGCTTTTATTCAACAATTTCACAATAACATTGGTCCTAAAGTTACTTTTACTAATTTAATGCATTGTAAACAAGGTGTTAAAGAAAAAGTGATTGATTTTATTGGTAGATATAAGCATTTGTATTCTCAAATTTTTTTTCCTGTGCCTAATCAAGACATTCAAAAGATTTTCATTGCTAATTTACAAAAATATATTAGGGATAAACTTATTTTAACTGAGTTTATTTCCTTCCACAATTGTGCACAATACTTCACAATTATCAACTGACTGTGAGTCAATTGGAACAATCATCTCCTTCAATGGCTCCGAGTGATAAGGGTGATAGTTCTCAACAACCGTTTGCGAAGTTCAAACCAAACAAAGGATTCATCAAATTCAATGACAACAACAACAACAGTCAATTCATAGGTGCTACAGGTGTGCCTCCTTTGTCTAAATTCTTTAAAAGAGAAAAAGAGTTTACTCCTTTGAATGAATCTTTGCATAGGATTATGTCTCAATTAATACAAAATAATGTCTTAAAACTTCCCCAAATCAAACCAATTGATCCTTCTAAAACAAATTCCCCTTACTTTGATGCTAAATATTTTTGTCAATATCATCGTCAGCCTGGTCATGATACTGAGATTTTTTTTTATTAAGTAAAATTCAAGAATTGATTGATAACAATACTATATCTGTGGTAGGTGTGAATGAAAGGAAAAAAATCTATAGCTCCTCCTAATCAGAACCTTCAAATTTTTACTGATCCTTTACCATCCCATTCCACTAATGTGATTGAGATTGATCATCTTGCTTTCTCTCCCAATGGCGTGACCATTGAATCCAATAATGTGGTGAACCTTGAAGATCAACAATAACCTCCTAAGGATTTGTGCATAACATTTGATCCTAGTGAAACCATTAAGGCACCCGATGGCCTATTATAAATAAGTGCAAAAATCAAAGGTATACCCGCTAGAGCAGTCCTTATTGATCATGCTTGCATGGTTAATGTGATAACTATAGAGTTTATTTATACTTTGTAGTTGCATCAAGTGATATATGATGGTACTGATGTGATAGTTAAAGTTTTTAATGGCTTCTCTTGTCCTATTATTGATTCCATAACACTTCCTATTGATGTTAGCACTAACTGCTTAGATGTTAAATTTGCGATAATTCCTACATTTAATCAATTTCGTGTGAAGTTGGGACATCCTTAGCTCTCTTCCATAAAATAAATTGCTTCTAATTTTCACAAGTGTTTCAACCTTATAATGATAAAATCATA
Source organism: Cryptomeria japonica (assembly GCF_030272615.1). Taxonomy (NCBI): domain Eukaryota; kingdom Viridiplantae; phylum Streptophyta; class Pinopsida; order Cupressales; family Cupressaceae; genus Cryptomeria; species Cryptomeria japonica. The sequence continues at coordinate 481,775,936 of NC_081406.1, read as the reverse complement.
ACTGTTGATCATAGCCTATTTCAACCTACAATGAGGCATGGAGATGTTTTTCTTGATTATTTTTGGTCTGAAAAATTCAAGCCTCTTGAACCTAGAAGCGATGCTCTCTTTAGATCATATCAAAACTAGAAATATACAATGATTTTATCTTTGATTAAACCTATAAATCCAACACTTAGCATTCCTCTTGATGATCATATACCCCTTCTTGAGGATAAGATTGTTCTTCCTCCTAAGGAAAGAAATAATCTTCTTCCCAAAGAGGCATCTATTCCTTCTAAAGAGAAGAGTATCCTTTCACTTAAGAAAAGAGATAACCCTCTTCCTAACAAAGAGCCTATTCCTTCTCCTATGGATGAGTCTCTTATTCCTCCCAAAGGTAGAAAAACTCTTCCCCCTAAACAACAAACTGTTAGACAGCTCAGATAACTAGAGGACAACTGAGAGGGGGGGTGAATCAATTGTCATCGGATTACAAAACTTTAAACATTTAAACCCTTATTACCTGAACATATAAACTCAATACCAAAATGCATAAACCAAATACCGGAATAACTGATATAGCAATTAAACATAAACATAAATCACAGAACAATTACCATCCATCCATAACACATGACACCAAGATTTGTATGTGGAAAACCTGGTAAAGGTAAAAACCATGGTGGGAAGCCTACCCATAGTCAAATAATACTTCTGCAATAAGTATGTGATTACAATATGAGGGGCCTGCACATGTAGGAAGGCCAACAGCCTAGAGCGCACTACTCATCACTAAAAGGAGCCTCACTAACTACAATCCGGAAAGAAGAGTGAACTGAAAAGATAGAATCTCCTATGCCTGAGAATAGATTCAGTTAAGCTCAATACCGGAGGCCTTAAACCTCTCTTACCAACCCAATTTTATCACCTATGATTGACCAAAACTTTTGCATATGATTACAGCATTATTCGCACATAGATAGTCCTATATCCCATTACCATTCCTATGATCTACAAAGGGATCTTACATCATATTTATACCAACCTAGGACTTAAACAATTAGGTTGGCCACCTAAAATATAATACAATAAGTTCATAACATAAACCTACAATCCAATGATTAACCAAGTTGGCTTAGGCCGAAAACAATGTAAACCAATCATTAAATCCCATTGGTAACACATCAAGAACATCCTCCAACACGTTACATAAACCGGTCCATAATCTAGATAACACCGGACCCAAAATAGGTTGCGATAAACCAAATCCAACACCATCGATAAATAGGAACATGAACAAGATAACCAACAGCATCCCGAAATCCATCTAGAAGCCGCACCAACACCACTTATCACGTGCATCAAAAGATCTTCAATAAAGATCTGTCGGTAAAACCCTTACCGGTGACCAAAAGGCTTACTAGAAAAAATAATAGTATCTGAGTCATCAAATTCCAAACAAATTGATCGTGATACACATCTGAATAGCATGAATAACAGATCCAAACCAATTCCACAAACCAAAGCATACCGAATCAATATCATAATCCAACCACTCTACCCGAACCAACCAAAAATCAATAAACAACCAAAACAGGCAGTGTTACCATCAATGACAAAACATCAATACAACACATAATCAATTCCTCCAAATTGCCAACACAAACTATCCCTCCTAAGGTTATACCTATCCCTCCTCATTATGGACTCGGTCTCCTTCCTACGCCTCCCATTCCTCCCTTGTATGGTGCAGTTCCTACTCCTTTATCTTATAGAGAGAAATGACCAGCCTCTGCCGTTGTCCAACCTAAAAGACCTCAGCCCATTCATCCTTACCTAAAATAAGAGATGAAGCCTATACCTATTTAACCTAACCCTCCTCAACTTTTAGCCAAGACTAGACGAAACTATTGTGCGAGAGTGTCGACGGAGACGTCATCCTAGAGCTCGTGAAGTTGCTTCTCAAACCATTTCTTCTCCTAAAACACCAACTATTGACATGATTCCATTTTCTCCTAAACAAAATATTCAACCTAATTCTCCAAGACACAAAATCCTTAAAACAAATGATGGTTCAAGTCCTATTCCTATTAGACCTCCTATTCTTATTAATCTTGATGAAGAAATAGGTGAAAATGTTCTTAATGATGAAAATTTTGATCCTAATATTTATGATGATGACTATGAATATGTTGACATTGACAATGACTTATTTGTAAAAAATTTAAAAGCATTAATCCTAGCTCCTAGTAACAAACAAAGTGACTTAGCATTAGAGCATGATCCTTGTTTGGAACTTGTGATAGCTCCATCTATTGTGCTCGCTATGGTTACTCTTGCGTGTTGCCCACCTTCCCAAAATAATGATTAGCAAGATCGGGGGTAGGATGATGTGCTTGATTAGCTTCATTAGAACTATAGATTCTCTCTCTCTCTCTCCTCTCTTGCTTATTTGTGACATTATTCTATTTGTTCTCCCTATTCTTCTATTTGTTGTCCCTAGTGTTGCTTACTTAAGGACGATGCAAAGTATTGAGATCTCTTTTGGTCTCTCTCATGTTGACTCAAAAGACACATGTGTTCCCTTCTTCCATGGTGGTTTCCTCTCTTTGGGAGATGAGGATGATTCTATGCATATATATACACATGGTATACATGAGTTATCATAAAAAGCATACTGACTCCAAAGTTAGGTGAAACCACCTCGTGCTTTGTGTTTTGTGTTCATTATCCTTTGATTTATCCTTTCTTGGGGGCTAAATTATTGTGATAATGTGCTTGTCTTCTTTGGGTGTATCCTACCTTAAATTAATTTCTCCCAGTGAGGCATACGCAATTGCTTCAACGTGGGGGCATACACTTTGCTCATAATTCTCTCTTTTGAATACTTAAAGTTACTTAGTGAGCTTTGTCTTTGCTTTGTGATTTTTGGTATTCTTTTCATGACTCATATTAAGAGAAGCTTACTAGTTGTAGTCATGGTTCTCTTTCTCTCATGATCTTCCCTTTTACCTTACATTGAAGTCGTAAGATCCAAAAGTCCACTGGGGGCTTGGTGAATCTTGCCTCCTTGATGTGGTGAAAGTCTTTCAATCTGAATTCCTTGCACCTTACCACTAGTATTTGTGTAAGCTTATACTCCCCCTAAAGTGGATGTTGGGACTTCAAAAAATTTGTCTAATTTTGAAGACCCGGGATTGAAATTTTGTAGATTGCATTCAGAATAGCCTTTTAGAGCAAGCTTGAGTAGCTCATTTTGTGAGCTCATATCTTTGCACCAGAAGATTATCAAGAGAAATCCCTTTGGGGGATGGTCATACACCTTATAGAGATTTCATGTACATGTTTGATTCCTCAGGTCAGTTATGATAGGTTTGTGTAGTCTCCTTTGGAGAACCTGAGGTTAGGATTCCTGACATGCACCTTTGGCATTGTTTTTAGTAGCCCTATATGAGGCATTATATCTTTGTGCCAGTTGATTTTCAAGCCAAACGGAGAGTTTCCCATGTTTCTCTGATATTTTTTTAATCCCCCTGCATGTTGGATAAGTCCCATCAATATATTTGACAAGTTTTCAAAGCTAAATCCATTTGCAAAAAGTTCAGTTCTGCAACTGAACATTGTCAAATAGTAGTTTGAGAGCCACTTTGAAAATTTATATTTTGTTCCCAGTTGACCCGCAATTCAAATAAATTATACCCAGTTATTCCCTATAAAATTGACTACCATATCCCAAATTTTTATCCCCCCATCTTATTATATGATCACTTTTGAAGCCCATTCCAAAAGAACATTTTTAGGGTTTCAGCATCAGCAATGTCCAGATTTTCAGAGAAGCTAACTTTGAGGGCTAATAATTTCCACATGTGACCTAATCAGGCCAAACCCTCTTGCATGCTCATTCAGGGTATGTTTATCTACCAGTGTGCCAAGTGGACGCTCCTGAAGTGGTGATTTGATATTTTTTCAAATCGGTTTTTAAGTGCTACTCGAGTTGCTTTAGCAGATTCAGATTCAGAAAAGCCTGAGTAGGCATATTTGTAGGTTAATATATTTTTCCTCGGATGTCATAATGATAATCCATCAGATGCCCTATATTCTATGTATTACATTCTATCAATGTGCCAACTCCCAAGGTCTGATCAGACATTTTGCTCAATTTTTAAAGCTCATTTCAGGAGCTACTCAGATGTTTTGAGCAAAAATCAAAGTTGCAAAAATGTCAAATTTGGTGATCTCGATTTCAATTTCCTTCTCCCTGGGCACATTCAATCAGCATATCAAAGCATTTTGGTCAGATTAGTTGCACTGAAACGAAAAAAAAATTAGTCGGGCCCACTTTGCGGCCCGACTATAGTTGTGCCTAGTATGACCGTTAAAGCTCATAATGGTTAAATAAATATTATTTTTTAATCATTTTGATTAAAATAATATTATATTTTAAATTAAATAAGGGGGAGTATTTAAAAACATTCATTTTATTCATTGAAGAGAAAAATTAAAATTTATTAATGATGAAGTGTCATGAGGATTATCTTATTTCTTTCTGATGTCTTCATTGAGTAGAGTAAAGTTGATTTTAAAATCATTTATACAAGTGATTTAAAAAATGGTGGGCCTATGAATATGAAAGGAGAGGGAAATAAAAAAATATCCTTATGCTTTGAAGTAGGCAAGATACCCAGGAACGCAAAGGCATTATGATTTAATGAAGAAGAAAAATAATTTATTTAGTCTCTATGGAATTTGAGTGGGGAGATAAAGAAGCAATGCAGCTTATCCCATGAGCAAATGTGTGCTTCCCCAAGACCCGTGGGCTAAGAGAGAACAAAGGGGGAAGAAAATAAATCTTATCCCACAGGTTCCAGTGAGGGACAAAGAAAGTTCACAAGATAAGAATCCCAAGCGAACACAAAGGAAAAAAGATAGAATGCAGTAAAAGCAAGTTTTGTCTCACGTAGGTTCAAGAAGGCCTCAAAACACCCACAGGATAACAAGCATTACGGAAAAGATGAAATGTAATCAATGGAGAAATAGAAATAGGGCACAAAGAAGTTGTACAGGGTGTAAACCCTAACTTGCCTATAAGTGAAAAATGAATCACATCAACAGAAAATGGGGACTTGATCAGTCAAAGACATTGAAGGGTGCAGCATGTTCGATGCATCACTAAGAGGATGGTCATTGCATCAACCTCAGAGAGGGAGTAACATTTAAGGCATGCAGATGTGTAAAAATCTTGGTATATCGTGCATTTCTCATGAGTGTGTTGTGTTGGTTCATGGTTGTGTGGGCACTTTTCTTTTGCATCGATGCATCCACTGGATGCATATCCATTATGAATCGACTCGACTAAGAAGGTGTGGGTGCAATAGTCTCATCAGGGTATTGTGGAGGACATCGATGGTACAAGATGTTGTAAAGAGAGAGAGACGTTCTGCAAACCATAGTGCAAGATGGCCAATGTCTTTATTAGGAATGCAATGCAAAGAAAGAAATGAATGTCTCTTTGTTAGATGCAATGCACCACTGAGAGGGGGGTGAATCAGTGGTTATCAAACTTTTCCCTTTAAATACCCTATGTGAGTATACTGGTTCTCAGATATAACTCAATGCAAACTTACCAGTTAGTGGGGAGACCAACACAAATACAATCACACAAAGGGAAATCTCATAACACTAGCATATACGAGGAAAACCCAAGATGGGAAAAACCTCGGTGAGAAATGTTGGTGGAGACTACTGCTCCAATCCAGCCTCACAATAAATCTCTGATTATAATGTTTAGGGCACCAACCCCTGATTTTATGGCATCAACCCCTAATTTACGACACCAACCCAAGGAGCTACAACCCCTACACCGAGCTCCAACTTAATGAATACAAAAACATATTGTGATATCAAAGTTATCTTCTTGTTACAAATGGATTTTTTAACTCTTCTTCAAATCTCTCTACTGAATCTTCAATCCAGTTCACTGTCAGGTCTCTCTTTTGGCTGCCTCTTCTCTCCATTGCTCTCCACCGGTACTACACTTTGTTGGTTCTATGCCTACCTTTTCTATAGTTTCCTTCACTTCTTCTCTGCCAATATGGGCACTACCGGTTTTGCACCTTTGTTGTCAGTTGAACACTTCAACCTTGTTCTTCCTCACACTCAGTCTCTTCTTCTTCTTCTTGAAGAGCACTTGACTGATTTCTCCTTACATGCAGAAATACTCCCTCATCTAGCAGCAATACTCTCTCCTTCAGCAACAACCTTCAATGATTTTGGATTGCATATTTATAACCTGGTTTTCCCACCAAAAGCCAATTTAAATTAAGGCGATTAGGGTTTTCTCATCAACCTCGAGACAAACCAAATCCAATCAGATCTCATATGATCTGATTGCCTAGATTGATAAACTATAACTCATCAATCAATCCCGCCATTATCGTGCCTTCTTGATCACGCCTTCTACCTTTGGCAACCTTCTTTTGACCTATCGAAGGATTTCTTGGTCAATCACCAAGATTGGTTTTGCGGTTTCCTTCACCTTCCTCAATCTGCTCAAATAGTTTGTGTTGGCTCTTTGTTGTCCTCTAGACCTTGATTCACAAACCTCTTCTTTCATCCCATTAATCTTGCAATCAACATAAATGTCGACCTGTCACCATCTACCTCACTGCCTAACACTTCACCGACTCAACACACCAACATGTGCATGCATGCCACTTCACCTCCACATGGCAACTGTGTTGGCATCCACCTCTGCTAGGTCATCTTTGTTGGTATGAATGGGATCACCGACCAACTCCATTACTGGGTTCATCTACCAGATTACTAACCCTATCAGTTAAACCCTCAAATTGGTTTGTCATCAACCTTGCACTCTGTTTCTCTTCTGATGGAATACTCAACTGGTTAGCACTCTTGTTAACCAACCTTATGCACATCTTCATCAGATGAGAAGTCTTATGTATCTACACCTTGTCCATATTACCGGTGGACTTACATATCGATAAACACTCTTGATGACACCATGTCATCAACCTTTATCGGACTCCATCTTCAATCTGACCATTTTTCTCTATTTGCATCTACTCAACCTTGCCTTATTCCTGATCAGCTTGAACCATGTCTCAGCCGGTTTGTTAAAGTGACAAACCTATCACTCTTCATCTATACCGGCAACTCAACATGCCTTCTATATTGGTCCAATGCATATCCTTGATCTCATGCACTTGAGGTGTTCCTTTGATTCACGAATAGATCCGGTGTCAGCCTTCAAACATTTGCCTTTAACTCTTCTTCCTTATCTCACAGAACTATGATGCACACTATGCATAATAGGAGATAAGCTCCACTTATTGGTGGTAGTGGATCCTTGTCATTTGCATCCTATAATGCACTCATGTGGATTTCTTGTTTGTGCAACATATCTTCAAATAGGCACATGTGATCAGGTGTGGGCACATTCACTATCAGTCATCCCTTCACATGGTGATTGCATCTTCATTTGGTGGGAGCCCTGTTGTTCTACATCCACATAGCATACCGATGACCTATACATCATTCTCCTCCTATGTTGATGTGATTTAGGTAGCATTCTACCTCTTCATCACAAACAACATCTCAAGCACCTTGTGCATCCTGCTTGTACACTGGTCATAAGCTTACCAATTCTATCAACACAACTCTTACCAGTTGACATCCTCTCCTTGCCAGTGATACACTGTACCGACAACTTGTCCATTTCATCCACACAAGTCAAACACTAACTTGTGTACTGGTGACTCTAGTGGTCATTCATCTGAATGACATTCTCTCACTTACCTTATCAGTGTTCTATAATACAAGGTGATATCAAAGATATCTCATCCTATACTCATCCATGACAGTGTTGCACATACATCTCTTATATTGGTTGACATCAATGACAACACAATACCAACAATCTCCCCCTTTGGGTTCCTTCATCATCATTGTTACAGATTCTAGCAGATCTGCCTTCATCATCTGTAGATACATGAGATGCATTTCTCATTCTATCTTCACAAGTCGGTTCTACAATAGTAGGCTCATTTCCATAGAGATTCTTCAATCTATCTCATAAGATTTTTGTCGATCTGCATTTGTCCACCTATGAGGAGACATCGGCTGTTAACCCATAGAGTATAGCCTTCATTGTTGCTTCATTGCACTGGTTTCTTCTTTCTACATCTCAATTGGTGGGAGGACTGACTTTACTAGGGCAGCCATTTACAACAGACATCCACACATCAAACCCTAGAGAGGATAGGTAGACTTCCATTCTACAACTCTAAATAGAATAGTTTGAACCATCAAAAACTGGAGCAAGGATTGACACTAAACAAACCATTGTGTCCTTAAGCCAGAATCTACCCAAGCTAGAGAAAGCTCATCTAACTGGGAACCTAGGCTCTAATACCAATTGTTAGACACAATGCACCACTAAGAGGGAGGGTGAATCAGTGATTCTCAAATGTTTCCCTTTAACTATCCTATGTGAGTATACCGGCTCTCATATCTAACTCAATGCAGACTTACCGGTTAGTGGGGAGACCAACACAAATGCAATCACACACAAAGGGACATCTCATAACACCAACATATACGAGAAAAACCCAAGATGGGAAAAACTTGGGTGAGAAATGTTGTTAGAGACTACTGCTCCAATCCTGCCTCACAATCAATCTCTAATTACAATATTTAAGGCACCAACCCAAGGAGAACCAACCCCTAATTTAGGGTACCAACCCAAGGAGCTACAACCCCTACACCGAGCTCCAACTTAGTGAATACAAAAAAATATTTGCATATCAAAGTTACCTTCTTGTTACAAATGGATTTTGTAACTCTTCTTCAAATCTCTCTCGTAGATCTTATGTCCAGTTCACTGCCGGTTCTCTCTCTATCAGTTCTCTCTTCTAGTTTCCTCTTCTCTTTACTTCTCTACTGCTCTCCACTGGTACTACACTATCGATTCTATTCCTGGCTTCTCTGTAGTTTCCTTCACTTTTTCTCTATCAGTATGGGCACTACCGGTTCTGCACCTCTATTGGCGGTTGAACACCTCAACCATTTTCATCCTCACACTTTGTCTCTTCTTCTTCTTCTTGAAGAGCACTTGACTAATTTCTCCTTACATACAGCAATAAACCCTCATCCAGCGGTAATACTCTCTCCTTCAGCAGCTTCCTTCAATGATTTTGGCTTGCATATTTATAACCTAGTTTTCCCGCCAAAAGCTAATTCAAATTCAGACGGTTAGGGTTTTCTCATAAACCTTGAGACAAACCAAATCCAATCAGATCTCATCTGATCTAATTGCATGGAGTGATGAACTATAACTCATCAATTAATCCTGCCATTGTTGTGCCTTCTTGATCATGTCTTCTACCTTTGGCAACCTTCTTTTGACCCGTTGAAGGATTTCTTGGTCGATCACCAAGATTGGTTTTGTGGTTTCCTTCACCTTCCTCAATTTGATCAAATAGTCTATGTTGGCTCTGTGTTGTTTTCCAGACCTAGATCAAAAAACCTAGGCTTTCATCATGTGAATGTTGCAGTCAACATAAATATTGACCTATCACCATCTACCTCGCCACCTAACACTTCACCGACTCAACACACTAACCTGTGCATGCATGCCACTTCACCTCCACATGGAAATTGTCTCAGCATCCACCTCTTTTAGGTCATCTATGTCAATATGAATGGGATCACTGACCAAATCCATTATTGGTTTCATCTACCAGCTTACTAACCCTATCGGTTAAACCCTCAAACCGGTATGTCATCAACCTTGCACTGTGCTTCTCTTCCAATGGAATACTCAACCGGTCAGCACTCTTGCTAACCTACCTTATGCACATCTTCATCAGATGGGAAGTCTTCTGCATCTGCACCTTGTCAATATTAAAGGTGGACTTACATACTAGTAAACACTCTTGATGACACCATGTCATCAACCTTTATTAGACTCCATCTTCAATCCGGGCATTTTCCTCTATTTGCATCTTCTTAGCCTTGCCTTCTTCCTGATCATCTCGGACCATGTCTCAACCAGTTTGTCAAAGTGACAAACCTATCACTCTTCATCTATACTAGCAACTTAACATGCCTTCTCTATTGGTCTAGTGCATATCCCTTATGTCATGCACTTGAGGCATTCCTTTGAGTCACCAGTAGATCCAGTGTCATCCTTCAAACATCTGCCTTTACCTCTTCTTCCTTATCTCACAGAACTATGATGCTACACTATGCATAATAGGAGATAAACTCTAATTATCGGTGGTAGCAGATCCTTGTCATCTGCATCCTGCAATGCACTCATGTGGATTTCCTATTTGTGCAGCATATCTTCAAATAGGCACATGTGATCTGGTGTGTGGGCACATTCATTGTCAGTCATCCCTTCACATGGTGACTGCATCTTCATCTGGTGGGTGTCCTACTATTCTACATCCACACAGCATACTGGTGACCTATACATCCTTCTCCTCTTATGTTGATGTGATTTAGGTAGAATTTTGCCTCTTCGTCACAAACAACGGCTCAAGCACCTTTCTCATCCTGATTGTACATTGGTCATAAGCTTACCAGTTCTATCAACACAACTCTTACCAATTGAAATCCTCTCATTACCAGTGATACACTATACCGATAACTTGTCCATTTCATCCACACAAGTCAAACACTAACTTGTGTACTGGTGACTCCAGTGGTCATTCATCTGAATGACATTCTCTCCCTTACCTTACCGGTGTTCTGCAACAAAAAGTGATATCAAAGATATCTCATCCTGTACTCATCCATGATAGTGTTGCACATACATCTCTTATACCGATAGTCTGATGGTATGATGAAAGAATAAGAATTCGGTCAACTACTAAGAGGGGGGTGAATCAGTGGATAGAAAAATTGATACTAACTTCACCAATCTCAAAATCAATCTCTCAAAGTAAACTTAGAACTATCAATGCAATACCACTGTCAAGATAAAAACCCTCAAGATAAATTAGTAGATTATTACAAAAAACTAATAGTAAACAACTTCAAACTCATAAACATCCAAATGCTTTTACTGACATAAGTAAAACTTCATTTCACAATGCTTTCGTTTATCATGATTTATCAAAGTGGATTAAGTAGTTAAGCAAATCAACCATAAGAACATAGCCATAAAAACATTCACCACTTGACATAATATTTTTGATGTGGAAACCCAAATGGGAAAAACTACGGTGAGATGAGACTCACAAGATAACTAACCGAACTCTTCTGAAGTTTGCCCTATTAGGAGCCTAGCCTGTTAAAGCTTTTCAAAAATGTTATGTTAAGAACAGATTCTATTAGGGACCACTCGGTTAAGGGATTAATTGTAATGCCTTGTTAGAAGCAATACCCTGTAAGGAGTAACCTCGATAGAGGATTTGAAATCCAAACTAATGGATCACCTGGTTAGAGGATTTTAATAACACCAAGCTTGTTAGAGCTTACTTGATTACGGGATTTCAATCTGTTGTAATTGTTAGAAAACAACAGGAGTTTGTTGATATGTATGAATAGCACTACACTTGCTTGTTCAGATCCTTTTCATGCTCCTATCTGCCTTTACTCAAACTGCAAATACATCATATGGTTCAGCAACCACATATTCAACTAAAACTTTGCCAAATCTGAAACTAAGCAACTCATCGACCTTTGTTACCTTGTCATTCATCCCTCATAACAAGAGTGAGTCGCCTTGCAAAATTTTTAGTTGAGTCCTTGTCTTGTTAAAAATTCATTGGTTCAATCCCTAATCCTCCTGTAAATCATTTCTAAATCCTTGGCATTACGTTTCAATGGTCTGTTTGAACCTCATGAACCCCTCGAACCATCTTGAAAAGAGTTCATAGTGTTCATTTAGGTACCGCAGGTTCTAAGTTGTGTCTAAGACAATTTCAGGCTCACGTTCACTTAAGTGTTTTGCAGTAGCCCTATTTCATGGTCACGGATGATGTTTTGTATACTCTTTCTCCAGACTGTGAACCATTTGAACCTAGTTCAAATATTTCAGTGATGTTCATACTGTTCGATGAAGTTCAAAGGACTAGCGGCAATCAATAAAGTTAATCTTTTCTAAAGGAAAATCTCCTTGGTGCAGTGTATCCTTTGAACTACCTGAACCCTCATGAAGTAAGCTCAAATGGTTCACGAATGTTCAAATCAAGTGGGTCCCATAGACTAAAGGACGTGATGGTGCATTTATTGCTAAGTGTGATGAAGATCTGACCATATCTCGGGTGATGTCAACCTATCGATTTTTTAAGGCAAGTAATCATTTTTGGGAATTGGCAGTTACGCCGAGAGTGCCATCGTGCATTCAATACACATGCGTGATGTCAAATCCCAATGCTCAGCACATTTGAGTTGACAGCCAAAATTAATGCACTAAATGAGCTTTGGCGCTTCATTTGTTATAAGGTATGAAGTGATTTATTTTTTGAACATGTTCTTCATTGCTGAGGAGTGTCTGGTTGAAGATTTTTCTGCTGGTAGTCATTTGATTGGTTTCAGCTATGAAGGTGAGTTTTGATTCCTATCTTCTTCAGTGATTTTTAGTTGTTTTTCCCTCTCATAATAAAATTGCTTGGAGAGAGAAGGGTTGTTGGTTATAAATTATGAAGTCCACTCTGCATCTTTTCGGAAATATTTTCAGTCTTGCCTACACATAACCCATTGTCAGTTTCATAGACCTCAAAGGGGAGAATTTGGAAGCCTTGAAGGAAAGAATGTTTAAAGGTATTCAAGGTTCTTTTGGTCTAGAAATTCTAAGTAGCCTGATAGAGGCAGCAGCTTTCCCACCTGCTATTCCTTGCCCAAAATTAGTTAGGGAGTGCATTGCACATTATGACCCTATTTCTGAAACTATCAAGAGGGACAATGGTGAAACCCTCCTCACGATTAATAAGGAAGTCATTTCTTCTATTTTCAAGTTGCCAAATTACAAGTTCTCAAATTTTTCCCCTGCCCAATCAGTCACTGAGTTCAATGTAGACAAGAGTGGACACCAAAATAATATAGCAAAACATTGGTTGATACTTCCTCAAAGAGGTGGCTCTAGGCTACCTAAATACCCCAACAAAAATCACATGCTTCCCCATATTCATGATGTTATGTTTTTGTTACACTGAGTTAGAGGTTGAGTTGAAGCCTACGGGTTTGATGATTGGATTTACTGTTATGTACAACTGGTGTTGGAGGGAAAGCAATTCCTTGACTAGGCAGAGCTTATTGCTAACTCTATGAGAGAATAGTTGAGCATGGCAAAGAAGATCAGACAAAATTTCTTCATGTCTTCTTATTTGATATATTGTTTGGCATGTGTCAAATAAATAATGTGAATTCCTAGACAACTTGCTGAAGGGGATGTTTCTGTATATGACTTTTACCCCATGCTGCAAAGCGCTAATGCATTGCAAGATTTTAGGAGAGTGCATAATGCTTTCCTGGGGGACCTGTGCTATGAATTGAAGAACATGAAATCAAAAATAATGTTTGAAGATGCCCAAGCCTTGGTAAATAGATATGGTAGCTTCTTTGTTCAATTCCCTCATTTCTATTATATAAGGGTAGGTGGTTTCGAAGAAGAACCTTTCAGACTTCCTTGTTTTTGTTCAGATTGCTTTGTCCTTGCTGAGATTTGTAGATAGTTGTCTGCTGTAATTAAGAAAGCTCAACCCAAAGATAAATGGGAAGATCATTTCCCTGTTTAATTGGGCACTTTATCTTGTAGTTCAATGTCAGATGCATTGAGCATAGGGGCTGACTTGAATAATTTCAATTTCAAAGTGTATCAAGGAAGGAATGGTTTTGATAATAAAGGTTTTTCACGGGGCCTTGGTTTGATGGTGCATCTTCCTATCTCACACCTGGAAGACTTTTGGGAAGATTGATGTGATGGACTTGAAGTGTTCAAGAGAGACAATATGAGAATGGTTCTGGGATAGATAGTTTCAATGCAGTTGAAATTTGATATGTGGGATCAAAGAAGATAATCTAGAGCTTTTTGAACCTGGGTATCTAGATCAAACTGAACCTAAAACATCCTCAGTTAATTGGGATGTGGAAGAAGAAGATGATATACAGCTCAGAACAAAAAGAGTCTTGGAGAGAATTGTAGTTTGGGTTAATAAGAAAAGAGCAATGAAATCAGGTAGGATCAGCCCTGCGAGAGATAATGTAGTTTCTCTACATTCTCCAAAAAGCCTTTCTAACCCCACTTCTATGCCTATTCATGCAGGTAAAAATAAGAAGTCATCTCACACCAAGCACAAGACTAATCCTACCTTGAATTGTCCTGCTCCTCGATTCACAAGGTTACAGAGTGTTGCACAAAAGAAAATGGACCTGGCCAAAGACACAGAGGTGAAAGACAAGGCCCTCGATCCTCAGATTTTTGAGGTCAAAGACCTTGATACTGATAATGTCAACACCATGGATTCCCATGCAATCATTGTAGCCATGACACCACCACCTAAGGTAACTGGAGGAACAGCTAGTTCAAACACAACTCCCAAATGGTTAACTACTTCAGTAAGTAAGAAATAGAGCTCGATCGTAGTGTCTATCCCAATCCAAGACATGGTGGTCAAATACATGGAAAAAGGTCCTAAACAAAAAAATTTCAAAACAACCACCAGGTTGGACGTTGATGAGAAGACCGGGAGATGGGATGCTGAAATTGCTTCCTATAAACCCAAGGATGTAAGTAAAGAAATAAATGCAGAAGATTTTGAGGTTACCAAAGTACATCTTGAAAATGTGAGCAGGGACTTTGATAACCACCTTTTCAATGTGACGGCTAAGAAAATGCTCACCAGGTCAGAGAAAGACGGACAAGAGAAAAAGGAACTGAAACGGCACATCAAGGTTTTAGCCCAATTCATTGATAGCCTAGGTTGTTTTGGAGCACTCCCTATATCGCAAGCTTCAGAAAATTTTGATCCCACTTCACTGGAGAACAAGAAACTAATGAATCAAGTTCAACGAGCCAAGAGCATTGCAGAGGCCATAGAAAAATGGATTGAAGGGGTGATCAAGAATGGCAAAAAATATATTGCAGGTTCCAGGAACCTGTGCGATGAAATTCAAAACCTCATTATGGAGATCCAAAATTAGGTTGTGCAATGGGAAAAGGAGGAGCATAAGTGGGAAAATGTATTACCCATGTTCACCAAGATAGAAAAATATGGAGCGACTGAGTTTTTAACAGATAACTCAATAAAATTGGTAACTGATGAGTGCCAGCTCTTTGTGTTGAAGAAAAACATAGTGTGGCAGGTAATTACATTCAAGGTTGTAATCTCTAATGTTAAATCCTCCGTTTACAAGCTCTGAGATCTTCAATATAGCTTGGTCAATGATAACAAAGTGGTTAACCTATATTATGATTGGCAACTAGGGGTTTGTGGGCTAAATACACAGGACACGGTAAAGGCATTTAAATTGCACATGGAAAAAGTTATGGCCAAAGGAAACTTTACTTCTGAAGATATAACACAGATTAACCGAATTGAATCCATGACATTCATTGGCAATTATCACTTACCTAAACATGCCAAGAAAATGGTAAAACACAGGTGGGAAAAGCTGCAAAAGCGAAAATTAATGCCATGAAGAATCTGAGTCAGTCTATGATTCAGGAGCTTGCAACCACCCATGATACCTGGAAAAGTGGAAGGGGAGATGACACTAAAAATGAAGCATAATTTGATGCTTATGCTTTGTTTTTATTTTTAAATACTTTTCAAAAACCTTGCAATTACTTTGGGACATTTATCCCCTAATACTCTGTTAGTTTTATAACTATTTCAGAGGAGGTTGGGTTTTCAAGGAGACCTCCTCTATTTTTCAAAAGACTACTATAAGTTAGATGAAAAAATATTTTAGAAGGGGTTAGAATAGGAGACTTAAAGATTAGGAAATTTTGTGTGTCTGAAGGAAGTGATCAGTTTTTCCAAAATCCGAAATTGGAAAGAATTTATGTGTGTATCTTCATGTCTTTGTTGCACGGAATATACCTATAAAGATCATATGCATTTTGAGGTGGAAAATCTTTGAGTTTGAATCCATGGAGTAATGTTTCTTTGCAAATATCAATCCAGTCAAATTGTTTGTGATTATCTTTCTGATGGCGAATGTTATTATTAATCTGGGGCTTCTTTCTGTGTTGTTTAGAAGGATATTTGTTTGAAAAGAGACTTTGTTTCTCTTGTTTATTTTTATGAAGTGCGGAAGTCGGTATTATTAAACTTTGCTTTGATTACCTCTGATTTTCATGGTGAGGCATCTTGAAGAAAGATTTCTCTGAAATATTTGCATAATACTGGCCTCTCATCTAAGAATGAAGTAGGCAGCCTTACGTGCTTTCAGGTTAAAAGCATATCAGTTTTATTTAGTTAGATTATTCCTTGAATAACTAATGGAGGGAGTTGTACCTATCTAAAATTCAGAGGGAAGTGATGTATGTCACACTTACCCAACTGTTTAGTTGAACTTTTGTTTTTCAAAGAGGGTAACAGAGCTTCAAATCAATTCAATTAAAAGAAAGACAAAATTTGTTCACTAACAGATTTTTGGCGACTCTGCTAGGGAAATCATCAACATTCAATAGATCAGTATGTTATATATTTGTTAAATCTAAGTAAGTCAAGGTTTTACCTACTGATAAAATCCCTAGACAACGTATACTTCAACCTAGCTTACATTTTCAGAGACCCTAGAAGAAATAGCATTGGATTCTTGTTCTTATACCAGATCACAAAGGAGAGAGGGAGTTGCTGATAACTTCTTCAAAGAATTGTAAGGGCTCTCACTCTCTACAAATTTCACTCCCAAGAGGAATGCTAAAAGTAGACCTTCTTCCCCTACTAAAACTACCCCCAAAGTACCTCTCTCTTCTAGCCATTGGCAAGCATTAACGATTTCTGGAATTCAAGCTCCTCCTCTTGTAACTATTTACCCTTTTTTCATCATGGCCCAACCATGGGGCACTGCAGTTGGGCCTCCTGCTCTCGGTGCTCATAATCCTCTCTTGAAAGGGGCTAGGGATGTTTTACCTAAGTTCAATGGAGACGGAAAAATCTTAGTTGAAGAACACTTGAACTCCTTTAATGTAGTGACTGGGATACTAGCAATGCAGCATGAAGATGTGGTTGTTAGGCTTTTCACTCAAACTCTTACTGAGGGAGCAGCGGATTGGTTCAGTCATCTACAGGCAGGATCTATAAGTGATTGGAAAATAATGAAAACTACTTTTGAGAAACGGTTCTATAATGTTGATGATGAGCACTCACTTAATGAAGAAAGAGATTCATGAACCAATGAGAGATTATGTGGCTAGGTATAATAAGATTATTCATAAAATTCCCCAGGCTAAAAGACCAATTGCTAATAACCAACAATGTTTCTTTATCAACTCTATGCCCCCTGATGTTGGTTTCCATCTTAAAAGAAATAGGCTAGCTGATCTTGATACTGCACAGAACCAAGCTATAGAGCTTGATGATGATTTAATAACAGCAAGGAAGTGGACAAAAGACATGCAAATTCCTCAAGGTCAATCTCAAGCTTCCACTTCTTCGACTAATCTAGTTTTCCAAAGATTAGTCAATGATATGATTGCCTTGAAGAGGCAAATTCCAAAAACTAGAGGTTCTTACCCACAGCCATATCAAGATATAAATAGGAAACACCGAAACCAGCACAATTATGGGCGAACTTTGCAACTCCCTACTACCCCACAAAGATTGTAAATAGAAGGTCCTCCTGATAAAGGCGCTATGTGCTCTTTTCACCTTACTTCAGATCATGATGGGAATTCTTATCCTAATATGATAAGGCATGTCCAAATGGGAAGCACAAAGGATGAACTCAGGGAGTTCACTGAAGCAGAGAAGATTCAAGAAGTACCTGGAAACTCTAGATCATTTTACCTTGAGTATGAATCAGATTCAAAAAGAGGTGGTAATATTTTGGTAACTCTTGAAGACCCTGCATGTGCAATCCTTACAAGGAATCAACAAACCTCCCAACCTGCTCCTTTTACAAACTCTACTAGAACTAATTTCAAGGGTAAGGGTCTCGCAAGTAATGATCCTTCCTTCCATGCAAAAATTCCTGAAGTCAAGATTTTGCAAAGAAATACTAAAAGTAAAAACAATTCTTCTCCTTCTCCCTCTTTTGACATAATTGAATTTTGCAAAGCTTCAACTGTTCAAATTTCTACTGCTGAATACTTGAAACTGAACTCAAGGGAATTAGACAAGTTGGTCAAATATGTAAAAGGAGATCCTACATCAGATTCCTCTGTGCATGAGTGTGTGATTGATAATGATTTGTTTGTTGTTGAAAAACCTGCATCTGCTCCTTGCCCTCTCACTGATTTGATTAATCCATGTGCCTCTCACAGTGTTGAAGATAAACTTGACACTGAAGCTCTGAAACCTGAACCTTTTTATATCTCTCTCCTCCTATATGGTCAGAAGCTTAGTAACTATATTATAGATTTAGGGGTGTCAGATAACATAATGTTATCATTAGACAACTCATGGAACAAGCCTAATTGAAGGAAAAATGGAGGGAATAGCAGAGGGAACAGCGTTTGCAGTGGGAAATTTGAAATCAAGAAATGGAGGGAACAGTGATGCTAGATCCTCTGGTTCTGAATCCACTGTAGCTCAAGGATAAGCATCTGATGATGAGGATGGAAGGAAAGATGGGGACCCATGAATACGGGACCCTCCTCCCAATCATGAAAACTTAAAAGATTCTCAAGATTTGAGCCCCGAGGCGGTGAAGTTTGACTCAGAAAATATCAAGGAGAGGCGAATACCTAAACCCTGGAATAGTCTCTTTGTAATAAAAGAACCTGGTAAACCGACTGGTAAATCATCTTTCCCCTTTGTGAAGGATATATCGGATAATAGAATGGGTAAAATTGCGATTGAGATTCCTGATATAGTTATTGATCATAGCATCTCTTTAATGTCTTTTTCTTTGGTGGGGAAATTTGTTGGACCTCGACCTAATATTGAGGATGTTAGGTCCTTTGTTAAGAGAAAATGGAGAATGAAAGGATAGTTGATGTCTCTACCTTGCCTAGAGGCTTTTTTGTTTTTTCTTTCTCCTGCGGGGAAGATATGGAAGTTGCTTTAAGTGGTGGCCCCTGGATGTTTGGAAAATCTTCTCTTTCTATTAGAAAATGGAATCCTAACATGGAACTCAATGATTCTTTCTTTGAATCTACTCCGGTGTGGGTTAGGTTGCCTGGGCTGTCGTTGGAATACTGGGTGGAGGATGCTTTCTCAAGAATCGCTAACTCCTTTGGGGAGCTTGTTGCGATAGACCCAATGACAGCAGCTCGCAAGAGATTGGTGTATGCATGCATCTGTGTCAACATATCACAGAATATGGACCTCCCAAGCACTATTGACATAAATTCCAAACTTGGGTTATGGGAACAATCAATAGAATTCGAATCTCTCCCCTTTGTTTACTTTTCTTGCAAAAAAGCAGGTCACTAGGCTAAGGCTTGCCCTAGCAACCCTAAAAAACCTGTGATGACAAATATTCATAAACAAGTATGGAAAGAAAAAAATAATAACAAAGAATGTAACAAGTTAGAAGAAAAAAGTGGAAACTCAGTTAATATATCTGAACACCTGGAAGCCGATAGCACTGACCCTCCTAAGAACCCCCCTTTGAAGGGAAATAAAAAGAATGAAACTAGGGAGTTTGAGATTAAAATAGGCAATACCTTTGAGGCTCTACAGACACAAGTGAAGGAGAATGAAATTAGTGAACAGACAATTGAAGATGGTGAGATTGAGAATATCACCAATTCTCATCCTGAGGCTTTTCAGGAACCTATATCAAAAAAAGATGAACACTATTTAGAGGAGGAGTTTCAAGAACATGAAATAAAACTGGGAACGAGTAACAAGTTTGGGTCACCACAGGAAAACTTAAATGCCTCATTCCAGAACATAGGAGTCGATATGACTACATCATCCCAGAAAAGAGAAGACCTATGGAGCAACATGCAAGATGAGTCTAGAGCAGAACAAGAAGAAAACACAATAGGAAATGGAAAGAAAATTAAAACCAAGAAGGTAGGAGGCCTTAATGGAGTAAAAACCAAAACCAAATCCAAGGCTGATTTTGGGGCTTCAAGATCCCCACCGGGATGCAAAACTATGAAATGGCATAGGGACCAGGAGAGTAAGCAAAACATAGTTGATGGAAGGCAGCGAACCATCAAGAAATCCTGCCCTCAGGCTTCCAAATGAAGGTAATATCTTGGAACATCAGAGACCTAAATGGTCTCAATAAATAGGATATATTAAGGAACCTCATTCAAGATCAAAATCTAGATATTATCCTGGTTCAGGAAACCAAAATGAGTAAAGAGAAAGTAGAGAAATTAAAGTTTTTCAAAAATGGAGGGGCTTGTGGTAGTAGCTCGAATGGAGCCTCTGGAGGGGTTGCTATATTCTGGAATAAAAGCACAACCTCTGGAGATATGATTGATGTTGATGGCAATATTTTATCTCTAAAAGCTAAAAGCATCATTGATGGTAAGGAATGTGTCATCACTAATATCTATGCCCCTAACTCCAAATCCGCTAGAAGTAAATTCTGGAATAAAATTCAACATAAAAGAAATTCCTTCCCTCTAAACAACTGGGTTGTGTTGGGAGATTTCAATACTCCTCTGCAAGACATTGAAAAATTTGGAGGCAGTCAAGCTCAACCAGACAGCAGATCTGACCTGATGGACTTTATTAATGACAATGCTCTCATTGATATGGATCTCAACGGGGCTTCCTACACTTGGTCTAACCAAAGGGATGGTGAAGATCTCATCTAGGTAAGACTTGATAGATCCCTTGTTACTAATGACTAGATTCTTTCTCATAGATGCTCCCTTTCTATTATTAATAGAATTGGGTCAGACCATTATCCCATCTCTTTTGTTACTGAGACTTTTAAGAATAATCAGAGATTCCCTTTTCAATTCGAAAAGATGTGGACCTCCCACCCTAATCTTGAAAATTCTATTGCTAACTAGTGGAATCTTGATGTTAATGGAACTGCCATGTATAAAGTTGCTAAAAACTTAAAAACATCAAAACCAATATTAAGACTTGGAACAAGAAGGTCTTTGGTGATATCTTTGATTCAAAGAAAAAACTAAAGGAGGAACTGGACCAGATACAAAATTCAATACAGAAAGAAGGCTACAAAAAGTATTCCAAAGTCATGGAAGATGATGTTCTAGTCAAAATCCACAACATTATCTCTAGGGAAGAAATCTATTGGAGGCAGAGATCTAGGGCTATATGGTTGAAGGCAGGGAACAGAAACACTAAATTTTTTCATATGACTTCTCTAAAACATAAGGCAGTGAATAGAATCACAAGACTGATTGTTGAAAACAACACTCTACTTAATAAGGACAAAATCAAGGATGAAGTTGTCAGATTCTTCAATCAGCTCCTTACTAGTAACAAGGACATTGATCAGACCCACCAACTCAATTTGGTTAATATTATTCCTAAGGTCATTAACCCTATTCAGAATAAGGCCCTTACTGCCATCCTGTCTGCTGGAGAAATCAAAAAAACTATTTTTTCATTTCAAGGGGATAAAGCTCCGGGTCCTGACAGTTTCCCTATGTTTTTCTCCCAAGAATTTTGGCATATTGTGAGGGAAGACATGGTTAATTCGGTCAAAGAATTCTTTGGATCTAGAAGAATCCTTAAGGAGCTCAACTCCACTTTTATAGCCCTAATCCCCAAAGTTGTTGGGGTGGACTCTATGGGAAATTTTAGGCCAATTAGCCTATGTAACTCTTTCTACAAAATCATATCCAAAGTTATGACCACTAGAATTTTGGTGGTGCTTCCCTTCATCATCTCTGAGGAGCAGAAAGGTTTTGTTCCTGGTAGGCAGATTCTAGACTCAATTATTCTTGTTCATGAGAAAATTCATTCCCTCAGTGCTGCTAAAAAAGAAGGTTTCTTGATAAAGTTGGATTTGGTGAAGGCTTATGATAGACTGGAGTGGGATGTTCTCTTCAAAATCATGGGGGATTTTGGTTTTGATGAAAAGGTAACCAAATAATCAGAGAGTTGATCACCACTCCTATGTTCTCTATTCTGATTAATGGATCTCCTACCAATTTTTTTAAAACTTCAAGAGGGCTCAGACAAGGAGATCCCATATCTCCTATCCTTTTTACCATTTTGGCTGAAAGTATGAGCAGATTGATTCACAATTTGAAACAAAGCAAAACTATCAAAGGTCTTCAACCTTCCTCCGCCAATGTTTTTTGCACTCATCAACAGTTTGTTGATGACACTATCCTCATGGGATATTCTTCTGTCAAGGAGGTTGATGCCTTCAAAACTACTCTTAACTCCTATGCTTTAGCTACTGGTCAGAAAATCAATTGGGACAAATCGGATATTTACTTCTTGAATACTCCGGTCATAAGACAACAGAAAATTGCTAAAATTATTGGGTGCAAAGTGGAAATGCTCCCTTCCACCTATCTGGGTCTTCCCTTGGGTTTAGCTCCCCCAAATTATTTCTGGAATATGCTTATTGATAAATTCAATAAAAGACTTGCTGGATGGAAAGGCTCAATGTTATCTTAGGCTGGAAAACTGCAGCTCCTTCAAGCTACTCTTCAAAATCTCCCTGTTTATGCCCTCAGCCTATTTGGTATCCCGGCTAAATTTGCTGAAGCAATGGAAAGAATCCAGAAGAGATTTTTATGGTCAGGAGTGGAAGAAAAAGAGAGAATACCCTTGGTTTCTTGGGACAAAGTGTGTAGACCAAAGAAGAAAGGGGGGTTGGGGATTAAAGCTCTAAAAACCTTTAACAAAGCTCTTCTTGCTAAACAATTATGGAGAGCCTATGATATTAAGAAAGATTGGAATCAAATTTGGTTTGACAAATACATTCAGAATTAGCCTATCCAAGGGGTCCTTAACTCTGAAGACATCCCTATTGGATCCTTCATCTGGAATAGCATTACTAAATCCATAAAAGTGGCAAAAGCTGGGGCTAGATGGGTCCTTAGAAAAGGTGACAGAATAAGGTTTTGGGAAGACCCCTGGATGAAGAATAAAGCTCTTTATCATCAAAACAATAGTCAAATTATTTAGGAGTGTAAAAGGAGGTTTGGGATTATGGTGTGTGACTACTGGAAGGAGGACAAGTGGCTTAGGATTGATGACATTCATTCTGGATTTTCCTCCCTCTAGAAGGAGTTGTTGTCCTTTTCCCCTAACAAAGACTATGATGATGTTTTCCTCTAGAAAAGTGATCCTAAAGGTGATTTTACAGTTGCCTCAGCCTATAAAAACACCTTTTCTCAAACCCGCAATCCCATTTGGAATAAAGTTTGGAACAACATTTTGATCCCTAAAGTCAACATTTTCTTTTGGTTTGCTTCTCATAATAGTACCCTTACTCTTGACAATTTAATCCGAAGAGGTTTCAAATTCCCTAATAGATGTGAGCTATGCTAGAAGGAGGGGGAATCAGTTGATCATCTCTTTTTTCACCGCTCCTTTACCTGGGATATTTGGTGCAAAATGTGGGAAAAATGGAAAGTTAATTGGGTTATGAACAAGAGTATCAAGGATATTATCTAGCAATGAAATTTTCCAACCAAATATCAAATTATCAAGAACCTTTGGTCTTTGACCCTCCCCATGATTTGCTGGGGCATTTGGAAAGAAAGAAATAATAGGATATTTAGGGAAGCTGAGTGTAACACTCAGGTGGTCTTTGAAAAAATCTACAGGGCTATAAAGGAGAACATCAATATTTCTCGCAAGAATAATCAGCAATAGTCTGTTATTGATATGAATGATATGGAAAGAGACATCCTCACTGAATGGAACCTAATGCATAAGGTCTACAGATCGGAAAATAAGAATAGGAGAGATAACATTGTCTGGCGTTTTCCTGAAAATGACTGGATAAAGGTTAATTTTGATGGGGTGGCTAAAGGGAACCCTAGAAAGGTTGGTGGTGGAGATGTTATTAGAAACGCTCAAGGAATTTGCATTGCTGCTTTTGCTTCTCCTTTTGGGGTCCAAAATAACCATGTGGCTGAAGCTCTGGCAATGCTAAAGAGCCTCCAGCTAGCTCAAGAATTCAAATTCAAAAAAAATTGGCTCGAAGGGGACTCTTTAAACATCATACAAGCCCTCAAAGGTACAAGTTCTGTTTCCTGGAATATTACCAATTTAATTAAAAATGCTAAATATCTTTTAAATAACTATGTTAGCATTAGTATAACTCATACCTTTAGAGAGGGCAATAAGGTTGTGGATATCCTAGCCAATGAAGGGGTCAATTTGGAGAAGGATGTCAAATACATTGGAGAAACTCACATCAAAAGGGAGGTTAAAGAGAAATTATACTTTGATCACATCAATGGGTCAAGTTAATCTCATGATTACTTTTTGGGGAACGATTTCCAAAGGTAGATTTTGGGGGCCGATTAACTGTCAGATTATGAGTGTTTTGGGGCATTGTTTCCAAGATCATATGTGTGCGAAAGATTATAGTAATAATAGCTAGGTTTGTGCGGCCATAAGCAGCAATTTCAAAACAACGAAAGAGTCTTTACATGGGAATTCCAGAAATAACAAGTTTTCAGAGTCTTATCTATAGATTGTGAACTGCAGCAGTGGGTATCTTTACTTGGAGCTCAGAATGGGTGGTAACCTAAACAGGAACGAGCCTCCAGGATGTGAAAATTGGAAGAGTGAATGAAAGGTCTGGAGAAGGCTCCATAGATACGGCTTCACTGACTATATAGAAAAGCTTCATGGAAGCAGAAATTTTGTGTCTTATGGTTTTGCTAAAAGCTGGAGTAACAACAGAGTCACCCTATTCGGGGAGATTTGGCAAATCGATGAAAACATGGTTGCAGAGGTCACGGGTCTCCAGAAGGAGGGGACTAAATTCTACAGGGATCAGAAGTATGCAGCTGAAGCTTTCAAAAACTTCCCGAAGTCAGAGGATGAGAAGGGCAAGCTTGTGAAGAAGGACAACATCTCCTATTACTCTCCCCAGCAGGTAAACCCTTTCTAGCAAAAAGTTCTAAGGGTTTCAATGGAGTATTTGACTGTGGATGGCAAATTTATAAAAATTTATAACTATCATTTCTCTATTCTGAACCATTTCCGTCATGGGGCTAAAATATCCCTGCCCTTCTATTTAGCGTCCTCTCTAAATGAGAGCCTTGCAGACCATGCTAAAAAGCCTAACTCTTACCCTTTAGCCCACCAGGGGCTCATACTGCTAATATATGAACATCTAAAGGATAAGGCTAGGGAAACCAAGGATGACCCTTTGATCATTAATGCTCATATCTCTGAGAGCTGCAAAGACTCTGACTCAAATGGGGATCAGCCCAACACCCCTACCCACAAAAAAAGGAAAGTTGAAATAGAGCATGAGGAAAAGGAGGTGCATTGTGATGAAGAAGAGGAAAAGGATAAGGACACTGATACTGAAATTGAGCAAAATAAGGATGAGAACTATGGTGAAGGGGAGGAAGGGGGTAATTCTGAAAACCCTCACTCTAACCCTAAGGGCTCAGAAAGTGAGAATGTTGCTCTGAATCCTAAGGAGTATGACAACCCTAACTCTGAGGAGACTAAACAGGGTAAGGACTCTGCGAACACCATCTTGGACATCGCCCGTAACTGCACTCTGGAATTCTTCAATTTTTAGAAATGGGTTGTCAAAAACATCACCAATATGCAAGGTAAGGAAAGGGAGCTGGAAGATAAGATTAATAAGTTGATTAAGATTTCTGACTCTAGGAAACAGAATGAGGATACGAAAAATAGTGAAGCTGAGGAGGAAATGGAGATGGAGGACTGGTTGGAGAAAGATCTGATCAAAGGGGACCTGAAACATTTGGAGGATGTTATTAGAACTCTAAAAGAGCAGGTGGAGGAGGACAAAGACAACATCAACACCCAGATCATCCGTAATGAGAAGGCTTTGAAAAGCCTCATGAACCACAGCCTCCAGGTCCTTAAATTTTCTTCCCAGAATATGAACGCTTTGGTGGATCATTTGGAAAGGAAAAATTAGGATAAGAATGTGGTAATTATAGAAGATGCTCCAACCTCCAGCCCCACCCACCAGAACCCTAGACGCAGAACTAGGCAGACCACTATTGGGAAGGACACCAAAATGAAAGAAAGCCAACTGGGACAGGAAAACAATGACGTGAGGGAAGCGGCCAAGGCGATGATGCTCTTGGTACAAAAATGTTGAGGAAACTATGAGGAGTTTTTAATTAACTTGTAATGTTGGGCTTGGGGCCAATTTGTTGCTGGCCTCTTGCTATACCTTTCTCTGCTACTGGTTTTTTTGCTGGTCTTTTGCAGCTGTCTTGTTTTGTTTCCTTCTTGGATATCTTTTGAATGTAATCAAGTTTTGAGTCCCTTAAAACCTGTTTTTACTTAATCAAAAACATAATGCCATCATTTGTTGCCAGAGCTTTAGGTTTAACACTTACCAAGACATTTGGGAGATGTTACTCAATGGATGGGAAGCAAGTCCCTCTCATTGGGCAAGTAAAAGATGTTCAAGCAGTACTTGTAGCATGTCCTAATAAAAGGGTAAAGCTGACCATTTTGGTTGCTGACATTCCTGCAAGTTATGGGATGCTTTTAAGTAGGACTTTCTGTAGAGATTTGGGGGGTGAGCTCAAGATGGACTAGTCAAAGGCTATCATTCCACTAGGAAAACAAAAGATCAAACTTGAGCCTAAACTGAAAAATAGATATACAGTTTTTCCTTTTGATAATCCCAAAGCCCAGATTCCATTCCAATAATGTGAATTTAGAAACTATCTCATTCTTGCGCCTGGTAAAAAGGAGTTAGAAGAAGTAGTTGATGAACAAGATGAACTGTGGCAAATGGAATTTGATGGGAGTTGTGCCAACTCTGGTTCAAGAGAAGGGGTAGTACTGCTTTCACCTAATGGTAATGTTTTTCCTTTTTCTTTCAAATTAGATTTCAAGAACACAAATAATACTTCAGAGTATGAGGCATTACTTTTAGGGTTGAATGAAGCCAAATGTAAGGGCATAAAATTGCTCAAGGTGAAAGGTGATGTTGAGTTGATTGTTAAATAGGTAAGAAATGTTTATTCTGTTAAAAATGATAGACTGAAACATTATAGAAATAGAATTTGGGATGAGATAGAGTTTTTTGATGCTTTCTCAATTGAAGCTATACCAAGAGAGAAGAACACTAGGGCAGATTCATTGGTTGTTTCAGCTTCTCTCTTGTTACCACACCCAGACTTTAAGAATGATTCCTATAGAATTAAAATGATTTACAGACCTAGTAATCCTGACAACATGAATCATTGGCAAGTATTTGATACAGATGCTCAGATTAAAGATTATTTGGAGTGTGCTCGTCCCTTTGTCCAATCATATTTTGAGGGTTCTGAGGATAGTTGTAAAGAATTTTGTCCAGATCCTGGTATTGATTCTGATAAAAATTTTGTTCAGCTCAAGGGGAACAAAATCCCGAAGGGTTTGGTGACTCTAGAGAGGTTTTTCACCTGTAATGATACATTCACCAGCAAGAAAATTCTTGATGATGACAGTAAGGTGGGTTGCAAAAAGATCAATCTTGGTGATGAATCTGTTAGGCTTTCAAGCAGATCCGAAGCAAATATGAACTAACAATTATATGTAGATTTAAATACAAAAGATAAAGAAATAAAATAGGACACAGATAACACAGAGATTTAACGTGGTTCACCCAGAATGGGTTACGTCCACCATACACAGTCATCCAATCTTTCTTATTATCCAGCAAAAACAGTACATCAACCTTCCAATGCCTTAAGCATCCCAGCCTCTTATAACATGCATTTTTAGGGCAACAAACAAAGTCGGCCTTTTTTAGGGTTTTATTACAATGTCAGTTTTCATCAACAAAAACGGCAAAAAAAATTTCTCGGGGGCTGCTGCCCCCGAACCCCTGCCCGGGGCCCGGCCCGACCCCGGACCCCGGCGAGGATACGTGCTGAGTGTACAGTACCTTGTTGATTAGTTGCCACATTTCAACAATCTCCCACTTGGAGACTGATCAGGCTCCACACCGAACAATCTCCCACTTGGAGACTGATACTACACGACACCACTGTACATGCAACATCTGTTGGATAAAACACTAGGACTTGACTGGTATAAATTCCACAATTATCAATCAAGAAGACCAACAGAAACTGATGAAGAAATCAGCTTCTCCTGTGGAACTACCTTTGTGAACATATCGGCAGGATTCTCACTTGTGTGAATCTTCTCAAGCCGTAACTGACCCTCCTCCAAAATAGTCTGGATGAAGTGGTACCTGAGCTGAATGTGCTTTGTCCTTGAATGAAAAGCAAAGTTCTTCGCAAGATGAATGGCACTCTGGCTATCAGTATACAATGGGCTATCCTCTTGTGTCTGACCCAATTCCTTCAGAAAACATTACAACCAAATCATCTCTTTGCTGGCTTCTGTAGCAGCAACATACTCAGCTTCAGTGGTTGAAAGTGCAACAACCTTTTGCAGCCTAGAAATCCAACTGACTGCAGTTCCCCCTATAGTAAAAACATACCCTGTAGTACTCCTTCATGAGTCAATATCACCCGCCAGATCAGAGTCAACAAATCCACTTAGAGCAGCATTAGATCCTTTGAAACATAATGCCTTTGTAGTAGTTCCTTTCAAATACCGAAGAATCCATTTCACAGCATTCCAATGTTCCATACCCGGATTACTCATAAACCTGCTCACAACTCTAACTGCATGTGCAATATCTGGCCTTGTGCATACCATTGCATACATCAGACTACCAACAGCTAATGAATACGGGATGTTAGACATTTTATTAACCTCTTCCTGTGCCTTTGGGCACATCTCCTTAGTCAATTTGAAATGACTAGCCAAAGGTGTACTAACTGCTTTTGCATCCTGCATGTTAAATCTTTTCAACACCTTCTTTATATACTCACTTTGGGACAAATTCAAGGTTCTATTTTTTCTTGTCCCGTGTAATCCTCATATCAAGAATTTACTTAGCTGCACCCAAATCCTTCATAGCAAATGACCTGGCTAATTTCTGTTTAAGATCATTTATATGTTGCATGTTAGACCCAGCAACAAGCATGTCATCAACATAAAGCAACAGGATAATATAACTGCCATTATCAAATCTCTTAAAATATACACAATGATCAGAATGACATCTATGATAACTGTGTTCAGCCATGAAACTATCAAATTTTAAATACCATTGTCGGGGTACTTGCTTTAGGCCATACAAACTTTTCTTCAACCTGCACACCAAGTTCTCCTTACCTTTGACCTCATATCCTTGTGGTTGCAACATGTAAATTTCCTCCTCCAAATCTCCATGGAGAAAAGTTGTTTTGACATCTAATTGTTCAAGATGTAAATCATCTGCAGCCACAAGACTAATTACAGTTCTAATTGAAGTCATTTTTACAACTGGAGAAAATATTTCATCATAATTTATACCCTTTTTCTGTGCAAAATCTTTTACCACAAGTCTGGCCTTATATCTTTTCTGACCTCCTTCCTCCTCCTTCAGTTGATAAACCCATTTTTTAGGCAAGGCTCTTTTTTCTACAGGTAAAGGAACTAAGTCCCAAGTCTTATTTTTCATCAGGGAGTCCATCTCCTCTTTCATGCCTAGCTGCCACTGTTGTTTGGCATCCACCTGCATTGCTTCTTCATATTCTTCTGGTTCACCAAAATCTGTTAATAAAATAGAATACAAAGAAGGAGAAAATATTTTAGGGGGTCTACTTGTCTTCGTAGAACATCTAACACTTGCAGGAGTTTGTGGGACAATCTGTTGTTGCTGAGCATCAGGTACCTGTGGCATTTCATTTTCAGGAATCTCATCCAACACCACATATTCTTGTTTGTCCTGTTCATGCTTCTTTTCCTGCATCTGTTCTTTATACATAACCTTCTCATTGAATATAACATCTCTACTAATTATTTTCTTATTTTCAGAATCCCATAACCGATAGCCATATTCATCTATCCCATATCCAATGAAGGTACATTTCTGAGATTTAGCATCAAGCTTGGTTCTGTTTTCTTTATCAACATGGACAAAAGCTTCGCAACCAAAAGTTTTTAGAAAAGAATAATTTACCTTTTTACCAGTCCATGTCTCCTCTGGAATACCACCATCCAAAGGAGTTGAAGGTCCTCTATTTATCAAATAGATAGCAGTATGTACATCATCTGCCCAAAAATGTAAGGGCAATCCAGCATGCAATCTCATGCTCCTCGCACGTTCCATGATGGTCCTATTCATTCTCTCTGACACACCATTTTCCTGTGGAGTTCCTGGAACTGTCTTCTGCTTTCGAATCCCATGTAAGGAACAGTAATCTTCAAATGCTTTGCTGCAATACTCACCTCCATTATCCGATCTGAGACACTTCAACTTTTTTCCTGTCTCATTCTCAACCAGAGCTTTCCATTTCTTAAAAGTTTCAAAAACATCTGATTTTTGTTTTAGGAAATATACCCATGTTTTTCTGGTTGAGTCATCAATAAAAATAACATAATAACAAGAGCCACCAAGAGATGATACTTGAGCCGGTCCCCATACATCTGAATGTACAAGCTCTAACTTCTCACTCTTCTTCTCTTTCCCAACCTTGAGAAATCTGACTCTTTTCTGTTTACCATAAACACAGTTCTCACAGAACTCTAAATCAATCTCCTTTAGTCCTGGGAATAGATTTTTGGAGTGAAGGATTTTCATCCCTTTCTCACTCATGTGCCCAAGCCTATGGTGCCACATTATCGAATCTGTTCTTGCAACATTTATTGTTGTTGTCCCTGCAGTAACTTTATCTGTAGCAACTAAGGTAGAGTAAGTGTTACCAGTACACAGATATAATGTGCCTACCTTCGCACCTTTAGCTACTACTAATGATCCTTTAGTGACCTTCCACATACTGTCTGAGAAGGTAACTATGCAACCTTCACTACCTAGTTGCCCTACAGAAATTAAATTTCTTCTTAAATTAGGAACATGTCTTACCTCCTGCAGAAACCAGTCATTACCATTCTGCAACTTGATCTTTATCTTTCCTTTTCCAACAATTTGACAGGGCTCATCATCACCCAAATATACCTGTCCAAAATCACCTTGAACATAATCTAGAAAATATTTTCTATGGGGTGTAGCATGAAATGAAGCCCCAGAATCTATTACCCAGGAATCATTAACATTATCAAAACATAAGATTAAAGCATCTTGTAAAGTATTACTTGCAATATTAGCTTCCTTACTGTCATTTTCATTTTTGTCTCCTTCTTTGTTTTTCCGAGACCAACAGTCTTTCTTTAGATGACCAAGCTTTCCGCAGTACCAGCAATCTTTCTTTCCTCTAGATTGAGAACGTCCTTTCTTTGACTTCTCTCGTGACTTCTCATTCCCAAGGCCTTTTCCTCTTTCCTTTGATCTTCCTCTGTTCTCCACATTCAAAACACTACCCGATGATTTTGGAGTCTCACCTGTGTTTTTCCTTCACATTTCCTTGCTTAGGATAACACCAACAATATCATCAAATACCAAAGTATTTTTACCAGAGACAGAGTTACTTACAGCCATAACCAAGCTATTCTAGCTTTTTGGCAAAGAACATAAAATCAAGAGAGCCCTAACCTCTTCTGCAAAGGTAATTTTTACCAAAGACAATTGACTGGTAATTGTATTAAATTCATTTAAGTGCTCCGCTACAGATCCTCCCTCACTCATTTTCAAATTAAACAAACGCTTCATAAGAAATACCTTATTCGAAGCCGAGGGTTTCTCATACAGCTTAGCCAATGTTGCCATCAAATCTACAGTCGTTTTTGCTTCTGTTATATTGAATGCTACAGACACCGCAAGGCACAATCGAATGGATCCCAGTGCCTTTCTATCTAAAATGTCCCACTCTTCATCTGATATTGTGGTCGGTTTCTTTTTCTTTCCTTCCAATGGCCGCCACAAATCCTTTTGATACAGGTAATCCTCCATCTACATTTTCCATAACTAATAATTCTGACCGTTAAACTTTTCGACCTTGAATTTGGAATCCTCCATTGCTCCCACTCAAATCTGAAAGTCCTGCCAATTTACAGAAAACCTCGCTCTGATACCAATTGTTAGGGTTTCAAGCAGATCCAAAGCAAATATGAACTAACAATTATATGCAGATTTAAATACAAAAGATAAAGAAAATAAAATAGGACACAGATAACACAGAGATTTAACGTGGTTCACCCAGAATGGGTTACATCCACCATACACAGTCGTCCAATCTTTCTTATTATCCAGCAAAAATAGTACATCAACCTTACAGTGCCTTAAGCATCCCGGCTGCTTATAACATGCATTTTTAGGGAAACAAACAATGTCGGCCTTTTTAGGGTTTTATTACAATGTCGATTTTCATCAACAAAAAAATGGCAAAAAAAATTTTCTCGGAGGCTGCCGCCCCCGAACCCCTGCTCGGGGCTCGGCCCGGCCTTGGACCCCAGCGAGGATACATGCTGAGTGTACAGTACTTTGCTGATCAGTCGCCATATTTCAACAGATGACTTATTGGCTAAATCACAAACAAGAGAAGGTCACCTTATGGTCCTTACACAGATATTTGATCAACTAGAGTAGTATAATATCATACTAAACCTGAAGAAGTGTGTGTTCGGCGTAACAAAAGGTAAACTGTTAGGGTTTATTGTGTCCAACAGAGGAATTGAAGTAGACTTTGCCAAGGTCAAGTAAATCATAGATATGAAACCTCCATCAACACTTAAACAACTAAGAGAGTTACAAGGAAGATTGCAATCCATAGGGAGATTCATAACGTAGTTGGCAGATAAGTGTCACCCGTTCCAGCATTTACTCAGGAAAGGAGTTACTTTTAAATGGACAAAACAATGCCAAGAATATTTCCAAGCTCTGAAATATTATCTTCTAAACACACTAGTGCTAGTATCACCTACTCCAAGAAAACCTTTGTTACTATATATATCAGCAACAAACTCATCTCTAGGGGCTTTGTTGGCACAGCATGATGAACAAGGAAAAGAAAGAGCCATTTATTATATAAGTAGAACTCTGATCGGTTATGAGCTTAATTATACTCCTATAGAGTGAGCATGCTTAGCAGTAATCTTTGCATCTCAAAATCTTAGACATTACATGTTGAGTCATAAAGTGCAACTCATTGCACGCTTTGATCCACTCAAGTACCTATTGAGCAGAGCAACATTGACCGGGAGATTGGCTAAGTGGATCATGATCCTGGGTAATTTTGATATAGAGTACATAGACAGAAAGGCCATCAAAGGACCAATTATGGCAGATTAGTTAGCAAAGGATCCCTTACAAGACAGTCACCCGTTGTTGATAGACTTTCTAGATGAATCAATGTTTACATTGACTGCATCTATAATGTGGAAATTATATTTTGATGGGTCATATACAAGTCATGGATCTGGAGCAGGGATTGCTTTCATCGCCCCTCAAGGGCATTCTATACCGAAGTCATTTAGGATAAATTTTCCATGAACAAACAATATAGCTGAATATGAAGCTCTCATCATAGGGCTTCATACAGTTGTACAGTGGAGAATAAAAGAATTATAGGTCTATGGTGATTCGCAATTGATTGTAAACTAGGTCAATGATGACCACAACATGAAAGATGACAAACTCATGCCTTATAAGAAAATGGTAGAAGATTACAAGGATCACTTCAGAAAAACTACTTTTGAATAGATTCCAAGGATACAAAACAAGGCAACAGATGCATTGGCTACCATAGAATCTCTTCTAAATATGCTTGCTAATGAAACTCAGTTTGAGTTTATTATAGAACAGTTGATGATATCGGCATATGAGACTCCCTCAACAGAATATGTATGTGCAATTGTGGGTCCAAAATCCCCATGGTACAATTAAATATATGCATATTTACACACTCAGTACATGTCACCGGATCTATCCAGAAATCAAAAGAAGACTCTTATTCATCAGGCATCTAGACACACCATTATAGCTGATACATTGTATAGAAATGGCTTCGATGGAACTCTTCTTCGATGTCTTGATAAAAATGAAGCACAACTTTCTCTAAAGGAAGTCCATGATGGAATTTGTGGGGCACACCAAAGTGGTCCACCATTGTCAAAGAAATTGTTAAGAACGGTTTATTACTAGCCAACTATGGAAAAGGATGCTTATAAATATGTGCAAAAATGCAAGCAATGCCAAATGCATGGAGATCTCATTCATGCACCAGCACAAGATCTTCAACCCATTACATCACCATGGCCATTTTCACAATGGGGATTAGATCTAGTGGGTAAAATCAACCCTACTTCTTCCAATGGGCACAAGTTCATCTTAACAGCTACTGAGTACTTTACCAAATGGGTTGAGGCAATTCCTCTTACATACACTACTAGAAAGCAAATAGAAAAATACATCCTCAACTACATTATCTGTAGATACGGGATTCCAATGTGCTTCGTAACAGATAATGGGCGTCCATTTAAAAATCAAGAAGTAAAAGAATTGTGTGACAAATTTCAAATACAATAGAGATTTGCAACACCATATTATCCGCAAAGCAATGGACAAGCAGAGGCAACAAATAAGATAATATTGAAAATCCTTAAGAAAGTTGTCACTGACACAGGACGGGACTGGCATCTCCAGTTAAATCCTGCTCTTTGGGCTTACAGAACAGGAGTATGCACCCCTATAGGAGCAACACCATATTCCTTGGTCTATGGTACAGAAGCAATACTCCCCATTCAAATAGAAATACCATCTCTAAGAGTCTCTTTACAAAATATCATATCGAAGGAAGACTATCGAGTAGCAAGATTACAAGAGCTAGAAATGCTTGATGAAAAGAGATAAAAAGCTTTCAATCATATGCATGGTTATCAAAATAGACTGAGATGGAGTTATAATAAATGAGTTTGCCCATGAACTTTTGAAGTGGGAGATCTAGTTCTCAAAGAGAACCAAAGGAACCTAGCAAAACGAGAAAATCCAGGGAAGTTGGAACCTAACTCGCTAGGTCCTTTTATCATAACAAGGGTTATAAGCAATGGAGCATATAATTTGGCTACCATGGAGGGAGATCCACTCTCTGACCCTATGAATAGCATGCACCTTAAATGATATTATACCTAAGGGTTGGGTTAGTTTAGGTTTTACTTTCTACATTGCATATCATATTATTCAAAGCACTGCATTGCATATAGTTTCTTTTTCAAATGTATCGCATTCGCAAAGTTTCCGCATTTTCATATAGTAGCACCAATAAAACAAGGCAACTGTCCAAGTTTATCATCTATTTGCATTTAAGAGAAGCAAGGGTTGTCTCCTTTCTTAGATATTAGGACATGAAGTCTTTGAGATCCTAAGGTCATTCATTTTCAACATTACCCTATGACGATGCTTTACTTATGGTTGGGTAGTGATTTCACTATTTGAGACTTGTTAACCCAAAATCTATCAATTGCTATATCTCAAACATATTAAGAAGATCTCTAATTCATTCTAGACACCTAGTTGATAATATGAATAGTGAAAAATCTAAAATTCTACTTAAGCGTCATTGTAATTGTCACACCCAAGTAGGTTTCATTACTTACAAGTCAAGGCAAGAAAATAAAAAGAAAAAGAGTTATGCCAAATTCATCTCAAGGCAAAAGAGAAATGATATATAACTGAAATATCATGCATGCAAGTGCAACAAAAAAGCTTGACTATGGGAACATGCAAGTAACTCCATCAGGGCTATGAACGCCTATTGGCAATTGAGCAATATTTGAGAAATTACAGTCTATAGCCTCATCAGAGCTCTAAAATCTTGCTAGCAATGAGGCTCTATTCGGGATGTTTTGAAGTCAGGATAATCCATGTAGCTAGTCATATAGGATGCTAAGGATCTTTAGTGAACACAAGAGCAGGAATTAACTCGTCTGCACACACATGGGAAAAAGAAGATCAAAGTTTCAAGAATCAATGGGGAATTTTTCCGCGTCTCCATTTGTAAATCCTTGTCACTAAGTGTGTTAATTTGGATGTTCCAAGGGACCTTAGGGATCGATTGATCGCTTATCTATGAAATGTTTTGCACCTCCATTTCAATTGGTGTATTACAAAAGGCTAAACAAACACAGTCAACCTTGTTCGAATAGGAAATGCATCTTCATCATGCATATTGCATTAACATAGGTCATGTCAAAAAATCATTGTCTCCACATGCATTCTACAGATCATCATGTCATACAGGTCTACACACTGGGGGCATAGCTGAAAAAAATCCTAAAAATCATATAAAATCCTAAAAATCATATAAAGTCCTAAAAAAATCCTAAAAATCGTAAAAAGTCCTTCAAAATCCAAAAACAGTGAAAAACTCAAAATATCAAAAATAGTGAAAAACTCAAAAATCCAAAAACATTTAAATACGATCCTGAAAAAATCCAAAAACATTCAAATACGATCCTAAAAATCATATAACGTCCTTCAAAAAAAAAAACATCCATATAACGATCCTGATAAAAATCACCCAAAAACATTCAAATATCGATCCACATAATCCAAAAACATCGAAAAAGTTCTTGGAAAAGAACTAAAAAATCAAAAATCAATCAAAAAACTTGCAATAAAATGTCTTGTGAGAAACAAATACCCTAGCGGATATGTAGAAAATGCTTCACACATAGTTAACAAAGGATACGACTATGCAGTCAAACATCTACGATCAACTGATCAAACTGTCTTATCAATCGTATCATATCCATATCAAAGTGATCATTATCTTGTCTTAAACAGAAGAGGATACACTCAAAATCAAACAGGTCAGTCTTAAACGGGGTCCACAACTTTCTGAGATCAAACATTATCAACCATCACATCAAGCAACTGAGAACGAAGGCACAAGATCAGTGTAGCTGCTGAATGTTGTCTGGGTCAGTCTTTATCTTTTATCATTTGGTGACAGATATTGTTCCTATGCTACTCAGGGATGTCCACAAGAGACTAGAGAAGCAATGATGGGCATTATCTTTTTCTTTGTTTGTTGTATGTGGTGTGAACCGATGAAGTTCTAGGGAAATTGCTCTAGTGGGTGTTTGTGATAGGAGCATTCATCTATTTAATGCCACACATACCTCGACCCCTAGTGTATTTCCCATAATGGAGGGGTTCGCTCCTTGTCTGCTACGTGTTTGTTTCTACAAAGAGATATCTTTACATCTTGGTTCCTTATACCCTGATGTGCTAAGCTTCATTGTTCAATAATAAGGCTCAGTGATGATAATATATTGCACAATAAAATATGTCACACAAGTTCTTGATTCTTTAAATTTCATTCTCATCTCATATGTTTCTTGATAGTCTGTTGATTTCCCATCTTCTCTCTAAATCATATTTTTTCTAACATTAATTCTTTCATCAATCTCTTCTCTCTATCATCTTACTAATATTTGTTCAAGGTACATCTGAGTTAACATTTGTTCTGGCATTATCATACAAAAAATATATACACTCATATAGATACCATTGCATTCATAAGCATCATTGATACATACATGTAGTAACCATTGCATTCATGAATCATATAGAATCAAATAGATATACATCTTAAAACTCAAAGCATCATATAAGCATACATGGAAAACAAAGCATAAATAGATCATTGCCAAAAAATGCATATCATATATATATATATATATATATATATATATATATATATATATAACTCAAAAATGATAATGTGTATGAATACAATAAACAGGCCTGAAGGCTCAGATAACATGATCAAAACGTCTCAACCAACAATGCCTCTGTCAGCGGGTGGATCCTATCCACTAGATCCTATCCCAGGATGTCGAGGTGGTCCCATAACACCACCATTTTTGGTCCTCCATGTGGAATTCCTACTAGAACCAGAATGACCTCTAACAGCACTAAAACTAGAAGCTCTTTGTCCCTCAGGAACAGTGTCATGTTAAAGTTGTCGGTAGGAAAAAGCCTCCTGTGCAACGTAGTAGTCTGTCAGTCTGACTTCGTGCATCGGTACCCAGAGAAAAGTGTTGTTCATATGCAGCCTAAATCATCTACGACCATCTGACTGCCTCATCTCTCTCCCTCTAGAGACAATCCCTCTCAACCTCTAAAGCACCGTAGTATGCAGGGTAGGCCTCTTGCTCAACATCTCGTATAGTGACCTCCTCCTCCAAATTTTGAATCCGCACTCTAAGAATCTGTAGATCATCCTCATCCCTATCGCCCACCTATCCTCCCCCACCCTCTGCAGTAGGCACGCCCTCTAGCTCTGGCATATCATCGTCATTGTCACCATCCTCCCTGCTCGATGACTCTAAAGAATCATCACTATCCCCATTGCTAATAGACTCAGTGTCTCCACCAATGTCTACATCCTCGCCTCCACCTCCCTCATCTCCTACCTCATCCTCTCCCTCCACTCCTCCATCTCCCTTAGCTCCTCCCTCAGCTCCTCCCTTAGCTCCACCCTCCTCTCCTCCTCTGACTCTCTCCCCCAACTCTAGCCTCAATCTCGGCCTAGGATGGTGAATCTGTTGTGTTGTAATAGGAATAGTATGATCAGTCAGAGGAATAGGCCTATGTCTAGAAAACCATGCATCATACTTTGGCATAGTCCCTGGATCCCCTGCACCTCTACCCCAACCCCAGAGTAACGGTTGAAGAGCATCAAACTCAATAGAGGCAACATGCGGTTGTATGCACACCCCCCAATTAGATACTATTGGCATATGTGCAGAGTATGATGACATGATGATATTGTATGTTGTCATTGATGTCAATATGCTGAAGAGTGAACCGGTATATCGAAGTAAGAAACTGGCAAGAGAACTGATATGATGTTGTGAACCGGTATATGTGAAAAAGTGAACCGGTATGTTGGAATGTGAACCGGTATATGGAATGTTTTGTATTAAGGTTTCATATGGTATGACTACCAGTTGGTAGTCTCAGCTTCAGGGTTTCTAGTTGAAGTGTTCCAAGCCTGTGTGATTCAACCGATGACGTTGTGTGATGAGTTAGCATTGTAATGAAGAACAGATTGTGTTGCCACGTCAGCCTTGTGCACGTGAAGGATCTTGCATGAAGGAGATAGATCCTATCTACCTCAGGAATGTGTGAAGTCTATAAACGGTGGAGAACGCGTGATGGGTTATCAGCCTCCAAGATTCGGTGAAGAACGAACATTGGAGAACGTCTTGAGATCTGTTCAAGACTGTTGTAATCAATGCAATATGTTCAATGGTTAGGATTGAACTGACTGAATTTCTTAACCTAAATGTTTAGGGTTTAGGATTTATGCTACCGACCTATCTTTCCTATAAGGTCGATGTTGTTTTTCATGTTGAAGTTGTTGGCAAATGTTGTGTGTGTATCTGAGTGCAGAGATATGTGATTCTTGCCAGACCAAATAAGAGAATAGATACATGCAGAGTTTGATTGTAGAAGGAAGCAACTAAAGCGGATCTGCATTGGCATTGAAGTGTTGTTACTAGATCATTGTAATACCTGTTGACCTCTAACCACTTCAACAGTTGGAAAATCCCTTAACAGGGTAGCTTTAACCAGCTTGTTGTAAATCCTTTAATAGGGTGACTCAAAATCATTGAGTTCTTAAAATCCTCTAACAAGGTAACCTTTAATAGGGTTTAACCCTTAACCGGGTATTTTAGCCATCCCTTAATTGGGTGATCCCTAGCAGGATCGGTTCCTAACAAAACCTATTGTAAAGTCTTTAACCAGACTAGGCTCCTAATAGAGTGGACTTCAAAAGGGTTCAAATAACAGCTTGTGGGTATTCATCCCCACCGTGGTTTTTCCCAGTTGGGTTTCCACGTGAAAAAATATGTGTTATGTGTGATGCTTTTCATGTGATGCTTTGTTATTTTCTTTCAAGCGGTAAAGCATGTTGAACCAGTAAGTCTTTACATTTGTGTTGATGTATTACCAGTGTATGCATATGGGTGAAGTGGAAATAAGATGTTAGATTGTGTGGAAAGCTAAGAGTTACCAGTTTATGTCTTTCACATTCTTACTATGTTTAACTGGCAATAATCTTGTTTAGACCGGTGTTATTGCTTGCCAGTCAAGTGCAGTGTTTTCAGTCAAACCGGTTCAAGGAAAAGTGTTTTTGTCTGTACTGATTCACCCCCCCTCTTAGTACTGGTTTGGTACTAACTGTTCATCATTGATTCATCAGATACCTCCCAAGATACACGAGCAAAGTAAGCAGTAACAACTGGTGTCACCTGTACCTCTCCAAATTGTCTTAATACCCAACCTGGGAGATACATCTCTATAATCCGTTGTGTCTCAAAAGTCTTACCAATCAAATACCTATGTTGTCGGTAGAAAGGAAAGTGTACTACATCATCCACCCAATCGGGGCAATCTAAG
This sequence comes from Cryptomeria japonica, assembly GCF_030272615.1. Classification (NCBI taxonomy): domain Eukaryota; kingdom Viridiplantae; phylum Streptophyta; class Pinopsida; order Cupressales; family Cupressaceae; genus Cryptomeria; species Cryptomeria japonica. The sequence goes on along the minus strand of NC_081406.1, from coordinate 481,735,310 downwards.
TAAGGTCTCCAAATAAAATGCTGAAGTATTTCCACCTAACTCCTCCAATACAAGGTGTTACCTAAACCCCTGTATCTGATACCTGTTGTGTACCTAAAAGTATAAGGCTCACCAGACTGCAAATCAGCATGAGTAATAGGTCTTGAAATAGAAATATGCTCCCATGCCCAAGTCTGGAGGAGTGTCATACCAGAACTGATAGATCGATACCCAAGATATACAATCTCATGCATCTGATAATACAACATGGCAAGAAGACATGGACCCCAAGCATATACTCATCGATGAACAATCATATCATGGAGCACTCTGCCCCATCCCAGTGGAAATCTGTGACCTTGTCTGTTAGGTATCAACAAACCGTTGACAATACTGCATAGTATAATAGTCATGTCGTCATAATCTAGACGAGCCCAAGGAATGTCATATTGACCACTGATCTGTAAGTCTTGAATCTCACACTCGAAAAAAGGCACACAACCCCGCAATGCCATCGTCATGGTCATATACAACTCTCTCACCATGAATGGGAATACGCAGAATATGCCATACATCCTCTAAGGTAATGGATGCCTCACCAATAGGTAGATGGAATGAACATGTCTCAAAATGCCACTGCTCTATCAAAGTTGTAATCATGGCCCTGTTGGCCATAACCTCTGGTAAGTGTAACACATAGTACAAACCAAGCTATCGGATATGCTCAATCCTGATAACTCAATGATGAACCACTAGTACCAAACCAGTACTGAGAGGGCGGGGTGAATCAGTACAAACACAAATATCAGTCCAAAACCGGTTTGACAGCAAATACTCTAAATGACTGATAAACAGAGATATCGGTAAAACAGAGGGCAACCGGTAACATCCAGTATAGCTCAATCAGTCATGAACCAGTCACTCAATAAGCTTTCCTCTTAGCTCAATACCACAATATCATTATATTCTCATGCATAAACAAGAAAACTTAACCATCAGATCTTCACAACAGTGAGTTCAATATGTTTTATAAACAGGCATAAAACATAGAACCTTCATGTGCTTAACAGATAAAATAAAGCATCACAAGACAAAAGCATTTCACATGACACACATATTTTTCACATGGAAACCCAACTGGGAAAAACCACAGTGGGGATGAATACCCACAAGCTGCTTTTTGAACTCTTTGGAAGTCCGCTCTGTTAGGAGCCTTATCCGGTTAAGGACATTACAATTGGTTCTGGTAGGAACCGATCCTGTTAGGGATCACCCGGTTAAGGGTTAAACCCGGTAGGGTCACCTTGTTAGAGGATTTTAATAACTCAATAGCTGAAAGGATCTCCTAAGCTTCTCTAGCTTCTCAGAACTCATTAGCCTCGAGTTACCCGGTTAAGGGATTTGAAACAAGCCGGTTAAGCCCACCCGATTTAAGGGATTTTGAATCAAGCCAATTAAGGCTACCCTGTTAGGGGATTTTACAACTGTTGAAGTGGTTAGAGATCAACAGGTATTACAATGATTTGTTAATAGCACTCAATGCTAATGCAGATCCATTTTGGCACCTCTTCACCTTCTGCACATTCACTTTGTAGATATCTCTTCTCTCCTTTGGTCTGGCAAGAATCACGTATCACTTCCCTTGGATACAAACTCACAACTTTTGCCAACAACCTCACACAGAAACCCAACATCAACCTTATAGGAAACATACAGGTCAGTAGCAAAAACCCTAAACCCTAGACCTATCATGTTGAGCAATTCAAAATGGTTTGATCCTGACCGTTGAGTCATACTGCATTAAATTCAACAATCTTGAATCAATCTCAAGACATTCTCCATCATTCATTATCCACCGTTTTCATGGCAGCTGATAACCCATCATGCGTTATCACCATTTGATAGACTTTGCACATTCCCGAGGTAGATAGGAATAGTCATCTTCATGCAAGATCCTTCACGCACACAGAGCTTACGTGGCAACACGATCTGTCCTCCATCATACTGCTAACTCATCACACAAGGATCACCGATTGAGTCACACAGACTTGAGGTACTCCAACCGGAAACCCCAAAGTGGAAGCTGCCTACTAACTGGTAGTCATACAGTGCTTCCATGTGCCAGTTCCCATAACTACATGCCGGTTCATCTTTGAACAAATATGTCTCTTCACTTTGGCATATAAACCGGTTCACACATATGTTGGTTCCTCTCTCTTTACTTATCACATGTGCCGGTTCACACTATGTCTCATATTGACATCAACAACAACATACAATATCATTATGTCTTCAAGCCAGTTCACATAAGGCTCATGTTGGTTCACATAATGCCAACAAATCCTCTCATCAAGTAAATTAGCATGAAGATCAAGTCCACTGGGTCTGCTCTGTTGGTAGTATAGCACTCCAATGTTCTCCTGCAAAGAGAAAAAGTTCAAAATATCAGATATCGGATTACGAGAACATAAAAAACAAAAAATTATCAGACGCATGACAAAAAACATTCACATACAAAGAATGTGTGACATTTACTACTAATGCGGTACAATTATGGCTTATGTGTGACATTTATAGAGAATGTGTAATGAAATGAGCGCATGCACAACATTAAACACTATTGCATAAAGAAACTAATGAATGTGGTATGATTAGAACTAATGCGTAACATTATGAGCATTTGTGTAACATTAAGCACGAATGTGTAAAAACCGACAGGCTATTGCGTGATGCAAACAAAAAATTAAACACTGGAAAAAAAATTTGAAAAATAGCAAAAAATCAGGAAAAATTTTTAAAAGTACCATGCCGCCAGTCCTAGGAGGTCTCTGATATGAACGTACTCGGTCAGACATGTGCAATCGACCTCTATAACCAGCCATGAAGATCAAATACTCACAAGAAAGCACAAGATCTGTCGAGAAAACAAACAACTTACCAAATGAGCAAATGAAAACCTAAAAACTCTATTTATAGCTCAAAATTAGGGTTTTTTTTTTACACCTTGATGCCTGTGGTCCCCGCCAGCTTCAAACACCTTGTAGCCTACTCAAACGATCTCAAAATCGCATGAAACTTCACACAATTTCTTATTATACTGATATCGAAAACATGATCTCAATTTTTGAATTTTTCGACCACCTTTTCCGAGGGGGCATATTTACACTATACAGTGGTACCAAGACAGACTAGGGCAAAAATTTCATTTTCTTTGAAACAATATCATTTCGACATTGTCTCAAAGAGGGGCAAATGTAGACACCTAAAAATATCTCATTGATCATGTACTAATTATTCCTCTAATTGATTAAATAATTATTTAATTATTTAATTAATTTAATTAATCTTATTCTTCTAATTTCATATTTCCTCGTCATCTTACTAATTATTCTATTTCCTATTATTTCATCATTTAATCATTTTAACCATTTTCTAAATATTAATTAAATATTTATTATTTAATTAATTAAAAATAATTCCCCAATTTAAATAATCTTTATTATCTAAATAAATTAATTCTAAATTTCTATCTCTAATCATCTAATCATTAACCCTTTTCTAAATATTAATTAAATATTTATTATTTAATTAATTTTAATTTAATCCTTTAATTTAAATAATCTTTATTATTTAATTAAATTCCATTTCTACATAATTAAATAGTTTCTTTAAATTATTTAATTAACTAATTTCTTCTAATTTCATTTAATTTCATTCTTCTTCTAATTCTTCTAATTTCTTCTAATTTCTTCTAATTTCAAATGCATGTGCATGATTTCAAAAACCAAATTGAAAATCAAAGTCAAGTTCTAAATATATTCAAATACTGAATTGAATAAATTCAATTATTTGAATTAAAATCTCATGCAAAGATTAAATTGAAAATCTAAGTCAAAGTGCAAGAACGTGCTAAATTAATTAATTCAATCAATTAATTAATTAAATCATTTATCTCTCCAATCTCTATTTCCATCTTCTAGTTAGCTTTGTCATCAATTAATTTTCCTCCAATCATTCTTTTTCTTCCTTCAGTCAGCTTTTTCTCAATCAGTTAACTCCTTTAATCTATTCAATCTATTATGTTTCACATGTAAGTCAGTAGTTCAACTATCAATCAGCATGTGAGCTCACCTGAGTTCCACCTCTTGATCATTTTGTTCCACCTTTCAATCAATCTTCTCCAAAAATCTATAAATTGAGCATTCAATCTTCATTTTCAACAATCACGAACTTTGAATCTTTGTGTCAATTCCAAGTTGCCAGGGCAATATCTGAGAGCCATCATACCATGGAGAGGAGAAGAACAATGGAAGTCATGATGCACAATAGGGAGTTTCATCTTGTTTAATTCAATTCCATTTTGCATCTATTTCATTGGTTTTATGTTTGAATTGCTTAGATAGTTAAGGAATTTGTGAGTTTCCTTATTTCCTATTTAACAATGATGAATTTGAGCATAGCACAGTTATGATGGAAAATTTGTTAAAGGTTGCTCACTTTCTTCATATGATATCATCTTATACTGCTACATCTTTGGCACATGTATTTATGGAGGATATTATGCACTTGCACGAGAACCTCATAGGATCATTTCACATAGCGAGCCAGTGTTCAGGTCCATGGACCTTCTTGAAACATGCTTTGGTTGCCCAACTTAATTGTAATTTGGCACACCATCCCAAGATCAATAAACATACAAATAAAGTTAATCAAGTTCTTGAGGATATTCTTTGCATGTATGTCATGGAGCGAGGGTTGAGGTGGGAGGACTATTTGTACCTAGTAGAGTTTACCTATAATAATCCACACCTTAGTTCTCTTGGCATGGCTCCTTTTTAGTCCTTGTATGCTCAATATTACCATACATTTTTGAGTTGGAATCGCTTAGAAGATTAGTTATCTTGGGACCTGAGATGCTTCAGGACATGGAGCAATAGGTAGTTTATATTAGAGAGCATTTGGTGATAACTTAGGAATAGAAAAAGAAGTATGCTAATGCATATAGGTTGGATCAACACTTCTCAATAGGTGATCATGTGTTCTTGAGAGTTCATCTATGGAAGAGTCTCATCTACTATGGGAAAGGTTGTAATTTAGTGTCACATTTTGTTCAACCTTTTAATAACCTTGAGAGGTTTGCTCATGTTGCCTGTTGCCTAGTCTTTCCACCTAGCCTATTGCACATCCATGATGTATTCCATGTATTAGTTTTGAAGAAGTATATACCTAATGTGACCCATGTTCTTCATTGGGGTGATTAACATATCGAAGAGGGTGGGAAAATTTCTTTAGATCATGTAGCATCATAAATTGTAACCTTGTACAATTCACACCTCTTATTTGTGCTTCTACTTTGGTGTGTCCTATCTTCATTCCCCCCAGGCCCATTTTGCCCCTTTTTACTCCAAATCTAATGTCACTTGATTGCATAGCTGAGTGGACCCCATCCTCGAGCTATGTCTCCTTATTTGTTGATCTATTTGTCCTATTTTTTGAGGACAAGGGCATTATGGCACCCCTGTCTACACCAGGGCACCCCCACCACCCTAGTCCTCCTTAAATAAAACCTATTTCAAATATGGGAAATCATTTCCCCTCAATGGATTTTGGTCCCCATGGTTCCACTTAATTGCTGGAGGTCATCCTAATCAATAATTTATCTAAGGAACCCTTTATAAGAACATCCTATCAATTCATTTTGGCATTCACAATATACCATAACATTCGTGCATTCAACATCTAGCATTCTCAAGAACTCAAGGCAACATTTTATCCCTATATATCCTTCAAGAATCATGGAGAAAAGTTACATCAATCTTCATGAAAGCATGTATATTTGATTAGGTCATTCATGTTCATGTCTTTGTCATGTTATTGCATTTAGAATTTGTGATCACATCTAAAGAGCATTGTATCATCAATCTTCTATCAACTATTGTAAATTTGAGGTATATCTTCCACCATTTACTTAAGTGTGATTCCTAAATTAAGGTTTGACCCAAGGAAAACCCCTATCCACAACCCTATTCTCTATTTATATGTATAGGAAATCGATATAGCTGTTATGATCGAAGATTTTGATAGAATAGACAACAACAAATAGGTTAAGTTTTTATAGGTGTGGAAAGTGGAGGACCGGGTAACCCCACCATCCTAGTCCCAAAAAAATTTCATGATCTTCCAGTAGTGGATCCTGTACATCTTCCTAATCCAGAAAACATCCTACTTGTTCTCTTAGAAGTTGCAAGACTAGGTTGCCCTACCCTCCTAGTTTCGACACTTTGGCCCAGATTTTTAGTTTCAGGTTCTGATTCGCTCTCTCTTATGAGATCTCTATCTATGGCTTTGTGTGAAGTCTGGAACTTGTTGTTATCACTATTTTGGTTCAATTCTTCATTGTTTTGTCCTAGATCTCACTTTACATTTTAAATCCAATTTCAATTCTCTAAAAAGGGAAACAACAAACACGCAAATCCAATCAACATATCAACCCTCTTCTCTAATTGAATTGAGGCTATATCTATTGGGTTTTCCTCCCCTTTTAAATGTAAGATTGACCTTGTAAATTTGGTGGTCTTACTATCCTAATTGGTGAAACCCTAATTTCCCCACCATACATTTTGGTGAACCTAACACTTCTTACATTGCATTAATTCTAATTTTCCTTTTGAGATCTAATTTAGGTGTCTTGCATTGTTCATAATGGAATTCACTAAATCTGATTGGTTTTTTATTTCACATGTGATTACATTTCTTCTTAGTTATATTTATCAAAATCATGTTTTGGATAATGATTTTTTTCACTTTACATTATTTCTTTTCATTCTTAGTACTATTGCATATGGAATCATTGAAGTTTTAAAGATATTTCCTACGTGCAAATTATTTCTTAAGGATTTATTCATGTTGTATGTTGTTTTATTATAATATTTTTAATAAAATGTATTGCATATATGTATATGACATAAAAGCTTTTGTAGACAATGATAATCCTAGGGATGACATTGAAAAGGCTAACACTTGTACCTATGATGGGGTATCTCATGAGAATGAGGAAAGAATCAATACTCCTATAAATAATCTCTCTAATGGAGAACAAGCATTGAAGAGATACATGACACCATCTTCATCTCATACATATACTCTAGTGTAAGGGGGACAAGATCGAAATGTTGGTGTTTCAATCTCTCTAGATCCTCCTTATTCTCCTAGAGCTTATTTTAATTGTCAACATATTTGTAGGCAAGAAGATGTTATACATTTTATTCATGATCTATCTCCTCACTTAATATTAAGAAAACGTGAAGCCTTCTATGATAAATATCCTTCTTCCCAAACTACCAAAGAGGACATGGATAATGATGATAGAAAGGAGACTCCCCCTACAAATGATATTCCTTCTTCATCTACTCATCCCTTTGGGCCTTCAACTTGTCCTTAGACAACAAATTTTGAATAAGTTCATAATGAAATCCCTTCTCCTTCACAATTGAGAATATCTTATGAAGTTGGATATGATATGTTTTCAAAATAAGGTTATAGAGAACAAGGCCTTGGAAAACATAAACAAGGAATTAGTATCCCTGTAGACCCTCCCACGTAATTTAGTAAAGAAGGCTTGGGATATACAAATTCTCAAACATCCATAGAGGATTCTCATAAGGTTTAAATGCTTGAGGAGTATTTTGCAAGACTCCATCCAAACATGCTTCTACGTCAAATAATCCTCCCACTTCTTTGCCAATTCTTTGGCCTCAAGAAAAAAAATCCCTCCCTCCACTAGCATAACTTTTCCTACATCTCAAGAGATAAGACATCTATATTTAAAATCAAGAAAAAATAGCTACAAGAATCTTTTGGAGATTGAAGTATGATAATAATTTATATTTCCTTTTATAAAATATAGTAATAAGAACAAAGAAGGTGATTAGCATTGTCTTTTTCATTGTTGTTATTCTTATTCTCTTGGAAATTGTAAAACTTCTAAAGAATATGTTTGAGGCCAATATGATTGAGCTCACATAGCTCTTACAACTGATTTTGTATTTTTTCTTGGTTGAAGAGGTAGTGACTTAGCACTCTGAGCACCTTATTATGTTGCTTCTTACCCTATGACATTAGTAGTTTAACTTTATTGGGGGCTCTTTGTCATGTGTGGTGATGCATCTTCAATTCTTATCATACTTAGACAACATAATTATTCCTTGTCTCTTTGCTTGGGGGGAAAAGATAACATATTCGATTCTCTCTCTTTTTCAAAGATTGCATCTTCTTTTAAGTTGTATTTTCCGTAGCTTGATGTCCTTTCTCGTATTGAATTTTCCTTCATGTGTGTTCCTTGCTTAGGACCTATTCTTTGTTTGAAGCGGTACATATTTCATGTATTAGGAATGCAATCCTTCTCTCTATCCCTATGATTGGGGGCATTGATTCTATCTTATATCTCATATCCTTTCTAAGGATCCACTTTTCCTATGATGAGTGGTGTTTGCTTATGATACAATGTCATTCCTTCTGTGAATTTTTCTATATGCTCAAGGATTCTCTCTTATGCAAGAGGTATGTATCCTTTAGTACAACCTCTCCTTCACTTGACGATGTATGTTTATTATAAATAAACCCCTCACTTAGGGTCAAAAGTGTGTTATATAAGAGAAGAGAGGAATATATAAGAGAACTTCAAGAAACTGCATGAAAAACCCTTGGGTGAATTTTCCCAAAATAGTGTGTAAAGCACATGTAAAAATCTATCAAAAATAGTCCCTATTGCTAAAAATAGGTCTCCAACTCAAAAGGTATGCATGTGTAACTTGAATTGTTGTATAATGCCAAAAATAGCCCCTCTCAAAAGCACTATCCTCTCTAAAAAATATGCATTACCTCTTTGCCAAAAATATCCAAAAGAAAAAGCACCTCCTCTACTTGCACTCCACTTCTGAAAACTGCATGATGAATTATGAATTGCTAAATATAGCCCCCTGACAAAAACTTCCCTCTTTCTAAAAGTTGCATGATGACTTTATTCCTTTATCTCAAGAAATTATTTTATTTTTTCCTGAATAAATCATATTTCATAATTTTAATATAATTTAATTAAGTTAAGTGAAAGCTTAACTAAATTATATTAAAATTATAAAATAAAGCAAAGTCAACTTTTTAAAAAATACTTTTACCCTTTATTTTAGGGTTTACATCGCCTAGGTTGCAAGACAATAAGTCTTGACCACAACTTTACTAAAATATGCATGATTTATTTCTAAAAGATAAATAAAAAGAAAAGGTCCCCGTCCTATTTTGAATTATGGCATCCATATCAAGGTAAAAACCCTAAAAAATACCTCTCATTCTTCTCCTTTTGCATTTTATTTTCATTGAGAAAAACTCTCTCTGGAGGCAGTTGCTTGCATGTTATTACTTTACTGCTGGAAGTGAGGCTTTTTGAGACTTTAACTATATTTGAAGGGTATTGCATGGTATGTTCAAATATCTCTCCTTTTTTACATGCACTCTTTTGAAAAAAGAAACATTGCATGCTTTTGGCATAACATGCAATTAGGGCTTCATTTTGTGAAAGTTTGCTCATGCATGAGAATAGACTATGATGAGAGTAGACTGTGATGTGTATCATTTCTCTGCACTATAATGTTTGAAACCCTTATTGTCATTATATCTACTAGCTTTGAAATTGTTCAGGGTTTAAATATACCTCTTGACTGTCACAATATCACATTGTATATTGGTTGCAAAGTAGGTCATTTTATTGTTATTATGAAGGCCTAAACTAGTCCTCTGACAATAATGTTATAACTATGTATGTATGCGTGCATTATTTCATGTAGGTTATTTATATACTCAAAGGTGTAGGACATTGTACATTCACTATCATTACACAAGATTTTTCTTGAATGTTCTATATGAATGTAGCAATTATTATTGTGGATGCATTGTTGCGTGAGTGTGACTGTCCTTTTGGGTGTTTGAGTAGAGATCTTCAATCTTCATTAACAATTTTTGAATGATTGTAATTAGGCTTTGATAATATTTGATGCTTTAAGACTATGATCTTGTGTTTGCTATGACTACACATAAGACTTTTGAGATTGTCCTAATTGCTTCAAAGCCTTGTTTTTCTTCATGGGCCTATTTGTGATCTAAGGTTCGTTACTTTTTTGAAATCTCATATGAATGCAACCATGGGTTATGATAATGAGTCACCATCACAATAGGCTGCAATAGGACAGTATTCAACGATGGGCTTTATTCTCATGATCCATATTTCTATTGCCTACTTCTTGATTGTATCTGATCTGGGATACTTGTCGTTGTATTGTTTCTTGATAGTTGTATCTTTGCATGAGATGGTTGCATGTTCTAAGCCTTTATTCATATGCCTCTATGACTACTCTGCACTTTTTAGATGGTGACTAATTAATACATTAGAAGCTGCCACAATCTTGATTATATCTTCACTGCTCCAGGTCTAAAATCATGCATTCAACTTTGTCCTTTCATTGTTATTGTATTACCTGTGGGTGATGAAGATTGTCGACTGTCTTTGGGAGCTTGTGAAGATTGTATCTGAAATGAATAAACCCTTTTTGATAGTGTGAGAAACTTTTGTTTTTCTATATGCTTTGTGGCCATCCATTTTATTCCATATCATGCCACTGTACATTTATATATTCAACAATGTATTTGAGGGTTTACCATTGTATTTATGTCATAACTATATATAGAACTGTCTTTTTAAGGTCTGATTCAGAGCTTCTATGCCTATCACAACCCATTGTTACCTTTGTCTTACTATCCTCATTATTTCAAAGCATTGGATTGTTAATATATGATTGTGACATGCTTTTTATATCATTCATGAAGTCTGACTTTGATGTTTTTGTACTCCATGATAGTCCTTTATGGTCACTATCTTTTGGTATTTAATGACCTGTAGAGGCTTCTTGACTGTTATGAATGCAATGTTAACCTTGTATTTGTTGCAGCATCACATTTTCATTCTTTATATTGTATATGGTTGTCCTCGATATCACTGTTACTTGGACTGTGTTTTTCACTTGTGATGCAAAACTTTGTGACCTTGAACTTGTCTTCACAGTGATTGACTGTTATGAAAGTTTTGCTAATTGTATGCAGTCTTTTTTGTACTGATTTCTTTGTTTATTTCACATGATCTTAGCAATCTTATTCATTATGATACCCTACCAGGGTTGTTTAGCCTTCTATCACACCAACATGTCTCCACTCAAGCAGAGATGTATCATTTATAACAGTGACCTTAAAGGCTCACTATTATGGATGATGGGCCCCTGTTTAGTGTAGATATTCTTGTTGTGTTAGCAATGTGGGCTCAACCCTTATGGGAGCCTCATTTTACACCACATACTTTATGATGAATCAGTATTGCACTGTGTATCTATACCTATATCTACACATGAAACAAACAAGTTAGATAAAACATGATACTTGATGCTATCTCATGGCACCTTCTTTGCGTTGATTCCTTTGCTTCTAAATTTAATATCCTGATAGTTGTAGACATATATTTTGATATTCTTATGCAGATAGACTATGTATTCTGATTAGTTTGAGTGTGAAAGTATGGTTATCCTCATTTCTCTAACATATTTTTTTCAATTCTCTTACAGGTACTGATGGAATGAGAGCAAGAGAAGCTGAAGATGGATGAGTACATGATGATCCAACACTCCTTCAAGCTCAGGCTCGTCATTCCAGGCAATGATGGGTCACCCTACTATTACACTCATCCTTTCATTTGTTTATATAGTTTAGTTGTATAACTGTATGAAAGTGTATGTTTGTAGCTAATTAGTTATTCTCATGGCTTGTGTGAGATACATTATACATTTCTTATAAATAAAAAGGTATTTCTATGCAATCTTTTGTTGTTGTTTCTTGGAAAGTATTTGCATAAATGAAATAAACTTCAATCTTGATATAACAATGTGCAAAATGAAGATTTTGTAAAAAAAAAATTGTGTACCTTTCTTCATCTGCAATGCATAAGGCCACACTAGGCCACCAAATTTAGTTGTAGAAAAATTTGGTAACATTTTTAGCGACCTCTTAGGGGTGTTTGCTTGATAAACAAATAGACCAGTGTGTTAAAGTATATCCATTTGGCATGGAGTCAAATCTGCCCTTTGCAAATCTGAAAAAATTTCTTGAATCTGTGTAACCTCCTCTGTAGCTCAGCAAAACAATAGAAAAACAAAAATTGAAAGCAAACTATTATAGCTCTGCCTATAGCTGGGCCTGAAAAACTGTACATCAGCACTTGTTGAAAACTGAACTTGAAAATTAAACTGAAACTAAAATCAGAAAACTGAAATGTGCCTGGAGCACTTATTGAAATTGAAACTGAACTGAAATGGAAACTACTCTACCCTATCCTAACCAAGGGTGAACCTTGGTCGAACAAAACCATTCAATGGTTTTGAAAAGTAACATCCTTTTCTTCCCAGCTTAGGATGTTTCAAAAGCTTCTAAATAGCTGATAAGTAATGAAGAATGAAGATATTTTCCACCAACTGCTTCAATATAGCTTGAAAAATGAAAATAAAGCCTCCTACCTCACTAAGTTAATTTGGTGTGCAATTTTGTTGGAATAGGTAGGTGAGTGGAGCTTGTTTCACTTGGGCTGGACTTTGCTCTGTTTAAGCAAACTCTTCATGCTTGGCTTCTATTCTGGATAGATGTTTGATTGGGCAGCCTCTTGAGATGCTAAACACTTGTATCTTGCTACTGGTTTCTTCTCTATCAACCATCTCCCTAACCACAATATCTGCTTCTTCCACCTAAGTATGCTGCTCAAAATATTTTATTTCCAATGGTGTCAAGTTATCAGCAAGATTAGAGAAAAAATCTTCAATAATACTTGAGAAGATACTCACCTTTTTCAATTTCATTATGTTGAGTATTGTCTATTGCACTCTCTTGATTGCTTTCAAGGCTTATACCATGGAAATTTGTGCTTCATGATTTTCCTATTCTTCTTGAACCAAATTTGCATCCAAATCAACTTCTTGAACCTGCTCAACAATATTGCTTTCTATTTCCTACTCATAGATCAGCACCTTGTCACTGTCATATGTATGCTCTTGTTGATCACAACTTGCCACCTTTGTTAGCTCATATGTGTTAACTTCAGTATCAACAAAAAACAAAGGTATATCAATAGTTAAATCAGTTTGAGACTGAGAAAGAGTAATTATGCCTTTAAAAATACCCTATTGATCATTTTGAATGTCTTTAGAAAATTAATGTTTAATGTCTAAATCTAAAACAAATACCTCCATATCGTCCCAAAATGAGTCCTCTTCATTATTTTTTTCATTTTGCTCAAAAAGAAGATTGTCTTGTACCGTGTTGCAGCTCTCATGAATGGTCAAAACAACAATGTTTTGAATGACTTTTTCATGTCCTAAGGCTGTTATGATTTTATTCTGAGCTTCTTTAACCTCATCTTCCACAAAAAGTGGTAGTTTATCAAACAAATCAGTTATAAGGAAATAGTTGTTAGCCTTTTCAGGATCTATAACCTTTTCCTCATCCTATAACAAAATTGATTTTGCAATCATTGGGTTCATATGTGGATGGGCTAATTGTTTTTGGACAAGAGGGCTATTCTAAAATGTATTGTTGGGGCTCTTCCTTAATAGGCTAATTTTGGATGGCGAAAGCTGGAAAGATTGGCTCTTCAACACGTTGCTCTTGAATATTCATGGGTTGATTGGCTTGATTTACACTTTGTGTAGCTTCTTGTACAAGGAGAAAACTTTTGAAACTTGGAAAAGCATATTCCTAAACCTTTTCTTTTATAGGTTGTTATTGAATGTGAGGAGCTAGTTTGGCTTCTTGAATGAGCTCTCCATAAGGATGTATTTGCTCAAGAATGGGTTCTTGAACTGGAACAGGGGTTTACAATTTCAAATTTGGGAGATTTAGGAGACTTGCCTTCTTTAAAGCTTGGTATTTTGATCTCGGAAGCCTCTTGATTGGAAACCAATAACTTCATCTCTATCTCCTTTGTAGTGATCTATTGTTGAAGCTCTTCCTTAAACTGTATTCTTTGTATTTCATAATTTTGATCCTGGTCTTGGTAAGCCAACTCTTGCTTTACATCTTGCCTTTCTAGTTGACATACAACTTGATCATCTTCAATGAAACTAGGAAGATTGTTATTGAAAGCCTCATCCTGAAGGGCCTTTTCTTGTTCCATCTTTTTTTGTTGTAACTGATATTGCTCCACAACTAAATGCAAAAGATTTATATTTGCAGACTGATCTGAGATGTGAGGGGTTAATTGGGCCTCTAGCTCTTGTACCTTGGCACACAACATTATAATAGTCTTTCTTCTTGCATCCAATTCTTCCTTGGCAGCAGTACTAGAACTTTGTACCTTGTCAACAAATATATCTAATTCCCTCTTTACATCTTCTTCGGGTGTTTTCATTTGCTCATTTACATCTTCTTCCAACATTTTCATTTGCTCATCTTTAGCAGTGAGTTGTTCTTCATATTGCTTATATTATGCCACCAAATGTTGCTTATAAAATTGGTCTTGATGAATCAACTCTTCTTGCTCATGGAGATAGGATTTATAAGCCCACTCAACTTGTTGTTGATAAGGTTGCCATGAAGGATGAGTTGGGGTGGGTGGGTGGTAAGAATGATTAGCTTGCTGGTTATCTGCTATAATATGGCTATTTGGGTAAAAAGAGGCATTGAGGCTATTAGGATATGGTTGATAAGGAGGTGTAGGAGCAGTATTTTCATAATAAGGTGATGGGTATTGATATTGTCCTTGAAAATTAGACATATTCACTCATATAAAGAGATGGAATTTGGAAAAAATGAATTTTTTAAACATACCAGCACTTTGTCCTTGAAACTAGAAAAATATATAACTCAAAGTCACTAGGTGTGTGTAGATCTTGCCTCCAAAGGCTGAAATTTCTTATTTTCACACCAAAAATCAGAATTGTGTGGAAAATTTTTGGATTGAAACAATCCAAAGATGTCCCATCGGGTGTTCCAAAAACTGTTGTCATGAAGGATTTCACCTATGATGGCTAAGCTGGGAGCTCAGCAATCTTGTGAAACATGGGATTACTTTCATGCCTGTGTCTATGCCTATCGTGAAAGTAGACCTCCAAATTAAAGGTCATCTTCTTGTATGATGAATCTCCTACAAACAACTTTCTATCAAGAAAAAGGATAGAAGGAATATTGAAATTGAACCTATCCTATGAGGTGATGCACCAAATATTCTTTCTGAGACCTCCAACTGCTTAACTCAAAAAATCCTTCAACTAGTAGACTTGAATTACTCACAACTCAACTAAACAATGAGATGCATCAATATTTCATAAAACAGATTGAATTCAGAATTTGTTTGAAGGAGAACATATTGTTTTCACAGCTACAAATCACTGAAATCAGCTTGCACAATCTATAACCTGCACCTATCATGCAACTACTCACACCAATCATATTTGAATGAGATATAATTAAAGGATTTAAATAAAAATCATAATAATAACATCAAATCACTCATCCATAACACAATACAAGAAGTGTTAAGAAGGAAAATATTGTTATGTTATTAAAAAAATGAAGGAGTTGTTGCTTCCACAAACTCAAAAAATGAGCTACAATACCTTCCTTGAGCATGAAAGGGCCTAAAACAGTCCACAATCATGCTAAGGAAAGAAAGAACTTTGATAATAGAAGATAAGAGAGGAATATATAGAAGATAACTCCAAGAAATTGCATGAAAAACCCTTGGGAAAATTTGCCCAAAATAGTGTGTAAAGCACATGTGAAAATCTGCCAAAAATAGTCCCTGTTGCTAAAAAATAGCTCTTCAACTCAAAATGTATGCGTGTAACTCGAACTGTTGTATAATGCCAAAAACAGCCCCTCTGAAAAAGCACTATCCTCTTTGAAAAATCTGCATGACTTGTTTTCCAAAAATAGCCAAAAGAAAAATAACCTCCTCTACTTGCACTCCACTTTTGAAAACTGCATGATGAATTGCTAAATATAGCCCCAAACAAAAACTTCCCTCTTTCTAAAAGCTACATGATGACTTTATTCCTTTATCTCATGAAATAATTTTATTTTTCCCTGAATAAATCATATTTCATAATTTTAATGTAATTTAATTAAGTTAAGTGAAAACTTAACTAAATTATATTAAAATTATAAAATAAAGCAAAGTCAACTTTTAAAAAAATGCTTTTACCCTTTATTTTATTTTAGGGTTTATATCGTCTAGGTTGCAAGACAATGAGTCTTGACCACAACTTTATTAAAAGATGCATGATTTGTTTCTTAAAAATAAATAAAAAGAAAATGTCCTTTTCCTATTTCGAATTAGGGCATGCATATCAAGCTAAAAACCCTAAAAATACCTTTCATTCTTCTCCTTTTGTATTTTATTTTCATTGAGAAAAACTCTCTTTGGAGGCGACCCCTTGCATGTTGTTACTGTATTGTTGGAAGTGAGGCTTTCTGAGACTTTAACTATATTTGAAGGGTATCACATGGTATGTTCAGATATCTCTCCTTTTTTACATGCACTTTTTTGGAAAAAGAAACATTGCATGCTTTTGTCATAACACACGATTAGGGCTTTATTTTGTGAAAGTTTGCTCATGCATGAGAATAAACTGTGATGAGAGTAGACTGTGACGTGTATCATTTCTCTGCACTATAACATTTGAAACCCTTATTTTCATTGTATTTACTGGCTTTGACACTATTGTGGGTTTAAATATACCTCTTGACTGTCACAATATCACACTGTATATTGGTTGTGAAGTAGGTCATTCTATTGTTATTATGAAGGCCTGAACCAGTCCTCTGACAATAAACTTATGACTGTGTATGTATGTATGCATTCTTTCATGTAGGTTGTTTATATACTCAAAGTTGTAGGACAATGTACATTCATTGTCATTACACGAGATTTGTCTTGATTGTTCTCTATGAATGTAGTAGTTATTATTGTGGATGCACTTTTGCATGAGTGTGACTGTCCTTTTGGGTGTTTGAGAAAAGATCTTCAATCTTCATTAACTATTTCTAAATAATTTTAATTAGGCTCTGATAATCTTTAATTCTTTAAGACTATGATCTTGTGTTTTCTATGACTACACATAAGACTTTTGAGATTATCCTAATTGCTTAAAAGCCCTATTTTTCTTCATGGGCCTATTTGTGATCTAAGGTTTGTTACTTCTTTGAAATCCCATATGAATGCAGCCATGGGTTATGATAATGAGTCACTATCTCAATAGGATACAATAGGAAAGCATTCAGTGATGGGATTTATTCTCATGATCCATATTTCTATTGCCTACTTCTTAACTATGTCTGATCTGGGATACTGATCGTTGTATTGTTTCTTGACAGTGGTATCTTTACATGAGATGGTCGCATGTTCTTAGCCTTTGTTCATATGCCTCTATGACTGCTCTGCACTTTTTAGATGGTGATTGATTAGTACCTTAGAAGCTATCATAATCTTGATTATATCTTCACCGCTCCAGGTCTGAAATCATGCATTCAACTTTGTCCTTTCGTTGTTATTGTATTACCTATGGGTGATTAAGATTGTCTTTGGGAGCTTGTGAAGACTGTATTTGAAATGACTAAACCATGTTTGATATTGTGAGAAACTTGTGTTGTTCTATATGCTTTATGGTCATCCATTTTATGCCACTATACATTTATATATTCAACAATGTATTTGAGGGGTTACCACTGTCTTTATGTCATAACTATATATAGCACTGTCTTTTTAAGGTTTCATTTAGAGCTTCTATGCCTATCACAACCCATTGTGACCTTTGTCTTACTGTCCTTGTTATTTCAAACTATTGGATTGTTAATATATGACTGTGACAAGATTTTTCTATCATTTATGAAGTCTGACTTTGATGTCTTTGTACTCCATGACAGTCCTTTATGGTCGCTATCTTTTGGTATTCAATGACCTGTAGAGGCTTCTTGACTATTATGAATGCATTGTTAACCTTGTATTTGTTTCAGCATCGCATTTTTATTCTTTCTATTGTATATGACTGTTACTTGGATTGTGTTTCTCACTTGTGATGCAAAAATTTGTGACCTTGAACCTGTCTTCTCAATGATTGACTGTTATGAAAGTTTTCCTAATTGTATTCAGTCTTTTTTGTATTGATTTATGTTAGATATTTGGTTAACCCCAAAGACACTGAGAGGGGGGGGTGAATTAGTGTTTGACCGGTAGATGAAAGATTTAAACTTATTTGCAACTTTATAACTGAAATTAATATACCGATAACAAAATAATAATGCAGTAAAGAGAAACAAAAGAATCAGCATCAATGCAAACCATAGCAGATATTTTTAGCGAGGAAACTCGGTAAGGGAAATACCTCAGTGGGATTTGTGACCCATAATATTTACTCACTGGCCAATATGAATAAATATTACTCAGTACAATAGGGGCCTGTACATGCAGGAAGGCCAACTGCCTAGAGCTCACTGCTCAACACAAAATGGAGTCCCACTGACTACGCAATTGGATGGTTAAATCCAATAACAATGTATTGCTTCAAAATAGCATCTGCAATGCTGGATTCAGTACTGGTTTAAGCTTTGTCTGATACCTTTGCCAAAACCTTGCTGGTAAATAGTCTTTGCTCTACTCTACTTCGTATTCTCTCTTAAAATAAATACATCAAAGTGCATATACAATTATCTGGTATCATACATACATTTCATTACCTACTTCACATACCACTACTCCTAACCAAATGACCTACAAGATCTCATACATATATGAATCTTTACAATACATCATGTTGGCTATACAATTACAATTTATATTACAATATATTTTGCATAAACAATATTATTGCCAAGACAACTTTGGATGTCGGTATGATCTGTTGCCGATGTAAACTAGATGTCGGTGTGAATAAACCTTGTAGTATCTATCGGTACCGGTAGGTGAAGTCTTTTGCCGGTGTAACCTGTAAACCATGTTAAACCTTGTTGCCACTTTTTTTCCATCAATGACAACATCTACCATTCTCATCTGAGTGTATAATGCCAACAATCTCCCCATTTGGCATTGATGGAAACACTCATGCGAAAAATCAAAACTGTGAAATCCAAAACTGAAATTGCTCCCCCTGAGAAAATGATATCCTTATGTTCACTTGTCACCATGCCTTACTCTGTACATTTTTCTCATTGTACTACTCCCCCTTTGATATCAATGACAAAGGATGTCAAAAGTCTCAAAAATTCAAAAATTACTTACATACATGTAGCCAGTTATGTACAATCTGAAAAATATCCGCCAAAACCAAGTTAAGACTCTACAAAAACTTTGTACTGTCAGAAATTATTGTCTCTGTCTACCTGATAATCCCAGTGAGATAATTCATTTGTTGCTCCAGTGATCTATCTCCTTGAATTGTTGTCTTGGATAGTTCATTCTGGTGTGTTAGAAGATTATCCAATCTAGGACCAAGTTTATTCTTTAACTCTCAGGTTTTCATCTTCAACCGTGCTTTCACTCTTTCCAGTTTTTCAATTTTCTCTTCATAAATAGCCAATTCCTGATCCAAAATTGATGTTACTTCTGAAGAACCAATCATGTTATCTGCAATGTCATCAATCTCCTTCTGAGTTTTCTTTATCTGTTCATCAATGTCTTCAATTAAGTGATGAGGTTTTCAAGCTTCCCTGTACAATTCCTTGTATTCCAAAATAGTGGAATTCAATGCCGATAGTAATGAATCAATCTGTACTATGCAATCCTTTGTTTTTTTGTCAAAGAAATCTTCCTTTTCTTTATTAACTCTTTTCTGAATATTTTCTTCATTTATTTTATCTACAGACTGAATATTAGAAGAAATGAATTTGGAGAATGTGTCCAATTTACTTATTGAGCCAACAATGTGATCTACCTTGCATGTCGGTGCAATCATTTGCAAAATCGGTAGAGATTCATCAATAGCCTTAAATGCTAAGGAATTGCATTCAGATATCTACTTTATTGAATACAATAATACATCAGTGACATTTGTCGATCTGAAATCCGCAGTAGAAGTACTGAGAGAAGTGCTAGGTTCTGCAATAATTTTCTTCTCTTCTCCAGATACCTGTTCAACCACTTTATCCACTTCCTTATTCACTTTCTCTTCCTTATTCTTATTCTTGTTCTCATTCTTATTTTCTGTCGGTTCAAATTTGTTTGTTCTTGTTCTTTTTCTGTCGGTATCTCAACATTATGTTGTGTGTCAACTACCTTTACCAGTGATTCAGGGTTCTCAACATTTGCAGATTCAGATTTCTTTTCCTCAGCAATTTCTTTATCCAATACAATATTGATGTCTTGAGTGTCAACATTCATTGTGAACAGAATGTTTGACTTGGGATCAACATCATCTACTTTCACTTCCTCTGACTTCTCTTCAGGCTGATTTTGCATTTCTGTCAGTGCCTCTGCTATTGCCGGTGGGGTGTCCTATGCCAGTGGAGGTAAGTTATCTTTTATTTTGAGCTCAGGTACACTGCCAATCTTACTCTTGTCCTTATTTGTTTTCTGATATACCTTAGTGAAGGATTTATCAACTTGGTGTCTGTCATTTTCTGCTCTTTTCTCTTTCTCTACAAAAATATGTCCCACTTATCCGTTGTTTCATCTACTATCTCTTTTAATCTACTGGCCATGAGGCTTACTTGTCGATGACCACTTGCAAAAATAGTTATGTTAGCTTCAGATATCAAATCATCAATTTCTTGCTTAGAGTTAATAGGATGAACCGCTAACAGTGCCTCAACCTTCAGTTTCTTATCTAATTCTATAATAGACATTCTCTTGGCTTCAAGTCTTAGATATAAATCATTTGGAAGAACATCTATAACTTCAATAAGAACCTTCTTATATATATCTAGGTACAAAATTATACTCTCCTTAATAGTATCCTTATCAAAACCTTTGAAAGAATGATAAAACTTGCTAACATTACCAAGATTGCCATCCCAAGTTATTTCATTGATAAGTTTTGTTGGTGAAAGAGTATCAGATACCTTTTGTTCTGGTTTCTTCTATGTAACTTTCTTCTTCTTCGGACTACTAGGCTCTCTCACAGACTGTTGTTTCTTTCTTAGTGTCCTTGTTTTCTTTGGTGATGGAGCAGGTGTTGGTGAGGGTTTTCTCTTCTTCCTTTCCACCCTTTTGAATTTTGTAGCCTTGTCATTGTTAGAGTCAGATGAGGTAGCCATAGGAGAAATATGTACTACCGGTTGTTGTTCTAATTTTCTTTCTTGTTCAGCAATACCACTCATTGGATCAAGTTTCAACAATCCCTTTTTAATAATTTCAACAAACTTCGAAGCATCTTTTATCATTTTGTCTCTTTTCTTCCTCTGCTTCTGAATAGTAACATAACTCTCTATAGTTTCTGCAGTGCCAAAGATCTTTTTTGTTGGTTCTGGTGGAGCATCTAGGAGTATCTTGGCATAAGATTCCAAAATGTTTGAATCAACTTCATAACCCATCTCAGTTATCCAGACAATTCTAGGTCTAACTGCCTCCATGCATACTTCATCTCTTTTAATTACAAAGCTATTTGTTTGTCATATTTGTCAACAATTCTTTGAGGGATTATTTCCCTTTGTCTCATTTTAGCTTGAAAGTCCTTGAAATACTCTTTTACATGCTTGTCACCATCTGAACCCATGTCGGTAATTTCCTCCTTTATCTGTTTTCCAACAGAAATATCATAGGCAAAGTCTTTGTGGCCTATACCGGGAATCACCTTTAAGAAATATAGCATCAAACATACAAGTAAATTGCCAAACTTGAAAGTTCCCTTCTTATCACCTTTGATCTTATCCAGATTTTCTATCAGTTCATCTTTCAACCACTCAAACAAATCAATTTTAACATTGTTCATTATCATCTCATAGGCACTATGAATGCATAGACTTGAAACAGAATTCAGCCTATTAGTATGACCCACCTTATATCCAATAACCATACTAGCATTTTTGACATTGTTATCAGTTATGTCGCTAACCCTAAGTGATCTGTTATCTGATGTTGTGCTGGTTAATTTCATAACCTCTTTGTTTGGAATTTTCTTTTTCTTCTCAAGCCTAGTGTCGGTAGAAGGTAAACCAGTAACAGCCTTAATTCCTTCCTTAGTGATTTTGAAAACTGAGTCTAGCCATAAAAATTCACCGTGAACTCTGTTAAGAACATAACAGACAATCTCATCTAAAAATTCAAGAATGTGAAGGATGTCAATGAAACCTAAATCTTCCACAATCTTATGTTCCAGTTTGACTACACCTTGGTTGTCAATGATAACATTCATGAACATGTTCTTTATATCCTCAGATCCTAAATCTTTGATGTTACAGTGAATGTATGCCCTAGGGTCTTCAGCAAATGTAACTCGCTTCGGGATTTTTGAAAATGCACCAATGGAGTCATCCAACTTAGCCATCTTAGGGATGATCTTAAAGATTGGTCTAGGACGCTTGATATTTTCCACAATAGTAGGGTTTGCAATGAATTCAGGAATGGAAGATGAAGAAGCCATGTCTTAAGATAAATACCTTTTACTAGAAACCTTAGATGCCTTGAAAATCTTGCTGCTTCACTTCTTGAATGTTGGTGCTCAATTCCTATGCTCTTTGAATACTTAAATGCTTTGGTAAGTTGAAAGGAGAAATTCCAGTGCTTTATAACCAAAATGTTAACTTACAACCGCAATCAATGCTTCCCCTGTTAAGTGAATTTCCATGTAACTCAACATATGTGTCGGTAAAGAAGAATTGTGACTTTTTACCACCATTTGAGGGTAAAATTTATTATCTTGAATTAGATGCCTTACCCCTAAGGATTATTCCTTAGTTAGATGAAGAATCCCCTGTCAGTGCAGGATTGCTCTATTCTGTCGGTGCAGAGACAAATTCATCATTTCTCTGATCTCTCTTCTTGACCCATTGTTTAGTGAATTCTTGCTTGATTTCATTCACCTTTTCCTTGCCTTTGTCATTAGATCCTCTGTTGTTTGTTGGTACATTCTTGCTTCTGCAAAATCTTGCAATATGCCCAATCTTGTTGCATGCATAACAGGTTACATTGTTTCTTTGAATAGCTTTTCCATAACCTTGACCAGTTTGAGTTCTACATTGATTAGATAGATGTCCAAATCTACCACAAACATAGCATTTTATATTCATTCTACAATTGTCTAAGTTATGATCATGTTTATTTCATTTGGAACATTGACCCGTGGATGAGTTTGTATTCTAATTATTCCTAAATCTACACTGATTTTCTCTATGATCAATTTTTTTGCAATTAAAACATTTGCTATTGAATTTATAAGCATTGGGTTGCCTTACCAATTTGTTGTGATCATGATTATTTGTAGTTCCAGAACTTTCTCCATGTTCAAATCCAAGTCCAATTGTTTCTCCATCAATTTTTTGACTTTTCAGCATATCATCAAGCTTGTCTGAACTCTCTTTGAATTTGTCCTTGTATTCATTTGCAGTGACCAACTCACCTTCAAGGGTGCTAACTTGTCTCATAAGTTCCTCTTTGTCATGTTGCATGTGAATCAAATCTATTTTAAGCATATCATTTTCATAACTAAGCCTTAGAGATTCATCTGATCTTTCATTAAGTCTTCTGGCCAAATCTTCCTCATTCTTCTTTCTATCTTCAATATCCTTACATAGTCTCATGGTTAAATCTTGCATCTCACTCTTCATGTTATTGTTCTCTTGTCTCGGTCTCTCTGCAATATCTTTGAGAGTTTATTTTTCTTCATCATCTTGTTTTTTGCAGTTGCTCATGTAATTATTTTCTCTTGTTATGTGCCCTGGTCAAGTTTTCTTGAAGTTCTTTGATGAATTCCCGAGTAGTTCTGAGTTCATCTTCCAGTTTGATATTCTTCAATTTTTTTGCATTAAAATCTTCAAGAGCTCCTTCCAATTGTTGTCTCAAACTTTCCATTGGTACCGGTTTCATAATCTTCCTCAAGCAATTAGGCTTCTGCAAATAGAGGACCAGGCTTTGATACCAATTGTTAGATATTTGGTTAACCCTAAAGACACTAAGAGAGGGGGAGAATCAGTGTCTGGCCGGTAGATGAAATATTTAAACTTATTTGCAACTTTATAACTGAAATTAATATACCAGTAAGCAAATAATAATGCAGTAAAGAGAAACAAAAGAATCAGCATCAATGCACACCATAACACATATATTTTTTGGCGAGGAAACCCGGTTAGGGAAAAATCTCTGTGGGATTTATGACCCACAATATTTACTCACTGGCCAATATGAACAAATATTACTCAGTACAATAGGGGCCTGCACATGCAAGAAGGCAAACTGCCTAGAGCTCACTGCTCAACACAAAATGGAGTCCCACTGACTACACAATTGGATGGTTAAATCCAATAATAATATACTGCTTCAAAATAGCATCTGCAATGTTGGATCCAGTAAGAGATTAAGCTCTATCTGATACCTCTGCCAAAACCTTGCTGGTAAATAGTCTTCGCTCTGCTCTGCTTCTTATTCGCTCTTAAATAAATACATCAAAGTGCATATACAATTATCCAATATCATACATTCATTTCATTACCTACTTCACATACCACTACTCTTAACCAAATGACCTACAAGATCTCACAAATATATGAGTCTTAACAATACATCATGTCAGCTATAAAATTACAATTTACATGACAATATATTTCGCATAAACAATATTATTGCCAAGTCGGCTTTGGATGTCGGTATGATCTGTTGCCGATGTAAACTGGATGTCGGTGTGAATAAACCTTGTAGTATCTGGCGGTGTCGATAGGTGAAGTCTTTTGTTGGTGTAACCTGTGAACCATGTTGAACCTTGTTTCCACTTTGTTGCCATAAATGATAACATCTACCATTCTCATCTAAGTGTATAATTCCAACAATTTCTCTATTTATTGCACATGATCTTAGTAAGCTTATTCATTCTAAAACCCTACCAGGGTTGTTTAGCCTTCTATCATGCCAACATGTCTCCACTCAGGCAAAGACGTATCATTTATAACAATGACCTTAAAGGCTCGCTATTATGGATGATGGGCCCCTATTTAGTGAAGACATGTTGTCATGTTAGCATGATGGGCCCAAACCTTATGGGAGCCTCACTTTACACCACATGCTTTATGATGAATTAGTAATGCACTGTGTATTTGTACCTGTGTCTGCACATGAAATAAACAATTTTGATAAAATATGATACTTGTTGCTATCTCATGGCACCTTCTCTGCATTGATTCCTTTGCTTTTGAATCTAATATCCTGACAGTTGTAGACATACATTTCGATATTATTATGAAGATAGACTATGTATTATAATGAGTTTGAGTGTAAAAGTATGGTTATCCTCATTGCTGTAGCATAATTTTTTTAATTCTCTTACAGGTATTGATGGAATGAGAGTAGGAGAAGCTAAAGATGGATGAGTACATGAAGATCCAACCACACCTTCAAGCTCAGGCTCATCATTCCAATAAATGACGGGTCACCCTACTATTACACTCATCCTTTCATTTGTTTATATAGTTTAGCTGTATAACTATATGAGAGTGTATGTATGTAGCTAGTCAGCTATTCCCATGGCTTGTGTGGGATACCTTAGGTTACTACTTATCAAGTTGCCATTAGTTTTTGGATTCAAAGTCATACTATATACTCTAGTCGGTTAGCACTACCGAATCATGCAATCGGTATACACAGAGAAGTCGGTATGCACAGTCTAGTCGGTTACAGAGGAAAGCAGTCACAGAACGTAGTACACACCGAGCTATCTACCGAGTATCTTTTCATGGCTACCGAGCAGTAAAGATGACACACCAAGTTGATATACACCGAGTAAAACGTGTTACTAGATACATTGAACCTAGACATGCATATGAAAATGTGTTACAAGATCGAGGTACATCAAACCATTATTACATTGGAAATTGTACTAAAAGATTGTGTATGATTTTGAGATCAATCTAACCAATGAAATATTTTGTTTAGTTATTCATTCAAGGAATCTTTTTTGTAAGATCGAAGCAATGAATTAGATCACCGTCTTAAGAGATCTATTTATACAGCATGAGTTAAGGGTGTATGTGTGTGTGTGTAAGAAGATTGTTACAGAGACATGGAGGTCACCAAGAAGGTTTTTAGAGAACAGTCGAAGACACAGTAAATAGAAAGGTTTACCGAGTTACTATATGGGTTACCGAGGTATGCTATAAGCAAGGTAATCTATTCTGAGCACATAGAATCTGCTATAACATTTTAGATGTAAAGTTGAAGATATTTTTAATGATTTTATTGTAACATTGTGAAGTTGAAAGAGAAACCTTTAACAAGGTAAAAGACTCTAATCAAGTCTATAAATTGTAAAGCCTCTAACCAGGTGCAACATTCAGATTAAATGTTGTAAAATACTTTAGCAAGGTAGATCTAACAGATCTTGTTACTCCTAACAGGGTAAGCTATCAGAAATAGCTAAAATGTAGCTCTAACCAAGCATTCTTTATTATTGCAGTAGTGAAGTTGTGGGTGCCATCCCCACCGCAGTTTTTCTCTCTAACCAAGAGTTTCTGTGTAACCAAAATATATGTGTTATGGAGTGAATCATGTATCATTGTTATCTATTTGCTTTAACTTTATTTTATGTTACTGCACTATTCTGTATATGCATAATAGTAAAGCTATTATTGAAGAAAAATTTTGGAGTATTGATTCACCCCTCCCCTCTCAGTACATTAGCTTTCCATATTGGGCCTAACAATTGGTATCAGAGCTTCAATCTTGGAAAAGGGTTTAACTACCTAAAGAGAAAGATCTTATCAATGGAAGGCTACAAACAATCTTGGAGGATTGTATATCTGCAAGAAGAGATGGATCATGCTAATCAAGTGATTGTAGACATGCAAAGGCAAATGCAAAAATCTCTGAAAGTAAGAAGAAGATTATCTGATGACTTGTAGGATTCTCAAGAGTTAGTGGAACAAATTGAGACATCATCTAAGAACAGTATATCTGAAGAGACTGAAGAAATGATTGGAGTATTGAAAGAAAAGAACAAAGCACTAGCTAATCAACTAAAAGCAATGAAAAGAGAACAAGAACATTTCGGTACACAGATGACTAAAAATCTAGAGGCATTGAGGATAGCTGAGGATAAAGCAAGAGATCTACAGAGAGAGAAACAATAACTTGAAGTCTTAGTATCTGATAAGAATGATGAAATCATAAGGTTGACTAGGATTTAACAAAATATGACAAATCAACTAGGTTATGCACATCATGAAGCAATTCTGAAGAATGATGAAAATCAAGCATTGAAACTTGAAGTATCAAGGTTGACCGATGAACTAGAAATAGAGAAGAAATCCAAAGAAACACTAAAGAAGAGTTATGAAGCATACAAGATGTTGGATGAGAAATTGAATACAAGAATACCCAACAAAGATGCAGGACTTGGTTACAAAGGAAAAGACTCTATCGAGAAAGGAATTCATACTACCGAGAGAGGAGAATCATCAAAGCAAGCTGGAAACAGGAATAACATCAAAAGAAAGAAGACTATTTGATACTACTGTGGAAATCAAGGTCATACTACCAACATATGCCAAATCAAAAAAGGTAAGCAACTGAATATCACTAAGTCCAATGGTTATTGTTACAATTGCAATAAATATGGTCACACATTTAACCAATGTAGGACAAAGTCTGTTAACAACTATCAGAAGGCAAAATACAAAGGGTTTTGTAGAAACTGCTATAGATATGGACATAGTATTGAGAAGTGTTGTTTTAAGAAAAAGAACTACTTGTGGTCTGCACACCGAGCAAACACTAGAGGTTACCGAACTCACACAGATCCTTACAGACAATATGCAGCAATACCATGGGATTACAACACAAGGATATGGTGCAAATGTTGTGGAAGATATGGACATATTAGTGCCAACTGTTTTATAAGGTTTGGAATGAACAACCGAAGATCATGGAGAAATCCTGGTATGGCATGTTTTCATTGTCACAAAGTTGGACATTTAGCTAGAGATTGCAGAGATCAACCTAGAGGAGACACTGAAGAAATTAAAGAGAAATTAAAGATGATTTGGAAAATGAAGGAAATTGTGTCAAATGAAGAAAGCACCTTACCTACCGAGTCAGGTGCACCTATTCCAAATTAATTAGAAAAGGTATGAAGGGACTACATTCTCTGAAGGTTAAAATCATAACAGTTCCTATTCTATTATGTACTAAATTCAAAATATGTATAGTTAAGATGCATTAGTAAGTTTGAAATTCTATCAAAAGTACTTTACACAAAACCTGTCAAGTCGGTGAATACAGGAAGCCTGTCAAGTCGGTAAATGAAGGAAATTTGGTTACTCGGTTAAAACAAAAAGAGAGTAAATCGGTTAAAAGGTGAACCGAGTGCATTTAATATCTTTGACCTAACCTGCACGGAGCCCGATAAGGTATTTTGTGTACTTAAAAGCATTTTCGCGGTCATTTACATTCACCAAGTTTTCGAAAGAGCAGAGTAGAGCGAATCAAGGCGATCAAACCTCATTCAAAGCGAATCCAAGGTATTTACATCAAATCTCATCACACTGTCAAGCTAGTTTACCGATCTTAACAAATTGCTATTATCTGCTGAGTGTGAAGCGTCTGTCGTTTGTAAACCATCAAACCCTAAGGATAGTTTGCTAAGTTTTTACCTGAAATCTACAATGGCACCCAAGATCCAAGATCCCATAGTTGTCAAGAATATAGAGAAGCCCTCACTGAAATACACTTTGACTCCTAAAGTCACCTCTGAATCAAATGACAAAACCGCCTTTTCACTCATCCCGGATCGAGTCTTGTTAGTTGAAGATGTGAGATTCTTCACCAAATGTCATGTTGAAGAACTCGGTCATGTTGAGATTAGAGACACCTATGATGAATTATGTACCGATGGTGTATTAAACAGCAAATATGAACACATCAGAATCAAGGGACTGACTAAATCCCTAACCTACCCTCGTGTGTTCAAGCCCCAATGGGTTAAGTTTGGTCTAAGCAGAGTTTGTGATGATTTCATGTGGCTAGAAGAGCAACCATTCAAAATCACCAAGGAAATCATTCATGTGATCACCGGTTATCCTATCTATGATCATGCACAAGCTTAGAAGATGATATCACAGAAGGAGTTAATCAGTTTAACCGGAGTAGAATCTGATTACAGAGGATTAAAACTGAACAATGTCACTGATGCAGAACTTAAGTTTGCCATTAGAGTAATTGGTTACTGTTTCTTCCAATCAGCAAGGGAAAATAGTGTACCCTGTGCAGTAGTTGACTTAGCCTATAAAATTGTGAAAAAGGGAATGAAAGTTGACTTATGTGAAGTGTTACTGAAGAACCTATTTGAGAATTTGAACACAATAAGGAAGCCGAAGAAAAACAACTCAGCAAATACTATTATGTGAATGTTGTGGAACCAAGGACTCAATCTTTGCCACCAATGGGTTACAAGATTGACTTTGATATCACACAACAGAAAATTGATACATATCTTACATTACCAAGGCATGCTACCAAGCTAAGATATGGAACCTATGAAGAGGTGAAGGGAAAAGTCAAAATGAGCATTGTAGTACCCAAGGCTACAAGAAAGGCTAGAAAGATGATAAAGGTTTTAACAGAGAAATTCGGAGAAGAATCTTCCTCTACACCTATCAAAGGCACTCTTTCCATCACCGAAGAGGAATCAGAAGCTCAAGAGGCAGCAATAACATTGAGCACTGAACTGCCTAAGGGTAAAGTGTTGAAAAGAAAGAAACTGGACACTTCAAAGGCCCTACCGACTCCTCCAACAAAGAGACCTAATACAAGAGCATCAGCTGCATCATCGAGTAAGAGACAAAAGAGTGTTACTGCTCCCAAGGTAACCAAGACCTACAAGAAATCTACTCGGAGACTCATTCTGGCAAAAGAGTCTAGTGATACAGAATCCGAAGATGCAAACAAATTCCAGATTGTAAAGAGCAAGAAGGTAAATATTCATAGTGTTGAAAAATTATGTGCCAATCTAAAAGACTATGGTAGATTTACAGGATTTAGATATGTCAAGTATGAGACTAGGAATAATGATGAGAAGAGACAAATTGAAGAAGCTATTATTTGCACACTTCTAAAGTTTTGGCTAGCTCCATTAGAACTAGTAAAGTCACTTCCAAATAAACTTTACTTCCATATTGATAATAGGTGGAAATATGCAATGGACTCAGAGAAACAAATTAGAGAAAGAAGTCCAGTCCATCTATTTCCTAATATGTCTATAGCAGAAATAAAGGAACATTTGATAACCTACAATTCAAAATTTCTTGTCAAACAAAGAGCCTTAAAACTGATGAATGGGCTATATATTGATGTAGAAAATGAGACAAAAGCAAAATGGTAGAAAATCTTCAAAAATAAAGATGTCAGTGAACAATCTAAAGTTGAAATTGTTGATGTCACTGAGCACAATCCTGATGTCACTGAGCACGGTCCTGATGCTACCAAGCAAGACCCGGCTGACACGATTCAAATTGATGAAGATGTCATGGATGCAGAAGCACCGAAGCAGGAAATGATAGAAGGCACTACATATGCAAAACTTGTATCTAGTGAATCCGTTTTAGAACAAGTTTAGCCTTACCCACCGATCAATCAACCTGTCTCTACCAAAGCTCCTCAGGATATAGCACAAGGCACCAAAGGTCACCAATCTGAAGCTGCAGAAGGTACAACTCAAGACTAGACCTCTCAAGCACCCTCAAGCATCGAAAATGTAGCAGCTGAGACACCTAGTACCGGGACACCGAAAGACACCACAGCAGCTACAGGAACCGACCAAAGTGTTGCCTCTACCGAGTGACCTACCAAGGGTCAACAAGCCTCTCAAGCTATTGTCTTGGTCCAATCGACCAAAGGTAAAGAGAAGAAGGTGAAAAAGCATAGTTTCAAAGTTGATTTATGTACACCAATAGTGTTGCCCAATGTGGATATCTCAAAATTAAAGGGGCAAGCACTTATTGATTTTGGTGTGTTGGTATTTTGGTATGGTTTTGTCAATGATGTCAACACCTACTAAATACACCTACTTTGGAGATCCAGCAACATTCACCGGCAAGTAGTAATTTGTGCAACAGTTACTGGTATATGATCAACCAGTAGGATATAATGTTCACCGGTACCTGGAATGACATGGAAGACACTTGGTAATGTCGAAGACATCATGTGGACACTTTATTTTGAAGTACTAATCATTGATATATTCTTATTTGCATATTTGCCTTTACCGGCAAATAGGTCCAGGTTATCTAGGGTTACACCGGCAGGTTTATCTTTTCCAGATCAGCATGGCATGCTATGGAGATAATTTATTATTGTTATAAATGCACTAAGCTGACATGTTTTATCAGTTATTGCATCGGATATTATATTATTTGTAAAATGTTTTATTGTAATATCTTGTAGAGCCGACCTACTAAAATTGGTCTTAGGGTATGGTATAAATGTAAGATCTTATTTGTAAGATCAAGTGTGGAATGCGAAAAAGATCTGAGTGAAGGTATATGCAAGATCAAGCATAGCCATACACGAAGACATTATCTGAAGGTGAAGTTAGGTTTTTGTAGAAGCATATCAGCATTACACTGGTACTGAATTCAGCATATGAAGATGTGATTTTGTACAGTACATTCTTATTGGATTTAACCATCCAATTGTAGTTAGTGTGACTCCCGTTTGTGATTGAGCAGTGAGCTCTAGGCTGTTGGCCTTTCTGCATGTGCAGACCTCTCTTTGTACACTTACTATCTGTAGTAGTATCATCTGATTGTGGGTAAGGTTTCCCACCATGGTTTTTCCCCTTACAGGGTTTCCACATACAAATATTGGTGTCATGTGTTGTGAATGACTTTGTGTTTATGTCTCATGCATCAATTCTTACCGGTATGGCAATTTACTGTTAACACTATCTAACGGCATACTTAACTAGTTTATCGGTATTAAGCATTAAGTTGGTTAATAAGTTTTTGGTTTGAATTTATTTGACAACTGATTCACCCCCCCCCCCTCTCAGTTGTCTCCGGGACTTAACAATTGGTATCAGAGCCTAGTCCTCTTTTTGCAGAAGTTTAACAACTTGAGGAGATCCAATGTCTACTAATTATTTCAGAAAGGATAGTCCTAAACTTGATGGAACCAACTATGGGATATGGAAGATCGGAATGGAGACACATCTGAATTGCATCGGTAAAGACATCTGGGAAGTTACTAAGAATGGTTATACTGATGTTCTAGCTGGTCAGACTGCTCCAACTACTTTAGCTAAACATGAAGAAAATGATTGCAAACCAAGAGAAGCACTCTTGAGCGCATTATCAGATCAACAAATCATGGGATTATCAGATAGGTCTACTGCTAAAGCTATTTGGGATCATTTGGAAACACTGAATTAAGGAGACTCCACAGTCAAAATTGCAAAACTTGAAAGCTTCTGAGTCAGGTATGAACATCTGAAAATGGAAGAAGATGAAAGGATTTCTGCTTTCATGGAAAAAGTAAATGAAATTGTTTTGGGTATCAAATGTTGTGGAGGAACCTTTAGTGAGGATGAGATTGTTTCAAAAATCTTAAGAGGTTTACCACCGGCATATAAAATGAAGGTTATTGCTATAAATGAGTTGAGAATAATGCCTAATACATCAGTAACTAGGGATACATTGACTGGAAAACTTTCAGCTTTTGAAATTGAGGAATTTGGTCCTGTTGCTACTATAAAGACTGATTTGGCCTTCAAAGCATCAACATCATCTGCTCCATCTTTTGACAAATCAGACTGGAGAGGCTTTTATGCAAAAGAACTTGAAGAAACTAGGAAGGAGAATGAAGAGCTTGAAGAACTTGAAGCACTATTTGCAAGAAAAATGCCAAAAGGTCCAATTGGAAGTAAGTATGAAGGTAAAGCACCCTTTAAATGTTTGAACTACAATAAGATTGTTCATATGGCTTCAAGATGCCCTGATAGACATGCTAGACTAAGAGAAGAAGCTAGAAGAACATACAAGCCTAATCCTAAATATCAGAGATATAGATTTAAGAAGAACAAAGATAAATCTTGCTACATTGCTGATGAAGGTGTGACTGATGATTCTAATGAGGATCCAGCAAACAATGGATGGGTCTTTGTTGCTATAACAGAAGATCAACCGGCACCTATTGCTCAACCGATAGAACAAGCCCTAGTAGCTAAATTTGAATCAAAGGATGAATGGATTATTGACTCAGGATGCTCACATCACATGACTGGAGACAAAGGTAAATTCTTGAACTTTCTAGAATACAATGGAGGTTTAGTAAGATTTGGAGATGAAAAAGCCTGTTCAATCAAAGGTAAGGGTTCAATATTTCTTGATGGTAAACATAACACTGACAATGTCTACTATGTTGAAGGATTAAAACATAATCTTTTAAGTGTTGGTCAATTAGTTGAGAAAGGTTTTCAGTTACAATTTAAAAATGGAAAATGCAAAATCATGAATAGAACTGGTTTGGAAATTGCAACCGGTAATCAGACTAGAGGTAATATCTTTCATTTGAATAACAGTGAAAAGGCATTCTTAATTGCACATATAGATGAAATTTGGTTATGGCATAAAAGACTATGTCATGTAAATTTTGATTGCATGGTAAAAATCAGTACTTCTAAGGTAGTTAGAGATCTACCTAAAATTGTGAAACCTCAGAATACAATTTGCAAGGAATGTCAATTTGGAAAACAAGTTAGAGCTAGTTTCAAAAGTATTCCAGAAAAATCCAATAATGCTCTTGATTTAATTCACACTGAATTATGTGGTCCAGCTAGAACTAAAAGCTTACAAGGTGATAGATATTTCATGCTAATTATTGATGATTATTCTAGAATGTGTTGGGTTACTTTTCTCAAAGAAAAATCAGAAGCACTTGGAAAGTTCAAACTATTCAAAACAATGGTTGAAAATGAAACCGATAAGAAAATCAAATGTTTAAGATCAGATCAAGGAGGAGAATTCACATCTAAAGATTTTAATACATTATGTGAAGTGAATGGAATCAAAAGACAGTTATTAGCACCTCGGACACCACAACAGAATGGAGTTGTTGAAAGGAAAAACAAAACTATCTTGGATGCAGCAAGAAGTATGTTATCAAAAGAAAATCTACCACATGTGTACTAGAGAGAGGCAGTAAGCACTGCTATCTATACATTCAACAAAGTTCACATCAAAGGTGAAACTGGTAAGACCCCTCATGAACTATGGTTTGGTAATATTCCTACTCTTAAGTACTTTAGAATTTTTGGAAGTAAATGTTATATTAGAAGAGATGAGTATATTGGCAAGTTTGATCCTAGAAGTGATGACGGAATATTTCTTGGTTATTCATCTAAGAGCAAGGCATATAGATGTTTTAATAAAAGATTACAGAAAATTGTCGAGAGTACAAATGTAAAGATTGATGAACAATTCAGAGGAACTTCGAGATATATAGACTCTGAACCGGAAATAGAAATTATGACAAATGAACCTACAATAAATCCACTGATACATAATGATGATCCAGTTACTCTGGTATCATCAAAGGATTCCATAGTAATTGAAGAACAACAACAGACTAAGACACCCCGGTATGTAAGACTAAATCATTCTGAAGATCAGATAATTGGAAGCAAATTTAAAGGAGTTATGACAAGAGGAAGATTGGAAAATGAAGAGGTATGTCTTATATCTCAAATTGAACCATTAACTATCAATGAGGCATGTGAAGATAAATTTTGGATCAAAGCTATGGAAGAAGAATTAGGACAAATTGAGAAAAATAATACTTGGACATTAGTTCCCCTGCCTAAAAATAAAAATGTAATTGGAACCAAATGGGTATTTAGAAACAAAATTAATGAAGATGGTAAGGTTGTCAGAAATAAAGCAAGACTAGTGTGTAAGGGATATTCTCATAAAGGAGTTGATTACAATGAAACCTTTGCACCGGTAGCCAGAATTGAGGCAGTTAGATTATACTTGGCTTTTGCAGCTCACAAGGATTACAAAGTTTATCAAATGGATATTAAATGTGCATTTTTGAATGGAGATCTTGAAGAGGAAGTCTATATTGAACAGCCTGATGAATTTTCTTGACAGATGACAATGATATGGTTTGTAGATTAAGAAAAGCTCTGTATGGATTAAAACAAGCCCTAAGAGCTTGGTATGCAAGATTGGATAAGTATCTTTTAAAGATTGGTTTTACTAAAGGAAATGCAGATAGCAATTTAAATTACAAAGTAACTAATGATGACATCTTGATTATTGAAGTATTTGTTGATGATATAATCTTTGGAGGAGAAGATGAATTATGCAAAGAATTTTCTCTTGAAATGTAGCAAGAATTTGAAATGTCTATGATTGGAGAAATAAAATTCTTTTTAGGATTGCAGATTTTACAGACTGATAAAGGTATATTTTTGAGTCAATCTAAGTACTTGAAAGAACTACTTAAGAAATTTGGGATGGAGAACTCTAAACCGGTAAGCACACCTATGACTACAAATGACAAATTATCTCAAAGGGGTGAATCTACACCTATTAATCCAACTAGATACAAATATATGATAGGAGGTTTACTATATTTGACACAAACTAGACCTGATATTATGAATGCAATATGTATAGTTTCTAGATTTCAGAGTAATCCTAAGGAAAATCATGAATCAGCAGTGAAAAGGATTCTCCGGTACTTACAAGGCACAGCAAATCTTGGATTATGGTATCCTAAAGATGAAAATTTTGATCTATGTGCATATACAAATGCAAATTGGGTAGGAGATGTGGATGATAGAAAAAGCACCACTAGAGGAGCATTCTTTCTTGGAAAAAGATTAGTTTCTTGGTTGAGTAAGAAACAGAGTTGTACATCTTTATCAACAGTAGAATCAGAATATGTTGCAGCAGCAACAAACTGTACACAGGTACTTTGGCTTAAGCAAATGTTGAAAGACATAAAGGTAAAATGCAAGGAACCTATTACTATATACTATGATAACACTGCAGCAATTGATATATCTAAAAATCCGGTATTACATTCTAAAACAAAACATGTTTCTATCAAACTGAATTTTCTAAGGGAAAAAGTTGAAGAAAAAGAGATAAAACTGGTTTATGTGAATACTAAAGAACAGCTTGTAGATATTTTCACAAAACCCTTGCCTAAGGAAACTTTTGAGTATCTCAGAAATCAGCTCGGAGTCATACCACCATCGGTAGTGACTTAGACAGTTGATGATTGTCATCAACCGGAAGAATTAAATGGACAAATCTTTTATTCCAGTATTTGATGAGGAAGCTACTTCTCAGGGGGAGTAGTTGGTATATTGAATTGGTTGGTATTTTGTATGAACTTGACCTTTTGTGAATTTGGCATTTGATGTCAAAGGGGGAGAGATATCTATGGAAAAACACAATATCCTTTTGGAAAGAAAAAGAGATTTTAAGGGAAAGTTTTTTTTGAAAGATTGGTATTGTTACTCCCAGGGGGAGAAATGAAGATTGTTGGTTTTTGTATTTGGCATTTCTATTTTGGCACTTTGATGGTTTTTCCATCTTGTGTTGCCATCAATGCCAAAGGGGGAGATTGTTGGTATTTTGGTATGGTTTTGTCATTGATGTCAACACCTACTAAATACACCTACTTTGGAGATCCAGCAACATTCACCGGCAAGTAGTAATTTGTGCAACAGTTACTGGTATATGATCAACCAGTAGGATATAATGTTCACTGGTACCTGGAATGACATGGAAGACACTTGGTAATGTCTAAGACATCATGTGGACACTTTATTTTGAAGTACTAATCATTGATATATTCTTATTTGCATATTTGCCTTTACCGGCAAATAGGTCCAGGTTATCTAGGGTTACACCGGCAGGTTTATCTTTTCCAGATCAGCATGGCACGTGATGGAGATAATTTATTATTGTTATAAATGCACTAAACTGACATGTTTTATCAGTTATTGCATCAGATATTATATTATTTGTAAAATGTTTTATTGTAATATCTTGTAGAGCTGACCTACTAAAATTGGTCTTAGGGTATGGTATAAATGTAAGATCTTATTTGTAAGATCAAGTGTGGAATGCGAAAAAGATTTGAGTGAAGGTATATGCGAGATCAAGCAGAGGCATACATGAAGACATCATCTGAAGGTGAAGTTAGGTTTTTATAGAAGCATATCAGCATTACACCAGTACTGAATTCAGCATATGAAGATGCGATTTTGTACAGTACATTCTTATTGGATTTAACCATCCAACTGTAGTCAGTGTGACTCTTAGTTGTGATTGAGCAGTGAGCTCTAGGTTGTTGGCCTTTCTGCATGTGCAGACCCCTCTTTGTACCCTTACTATCTATAGTAGTATCATCTGATTGTGGGTAAGGTTTCCCACCATGGTTTTTCCCCTTACAGGGTTTCCACGTACAAATATTGGTGTCATGTGTTGTGGATGACTTTGTGTTTATGTTTCATGCATTAATTCTTACCGGTATGGTAATTTACTGTTAACACTATCTACCAGCATACTTAACTGGTTTACCGGTATTAAGCATTAAGCTGGTTAATAAGTTTTTGGTTTGAATTTATTTGACAACTGATTCACCCCCCCCCTCTCAGTTGTCTCTGAGACCTAACAAGGTGAACTATGCAAAGCAAAGGCCAAACAAGAAAAATAGATGGCCACTCAAAAGAAGAATAAAGTACTTCAGAAGGTGAAGACACTGTTGATAGATATGCTACCTTCAGCTATAGTGTCAACCGATGCAGCCATCCACATTCAACTAGATGAACTCCTTAACCAAATAGAAACATCTAGAGTAGATGCATCTGAATACTTGAGCAAACTAAAAGACAAGGAGCTTACTGCAAAAATGATAGAAGAAGTACAAAAAGCTCTAGCTATTGGGAAAGTCAAGCTTGTCAAATTCATTGTTGAGCTGTCCCCTCAACTCAAGCATATTCTTTATTTATTTCAGAAACTTTGCACATTTGCTATATTCATTAAAGATATCAAGAATAAAACTGATGCAATTGTAGAAAGAGATCACCGATCTCTCAAATAAGTTGACTACTGAGCCCAATTCAGTTTAGAATTTTTATACAAAGCTTCAACAGCTCATGGCTCAACAATTGGAACTAAGAAATGAAGAACACAAGATCAGGATGGATATAATGACACTCCAGACATTATTCCTTCCTCATCTTTCATCAGTTCAAGAACAGATTAACCAAGCTACATGCATATCTACTACACAAGAGGGAAGCACTCTTGATGGCTTAATATCCCTATTGGCTGATATTCAAGCACAAACTTCTTTAATGGAAAGTGTAAAGGATGCACTCTCTGTCGCACTCACTGATGCCCGGCAAAAGTATAAATCCATTTTTGATCAGTTACCACCCCCGGATGGAAATTAAGTTTTTGATGTTTGTCAAAAAGGGGGAGTGATACTATATAAGGGGATTAATATAATATATTGAGGGAGTGATATAGTTTTGATATAGTATTTGGAGTATTGTATACAGGGGGAGTATACCGAGCAGAGTATGCAGAGTATCCAAGGACAGTAAGTATAGCACACAAGCACAGAACCAAGCATGCAAAATCAGAGTTATGTACAGTATAATGATAAGGGGAGTATATCTAAATATACTATTTCATTGACTATTGTATATATTGTCAAGTATAGTCATTTTGCAAAGTATATAGATTTTTGAGTTATGACTTTGAAAGTAGTTTTGTCAAACATCTCAACTAATGTCAAAAGGGGAGATTGTTACTACTTATCAAGTTGCCATTAGTTTTTGGATTCAAAGTCATACTATATACTCTAGTCGGTTAGCACTACCAAATCATGTAGTCAGTACACAAAGAAGTTGGTATGCACAGTCTAGTTGGTTATAGAGGAAAGCAGTCATAGAACGTAGTACACATCGAGCTGTCTACCGAGTATCTTTTCATGGCTACCAAGTAGTAAAGATGACACACCTAGTTGATATACACCGAGTGAAACTTATTACTAGATACATTGAACCTGGACATGCATATGAAAATGTGTTACAAGATCGAGGTACATCGAACCGTTATTACATTGGAAATTGTACTAAAAGATTGTGTATGATTTTGAGATCAATCTAACCAATAAATATTTTGTTTAGTTATTCATTCAAGGAATCTTGTTTGTAAGATCAAAGCAATGAATTAGATCACCATCTTAAGAGATCTATTTATACAGCATGAGTTAAGGGTGTATGTGTGTGTGTAAGAAGATTGTTACAGAGACACGGAGGTCACCGAGAAGGTTTTCAGAGAACAGTCAAAGAACAGAGTAAACAGAAGGGTTTACCAAGTTACTATATGGGTTACCGAGGTATGCTATAAGTAAGGTAATCTATTCTGAGCACATAGAATCTGCTATAACATTTTAGATGTAAAGTTGCAGATATTTGTAATGATTTTATTGTAATATTGTGAAGTTGAAAGAGAAACCTTTAACAGGGTAAAAGACTCTAATCAAGTCTATAAATTGTAAAGCCTCTAACCAAGTGCAGCATTCAGATTAAATGTTGTAAAATCCTTTAGCAAGGTAGATCTAACAGATCTTGTTACTCCTAACAGAGTAAGCTATCAGAAATAGCTAAAATGTAGCTCTAACCGAGCATTCTTTATTATTACAGTAGTGAAGTTGTGGGTGTCATCCCCACCACATTTTTTCTCTCTAACCAAGAGTTTCTACGTAACCAAAATATATGTGTTATGGAGTGAATCATGTATGATTGTTATCTATTTGCTTTAACTTTATTTTATGTTATTGCACTATTCTATATATGCATAACAGTAAAGTTATTATTGAAGAAAAGTTTTGGAGTACTGATTCACCCCTCCCCTCTCAGTACATTAGCTTTCCATATTGGGCCTAACACCTTACATTTCTTGTAAATAAAAAACTATTTATATGCAATCTTCAATTGTTCTTTCTTGGAAATTATTTGCATAAATGAAATAGACTTCAATCTTGATATAAAAATGTGCTAAAATGAAGATTTTTTAAAAAAAGAATTTGTGAATGCATAAGGCCACATTAGGCCACCAAATTTAGTTGCAGCCAAATTTGGTAATAATCCTAAAATTGGTGGCTTGGTTCCTCAAAATTAGGGATTTCTTATCTCTTTGTAATCTCATTCATATTTGCTCCTCTCTATCTTCCTCATCTTTATCCTTTACCATAAGTATTTTCATAGGCTCATACTCATGTTAAAGTGAGGGCTAAATATAGTGTCATAAATTGTAACCTTGTACAATACACACCTCATATTTGTGCTCCTACTTTAGTGTGTCCTATCTTCATTTCCCCTCAGTCCTATTTTGGCCCCTTTTTACTCCAAATCTTATGTCACCTAATTGCACAATTGTGTAGACCCTATCCCAAGGCTATGCCTCCTTATTTCTTGGTCTGTTTGTCCTATGTTTTTAGGACAAAAGTTGTGTGGCAGCCTTGTCTGGACCAGGAAATATCACCCATTGCCATGGTCTTCCTTAAACAGGAACCATTTCAAATATGGGCAGATATTTCCCCTCCCCAATGGATTTTGGTCCTCGTGGCTCTGCTTGACCTTTGGAGGTTGGCCTAATTGGTAATTTACCTAGGGAACCCTATATAAGGACATCCTATCAATTCTTTTTGACATCGACAATATACCATAGAATTTGCACATTTGAGATCAAGCATTCTCAATAATTCAAGGAAACATTTCATCCCACCATATCCTTCAAGCATCATGGAGAAAATTCACATCAATCTTCATGTAAGCATGTGTGTTCTATTAGGTCATTCATGTTCATGTCATTGCATTCAATATTTGTGATTGTATCTAAAGAGTATTGCATCATCGATCTATTAGGATAACCAGTGAACAACTAAGAGGGGGGTTGAATCAGTTGTTAACAAATTATAACTTTTAATCCACTTAATAACCTTTAAACAGATCAAGTATTGATAAAGCACATACAGATGTCGGTAGGAATAAATATCGGTAAACAATACAACTTAACAATTAAATAGATAATCAATGCAAAGCAACCATACCACATAGCACCATGATTTGTACGTGGAAAACACGGAAAGGGAAAAACCACGGTGGGAAGCCTACCCACAGTCAGATGATACTTATGCAGAAAGTATGTGTCACAATGAGGGGTCTGCACTTGCAGGAAGGCACACTGCCTAGAGCGTACTGCTCATTACAAAAGAGTCTCACTGACTACAGAGAGGCTACAACCATCTCAAGATAAATGGATGACAATCTAATAGAGTGAACTATCAAAAATAACATCTACCATGCCTGATTGTAGTCTCGGTTAAGCTCAATACCGGAGGTCTTTGACCTCTTCCTTAATCCAATTCGATCACCTATGATTGACCAAATCTCCTTCTCATATGATATTGCATTCTAAGACCACGACACATAATCCCTATCCCATAATCTACAAATGAGATCTTACATCATTTTATACAAACCCTAAGGATTAAACCAATTAGGTCAGCCACCTAAAATATATTACATAAATCCATATTACATTGATATGCCATGTCATCTTAAGATCAAAACAACAATAACAAATCCATAAATCATCTTGAAACATCCCGGTAACATGTAGATTACACGTTAGCATGATACCAGTCCATAACCTAGATAGGTACCAGACCTATTCTGGGTCCACTATGCCAAATAAATGTCTTCAAGCAGTTGAAGTATGATCAAAGAACATCTTCAGCATCTTCAAATCCATGTAGAAGCTGCACCAACACCAATTATGCATCTTGACATGATTCCTTAGTGAAAGCTCTGCCGGTAGAGCCTTAAACCAATGTCGGTAAGGGTTTACCATAATGTATGATAGTATCCAATACCAAGCCAATACCAACTAACCAAAAAATGCTCATTAAGCATGTATCACATGTAATCAAACATACTTCACCGGTCCAAACATACCAGAAGTGTCCAACAGATAGTCTCTTCTATCGGTAACACTAGATCTTCTATCGGTAACAAAAACATGTCTGTTAGTAACCAACCATATCAACTAGTGTTGACATCAATGACAAAACATCAATGCAACACATAATAAATTCATCCATAATGCCAACAATCACCCCCTTTGGCATTGATGGCAACACTTGAGGTGAAAAACATATAACTACCAAAAAAATGCCAAACAAGTCTCCCCCTGTGACAACCAAAAATCTGTGTGAATGATATCTTTATAGAGTTATGAATAAATATCTCCCCCTAATGTATACAACTCCTTTATTTTTATTTTCACATCAATATCTCTCCCCCTTTAACATCAATGCCAGAAATCTGACAAAAATATCAAAGCAATATTGTAAACCTCTGAAACTCTGAGATGACTACTCCCCCTAAGTAGTAGCACCACTCATCAGTGTCAGAATGAATAATGTCTTCGGTATTGCATGTTGGATTGATGACAAACTGCATCAATCAAGTCTTTGCTGGAGGGGAAGAAACCCCTAACCTGTCTCTCAAATACTCAAATGATTCCTTAGACAATGGTTTAGTGAATATATCTGCAATATGTTCTTTAGTGTTCACATAAACCAATTTGACTTTTCTTCTACCTTGTCCTTTAGAAATTTATACTTTATTTAAATATGCTTAGTCTTAGAGTGAAATACCATATTCTTAGACATGTCAATAGTTATAGAGTTATCACAGTAGATAACTACCGATTCACTACAATTTATCATGATATCCTTCAATATTTGCTTCATCCACAAGACTTGAGTGCAATTAGTTGTTGCTGCAACATACTCAGCTTCTACAGTAGATAAAGAAATGCATGACTATTTTTTGTTGATCCATGAAACCAGTTTCTTTCCAAGAAAGAAAGCTCCACCAGAAGTGCTCTTCTTGTCATCAGTATCTCCTGCCCAATCTGAGTCAATATATGCACATAAAGTGAAATCATCATTTTTAGAATACCATAAACCATATTCTGTTGTTCCTTGCAAATACCGGAATATCCTCTTTACTGCACATTCATGACTTTCTTTAGGATTACTTTGATATCTTGAAACAATACTTACTGCACTCATAATATCGGGTCTAGTCTGAGTGAGATATAATAGACCACCAATCATAGACTTATACCTTGTCGGATTTACCGGTGTAGAAGTATCCTTGATAGATAATTTCTCTCTTGTCACCATAAGGGTACTTACTGGTTTGGAATTATCCATACCAAACTTCTTCAACAACTCTCTCAGATACTTGGTTTGATAGATAAAAATGCCTTTGTTAGTTTGAGTAATCTGCAAACCTAAGAAAAATCGCATCTCACGAATCATGGACATTTCAAATTCATTCTTCATGTTGTTAGCAAATTCCATGCACAATTTATCTTCTCCTCCAAAAATGATATCATCAAAAAATACTTCAATAATCAGAATATCATTATCAATGATCTTATAATATAAATTACTATCAGCATTTCCCTTAGTAAAACCAAGCTTCAAAAGATATTTATCCAACCTTGCATACCAAGCTCTAGGAGCCTATTTCAATCCATATAAATCTTTCTTCAATCTACAAACCATATCTTTATCATCTGTCAATGAAAATCCATCAAGTTTCTCAATGTAAACTTCTTCCTCAATCTCATCATTCAAAAATGCACATTTAACATCCATTTGATAAACCTTATAGTTCTTAAAAGCTTAATAGGCAAGAAATAGTCTAACAGCTTCAATTCTAGCTATAGGTGCAAATGTCTCACCATAATCAATTCCTTCTATTCGAGAATATCTTTTACAAACCAATATAGCCTTGTTTCTTACAACTTGACCATCCTCATTCAGTTTATTCCTAAAAACCCATTTAGTTCCAATAACATTCTTATTTTAGGCCAAGGAACTAAAGACCAAGTCTCTTTTTTCTCTATCTGATCTAATTCATCTTCTATAGCTTTTAACCAATGTTTATCCTTACAAGCTTCAATAACAGTTGTCGGTTCAACTTGATAAATAATACATACCTCATCATTTGTCAGTTTTCTTCTTGTCATAACTCCCTTGTTCCTATCTCCAATAATTTGATCTTCGGAATGATTTAATCTTACATATCTTGGTGTCTTCTAAACTTCAGGTTCACTGCTCTAATCATCAGTCATTGTTGAATTTTTTTATTGT
This sequence comes from Cryptomeria japonica, assembly GCF_030272615.1. Lineage (NCBI taxonomy): Eukaryota > Viridiplantae > Streptophyta > Pinopsida > Cupressales > Cupressaceae > Cryptomeria > Cryptomeria japonica. Next base: position 481,690,855 of record NC_081406.1, on the reverse strand, counting down.
GACATTGTAACTATTTCAGTTTCTTGTATCGGTTGAGGCATTGTCGATTCAGTTATAATCATTTCCACTGTTGGTTCCCTATCATATGATATGGAGTGATTTTTGTACTGTTCATCCACTTTCACATTAGCACTTTCCACAATTTTCTGCAATCTTTTGTTATAACATCTATATGTTTTGCTTTGAATTGAATACCCAAGAAATATCCCTTTATCACATCTAGGATCAAACTTTCCAATTGAATCATCTCTTTTTATATAGTATTTACTTCCAAACATTCTAAAATATTTAACAGTAGGTGTATGTCCAAACCATAGTTCATAAGGGGTCTTACCAATTTCACCTTTGATGTAAACTCTATTGAATGTGTAGATTGTTTTACTCACCGCTTCTCTCCAATAGATATGAGGCAATTTGGCTTCCATCATCATAGATCTTGTTGCATCCAAAATGGTTATGTTCTTTCTTTCCACTACTCCATTTTGCTGAGGAGTCCTAAGTGCAGATAGTTGTCTCCTGATTCCATTTGTCTCACAATAACTAAATTAAATTCATGAGAAGTGAACTCACCGCCATGATCTGATCTTAGACATTTGATTTTCAATCCAGTTTCTATTTCAACCTTTGCTTTAAAGATCTTGAATTTCTCAAAAGCTTCAGACTTCTCCCTTAGAAAATTCACCCACATCATTCTAGAATAGTCATCAATAATCAACAAGAAATACCTATCACCTTGAAATATTTTAGTCCTTGCTAGACCACATAAATCAGTGTGAATCAAATCAAATACATCATTAGATTTATCATGTATGCTCTTAAAATAACTTCTAACTTGCTTTTACAATTGACATTCCTTACATATTGGATTATGAGGCTTCATAATCTTAGGTATAACTCTAACTGCCTTAGTTGAACTGATCTTAAAAATAAAATCAAAATTAACATGACACAACCTCTTATGCCATAGCCAACTCTCATCAATATGAACAATCAAACATGTCTTATTACCAATGTTCAAGTGAAAGATATTACTTCCTATCTGAATACTGGTTGCAATCTCCAAACCAATCTTATTAATGATTTTGCATTTTCTATCTTTAAATTGAAGTTGGAAACCCTTATCAACCAATTGACCAACACTCAAAAGATTATGCTTTAAACCTTCTATATAATAGACATTATGAGTATTATGCTTACCATCCAGAGAAATAATACCTCTACCTCTGAACATACATGCTTTGTCATCTCCAAATCTGACTTGATTGTCATTGTATTCTTGTAGGGATAGAAATTCTTTTATCTCCAGTCATATGATGTGAGCATCCACTATCAATTACCCATTCATCCTTATCTTCAACTTTTTCTGCCAGGGCCTTTTCTTCATTCTTGATAGCCAGTTCTTGTTCATCTTCCTTCAAAGTATAGAACACCCATTCCTTTCCATTGTCAGATCCACTAGCAGAGTCTTCTATCAGTTCATCTCCAGAGTCATCAGTTACTCCTTCCTCATTTTCTATGTAGCATTGTTTACTTTTCTTGAATCTATATCTGTCCTGGTTAGGCTTAATAGATTTATTAACTCTTTCCTCAAACCTTGCATTCCTTTCAGGACATCTAGATGCAAAATGACCGATCCTTTTACATGCAAAACATTTAAAAGGTGTTTTTCCTTCATACTTACTTCTAGTTGGTCCTTTAGGTACTCTTCTAGCAAATAAGGCTTCAAGTTGCTCAAGTTCTTCATCTTCTTTTCTCATGTCTTCCAATTATTTTGCATATAGGTCTTTCTAATCACTTTTGTCAGTAGATGATGATGATGATGCATGAAAAGTAGATTCAGACTTTACAGCTCCAGAAGATCCAAATTCTTCAAGCTCAAAAGTAGATAATTTCCCAATCAGAATGTCTCTGTTAACTAAAGAGTTTGCCATTGTTCTTAACTCATTAATTGTAGTTGTCTTCATCTTGTAAGCTGGTGGAAGGGGTCTCAAGACTTTGGAAACTATTTCATCTTCTTTTAGAAATCCTCCACAGCATTGAATTCCCATAACAATCTCATTTACTCTTTCCATAAACACAACAATTCTCTCATTATCTTCCATTTTCAAGTTTTCATATCTTACCCGATAACCATCAAGCTTAGCAATTTTGACAGTAGGATTACCTTCATTCAGAGTTTGTGATTTGTCACACATAACCTTAGCCGATGATTTATCAGTCAATCCCATGATCTGTTTATCAGTAAGTGCACACAAGAGGGCTTCTCTAGCTCTGCAATCATTTTCAATATTCTTATCCAAGTCTACAGGAGTAGGATTGCCAGATATCGGATCATAAGGTGTGTATCCTTTCTCAATGATCTCCCAAATATCCTTGCCAAGACATCTAAGATGAGTCTCCATTTGACTTTTTCATATCCAATAATTTGTTCCATCAAGCTTAGGAATTTATCTTCTGAAATTAGTTGTCGGTGGATTAGAAGTGTTAGCTGCCATAGGATCTACCTCAAGCGGTTAAGCTTCTGCCAAAAAGGACCAAAGCTCTAATACCAATTGTTAGGATAACCGGTGAATAACTGAGAGGGAGGGTGAATCAGTTGTTAATAGATTATAACTTTTAATCCACTTAATAACCTTTAAATAGATCAAGTACCGGTAAAGCACATACAGATGTCAGTAGGAACAGATACCGGTAAACAATACAACTTAACAATTAAACAGATAATCAATGCAAAGCAACCATACCACATAGCACCATGATTTGCACGTGGAAACCCAAAAAGGGAAAAACCATGGTGGGAAGCCTACCCATAGTCAAATGATACTTCTATAGAAAGTATGTGTTACAATGAGGGGCCTACACTTGCAGGAAGGCACACTGCCTAGAGCGTATTTCTCATTACAAAAGAGTCTCACTGACTACAGAGAGGCTACAATCATCTCAAGATAAATGGACAACAATCCAATAGAGTGAACTATCGGAAATAGCATCTACCATGCCTGATTATAGTCCCGGTTAAGCTCAATACCAGAGGCCTTTGACCTCTTCCTTAATCCAATTCGATCACCTATGATCAACCAAATTTCCTTCGCATATGATATTGCATTCCAAGACCATGACACATAATCCCTATCCCACAATCTACAAATGAGATCTTACATCATTTATACAAACCCTAAGGCTTAAACCAATTAGGTCAGCCACCTAAAAGATATTGCATACACCCATATTAAATTGATATGTCATGTCATCTTAAGATCAAAACAACAATAACAAATCCATAAATCATCTCGAAACATCCCGGTAACGTGTAGAGTACACATTAGCATGATACCAGTCCATAACCTAGATAGGTATTGGACCTATTCTAGGTCTACTATGCCAAAGCAATGTCTTCAAGTAGTTGAAGTATGATCAAAGAACATCTTCAGCATCTTGAAATCCATGTAGAAGCTACACCAACACCAATTATGCATCCTGTCAAGATTCCTTAGTGAAAGCTCTGTCGGTAGAGCCTTAAACCAATGTCGGTAATGGTTTATGAGAATGTATGATAGTATCCAATACCAAGCCAATACCAACTGACCAAAACATTCTCATGAAGCATGTATCACATGTAATCAAACATACTTCACTGATCCAAACATGCCAGAAGTGTCCAACTGATAGTCTCTTCTGCCGGTAACACTAGATCTTCTACCGGTAACAAAAACATGTCTGTCGATAACCAACCATATCAACTAGTGTTGAAATCAATGCAACACATAATCAATTCATCCATAATGCCAACATGATCTTCTACCAACCATTGCAGATTTGAGGTATATCTTCTAGTATTTACTTTAGTATTTACATTTCCTACTTCAAATAAATTCAAGGTTGATTCATAAACTGGGGTGTCACCCAAGGAAAACCCCTATCCACAACCCTTTTCTATCTTTTTGTGTGTAGGAAATTTATTTAGGTGTTGCAATCGAAGATTCTGATAGAATATACAATGATAAATAGGTTCAACTTTTATGAGTACGAAAAGCAAAGGACCAAGTAACCCCACCACCCTAGTCCTGAGAATTTTTCCCCATCTTCCAACAATGGATCCCATGCATCTTCTATATCCAGAAAACATCGTGTTTGTCTACTCAGAAGTTGCGGGACTAGATTGCCCTACCCTCCTAGTCTTGACAATTCAGCTCAAATTTTCAACTATAGGTTTTGATTCACTCTCTCTTCTTAGATCTTTGTTTGTGGCTCTATGTGAAGTCTGAAACATTATGTTACCACTATTTTGGTTTAGTTCTCCATTGTTTTTTCCTAGATCCCACTTTGCAATTCAAATCCAATATCAACTCTCTAAAAGGGGAAATAACAAATAGCCAAATCCAATCAGCATCTCAACCCTCTTCTCTAACTGAACTGAGGCTAGATCTATTGGGTTTTCCTCCCCTTTTAAATTTAAGGTTAATCTTGTGAAATTGGTGGTATTACTATCCTAATTTGTGAAACCCTCATTTTTGCACCTTACAGATCCCATACATATCCTACAACATCGAAGGCTAACCCTCATGGGTCAAGATCTAGAGCATGTATGAGTCCAATGGTACTCAATTAATGAGTCTTCAACAACTTGGGAGGATGTGATAAAACTAAGAGATCTTTATCCCCATGTTTTTGTATGATTCTAGGAGTAATCCTATTTCTAGTGAGGGGGGATGTAATGCCTCTCACAGTTGCATTCTTACATTATTATTTTGAGATCTAATTCTTATAGAGATATTGTATATGATTATTCTAGAATGGTTGTCAAACCATTATTTTATGTTGGTATCTATATGGTGCACTTTATAAGAGATTTATAGTATTATTATATTATATTCATTATGCTATCAATATTTCAAGGATCATGCACATGTATGATCTTCTGACTATTTTATATTGATGATGTTGACCCACTTGGGGAAATTGTATACACTTTGGATATTATATATATAGGTATAGGATATCGATTTCACCTAACTCCACAGGTTTGAGAATACCCCCACGATGGTTAACATGACATATCATACTAGCCAATTCCCACTATACCTTACATCCCATATTAAAATTGTACGTATCTTTGTTATCCCAACATGCTCCTAAAGCTACATCATTACATTGAGGAATGTTAATACCTTTCCCCATGTTATATTATTTCTTAATTTCTTTATAATACATTTAATATTACATTAGGTGCATCATGTCACCACCTTTCTAAATTATGACTATACCTCCTTATCATGCTTCTAGAGCTACCTCATCCTATTGGGTGCACCATAAATTTCCTATGTTATGTTTTTATTTTATTTCATTATGCTTTGAGAGCTATTTTTACACTATGGGTATCATGCTCCCAAACCATTTTGATCTCACATGCCTTATCATGTTCGTGGACTTATACTTTCATACTAGGGACATCATGCCTTCTCCATCTTAGATTGTGTTCTCACATGCCTTATCACATTCGTAAGAGATAAACACCATTCCTTCCCTATACCATATGTACCTACATTGCACCTCTAGGGTCATTTCACTTTATTATTTTCTTATTGGGGCAACCCTTTATACATTAATGATCAACTCTTTTTGTTATGCTTTCACATGTAGCATCCAACAATTTCCTCTTCTCCAAATCCTTGCACACTTTGTATGCAATCCACTATCTTCCCTAAAATACTTTTAAATATCAACAGTTTTTACACACCACCAAATATTGAAAATTACAATGAAATAGGTTGCAAAAGTATGTATACAACTACATTGAATTCATGCCTTAGAGGTCAATTCCACATTGTAGGAAATTAACCTCAAATTATTTATGACCAACTCATAAAATATTTTGAGTTTTCTACAATTCTAAGAGAAAAAATACATCAAAGCATTGTTTTTTAGACACTTACAAATTAATTCAACACTACATTAACAATATTCTAAAAACTAAATACAACTATCTTTAATATCTAATTACACCAAGGGGCATAAATAGAGTGGTAGCACGAGGTGAGATATGAATGTGCTAACAAAAATATAATATAATAAAGATATTTAAATAAATATTAACAATGGTATTCACATGGGAGAAAAAATAATTGATAAAGTAAAAATGAAAATAAATTTTATTTTTTATGCAATATTTTTTATATTTATTTATCTTTTTATTGAAAAATTAAATATTTTTTTAATAAATAATGTGGAAAATAATAAAACTTGCTTCATATGGCTCACAGATTTGTGCACTCAGCTTCGCATGCAAATTCTCATCTCCCTTCTCCTGTGCAGCCTCATAATGGAGGCATTAGTTCATTTGGTGCAACGAAGAGGGCCTCCCTTGATGCCCTAGCTCACTTGGACAAGGGTATACAACCTATAGCTTCTAATTATGGTCAAATTTTGCACCCTCATATGTCTATTGCACCTCTACCTAATCCCTAATCATGACTCAGTATGTCTAAGTTTGTATTGAATGGTGGAAGCAAAAAAAAAATTGAGATGTTGTGCCTAGGTCTTCAAGCTGCTAATAGGTGTTGCAAAGATTCCTCCTTTGAAAGTATTAATCAAGGCAATAACACTATTTGATATGGTTCATCTCTACCTATGTGCCCTTCAAAATTGACCCTAGAAGTTTTCCTGGATGACTTTGCTACTAACAAGGAGGCTACCTTTTAGGATTATGTGCTTAGTTGTCACTTTACAAATATTTGGCCAAAACTTCGTATCTTGCATTCATAGGTCTCTGAAGAAAGAATATATGAAGGGGAAATTTTGGATTTATCCTTACGCCAAGGGGTTCTTTAATCTATAATTTGATTCTCAAGAAGATAGGGATTTGGTGATGGAGAATGGGCCTTGGATCTTCCAAGGTGATTTCCTATGTATGAAACCCTAGTTCCCAACTTTCAATCCACAAACAAAATTCTTCACTAAAACTTTTTTTTGGGTGTGCATAGTGCATCTCCATTTACAATTTTTAGAACTTGACAATCTTAGGGCCATTGGGAATGGTTTAAGGAATTTTTGTTGAGCTTTCGAGAAAATAATATATTATCAACTCTACTTGTGCTCGAATATGCATTGAAATGGATTTATCTAATGGCCTCCTGACAGATATACTTTTGAAGGTGGGTAATAGAAGCTAAAGGCAACTTGTTGACTATGAGATGTGGGAGATGTTTCTCAAAAAATCAATTCACTCCACAATGCCAAAAACTGCATGTTGTTGGGAATCCAATTTCTTCCAGTAAATTGTCTTGGTGGGCGGGGGCTAGGCCTCAATATTATGACATTCCTCCCAAATACTCTCAAGAGTCATATCAATGCCCTATCCCTCTTGTGGATACTAAGTCTTTCTCCCCTTCTCCTTGTATCTCTCGCCTCTCCACTCCACTTGATATCTATCCCTATGATGGCTCCTCGACAACCTCCCATTCTTCACAGTCGTCACCTATTTTGCAAGATTCCAGTCCATTCATCTCTCTTGAGATGATGAAAAATTCAGTGGTGACTAGCAATAAAGAGGATCTTGATATTGTTGATGGTCATTCTAAAGGTTAGAGGTGGACATAAGTGAAGATGAGGAAACACAATACTCAACATTAGATGATGTTGAGATCCTCTAAGAAAGGGATAAATGTAAAGTCTTGATTACCTCAACTTATCCATATGGACTAAGTATTATGCTCCCTATGATGGCTCTTCGATAGATTCCCATTATTCACAATCGTCACCTATTTTGCAAGATTCCATTCCATTAAGCTCTCTTTTGCTCATGAAAAATTCAGTGGTGACTGGTAATAAAGAGGATCTTGAGGTTGTTGATGGTCATTCTAAAGATCAAAGGTGGACATAAGTGAAGATGAGGAAACATAATACTCAACATTAGATGATGTTGAGATCCTCCAATAAAGGGATAAATGTAAATTATTAATTACCTCAACTTGCCATATGGGCTAAGCATTTTGCTTGTATGTGTTTTAGAGTAGGCTTGGTTCTATAGGTGGCAATGGTAAACTTTTTTTTTTGACCTATTTTGGCCCTTTTATTATGATGCTCCCCTATTAGAGGGTTGATGTGCTTCATGATTATTATCATCTTTACATACAACTCTCAAAAATTTGGTAGTCTTATCGATCAAAAATAATAATGAGACAAAAAATCCTATTCAAAATTAAATTGAAAATTATTTTTAAAAAATTGATTCGTAAGTTGTGGGGTCATGACCTAATCCCTTTTATAAAAACATAAAGAAATCAGATTACAAAATGCCTACCATGTAGAAATTATGGAGAAAAAGAAAGGAAAGCTAGAGACAAGTAACAAGGAGGAAGAAATGCATAAAAAACATTGCAAGGAAGAGAAAGACAAAAGTCCCCAAGAGGAGATAGCACTAAAAAGATAACAACTACAGGTACCAAGACAAAAACAAAAGTAGACTCATTTTTTTTCTTGGATAAAAGAGTTGTTGGAAAGTGACACTCATTTGGTTGGTTTCAATATGTTGTCATTGATGGCAACATGGCAACTTGTTCTAGCTTCATATTTTGGTTTAGTTGTGTACTGGCACCAGCAGGTTGGATGGATTTCTTTGGTTACTGGCAATGCAGGCTAACATGATTCACATTCAGGTTATCGGTATTGGAGGCCAACATCATTTGGGAGATCCAACATCGACAATTGTTCTTCATATTCATGTGTTTATGTTATTGAGTCGACATGTATATTCATATTGTAATTATCTTTGTAAGCCGACATAAGGCATGATGGATTGTTAAAGGGTATATAGGCTAGTTGGTTAGATCATTTTGTAATATAGAGGAATAGGAGAATGTGATAATGTTTTGTAATGCGAAGTTTATGCAAGGGGTATTCTGGTAAGGGTTTAGGGTTTCAGACCAAAACAGACAGATCTTAACCGGAACTATATTCAGGCATAGAAGATGCTATCATTACAGTTCAATGATTTCTTTAGATTGTAGTCTGTATTTGTATGTAGTCAATGAGTCTCCTTTTGTGATTGAGCGGTGTTCTCTAAGCTATAAGCCTTCCTGCAAGTGCAGGCCCCAATATTTTGTAATATCTCTTCATATGGCCAGTGGATTGATATTGTGGGTCACAAATCCCACCATGGTTTTTCCTCTTTGAGGTTTTCCACGTATAATTATGTGTGTTATGGTATTCATTTGTGTGATTGGCTTATTGGTTGCTTTACTTCTTTCAATTATATATGTACCGGTATACCGGTTGGTGAATGCATATTTTAATAAGGTTAAAATTGATCATTCTGGTAGAACACTGATTCACCCCCCCCCCTCTCAGTGTTCTTGGATTCCAACAAGAGCATCTCATCCACCAAGAACCCTCCTTAACTATTTCCTTGCCCTCTATGAGAAGTTATTCTGCCTCCAATTTCCTCCTTTTTTTCTTTTCCAAAGCTCCACAATTAGGTTTGGATGTGCTACTCATAGTTTGAGAAATCCCATATATTTGAGATGCCAAAACAATGTTATAAAAAATGAAGACGCATATCATCCAGATCCTCTATGAAAGGAAAGGTACCCTCTAGCTTAAAACCATCCCCATTTGCCTTAAATGAAATGCCATGTATGTGGTCATGTTCAGGAACCATAAGAGGAGCTAAAACCTACATAGGTTGTGTTGAAGGTAGATGCTCTAAATCTTGGACCGCATCTAAGATGGACAGCCTATTTTTCTCAATCAATGGTTGAGTTTACTCCTTAAGCATGCAAGATGATTGAAGTAATCTAACCTGTCTATTTTTCAGTGATTATATACATGTGTTGGTTTCAATGAGCTTCCTTTAATGTTGTCCCATTGTTTCTCTCAAGAGTTGTTGTAGTTTTCATTGGAATTGCAAACACACTAAAACTATTGTCTGAAAACTTCACTTTTTTTACAATTTCACTAGCTGGTAAATAATGCCAACTACAACTCAGTTGTCGTCTCCTTACTCTTTATCATTATTTTACAAGTCATGTCAGTCATATCACTCGTATTAGAGAGGAATTTTTTTTAACCACTTTTGCTTTTATAAATATACTTGTCATTTTCCAAATGGTAGCATAGTACATTTTGCATGTTTGGAAACACATTGTTGAATTGTAAAGGTGGAAATTTGAGTGAAGCTATTTTTAAATGGACATTAAAAATTATTCCCATTATAAATAAAGGGAATCAAAATGTTCAATCCAATTTAGCAACCGCTAATCTCTATATTAAAATTTCTTGAAAGTACACATTTTTATGACCTTTACATCAATGAAATGATTTTCATGAGCTTCTTTGACTTGCAAGCGAAATCTATGCCATAAACAATTATCTATGTTATTATGTAAAAAAATAAATCTTATCTACATCTCATGTCTTGCTATGGAATAAAATACAATATTCATTAATGTAGAATGTACCATTCATTAAAGTATACCTATATGATATGTTTTATTTTTTAGGTTAATTAGTAAGGGTTTTAAATAAATTCATTATGAGATTAATAGGGGTTTGACATTAAAATTTTATTGACCATAATAATTTTTTGTAATATACATTTTAACAAATTTGAATTTGATTTTTATTATAATTTTTAATAGTTTTCAATTGAAAGATTTGTATCATTCTTTATGATGTATCATTAGAAAGAGAAAATGTTTTCAATCGTACCTAATTTATCATATAGAAAATGAGTTTTTATGATCCATCATCAAAAAGATGAGATGTTGACATCTCCTTCTCCCAATCATAGATTATACAATATGATCTGAAATATTAATGTATAAATTAGAACCCATTTTTTTGGTTAAAAAAATACAACTCATCCACATATACTATAAAAATATCAATCCATTTAATCACATTACTTTTAATTTATATAACATTTCATCTTATGCTATAATATGGAATATTTGATACCTATTTTTGGAATGATAGAGTTTTAGATTTAACATATAGTTGGGTACCATTGAAAAGATTAATAATTGTAAATTATTATATTTTATAATTAATTTTCTTTGTCTCTCTGAGATTTATTTTAATCCATGTTAATGGTTATTCTACCTTTGAAATAAAAAGTTAATCAAATATTTAAGTTTATCTAATTTTAAGGTAAAAAGTTTGTGTTGAGTTATTAAGGTCATGGGTTTTAAGATAGAGATTCAAATTTCGAATCTTAAAGCAACATTTAAATGTGAATTTATAAGCGGTGATTAAGACAATTAGTAATTGAATATATTGAATAAAAGTAGATGTTTCCTAGTGGTTGCAAAGTCACTTGGAGCGCGAAGGATGCATGAGAATGATCAAAGCTCATATGAGGGTGACTGAAATAGGTTTTCTAGTTCTTGTGTTGCTGTAAATTTTTCTATTATATGCTTCAATGAACAATATGGTAGAAATAATGGGTTTTTACTATGAATAGTTTGTGGGTTTCCACTTTTTTCAATTTACAAGTGGTATAAACAGATAGTTTCTTAGTATAGAAGGATAGAGCCTCTTTGTTTCCAGTTTTGCTAATCTTGGACTAAGGGCGGAATGTAGATTAAAATCCCTTTTGGTTGGTCTTTTAGTTTGGAGATTGTAAAGATGGAATATAACTATAAATGATCTATGACTAGTTTTTTCCTCATTGGCCTGGGAGGATAACCTGTATCTAGACACCTCCCTGATATGTAATCCTTTCTATAATTAATATATAGGTGTTGGCCTATCCAACTATTTAATGATAAAAAAATCTAATAAGACGTATGTACACAAACATAAATCAATTTAGTAAGGCTGCTATGGACTTTTTCTCCAACTTACTTGCTAAGGATCAGAATCTGGATACACAGGCCCAAAGGGACCTTCTGGACAGTATACCTACCATTTTAGGGGATGATCAGAATGCTCACTTGACTGCTATCCCTTCCCATGATGAAATTCTAATAGCTGTCAACTCCTTTGAGGGAAACAAGGCCCCAGGTTGTTCGGACGGCTTTCCCATGTTCTTCTTTCAAATGTACTGGCATATTATTGGAGATGATGTTACCAGAGCTGTGAAAGAATTTTTTGGTGCTAGAAAATTTTTGAAAGAAGTTAATGGCACTTTCATTGTTCTAATCCCCAAAAAGATGGGGGTTGACTCTATGGATATCTTTAGACCTATTAGTCTATGCAACTCTCTTTATAAGATAATCTCTAAGATTCTTACCTCTAGAATTCTTAAGCTGCTCCCTTCCATCATCTCGCCCCAGCAAAGTGGTTTTGTCCCGGGTAGACAAATTTTAGATTCAATCATCTCTGTACATGAAAACACTCATTCTCTCACTTTCTCCAGAAAAGAAGTTTTTTTTTTTTAAGTTGAACCTCTCTAAAGCCTATAATAGAGTGGACTGGGATTTTATGATGGATGTTCTCTCAGCTTTTGGCTTCAACTCCAGAAGTATTAGTCTTATAAGGAAACTTGTCTCTTCGGCTTCTTTCTTTGTTTTAATGAATGGATCTCCCTCTCCTTTCTTTAAAGCTTCTAGAGGTCTCAGGCAGGGAGACCCTCTATCCCCAGTTCTCTTTATCATTATAGTAGAGTGTCTGGGGAGATGTATTGATAAGATGGTTGAGAAAAGGGAGTTTTGTGGTTTGAATCCTTCCTCGGTGGATCAAACTTGTTCCCATCAGCAGTTTGTTGATGATTATAATAATGGGGAAAACTACAGTAAAGGATTCTAGAAGATTAAAAAAGGCTTTGGATAACTATGGAGATGCCACTGGTCAACTTATTAACTAGTCCAAAAGCTTTGTTTATTTTATCAATACCCCGGAGAGAAGGAGGATTAAAATTAGTAATATTTTGGGGTGTCAAATTGGTAGTTTGTCTGCTTCTTATTTGGGACTTCCCTTTTGCCATGATCCTCTGGATACTTTCTGGGGAACCCTGGTGGATAAATTCCACAAGAAGTTGTCTGGATGGAAGGGCGCTCTTCTCAGTCAAGCAGGTAAGGTTCAATTGCTGAAATCCACTCTACAAAGTATTCATCTCTACGCCATCAGTTTGTTCAAAATCCCTGCTAAGTATGCGGAGGCCATAGAAAATATTCAGAGAACTTTTTTATGGACAGGGGTTGACGAGAAGAAGAGAATGAACTTGATTGCTTGGGAGAAGGTCTAAAAGCCTATAAACAAAGGAGGTTTGGGCCTAAGAAGAATAAGAGACATAAATGAGTTCCTTATGGCCAAGCAGATTTGGAGAGGTTATAGAAACCAAGGAGAGTGGAAAATGATATGGGATAACAAATATAAAAGTCAATGTCTGACACTCCAAAGCTTTCTCAAAGCGGAGAGTATCCCAATTGGATCCAATATTTGGAAAAATGTCTCTAGAACAAGAGACTTAATTGTCAAAGGTGCAAAATGGAAATTAGGGAAAGGGAATCTTATCTAGTTCTGGGATGACCCCTGGCTTCTGGAGATCCATTTGAATGAAAACCCTAAGTGGAATAGATTTTAGAATCAATGCAAGGAAAAATTTGGAACCAAGGTGGAGGATCACTAGACAGATGGACAGTGGAAGGACTTATCTCAGGTGGACCAGTCTTTGGGTAGTCTGAATAAAGTAATGAACTCTATGGTGAGGATTGAAGAAGAAGATCATTTAATTTAGAAACTCACTACTAGTGGTACTTTTACAATGTCTTCTCTATATCATCAACAGTTCAACAACATGGAAAGCCCATGCTAGGCTAAAGCATGGGTGAAAGGCCTCACCCCTAAGATTAACATTTTCTTCTAGACAACTCTTCAAGATAAAATTCTCACTACTGAGAATATCAAAAAAAGAGGTATTAGTATGCCTAGTTTTTGTATTCTTTGTAAGCAGAATGAGGAGACTATAAATCAGATGCTCTTTCATTACCCTTTTTCTACTGATGTATGGGGAAGTTGTTTGGACCATTTCAAAGTCAGTTGGGGTTTCCCCAAGTTGATTCAGGAGATTTTCAATTCTTGGAATCATCCTTCAAGAAATAAATCCACAACCTTATTATGGAAAATTGCTTTACCTCACATGTGTTGGGGCATATGGAAAGAGAGAAATGATAGAGTTTTCAGAGAAAAGACTACTAAGGCTAAAATTGTGTTTGAAAAAATAAAAAGAAGTATAGTGGAGAATATGAATATAATAGGCAGTATTGGATAAGGATGATCAATTTATCTACAAAAAGTGGAGATTAAAGGGTCAAGAGAGCTTTCAGATCAATCCTAGAGAGGGTGTGACATGGATCAGTCCACCCAAGGGATGGATGAAAATCAATTTTGATGGGGCCTCAAAGGGTAACCCAGGTGTCGCAGGATGTGGAGTGATCCTAAGGGATGAATGGGGAATATGCAAAATAATTAAAAGCATTCCCATAGGAAATTAGACTAATCATGTTGCCGAATCCATGGCGGCTTACCATGGGATGATCCTTGCCAAGGAAGCTAAATGCACTAAAGTGTGGTGTGAAGGAGACTCTTTAAACATAATCAATTGTTTAAACATGAAATTCCTGCCTTCTTGGTCTATTAGTAATGCTATTAAAGCTACTAGGAAAATCAGCGATGAATTTGATATGTGTGTTTTTACACGTGCATAGGGAGGCCAACTCCTGTGCTAATTGGGCAGCCAACCTGGCTTGCCAATCGGGAGACATCATTACTAATTATGGTGAAATGGAGATTTCAAGTCAAATGAAATCTCTGCTTAATCAAGATCGGAGCCAAATAAGCAAAGGTGGTACTTTTAATCATTATTTCTAATGCTTCTTCCGCCTTTTTCGATGTAGGGTTTTATCGAAGTTAATGAGCATTTATATAGTTGTCTTATCATTATCATCTGGCATAGATTCTGGGCATTCTTACAAAGTACCCATAGAAACCAGAGGAGAGGTTATCAAGCTGAGAGAAGGAATTGCAAGGAAGGTGCTGGAAATATGGGAGGTAACAAGAAAAGATTCAAACCCACTTCCTGCTCTGATTAGAGAAAGACTATAGAAGTCTAGGATATCCTTCAACAGGGGGGGCTGAATGTTTTCATGGAGTGGTTAAGTGGGAAAGACCCCACAATCACTAGTTATTTTATCAATAACTGGAAAAATGGTAAAATTCTTATCGGTTCCTAGATGATGAATGTTGATGAAGAGGTCATTGCCGAAGCTACTAGGATGACTACTAAGGGAATGAAATTTTATAGGGATCGTGGCATTTCAGATAAAGCAGTAGATAAGTTTCCTGTTACAGATGAAGAGAGGAGAAAGATGATCAAAATTGACAACTCCTATCATGCTCCGAAGAGAATTGGCAGGCCATGGACGTTTGTTTTATTTGCCTCTATAGCTTACATTACCTTAGACAGTAGGTTTACCAGAGCCTACGGGCATCACTTTGTCCTAATCAACCATTTCCGTCATGGGGAAAAGGTGAGCCTACCTTATCACCTAGCATGCTCAATGGATCATACTATAAAGGAGGTTCAGAAGGACCCAAAGGCGACCATGCCCTCCACCAAGGGCTTATGGTCCTATTTTATAAAATGCTTAAGGGGAAGTGTATTGAAAAGCCTATTAAGGGAAAAAAAGCAAGAGATGAGAAAATGGAGAGTGAAGCTAGTGGATTTAACTTCTAATCGGAGACTAAGGGAGAATCAGAAGATACTAGCAAAAAAGGGAGGAATAGGGCCAAGAAGAGAAGGATTATTGTGAATTCAGAAATGTCAGAATCTGAAACTGAATCTTTTGAGAAAAAATTTGTTAAAAAAAAGAAAGGGAAAGCTGTTGGAAAGCAGATTTAGAGGAAGATCACTAAAAGGGGTAACAACCCAGATATCAACCACATTCTAGTTGACTCTGAGGAGGAGGCTAAGGAAAACAAGAAGGTTGAGGGTCAGGATAAAGAAGGGGAGGGTAACCCGGTGATGGGCAATATCGAGGTTGTGAATACCATAGGTCTATAAAAGGAGGATAAAGGGGATAATAGTGGCAGAGATGACAATGATACTATTAAAGCCTTCTATGAGACCATTTCTACCATGGTGAAGGATATCAATAGTTTGGAAATTGATACGCAGGCTATTGCAAGAGTTAGGGTTGGTGACAAGCCCCTAGCTGAACATGTTAAAGAATTGGTTGTCATTCTGCATAATGAGGAAGCTATTGAATGTATGGTTGGAAAAATCATAGCAATGGAAAAAAAGGTCAACAAGATGGGAGATAGAAAGGAAATGGAAAATAAAATGAATGACTTTGGCAGCAGAATTGACAGGTTGGAACTCAACGTTAAGAAGATCGCAAACCAAAATTTCCAAATCCTCAAATCGTTTGTGGACAACATGAACATCCTCATAAACAAGTTTGAAAACAATGCTGAGAAGGATGGTGATAAAGAGAAACCGGACAAGAAGGGTCATGAAAGGAGGACCAAAGCTAACACAAAGATCAAGGGTGACATCAAAGGTCGTGAGCTGGAGGAACTGAAGACTTCACCAAGCAACATGAAACAAATGGTTGTTCATGCTGAAGAAATTATGAATAGTATTTAGGTCTCTGTTGGTGTCCTAGGTTCTATCTTTTTGCTATCTCTGTGTTTTCCTTTTGCTGTCTGCTCTGGGTTTTTATGTTATGTTATGTTAGCTGATTCCTCTCGGTAGGATCATTTTGTCTTTTTGAAGTGATCAGGCACTTTATCTAGCAATTATGTTCTCTTGGCTTGTACAAGGTTCGGGTACCTTTCAAATACCTACTTTTACTTAATCAAAACATAAATCAATTTAGATTTAATTATAATTTTAAGCATAGAAATGAATTTAGATCTATTTATAATTTTATGCATATATATTAGGAATTTAAAAAAATTAAACATTTATCATAGAAAATAAATGTGAAAAAGAAAGGTACTCGACTCTATATTTGAAGAAAAATAATTTTGATATGAGATTGAAATATAAATTGTCTTAGAATTGGAATACTTTGTGTAGTCTATGAAGGATTGAGTTCACAAGTATGGGTTACTTTTATGTATACAAAATTTAACACAAATTTAAAATTTGATGCAATATAATATGAGATTTTCATTTTAAAATTTGATGCAATATAATATGAGATTTTCATTTTCATTCTCTCTCTCTCTCTCTCTCTCTCTCTCTCTCTCTCTCTCTCTCTCTCTCTCTCTCTCTCTCTCTCTCTCTCTCTCTCTCTCTCTCTCTCTCTCTGGGAATTTATTCTTCCTCTAATTTCCTCCCTTTTTTCTTTTCCAAAGCACCACAACTAGGTTTGGACTTGCTACTCATAGTTTGAGAAATCCCACATATTTGAGGTGCAAAAACAATGTGATAAAAAAATCAAGATGCATATCAACTGGATCCTCCATAAAAGGAGAGGTACCCTCTGACTCAAGACCATCCTCCTTTGCCTCAGATGAAATGTCATGTATGTGGTCATGTTTAGGAAAAATAAGAGTAGGTAAAACTACTATAGGTTGTGTTGAAGTTAAAGGTTCTGAATTCTTGACCAAATTAAGCCCTAATAAGGGTTGTGGCTTGATGAATCTACCATGATTTCTCCAAATAAAATCAATGTCTAGTGTTATAGACTTCTTTATCCACTTTTTAAGACAAACATGCCAAGTTCTAGAAGAATGCTAGAGAATGCACATGCCTCGATTCTATATTCAAAGTTATTGAAATGAAAGCATCTAAAATCTAACCCCTAATAGTTTAAAATCTAAGTCTAAGAACCAATAGAAGAAATAATTCGAACGTAATGAAAAAGAAGTTTAGAAATGTCTACCATTGCATGAACCCTTATGAACCTGAACATAGAAACCGCTGCTTTTAAATCCAAATTAACAAAGGAACCCACTTGATTGATCAATTTACTAATGAGACCAACATTCCACATTACTTGGGGTAGATTACAAAGCCTAGTCCAAATTTGAGCATTCATAATATTGGCATTATTTGGGTCAAAGAAAGGGGTCCATGGCATGAGAAAGAGGCCTACTTGAATGTCAAAAAACCATGGACCATTTTGAACCACAAAACTATAATATGTAGTTGAGTTGAAAATGAATTAAAAAAACTCAAAATCTAAGTGTTCCACCACAAGAGTGGCCAAATTATTCCAAGTTGATTTTTCCCAATCAAGGACTAAATCAAAAGATGGACGCAATCTCATAAATCTCAATATTAGAGAACGATCACCAATATTCGTTGCAATTCTATTAATGTAATCATTTGAAATGTGAAAATTAGACGGTTCGTTAGAAAAAAATACCTTTGTCCTCGATAGAGAAGTGAGAGCCTTCATTTTGAAGAACAGGTTCCATAATGGGAGAGGAAGGAAAATCCATTGATTGCTTGGGAGAAATAGTGCTAGGGTTTACCCTCTGAATCTTCTCTATACAAAATTCACTACACTCACAAAATACATTTGCTTTGTTTATGCAAGTTATTATAGTTTTTGGGTTCAAACAAGGTGTCTCCAACCCCTTTGTAGGAACTACACCTTAAGTAGACCCCAACACATCAAAAGCAAGTGGTGGAGGAAGAGAAATAGGTGAATCATGTTAGTCCAAAGTTGAACTAGATATCAACATATACCACATCCTCTCGGCTTCATCTACCCCACGAACTCTACCTTTCTTTGCTCTACTAGTTTTTTACCTTTTCCTATGCCTAAAATGCACATCCCCTACTTCATAGTGGAACCTCAATCCTTAAAATAACATAGCTACACCTTCCTGCTCCTAAGTGCACCCAAATCGCAGGTTTTGCCGACATTCAAACAACTTGAGTTCCCTTCACACATTGTCATTATTATTTGTATCATTGTGGTAAATTCTTTTTTAATCTTCTTAACAAATATTATAACTAAAAAATAATTAGTATAAAAATATTTTTATTTTTATTTTTATTTTTATCGATAAAAGGCCAAAGCTAGAGAGATTTTATTAATTAAAAAAGATAATTACAACTCCATTCAGTGTGGGCACCGGTAGGAAAGAATGGAGGGAAGAAAACCTCCAATCCAGCCCAGATCCATTAATGGATCAGAAAATTAATGCTACAAAAAGCTAATAATAAAGAACAAGATACATGAATCCTTGGATAATTCAAATCCAAGTAAATCAATTTGAAAGAATACTTAAAGATTGTCCATAATTTCCTTTGCGCTATGATTCGGCCCTTCCCTGATAATGATGTCCTCGATAATGATGACCAAACATAGCTCTAACCTGAATTCTTGTCTTGCCAGATTTGGATCAAACCATTCCATTATTCTACATATGAACCTTATCGCACCTTGTTGGCATTTGTGTAGAATATGATGACATAATGATATTGTATGTTGTCATTGATGTCAATATGTTGAAGAGTGAACCGGTATATTGAAAAGAGTGAACCGGTATATTGAAGTTTGCAATAGGCAAAGAGAACCGGTATATGTGAAAAGGTGAAGCGGTATGTTTGTTTGAGGTAAACTGGTACGTTGGTATGAGAACCGGTATATGAAGGTTTTGCATGACTACCGGTAAGTAGTCTCAACTTTAGGGTTTCTGGTTGAAGTGTTCCAAGCTTGTGTGATGAGTCAGCATTGTAATGAAGATCAGATCATGTTGCCACATCAGCTTGAGCGCGTGAAGGATCTTGCATGAAGGAGATCGATCCTATCTACCTCAGGAATGTGCGAAGTCTTTGTGAACAGTGGAGAACGCGTGATGGGTTATCGCATTCATGAAGCGGTGAAGAACAAAAAATGGAGAATGTTTTGAGATCTGTTCAAGACCGTTGTATTCAATGAAATGTGATTAACGGTCAGGATTGAACCGACAGTATTGGTAAACCTAAATGTTCAGGTTTTAGGGTTTATGCTACCGACCTATCTGTTTTCTATAGGGTCGATGTTGTGTTTCATGTTTAGGCTGTTGGCAAATGGTGTGTGTGTGTATCTAAGTGCAGAGATATGTGATTCTTGCCAGACCAGATGAGATAAGAGGATTGATTCCTGCATAATGTGTGTGTAGAAGGAAGGAACTTAAGCGGATCTGCATTAGGCATTGAGTACTATAGAGACTTAAAAATAATTATTTTCATAATTTTTAATTCCTCACATAATTAATTAATTAATTATGTTAATTAAAATTCTTCTCAATATTAATTAAATATAATTAATATTGTCACTATACAATATGATTGATTTATTTAATAAATCAATCCCTCTCTTTATTCTTCTAAAAAATCAAATCCTCACAAATCTTCGTCTTAGCTAATTAATTTCAATTAATTAGTTAACCTACATGATTCCTACAAATCATCTTCTTAATTCATCACTAACCTAATAAATTCTTCTAGAAACTCCCTAAACTCACTTTCATCCTCAAATTTCTTAAGTCCTTTCATCCTCAAATTTCTTAAGTCCTTTCATCACAAATTTCTTAAGTCCTTTCATCCTCAAATTTCTTAAGTCCTTTCATCACAAATTTCTTAAGTCCTTTCATCCTCAAATTTATTAAGTCCTTTCATCACAAGTTTCTAAAATCCTTCCATCACAAATTTTTTAAGTTATTTCATCACATTTTTCCTAAGTCTTTTCATCACAAATATCGTGTATGGTCGCAACTCGATCCCAAAAGAAAAAGATGGCTAATCAACAATATGGCATGCCAGACATTGGTGTCCTATATGAAGATCCCATGCAAGATCATACACAAAGTGGGCAACCAAGCGATCAAGATCAAAGCCAAAATCTTGACATGGTTAACCAAGATGAACTTTGTCCGGAAGTGCAAACTTTCCTAGCAGATTCTTATAACCAAGAGATGATAGAAAAGTTTATTAAACACAATCCTACTGCACTTCTGAAAACTCTTCTTGAACATGGAGCTCAACTTCCACCTGAATTTAATAGATCCGCTCTCGTCCAACAACCACAAGGAGACCTTTCTCCCACACAAAGTGTTGCACCTACTATTCAAACTCAATCAATTGCAGCCCCATCAATCATCCAAGCTCAATCAATGCCACCCGTGACACCTCCCACCACGGTCTCCATCCCGCCTTCTTCCTCCTTACCATCCATACCACTATCAAATCCAATCTCATCCATTCTCCAACAAACTTATATACCACCTCCTTCTATTCAACCACATATTTCTATTCCACAAACTTCCCTTTCTCCCAACAATGTCGCAAATTTTATCCAAACCGCATTCAATCTTGTCACAATAGTTAGTAGAACACAACCAACTATCACACAAACCCCAGCGACATCAGTCATCACATCCCACGTTCCCACCTCCTCATCATATCAATATATTGGTGGTGGTGCACCTTCTTTGGTTCATCCAATTCTTGGGACAAATACAATCCATCAATATCAAAGTCCACAACAAGACCTCATCAAGGAAATTCAAGACATGAAGAATATCATCAAAAACATGAAAGAAAAGACTAATAAAAGGAAAGCTTACTCATTTGAAGAGTTTTGCCCTTGTCCTTACGACCCATCTATATCAATTGCACCATATCCCCCGAGATTTGAGATCCCTAAATTCACCAAGTATGAAGGCAAAGGAGACCCCCGCGACCATGTCCAAGAATTCCACATCTTATGCCAAGAAGTCTCCTATAGTGACCTTTATCTTCATAGACTCTTTCCTAAGAGTCTCACGGGAGACGCCCTGGCATGGTTCTCATCTTTACCACAAGGTTCCATTGTCTCTTTTCTAGACTTGGTAGAAAAATTTGTGGCCCACTATGCATACAACATGGGTAATGATGTTTCTATGATGGACCTATGTAATACAAAACAAAGGCCTGGAGAAACCTTCGCCAATTTCCTACAAAGATGGCGACATCTTATCAAAAAATTCCAGTGGGACATGCCAGAACAACATCAAATTGAACTATTTCAAAAGAACTTGGTGCCTGAACTTTCAAGACCTTTAATATCTCAATGCATCAAATCCTTCCAAAAATTGACCGATAAGGGCCTCGCCCTCGAACGTGTCTTGTTGGAGGAAGGAACCTTGAAACATTACCAGAAGTCATCACAAAGTTCTTCCTCTTATCATAATGACAAGCCAAAATTATGGGCTAAAAATAAAAACGTGGTCAATGATGGTGTAACTGATGCAAAGCGGATCCAAACTGTGGCCGCTCCCCCAAAATCCACCACCAATATTCATCAATTCAACAATCAAAACAATTCAAATCAATCTCAAAAACCTCACAACAATGTCTCAATCCAAGGACGACCACCCCGATCGAATAAAAGGACTCCAAGAGATTTCACTCCTCTTGTTGAGCCTATTGAAATGGTGTTTCAAAAACTTGTCCAAGCAGGTATAGTGGTTTTCCCAATCACTCGCTCGTTTGATCCCAATCAACCTAAACCAAGATGGTATAATGAAAATGAGTATTGTGAATATCATCGTATCAAGGGACATGATACACGAAAGTGTATGAAACTGAAGATCTACATACAAGATCTCATTGATAGAGGTGAGATTGAGGTAGCAAATGCAAAACTTGGTAATAACAATGACAAACTCAAAATGTATCAGGAACCCTTTCCAAAGCATGATAAAGGAAAAGGCTCATCATCTAACGCAATGGATTATGACTACGCTAATCACGTAACTGGTTTTGATTTTTTAGTAAGTCGAATTGAACCTGCAGACAATCATGTCAATGTCATAACCATCCAAGGAGTTAATCCTCCTTCTTCCCAAAGCAGACCAAATCCGGCTAGAATAGTCATTCAAGGTGCCACACCTTCCACCTCCCATTTCCAAAATGACTGTAATGCAACTACACGTCGAGGAAGAGTCACCATCTAAGGAGTTCCTCCCCCACCAAACCCCCCACCCATGTCTTCCACCCACCGATATGACCTCCTTGATCAACTTGGGAAGACACCCGCGCAAATCTCCATTTTGGAACTTCTCAAGACTTCTCCGGTCCATAAATAAATTTTGGAACAAGCCCTTCTCCAATCACGCGTTCCTAATAACATCAACGCCACCCAATTTCAAATCCTCATTGGAAACCTTGCTGCCCAACAGCACATTGTATTTAACTCCCAAGATGCTCCCGCAGATGAGGACCATAATAAACCTTTGCACATCGAAGCTCTCATCCACAAGCATAAGGTCAAACATATCCTGATAGATGGTGGATCCGGGCTTAATCTGTGTACATACAAATTAATAAAACAATTGGGACTTTCTGAGGATCTGATAGACACATCAGGAAGGATCACAATAAAGGCATATGATGGTGCGGAAAGAATTTCAAAGGGCGTTATCACCTTACCTCTTCAAGTGGGCCCCATTACAATTGAAACCCCTTGCCAAGTACTCGATCTTGATCTCCCCTACAACATTCTCCTCGGGAGGCCATGGATTCATTCCTTGCATGTCATACCCTCCACTTATCACTAATGCATCAAATTCCCCTATAATGGAAAAGTGATCACTATCAAAGGTGATCCCCAACCTTTTCAATATTGCAGACTATTAGAGGGGAAGCATATGTATCATTGCCCACTAAATAGGCCTTCACCAATGCCTCCATCTGACACATCAAATGTTGCCTCCACATCATCCCAACCAAATAATCAAATCAAGATCTTGGACAATGGCTGTGGAGAATACAAATTGGAGGACATCTTATTAATAGGCAACCTCCCTCTCTCTCCTAAGTCATTTGGTAAACCAAAAGAGCTAAAAAAGGACCCGAAACCAGTCATGCAATGCCAAAACACCACCTTCTAGCAATGGGGCCCACTTGATAACAAGAACCTCGAAGCAGATATCTCTTCATGGCTGTACCGGAAAGAGGACGATGATCCAACAAGAATATCCAAAGAAATGTATCCAAAAGCATTTGCCATAGTTGAAAAAATGGATTACAAAGGACACGGTCTGGGACCTGAGGAGAAAGGAAGAAAAGCACCCATAAATCCTATCTCCTACAGATACAACAGAGGCTTGGGGTACACCCCGGTGCCTAAGATTACTATCACCGGTGCCCCTTCTAGTCCTTCTTTGGATATCAAAAGCGCTGACGAAGAGGAATTCCACGAAATGCCTTATGAATACGAGAAAGATACCCTCTTCGATGCTTACATCAATACCATCACCCCCGTAACCCCTCCCACTTCACATGAGCTACATCTTGTCCATCCTGAACTCATTGACTGGGGCCAACGAGACAAACCCAATTTAGATATCTGCGTCGACGATAATGCTCTCATTGCTCTCCTAACAACGCAAAATATGGAAGACTGTAATAGAATTGAGGGTATTCAACTACATGAAAAGGGATACTTTGGTAGTCAAGTCAATGTCCTTATCCACAAAAAAGATAATAAAAGAAAAAGATATGATTTCCTAGGTGAAAAACTCCCTGAGGCGCCTTTGGATGAACAAGAAATAAAAACAAAGGGCGTATCTGAAAGTGAAAATCTAGAAAAGGCACTTGACGATGAGGGATTTGACCTCCCTACCATTGGCTACCTTCCACTGGACAAATCAAATTTGTTGATAAGACAACATCAACATGGGCACCGAATTCATTCCGAAAAATGTGCTCATTGCCAAATCCCTCACCGAAATTGAGAAATAAGACTTCATCAACTTCCTTACAGAGGTTAAAATCAATTTTGCATGGTCCTATTCCGATATGCCAGGGTTGGATTTTGCCTTGGTGGTTCACAATCTCGTCGTCTGCCCAGATGCAAAACCTGTAAAACAAAAACTCCACAAAATGCACCTGCATATTGCTCTCTTGGTCAAGGCAGAACTTCAAAAGTTGTTAGACGCAGAATTTATCAAACCCATAGACTACGCTGAATAGGTCTCCAACATTGTGCCTGTCGGCAAACCTACTGGGGGCATCCGCATTTGCACAGATTTTTGAGATCTAAATATAGCTTGTCCTAAAGATGATTTCCCGCTCCCAAACATAGATATGATTGTGGATCTTACATCAGGACATGAAATGCTATTGCTAATGGATGGGTTTTTTGGATACAACCAAATCAGGATAGTAGATGAGGATCAGCATAAAACCGCATTCACAACACCATGGGGTACTTTCTGTTACTGGATCATGCCTTTTGGCCTTAAAAATGCTCGAGCTACATATCAACGGGCAATGACAACAATTTTTCATGACCTCTTACACAAAATTATTGAGGACTATGTGGATGATCTGCTAGGCAAATCCAAGACAAGACAAGAGCACATCCCTATTCTAAAACAGATCTTCGAAAGATTGGAAAAATACAAGTTGCACCTAAATCCTAAAAATTGTGTGTTTGGCGTCACATCAGGAAAACTACTAGGATTCATTGTTTCCCACAGAGGCATCGAGGTTGATCCCGCAAAAGTAAAAGCTATTATGGAAATGCCTCCACCAAAAACTCTCAGACAACTACGCAGTCTCCAGGGAAAACTCCAGTCTGTCAGGCGTTTCATTTCACAGCTAGCTGACAAGTGCCATCCATTTGCACATTTGTTACGTAAAGACACAAAATTCAAATGGGATTGCCCCTGTCAAAAGTCCTTTGAAAAATTAAAAGAATATCTAGCATCACCTCCAGTTTTGATGCCACCTACCCCTGGAAAACCCCTCATTTTGTACATATGTGCTACTACAGTGGCATTGGGGGCATTACTAGCGCAAACAGATGATCAAGGGAAGGAACACTCCATTTACTACATCAGTTGAATGTTGGTAGGATATGAACTCAACTACACCCCCATTGAAAGAGCATGTTTGGCATTAGTATTCAGCACACAGAAACTATGACACTATATGCTAAACAACAAGACAATTGCTAAAATTGATCCACTTAAATATCTCCTATCAAAAGCTACTCTCACTGGCAGAACGGCTAAATGGGTCATGCTTCTAAGTGAGTTTGACATCTAATATGTGGACAGAAAGGCAATCAAGGGACAAGTTATTACAGATCAGTTGGTTGAAGCTCCACTTCCAGGCGACCATCCTCTTCTCATAGAATTACTAGATGAGTTCATTATGACTATTGCCACATCCTCCACATGGAAATTGTATTTTGATGGCTCCTACACTCAAAATGGATCGGGGGCAGGAATATTAGTGGTCACACCTCAAGGAGATGTCATCCCCAAATCATACAAGATAGCCTTTGCATGTACTAATAACATAGCAGAATTTGAGGCCCTCATCACAGGTTTATGCTTGGCTATCCACTGGAAAATAAAGGAATTACAAGTCTATGGCGATTCCCAGCTCATCATAAACAAGTCAATGATGAATATCAGACAAAAGATGATAAACTCCTTCCCTACCGTACCATGGTTGAACATCTTAAGCAACATTTCACGGTAATCAAGTTTGATCAAATCCCACAAACAAACAACAGGGTTGCAGATGCAATGGCCACCATTGGCTCCCTCCTTCAAATGCCAGCACATAGTCAGAAGTGCGAGTTCTTGGTCGAGCAATTGTTTATACCGGCATACGACCTACCAGAATCTGAAATGGTGTGTGTTCTCATTGGTCCAGAGTCCCCTTGGTACCAAGAAACCTTCGCTTTCCTCAAAGACAACACCATTCCCCCACATCTCACCAAAACCCAACAACAAACTTTCATCCGCCGATGTGCCCGTTACACCATCCTTGCAGACACCTTGTTCAGAAGGCATTTTGATGGTTCCCTCCTAAGGTGTTTAGATAAACAAGAAGCCGAATGGGCATTACACGAAGTACATGAGGGCATCTGTGGGGCACACTCAAGTGGACTCACATTGGCTAAAAAACTTTTGAGAACAGGATACTATTGGTCTAAAATGGAAGAAGATGCATACAACTATGTGAAGAAATGCATCCCTTGCCAGTAGCATGGTGACAAGATTCATGCACCGTCACAAGAATTGCAGCCATTCATTACACCATGGCCCTTCTCGCAGTGGGGGCTCAATCTCATTGGGAAAATCCACCCTTCATCTTCCAACGGACATAAATTCATTATCACCGCCACCGAATACTTCACCAAGTGGGTAGAGGCTATCCCTCTTACTTTCACCACCGGTAAGCAAATATCCAAATTCATCTTGAACTACCTAATCTGTCGATATGGCATCCCAAAAGTTATCATCAGGGATAATGGTAAACAATTTAAAAACTAGGATGTCAAAGAACTCTGCCAAAAATTCAACATCCAACACTGCTTCTCCACTCCATATTATTCCGAAGGAAATGGCCAAGCTGAGGCTTCTAATAAAACCCTAATAAAAATCCTCAAAAAGATAGTCAATGAAGCGGGCCGTGATTGGCACCTCCAAATCCATCCTGCATTGTGGGCCTACCGCACCTCCATCCGCACCCCCACAGGTGCCACTCCTTATTCCCTAGTATTTGGTTCTGAAGCTATCCTTCCCCTTGAGATCGAGATCCCCTCTCTAAGGGTATCGCTGCAAAACATCCTACCAGAGGAAGAAAACAGAATTGTCCGCTTACAAGAGCTAGAATTGTTAGATGAAAGGTGCCTCAAGGCCTTGAATCATCTCTGGGTATATCAAAACCGTCTGCGCATGAGTTATCATAAAAAAGTCAGAACCCGAGAATTCCAAGTTGTCCTCATGGAGAATCAGAAAAATCTACAAGAAAGAGAAAAGAAAGGCAAGTTCGAGCCTAATTGGCTTGGACCATATGTAATCACAGCAAAATATGGATCAGGAGCTTATCAGTTGGCTACTCCTGAAGGTGATCCTTTGGATGATCTGATGAATATCATGCACCTCAAAAGGTTTTATGCTTAGTCCTCAGAAAGTCTTAAATTGTCAAAAAAAAAAAAAAATGAAAAAAAAAAAAAAGATCCTGAAAAAATTGTCACTTTGGTGCAAACCTGGCAAACAGGCACCTTATGATACAAAAAAAATAAGAAAAAAAAGAAAAAAGAAAGAAAAAAGAAAGAAAAACAATTCGTGGCACTGTGGGCAAGTATCTTGGTGAAAACCTTTGTGTAGGCGCCAAGGTAAATAACCGGATCTACTGTCTATCATGTCGATACTACAAATCATCTGCCATCCAGCCCACCCATGCACAACATTCCTTTTCCGCCTCCCAATAAAACATGCGTATGATGACGAGTCTTCACCTAAGTCATGAACAAGTAATGTCCTAGTGAAACTGAGCTTTTATGCCTCTGTATAAGCTTCAAGAAGTCTTGAGAAACAATCCCAAGTCCATCCTAGTTCTACTCTTGGCAAGAGGTATCATTTGGTCGCAAGGAAGAGACTTGTTAGATTTTGTTAGATCTTTTCATATAGGCTTGCATCTTTTGCCCTACAACTGCCACTATTTACGACTACCTGGGTTCTTCCATATCCAGGTATGTTATGATAGGTGCATACTGGGGCATATTTCATAGTATGGCATGTTTTGGATCCTTCTTGTATAAATCGGTGACCTAGTACTAGTGTTTATCAACACTTACCTTCTCGTGTACAAGAGGTATTGGTGTGTTTGAGGGTTCCCTTGCACAAACCCACAACTTTGTATTAGTGTTTCTTAACACTTGCATTGTTGTGTGCAAGAAATTCCCGTTTGTCTGCAGAGTCAGTCCACGCCCTGGGTTTCTCATGGCATCCTGATTTATATAAGCAGTGGTACAAGTCACTCAGGGCAACATCAAACTAGGTAGGCTCTCCACATTTGTTGTGCACAAAATCTCACCATCAAATCCTAAACTCAATAATCCCATGGAGTTCTCAATTGCCCCCATTTTCCTCCACGGTCTCGCATCTCTTATTCTTCTTTCCAAATACCTCACGACTACTTCATATACCTTCCTCATTTATCCCTTCCACCCTAATTTTTCTTCCTCTATTTTTCTTTTTTTTCCTCACATAATCAATTATGATTCTGATCATGTCTTATACAGGATGAATCCTTCCTGAAACTAGACATTGTGATCTGATCATGTCTTATACAAGATGAATCCTTCCTGAAACCAGACGTTGTGATCTGATCATGTCTTATACAGGATGAATCCTTCCTGAAACCAGATGAGCTAATCATGTCTTATACAGGATGAATCCTTCCTGAAACCAGACGCTCTGATCATGTCTTACACAGGATGAATCCTTCCTGAAACCAGATGCCCTTATCATGTCTTATACAGGATGAATCCTTTCTGAAACCAGACGTTGTGATCAATCATGTCTTATACAGGATGAATCCTTCCTAAAACTAGACACTTTGATCATCTTTGTCTTATACAGGATGAATTCTTCTTGAAACCAGACTGAATCTAGATCTTATCAATCGAATCAAATCAAATCTATCAGGATATCAATTTCGCAAAACTCCAAAGATCAAATACCTCAATTGATCTCCCAAGGGGGCATCACCATACCGTAATCTATAAATCAAGAGCCGGGGCATCCTATCAAACCAATATCAACATCAAAACAAGATTATTCTTTGAATCAATGCGTCATCACACCTCGCTTCAAAGAGGGGCAAAATGTAGACACTTAAAAATAATTATTTTAATAATTTATAATTCCTCACATAATTAATTAATTAATTATGTTAATTAAAATTCTTCTCAATATTAATTAAATATAATTAATATTGTCACTATAGCATATGATTGATTTATTTAATAAATCAATCCCTTTCTTTATTCTTCTAAAAAATCAAATCCTCACAAATCTTCCTCTTAGCTAATTAATTTCAATTAATTAGTTAACCTACATGATTCCTACAAATCATCTTCTTAATTCATCATTAACCTAATAAATTCTTCTAGAAACTCCCTAAACTCACTTAACATTATTCTTCTAATTGTTTATTCCCTCCACTCATTCTCTCTCCTAGTCAAATTCTCCTACAAATATAAATCCCACCTAACATTTCCTCTAATTCCCCTCCTAATGAGTCGTTAATGGCTAATCATCATGATTAGCCACAAAGTCAACTCTTTGTCCTTTTATCCAGCCACTAGCTTTAAATGCTCTTTTTCTAGATGAATGTAAGATTTTCAAAATCTCACATTCCTCTAGGCATTTCCCTCTCCCAAAGAATTTTTAATTCCTTTTTATTCTTCTAATCCCCATAATATCCATTTTTGGAGAATTTTTAATTCCTCCAATGCATCTTGTAGAGTGTGGAGATACGAAATGCCTTTAAGGCATATTTCTTGGTCTCCACACCCTCTCTTGGACCTTGTGTGACCTCACAAGTAAATCTTAGCCCTTAATCTCAAATTCATCCTAGCCATCCATTTTCCTCTCCTCTTCCTATAAAATAGGGTTCCGTCCCTTCATTCAAAACATCTTGAAATCCAGTAAACTTATGCTGCCCTTTTAAGCCCAGGAAATCATCTTGGCAACTTGATCATCTCATCCTTATCATTTATCCTTATCATTTGTGCATAGTATTGGAGAGCCATCCACATCCAGCAATCAAAGGAGCACATCAAGTGGAGCATTATCAAGGGGCGCCTTCACTTCATCAAGCTCAATCCGAAGGAGAAGGTAAAATAGCAAGGTGAAATGGTCTTTTTATGATATTTTAGCATTCTGCATGTTTATTTCGTTATGTTTTGATCATTTTACCTTTCAAATCTGTTTTTCCCTCTTCAAGTAGTATTATTAGATCATTGTAATACCTGTTGATCTTTAACCACTTCAACAGCTGGAAAATCCCTTAACTGGGTAGCCTTAACCAGCTTGTTGTAAATCCTTTAACAGGGTGACTCAAACTCATTGAGTTCTTGAAATCTTTTAACAAGGTAACCTCTAAAAGGGTTTAACCCTTAACCAGGTATTTAGCCATCCCTTAATCGGGTGATCTCTAACAGGATCGGTTCCTACCAGAACCTGTTGTAATAGTCTCTAACTGGACTAGGCTCCTAACAGAGCGAACTTCTAAATAGTTCAAAAGAAGTTTGTGGGTATTCATCCCCACCGTGGTTTTTCCTAGTTGGGTTTCCACGTGAAAAATTTGTGTGTCATGTGTAGTATTTTTCATGTGATGATTTAACTGATTTGTGTCTGAAGGTAAATCATGTTGAGCTAGCTGTTATTATATTTCTGATGATAAATTACCTATTCATGTATAAGGGTGAAATGGAAGTGTAGTATTAATTTGAGTGGTAAGCTAAGTGATTAACTGGTTAATGCTTGTCACAGTCATTCTTAGCTTTACCGGTTGCACTCTGTTTCAGACCGATGTTACTGTCTGTCAGACATTTGCAATGTTTGCAGTCAAACTAGTTTGGGAAAAGTATTAGTGCCTATACTAATTCACCCCCCCTCTCAGTACCGGTTTGGTACTTATTATTCATCATTGAGTTATCAATTGGTATCAGAGAGTCCTCTAGGTCCTCTTTGTTGTAAGCTTAACCGCTTCAGGGAAAGATCCTATTGTAATGATGAAGAGAGAAGGTCCAAAGTTCAACAGAGATAACTTCAAAATTTGGAAGGACAAAATGAAGATTTACATCAGAAGCATGGGTGCTCAACACTAGAGCTATGTTCAGAATGATTTTGTTATTCCTACTGGTACTCTCACCGATGATCAAAAGAGAGAAATACAGGAGAATGGGCAAGTCATGGAAGCCCTAATCAGCAGCTTATCTGACATTGAGTTTATTGATGTCCAGGATAAAGATAATCCCAAAGAAGTATGGGACACTCTTGAGAATATCTATGGCGGTGATGAGCATGTAAAACAAGCTAAGGAAGAAAGCCTTAGAGGGAAGTTTGAAGAAATGTGGATGGTTGAAGGTGAGACCATTCAACAGTATGGAATAAGAATCAAAACTGTTGTTGGAGATATCAAGAGTGCAGGTGGTAAAATGGAAGACTCCACTGTGGTAAGCAAAGTTTTGAGATCCTTATTACTGGTCTATGCAATAAGGGTTGATGCTATTCAGGAGTTGAGATCAATAGACAAGACTAAGGTATCCCTAGACTCCATCATTGCAAAATTGACAGCCTATGAACTAAATAGTTTTGATGGTAGTGTTCAAAAGACTGAATCAGCTTTTAGAGCTTCTGTTGTACCATCCAGAAAAGGAAAAGAAGCAAGCACCAGTGGTGAAACAAGACAGAGTAGAGAAATGGATGATGAGGAGATCCTGATGGAATTTGAAGCTCTTCTTGCCAAGAAACTTCCTAAAGGAACCAGAAAATACAGAGGTAAGCTCCCTTTGAAATGTTTTTCTTGTAACCGAATAGGACATATTGCTATAAATTGTCCTAATGGTGACAACAAGGACAAATCGGAGAGGTTCAAGAAATTCAAAGGAGGAAACTGGAGAAACTATTTTGTTGCAGTTGATGAAGGTGTCACAGATGAGGAATCGGAAGATGAAGAGAATGAAGATATTCTATTTGTTGCAGTAAAGGAAGATGTGTCTGACAAGAAGGCTCTTGTCTCCCACTTTGATAATTCCAATGAGTGGATTATTGATAATGGTTGTTCTCATCATATGACTGGTGACCGGAGGAAGTTTCTATCTTTGGAAGAATATGATGGTGGTGTGGTTTGCTTTGGTAATGATGCACCATGTATGGTCAGAGGAAGAGGGTCCATCTCTCTGAATGGAAAGAGTAGTGCCAACAATGTGTATTGGGTGGAAGGTCTCGGACACAATCTATTGAGTGTTGCCAGCTGAATGACAGTCGACTCACTTTGGAATTCAAAAATGGAGCGTGCAAAATCAAAGGAAAGAATGGTGATTTGATGGCCACCGATATGCAGACCAAAGGTAACTTATTTTAGCTAAATGCAAATATAAGTACATGTCTTATGGCTAAGTTTGATGACAACTGGATATGACATAGGAGACTCTGCCATGTAAACTTTGATAACATTGTGAAGGCCAGTAAGATCAAGGCAGTTAGAGGACTGTCGATGCTGAGCAAACTGGAAAATCCTTTGTGCAGAGAATGTCAACTGGGGAAAATGTCTTCCTCAAACTTCAAAGGTAAATCCTTCACAGCTGACAACTTACTTGATCTTGTGCATACTGATTTGTGTGATCCTATGAAAACTAGGAGTGTGCAGGGAGATAGGTATTTTATGATTCTTACATATGATTGCTCAAGAATGATGTCGGTCACATTCTTGAAGGACAAGTCCTAAGCCTTTGGAAAGTTCAAAGCTTTCAGAGCATTGGTAGAAAAGGAAAGTGGTAGAAGAATCAAATGCCTTAGAACTGATCAAGGAGGGGAATTCACTTTCAGTGAATTCAACAAATATTGTGAAGAGAATGGCATCAAGAGGCAATTGTCTGCCCAAGAGACAACTGTTTGCCCCACGGACTCCACAGCGGAATGGTTTAGCATAGACAAACAACCGGACTATGGTTGAAGCAACTAGAACTATGTTGATCCAAGGAAAAGTTTCTCACACCTTTTGGACAAAAGCGGTGAGTACTGCAATCTATACAATGAACCGGGTACTCATCAAAAAGGGAAAGGATAAGACTCTTTATGAGTACTGGACCGGTAAGACACTAGTGGTAAGCTACTTTATAATGTTTGGTAGCAAATGTTATATCAAGAGGAGTGAACATCAGAGCAAGTTCGATGCAAAATGTGATGAAGGAATATTCCTAGAATATTCCACCAAGAGTAAAGCTCTCAAATGTTTCAACAATAGGACTCAGAGAATTTTTGAAAGGATTAACGTAAGGGTTGATGAAAACTCTGGGAAACCTGAGGAAACCGGTAGTGAGCAAGTAGGAGATGAACTGGTAGTAACCTTCTGGGAACTAGTTGCAAATCAGCCCAGTACCAGTAATTGTTTTCCTACACCGATGGATGCCGAAGTATGTCAAACTCAATCATGATCCAAAGCAGATCATAGGAAACAAAGATGCAGGAATACTTACAAGAAGAAAGGTCAGAGAAAACTCATGTATGATCTCTAAATTTGAGCCTAAATCATTCAAAGAGGCACATAAAGATGAGGACTGGATCAAGGCAATGGAGGAGGAACTTGACCAGATAGAAAAGCAAGAAGAATCTATTAAGAACATGCCGAAGTATGTCAAACTCAATCATGATCCAAAGCAGATCATAGGAAACAAAGATGCAGGAATACTTACAAGAAGAAAGGTCAAAGAAAACTCATGTATGATCTCTGAATTTGAGCCTAAATCATTCAAAGAGGCACATAAAGATGAGGACTGGATCAAGGCAATGGAGGAGGAACTTGACTAGATAGAGAAGACTGGTACATGGTCTTTGGTACCCAGACCAAAACATAAAAATGTCATTGGAATCAAATGGGTTTTCAGAAACAAGCTAAATGACGATGGCATAGTGGTAAGGAACAAAGCCAGACTAGTGTGTAAAGGATATGCCCAAGAAGAAGGAGAAGACTATGGGGAAACCTTTCCTCTAGTAGCAAGTTTGGAAGGAGTGCGTATGCATCTTGCATATGCAGCTTTTAAAGGATTCAAGGTATATCAAATGGATGTAAAATCTGCATTCCTAAATGGAATACTTGAAGAGGAGGTGTACATAGAACAACCAGATGGGTTTGCCCTATCAGAAGATAGTGACATGGTGTGTAGGCTACATAAAGCCTTGTATGGACTAAAGCAGGCACCTAGAGCATGGTATGAATGCTTGCACTCCCATCTTGTGAAGATTGGATTTGAAAGAACAAGTGAAGATAGCAATATCTACTTGAAATCAAATGGAGATCAGATTCTAATCTGTGAATTATTTGTTGATGACATCATCTTTGGAGGTGATGACAAGATGAGTCATGAATTTGCTGATGAGATGAAAACGGAGTTTGAAATATCACTCATAGGGAAGATTAAGTTCTTCATTGGACTGCAGATTCAACAAATAAAAGATGGAATCTTTATTACTCATTCCAAGTATGTCAAAGAGGTGTTGAAGACCTTTGGCATGGAAGATAGTAAACCGGTTGGTACACCAATGGTGACCGGTTGTAAATTATCAAAAGAGGATGACTCGGCATTGGTAAATGAGAAGGATTACCGATCAATGATTGGTAAGTTGCATTATGTAGTGCATAGCAGAACGGACATTACACATGCAGTGGGTATTACAGCTTGGTTTCAGCAAAGCCCAAGAGAATCCCACTTGGTAGCAGTCAAGCGGATTCTTAGATATCTGAAGGGAACAATTGACTATGGGTTATGGTATCCATACAATAATGATTTCAACCTGAAAGTGTTCACAGATGTTGATTGGGCTGGTAATGTAGATGACCGGAAGAGCACAACCGGTGGTGCATTCTTCCTTGGTGGTAGACTGGTCTCATGGATGAGTAAAAAGCGGAGTTGTATCACTCTGTCTACAGCAAAAGCAGAGTATGTTGCAGCTTTTATGAACTACACCCAGACTATTTGGATGAAGCATGTATTAAATGGCTTAAAAGTTCTTGTATCTGAACTAGTAAGCATATTTTATGACAATACAAGTACAATTAACATTTCCAAGAATCCGGTTTTGTATGCTAGAACCAAGCACTTTGAGCTCAAGTATCATTTCTTTAGGGAGAAGGTTCAGAACAAGGAGGTTGTGTTGGAACATGTTTCCAGTAAGGAGCAGTTAGCAGACATATTCACCAAGCCTCTACCAAAGGCTATATTTACCTATTTGAGAGGTGAATTAGGAGTGTTGCCCCTTCAAGAGGTGAACTAAAAATATGTGCTCCACATTAGTCAGGTATGGCAGTGTCCAATATTTTTCAGGATTGATGTGTTGAAGGATGCTTCTCCTCAGGGGGGGCAGCATAGTGGAACGGGAAAAATTGTGCCTCCACTTTGGCATTTTTGTCAAAGGGGGAGAAGATGTGAAGCGGAGAAGATATCTGCAGCAGAAGATGTGATGCTAGGTAATATCTTTGTATATTGCCATCAATGCCAAAGGGGGAGATTCTTGGCATTTGTGTAGAATATGTTGACATAATGATATTGTATGTTGTCATTGATGTCAATATGCTGAAGAGTGAACCGGTATATTAAAAATAGTGAACAGGTATATTGAAGTTTGCAACAAGCAAAGAGAACCAGTATATGTGAGTACCGGTATAACATTGTGAACCAGTATATGTGAAAATGTGAAGTGGTATGTTTGTTTGAGGTAAACCGGTACGTTGGTATGAGAACCAGTATATGAAGGTTTTGCATGACTACCAGTTGGTAGTCTCAACTTCAGGGTTTCCAGTTGAAGTGTTCCAAGCTTGTGTGATGAGTCAGCATTGTAATGATGATCAGATCGTGTTGCCATGTCAGCTTGAGTGCGTGAAGGATCTTGCATGAAGGAGATCCATCCTATCCACCTCGGGAATGTGTGAAGTCTCTATAAGTGGTGGAGAATGCGTGATGGGTTATCTCATTCATGAAGCGGTAAAGAACGAATGATCGAGAACGTCTTGAGATTTGTTCAAGACCATTGTATTCAATGAAATATGATTAACAGTGAGGATTGAATCGACTGTATTGGTAAACCTAAATGTTTAGGGTTTAGGGTTCATACCAACCTATCTATTTTCTATAAGGTCGATGTTGTGTTTCATGTTTAAGTTGTTGGCAAATGGTGTGTGTTTATCTAAGTGCAGAGATACGTGATTCTTGCCAGACCAGATGAGATAAGAGGATTGATTCCTACATAATGTGTGTGTAGAAGGAAGGAACTTAAGTGGATATGCATTAGGCATTGAGTGCTATTATTAAATCATTGTAATACCTGTTGATCTTTAACCACTTCAACAGTTGGAAAATCCCTTAACCGAGTAGCCTTAACCAGCTTATTGTAAATCCTTTAATAGGGTGACTCAAACTCATTGAGTTCTTGAAATCTTCTAATAAGGTAACCTCTAACAGGGTTTAACCCTTAACCGAGTATTTAGCCATCCCTTAACCGGGTGATCTCTAACAGGATCGGTTCCTAGCAGAACCTGTTGTAACAGTCTCTAACCAGACTAGGCTCCTAACAGAGCGGACTTCTAAAGAGTTCAAAAGCAGTTTGTGGGTATTCATCCCCACCTTGGTTTTTCCCAATTGGGTTTCCACGTGAAAAATCTGTGTGTCATGTGTAGTATTTTTTATGTGATGATTTAAGTGATTTGTGTCTGAAGGTAAATCATGTTGAGCTAGCTGTTACTATATTTCTGATGATATATTACCTATTCATGCATAAGGGCGAAATGGAAGTGTAGTATTAAGTTGAGTGGTAAGCTAAGTGATTAACTGGTTAATGCTTGTCACAGTCATTCTTAGCTTTACCGGTTGGACTCTGTTTCAGACTGGTGTTACTGTCTATAAACATTTGTAGTGTTTGTAGTCACACCAGTTTGGGAAAAGTATTTGTGCCTGTACTGATTCACCCCCCCCCTCTCAGTACAAGTTTGGTAATTATTGTTCATCATTGAGTTATCAATTGGTATCTGAGCATCCTCCAGGTCCTCTTTGTTGTAAGATTAACCACTTGAGGGAAAGATCCTATTGTAATGATGAAGAGAGAAGGTCCAAAGTTCAATAGAGATAACTTCAAAATTTGGAAGGACGGGATGAAGATTTACATCAGAAGCATGGGTGCTCAACACTGGACCTATGTTGAGAATGCTTTTGTTATTCCTACCGGTACTCTCACCGATGATCAAAAGAGAGAAATATAGGAGAATGGGCAAGTCATGGAAGCCCTAATCAGCAGCTTATCTAACATTTTGTTTATTGATGTCTAGGATAAAGATAATCCCAAAGAAGTATGGGACACTCTTGAGAATATCTATGGCGGTGATGAGCATGTAAAACAAGCTAAGGAAGAAAGACTTAGAGGGAAGTTTGAAGACATGTGGATGGTTGAAGGTGAGACCATTCAATAGTATGGAATAAGAATCAAAACTATTGTTGGAGATATCAAGAGTGCAGGTGGTAAAATGGAAGATTCCACTGTGGTAAGCAAAGTTCTGACATCCTTATTACCGGTCTATGCAATAAGGGTTGCAGCTATTCCAGAGTTGAGATCAATAAACAAGACTAAGGTATCCCTAGACTCCATCATTGCAAAATTGGCAGCCTATGAGCTAAATAGTTTTGATGGCAGTGTTCAAAAGACTGAATTAGCTTTTAGAGCTTCTCTTGTACCATCCAGAAAAGGAAAAGAAGAAAGCACCAGTGGTGAACCAAGACAGAGTAGAGAAATGGATGATGAGGACATCCTGATGGAATTTGAAGCTCTTCTTGCCAGGAAACTTCCTAAAGGAACCGGTAAATATAGAGGTAAGCTCCCTTTGAAATGCTTTTCTTGTAACCAGATAGGACATATTGCTATAAACTATCCTAATGGTGACAGCAAGGACAAACTAGAGAAACTGTTTTGTTGTAGTTGATGAACGTGTCACAGATGAGGAATCGGAAGATGAAGAGAATGAAGATATTGTATTTATTGCAGTAAAGGAAGATGTGTCAGAAAAGAAGGCTCTTGTCTCCCGCTTTGATAATTCCAATGAGTGGATTATTGTCAGTGGCTATTCTCATCATATGACTGGTGACCGGAGCAAGTTTCTATCTTTGGAAGAATATGATGGTGGTGTGGTTCGCTTTGGTAATGATGCACCATGTATGGTCAGAGGAAGAGGGTCCATTTCTCTGAATGGAAAGAGCAGTGCCGACAATGTGTATTGGGTGGAAGGTCTCAGACACAATCTATTGAGTGTTGCCCAGTTGAATGACAGTGGACTCACTCTAGAATTCAAAAATGGAGCGTGCAAAATCAAAGAAAAGAATGGTGATTTGATGGCCACCGGTATGTAGACCAAAGGTAACTTATTTCATCTAAATGCAAATATAAGTACATGTCTTATGGCTAAGTTTGATGATAGCTGGATATGGCATAGGAGACTCTGTCTTGCAAACTTTGATAACATTGTGAAGGCCAGCAAGATCAAGGCAGTTAGAGGACTGTCGATGTTGAGCAAACCGAAAAATCCTTTGTGCAGAGAATGTCAACTAGGGAAAATGTCTTCCTCAACCTTCAAAGGTAAATCCTTCACAGCTGACAACTTACTTGATCTTGTGCATACTGATTTGTGTGGTCCTATGAAAACTAGGAGTGTGCAGGGAGATAGGTATTTTATGATTCTTACAGATGATTGCTCAAGAATGATGTGGGTCACATTCTTGAAGGACAAGACTTAAGCCTTTGGAAAGTTCAAAGCTTTCAGAGCATTGGTAGAAAAGGAAAGTGGTAGAAGAATCAAATGCCTTAGAACTGATTAAGGAGGGGAATTCACTTTCGGTGAATTCAACAAATATTATGAAGAGAATGGCATCAAGAGGCAATTGTCTGCCCCCCAGACTCCACAGCAGGATGGCTTAGCAGAGAGAAACAACCAGACTATGGTTGAAGCAGCTAGAACTATGTTGATCCAAGGAAAAGTTGCTCACACCTTTTGGAGAGAAGCGGTGAGCACTGCAATCTACACAATGAACTAGGTACTCATCAAAAAGGGAAAGGATAAGACTCCTTATGAGTACTGGACCGGTAAGACACTAGTGGTAAGCTACTTTAGAATGTTTGGTAGCAAATGTTATATCAAGAGGAGTGAACATCAGAGCAATTTCGATGCAAAATGTGATGAAGGAATATTCCTAGGATATTCCACCAAGAGTAAAGCTCTCAAATGTTTCAACAATAAGACTCAGAGAATTGTTGAAAGCATCAACATTAGGGTTGATGAAAACTCTGGGAAACCAGCAGTGAGCAAGTAGGAGATGAACCGGTAGTAACCTTCTAGGAACCGGTTGCAAATCAGCCCAGTACCAGTAATTGTATTCCTACACGGGTGGATGTTGATGCTGATGAAGATGAGGATGAAGAAGAAAAGCAAGAAGAATCTGTTAAGAACATGCCTAAGTATGTCAAACTCAATCACTATCCAAAGCAGATCATAGAAGACAAAGATGCAGGAATTATTACAAGAAGAAAGATCAGAGAAAACTCGTGTATGATCTCTGAATTTGAGCCTAAATCATTCAAAGAGGCACATAAAGATGAAGACTGGATCAAGGAAATGGAGGAGGAACTTGACCAGATGGAGAAGAATGGTACATGGTCTTTGGTACCCAGACTGGAACATAAAAATGTCATTGGAACCAAATGGGGTTTCAAAAACAAGCTAAATGAGGATGGCAGAGTGGTAAGGAACAAAGCCAGACTAGTTTGTAAAGGATATGCCCAAGAAGAAGGAGAAGACTATGGAGAAACCTTTGCACCAGTAGCAAGATTGGAAGGAGTGTGTATGCTTCTTGCATATGCAGCTTTTAAAGGATTCAAGGTATATCAAATGGATGTAAAATTTGCATTCCTAAATGGAATACTTGAAGAGGAGGTGTACATAGAACAACCAGATGGGTTTGCCCTATCAGAAGATAGTGACATGGTGTGTAGGCTACATAAAGCCTTATATGGACTAAAGCAAGCACCTAGAGCATGGTATGAATGCTTGCACTCCCATCTTGTGAAGATTGGATTTGAAAGAAAAAGTGAAGATAGCAATATCTACTTGAAATCAAATGGAGATCAGATTCTAATCTGTGAATTATTTGTTGATGACATCATCTTTGGAGGTGATGACAAGATGAGTCATGAATTTGCTGATGAGATGAAAACGGAGTTTGAAATATCACTCATAGGGAAGATTAAGTTCTTCATTGGATTGCAGATTCAACAAATAAAAGATGGAATCCTTATTACTCATTCCAAGTATGTCAAAGAGGTGTTGAAGACCTTTGGCATGGAAGATAGTAAACCGGTTGGTACACCAATGGTGACCGGTTGTAAATTATCAAAAGAGGATGACTTAGCATTGGTAAATGAGAAGGATTACCGATCAATGATTGGTAAGTTGCATTATGTAGTGCATAGCAGACCGGACATTACACATGCAGTGGGTATTACAGCTCGGTTTCAGCAAAGCCCAAGAGAATCCCACTTGGTAGCAGTCAAGCGGATTCTTAGATATCTGAAGGGAACAATTGACTATGGGTTATGGTATCCATACAATAATGATTTCAACCTGAAAGTGTTCACAGATGTTGATTGGGCTGGTAATGTAGATGACTGGAAGAGCACAACCGGTGGTGCATTCTTCCTTGGTGGTAGACTGGTCTCATGGATGAGTAAAAAGCAGAGTTGTATCTCTCAGTCTACAACAGAAGTAGAGTATGTTGCAGCTTTTATGAACTGGACAGAGACTATTTGGATGAAGCATGTATTAAATGGCTTCAAATTTCATGTATCTGAACCGATAAGCATATTTTGTGACAATACAAGTGCAATTAACATTTCCAAGAATCCGGTTTTGCATGCTAGAACCAAACACTTTGAGCTCAAGTATCATTTCTTGAGGAAGAAGGTTCAGAACAAGGAGGTTGTGTTGGAACATGTTTCTAGTAAGGAGCAGTTAGCAGACATATTCACCAAGCCTCTACCAAGGGCTATATTTACCTATTTGAGAGGTGAATTAGGGGTGATGCCCCTTCAAGAGGTGAACTGAAAATATATGCTCCACATCAGTCATGTATGGCAGTGTCTAATATTTTTCAGGATTGATGTGTTGAAGGATGCTTCTCCTCAGGGGGAGCAGCATAGTGGAACAGGAAAACTTGTGCCTCCACTTTGGCATTTTTGTCAAAGGGGGAGAAGTTGTGAAGCAGAGAAGATATCTGAATCAGAAGATGTGATTCTAGGTAATATCTTTGTATATTACCGTCAATGCCAAAGGGGGAGATTGTTGGCATTTGTGCAGAATATGTTGACATAATGATATTGTATGTTGTCATTGATGTCAATATGCTAAAGAGTGAACCGGTATATTAAAAAGAGTGAATTGGTATATTGAAGTTTACAACAGGCAAAGAGAACCGGTATATGTGAGAACCGGTATAACATTGTGAACCGGTATATGTGAAAAGGTGAAGCGATATGTTTTTTTAAGGTAAACCGATACATTGGTATGAGAATCGATATATGAAGGTTTTGCATGACTACCGGTTGGTAGTGTCAACTTTAGGGTTTTTGGTTGAAGTGTTCCAAGCTTGTGTGATGAGTCAGCATTGTAATGAAGATTAGATCGTGTTGCCACATTAGCTTGAGCATGTGAAGGATCTTGCATGAAGGAGATCTATCCTATCTACCTCGGGAATGTGCGAAGTCTCTATGAACGGTGGAGAACGCGTGATGGGTTATCGCATTCATGAAGCA
Organism: Cryptomeria japonica; assembly: GCF_030272615.1. Taxonomy (NCBI): domain Eukaryota; kingdom Viridiplantae; phylum Streptophyta; class Pinopsida; order Cupressales; family Cupressaceae; genus Cryptomeria; species Cryptomeria japonica. The sequence continues at coordinate 481,648,543 of NC_081406.1, read as the reverse complement.
TTGAAGAACGAATGATGGAGAATGTCTTGAGATCTATTCAAGACCGTTGTATTCAATGAAATGTGATTAATGGTCAGGATTGAACCGACTGTATTGGTAAACCTAAATGTTTAGGGTTTAGGGTTTATGCTACCGACCTATCTATTTTCTATAAGGTCGATGTTATGTTTCATGTTTAGGTTGTTGGCAAATGGTGTGTGTGTATCTAAGTGCAGAGATATGTGATTCTTGCCAGACCATATGAGATAAGAGGATTGATTCCTGTATAATGTGTGTGTAGAAGGAAGGAACTTAAGCGGATCTGCATTAGGTATTGAGTGCTATTATCATGTCATTGTAATACTTGTTGATCTTTAACCACTTCAACAGTTGGAAAATCCCTTAACCGAGTAGCCTTAACCATCTTCTTGTAAATCCTTTGACAGGGTGACTCAAACTCATTGAGTTCTTGAAATCCTCTAACAAGGTAACCTCTAATAGGGTTTAACCCTTAACCAGGTGATCTCTAACAGGATCGGATCCTAGCAGAACCTGTTGTAACAGTCTCTAACTGGACTAGGCTCCTAACAGAGCGGACTTCTAAAGAGTTCAAAAGTAGCTTGTGGGTATTCATCCCCACCATGGTTTTTCCCAATTGGGTTTCC